>NW_027181770.1:47978561-49238561 GCF_029961685.1 Aristolochia californica
CTTAACAAGAACGAAGATGAATAGTAAAATCATTATAACATTGTGAAGTAAGTTAACTCCCCTAATGATTAGGTTAAAAAATTTTTTATAATAGCTTACTCCATACCTGGATATTCCCGACTTAGCCTTCCATGGCTCTGATACCAATTACAGCGGGAAGTAGAAAAATAATAACATAAGGCAAATAAAAGAAGTAGAGGGCTCCAGAAAACCTTGTAGTAAGCATTTATGCAATTCCTTGATCAGAATTTTTATGTTGCCAACATATTGTACAATACATAAGCATGCGGCGACAATGTTCTAATATCTGATATTTAGATAATCCATCTATATTCCATTCATAAATGGATTTACCATCATACGGTTTTTGATTTAAATACACATTTTCTTAATACAATAGGTCCTGAGGTGTAAACCTATGGTAATAGAGTTTGTGATTTAAATCCCAACGCCGAGTAGTTCATTTCTCATAATCCAATTTTTGTATACTCGGGTCTTGAATCATTTTCTGAAGAATTTCTTCAGTCTGATTGACATTGGTTAAACCTAAATCATTGAGATTAGAGTTTTGACCAATATCAGAATCAGAATATGCTGAAGGAGTTAATTCCTCAGCATTATGAGATGAATTTTCTTCTCCATCAGGATCATCATGATCTTGATATTCCAAAATTTGAATACATTGAAGAATCTCTGCAGCTTTTGCTTCTTTGGCTTTTTTCAACTGATCTTCAGAAAGATTCAGTCTACCAAGCCGAGATAATAATTCATCAATGACTTCAGAATTATTATCCAATTTAAAGTTCCTAATGGGAACAGGTGGTTTGATAAGGGGTTTATTGTCCCTAAGTAAAGGTAATTTTTGAGAAGATAAGTCATAAGGGTTCTGAAAATATTTCTCTGTATTACCTTTATCCAATAAATCTTCAATACGAATTACTTGTTGACCAATTGTTTTGAGGTTTAGATTGGTAAAATTGTTTTGTCTCCTTATTTGAGCCATGGGATTGACAAAAGCAATTGCCTCAATATAATCAGGTGATTTACCTGAGGGGCTTGAAAATTCAAGCTTTAATGGATCAGTTGGAGGATGTACTGATTTGATTGTTATACCAGATTGAAGCTGTCATTCTTTCGTTAGGGTGGAAAGAGTGGAATCTATGGAAGAAACTAATGGTCGTTTCTCCGCTTGCTTCAATCTAAAACGTTTAAACCAATCAACAAAAGACATAATTACCCTCTTTTTTTCCGAATAAAGATAAAAATCCTTTAAAAATTCCATGCGTTCTGCGTCCCCATAGGTTTCATAGAACCATCTTTTCAAACCTAGATTATTGGGGTGAAAGAATACAGCTTTAATGGCTGCACGATCCACCACAAAAGGAGGGGGATCCTTGGGGTCAATCTGTATAGGTGTAAAAATCATAATTACAGATTGAAACCAGTCATTTCACTGGTAAAAGAGAACCAGAAGAAGGAATATCCTAGTATGAAGTAAACATATTATAAAGTGATTATATGGTATGAAGTAAACATATTATAAACTGATTATATGGTAATCATATTATTTCTTTGACCAAAACAAATCTTTGCCAGATGGTAGGCAGAATTAAGCGCCTTTGATTTTGATATTGAACATATCAAAGAAGAATTAAACTCCTTACTTGATTTTCTAACCCGTGAATTTCTTCAGGGTACAAATCATGTATAACCCCATAAGGGGCAACCCACTCCCAATCAAAGGACGTGGAAATCAATCTAGAGGTCGAGGCCGCAAAAATCAAGAGAGAGGAAATTCCTCAGACAAGAAGGGCAAAACCCCAATGTCGTATAAAGAGACACTTGAAGCAGAACCAAAGTATATTACTCTTCCTGAAAAGGACACAATTTTATCCTCAATAAAGAGGACTTGGATGGTCCCTTGGATTCCTGAGAGATATTACAGAAATGGCTTGGAGAAGCCTACTATCCCATCCGTGCAGGAAGGTGATGGTATTCATTTGAATCTATTTTGGTTCATCTCAATTCTATAGCAGTACATCATACACTATCCAATGTGGTTAAATGGGATAGCCCAAAAGCGTACAGTAAATGTACGGTTCAAAGATTTATGCATCCCTCAACATGGGGAAATTTTGATTTGGCTAAAGCAGCTAATCTTCCTAATGATAAGGAATTTAATTATTGGGATTATATGGATTCTTGGTAAAATAATTTTTATTAACAAAATCCCTCCCATAGACATTCCTGGTTTTTCCAGTGGGAAAAGGATGTCTACAAGAGTTCATTACCTCTACCCAGTTGGGTTTTTGCATGGTGGATCAAATTTCGGCCACCCCTTGATAACTTACCAGAACCCATTAAGGTTCTTTTTACCAAATGGACTAAATCCAGTCCTGAGCTTAAAGCTTTGGGGTTTAAACGCCTCCCTGATCATGGTGATATTTTCATCTTCTTTATGGCACCAAAAAAGAGACTAGAAAGATTGAAAGAAGAAAGAAAGATAGATAGAAAGAATAAGAAAGAAACAAAAAAAGAAACAAGATAAAAAGAAACTAGAAAGAAAGAAACAAGAAGGATAGAAAGAGACTAGAAAGAAAAAACAACAAAGAAAGAAAAAAGAAGGAAATATATAAACATGAAAGAAACTAAGAAGGAAAGAAGAAAGAAACAAAAAGAAAGAAAGAAAGAAATAAGACAAAAAGAAAGAAAGAAGAATGAAAGAAGAATGAAAAAGAAAGAAACAAGAAATAAAGAAACAAGAAGGAATAAAAAGGGTGTTACCATATAATGCAGGAAAATAAAAAGAAAATAGAATAGTCAAATAGGAAAATAAAATTTATTTGATAAAAGGAAAACTAATAAAAACAAACAAAAAAAATAAAGAAGAAGAACAAAAGAAAGAAAGAAACATGAAAAGAAGCAAAAAAGAAGAAATAAATAAATAAATAAATAAAAGAAACATGAAAGAGAGAAATAATATGCACTAATGATCAGTGCATCATTGCCCAACTCTCTTTGCCTGCAAGGTAAGAAAAAGGTTAGGTAATGAGGTAGGAATTATAAACTACCATCAATATACATATGGTCTCCTTACCAGTGCTATCATCCAAGAAGGATTGACCTTATGTAATGATTTAAAGCTTCAAGCTCAGCTTAAAAAACAAAATCTTACTGGTAAGCGTGAGCTTGGTGAATTCAGTGAACAATTTTCTTATGATACAGGACCACCACCTTCCAAGCAAAGGAAAGGAAAAGGTAAAGTCTCTCATTCTAAGAGACAAGAACCCTATTCACACCAGAGTAGGAGATATCCAAAACGACAGTCTCATCATAAGACTCGTCGTGAACCTAGGAGACCTCCTCCTCCGAGATCACCTCCTAGAAAAAAGCCTCTAGACAAAAAAGAAAATTGTTTGTTATAAATGTGGTAAATTAGGCCACTATTCCAATAGATGCAAAACCAAAGAAAAACTTAACCAATTGAATATAGATGAAGGATTGAGACTTCAATTGGCCAAAATTCTCTTAAATTCTGATTCAGGTGATGATATCAATTACGACTCATCATCCAGTCAATCATAAGGCCAAGATTGTAGTTGTTCACACCTACAATTTGTGGCACAAATGCATCAGATTAATGTTCTTACCACTGAACAACAACTTATGCTGAAGAACATTGATCAAGAGGAAGATCCTCTATCAAAAAGATATTTAATTAAAGAATATCTTGATCAAATTCAAACCTCTTCAAAGATACCTCCCATTCAATGAGTCAAACCTTATTCTTTGAAGGAAATTATTGGTCGTTATGAAGAATCCAATTCTTCAAAACAACCAGTATCCATCTCCTAATTACAAGGAGAAATTAATGAAATCAAGCTTGAATTAAAAGAATTAAAATCCCTTTATAAAAAGCTTGAACATAAATATGAAATCAAGAAAAGAAATCTGAGGATCCTTTTCTTAATCAAATTACCAAAGTCATCCATCAAAAATGGCATATTGTCATTAATTTGGTTATTGATCAGAACTTTGTCATTCCAAAATTGACAACTCTGATGGTTAGTGGAGCAGACTTAAACTGCATCCAGGAAGGGTTAATTCCAACCCAATACTTTGAGAAAACCACTCAAACATTGGCCAATGCCAATGGAGAAAAAATGAAAATTAAATATAAATTAAACAATGCCTCCATATGCACTAATGATCAGTGCATCATTACTGACTTTTTGTTAGTCAAAAATATGACTCAACAGGTCATATTAGGCACTCCATTTTTGGAGAAAATTATGCCAATCAAAGGCATTGACAACCATGGAATTCTTGGTGAGGTTAATAATAAACCCATATATTTCTCTTTCAAATCTCCACCTCAAATTAGTTTTATCAATGAGATTTCAGAATTGAGAAATGTGAAAAAACATCATCTTAGTTTCTTGCACAAAGAAATACAATTTTTAACTCTTGAACACCAGCTGGAAACTACAACGATGAAAGAGAAAATTAGTTCTCTTCAGAGGTTATTTTCCCAAGAAATTTGTAGTGATATTCCTACTGCTTTTTGGGATAGACTTAAATATATTGTGTCTTTACCATATATTGATGGATTCAATGAAAGAACCATTCCGACAAAAGCTAGGCCTAGTCAAATGAAACATGCTTTACTAGACCTCTACAAAAAGGAAATCCAACATCTTTTGGATAAGAAATTAATTTGAAAATGTTACTCCCCATGGAGTTTTACTACTTTTTATGTCAATAAAAATGCAGAGAAGGAACAAGGTGTTTCCAGATTAGTGGTTAATTATAAACCACTTAATGATTGTTTGAGATGGATTCTATATCCTATCCCGAATAAAAAGATTTATTAGATAGATTATTTTCTGCTAAAATATTTTTAAAATTTGATTTGAAATCTAGATATTGGCAAATTTAAATCAACGAAAGGGATAAAAATAAGACTGCATTCACTGTTCCTTTTGGTCCCTTTGAATGGAATGTTATGCCTTTTGGTTTGAAAAATGCACCATCTAAATTTCAAAATATCATGAATGATATATTTGCTACTTATTCTAAATTTACAATTTTTTATATTGATGATATCCTTGTGTATTTAGAATCCATTGATGCTCATTTTAAGCATTTAAATGTTTTCAAAACAGTTATTCGAAAACATGCTCATTTATAGTTATTCGAAAACAGTTATTCTGAATTTAAAGAAGAAAGAAAAAAGAAAAAAAATAAAGAAAGAAAGATAACAAAAAGAAAGAAGTAAAAAAAAAAAAAGAAAAAGAAAGAAGGAAAAAAAATATAGAAAGAAAGAAAAAAAAAGAATGGAAGAAGAAGTAAAGCAAGGAAGCAAAAAGAAAGATAGATAGAAGGAAGAAAGAAAAAGGAATGATATTCAAAAGGAAGAAATAAAGACAAAGATAGAGAAAGAAACATGAAAGAAACAAAGAAAGAATGAAATAAAAAACAAGAAATAAAGAAAGAATCAATAAAGTAGTAGTAGTAGTAGTAGTAGTAGTAGTAGTAGTTCTAGTAGTTGTTGTAGTAGTAGAAGAAGAAGAAGAAGAAGAAGAAGGAAATAAGAAAGGTTAAAGAATGAAAGAAAGAAATAAGGATTAACGAAAAAAGAAAAATAAGAAAAAAAAAAGAAAGATAAAAGATAGAAAGAAATAAAGAAATATACAAAAAAAAGAATAGGAAAAAAAGAAAAAAAAAAGAAACAAAAAAGCAAGAAACAAGATAGAAAGAAAGATGAAAATAAACAAGAAAGAGAAGAAGAGAGGAAGAAAGAAAGAAAGAAGACAAAACGAAAGAACAAAAGAATGAAAGAAAGAAAAAAGAAAAAATTGAAAGATGGAAAAAGACAGAATCAAGAAAGAAAGATAGAAACAAGAATGAAAGATAAAAAGAGAGTAGAAAGATTGAAAGAAGAAAGAAAGATAGATAGAAACAATAAGAAAGAAACAATAAAAGAAACAAGATAAAAAGAAACTTGAAAGAAAGAAACAAGAAGGAATGATAGAAAGAGATTGGAAAGAAAAAACAACAAAGAAAGAAAAAGAAGGAAAGATATAAACATGAAAGAAACTAAGAAAGAAAGAAGAAAGAAACAAAAAGAAAGAAAGAAAGAAAGAAGACAAAAATAAAGATAGAAAAATGAAAGAAAGAAAGAAAAATAAGAAAGTGAGAAAAAAACAAAAGAAAGACAAAAGACAGAAAGAGAGAAAGACAGATAGAAAGAATAAGAAATAAAAAAGAAAAAAAAGAAACACATATTAGAAATAAAAATGAAAATAAACAAGTAAGAAAGAAGAAGAGAGGAAGAAAGAAAGAAAGAAGAAAGAAAGAAAGAAAGAAAGAAAGGAAGGAAGAAAGAAGAAAGAAAGAAGGAAAAAAAAGAAAGAATGATAGAAAGTTGAAGCAATAAAGAAAGAAACAAGAAAGAATGAAAGAGCGAACTAAGAAATAAAGAAAGAAGAAAGAAACAAGAAAGAATCAAGAAATAAAAAAATAAGAAAGAATGAAAGAGCGAACTAAGAAATAAAGAAAGAAGAAAGAAACAAGAAAGAATCAAGAAATAAAAAAAAAGAAGGAATGAATAAAGGTGTTACTATATAATGCAGGAAAATAAAAAGAAAATAGAATAGCCAAATAGGAAAATAAAATTTATTTCATAAAAGGAAAACTTATAAAAACAAATGAAAAAAGAAAGAAAGAAGAAGAACAAAAGAAAGAAAGAAATATGAAAAGAAACGAAACAACAAAAGAAGAAAGAAAGAAATAAATAAATAAAAGAAACATGAAAGAGAGAAACATGAAAGAAAGGAACAAGAAAGAAAGAATAAAAAAAGCAACACAAAAAAAATAAGAAAGAAATAAAAAACATAGAAATAAAGAAAGAATGTATTTGTTTATTTATTTCTTGTTCTTTATTCTTTCTTTATTTCTTCATTCTCTCTTTTGTTCTTTTAAGTTTCTTTCTTTCATAGTTTATATTTCTTTCGTTCTTTTTCCCTGTTTCTTTCTTCACTTCTTCAACTTTCTTTCATTCTTTCTTTTTTCTTCTTTCTTTAGGCAGCCAAACGATCCATCTGGCAGAGCAAACGACTCCAAAGCAGCAGATCGGAGCGCAAGCGACACTAGTTGGAAGATAGCAGCCTTCCAGACAGTCAACCCAACCAATAAAATTAGGAGACCGAGGTCTCGGGCCATGTCCGGCAATTCTGTATCCACCGTGCTTACGGCAACAGCAACAACAAGTTTTCTTTGCATCATTCTCACTGTTGCAATATCTTCAAGAATGGTACGTGAATGAAGAACACTGTTGCTGTGCTCAACTAAAGTACTGTAATTTTTCACCTTCTCCCTGTTCAATAAGACTTCTGAGCCTAGACATTCGGTACTCCCCCTTTCTGGTCGTCCTTGTATCAAACATAAGAGTTACAAATTTTTTGACCCATAATCAACAGTATTCAGCTCCCACCAATCACCTAGAAGAGTATCCAAAACTGAAGCACCTATATCCTGTCCAGGCGCCCAGAATTTAAAGTTGTTCCCTTTAACAGTCATAAAAGTCATTCTCCACAGTAAACTTGCCACCATTTCCATAAAAACCAAACTACTAAGCCTAAAATCACCAAATTCAGCAGTGGTTGCTGGCTGTCTAGCAGCAAACTGTTCAACACTGCCCTTTTAACTCCTTTGGGTTTCCAATACACTGCAAACTTCCATCCACAATGATCCCCAGCCTATCACAAAGAACCACTGCCTCTTCCGTTGCATGTGTGGTGAGAATATTAGCTCGGCCTTGTTTGGCATGCTTGACAACATTGCATAAGTCATATCTTGAAGTTGGGTCCCATCCAGTCCTTGGTGCATCCATGTAGACAACTTTAAGATCCCCAAACAGGGAAATGGCAACGCCAAGCCGCCTCTTCATACAGCCACTGTAGTTCCCAGCCAGTGTGTCACCAACACCTCCATAAACCAGATTGACACTCTTCAACGATTCATCCACTGCCATACTGAGCAAGGTTGTTGGTCCAGCTCCATTTGGACCAAACAGACCAAAGCACTACCCTTGAGGTAAAGCAAAAGATAGCGCCTGAACTGCATATTTAGCAGTGTTGCCATCCTTTCCTGGATAGAACTTGTTGAGATCTTTCCAACTCAATCCAGAATTTCCAACAGAATTGGCAGCAGACAATTGATTCAGGGACAACAATTGAAAAGGAGAGGTAAAAGCTGATTCCAATGGCTGTTGTCCCACTTTCAGTGCATAATGACAACCTTTCGTGTAAACAAAACTAAAAGCATCATTATATAACCAACCAAGTGTCTTCAGCACACCCAAAAAAATTATATCTCCATTTCGTACCACGAGGGGTCCCTTCTCATATGCTGAACTTCCCCGGAAATAAAACCTATCCACTAACAGTGCCCGAGCAGCAATTATGGAACCCAAAAAATTAAGCCCCACATCTTCAATTTGACCACGCACATACGCACAGGTACCGTGCTGAGCTACAGAAAAACAAAGCACCCGAATGAATTTCTATAACCTTCCTGGAATTCTCAAAAAAAATCCATAGCGGAATTCATAGACAAGCCCGAATTCCATCAATTGGGTACTACTATTTCTCTGCTTCACAGAACAGAGAACTTCTAGGCCAAAAATTTGAGCAGCGTTGTGCAGCCCCCTAAAGCCCTTTCATCCCCATGGAAAAATGGTTGAGACAGAAAATTCGTTGGCATTGCAGAAGCTTACCCCCAATGACTTTGAAGTGGTTTCCCCGCTTGACTGCCGAGAGCTGGAATGGGAGTGGAAGGTGGTGGCCGGAGGTTAAATCCCACTAGACTTGCTTCCAACGGCACCGACGGAGCCTCCCCCATGTTCGGTGGCGGAGAGCGGCCCTTTTGGGCTTCACCGCTTGGGGATTGTCCGAGACAGAGGACTCTCGGAGACACACCCTTGTCGGAAGAATCGCCGGAAGACATTCTGCTGGCCGTGAAGAGGAGTTTTGCGAGGTCAAACCCACACCCTTCATAACTGACACTGAGGGGGCACAATACCCTTCCAAAGTCCAAAAAATGCAGTTCCCGCCGGCTGATTTCGGATTTGAGAACGACTGCGATTTCTGATGAGCAGGGTCTCTGTGGTCGGATTTTGGAAGTTCGAAAAGCTTTTTTGATACAACGAGTTTGCGGATGTCCGGGGTCGACTGTTTGGAAGGACTAGCAGAAGAAGGGATTGAGTCAGATCAGAATGCTTCTGTCTGCGGTGCGGGAAGATTTTCTGCTATCCGTGAGAAGGGAATTTGCAAGGTCAAACCCAAATCATCGTGTACCGACGAAGGTCGTGCTGAATACCCTTTCGATTTTGGAATAGCGGAGTCCCCGATGTCGAATGTCGCCGCCGCTGGAGAGAAAGTGCGCTCGCTGAATTTTTGGATCACCGACATCCATTTTTGGGTCTCCTGCACGTCCGAGGTAGAGCCAAAAAAAATCTGCTGTAGATACAGAGCCGGTCGCTTCCTTGCAAAAAAACGCTTTATGTAGGTTGGCACGCCATTCCCGCATTCTTTCCCCTCCCACAAAGAGAGGTGTCCTCACTGTCGCTCTTTCCGTTTCTTTGTTCGCTGACATCCATTCTTATATAGACATTTCTCTGCGTATCGCTATCCGTTCGATTTGGCTCATTGTGTTCTTGCTCTGATACTAGTTGTATGCCCGGATCTAACATAGGGAGGAAGAAGATGAAGAAGATCTCATTTACAACTAACTTAGACTAATGATCAATGCTTGGTTTCCTTCATTCAATGACGTCCCTATAAAGGATTAGGACCCACACTTACAAAGGCCAACGGCAAGGCCATAGTTATTTAAAGAAATTACATCAATACCACTCAATTGAGAAATCTAAAATTTACATAAGTTACCCTCTACGTCTACCAGCTACTCTAGATGAAATGGAGTCCATAATATATGGCCACACTAGAGACACATGCTTTCACCTAAAAGAGTGCTCTATATGTGGTAGACTGGGCCACTCTCGTAAAAGATGTTATAAAGCTAAGGAAAATAAGGTTAACCATCTTTAGTGAGTGATACAAAATTAGATCAGTCTACCACAACAACTCTAAAGCATACTTTTACTGATGGAGAGTATGAACTATGATGGGGTCCTCCCAAGTAATTCTTCACCCACCGCTGCCACCACCACTTCAGGTATGTTTTCTATCTCCTCTTCATCTTGGATAATGACTCAAGAGCCTCTGAGCATCTTACAGGTAATAGACATCTACTATACTCAATTTCTCCATGTGTTTCACATAAATTTGTTACCATTGTTGATGGTTCACAAACTAAAGTTCAAGGGAAATGATCCACTTCTATTACACCATTACTTTCACTCACTGGTATCCTTTTCGTTCCTACTTTCCCTTTGAATCTTTTATCGATTAGTTAAATCACCAAACATTTTAATTGCTCTATCACTTTCTCACCCACCTCATGTGTGTTTCAGGATCTTACAACGAAGCGAGTGATTGGTGGAGGCCGTTGTTGGATATAGGATCCCTTTTCCATAATTCCGAGCAAGAGAAAGAAGAAAGAAAAAAGAGAAAAGGGAAGAAGAGCTCTCAGGTAGAGAGAAGAAAAAATAAAAGAGCAAAGAGAGGTTGTGCCAAGCAAGGGAGGGAGAGAGAGAGTATCTCGAGAATGAGATGTGTACCTTGATTAATTCCAAATTACAACACCTCTATTTATAGTAGAGAAGGAGGTAGAGTCCTTATACAACTTGTCTTTCAATCCTAATTACGTTCCAACTCTAACTCTTTAACATAAGTCAATTCAAACTAAACTACTAGAAGACTAACTTGAGTTGAACTAAGAGTCCTTCTTCATTCACGTGCATATAACGGATAAGCCAGCTTGTAGACTTATCCTTGTGGGTCCCTCATGATCTCCCAATGCATCTTAATAAGAGTGTCAGCTCGTAGCCTTATCCTTGTGGGTCCCTCATGATCCCCTAATGCATCTTGATAAGAGTGTCAGCTTATGAGATATTTTTGGGTCCCACTTGATCTTCAAGTCTTCTACATCAATTCAGCTTGTGCTTCTTGATTCCTTAACTCGTCCTTGCTTTGGGTGTGGACTCTTCTTGGTGTCCCACGTCCTCTAGGACTCTTCTTGATATCCTACGTGCTCATGGTGGGTCCCACTAGCTTGAGCACCATGGTGGGTCCCACATTGCAACACTCCCCCTCAAGCTGGGGGTAAGAAGACATCAAAAACGCCCTGCTCGCTGCATATGGTAGACATAATCTTTTGAATGACCGGCTTGGTGAGAATGTCTGCAACTAGATTTTTTGATGATATGTGCTTCAGAGATAAGAGACCAGCTTGGAAATTTTCTCGTATAAAATGACAATCTACCTCAATATGCTCTGTCTTTTCATGGAAGACTGGATTCTATGTAATATGTATTGCGGCTTGATTATCACAGTCTAGATCCTTTAGTGCATCTTATCCATATGAGTTCACTCACAGTGTGTGCCATGGCTGTGTATTCTGCTTCTGCACTTGACCATGCTACTACAATTTGCTTTTTGCTTTTCCATGTAACCAGATTTCCTCCAACCATTGTGTAAAATCCCGAAGTAGATTTTCTATTATCTGGGATCCAGCCCAATCTGCATCCAAGAATCCCTCGATGTTGAAGTTACCATGATTGTTATAGAGGAGCCCCCTTCTAGAAGCTCCTTTAAGATATCGTAGTATCCTCTCAAGATCTTGCTAATGACTATGTTGGGGATTGTGCATGTACTGACTTACCACACTTACTGCGTATGAAATGTCTGGCCTCGTTACACACATGTAAATAAGTTCTCCCACTAACCTTAGCTATTTACCAATATCTACATCTTCTCCAGTGCCTCCACATAATTTTGTATTTGCATCCATAGGAGTGTCTACCGGTTTACATCCCATCATCCCCGTTTCTTCTAGTAGATCAAGGGCATATTTCTTTTGGGATAGAACAATCCCATGTATGGATTGTAGGACCTCAATACCCAAAAACTATTTCAGTAATCCAAGATCATTCGTCTTGAATTCAGCAGATATTCTTTCTTTTATTTTCTGAATGCCCTCAAAATGACTCACATATAATATAATATCATCAACATAAACAACTAGAATGAACTTACCTCTCGCTATGTTCTCAATAAATACTGAGTGATCTGTAGAGCCTCTGTAAAAACCAGCCCATATGATGGCTTGACTAAATTTCTCAAACCATGCCCGTGGGGATTGCTTTAGTCCATATAGAGATTTTTTAAGGCGACATACAGACTCCCCCTCAACCACATACCCAAGTGGTTGTTGCATATAAATCTCTTCTTTGATATCACCATTGAGAAATGCATTTTTTACATCCAGTTGATATATTGGCCATGATGAATTGGCTGCCAAAGATAATAATATACATACCAAGGTCATTTTTGCCACTAGAGAGAATGTTTCATCATAATCAATTCCATAGCATTGAGTGTAACCTTTTGCAACCAGTCGAACCTTCAGTCGTGCAATGGTCCCATCTGGATTATGTTTTATTGTATAAACCCACTTGAAACCAACGGGTTTTTTATTTATAGGTAGAGGAACCAGTGACCATGTGTGATTATCATTGAGTGCCTTCATTTCTTCATTCATTGCTGCCTTCCACCTTGGATGTTGTAGAGCCTCCATATATGACTATGGAACAAATATGGAGGAAATAGAAGAAAGAAACTGACAACATAAAGGTGAGAGGCGATGATGAGACACAAAATTGGAAATTGGATGAGAAGTAGAAGGTTGAGTGCACGATCGAGATTCTTTTTGTAGAGCAATAAGACGAGTATCAAATTGAGGACCAAAAATGATTGGTGATGAAGGACTTACCTCTGGTGGATCTGATAACTCGGCAGGTGTGGTATCAGCCACTTGTTTTGGGAGCTGAAAAATCTTTGTATCACGAGACACAACCAGTCGAGGAGAACTCACTACTGATGACATACCAGGAGAAGCACTATTAGAATAATATGAGTAGTCTTAAAAAAATGTTACATCCCTGGACACAAATAAACATTGTAGAGGAGGACTATAACAAACATAACCCTTTTGTGTGTGAGAGTATCCCAAAAAAAAAAACACTTGATAGATTTAGGATCAAGTTTGTTGTATCTAGGCAATGTATTATGAACAAAACATTGACAACCGAAGACTTTTAATGGTAATGCAAATGGGTCATCGTTTGGTAATAATCTAGAGTAGGGAGATTTATTCCCAAGAACAGTAGATGGGAGACGATTTATAAAAAAACACGTTGTAAGGACTGCACGGGGCCAATAAAAGTATGAAACTTTCATGGCATATAACAGACCTCGAGCTACCTCAAGAATATGACAATTTTTTCGTTTGCTACACCATTTTGTTGAGGAGTGTAGGCACACGATGTTTGATGGATAATGCCATTTTCATGACAAAATGAGTCAAGGTCTTTTGAAATATACTCTCTGGCATTATCAGACCAGAGAATTTTTATCTTCTGACCAAATTGTGTTAGTATCGTAGCATGTAATGACTTAAAAATGGATGGTATCTTAGGACGCTCCTTAAAAAAAACAACCAAGTTGTGTGAGTGAAATCATCAATAAAAATAATAAAATATTTTGCTTGAGAAATATTAGAGACACTCAAGGGCCCCCAAACATCAGTATGAATCAACGAAAAAGGAGTGTCACTTTTGACTTCTGGACAAGGAGAGTATGTACTCCTTTGATGTTTACTTAACTGACACACCTCACAACTGAATTCTGACTTGATCTTAAGAGATGGAAACATATAATGAAGAGACTGTATAGAAGGATGTCCCAACCGATTGTTCCATAATCGTGTCTCATTCTTAGTAGTAGACACCATATTGGTTCCAAGTAGTAAAGCCCCCCTTGTTCATGGCCTCCACCAATCACTTGCTTCATTATAAGATCCTGAAAAACACATGAAGTAGGTGCGAAGGTAACCGAGCAATTAAAATATTTTGTAAGCTGACTAATAGATAATAAGTTCAAAGGAAAAGTAGGAACAAAAAGAATATCAGTGAGCGGAAGTGATGGGATGACAGAAGTGACTTTGGTTTGAGAACCATCCGCTATGGTAACAAACTTGTGCGAAAGACTCGGACATAGAGAATATAATAAAGTTTTGTTACCTATAAGAAGCTTATAGGCTTCTGAATCAATTATCTAGGATGAAGATGAGGCAGAAAGCATACCTAAAGTAGTAGTGGCAGCAGTAGTTACAAAGGAGCTAGGAAAAGAACCTAGCATGGTCTTCATTTTCTGAAATAGTTCATATTCTTCATCAGTAATATTTTTTTGTGCAGCTGATGTTGTGAGATGGTCTTCTTTTGTATCACTCATAAGGGCTTGATTAGCCCTTGTCAATTCTGACTTGCCATTTGCTTTATAGCATATTTCTTTATAGTGGCCATATTTTCCACAGTAAGTGCATGCCCTATAACAACACTGGTCTTTAGTGTGGCCAGGAAATTTACAATGAGTACATTTGATATCATCTATTCTACTAGCACCAGTCCTTCCACCTCTTCCTCTACCTCGCCCTCGGCCGCGGTCAGAGGATGATCCGCTATGATTAGAATACATAGCGGATGATACATCAGTAGTGGAGGAAGAATTGTCTGGAATACGAAGTAGTGTTTCACACACATCATCAAACTTTGGGACAACATAAGCACTCAAAAGTTGACTCTTGGCAATCTCAAGATGAGTTTAACATTTGCAAGACAAATAGCAGTAATTAATGCTTCCTTTTGTTTGTCTTGGATAGAAATATCAGTGGTGGAGGGCTGAGCTAACTTCCACTCTTGAAGAAAGCCTTGAAAGCGGGTCAAGAACTCATTAATATTTTCTCCTTGTTTAGTATTAAACACTCTTTGGAGAATATCATAGGGTCTATGTAGTGTATCCGGGCATAAGTATAGTTTAGCACATGTCTCCCAAATTTGTTTAGCAGTGTCAAGATGAATAACATTACTAGAGACATGTTCTTCCATGCTATTTACTAGCCATCCAATTACCAAAGTATCATTCTTCAGCCATTTCATATAAAAAATATCATCATCATTAACAGGTGCTCCTCGGGTAGTGAGGTGACCAAGTAGGTCTTTTGTGATGAGAAACCTCCGAACCGAGGTGGACCAACTCATAAAATGTGATACCCCACATAAGGGTATGGTGGTAATTCTTAGTATATCACCTTTTGATATTCATATTTTCGTTAGCCATGATAGCTTTTCAAAAAATTTCTAATAACAACACCAAGAAGCACTTCTTCAATCAACTCGATGTATAGGGAAATTTTAGCATCAATGCAAAATTATTATTCTTATTTTTTTATTTAAAAAAACCACTCATAAGAGGTTCAATAACAATCTTCTATATTAGGGAATCTTATCCCACAAAAAAAATTCCAATAATCTGATTATGGACTGGTCTCGGCAAACAAAATTTCAAAACCGATAAAACTGTTTTGATAGCTATTTCTAGATCGAGAGACATGCATCTCCTTAACATAATAAGATGAAAGAATTCACATATTCATCTTCTAAATTCAAAAACCAGTAGCATAAAAAACATTTTTGAGCATTTATCTCTCAGCTTGTGTTCCTTCTTCATAAAAGAGCCTTCTTTGAGTGGTGTTGATGCTCACTTCTCTAGAGCATTCCTTTTGCGGAGGATCCTAAATATAATGCTCTGATACCATGTTGGATTTTGGATCCATTTTCCATGATTCCAAGAAAGACAAACAAGAAAGAAAAAAGAGAAAAAGGAAGAAGAGCTCTCGGGTAGAGAGAAGAAAAAATAAAAGAGCAAAGAGAGGTTGCGCCCAGCAAGTGAGAGAGAGAGAGAGTAACTCGAGAATGAGATGTGTACCTTGATTAATTTAGAATTAAAATACCTCTATTTATAGTATAGGAGGAGGTAGAGTCCTCATACAACTTGTCTTTCAATCCTAATTACATTCCAACTCTAACTCTTTAATATAAGTCTATTCAAACTAAACTATTAGAAGACTAACTTGAGTTGAACTAGGAGTCCTTCATCATTCATGTGAATATATGGAATAAGGAGGTAGCCTTATTCGTGTGGGTCCCTCATGATCTCCCAGCACATCTTGGTAAGTGTGCCAGCTCGTGAGATATTTGTGGGTCCCACTTGATCTTCAAGTCTTCTAAATCAATTCAGCTTGTGCTTCTTGATTCCTTAACTCGTGCTTGCTTTGGATGAGGACTCTTCTTGGTGTCCCACATCCTCTAGGACTCTTCTTGATGTCCTACGTGCTCATGGTGGGTCCTACCAGCTCGAGCACCATGGTGGGTCCCACATTGTAACAGTCGTGAACAAGGGGGGCTCTACTACCTGGATGTGCCAGAAATAAATACTGCATCCACCTGTGACACTGGAAGCAGGTTATGGCACAACTGGTTGGGAAATCCGTCCGCCCAATCTCTTCATCATATTTTTCCTAAAGCATAGTCAGAACTTCATTGTGAAGCATGTCAAATGAGTAAACATCAAGGTCTATATACTCACGTCATCCAGAAATTAAAGGTCTCTCTCCTTTTTCATTAATTCATGCTATTGTATGGGGACCCTTGATTGTCTCTAACATTTCTCAAGTGAAATATTTTATTACATTCATTGATGACTTCACTCGTACCATTTGGTAATTTTTGTTTAAAGAGCATTCTGAAATACCATTGATATTTAAATCTTTTCATGCAATGGTACTCACTCAGTTTGGGCAGAAAATTAACGTCCTTCAGTCGAATAATGCCCAAGAATACACTTCCAAAGATCTTGACTCGTTTTGTCAAGAAAATTGCATTATTCATTAAACATCATGTGCCTACACCCCTCAACAAAATGGTGTAGCCGAATGGAAGAACCAACATATTATTGATGTAGCTTACAATTTACTATATGCCATGCAAGTTCCATACTTTTATTGGTCGCATGTAGTTCTTACCGCATGTTTTCTTATAAACCGGTTACCCTCTTCCAGTCTTGGTAAAAAATCCCCCTACTCTCTATTATTATCTGATGATGATCCCTTTTGACTTCCCTTGAGAGTCTTCCACTATCAATTGTTTGTCCATATTTCCTCCTTGTTGGAAAACAGGGCCCAAACCCACACGACCAAGGAATAATCTGTCAATTCTTCGAAAATAATAATCCAGCCAGAGAAAAAATTTATCGAGTCGTGCTAAAATATGTGTCAAACTTGGGCATGTATACCGAGGTATAAAATAAGTGGCCTGACTCAGGTTGACCTGGACCCGAGTTGACCCAGTCCGAGTTGGTCAGGGTTGACTTGGTAGACTGGTGCTACTCAACAGTACCAAGAAGGGCAGCCCGGTTCGCTGGGTTTACTCGGGAACTCAGTTGGTCCGGGTCTTGGCAGGCGCTGAACCGCTGCTCAATGAAATTTTCCTAACTTACGAAAATATTAATAAGGCAACTACCTTCTTCTTCCTCTCAGCGGAAATAGTCAAGAAATGGAACTTGTCCGAGTTGCCTTAAAGCTGAAAAAATCAAATAAAGATCTTCCCGAAATATATGATTGGTAAGATGATTGATTCTAGCTTACTGGAGGTTTCCAAAAAAATATTTCCAGCAGAGAACGTGTTGGTGACTGTTGATTTCTGGATTGATATTATGGTTGCTGGAATGAAGGTGGTGGAGATTTCTAGCAAGATATTTTCTTCTCTCCACGAGAGATATAACCAAAGTCATCTTCTCCGGTGATGGCAATAAATAGAGTGCATAGCTGGCACTTCGGGAAGCTCGAAAGACTTTTGGAAATCTTGTATTGTTGTTGGAACCTGAATTCCGGCAATGGTTCATCTCTCCCACAGAGCAATAACAGAAACTAGAAGGGGAACTCAACAAAGTTTTTGTGTCATCGTCTTCTCCGACCTTTTGGACGGTAATGCGACTTCCTCACCGTGAGTCATCATCTTCAACACAGATAACATCACTGGTTTTTCCAGTGAATAAAATCCCATCGCCGTGAGAGTCTTCTGTTGCCAAGTCAACTCGACTCAACTTGGACATTAGGGAAAAAAAACAAAAATAGCAGTGTAATAGTAGGAAACAAAAAAAATGATTTCTAGACACTAAAAAAAAGAAGCATCAATATGAGAAAAGAAAAAATAATGGGTTTCTTGAATTTTGAAAACCATAGCTACGAGTCTTGAAAATCAAAGTTCTGATACCATGTTGATTTTCTGGACTCCATGAATTTAGCTAATGGAGAAAAGGGGAAAGAAATCCATTGGGAGAAAACTGGAGGAAGAAGGGTTATGGACTTGATGATAACCCTCCCCCTGAAGCTCTATTTATAGATTTATGAAACTACCATATTACAATAATACCTTGGAACTTGGGGTTTAGAGTTTATGGTTTTAACCCTAGAACTTTAACTTAATTACACCAATGCCATCTCTATGAGATGACCCTTTATTTACCATTCTACCATCAATGTGTGTGCGCCTATGGGCCTTCTCCTTGATCTGTGGGTCTTAAGCCCATCTTCTATATCTTTTAGATGCATGGGTCTTCCTTGGTCTTATGGGATTGAGCCCATCTTCTAATACATTTGGATATGTGAGCCTTCCTTGGTCGTCTGAGCTTGGGCCATGTCTTCCAACACTCCCAAAAACACAGTAAACTTGATCCGAAATTTGTGAAGTGTATCTTCTTAGTATACTTTTGCACACAAAAGGGTTATGTTTGCTATAATCCCTCTCTTTAGTGTATACTTGCGTCTATGGATGTCACATTTTTTCAAGACTCTCCATATTATTCTCATAATGCTCCTCCAGGTTTGTCTTTAGTACCAGGTTCTCCTCGACCGGTTGTGCCCCATGCTGTAGAAACTACTCAGCTCCCAGAAACATTGGTTGACACCACACCTGCTGAGTTGTTGTATCCTACAGAGTTAAGTCCATCTTCTCCGATTATTTTTGGCACTGAATATGATACTCATCCTATTACTATTAGGAAAGAGCCTAGATCATGCACCATGCCTTCTATTTCTCATCCCATAACAAAAAATTTGTCTCATCATCGTATATCCTCTATTTTTTGTCAATTTCTATATGCTATTTCCTCTGTACCTATACCATAGTCTTATCAGGAGGCTCTCAAACATCCAGGGTGGAAGGCGGCTATGGGTGAAGAAATGCAGACCCATTATGAAAAACAGACATGGGATCTAGTCCCACTTCCTTCAGATAAAAAACCTATCAGTGGCTGTTGAATTTAGGATACCTTTTCTATAATTCTGAAAAAGAGAAAGAAGAAAGAAAAAAAATAGAAAATGGGAGAAGAGCTCTCGGGTAGAGAGAAGAAAAAATAAAAGAGCCAAGAGAGCTTGCGGTAAGAAAAGGGAGAGAGAGAGAGAGTAACTCGAGAATGAGATGTGTAACTTTATTAATTCTGAATTAAAACACCTCTATTTATAGTAGAGGAGGAGCTAGAGTCCTTATACAATTAGCCTTTCAATCCTAATTACATTTTAACTCTAACTATCTAAGGTAAGTCTATTTAAACCAAACTACTAGAAGCATAATATAAGTTGAACTAGAACTCTTGATTTCTTCACGTGACTATAGGGGAGAAGGTCAGCTCGTAGCCTTTTCTTTGTGGGTCCCTCGTGATCCTCCACCTCATTTTGATAAGGTTGACAACTCGTGAGATATTTGTGGGTCCCACTTGATTTTCAAGTCTTCTAACTCAATTCTGCCTGTGCTTCTTGATTCCTTAACTAGTGCTTGCTTGGGTGAGGACTTTTCTTGGTGTCCCACGTCCACATGGTGGGTCCTACCAGCTCGAGCACCATGGTGGGTCCCATATTGTAACACTCCCCCTCAAACTGGGGGTGAGAAGACATCATAAATGCCCAACTTGCAACATATGGTAGGCATAATCTTGTGAGTGACTGGCTTGGTGAGAATGTGTTATGGACTTCATAGCATCGAGAGTCATGACTAGGCATAGGACTTAATTGTTGTTAAATTCAGGTTAAGTCATGGGGTACTTTTGTAATTTTTGCATCAAGTTAATTGGGCAAATTTTGGCCCACTTGTATGCATCCCTTCCTTGGTTTATAAGGAGGACGGAAACTTGAAATGAGACGAGAAAATTTTAGTACATTAATTCCAGTAGACTAGTTAGAATTCACGACCTCCCTTGGAGCTCCACTCTCCTAATGCCCTTATTCACCTTCTCTCTCTGAAATCACCAGCAACCAGTTGACGTTCATAAACAACAAAATCTCTTTCTTCATCTTCAACACTGGAACCAAGAGGGGAACGCCGGGTGACATGATCCATGGAAAAAGAACATAACATCTTGGTATCAGACAGGACCACCATTAGGCAATTCCTCTTCCCCTGCTGAAATCCGAAATTTGGTGGAGGAATCGTGTGGGAATGCAGACCCAGCTTGACTCCATGCAACAACAAGTTCTTTCCCTCAACGACACTATCCAGCTCCTGGTGGTTAAGATGGACGAAGCCTCCCCTCACCCTACTGCCCAGCACGGACATGCTTCCTCTCCCCCTGCCCAATCACCGTCCTAGACCCCGCCACCACCCCCCAATTCTGTCATCCCCATCCTTTAGCAATGGGCGTCCAAGGACCAGGCCATTCGTCGGTGCCCATATTTGCCAAATTGGACTTCCCCAAGTATGATGGATCTTCGGACCCTCTCATTTGGTTGCATAGGTGCAACCAGTTCTTTTGGCACCAACGCACCCAGCCCAAGGAAAGGGTTCCACTTGCTGCCTTCCACATGTTCGATGAAGCGCTTCTGTGGTATCATCAGTTCAAAAACAAGAATCCTCTATATGATTGGGAGCATTTCAAAGCTTGATGTATGTTGCGGTTCGGACCTCCAGCCCGCCACAATCCTCTTTGGAGAATTAGCCAACCTCAAACAAACTGGCTCAATAGAATAGTACCAGAAATCCTTCCAAGACAAGCTGGTTTGTGCCTCTCACTTGGTGATCCCCAACCAATATGTTCCCTTGTTCACAGCAGGTCTGGTTGAGGCACTCCACCTTGAGGTTGAATTACATGCCCCACCCACTCTCGACCACGCCATGAAATTTGGCACGAACATTGGATGCCAAACGGCACATCTTGAGAGACTCTATTGGCACACACCCACCCCCCCCCCCCCCCCCCCCCCCCCCCCCCCCCCCGGCTGCTTCCCCCATTCCCCTCACTCCCCTGCATCCAGTCCCCCACTTCCATTCCTCCTACACAGTCTCCACCCCCCACCCCACCTCCCCAATTCATCAAACGCCTCTCTAAAGCTGAACATGAACAACAGTGAGCTCAAGGCTTCTGTTTCAATTGCGATGAGAAGTATCACGCTGGTCATCAATGTAAAAGGCTATTTTATCTTGATGGGGGCGATCCTGAAGAGGGTGACATTTCAGAACCTGAAGAGGAGCCAGCAGTGGAGGAACCTGCTCTTTCCCTCCATGCCATGACCGGATTGCACAACACCAACACCATGCAGGTCCACGCCGACATCCAAAATCTCATGGCAGTTGCCTTGGTTGATTCGGGCAGCACCCATAACTTTCTTAGCCAGGCCGCAACACAGCAATTGAGCTTACCAGTGCAACACAACTCTGGCCTCTTGGTTTCAATGGCAAATGGGGAGAAGCTTACCAGTATTGGAGTATGTTCAGCAGTCTGGTTTGATATTGAAGGCCATCCCTTTGTCGTAGACTTCTTAGTCATTCCTCTTGCCGGGTTTGATTTGGTATCAAATGGGTTTGATTTGGTATCAAATGGCTTCAACAAGTGGGTCCGATTTTATGGGATTTCACATCCTTAACGATGACCTTCAATTCTGGACAGTGAGACATCATTCTTCATGGCACTCATGCCCCCTCCCACTGCAAACTCCAGCACTTACAGGTAGCCACCTCGGACAGCAATACCTAACAGTCCCTCATTACCGAGTTTGGGGACTTATTTATGGAGCCTCAGTCACTTCCTCCCATCAGGACCTGTGACCATCGTATACATCTCAAATTGGGTACGGAGCCTTTCGTTGTTCGATCATACTGCTATCCGCACTTACAGAAGGACGAAATTGAGAGGCAATGCTAGCAAATGCTCGAACAAGGCCTTATTCAATCCAGCAGGTCCCCTTTTGCTTCTTTGGTGCTTATAGTGTGCAAGAAATATCAGACTTGGCGCTTTTGTGTTGACTACAGAGAGTTGAATGCACGCACTGTCAAGGACAAATTTTCCATCCCCGTGGTGGATGAACTCTTGGACGAGCTCCATGGTGCCAACTTATTTACCAAACTGGATTTGTTTTTTGGGTACCATCAGATCCAGGTCTACCCGCCCGACGGGGAGAAGACGGCATTCCGTACTCACCATGGCCACTTCAAGTTTTTGGTCATGCCATTTGGGCACTCTGACGCCCTCTCCACCTTCCAAGCCCTCATGAACGAGGTATTTTGGCCCCTTTTATGGAAATATGTCCTTGTTTTCTTTGACAATATTTTGTTCTACAGTACCACTTGGGAGAGCCACATGCGACACTTGCGCACGGTGTTTCAACTCTTACATTCACACCATCTCTTTCTCAAGCACTCCAAATGCTCATTTGGTGCTCCGGAGGTAGCTTATTTGGGCCATGTTATCTTTGCCGCCTACGTCAAGGTGGATAGTTCGAAGATCCAAGCCATTGTGGACTGGCCTACTCCACATTCAGCAATGGTGTTAAAAGGGTTTTTGGGTTTATCTTGATACTACCGCAAGTTCATCCACGACTACGGTCAACTAGCAACACCCCTGACGTGCTTATTGAAATGCAATGCGTTCGCATGGTCTGAGGCAGCAACATCCTCATTTGATCAACTCAAGCTTGTGTTAGCATCAGCTCCCGTGCTTCAACTTCCGAATTTTGAGGATCATTTTGTTATTGAATGTGACGCATCCGGGGGTGGCATCGAGGCAGTTTTACAGTAGCAAGGACATCCCATTGCCTATTTCAGCAGACACTTAGCCATTCATCATCACAAATTAGCTGCATATGAGCGTGAACTTATCGGTTTAGCCAAGGCCATTCAGAATTTGAGGCCATATCTCTAGGGTTGCCACTTCCTTATCCGTACCAACTACTGTAGCCTTAAGTACCTTCTGGAGCAGCGCCTTACCACGTCCCCTCAACAACACTGACTCAGTAAATTGATGGGCTTCAACTTTCGGGTAGAGTTCAAACCGGGTCACCTCAACAAAGGAGCCGATGCATTGTCCCACCGGAGGTGCCAGAGCCCTAACTCCTGGCCATCAGTCAGCCCCTCTTCTTACAGCTTGACACTATTCGGGATGAGATTCAGCAAACCTCGGACCTCCTCACCCTCTGCCAGTGCATTGAACAACAGCAGTTGGATAGCAGCTGGGCCATCCAGGATGACCTCCTCCTATACAAGCAGCGCATTTATCTGGCTGCCACATCGCACTTACTACCTACCATTATTTCCACCTATCACGACGGTACTCACGAAGGCCAGCAGTGCACTTACTTCCGCTTGAGTCATGGTTTCTATTGGAAAGGTATGAAGGGCATGGTGGCTGACTACATCTCCATGTGCCAGGACTGTGAGCGTAACAAAATCAACACTCTCCAACCAGCAGGTTTGCTGCAGCCCCTTCAATTACCTACTCAAGTTTGGGCAGAGATCTCTATGGACTTCATTGAGGGTCTTCCAAAGTCATCCAGTAAGTCTACCATCCTGATGGTGGTGGACCTTTTCTCGAAGTATTGCCACTTCATTCCTTTATCACATCCATATTGTTATGAACTCCATAGCATCAGGAGTTATCAATAGGCGTAGGAATTAAATTATGCCAATTTCATTTTAATGTAATTCCATTTGGTTTGGTTTGGTTTAGATGTAATGTGGCATGAACCAGTTGTCCCATGGGTCTAACTTGTATATCCGTCCTCAACCCTATTTATGGGGACGTCAAGGTGAATGAAAGTAAACATTGAGAACATTAGAATTAAATAGGTCGGATTCTCCCTCAGAGGTCTAGGTCCAGGTCGAGCTTCCTTCAAAGCTCAATCATTACATTCCGAATTCTACCATTCCACGTTCCAGAAACAAGAATCCGCTTCCAGCATCAAGATTCAATATGAAGGGAAGAGAGGAAAGAAGGGTGACTCGATCCATGGCTAGGGAAGATCCTAACATCTTGGTATCATAGCGGGCTCCCACGTCGCGATTTTGAATCCCCGAGGGGAATCCCGGCGTGGGTGTCGTGAGCCCCGGACGCGGTAGCCGTAAGGGATTATGGGATCTTGACCCGACACCCGTCATTAAGTGTTAAGCCATTGTGGACGTCAGCTCGCGAAGGTGGGGTGTACTGTTATGATCCTGGGTTAAGTACCTGTGTCTTCTACTCCTAACAAGCCGGTCTTTTGGGTAGTATTGGCTAGGTGCTTAACATTTGGTATTGATAGATTGTTATGGACTCCATAGCATCAAGAGTGGCTAACCAGAGAAGAGAAGAGATGGAATAACTTATATTTCAGTACCTTAGGGGTTTAATTATAATTTGAAGTTCCATAAGGGTCTAATTGTAATTATAGAACCTTTGATGTTTTCCTTGACCTATTTAGGGTGTCAAGTGATGGAATGAAAACAAGCATTGATCATTAGTCTAAATGAGATCAGGTTCTCTTTCTAAAGAGGCCTAAGGTTGGAGCTCCTTCAAAGGCTCATGTCCCTTCATCATTGGGCGTTCCAAGAACCCCAAATCCTTCTCTTCTTCGTCATTCAATCTGGAAGCTAGAGGAGATCACCGGGTGACTCGATCCATGGCTAGAGAGCCTAACATCGTGGTATCAGACAGGACCACGCTTGGTGATTCCTCTTCCCCTGCAAAAATTCAAAATTTTGTGGAAGAGAACCATGCTGATCTACAATCTCAAATCAATGGCCTGGAGGGAAAATTCCAGATGTTGTTGTCACGCATGGAGGAAGGCTTTACCCAGCTTTCAGTCCAGATGGCATCCTCCTCACGCCCAGCAGATCATCTCAACCCTCATCCAATGCCTCCACCTCCTCCCCTGCGCCACACACCTCCACCTCGTGGGGGCGTCAATCCAGCACCCCCTACCATGCCAAGGTACACAAAGCTTGATTTTCCAACGTATGATGGGTCCTCCGACCCTTTAATGTGGTTGCACAGGTGTGATCATTTCTTTTCCAATCAAGGAACTCTGCCCGAAGGCAAGGTTCAATTAGCCGCCTTCCACATGCTCGATGAAGCGCTTATGTGGTTTCATCAATTCAAAAACGAGTTTGTGGTCTATGATTGGGAATTTTTCAAAGAAAATTGTATGCTACGGTTTGGTCCTTCGCTTCGCAGCAACCCAGTTGGGGATTTGGTCAATCTAAAACAGCTTGGCACTATAGAACAATATCAGAAATTGTTCCAAGAAAAACTTGCTCGTGCAAGTCATTTGGTCCGACCTGAACTTTATGTCAATTTGTTCACGGCTGGCCTGGTAGAACCCCTTCGCCTAGAAGTGGAATTGGAAGCCCCCACCTCCCTAGCCCACGCCATGAATTTGGCAATAGCATTGGACACCAAATAGTGCCTCTTCTGTGAGTCCTTAAACAAACGTCCCCCTTGGCCACCTCGCCCACAGCCCCATGGTCCTTATTCCACTCACCCCAGGCCTCCTCCCAACCACCCCTCACCACCACCACCACCAGCCTTTACACCCCCACCGGGATTTATCAAACGTCTGACAAAAGCATAAATTGATCAGAGAATGGCTCAGGGCCTATGTTTCAATTGTGATGAAAAATTCGTCAAGGGCCATCAATGCAAAAGACTATTTTGGGTAGAAATAGAAGACCCCTCAGAGGATGACTTTCAGGAGGATATGGACCAAACCGAGGGAGAAACACCAGAAATCTCCCTTCATGCCATGACAGGCTTGTAGAGCACCAATACCATGCAGGTCCATGCCACCATGAACCATCATCTCCTACTCGCACTCGTGGACTCAGGCAGCACACATAATTTTATAAGCAGCCAGGCAGCACAACAGTTGGGGTTATCACTACAGCAAAAATCAGGAATATCAGTCTCAGTGGCTAATGGTGACAAGGTCACCACTGTGGGTTTCGGTTCAGCAGTGCCCTTTACTATTGAAGGTTACTCCTTTGTAGCAGATTTTTTGGTCATACCGCTGGCTGGGTTTGACCTCGTATTGGGAATTAAATGGCTACAGCGATTGGGTCTGATCTTATGGGATTTCCAATCCTTTACCATGAGTTTTAAACAGGACACCCATCCGATCACCCTCCAGGGCAATAGCGCCCGGCGGCCATGCAGCCTCCAAACACTTTCATTGGATCCTTCAAAAGGGGATAACTTAGCTTCATTGTTGGCAGAATATGCTGATTTATTTCAGGACCCTTCCGACCTTCCTCCTATACGAGAGTGTGATCACAGAATTCGTTTGAAAATGGGCACTGAACCAGTGGTAGTGCGTCCCTACCGCTATCTCCATGTGCAAAAAGATGAGATAGAAAGACAATGTCAACAAATGCTCCAACAAGGTATTATTCAGCCTAGTCATTCTCCTTTTTCTTCCCCGGTATTGCTGGTAAATAAATCAGATAAATCTTGGTGCTTTTGTGTGGATTACCGTGAACTCAATGCTCGCACCATCAAAGATAAATTTCCAATTCCAGTGGTCGATGAATTATTGGATGAGCTACACGGCTCTCAATTATTTACAAAGTTGGACTTGAAATCTGGCTACCATCAGATTCGGGTTTATTTGGAGGATATCGAAAAAACTGCCTTCCGCACCCACCATGGTCACTACGAGTTCTTGGTGATGCCATTTGGGCTATCCAATGCCCCGTCCACCTTTCAAGCGCTTATGAACCAGGTATTTTGCCCTTTCTTACGGAAGCATGTCTTAGTTTTTTTTTACGATATACTGGTCTATAGCAAAACTTGAGAAGCACATTTGCACCAATTGAGACAGGTTTTCACAATTCTCCGAGCACACCATTTATTTCTCAATTGTGCCAAATGTGACTTTGCCACATCCGAAGTAGCTTATTTGGGGCATGTGATCTCAGCATCTGGGGTGAAACCAGATTTCAGCAAGATACAATCGATTATGGATTGGCCCACACCTCACTCCGTTACAGCTTTGAAAGGGTTCCTTAGTCTCGCAGGGTATTATAGAAAATTTATCAAAGAATATGGTCACCTGGCAGCGCCATTGCACAATTTACTGAAGAAGCATGCCTTTCAGTAGTCTCAATTGGCAGACTCCTCGTTTAACAACTTAAAACAGGCATTAGCATCAGCACCAGTTCTCCAATTGCCCAATTTTGCCGAAAATTTCATCGTCGAATGCGATGCATCCGGGGGAGGGATAAGTGTCATCTAGCAGCAACAGGGTCACCCCATTGCCTATTTCAGCCACCATCTCGCTCCTCACCATCACAAGTTAGCCACTTATGAACGGGAACTCATCGGTTTGGCCAAAGCCGTGCAGCATTGGCCATCGTATTTGTGGGGCAGACCTTTTGTGATCCGGACAGACCACTGTAGCCTCAAATACTTATTGGAGCAGCGCCTTACTACATCCCGACAACAGCATTGGCTCAGCAAATTAATGGGATTCAATTTTCAGGTGGAATACAAACCGGGTTATCTCAACCGGGTAGCAGACGCCTTGTCCCGTAGAGAACTAGGGGATTCACACTTGCACGCACTGAGCCACCCCAAGTCCCCTTTGAAGGACACAATCCATCAGGATACTAGCCATCATCCAGATCTCCTTGAATTACAAGCTCAAATCGAAAACCATTCCAAGGACAAGAACTGGACACTATAGGACGGTCTCATTCTATATAAAGGACACATATATCTTCATCCTTCGTCGGTACTCCTTCCTGCCATTATTGCCTCCTTTCATGATAGTACACATGAGGGCCAGCAGAAGACATACTTCCGCCTCAGTCGGGAGTTTTATTGGAGACGTATGAAGCGGATCATTGCTGAATATGTTGCATCGTGCCAGGTCTGTCAGAGGAATAAGTCTGAATCCTTACAACCCGCCGGCTTGCTACAGCCACTTCAACTTCCTTCACAGGTATGGGCAGATCTCTCAATGGATTTTATCGATGGTCTTCCTCCTTCTGCAAGGAAATCTGTTATTCTTGTTGTGGTAGACCAGTTCTCGAAATATGCCCACTTTATGGCCCTCAGCCATCCGTATACAGCAACTCAAGTCGCTCAGCTCTTCATGGATAATATTGTCCGTCTCCATGGCCTTCCAGAGACCATCACCAGTGACCGTGATGCTATCTTCACCAGTAAATTCTGGGGGGAACTATTTAAGCTCCATGGCTCTAAGTTAGCTTTTTCTTCAGCATACCACCCTCAAATAGACGGCCAGACAGAGGTGGTTAACCGTACATTGGTGATGTATTTGCGGTGCCTTGTGGGGGACACACCCCGACAGTGGGTTCGTTGGTTAGCATGGGTGGAGTATTGTTATAATACCTCATACCACACCGCACTGGGTACTACCCCTTTTCGAATTGTTTATGGACGCGAACCTCCGCGCCTACTTTCTTATGAACCGGGGTCTTCTCGGGTAGCGGCATTGGACCAAGCATTAGCCGACAAAGATGCAATGCTTGCGCAAGTCCGCCTTCAGTTACAACGTTCACAAGAAACTATGAAGAATACTTATGAGAAAGGACATCATCCCCTTTTCTTTGCACCTGGAGAATTTGTTTGGCTCAAACTTCAACCATACCGCCAACTATCTCTTGCCGCCATTAAACGCCATAAGCTTTCTCCAAAATTTTATGGGCCATTCCAGGTCATGCAGCGTATTGGCAATGTGGCGTATCGTTTGAAACTACCACCAGACGCCAAGCTCCATGACGTCTTCCACGTCTCCCTTCTCAAGCCGTTCAAGGGAGACTCACCACTGCTGCATACCCCTCTGCCTCCTCTCAAAGATGGCAGGTCCATGCCCACGCCTGCTCAGATCCTTCAAGCCAGGCGAGTGAACAACACTTGGGAAGTGCTGGTTCGGTGGACTGACAAGGAATTGATGGAAGCCTCTTGGGAGACACTCGAGTCCTTCCAGACTCTATTCCCCACTTTCGAACTTGAGGACAAGCTCTTTCTTCAGGGGGGGGGGGGGGGGGGGGGGGGGGGTGATGTTATGGACTCCATAGCATCAAGAGTGGCTAACCGGAGAAGAGAAGAGATGGAATAACTTGTATTTCAGTACCTTAGGGGTTTAATTGCAATTTGAAGTTCCATAAGGGTCTAATTGTAATTATAGAACCTTTGATGTTTTCCTTGACCTATTTAGGGCGTCATGTGATGGAATGAAAACAAGCATTGATCATTAGTCTAAATGAGATCAGGTTCTCTCTCTAAAGAGGCCTAAGGTTGGAGCTCCTTCAAAGGCTCACGTCCCTTCATCATTGGGCGTTCCAAGAACCCCAAATCCTTCCCTTCTTCGTCATTCAATCTGGAAGCTAGAGGAGTGTTATGGGACATCCTGGTTATGGGCCTGGGTTAAGTACCTATGTCTTCCGCTCCTAACAGGCCGGTCTTTTGGGTAGTATTGGCTAGGTGCTTGACATTTGGTATCAGAGCCAACCCTTGGTCGCGAGTTCGATTCCCGGCAACGCTGTAAAGGCTAGATTTAAATACTGGTAGGCCGTAGGATAAAAACCCGGGTCGGGCCAGTGTCGTTGCATCGCGCACAAAGGCTGGATTAAAATACAGGTAGGTCATAGGATAAAAACCCAGGTTGGGCTTGTGTCGTTGCGCCGCCGTGGTCGTCGGCTCACGAAGGGGGTGTGTGATGTTATGGGACATCCTAGTTATGGGCCTGGGTTAAGTACCTATGTCTTCCACTCCTAACAGGCCGGTCTTTTGGGTAGTATTGGATAGGTGCTTGACAAGGAGATCGTCGGGTGACTCGATCCATGACTAGAGAGCCTAACATAGATCCACCCTTGGGGATTCCTCTTCCCCTGAGGATTTGCGGCAATTAGTTGTGGACAATCATCAGAAGACAAACGTTCAGGCTCAATCCCTTGAAGAAGTGCGTCAGACCACATATGACCTACGTGAGGCTATCAAAGCCATGGACGCAACAATCCAAGCCATCCTTCGGTGATAGGACGACAATGGTCTTCGAGCACCGCCGCCGGAAGCCGACTCTCCATTGGCCAACCACCATCAGTACCAGCCACCACCACCACTGCGCCACAACAATCCCCATATGGGCCCTTCCGCACAGGGACCAACTTCGGTTCCCAGGTATTTCAAACTGGACTTTCCTACATATGATGGGTCTAAGGACCCCTTGATTTGGTTAAGCAAGTGTGACCAATTCTTTTATCGTCAAAAAACACCGGCGGATGCGAAGGTTCATTTGATCACATACCACATGCTTGATGAAGCACTCCTATGGTACCACCAATTCCGAACTGACCATTTGGTTCAAGATTGGGCGACCTTTAGACAATCTTGCATGATGAGGTTTGGTCCTCTAGTTAGTAGCAATCCATTGGGAGAATTAATCAATTATAAACAGAATGGATCACTAGAGGTGTACCAAATGACCTTCCAGGAACGTTTGGCCCATACTAGTGAGTTTGTCAGTCACTCCCAGTATGTTCACATCTTTACCGTTGGTTTGACAGAAGCACTGCATCTGAAAGTGGAATTACATGGTCCTAGAGAATTGGACCACGCTATGAATTTAGCCAGGTCAATTGAGCATAATTAGAGCATTCTGAAGGATTCACTGGTCAAAAAACCAGTTTGGCCAAGCAGGCACAATGCCACTGCGCCAACACCCTATTATGGGCCTCCACGTTTTGGAGCCAGTGCAGCACCGCATCTAGAAGTTCTAACTCTATGCCACCAGCCCCTTACTTCAAAAAATTGAATAGACAGGAGATGGAACAGAGAAAGGCCAAGGGACTTTGTTTTAACTGTTATGAACAGTATGTCTAGGGTCACATATGCAAACGATTATTCAGTGTGGTTCTGTGGGAGGATTGTGAGGACATACTACCAGAGGAAGAGATTGTGGTGATAGAACAAGAGGGTCCAGAGATTTCACTTCATGCCATGACTGGCCTGCGCAGTTCTAACACCATGCAAGTTCGGGCCCAGTTGAATGATGTACAATCACAAGCTTTAGTTGACTCTGGCAGAATGCATAACTTCATCAGTCGGCCAGTGGCAGAACAACTTGGGTTAGTAATCCATCAACAGACAAGCCTCTTCGTCTCAATGGGCAATGGGGCCAAAATTACTAGTGTTGGAATATTTATAGCGACCCACTTTGATATTGAGGGACACTCCTTTATTGCAGATTTCTTGGTGATTCCACTGGCAGGATTTGATTTGGTACTTGGAGTTAAATTGCTCCAACTATTGGGGCCTATTTTATGGGATTTTTCAGGCTCTGACCATGACCTTCACAGAGGACCGGCGTCAGATCACATTGCATGACACCCAGGCACCAGTGCCTTGCGCACTTCAGGCCGTTCAGGTCCAGAGCAACTACAATTGTAAGTTATCTCAATTACTTATAGACTTTGATGATATATTTCATGAACCTACTGCTCTTCCGCCTATTCGCCACTGTGATCACCGCATTCGATTGAAGATGGGAACTAAATCTGTGGTGGTTCGGCCTTACTGTTACCCCCACCTACAAAAGGATGAAATTGAGAGGCAGTGCCAAAATATGCTCGCCAGGGAATTATTCAGCCAAACAGGTCTCCTTTCTCCTCCCTGGTATTACTGGTCAGAAAGCATGATAAGTCGTGGAGGTTTTGTGTGGATTACAGGCAACTCAACGCTCACACCATTAAAGACAAATTTCCCATCTCAGTGGTGGATGGGTTGCTAGATGAGTTACACGGTGCCACTATATTTACCAAGCTGGACCTGAAGTTTAGCTATCATCAGATCTGCGTTCATCCTTCAGATGTGGAGAAGACAACATTTCGTATGCATCATGGTTTCTTCGAGTTTCTTGTGATGCCATTTGGTCTCTCAAATGCGCCTTCCCCATTCCAAGCCCTCATGAATGAGGCATTTTCCTCTCTTTAGGAAATATGTTTTGGTATTTTTTGATGATATATTGGTGTATAACAACAATTGGGGCGAGCATCTTCAACACCTTCACCATGTATTTACTCTTCTCCGCTCCCACCATTTGGTTTTAAATAAGTCCAAATGTTCTATGGGCACTTTCGAAGTGGCATACTTGGGCCACGTTATTTCAGTAGTTGGGGTGAAGGTTGATCGTAGTAAGATTCAGGCCGTCACAAATTGGCCTCCTCCCAACTCCATTACAGCGTTAAGGGGATTTTTGGGCCTTGCTGGGTATTACCAGAAATTTATCTGCAGCTATGGCCAGATTGCAGCACCACTCAACAACCTACTCAAGAAAAATGCATTCACCTGGTCCGAGACAACGGCTCATTCCTTTTAGCAGTTGAAAGAGGCCTTATCATCAGTGCTGATTTTGTAGCTACCGAACTTCGATGAGTTATTTGTGGTGGAATGTGATGCTTCGGGTGGCAGTATCGGTGCAGTATTACACCAACAAGGACACCCGATCACTTATTTCAGCTGCCAGCTTGGCCAACACCATCACAAGTTAGCAGCTTATGAGAGACAATTGATCGGTTTAGCTAAGGCAATATAACATTGGTGGCCTTATCTCTGGGGGTGCCCATTTCTGATTCGTACCAATCATTGTAGCCTCAAGTATATTCTTGAGCAGTGCCTCACCACCTACCCTCAGCAACACTGGTTAAGTAAACTAATGGGGTTTGACTTTACCATGGAGTTTAAACCTGGGAGTTTGAATGTGGGGGCTGATGCTTTATCTCGCCGAGACATTCCAAAGCCGCAATTACATGCTATCAGTCAGCCCAGAGATCTCTTGTTGGATTCTATTAGGGAGGAGACACAACAGTATCCGGACCTTATTGCATTATATCATGAGATTCAGCAAGGGGGAACGGAGAAACATTGGACTGTCCAGGATCGTCTTATCCAATTCAAAAACCGGATTTTTCTACACCACATGTCACTACTTATTCATAGCATTCTAGCTTCTTTCCATGATAGTACACATGAGGGCCAACAAAAAATATATTTTCGGATCAGTAGGGATTTTTATTGGAAGGTTATGAAGCACAATATAGTAGATTAGGTGGCGGCTTGTTAGATTTGTCAACGAAATAAAGCTGAATCATTAAGTCCTACCGGGTTGCTCTAACCACTTCCGCCTACCATCACAAGTCTGGTCAGATATTTCCATAGTCTTCATTGATGACTTTCCCTCTTTGTCTGGCAAATCCGTTATATTTTTAGTGGTAGATTGTTTCTCAAAGTATGGTCATTTCCTCCCTCTGGCGCATCCTTACACAGCAGCTCATGTAGCTCAGCTATTCATGGATAATATTATCCGGTTACATGGGATGCCTACCTCCATTACCAGTGACAGAGAAGCCATCTTTATCAGTACATTCTGGAAATAAATATTCAAGCTGCAAGGCACAACGTTAGCGTTCTCTTCTGCCTACCATCTACAGACTGATGGTCAGACCGAGGTTGTCAACTGGACCATTGAGATGTGTCTTCGTTGTTTCGTGGGGGATTCACCTAAACGGTGGGTTAAATGGCTCGCCTAGGCTGAATTCTGTTACAACACCTCCTACCACAGCGCACTTGGAACTACTCCATTCAAGGTAGTATATGGCAGAGATCTGCCTCGATTTTTATTATATGAACCAGGTGCCTCCAAGGTCACCACTTTGGACCAAGCTTTAGCAGAAAGGGACACCATGCTCAGTGAGGTGCACACTGATCTCCAGGAGGCCCAGCATACAATGAAATTATATTATGATAAGAAGCACCGAGAAGTATTCTTTTCTCCAAGAGATTATGTATGGCTGCATCTCCAACATTACAGGCAGCTTTCACTGATAGCCTCCAAACGCCACAAGCTCTCTCCGAAGTATTATGGTCCCTTTCAGGTGATGGACCGCATTGGCACAGTCGCCTACCGCTTGTAGCTTCTGCCAGAGCCAAAGATCCACAATGAGTTTCACGTCTCCCAACTGATGATCTTCCAGGGCAACTCTCCCTTGTTGCACACCCCTCTACCCCCACTACATGAGGGGCGTGTCCTTTCTACTCCACCGTAGGTGTTGCAGGCTCGACGCATTCAGGGTGATTGGGAGATACTAGTGCAGTGGGCTGATGCTAACCCCAGTGACACTACATGGGAGCCCTTAGGAGGTTTCAGATCCCTATACCCCACTTTCGAGTTTGAGGACAAACTCTTTCTCCAGGAGGGGAGTGATATTATGGACACCATAGCATCACGAGTTATCAATAGGCATAAGAATTAAATTATGTTAATTTCCTTTTAATGTAATTCCATTTGGTTTGGTTTGGTTTAGATGTAATGTGGCATGAACCAGTTGATCCATGGGTCTAACTTGTATCTTCGTCCTCAACCCTATTTATGGGGACGTCAAGGTGAATGAAATTAAGCATTGAGAAAATTAGAATTAAACAAGTCGGATTCTCCCTCTGAGGTCCAGGTCGAGCTTCCTTCAAATCTCAATTATTACATTCCGAATTCCACCATTCCATGTTCCAAAAACAAGAATCCTCTTCCAACATCAAGATTCATTATGGAGGGAAGAGAGAAAAGAAGGGTGACTCGATCCATGGCTCGGGAAGATCCTAACACATATACAATGGTGCATTTATCTCAGATTTTCATGGACAACATTGTGCGCCTTCATGGCTTACTGGAAAACATCACCAGTAACAGAGATGCTCATTTTACTAGCACCTTTTGGAAGGAGCTTTTCCGACTACAGGGCACCAAACTGGCTTTCTCTTATGCTTACCACCTCCAGAGTGATGGGAAAACCGAGGTTGTCAACCGCACACTGGAGGTGTATTTGTGCTGCTTTGTGGGCGATAATCCCAAGACTTGGTCCGCTGGCTTGCGTGGGCCGAATTCTACTACAACACTTCCTATCACTCAGCGCTCAAGATGACTCCCTTTCAGGTGGTTTATGGTAGACCTCCCCCTCGCCTGGTCTCCTACCTTGCTGGCTCTTCACGTGTGGCTTCCATTGACCAGGCTTTGATGGAACGGGACAGCATGCTGGTACATATCCGCGACAACCTACTGAAGGCTCAGTCGCGCATGAAGAACTCTCATGACAAAGCCCACCGTGACCACTCTTATGCCCCAGGCGATTATGTGTGGCTCCATCTTCACAAGTACCACCAATTGTCCCTCCCTGCGTCCAAGCATCACAAGCTCTCCCCCTAGTACTTTGGGCCCTTTCAGATATTGGAGCGTATCGGCAGCGTCACCTACCGTCTCCAGTTACCGGCTGATGCCCACATTCATGATTTATTCCACGTGTCTCTGCTGAAATCGTTCAAGGGCGATTTGCCACTATTGCACACCCCTCTCCCTCCACTTCACGATGGCCGCATCCTGCCCACTCCATCTCACGTCTACCAGGCTCGGAAAGTTAATGATAGTTGGGAACTGCTCGTCCATAGGGCGGTGACGGACCCGGTGGAGGCTTTTTGGCAGCCGTCGGCTGAATTCAGGGAACTCTTTCCAGACTTTGAGCTTGAGTACAAACTCTTTCTCTAGGAGGGGAGTGATGTTATGGACTCCATAGCATCAAGAGTCACGGCTAGGCATAGGACTTAATTGTTGTTAAATTCAGGTTAAGTCATGGGGTACTTTTTTAATTTTTGCGTCAAGTTAATTGGCCAAATCTTGGCCCACTTGTATGCATCCCTTCTTTGGTTTATAAGGAGGACGAAAAGTTGAAATGAGACAAGAAAAGTTCAGCAGATTAATTCCAGTAGACTAGTTAGAATTCACGACCTCCCTTGGAACTCCACTCTCCTAATGCCCTCACTCACCTTCTCTCTCTGAAATCACCAACAACAAGTTGACGTTTAGAAACTACAACACCTCTTTCTTCATCTTCAACACTAAAACCAAGAGGGGAACGTCGAGTGACACGATCCATGGTAAGAGAACCTAACAGAATGTCTACAAGTTGATTTTGTGATGATATATGCTTCAGATATAAGAAACCAGCTTGGAACTTTTCTCATATAAAATGGCAATCCACTTCAATGTGTTTTGTCCTTTCATGGAAGACTGGATTCGATGTAATGTGTATTGCTGCTTGATTGTCATAGTATAGATCTATTTGAACTTCTTTGTAGAATCCCAACTCAGTGAGAAGAGATGTTATCCATATGAGTTCAATAACAGTGTGTGACATGGCTCTGTATTATGTTTCTGCACTTGATCGTGCTACTACATTTTGCTTTTAGCTTTTCCATGTAACCATATTTCCTCCAACCATCGTATAAAATCCCGAAGAAGATTTTCTGTCATATGGGGATCCAGCCCAGTCTGCATCCGAGAATCATTCAATGTTCAAGTGACCATGATTTTTATATAGAAGCCCCCTTCCAGCTGCTTCTTTCAGATATCGTAGTATTCTTTCAAGTGCTTGCCAATGACTAAGTTGTGGCTTGTGCATGTATTGACTTACGACACTTACTGCGTATGAAATATTCAGCCTTGTTACACACAGGTAAATAAGTAGTCCCACTAGTCTTTGATATTTTCCAATATCTACATCTTCTCCAGTGCCTCCACATAATTTTGTATTTGCATCCATTGGAGTGTCTACTGGTTTGCTTCCCATCATTCATGTTTCTTCTAGTAGATCAAGAGCATACTTCCTTTGGGATAGGACAATCCCATGTCTGGATTGTAACACTTCAATACCCAAGAAATATTTGAGTAATCCATGATCCTTCATCTTGAATTCTGTACATATTTTCTCCTTTGTTTTCTGAATGCCCTCGGAATCGCTTCCAGTTAAAATAATATCATCAACATATACAGCTAGAATCACCTTACTTCTTGTTGTATTTTCAATAAATACTGAGTGATCTCCAAAGCATCAGTGAAAACCTGCCCGTCTGATGGCTTGACTAAATTTCTCAAACCATGCCCGAGGGGATTGCTTTAGACCATATAGAGGATTTTTAAGGCTGCATACGAACTCCTCCTCAACCACATACCCAGGTGTTTGTTGCATGTAAATTTTTTCTTTAATATCACCATTTAGAAATGCATTTTCTACATCTAGTTGATATATTGGCCATGATGAATTGGCTGCCAGAGATATAAGATACATATCGAGTTCATTTTTGCCATTGGAGAGAAGGTTTCTTCATAATCAATTCCATAACATTGAGTATAACCTTTTACAACCAGTCGAGCTTTCGGTCAAGCAATGGACCCATCCAGATTGTGTTTGATAGTATAAAAACACTTGCAACCAACGGGTTTTTTATGTGTGGGAAGAGGAACCAATGACCATGTATGATTATCATTAAGTGCCTTCATTTCTTTATCTATTGTTGCCTTCCACCCTGGATGTTGTAGAGCCTCCTGATATGACTGTGGAACAGATATGGAGGAAATAGAAGAAAGAAACTGAAAACATAAAGGTGAGAGGCGATGATGAGACACAAAATTGGAAATATGATGATAAGTAGAAGGTTGAGTTCATGATCGAGGTTTTTTTCGTATAGCAATAGGGCGAGTATCATATTGAGGACAAAAAATAACTGGTAATGAAGGGCTTACGTTTGGTGGATCTGTTAACTCGGCAGGTGTGGTGTCGGCCACTTGCTCTGGGGGTTGAATGATCTTTGTATCACGAGGCACAACCAGTCTAGGGGAACTTGGTATTGAGGATAGACCAGGAGGATCGCTATCAGAATAATATGAGGAGTCTTCAAAAGATGTTACATCCCTGGAGACAAATGAACACTAAAGAGTAGGACTATAGCAAACATAACCCTTTTGTGTGCGAGAGTATCCCAAAAAATACACTTGATAGATTTAGGATCAAGTTTGCTGTGTCTAGGTAATGAGTTATGCACAAAACATGGACATCCAAAGACTTTCAACGGTAATGAAAACGGATCATCATTCGGTAATAATCTAGAGTAGGGAGATTTATTACCAAGAACAGTAGATGGTATACAATTAATAAGAAAGCAAGCCGTAAGGATGACATGAGGCCAATAAATGTATGGAACTTTCATGGCATATAACAAACCTCAAGCTACCTCAAGAATATACCGATTTTTCCGTTCGGCTACACCATTTTGTTGAGGAGTGTAGGCGTATGATGTTTGATGGATAATGTCATTTTCTTGACAAAAAGAGTTAAGGTCTTTGGAAATGTATTCTTTGGCATTATCAGACAGGAGTATTTTTATTTTCTGACCAAATTGTGTGAGTACCATAGCTTGAAATGACTTAAAAATGTATGGTATCTTATAACGCTCCTTAAAGAAAAACAACCAAGTTGTACGAGTGAAATCATCAATAAAAGAAATAAAATATTTTACTTGAGATATATTAGAGACACTAAGGGCCCCCAAACATCAGTATGAATTAATGAAAATGGAGTGTTACTTTTGACTTCTGGAATAGGAGAGTATGTACTCCTTTGATGTTTACTCAATTCACAGACCTCACAACAAAATTCTGACTTGGCTTTATGAGATGGAAACATATTTATAGTAGAGGAGGAGGTAGAGTCCTTATACAATTAGCCTTTCAATCCTAATTACATTCCAACTCTAACTCTCTAAGATAAGTCTATTTAAACCAAACTACTAGAAGCATAATATAAGTTCAACTAGAACTCTTGCTTTCTTCACGTGACTATAGGGGAGAAGGCCAGTTCATAGCTTTACCCTTGTGGGTCCCTCGTGATCCTCCAACTCATCTTGATAAGGTTGACAGCTCGTGAGATATTTATGGGTCCCACTTGATCTTCAAGTCTTCTAACTCAATTCTGCTTGTGCTTCTTGATTCCTTAACTCGTGCTTGCTTGGGTGAGGACTCTTCCTGGTGTCCCATGTTCTCTATGACTATTCTTGGTTTCCCACGTCCTCATGGTGGGTCCCACCAGCTCGAGCACCAAGGTGGGTCCCACATTGTAATAATTGCTAATGGGTATTTATGATGAAAGACAATCCGGATGGGTCTGTGGCTCGACTGAAAGCTCGCCTTGTTGCTAAAGGATATACACAATGTTATGGCATTTATTATAAAGAAACCTTCTCTCCAGTGGCTAAATTAAACTAGGTATGTTTGTTATTATCTCTGGCAGCTAGCACTTTCTGGCAGGTCTATCAACTTAATGTCAAAAATGTTTTTCTGAATGGGGATATAAAGGAGGACATTTATATGTTGCAACCACCTGGGTATGTGGTTGAAGGGGACTTCGTATCTTGATTACAAAAATCTATTTATGGTCTCAAATAGTCGCCTCGTGCATGGTTTAAAAATTTTAGCCAAACACTCATATAGGCCGGATTTCATAGATGCTCTATAGATCACTCTATCTTTATTAAAGACATACCGAAGGGCAAGGTAATTCTAGCCATATATGTTGATGACATTATTATAATTGGCAGTGATACCGAGGGCATCCAAAAGACAAAAGAAAGGATATGTACTGAATTCAAGACAGGATCTCGGACTGCTCAAATACTTTTTGGGTATACAATCCAGACATGGAATTATATTATCTCAAAGGAAGTATGTCCTTGACCTACTGGAGGAGACCGAAATGCTGGGATGTAGTCCAGCAGATACTCCTATGGACTCGAATACAAAATTATGTGCATGTACTGGAGAAGAAGTAGATGTCAGAAAATATCAAAGATTGGTGGGAAGACTGATTTATCTCTACATAACGAAGCCAAATATTTCATATGCAGTCAATGTGGTAAGTCAATATATGCACAAACGACAACTCAGTCATTGGCAAGCACTAGAACAAATATTACGATATCTGAAAGGATCACCAAGAAGAGGGTCCCTCTATAAAAACATGGACACTTCAACATCGAAGGATTCTCCGATACAGACTGGGCCGGATCCCTGGATGACAGAAAATCTACTTCAGGATATTATACGATGGTTGGAGGAAATTTTGTTACATGGAGGAGCAAGAAACAGAATGTAGTTGCAAGGTCTAGTGCAAAAGCAGAGTACGGAGCCATGACACACACAGTTAGTGAACTCCTATGGATCAGATCTCTCCTAACTGAATTGGGTTTTTACAAAGAAACTTCTATGAATCTATATTGTGATAATCAGGTTGCAATTCACATGACATCAAATCCAGTCTTCCTTGAGAGAACAAAGCATATAGAAATAGACTGCCACTCATACAAGAAAAATTCACTACCGACATCTTATCTCTCTAACATGTATCTTCACATAACCAGGTTGCAAACATTCTCACCAAACCAGTCGCTCAAAAAATTTGGTTCAACATTTGCAGCAAGTTTGGCATCTACCATGTTTTCTCACCCCAACTTGAGGGGTAGTGTTACAATGTGGGACCCACCATGAGCTCGAGAGGTGTCAACAAGAGTCCCAATAAAAAGTGGCTCTAGCTAAGAGATAAGGAACATGTGTTGGAATTAAATAGAAGATTTGAAGATCAAGTGGGACCCACAAAGATACCACGAGCTAGTATCTCTATCTACTTGATCTGGAAGATCATGTGGGACCCATAAGATAAGACCAAGAGCGGGCTCTCTAGCTTGATTCACGTCCTTAAAGAAGGTGGTTGTAGTTGAGTTAAATTAGTCTCTTAAATAGATAATGTAATTTTATCATAATTGGCTTATCTTAGAGAGTTCTAGTTGTAATGTAATTAGGAGTTCTAAGGTTAGTTGTACATGGACTCTATCACCTCCTCAACTATAAATAGGGGTGATTGTGACTCAGAAATATCAAGCAAGTTTCTTATTTTTTTTCTTTTCTCTCGTGTGAAGTGCATTCTCTGAAATGCCCCATTTCCAAGGACCAATTCACCCGACGATCCTCTCATTGTTCCTGATTGAAATACGTTGGAGAAGATGGGAAGAAGTTCTTCATATCGTAGGTAGGGTACCAGTTGTACCTGTAAGGAGACATGACAAGGATAACTGAGCTTACGAAGGGAGCTCACCCTGGACCTCGTTAGGGAGAATCCGACCTTGCCTAATTTTAATTGATCCAAAAACTTCCTTACATTTTTACTTCCTTCCTTCTTATAGCAAGAAGGACCCGATGCCCATACAATTTCCCATGATATCCCCACATTTCCCAAACCATGACCCTAACACTTCCCAAGCCATGACGAGGCCCACACACCTAACTCAATATTACAATAGACCCCAACGCTTGACATAACTTGAAAGTGACACTACTTAATTCTGTTGTCTAGCAATGACCCTAGATGCTATGGAGTCCATAACATCACTCCCCTCCTAGAGAAAAAGTTTGTCCTCAAACTCGTAAGTTGGGATAGAAAGCACGGAAACTAGAACAGGCCCCAGGAGACTTCAGTGATGGCAAGCGCCGTCCCCGGAACAAAAATAGCGCACACACCAGGTATTCGATGAAGGTAGAGGATGCCGGCCGAAACAATGGTGTGGGCTCCAAAGCCCGCCGCTGGTGTTGCCTGTTACTGGGAGCAAAATGAAGAGGATAGGCTGGACCAAAATATGCGTAATACTCATGATGCGGTAGATTATAATCCAATGCCACACCCAGTGCAACTCCTGGCGCATAGCAACAGCATCTGGCAACAAGCCGTATGGTATAACCCCCACTTCCAACCAGCAGCAGTGGCACATGGAATGACCTCATATATCGTATACACTTAGCATGACCGGTAATGGAGAGATTGAAATGTCCCAACAGATCGCCAGGCAAAGAGTCTGCTCCACATGGAACGACAACAGCGCCCGGCTGGAACACTGCCATCACTATTCCAAGGATAGGTTTGAACAAAGACTGGTAACTCTCGTCATCGATACCATCCTCTAGAGGGACATTCAAAGAGTAGTAGTCCCCTTTTCCATGTCCAATGGCACGAATAGCAATAAACTAATGGTCCCCATTTTGATGATCACGCAGCAGCAACTGAACTGCTACCCCAGATCCATCCTCCATTAGCCCAAGATAAACACGCCCAAATCCTCCGTCACCCGAGAGATTCCTGGAACTGAACTTGTCAGTGGCTTTCGCCAGCGCAGCTAGTAAAAATGTCTTCACTGACAGTATGCAAGTAGCAACAATGAAGACAAGGGAAAGGGATGTGGAGCTAGCAGCCCCACTACTTGACAAAATGGACCGCCCACCAGATCGTTGACCCATTGATGATGGGATTTCAGGATCCACAACATTTGATGCGCTACCAAGCGTTTTGCATTTGGAAGGGAGCAAAACAACTCCAACACACCGAAATACAGGGTTCAATATTGCAGTGTAACGCTCACTATCCGGCTGACAGAGGTCTGACCTCTTCATCGTAGAAAAAACCCTCTCGACCTCAGCCTGCAACCCAAGATCTGCACACCTACTTAACAGAGTATGGGAGAGTGTGAAATCCATTGGCCACCTAGTTGACTGCAGCCGCTCCCACAGATACAATGCATGCCAACCCACCTTGCCGTGCCATAAGTCTGGATCAATGCAGTAAGTGGCTGCGCAGTAGGTGTCCTACCCGTCAACCAGGCCCCTGACCAAACCAAGTTGACCAGCCTACCCCATTGCTTCAAGCAACGTTTTGTACACTACCAAATTGGGCTGCACCCGAGCAGCCTCCATCTCTTGCAGAACGTACTGGAGCCAACCACATGCCCTTGCTCTTTCAGACAAGCTTATAACTTCCTCCACCTGACCCAATTTGGCGTAAACATCCAACACAGCAGAGTAAGGCACCACAGCAGGCATTAAGCCTATGTTGTACAGGCTCTCAAACCCCTAAAGAGCTCGTGGCAAATCAAGATATTCCAGATTTGTCAACGGGAAGATGACCCCGGAATGGACCCGTTGTAGCAAATGGAAAAAAAATATTTCCCAGCCCCACCATCGAAATTCCACGGCGGTTGACCGGTATCCCAAAATAGGGGTGGCCTGTCCCCAATGTTTACACACAGTGTTGAGGAGTTCAAAAATTCACCTGACATTAATGTCAATGAATTGAGTGCATGTCCTCACGACTGCCGAGAGCTGGATTGAGTGTGAGAGGTGGTGGCCGGAGGTTAAATCCCACCGGACTTGTTTCCGACAGCGGCGACGGAGCTTCGCTGTGTTTGGTGGCGAAGAGTAGCCCGTTTAGGCTTCGACGCTTGTGTCCTGGTCGGAACAGGCGCTGACAGATTGTCCTTCTCCAGTTCGGAACAGAGTGTGGCGTGCCATGAGCAGGGATGGTTTGGTTTCGGAAGTTCTGGGGCCCATTGCCTAGCTTGGGATGTTGGCGCATGACATCCCTACTTGGAAATTTCCACTGCCGACGAACTCGGAATTTATCCAGTTCGGAGTCCAGTGCCATCTGATTTTGGAAATTTGGAGAGTTGTGCTGAGACAGAGAGCGCCACAATTTCAGGCGACTGTGGTGCAGTAAGACGTATGGCATCGCGGGAGAAGGGTTTTGACGGCAAACACCCTTCCCTTGTTGCCGATGAAGGTTGTGTGGAGGATACTCCCGATGTTGGACATGTGAAGGCCCCAATTTCAAACGTCACCACCGCTGGAGAGCCAGAGGGCTCTCTGATGTCGAGATCCGCGGATTTCTTTGAGTTGATTTCTGCTGCTCTGACGGATTTCTTTGAGTTGATTTCTGCTGCTCTGACGGATTTCTTTGAGTTGGTTTCTGCGGCTCTATCCAGAGTAGCAGAAAGCCGATCAATTTGTGCAAACATTCGAAGAACGAGTTGACGATCAAGCTCCCCGCGAGAAAACAAATCGTCTCCGGTGGTCCACTCTAATACCAGGTTGATATGCCCCATTTCCAAGGACCGATTCACCTGATGATCCTCTCTCTATTCCTGATTGAAATACGTTGGAGAATATGGGAAGAAGTTCTTCGACTCGTAGGCAGGGTACCAGTTGTACCCGTAAGGAGACATGGCGAGGATAACTGAGCTTACGAAGGGAGCTCACCCTGGACCTCGTTAGGGAGAATCCGACCTTGCCTAATTTTAATTGATCCAAAAGCTTCCTTACATTTTTACTTCCTTCCTTGTTATAGCAAGAAGGACCCGACGCCCATACAATTTTCCCATGACGTCCCCACATTTCCCAAGACGTCCCTTCATTTCCCACCATGACTCTTACTCTTCACCAACTAGAACTTTTACATTTCCCAAACCATGACCCTAACACTTCCCAAGCCATGACGTGGCCCACACACCTAACTCAATATTACAATAGACCCCAACCCTTGACATAACTTGAAAGTAACACCACTTAACTCTCTTGTCTAGCAATGACTCTAGATGCTATGGAGTCCATAATACTCTCTCTACTCTCCTTTATTTTCCTTCTCTTCTCTCTATAGCCGAGAGCTCTTCTCTTTTTCCATTTTTTCTTTCTCTCTCCCCTTGCTTGAGGTATTATTCATGGGGTCCTAAATTCAACAACCTGGATGTTTAACCTAATTATATCAATGCCATCTATGAGATGACTCTTTATTTACCATCCTACCATCATTGTATGGGCCTATGGGCCTTCTCCTTGATCTATGGGCCTTGAGCCCGTCTTCTAGATCTCTTGGATGTATGGGTCTTCCTTGGTCTTATGGGTTTGACCCATCTTCTAACACACTTGGACTTTTGGACCTTCCTTGGTCGTGTGGGTTTGGGCCATCTTCCGACACTCCCCTCAAGTTGAGGGTGAGATAACATCAGGAACACTCTGCTTGCTGCAAATGGTACGTAAAAGTTTTTTTGTATAAAGTGGCTTGGACCCATCTTCCAACACTCCCCCTCAAACTAGTGGTGAGAGAACATCATGAACTCCCATCTTGCTACAAATGATGTATAAAATACTATTGTAGAACATGGCAATCCTCCCATCTTCCAACACTCCCCCTCATGTTGGTACGTCCTTCCATGAGGCCTAGTTGGCATAAGATATGTGAGAGAAAAATCACTCCTAGCCAGTAAGACATTGCTCTATACTCCAATGCTAATGCTAGATGTAGGGCACACTCCTATTATTAGGTAGTGCCATTCCTATCTCTTGTAGGTAGTGAGTCTATTGGCATTGCTCTAAAGTGTAATAAAAATCTCCTCCATCACCGTGTCCCTCCACAGAACAATGACTCTCAAGTGATAGGAGTTATAAAGGCCATTACAGGAAGGGGAGGGGGGGGGGGGGGGGGGGGGGGGGGGGGGTGGGGCGCGTAATTGGTGGTGGTAGTGGGTCCATAAATACTAAGGCCATCTCTTCTTCAATATTAATGTCTCATTCATAGAGACATAATAGTTTTAGTTGAATATAACATGACCATCTTTTAACACATATAATAAAATTTGTAAAATATGCCATGAAATAATCCAATATAAGTATATGTACCAAATAATATGCTGACCAAGGAATAAGCTGCCAATACTTCAAAATAATAATCCAGCCATTGAAAAAATACTGAGTCATGTTGAGTTAAATAGTAGACCAATATATCCAAGTTGTGGAAGAAATATGTATAAATCTTGGGATTTTGAAAAGTATATCGAGGCAAAAACATCAGTGGTCGGAGTCAGGTTGACTCGGGTCGAGTTGGCCCAGACCGGGTTGACTTTGTCTGAGTTGGCTCTACAGAACAGGAGCATCCTCGGGTTAGCAAAGTAGTCAATGGGTGAACTCGGGCTGGTCTGGGTCAGAGTCAGAACAGGTGGGCAACCTGGATTTAATAAGTTTCCCAAGTTAAGAAACGTAAATTTTTCAACAGTGTCTTCTTCCTCCTCTCGGTGCTGAATAGATCGGCGGTTCAAAATTTTTTTTTCTTGGATTCTCGACTCTCCCAATATCATCGGCAATAGTAAGAATCGGGAAAATGGTTCCTTCTTCCCCAAGGTGCCGAAGGACTCGGGACAGCAAAGTCATCCCATAGAAACCAAGTAGTATATCTTTTTCTTCTCCACGGCACCGAAGGACTCTGGGTGGAAACAATCTAGAAACTCACAGGATTAACTCAGAATGAAACTGACGGCTAGACTGGATGAGAGAGCAATACAACTTTTGAATAACTTCTGATTCAATCTGACAACAAAGAAGATGTTATGGAATCAATAAGACTGAGTCATCTACTTTACTTTTATTATTTATGTTGCTTTTAATTTCGAATTTTATTGATTTGTAATAAGACTTAAAGGTAGGGGTAGAATTAGGTTTTATAACCCTAACCCATGTTGATGTTAATTACCCTATTTAAGGGGTAAGGATGGAGAAATAAAGGAAGTTCGGATTTAGCTTAAACTAGGGTAATTTAGGGTCTTCCCGAGCTCCATTGCTAGGGTCTTGGCGTGAGTCTTTTTCTGGGTTTTCTTGGGTTACATTGGTGACTTCGTGGGTGTCTTGGGTGAGTGAGAAAGGAAGAGAAAAGGGGGTTAATCTCTACCTAACGTGGTGGAGAGAGGCCTTGGTGTTTTCACGGAACTAAGAAGGAAGAAGGGTTACGTGAACCCCTTCTTAAGCCAAGGCGACGACAGAGGAGCTGCTGGCTAGAGGTCTCTTGAGAGGGGGTCAAACCTTACCCAATTCCGAGCTGGAAAAAGGGATTGGCTTCACCAACGGAACCAGGAGGAAGGGGAAGGAATTTTCGTGGCTCACTGTTGCAAGAAACAGACCTCTTCATCCCTCACGGCAAAACAGAGGACTCTTCTTCCCTCACGGCAAAACAGAGGAGAAGAATTTCGAATTCTTGATGACGTGGTATTCAAAAGGTAACTTAGAGATTTTATTTTCCTAAGTTCATAAAGCTGAAGTTCTATTATTAATTTATGAGCGTGAATAGTGTTTTACCTATTCATGAATAGTGTTTGAACCCATTTGTGAGAGAAAAGAAATTCTGTTTCCAACTTAGAGTGGTTGGAGAACTTTCGTGTACGTGCTGGATTCAAGAGTATCTCGCCGAGTTACTAGATCCATGGCTAGGGACCATAACAGAAGATACGATTCTATCTGTAGAAGGTAGCAGAGATACAAGGTAATAATATACCATCTGAAACTTGGGATACCAACTCGGATTCAGCACAGTAGATAAAAAAATCCATGTGATGAGATCAAATTTGTGATGATACGATAAACCAATCTGATTTTTTGGCCAGAAACATAACCGAAGAAAACACTCTGGCTAGCAAAGTTTTGCTATAACTAATCAGTTTTAGAAGAAACGATAAGCAACCACTAGGACGAATCCAACTTGAGCAAAAAAATCCTTCCAGAGATAAGTGAGTTGTCAGTGTCAGTCTAATTCGGATCACAACAGATCACCATGGAACACAATCGACAACAAAATCACCGGCTTATAGACTCATTGACAGGAATCAATGTCAGGGAAGAGAGCAATGTTGGCCTTCTTCTAAAGGCAAAAAGCAAGGCCACTCTAATTGCTTCTTTCTAGAAACAAATATTGTATCGTGATTAACCATCATTAAAAAAAATTATTTTTTGGAATGTAATATGGAGATAAGTTGGCCATATGTGAAGATAGAGTTTTCGTCAAAGATAATAGCAATAGAGATGGCAAGGCAGAGACTGGAATGGGCACAAGGCACAAACCAGAAAATAAAATTGATACTACAATAAAAAACAGGACACGAGGAAAATGCCCATGATGGAACTAGCAATGAGACCAACCAACTGTGGGCCAGGCATCAGATCCTCGATGGAGGAACAACTATGAAAAACAACCAAAAATACGAGTCTCCAGAATCCTGAAAACCATAGCTACGAGCCCTAAAAATCAAAGCTCTGATACCATGTTGATGTTCAGGACTCAATGGATTTAGTTCATGGAGAAAAAGAGAAAGCGACTCAATGAGAAAAAACCAAAGAAATAAGATGACTTTATGATCATAACCCTTCCCCTAAAGCTCAATTTAAAGATTAATCAAACTATTGTATTACAATAATACCCTTGAACTTAGGGTTTAGGGTTTTAACCCTGGAACTTTAACCTAATTACATCAATGCCATCTCTATGAGATGACTCTTTATTTACCATCTTTCCATCATTGTATGGGCTTGTGGGCCTTCTCCTTGATCTATGGACCTTGAGCCCGTCTTCTACATCTCTTGGATGTATGAGCCTTCCTTGGTCTTATGGGCTTAGGCCCATCTTCTAACACACTCGGACTTGTGGGCCTTCCTTGGTCGTCTGAGCCTTCTTCCAATACTCTATCTCGTGTAGAGTTCCCTTCTTGCCTAAACTTTCTTCTTTTTTTCTTCTTCTCTCTTCTCTATCTGAGAGATCTCTCTCTCCTTCTTTTTCTTTTTCCCTCTCTCACCTTGCTCGAGATATCAGTATTGGGGTCTTAAATTCAACAGAAAAAAAACTCATTAGTAGAAGTTAAGGAAGAAAGAGGATATGCCAAAGCAACAAGGAAACCATCCAAAGCGCCAAAGACTTTGAAATCCGGTTTGGAATCCTATTTGGGTAAAAAAACTTTCTACTAGCCTTATTGGAAATAGCTAAGTAGACTAAGCTTTTATTTTGATTGGTTTTATAACCTAGCAAGCTTTACTTGCTTTTCAATTTCACAAGGCCTCTTAAAAGACAAATATTCAATTAAAGGTACAAATAACTATACACCCACTCCTAAATGATATACCACAACAATTAGCAGCTCAATTCAAATCTCAACTATGAATTTCAAAAGTATAAGCCCAATGAGATTTGTAAAACTAAACGCATAGAGTTCGAAGGTTATGGGAATGTAAGACCGAACTCATAATAACTTCATTTCAAAATAAAAATCATAGGTTCAAAAATGAAATACGCTAAGCATACAATTGATTTCAAGTAAAAGAGGCACTTAACTTTCTTGACAAAACTTCCTTTCCAGAGAAGTTAACAAATGTTTTTAAAAGCTGAAGGCACAAGTATGCTTGGAAGCTTCAAATTTCACTATAGCAACAATGAAACACTAGTCATTTGAGTGTTGTGAAACCCAGAACAACACTTTGTAATTTTGAAAAAGTTGGTTAAATCAATCTTTAAAATCATGAAAAATAATGCAAATCCATGTGTAAAACTACTAAATAAAATGGTAAATCACTTACAAACTATCATGGCTTATATTGGCCAAATCAAGCAGATGAATCATCTTTACATTTTTGTTTTCACTTACAAGCTATCAAGACTTATATTGGCCAAATCAAGCAATTGAATCATCTTTGCATTTTTGTTTTCAATCATATCATTTGGTAGAGTTGGAATTATTTGATCGAGATGTATGATTGCTTCTAATCATTTCTCTAAGTCACCCAGCTAATGGAGCAAACAATTTGAAATAATGTCATTTTTTAATTGCTAGTCGTCTAGCTATTCATTCAATTGATATATTGAAGTTGTTGCAACATGGACTCTTTTTGGCTTTGGTCATTAGCTTGTCATCTTGTCGAGAAGCTAAATGGGTTTTAATAGAGAGTTTTTCTCTCTGATTGATATGGTGTAAAACTTCTAACAGTAGAATTTCCTTCACAACTTGACCGGTCTAACTATCGTCATGCAATTGACTTTTAAAATGGATAATGACACTCGCATGCATCATTCAAATGATTAAAGTATGTCAGATGGATGCAGTGTCAGCTTTCTTTCCAAGTATTTTTTTTATTAGTGGTCATTTCACTTTCATAATTAGTCCTTAAAATTTTTTATCATCAAAATTTACTTGAGGGCTCCTTTTATGCCAACAATGTCCCTCTTTTTTATAATGACAAACACTTTTTTAGAGCTTTAAAAACTTAGCATTTCTGAAATAGCACATGATGTATGAATACCAAAACTCCCCTTGAATTTGCTTGCCCTAAATCCAATTTTTAGCTTCCCTAAGTTCATTATTTGGTTTAAGGATTTCTCTCAGGTGCTTTCATGATATTTTGGATTTTATTAGGTTTTTGTATTTTCTGAAATTTACATTTTTTTACTAGTTTTTTTCTCATTTTGCTTTCATAGGTGTTTTTCTTCCCCTTTTGATATCACCAAATTAACTCATATCACAACAGACAAAAAAAAAGCAAACATATATGTATTGAAAAAAATACATGTGAATTCAATAAAAATCACATCCTTATACAAAAAATAAATCATATTTACATAGTGCCTCTTACACTAAGCCACTAAGTCTGAAAAGCCTAGACCTTGTGTGTTGTAGGTGGCAACCTAAGGAGGTTTTGGAGATGGAGTGGAGGAAAAGTCTAATATCTCCACTTCATTTGACATTATGGTGGTGGTGATCACCATGGGGAATAGGGAATAATGGCTTCATCGTTTGACATTTGAGTGCTGAGCTAAAAGATCAAAGTGCAACAAGGTGAAGCAAATTTAGATTCCCATGTGAGGTCTAAATTTGTCTTCCAAAATTGAGAAGGTGGGACCCAAGCAAATTTGGGTACCCAAGGTCACCTATTCTTCAAGAAAAGAGTGAACTCTCTGAACCAAGCTATATATCACATGAAAATTACCTAAATAGCTTGTGGGGCATATCTACATAATTAAGACTTCATAATTTGATGTTCATATCAATTTTGAGATTCATCTTATGGGATTTGTTTTTGAAGATTGACTCGATCATAGTTTTTTATCTAATTAACCAATATTGAAGATTATGTCATAGAATCGAGCTATCTTCGAAAATTAAGCCTTCCATATTGACAAAATATTACTTAGCACTTGGTTTCAGCCTAGTTGACGATTGAGCAATTAGATAATTTTGAAACCATAAGCTTGGATTAGTGAATCCAGTACACTCAGTGCTACTAGTGTAAACTATTGGCTTATATCGTATTTGAGAATTTAATTTATAGTCATCAGTTCTTACAAGGTGTATATTTTATACCCACAAAAAATTTAGCTTTATTGACCAAATCAACATTTTGCAAATTGACTACTTTGACGGTTCAAGCTTCATCGAAAATCACTTATTTGCTACTCTTACAAGCCATGATATCTGACACACTAGGGTAAACTATATGAATGCGTTAGAGATCTCCCTAAAATTAGAATTGGTTACAAAATAAGGAAAATATTATTTTGTTGGAGAAATGAAATTCAAATTATGTGCCTCCATACAAATTAATCAAGCCAAATGTGATAGAAACGGATTAGGACCCAATTACAAGGAAAAAATATTACGTCCTACTTCCATTAGAGCCTAAGTAGACCAAAATACAATTGAACCTAACATCTTAGATATTTGGCTACTTTGGATGCCTTTTGCGTATAATGTACATTGAATGTCTCTTGGTTTAGGACAATTAGTTTCATATTTTCATTAGGCTTACTTATACAGTAACAAGAGCAAATGATTTGGGTAAGTTAAAAGACACAATATTAGAGTAAATGCATATTAGGCATTATTACGTACGTCTTGATAATCTCATATCATGGCTATGAATCAGTTCTCACTTGATAAGTTGATTATGTGCACGATTCATATGTTTGATTCTCATGCTTGTATAGAAACCTAGACATAAGCAATTCTCATTTAGTTGGCTACAATAGATTAAAGAGTGTTCTCAATTTGTTTAGTGCAATTCAAATTTGTCTACTTACGCAAAAATAGATTTTGATAGTCACCCTTTCAGGGGTCGTGAAGATCTCAACTGTAAATAATATAGATAAATGAAATTGATCTTCACAAAGCACATGGGTCTAAGGGTAGATGATGAATCTTATCATCTTGATTAAACCAAGTTAAAAATACATAAATCATAATAATGTTCTTAAATACTCCATTGCGTCTCAACCAATCTCATTCTTTGAGTATGAGGTAAAATCTTTTAATCTTTTATTGCTCAAATATACTTTTAGAATTCCAAATCATATATGCAAATTGCACAAAATTTTGTATAGTTGGAAGCAAGAGCTCTTGGAGTTTATGACTTAATGAATTCTTAGAATAAAATGGATAGAATAGAAGTGTAGATAAAGACTTGTTTATCTTATGTCAAGAACAAGATTTGACTATTTACAAATCTTTGTGAATGATATTATTACACTTCCTCCGTGAAGAATTTTTAAAATATTGAAGAAACAAAATTTGAAATGTCTTTAATGGGTGGACTCATATTCTTCCTTGGACTTCAAGTAATCCAAACCCAGAATAGAACCTTCATAAATTAGTCCAAATACACTAAATGATTTCTTAAGAGATTCAATATTGAAAATCTTAAGTCAATTTGCACACCCATGTGTTCATCCTTGAAACTTGAATCAAACAACTCAAATAGGGCCATAGATAAAAAACTCTGTAGAAGCATGATAGGATCCCTACTTTACCTACCAGTCAGTAGACCGGATATAATATTCTCAGTATACATATGTGCTAGAGTATAATCTGACCCTAGAGAATTTCACTTAGTGGCTATGAGAAGAATTTTTCATTACCTACTTGGAACACCCAACATAGGTCTTTGGTACTAACTCATTAGCCATCGATCTAGTAGGTTACTCTGATGTTGATTTTGTCATATTTAAAATTGACAGAAAGAGTATGAGTGGTAGTTACAAACTACTAGGAAATATGTTTGTCTCTTAGTTTTTCTAGAAACAACATCCAGTTGCCTTATCTAGCACTAAGGCAGAATTCAGAGCCTGTGGAAGTTGTTGTGCACAACTTATTTTGATGTAACAACAACTAGATGATTAGGGCTTAGAGACAAGTAAAATTCCAGTCTACTGTGACAATATAAGCATCATAAGTTTAAGTAAGAACCCAATTCACCACTCTCAATCAAACTTATAGAAATCAAACATTACTTCATTAGAGAGTCGGTTCAAACCAAAGTAATTAGAATTGAATTCGTTTGCACTTAAAATCATAGCGGACATTTTCACAAAGCCATAAGGATTTGATCGATTCTCTAAGCTTTGAGGAGAACTAGGAATGACTAATGCACCTTCATCCACCTTGGTTGATAGAATTGAGCTTAAAAAGACTTCATCTCTCAAAATTAGTGCAATAAGTGTGAAAATAAAACTAAAGATTACATTTCAGTCATGTTAGAAGATGAGCTAAAGCCCACATGTCTAAAAGATGGCATCTTAGTAAATAATGAGACTTCTCATAAAGATGGAATGAAGATGTAATTATTTGTCTATTTATGTCTCTTCTCTTGTAAGGTTGTAGCCCTAAGGCCATTGTAGTCATTGTAACATACAGTAAAAAAACTATGAACAAAGGCCCTTGGCTAAGTGGTAGAGCATTAAGTTCTCTCCTCTCTTCTCAAACTTGTCCAAACTCTCCTCTCCCTTCTCTTGGAAGCAGATATCTACACTCTCTCTCGTTTCTCTCTTCTTCCCTTCTTCCTCTCCTTCTCCACTCCCTCTTTGGCCTAAGATCAATATGGATTCCAATATTCTATAAGGTCTCGGAGCTAAGGATTTAGGACTCCCACATTGAAGGGATGCTTAATTACCTTTGAAGGTTTCATGCAAGGAGAACTTGAACGAAGAGATTCAATAGAAAGATAGGTGAATTCTGGATATTTTTTTCCATACATTAATACACTGTACCGAGCCCTTAATATCTATTAGGAATTAGATGCCCTAATTCTAAACTAATAAGAGAAATAATAATAAACAGGGAAAAAGGAAAAAAAAAAGCATGGAAAAGCACAACAAGATTTATACAAGTTCGTTTCAAGGTGAGACTACGTCCTGTCTTCCACTGTTGTAGTAATCCACTGTGAAGATGAAATAGTTTACAAGAGAAAGCGCACACTTACAGGTGTTTCTCTATAACCTCTCAGCATAGGACATTAATTAGGCTCCACAACTTAACAATCTCCCACTTGGAGGCTAATCCATCATCAATAGCTCCTCTACAATAGCAACAACTGCTCAATTCTTAGACAAAAATCCAACTGAAGCTGAACACAACTTCAGTTTCATGATCGCAACAGTCTTTGCCAACATATCTATTGGATTCTGACTTCCTTGAATCTTCTCATGAGCTAAGACTCCATCCTCAGGAGCCGATATGATGAAGTGATATCGCACCTATATGTGCTTTGTTATCGGAGGATAAACAAGATTTTTTGCTAAATGAATAACACTCTGACCTCCACTGTATAACACATTATTCCCATGATTGAGACCTAATTCTTCCCAGAAAGACTGGAACCATACCATCTCTTTGTTGGCTTCGATCATGGCAACATATTTTGCCTCAGTAGTGGAAAAAGCAACAATATTTTGCAACTTAGAGACCCAACTAACTACTGTACCACCCAATGTGTATACATATCCATAGGTACTTTTCCTACCATCAATGTCTCCAGTCATATCAGCATCTACATAACCCTGTATTCCCAATTCTGATTTTCTGAAACATAAGGCTAAGTCTGTAGTGCCTCTCAAATACCTGAAAATCCACTTCATTGCTTCCCAATGTTGTTTACCCGGATTACTCATATATCTTCTCACCACTCCCACTGCATGAGCTATGTCTGGTCTAGTACACACCATGGCATACATGAGACTGCCAATAACAAAATCATCAGGCACATTGACCATGTTAGCTCGCTCTTGCTCTGTAGAAAGTGACTGCTCCTTAGATAGCCTAAAGTGACTAGCATAAGGAGTACTCATTGGTTTTGCATCATTCATGTTGAATCTACTCAACACCTTCTTCGCATATTTTTCTTGTGGCAGTTTCAAGACATAAGTATCTCTAGTAATCCTATCCCAAGGATTTGTTTTGCAGCACCCAAATCCTTCCTTGCAAACTTCTTCGACAACTCCCTTTTCAAATTATCTATTTCCTATTTGCAAGCACTTACTATCAACATATAGTAGTAGAATGATGTAGGAGTCATCAAGCTTCTTCACATAACAGCAATGATCCGCCTGGCAACTCAAGAAACCAATTACTACTCATAAAAGTGTCAAACTTCTTATACCACTGTTTGTTTAAGACCATACCAGATCTTTTGAAATTTTAACATCATTTTTTTCTTTCCTTGTGCTTTGAAACTCTGTGGCTGCATCATGAAAATTTCTTCCTCCAAATCACCATGAAGAAAGGTTGTCTTTACGGATCTCTAAGTGCAAGTCTCCATTTTCCACTAGTCCAAGCACTGTTCTAATAGTAGTCAATTTCACTACTGGAGAGAAAATCTCAGTGTAGTCAATGCCTTCATTTTGTTGAAAGCCTTTTACCACCGGTCTTGTCTTGTACCACTTGCTGCCATCATGTTCGTCTTTTATTCGGTACACCCATTTATTCTGCAAGGCCTTCTTTCCTTTTGGTAGCTCGGTCAATTGCCATGTTTTATTGGATAACAATGAATCCATCTCATCCTGCTTGGCCAAATCCCACTTGGTTGATTCATCATCTTGCACGGCTTCCTCATAACTCTCTGGTTCACCTTTATCAATCAACAAAATGGAATTAAGTGCAAGGGAGTACCTTTGTGGTGGTCTGATAGTTCTGGCAGATCTCCTGAGTTCAGTCATAGGAATGTTCGGATTTACTTCTAGGGGTATGTTCTCCTAGTCTTTTTGAGGAATATTCTCCATCTGAATAGCTGGAAGATCTCTCAACTGAATCACTTCATATTTCTTGGCTTCGTCACTTGTGCTTTTAGACTTTGTTCTCAACCTTTGTTTATACAAGGCACCTTCATTGAAGAACACATCCTTGCTCCTGATAACTTTATGACTTTGGTCATCCCATAAACGATAACCAAACTCGGTACCACCATAGCCAATAAAGAAACATAATTTAGATTTGGCATCTAGTTTACTTCTAGCAGTAAAATCAATGTGAATATAAGAAACACAACCAAACACTTTCAAGAAGAAAGGTTTACCTCTTTGCCGCTCCAGACCTATTCTGGTATTTTGCAATCCAATGATGGTGAGGGACCTTTGTTTATCAAATACACACCAATGCTAATAGCCTCAAACTAGAACATCTTTGGCAATCCCGCATGTAATCTCATGCTCCTAGCATGCTCATTCAAAGTTTTCTTTATTTTCTCATCCACACAATTCTGTTGAGATTTACCAGGAATGAACTTCTTCATCTTGATTTCATTATCCACACAGTACCACTTGAAATCATCATCTACATATTCTCCCCCCATTATATGACTGCAAGTACTTCACCTTCAAATTTTTTTCATTTTCAACCATTGTTCTCAATCTCTTAAAGGTATCAAAGACATCAAATTTCTTTTTTAGGAAATAAACCAATTCCTTTCTGCTTGCATCATCAATAAATGTCACATAGTATTTAGAACCACCAAGGGAAGTAACAGTTGAAGGCCCCCCCACATATCTGTATGAACTAACTCCAATTTTGTTGTCTTTTGCTCCTTTTGAGCCTTAGAAAAGCTAACCCTTTTTTGCTTGCCAAAAATACAGCCTTCACACAAACTGTTCTTTATAGTTTTCAACCCTAGTAGCTTCACTCTGGACTAACGCTTTCATTCCCTTCTCACTCATGTGACTGACCCTATAATTCCACAAGTCAGGATCAGTAACATCATCAACATCTACAACTATGTCTCAGCAACTGCAAGTGATGTAAAGAGTTCTAGTTTTAACTCATCATGCAACAACCATGGATCCCTTTGTGACATTCTAGACAACACCATTAAAAGTTACATTATGACCTTCATCATCAAGTTTCCCTACTGAGATCAGATTACGCATCAATTTTTGTACGTGTGTCACCTTGTGAATTTTCTACATTGTCCTGTTTGATATCATCAAACTAAAATTACCAATAGTGACAATATCCAAAGGTTCTCCATTAGCAAGATACACCTTCCCATGATCTCCAACAACATAATTCTCCATGATCTCAGGATGTGCGATGGTGTGACAAGAAGCTCATAAATCTAACACCAAGAGTCAATAGGGCTATCAACTGACAAGAGTAAAACATCTTGTATCTCTTCAGTCACTGCATTTGTAGCATCATTTTTCTTTTCATCCTTCTTCGGTGCTCTGTAGTTCTTCTTTATGTTACCAAATTTGCCACAATTCTTGTATTCCACATTCCTTTTGAATTTGGACTTGTTTCTACCATTCCTTGACTTCCCTCTACCATTGCCCTTGTTGGAATTCCTCTCAAAGTTCTTGCCCGTAGTATCGAACTTAGGGCAGAATTAGATGTCGATGATTCTCTAGAGTCTTTCAATGAACTTCCTCCACAATAATGGTATCCCGAGCATCATTAAAGATCAACTTTCCATTGCCTACAGAGTTGCTAATTGCAGCCCTCATAGGCTCCCAAAAATTTGGTAGAAACACCAAAAGAATTAAAGTACGAACCTCATCATCAAATTTAATTTGAACAGATGTCAAATGGTTGACAATCGTGCTATAGTCATTCAAATGTGATGCAACTAATGTATTTTCTATTATCTTTAAATTGTTTCATGAGATGTACCTTATTATTTGTGGAACGCTTCTCATACAGGTCAGATAGAATCTTCATCTTCCATGCTATGGTTTTATCTAATGTCACGTTGTGAGGAACGTTTTTCGATAATATTAACCAGATTACTCCCAACACTTGTCTATCGAGGAGATTCCACTGATCTTCTTTCATACCTTCTAGTTTCATATCTAGAAGTAATAGCGGAGGAAATAATAATAAACATGGAAGAAGGAAAAAAACAACCACGAAAAAACGACCAAGGTTTATATAGGTTCGCCTCAATGTGAGACTATGTCCTGTCTTCCACTGTTGCAGTAATCGACTATGAAGATGAAATACTTTACAAGAGAAAGCGCATACTTACATGTGTTTCTCTCTAATCTCTCGGCCTACAACTCGAGATGTTCCTCGGATTAAGATGATAAAACCCAAATAGCGGCGCCCCTCAATTATAAAGAGAAAATTAGGACAACCGGGATACAATATTAAAATTTCCAAATTGCCCTTAATGAAACAACTCAGTGTAGGGGGTTAATTAGGCTCCACAACTTAACAAAATCCCACTTGGAAACTAATCCATCATCAATATCTCCTCTAAAATGACAAAAACATCTCAATCTTTAGAGACAAGTCCAACTGAAGTTGCACACAACTTCAGTTTATCGATCAGAACAATCTTTGTCAACATATTAGTTGGATTCTGTGACCAACTCAGCATAGAGTGTTAATTAGGCTCCACAACTTAACAATGTGTATATTACATCAACAAACAAATGTCTTTCATATGAGAAGTTGTGAAAGCTAATACTTCATGTTTAAAGGATATTATGACCTTGATCTTCTTGCACTCAAATATTGCAGGTTTAATCAAGATAGGTTTCCTACAAGAGTATGAAGACCTATTGATTATGAAGTTGATGATTATATGATGGAAGAATGATGTGAGACTTGCATGAGACTTAGCTTGATTTCTCATTATTCAAGACCAATAGTTTATTTATTTTTTATTAAATCAAGTTTTTTTATGGTTCATGGTACTTAGATTCTCCAAACCTCAAGCAATTGTTTGTGGGACTTTGCCGAGATCAAAGAGTAGTTGATTTTGGTGATTTATGAATTTTGGAAATTTCTAATTCCTTTTCCAACCCTTTAAGACTTGTTAGCAATTTCATTGCCTAAAGGATTTTTGGAAATGAGTAAGGGAAAGGGGTCTTTTCAAGTTAAGCCAAGCTTGGGTGAAGAACCAGCCACGAGTTCTTGAGTTTTTTTAAGGAAAAAAAAGGATTTTAATTGATATTGAATGAGTAATTTATCTACAGCACTTTAGGCACGATATTTGGTTTATTTGGAGCCTGATTTAGTGGTTAATATAGTGAATAAGAAGTTATTTTTATTTGAAAGTGGTTCGTATTTGAAAGAAGGTTATTCAAATTTGATTAAGAAGACTAGTTTCAAATTTGAACTATGGATTTTTTGGCAAACATGAGCCTCCCAAGATTGAGGTCTCAGTTTGAATATAAGTTTGAAATGTTTTGAACCCTTAAACTTCCCTCTTGAGTTAAAATTCGGATTGGGAGGAAAATTCCCTTACATGGGTTACCTATCTTTTTGGACAGCATATCATTGCTTTAAGTGGTTCTCAAGCTTTACAAAGTGACCTTACTTCAGTCTCAATCAGCTCTTAAATATTGGATTATAGCAATTGTGACATCTTTATTGGAATTTTAGTTTGATTGGATCTCAATTGGAATTACAGCTTTTCTTGTTTGTGCTTTACTAAGAATTTGTTGAATAAAGATGGTTGAAGGAAATTCAAGTAGTGACATACTCAAAATTATTACCATTCCCTTAAGAGGATTATCCAATTATCTTTGTTGGTCTCACTCGGTTAGAAGGTTTCTAATTACTCGAACCCTTCTCGGTCACTCGACCAAGGCTTCACCCCCGATTGATGAAGAAAGTCAGTCCTATCTAAAGTGAGTTAAGGATGACAATTTGGTAATTAGTTGGCTTATTAATAGTATGGAAGAGCATGTAGCCAACAATGTTGTCCACTTAGAATCAGGCAAACAGATTTGGGACACTTGTACGAATTTATACTCTAGTAAGGCAACATTACAAAAGTTATTTGATATATTGCAAAACATGCTCAATAATCAGTGTTAGAAAATGGGATCAAGCCCACAAGTCCAAGGAAGAAATACCACACGTCCAAGAAGTGGCATATTGGTAAATAAGAAAAGTTCACATGAAGATGGCATGAAGATGCAATTTCTTCTCTATTTATGTCTCTTCTCCTGTAATGTTGTAGCCTTAAGGGCACTGTAAAAACTATTAATAGAGGATCTCGGATAAGATGTAGAGAGTTAAGTTGTCTCCTCACTTATCAATCTCTTCCAAACTCTCCTCTCCCTTCTTTTGGAATCCAATCTCTAAACTCTCTCATTTCTCCATTCTTCTCTTCTTCCTCTACTTCTTCTCCTTCTCCTCTCTCTTTTTGGCTTGAGATCAATATGGAGTCAAAAATTCTACATGGTATCAAAGCTAAGAATTTAGGACTCTCATTTTGAAGTGATTCTTAAGTACATTTGAAGGTTTCATGCAAGGTACTCTTGAAGGAAGAGATTCAATTATGGAAAGATAAGTGATTTCTGGTTATTTTTATCCATACATTCATATTATGTACTGAGCCCTTAATCTCGATATTACATCAAGAAAAAAATGGCTTTCATATGAGAAGTTGTGACATCTAATACTCAGTGTTTAAAGGATATTATGACCTTGATCTTCTTGCACTCAAATATTGCAAGTTTGATCAAGATCGGTTGCCTACATGATTATGAAGACATTTTCATTATGAAGTAGATAGTTATATGATGGAAAAATGATATGAGACTTGCATGAGACTTAGCTTGATCACTCATTATTTAAGACCAGTATTTTACTTGATTTTTTTAAATCAAGTTATTTTATGATTTATGGTACTCAGATTCTCTAAACTTAATGAAATTGCTTGTGGGACTTTTTCGATCACAAAGACCAGTTGGTTTTGGTGATTTAAGAATTTTGGAAATTTGCTAATTCATTCTCCAACCATTTAAGACTTGTGATCAATTTCATTGCCTAAAGGATTTTTTGGAAATGAGTAAGGGAAAGGTGTCTTTTTAAGTGATAAATATGACATCTATCATAAGGAAAAGTTAAGCCAAGTTTGGGTGAAGAACCAAACACAAGTTCTTGGGTTTTGGAAGAAAAACAAAATTTAATTGATATTGATTGATTAACTGATTTACTCCACTTAAGGCATGATTTTGTGTGTGTTTGGAGCTTGATTTAGTAGCTCATATAGTGGATAAGAACTGATCATTATTTGAAAGTAATCGATATTTGAAGGAAGATGGTTCAAATTTTATTAAGAGAACCATTTTCAAATTTGAACTATGGATCTTTTCGGAAAACATGAGCCTCCAAACATTGAGGTTTCAATTTGAATACAAGTTCGAATTGTTTTGAACCCTTAAAAGTCCCTCTTTGGTTAAAATTTGGATTGGGAAGAAATTCCCTTACTCGGGTTACCTATTTTTTTGGATAACATATCATTGCTTTAAGTGGTTCTCAAGCTTTAAAAAGTGACCTTACTTCAATCCCAATTAGCTCTTAAATAGTGGATTATAGTAATTGGCACCATCAAAATTGGGATTTTAGTTTGACTGGATCTCAATTGAAATTACAGCTCTTCTTGTTTGTGCTTTGCTAAGTATTTGTTAAATTAAGGTGGCTGAAGGAAATACAAGTAGTAAGAGTGACATACTCAAAATTACTACCATTCCCTTAAGAAAATTATCCAATTATATTAATTTGTCTCAATCAGTTAGAAGGTTTCTTATTACTCGAGACCTTCTCAGTCACTTAACCATCAAACATCATGGTCTTATCCATCAAACATCATATGCCTACACACCTCAACAGAATCGTGTTGCCGAAAGTAAGAACCGCCATCTCCTTGAGATTGCCCGGGGCCTCCACTATTCCATGAAGGACCATGCTTTTGTTGGACTCATGCCATACTTACAACCCATTTTCTTATCAATAGATTACCTTTATCTATACTTGGTCATAAGACTCCATTTTCTCTTCCCGTTAAGGTCTTTGGGTGTTCTTGTTATGTCCATCTCACATCTCCTCAGAAAAATAAACTTGTTCCTCATTCTATGAGTGTATTTTCTTGGGTTACTTTCGCACCCAAAAGATTATGTCTATTACAGTCCTACCCTTCAACGGTTACTTGTGTCTAGGGATGTGACCATTTTTAGGAATCTTTATTCTATTCATAGAAATATTCTCCTCAGAGTCTTCCATTCCCTCCGACCACTCGTCGTCCATATATGACATTTAATGCCAATGTCAATCCACTCCTATAAGCATCAGTCGACACCACACGTGTGGAGTTTACAGATCTTAATGAGGTAAGACCTTCTTCCCCTATTACATTTGATCCCCAGATTGATACTCTACCCATTTCTATAAGAAAACAACCTCGTACTTGTACAACTTCTCATTCTGTCTCCAACTTTATGTCTCACCATCTATTGTCCTCCACATGGTATCAGTTCTTTGCTTCTCTTTCTTCCATCTCTCTTCCACAGTCCTACCAAGAGGCCCTGTAAGATCTGGGATGGAAGGTAGCTATGGATGAGGAAATGCAAGCCTTATATGAAAATCAAACGTGGAACTTAGCACCGCTTCTAACTGGTAAGGAACTGGTGGGATGTAAATGGGTTTTTACCATCAAACATAATTTGGATGGGTCCATTTCTCACCTTAAGGCTCACTTCATCTCTAAAGGGTAAAATCAATGTTATACATTGGAATATGAGGAGACCTTCTCTACTGTTGCAAAGTTAAATTCGATACGTATTCAGTTATCGTTTGCTACTAACTCTTCATCCCTTGTACACCAACTCATTGTAAAAAAAAAAGATTTTTTAAATGGTGATATACGCAAGGAAATTTATATGATTTAACCACCTGGTTATGTGGTTAAGGGGGAGTTCATATGCTGCTTAAAGAGGTCCTTATATGGGCTTAAAAAATCCCCTCGGGTCTGGTGTGATAAATTTAGCCAATTACTACTACGGTTTGGATTTCATCGGTGCTTAGTCCATTATTCGATATTTATTAAAGATACCTCAAAATGGAATATATTATCGGTTGTGTATGTTGATGATATTTTTCTTAACAAGCAATGATGTGAATATCATAAAAGAAGTCAAAAACATGATATCTCGTGAATTTAAAACTAAAGATCTTGGACTTCTAAATTATTTTCTAGGCATAGAAGTTCTTTAGTCCAAGTATGGAATAATATTATCTCAGAGGAAGTATGTTTTGGACCTCCTCGAAGAAATGGGAACGATGGGGTGCCACCCAGCTGACACACCTATGGATGTGAATTTTAAATTATGAACAAGTTTTGGAGAAGATATTGATATTGGCAAATATCAAAGACTTGTGGGCAAAACTTATCCACCTCACGGTAACTAGATTAGACATATCATATGTCATAAGTGTAATGAGTAAGTACATGCATAAACCAAAATTTACCCATTGGCAAGCCTGGGAAAGGATATTATGATAGTTAAAAGGTGGCCCAAGAAGATGATTACTTTATAATAAAAATGGAAACTTCAACATAGAATTTTTCTCATATGCAAATTGGGTTGGATCACCTGAAGATAGGAAGTCCACTTTTGGGTATTGCACTCTTGTTGGAGGGAACCTAGTTACATGGAGAAGCAAGAAGCAAAATGTGGTTGCGAGATCTAGTGTAGAAGCAAAATACAGAGCTATGGCTCACACAGTCAGTGAACTCCTATGGATCAAATCCCTTTTTACCAAATTGGGATTTTATAATGGAGGTTCTATGGGTCTAACTTGTCATAACCAAGCAGCGATTCATATCACTTCGAATCCGATTTTTCATGAAAGGACAAAACATGTTGAGGTGGACTGCCACTTTAAACAGGAGAAATTTCAAGTAGGTATAATCTCCCTCAAACATGTTTCATCACAAGAGCAAGTAGCAAATATTCTTATAAACTGGTTACATCTCAGATCCTATCTCTTATACGTTGTAAGTTTGGATTTATTATGTTTTCTCTCCTCCAACTTGAGGGGGAGTGTTAGAAGATCGGCTCAAACCCACACGTCCAAGGAAGAAAGCTCACACATTCAAGAGGTAGCATCTTGGTAAATAAGAAGACTTTTCATAAAAATGGCATGAAGATGTAATTACTTGTCTTGTAAGGTTGTAGCCCTAAGGGCATTGTAGTCATAATAACATACACTCAAAAAACTATAAATAGAGGCCCTTGGCAAAATGGTAGAGCATTAACTTCTCTCCTCTCTTGTCAAACTCGTCAGAACTCTCATCTCCCTTCTCTTGGAAGCATATCTTTAAACTCTCTTTCCTTTCTCTCTTATTCTCTTCTTTCTATCCTTCTTCTCCTTCTCCTCCCCTTCTTTGACTCGAGATCAATATGAAGGAGTCCTACACTCTACAAGTCACTTGGCAAAGGGCATTAATTGATCAATGTATACTGGTTGATCGATCAACTTGAGCGATTGATCGATCAAATTACTTAGAATAATCAACCATTCACAATGCCAAAAGAGAAATTGAAGAGTTCTAAATGATGTTCCACTTCATTTTTCAATTCCAAACTTGCCTAAATCTCTTTACCTCCTAGAACCTTTTCCCTTTCATTTCAATTCGATTTTGGAGGTGTCCAAATAAATCCAAAAAATGGTACACTTCTTCACCCAAGGCTCTTCCAACTCCAAATCCGAACCTTTGAAGATGGTGAGGACAAAGTTTATGGTAAAGAAGCCTCTTTTAAGGAACCAGACATGTGGGAAGAAATGTACAACTAGAGGGAGCATTTCTGAACAAGAATCCAAAGGATTAAATACTTCAAGAGCTTTATTTCAAAAAGTGTCATAGAGCCTAGCAAACAAGACATTGATTCTATGAGAGGGAAATAAATGAATTTGAAAGAAATTTTAGGCCTTATATGGGTCTTTTGGTTAGTGAGGAGGCCAATTACTGTTATGGACTCTATAGCATCACGAGTTACCAACAGGCGTAGGAATTAATGAATGTGTTTTTCAATTTCCATGTAATTATTTTGGTTTGGTTTTGTCTTTGATTTGGGTTGGTTTAGCATTTATTGGTTTGAACCACTGACCCAAGGGGTCTTTAGTGTTTTGGACATCCTCAACCCTATTTAAGGGGACGGCTAGGGTAATGAGAGATAGGAATTGAGTCTACTTTAGCTAGAGTAAATTAGATAAATAGGTCAAGAGCTCCTTCAAGTTCTCTCCCGTTTTTCCCCAATTCTTTTCCAAAATTCTCCTTTCCGAAATTTAATCTCCATCATTCCCTCATTCCATCTCAACGTCAAGCAAGGTAATGGAAGGAAGAGAAGAGAGGAGGGTGACAGGATCCATGGCTCGTGAGGATCTTAACAACGTGGTATCAGACAGGTCCACCCTCAATGATTCCTCTTCTCCAGAGGACATACGTCAAGTACTTTCAGAACTTCAACAACGATCCACTCTTCAAGGTACTAAAATTTCTCACATCAATATTACATTACATACGTTGGAATCATCTCTCCAAACAGTCATCCGGCAACTTGCTGCACTTCAAGCACCTACGCCACCACCAGCCACCAATTTTCAACAACAACCAGTACATCAACAATAATTCACGCCACAACCAAACCCACCCCTACGCCAACCACTGGTTCCCATGGCTACTCACGCACAAGGACCATCCACGGTTCCAAGGTACTTTAAACTTAACTTTCCTACATACGATGGCTCTAAAGATCCCTTACTGTGGTTCACAAAATGTGAACAATTCTTCTATCATCAACAAACAGTGGAAATGGTGAAGGTTACTTTGGCCGCCTACCACCTGCTCGATGAAGCGCTCATGTGGTTCCATCACTACCGAAATGTCCATTCCACTCAGGATTGCTACACTTTAAACATGCTTGCCAGTTGAGGTTTGGACCTCCAACTAGCAGCAACCCAGTGGGGGAATTGATCAACTATAAACAAACAGGCACCTTAGAAGTTTACCAAAAAACGTTCCAAGAAAGGTTGGCCCGAGCTAGTGAATTTGTTCCTCCTCACCTACATGTTCAGATTTTTAATGTTGGATTGACAGAGGCGGTTAGATTGGAAGTGGAATTACTTGGTCCGACAGATTTGGACTCAGCAATGAATTATGCTAGAGCTGTGGAACACAAACAGAGAGTTCTAAAAGAATCTTTACAGCGAAAACCATTTTGGAACAACAGAACACAGGGTACTGCATTTGGTCCACGTTTTGAGTCCTCTGCCCCTAACCGAGCAGATCAGTCTACCAGTGTGCCTCCACACACTATGCCACGCAAATTTTTGACTAAACAGGAAATGGAAGCTAGAAAGGCCAAAGGCCTATGTTTTAATTGTGACGAACAATTCCTTCCAGGACATACCTGTAAACGCTTATTCAGTATTGAACTGTTGGAAGAAGATTCTGAAGAGCTTCCTGAAAATGAATTTGTTGAAGAGGTACAGCAAGAACCAGAGCTCTCCCTCCATGCCATGCATGGCCTGCGTAGTTCTAATACCATGCAGGTAAAGGCCAGGTTACATCATCTCATGCTACTTGCTTTAGTTGGTTTGGGCAGCACACATAATTTTATCAGTGATCCAGCCGCGCAACAATTGGGATTGGAAATTCAACAGCAAAGGGGACTCTCGATTTCAGTGGCCAATGGGGCTAAAATTGCAAGTGTGGGTTTATGTGCAAACACCACTTTCACCATTGAGGGACATTCCTTTCAGGCAAATTTACTATTCATTCCCTTGGATGGATTTGATTTGGTGCTCGGGGTCAAATGGCTTCAGTTATTAGGACCTATATTATGGGACTTTCAGGCTTGGACTATGACCTTTACAGCACCACAGGGTCATATTACATTACAAGGTATTGTGGCACAGGTCCCTAACGTACTTCACACTTTACAGCTTCAGCACAATGGTGATGGTCAGTTAGCTCCTTTACTTACAGCATTTGCGGATTTATTTAATGACCCTACGGGTCTACCACCAGTGCGTCACTGCGATCACCGCATTTGTTTAAAGTTGGGAACTGATCTAGTAGTGGTGCGGCCTTATTATTACCCGCATATACAGAAAGATGAAATAGAACGACAGTGCATGCATATGCTCGCTCAAGGCGTGATCCAGCCCTGTTGATCTCCTGTTTCCTCACTAGTGTTACTAGTACGTAAAAAGGAAAAATCATGGAGGTTTTGTGTCGACTATAGGCAACTCAACTTGCTGACAATTAAAGACAAGTTCCCCATTCCAGTCGTGGACGAGTTGCTGGATGAGTTACATGGTGCTACAATTTTTACCAAATTAGATTTGAAATCGGGCTATCATCAAATAAGAGTTCACCCGGCAGATGTGGAGAAGACTGCGTTCTGTACACAACGGTCATTTCGAGTTCCTCGTCATGCCCTTCGGCCTCTCCAATTCACCCTCCACCTTTCAGGCCCTCATGAATGAGGTATTTTCATCACTTCTGCGCAACTATATGTTAGTCTTTTTTTATGACATTCTGGTCTACAGCAAAAATTGGGAAGAACATCTCCACCACCTCCATCAGGTATTTACCATTCTACGCTCTCATCATTTGGTTTTGAATAAATCAAAATGTTCTATGGGTACATCTGAGGTGGCATATTTGGGCCACGTCATATCAGCTGTGGGCGTGAAAGTTGACCAGAGCAAGATACAAGCAGTAACAGATAGGTCGATTCCCACCTCCATCACAACATTAAGGGGATTTTTGGGCCTAGTAGGATATTACAAAAAAATTATCCAATCTTATGGCCAGATAGCAGCACCACTCAACAATCTTCTCAAAAAACATGCCTTCCACTGGTCTTCTTCAGCGGCATAGGCCTTTCACCTGTTAAAGGAGGCCTTAGCCTCAGCGCCAGTCCTACAATTACCAGATTTTGACGGAGACTTTGTGGTGGAATGTGATGCATCCAGGGGAGGTATAGGGGCAGTGTTACAACAATTGGGACACCCCATTGCTTATTTCAGCTGTCAGTTGGGACAGCACCACCATAAGTTAGCTGCATATGAGAGGGAATTGATTGGGTTAGCCAAGGTTGTCCAACATTGGTGACCTTATCTCTGGGGACGACCATTTCTCATTTGTACAGGTCATTGCACCCTCAAGTATCTTCTTGAACAGCGCCTCACCACATCCCCACAACAGCATTGGTTAACTAAACTCATGGGCTTCGATTTTACGGTTCACTATAAGCCAGGTAGTTTGAATTTGGGGGCTGATGCTTTATCACGTCAGGATAATTCAGCCATACAAGTTTATGCTATCAGTCACCCACGTTCACTGGTATTAGATTCTATTCGTGAGGAAGTACATCAATATCCGGATCTCATGTCATTATATCAGGATACTCAACAGGGGACAACAGCTCCTCATTGGACGATTCAGGATCTTCTCATACTCTACAAAAATAGGATCTTTATGCATCATACGTCCCCATTGCTTTAGACCATCCTGTCCTCTATCCATGATAGCACACATGAGGGTCGGCAGAAAACATATTTCTGAATCAGTCAGGACTTTTACTGGAAGGGCATGAAGAGCACAATTACTGATTATGTAGTTGCTTGTCAAATTTGTCAACGAAACAAGGCCGAATCTTTAAGTCCGGTAGGCCTACTGCAACCTCTGCAACTACCATCTCAAATCCGGTCCGACATTTCCATGGACTTCATTGCTGGCCTTCCCGTTTCATCAGGTAAATCTGTGATATTCGTCGTCGTTGATCAGTTTTCAAAATATGGTCACTTCATTGCTTTGGCGCATCCATATACTGCTGCTCAGGTCGCTCAATTATTTATGGACAACATTGTCCGATTATACGGAATTCCCTCATCCATTATCAGTAACAGGGATGTCATTTTTACCAGTATGTTTTGGAAGGAATTATTCAAATTATAGGGCACCCAATTGGCATTTTCGTCTGCATATCACCCACAAACGGACGGACAAACAAAGGTTGTCAATCGCACGACTAAAATGTATCTTCTTTGTTTTGTGGGGGACGCACCTAGACGGTGGGTGAAATGGCTTTCTTGGGCAGAATTTTGCTATAACACATCTTACCACACAACACTGGGAACTACACCTTTTAGGGTCGTTTATGGCAGAGATCCACCTCATCTGTTACCATATGAACCAGGGGCATCCAAAGTCGTCACTTTGGACCAAGCGTTAGCTGAAAGAGACGCTATGCTCACTGAGGTATGTACTCATCTACAGGAGGCCCAACACTCTATGAAACGCTATTATGATAAGAAGCATCGGGAGGTATCTTATTTCCCTGGAGACTATGTGTGGTTAAAGCTTCAACACTACCGCCAGCTGTCTATGAGTGCATCCAAGTGCCATAAGCTATCTCCAAAATATTGTGGTCCATTTCAGGTGTTGAATAAAATTGGGCCCGTGGCATACCTCTTGCAGCTACCACAGGAATCAAAGATCCATAATGTATTTCATGTCTCCCAATTGAAGCCCTTCCAGGGTGACTCGACCCTACTGCACACTCCACTGCCGCCACTACATGAGGGCAGAGTCCTCTCTATTCCAGTTCAGGTGGTAAACGCACACCACATTCAAGGTGATTGGGAAATTGTCGTCCAGTGGGCAGATGCCGACCCCAACGACACCACATGGGAGCCGTTATCAGCATTTTGACTTTTATATCCTTCCTTTGAGCTTGAGGACAAGCTCTTTCTCCAGGAGGGGGGTGATGTTATGGACTCTATAGCATCACGAATTACCAACAGGCGTAGGAATTAATGAATGTGGTTTTAAATTTCCATGTAATTGTTTTTGGTTTGGTTTTGTCTTTGATTTGGGTTGGTTTAGCATTTATTGGTTTGAACCATTGACCCAAGGGGTCTTTAGTGTTTTGGACGTCCTCAACCCTATTTAAGGGGACGGCTAGGGTAATGAGAGATAGGAATTGAGTCTACTTTAGCTAGAGTAAATTAGATAAACAGGTCAAGAGCTCCTTCAAGTTCTCTCCCATTTTTCCCCAATTCTTTTCTAAAATTCTCCTTTCCGAAATTCAATCTCCATCATTCCCTCATTCCATCTCAACATCAAGCAAGGTAATGGAAGGAAGAGAAGAGAAGAGGGTGACAAGATCCATGGCTCGTGAGGATCCTAACAATTACCCACTCTTGGTAATTTGCCTAAAATTACCCTTATATGGGTCTTCTATACAAACTGTTAAGTTATGGAGCCTAATCAATGCCTTACGCTGAGTCGATACGCCTATCCACGATATATTGATTGTTGTTTCATTAAGGGCATTTTGGGGATAATACTCTTGTATTATGATTTCCCTAGTTTTCTCTTTATATTTGGGTCACCACTTTTAGGGTTTTATCATTGTCAAGGAGAATTTTGAGTTGCGGCCTAAGAGAGGTTAGAGAAAAATACATGTACGTGTGTGCGATTCCTCTTGTAAACTATTTAATCTTCATAGTGGATTACAAGACAGGACTTAGTCTCACCTTGAGGCAAACCTATATAAATCTCTTTGTGTATTTTCGTGTTTTTTTTTCTTCCGCGATTATTTTTATTGCTCTTGTTAGTTTGGAATTAGGATGTAACAGTGGTATCAGAGCTTTTGGTTTGTGGTTGAGAGCAATGGCTGGTAGAGAAGGATCGACACTTGGAATCAACAAGTTTGTTCATATGAATTTTGTGTTATGGAAGGTGCAGATCAAAGATTATATGTACAGTAAAAAGCTGCACTCACACTTCTGGATATGAATCCATAAGGTTTGAAAGATAATGAGTGGAATCTCCTTGATAGACAAATATTGGGAGTAGTCCGGTTAACATTATCAAAGAGTGTCGTTCACAATGTGGCATCGAAGAAAACCAGAATGGGAATGATGAAGATATTGTCCAACATGTATGAGAAGCCTTTTGCAAATAATAAGGTACATCTCATGAAAAAACTCTTCAATTTAAAGATGACAAGAAATATATCGGTGGCAATACATTTGAATGAGTTTAACATGATTGTCAATCAATTTACCTCCATTCAGATTAAATTTGATGATAAGGTTCATGCTTTAATTCTTTTGGCGTCTCTACCAAATTGGTTGGAGCCTATGAGGGCTTCAGTTAGCAACTCTATAGGCAACGGGAAGTTGGTTTTTAATGATGTATGGAATACCCTTCTTGTAGAGGAAGTTCATAGAAAGGACACCAAAGAATCATCGACATCTAATTCTGCCCTGAATGTTGATACTAGAGGCTGGAACTTCGAGAGGAATTCCAACAATGGCAACAATAGAGGGAAGTCAAATAATGGAAGAAGCAAGTCCAAATTCGGAAGGAATGTGGAGTGCTAGGATTGTGGCTTGTCTGGTCACATAAAGAAGAACTATAGAGCACATAAGAAGGATGGAAAGAAAAAAAATGTTGCAAATGCAGGGCCTGAAGAAGTACAAGATGCTTTACTCATGTCGGTTGGTAGCCATATTGACCGTTGAGTGTTAGATTTAGAAGCTTCTTTTAACACCACTGCGCACCATGAGATCTTGGAGAATTATTTAGCTAGAGATCACGGGAGGGTGTATCTTGCTAATGGAGAACCTTTGGATATTGTTGGTATTGGTAATGTTAGTTTGAGGATGTCAAACCGGTCAATGGAAAATTCACAAGGTGATACATGTGCCAAAACTAATGTGTAAGCTGGTCTCTGTAGGGTAGCTTGATGATGAAGGTCATACAGTGACTTTTAATGGTGTTGCCAGGAAAGTTACTAAGGGAGCCATGGTTTTTGCATAAGGTGTTAAAACTGGAACTCTTTACATCGCTTCCAATTGAAAATTCTGATTTGTGGCATTACAGGCTCGGTCACATGAGTGGGAAGGGAATGAAAGTGCTTCAATCTGAAGGAAATCTACTAGGGTTGAAAAATATAAACAACAGTTTGTGTGAAGGCTATATTTTCAGCAAGCAAAAATGGGGTAGCTTTTCTAAGGGTGGAAAGGAGCAAAAGATAGCAAAATTGGAGTTGGTTCACACTAATGTGTGGAGGCCTTAAACTTTTACCTCCCTTGGTAGTTCAAATTACTATGTGACATTTATTGATGATGCAAGCATAAAGGTATGGGTTTATTTCTAGAAAAATAAATTTGATATTTTTGATAAAAGATAGAGAGCAATGGTTGAGAATGAGACAAATTTCAAGGTGAAGTATCTGCAGTCAGATAATAAGGGAGAATACATAGATGATAATTTCAAGCAGTAGTGTGTTGATAATGAAATAAAGATGAAGAAACTATTCCTAAAAAACCTCAACAGAATGGTGTGGCTGAGAGGATGAACATAACTTTGAACGAGCATGCTTGAAGCTTGAGATTACATTCGGGAATGCCAAAGATGTTCTGGTCTGAGGTTATTAGAACCGCTGCCTATTTGGTCAATAGAGGTCCCTCAACACCATTGGATTTCAAAATGCTAGAAGAGGTCTGGAGCGACAAAGAAATAAACCTTTCTTTCTTGTAAGTTTTTGGTTGTGTGTCTTATATTCACATTGATTCTGTTGTTAGACGTAAACTTGATGCTAAATCTAAGATATGTTTCTTTATTGGCTATGGTGGTACCGAGTTTGGTTAGTACTTCAGGGATGACCAAAGTCGTAAGGTTATCAGGAGCAAGGATGTGATCTTCAATGAAGATGTCTTCTATAAAGACAGGTTGAGAACAGAGTCTGAGAGCTCAAGTAATGAAGCCAAGAAGTCTAAACTGATTTAGTTGAGAGATCTTCCAGTTATTGAGACGAATAATATTGCTCAAGAAGACCAGGAAAACATAGCCCCATACGTAAACCAGAACATTCTTGTGACTGAACTATGGAGATCTGCTAGAACTAGTACACCACTATAAATGTACTCCCATGTGCTGAATTATATTTTGTTGACTAATAAAGGTGAACCAGAGAGTAGTTATGAGGAAACCATGCAAGTTGATGAATCAACCAAGTGGGAGTTGGCCATGAGGGATGATATGGATTCACTATTATCCAATCAGACATGGTAGTTGACTGAGTTACCAAAAGTGAAGAAGGCCTTGAAGAATATATGGGTTTATTGAATCAAAGAAGAACATGATGACAACAAGCGGTACAAGGCAAGACTGGTTGTAAAGGGCTTCCAACAAAAAGAAGGCATTGACTACATTTAGATTATCTCTCCAGCAGTGAAATTGACTACTATTAGAACAATGCTTAGACTAATGGCAAATGAAGACTTGAACTTAGAGCAGTTGGATGTAAAGACAACCTCTCTTCACGGTGATTTGGGGGAAGAAATTTACATGATGTAGCCATAGAGTTTCAAAGCACAGGGAAAGGAGAAAATGGCTTGTAAACAATATTGGGAAGCAGTGAAGTGGATTCTTAGGTATTTCAGAGGCACTACAAACTCAGCCTTATGTTTCAGAAAGTTAGACTTGGGATTACAGGGTTATGTAGATGTTAACATGGTTGGACACATTAATGGTAGGAAGAGTACAACTGAATATGTATACCCATTGGGTGGTACAACAGTTAGCTCTCTAATTTTTAGAAGATAGTTGCTCTTCCCACTATAGAGGCAGAATATGTTGTAGTGACCACAACCAACAAAGACATGGTATGGTTGTAGTCTTTCTTGGAAGAATTAGGTCTGTTACAATGTGAGACCCACCATGGCTACACAAGCTGGAGGGACCCACCATGAGCTCCAAAGGTGTCAACAAGAGTCCTGATTGAAAGTGGCTCGAGCTAAGAGATAAGGAGCATGTGCTGGAATTAAATAGAAGATTTGAAGATCAAGTGAGACCTACAAAGATACCACGAACTGATATCTCTATCAAAAAGAGTTGGAAGATCATGTGGGACCCAAAAAGATAAGATCATGAGCTGGCTTTCTATATTGGTTAACGTGATTAAAGAAGAGTTAGAAGTTGAGTTAAATAGATAATGCAATCTTATCATGATAAGCTTATCTTAGAGAGTTCTAGTTGGAATGTCATTAGGAGTCCTAACATTACTTGTACATAGACTCTATCACCTACTCAACTATAAATATAGGTGATTGTAACTCAGAAATAATCAAGCAAGTTAATTCTCTTTTTCTCCTCTCCTGTGAAGTTCTCTCTCTCTCTCTCTCTCTCTCTCTCTCTCTCTCTCTCTAATCTCCCTTATTTTCCTTCTCTTCTCTCTCTAGCCGAGAGCTTTTCTATTTTTCTCTTTTTTATTTCTCTCTCCCCTTGCTTGAGGTATTATTCATGGGGTCCTAAATTCAACATGGTATTAGAGCTATCCATTTAGGATCTCCATTATGCTCTATGAAGATACGATTAAAAACTGCTCATAGAAAGCTCCTTATGAAGCAAGATTGAAGCTCATGAGATAAGTATTTATTTCTGATACTATTAATTTTATGCTACTAATTTTGGGTATTAAAAGGTGATTTATAGATGTTCTTATGCTTTTTTTCATCTTATGAAATTATGAGAATATATGCATCATGGTTTATCTTTGATTAGAAGAGACAAGGCATTTTTTGTTGATTTGCACAATACTTTGATCGAGACAAGTGCATATTGGATTTTTTTATAAATCTGTGGGAACAAGATTCCAAGATAAATAAGGATGATTTTGAGTCTTTTATGAGTCATTATCCATTAAAATTAATTACTTAGCTTTTATGCGAAGCATCTCCATTAACCAAGTTGGTTAAAGACTTCCACTTTGTCATATTTCGATTACTTGATTGGAGAACTATTTTACTTGATTTACTTACTATGGCTTAAGATAATATGAGTCATAAAATTGACATACTCAGAATCACCACTGTATCCTTATGGAGGGTATCAAATTTTATGAACTGGTTGACATCGGTTCGTCGGTTTCTAATCACAAAGAACCTAGTTGGTCATCTCACCATCCGTGGACCACATATTGATGAAGATGATATATTCTATAACAAATGGTTAAAGGAGGATTCATTGGTTATTAGTTGGCTTATCAATAGTAAGGAAGAACACGTCTCCAATAATTTCATTCACCTAGGGACGGCTATACAAATTTGGGAGACTTGCACCAAGTTGTATTGAATCTCCGACAACTTACAAAGGTCACATGATATTTTACAATGGATGCTTACCACCAAACAAGGAGACAATATACATGAATATTTGGCCCACTTTTGAGGATTTCTTCAAGAATGGAAACTTCTCCAACAAACCTCTACATATATCTATGTCCAAGATAAACAGAAAGAGGACTTGATAACAGCCATATGCCTTGCTTACATTAAACTGCATCTTGAAATTGGTAAGACTCACCTTCTTAGCTCTTTCGTGGTTCCCACTTTTGATGATGTATGTGCTACACTTCTCTATATTCCAGACACTTCTCCCTCTACTGCTAAAATACCATCCGCTATGTACTCTGGTGTTATGGACTCCATAGCATCAAGAGTGGCTAACCAGAGAAGAGAAGAGATGGAATAACTTGTATTTCAGCACCTTACGGGTTTAATTGTAATTTGAAGTTCCATAAGAGTCTAATTGTAATTATAGAACCTTTGATGTTTTCCTTGACCTATTTAGGGCGTCAAGTGATGGAATGAAAACAAGCATTGATCATTAGTCTAAATGAGATCAGGTTCTCTCTCTAAAGAGGCCTAACATTGGAGCTCTTTCAAAGGCTCACATCCCTTCATCATTGGGCGTTCCAAGAACCCCAAATCCTTCCCTTCTTCGTCATTCAATCTGGAAGCTAGAGGAGATCGCCGGGTGACTCGATCCATGGCTAGAGAGCCTAAAATCGTGGTATCAGACTGGACCACCCTTGGTGATTCCTCTTCCCCTGCAGAAATTCAAAATTTTGTGGAAGAGAACCATGCTGATCTACAATCTCAAATCAATGGCCTGGAGGGAAAATTCCAGATGTTGCTGTCACGCATGGAGGAAGGCTTTACCCAGCTTTCAGTCCAGATGGCATCCTCCTCATGCCCAACAGATCATCTCAACCCTCATCCAACGCCTCCACCTCCTCCCCTGCGCCAAACACCTCCACCTCGTGGGGGCCTCAATCCAGCACCCCCTACCATGCCAAGGTACACAAAGGCACAAAGCTTGATTTTCCAACGTATGATGGGTCCTCCGACCCTTTAATGTGGTTGCACAGGTGTGATCATTTCTTTTCCAATCAAGGAATTCTGCTCGAAGGCAAGGTTCAATTAGCCGCTTTCCACATGCTCGATGAAGCGCTTATGTGGTTTCATCAATTCAAAAACGAGTTTGTGGTCTATGATTGGGAATTTTTCAAAGAAAATTGTATGCTATGGTTTGGTCCTCTGCTTCGCAGCAACCCAGTTGGGGATTTGGTCAATCTAAAACAGCTTGGCACTATAGAAAAATATCAGAAATTGTTCCAAGAAAAACTTGCTCGTGCAAGTCATTTGGTGCGACCTGAACTTTATATCAATTTGTTCACAGCTGGCCTGGTAGAACCCCTTCGCCTAGAAGTGGAATTGGAAGCCCCCACCTCCCTAGCCCACGCCATGAATTTGGCAAGAGCATTGGACACCAAACAGCGCTTCTTTCGTGAGTCCTTAAACAAACGTCCCCCTTGGCCACCTCGCCCACAGCCCCATGGTCTTTATTCCACTCACCCTAGGCCTCCTCCCAACCACCCCTCACCACCACCACCACCAGCCTTTACACCCCCACCGGGATTTATCAAACGTCTGACCAAAGCAAAAATTGATCAGAGAAGGGCTCAGGGCCTATGTTTCAATTGTGATGAAAAATTCGTCAGGGCCATCAATGCAAACGACTATTTTGGGTGGAAATAGAAGACCCCTTAGAGGATGACTTTCAGGAGGATATGGACCAAACCGAGGGAGAAACACCAGAAATCTCCCTTCATGCCATGACAGGCTTGTAGAGCACCAATACCATGCAGGTCCATGCCACCATGAACCATCATCTCCTGCTCGCACTCATGGACTCAGGCAGCACACATAATTTTATAAGCAGCCAGGCAGCACAACAGTTGGGGTTATCACTACAGCAGAAATCAGGAATATCAGTCCCAGTGGCTAATGGTGACAAGGTCACCACTATGGATTTCGGTTCAGCAGTGCCCTTTACTATTGAAGGTCACTCCTTCATAGCAGAGTTTTTGGTCATACCGCTGGCTGGGTTTGACCTCGTATTGGGCATTAAATGGCTACAGCGATTGGGTCCGATCTTATGGGATTTCCAATCCCTTACCATGAGTTTTAAATAGGACAACCATCCGATCACCCTCCAGGGCAATAGCGCCCAGCGGCCATGCAGCCTCCAAACACTTTCGTTGGATCCTTCAAAAGGGATAACTTAGCTTCATTGTTGGCAGAATATGCTGATTTATTTCAGGACCCTGCCAACCTTCCTCCTATACGAGAGTGTGATCACAGAATTCATTTGAAAATGGGCACCGAACCAGTGGTAGTGCGTCCCTACCGCTATCCCCATGTGCAAAAAGATGAGATAGAAAGACAATGTCAACAAATGCTCCAACAAGGTATTATTCAGCATAGTCATTCTCCTTTTTCTTCCCCGGTATTGCTGGTAAAGAAATCAGATAAATCTTGGCGCTTTTGTGTGGATTACCGTGAACTCAATGCTCGCACCATCAAAGATAAATTTTCAATTCCATTGGTCGATGAATTATTGGAAGAGCTACACGGCTCTCAATTATTTACAAACTTGGACTTGAAATCTGGCTACCATCAGATTCGGGTTTATTTGGAGGATATCGAAAAAACTGCCTTCCGCACCCACCATGGTCACTACGAGTTCTTGGTGATGCCATTTGGGCTATCCAATGCCCCGTCCACCTTTCAAGCGCTTATGAACCAGGTATTTCGCCCTTTCTTACGGAAGCATGTCTTAGTTTTTTTTTACGATATACTGGTCTATAGCAAAACTTGGGAAGCACATTTGCACCAATTGAGACAGGTTTTCACAATTCTCCGAGCACACCATTTATTTCCCAATCATGCCAAATATGACTTTGCCACATCCGAAGTAGCTTATTTGGGGCATGTGATCTCGGCATCTGAGGTGAAACCAGATTTCAGCAAGATACAATCGGTTATGGATTGGCCCACATCTCACTCCGTTACAGCTTTGAAAGGGTTCCTTGGTCTCGTAGGGTATTATAGAAAATTTATCAAAGAATATGGTCACCTGGCAGCACCATTGCATAATTTACTGAAGAAGCATGCCTTTCAGTGGTCTTAGTTGGCAGACTCCTCGTTTAACAACTTAAAACAGGCATTAGCGTCAGCACCAATTCTCCAATTGCCCAACTTTGCCGAAAATTTCATCATCGAATGCGATGCATCCGGGGGAGGGATAGGTGCCATCTTGCAGCAACAGGGTCACCCCATTGCCTATTTCAGCCGCCATCTCACTCCTCACCATCACAAGTTAGCCAATTATAAATGGGAACTCATCGGTTTGGCCAAAGCCGTGCAGCATTGGCGGCTCTATTTGTGGGGCATACCTTTTGTGATCCGAACAGACCACTGTAGCCTCAAATACTTATTGGAGCAGCGCCTTACTACATCCCCACAACAACATTGGCTCAGAAAATTAATGGGATTCGATTTTCAGGTGGAATACAAATCGGGTTATCTCAATCGGGCAGCAGACGCCTTGTCCCGTAGAGAACTAGGGGATTCACACTTGCACGCACTGAGCCACCCCAAGTCCCCTTTGCTGGACACAATCCATCTGGATACTAGCCATCATCCAGATCTCCTTGAATTACAAGCTCAAATCGAAAACCATTCCAAGGACAAGAACTGGACACTATAGGACGGTCTCATTCTATATAAAGGACGCATATATCTTCATCCTTCGTTGGTACTCCTTCCTGCCATTATTGCCTCCTTTCATGATAGTACACATGAGGGCCAACAGAAGACATACTTCCGCCTCAATCGGGAGTTTTATTGGAGAGGTATGAAGCGGATCATTGCTGAATATGTTGCATCGTGCCAGGTCTGTCAGAGGAATAAGTCTGAATCTTTACAACCCACCGGCTTGCTACAGCCACTTCAACTTCCTTCACAGGTATGGGCAGATCTCTCAATGGATTTTATCGATGGTCTTCCTCCTTCTGTAGGGAAATCTGTTATTCTTGTTGTGGTAGACCGGTTCTCAAAATATGCCCACTTTATGGCCCTCAGCCATCCATATACAGCAACACAAGTCACTCAGCTCTTCATGGAGAATATTGTCCATCTCCATGGCCTTCCAGAGACCATCACCAGCGACCATGATGCTATCTTCACCAGTAAATTCTGGGGGGAACTATTTAAGCTCCATGGCTCTAAGTTAGTTTTTTCTTCAGCATACCACCCTCAAACAGACGGCCAGACAGAGGTGGTTAACCACACATTGGTGATGTATTTGCAGTGCTTTGTGGGGGACACACCCCGACAGTGGGTTTGTTGGTTAGCATGGGCGGATTATTGTTATAATACCTCATACCACACTGCACTGGGTACTACCCCTTTTCGAGTTGTTTATGGACGCGAACCTCCGCGCCTACTTTCTTATGAACCGGGGTCTTCTCGGGTAGCGGCATTGGACCAAGCATTAGCCGATAGAGATGCAATGCTTGCGCAAGTCCGCCTTCAGTTACAACGTTCACAAGCAACTATGAAGCATACTTATGACAAAGGACATCGTCCCCTTTCCTTTGCACCTGGAGAATTTGTTTGGCTCAAACTTCAACCATACCACCAACTATCTCTTGCCGCCATCAAACGCCATAAGCTTTCTCCAAAATTTTATGGGCCATTCCAGGTCATGCAGCGTATTGGCACTGTGGCGTATCGTTTGAAACTACCACCAGACGCCAAGCTCCATGACGTCTTCTATGTCTCCCTTCTCAAGCCATTCACGGGAGACTCACCACTGCTGCATACCCCTCTGCCTCCTCTCAAAGATGGCAGGTCCATGCCCACGCCCGCTCAGATCCTTCAAGCCAGGCGAGTGAACAATGCTTGGGAAGTGCTGGTTCGGTGGACTGACAAGGAATTGATAGAAGCCTCTTGGGAGACACTCGAGTCCTTCCTGACTCTATTCCCCACTTTCGAGCTTGAGGACAAGGTCTTTCTTCAGGAGGGGGGTGATGTTATGGACTCCATAGCATCAAGAGTGGCTAACCGGAGAAGAGAAGAGATGAAATAACTTGTATTTCAGTACCTTAGGGGTTTAATTGTAATTTGAAGTTCCATAAGGGTCTAATTGTAATTATAGAACCTTTGATGTTTTCCTTGACCTATTTAGGGCGTCAAGTGATGAAATGAAAACAAGCATTGATCATTAGTCTAAATGAGATCAGGTTCGCTCTCTAAAGAGGCCTAAGGTTGGAGCTCCTTCAAAGGCTCACGTTCCTTCATCATTGTGCGTTCCAAGAACCCCAAATCCTTCCCTTCTTCGTCATTCAATCTGGAAGCTAGAGGAGATCGCCGGGTGACTCGATCCATGGCTAGAGAGCCTAACATCTGGACATAGGGGAACACCATCTGACCAAGGCCGAGTCCGAGGCAGATTTTATAGAGGAGGAAGAGGAAGAGGTGGAAGGACTGGTTTTGATCGAATAGATGGGAAAGAATTCACCCATTTTAAGGGATATGGCCACACTAGAGACACATGCTTTCACCTAAAAGAATGCTATATATGTGGTAGATTGGGCCACTCTCGCGAAAGATGTTATAAAGCTATTGAGAATAAGGCTAACCAAGTCTTTGTGAGTGATACAAAAGTAGAGCAGTCTGTTAGGTTCCCTCGCCATGGATCGTGTCACCCGGTGATCTCCTCTGTCTTCCATATTTGATGACGAAGGAGAGAAGAACTTTGGGTGTTTGGAACGACCAATGCTTGAGAAAGAGAGAAACGTTGAGCTTTGGAAGGAGCTCTACCTTAGGCATCGTTAAGGAGAGAGTACCTGATCTCGCTAGACTATTTGGAATAATGCTTGCTTCATTTCACATTTCTATCCTCCTTAAAAACAAAAGAAGGGACATATACAAGGTAGGCCAAGACTTGGCCCAATAGCTTGATGCAAAATTACAAAAGTGCCCCATAACTTAACCTGAGATTAACATCAATTAAGTCCTATGCCTAGAAGTGACTCTCGATGCTGTGGAGTCCATAACATCACTCCCCTCCTGGAGAAAGAGCTTGTCCTCAAGCTCAAAGTCGGGAAAGAGTTCCTGGAATTCAGCCAACGGTTGCCAAGAGGCTTCCACCGGATCCTTCTCCGCACAATGGACCAGAAGTTCCCAACGATCATTGACTTTGCGAGCCTGGTAGACATGAGCTAGAGTGGGCAGCATGTGACCATCACGTAGTGGAGGGAGCGGGGTGTGCAACATTGGTGAATCGCCCTTGAACGGCTTTATCAGAGACACATGGAAGACATCATGAATATGGGCATCGGGCGGTAACTGTAGACGGTAAGTGACGCTGCCGATGCGCTCCAAAATCTGGAAGGGCCCAAAGTACTTGGGGGAGAGCTTGTGACGCTTGGATGTAGTGAGGGACAGTTGTGGGTACTTGTGAAGATGGAGCCACACATAATCACCTGGGGCATAAGAGTGGTCGCATTGGGCTTTGTCATAAGAGTTCTTCATGCGCGACTGAGCCTGCAGTAAGTTGTCACGGATATGGGCCAACATGCGGTCCCGTTCCCCCAAAGCTTGGTCGATGGCAGACACATGGGAAGAACCAACAAGATAGGAGACAAGGTGAGGGGGAGGCCTACCATAAGCCACCTGAAAGGGGGACATCTTGAGTGCTGAGTGGTAGGAAGTATTGTATCAGAATTCTGCCCACGGGAGCCAACGTACCCAAGTCTTCGGATTATCGCCCACAAATCAGGGCAAATACACCTCCAGTGTGTAGTTGACGACCTCGGTTTACCCATCAGTCAGGGGAGGTAAGCGAAGTGAAAGCCAGTTTGGTGCCCTGTAGCTTGAAAAGTTCCTTCCAAAAGGTGCTAGTAAAAAGAGCATCTCTGTCACTTGTGATGGTTTCGGATCAGCCATGAAGGCGCACAATGTTGTCCATGAAAATCTTGTTGTAGACTCAATAGCACACCGAGTCACACAATGAAGGAGACAACAACAACTCACTCAATAGGATTTATTTCTTATATTTCTTTGAGTAGGATTTATTTCTTATATTGCTTTAAGTAGGAGTTATTTCTAATTACTTTATAGGTAAGGGCATTATGGGGAATTATTGTAACCCTAACCCTAAAACTCCATGACGTGACCTATTTAAGGGAAAGGTATGAATGAAATAGGTAAGCTTTGAGATTTTAGAATAACCTAGTCTAAATAGGTTGAGATCACCTCTTGATCTCGAGTTTAGGGTTTACTCCAAAAATCCAACCTATCATTCACCCTCCATTGCCATCCATCTTCACACAAATTCATCCTTCATCATCCATACTAAGAAAAGGAGCTTCATGCCCCTTTTCTGAGCCCAAAGAGAGGGTCTTCCCTCATCACCAGCATCAACAACAAGTACGGTTCAATTCCCTCTTGACGAGCAGCAAAAGAGAAAGAATTCTGGTTCTTTCACGAGAAGGGTTAGAACAACTCTTCTTGCTGGGAATTCAGCACGGAAACAAAGCAAGGACAGCCATCAACGTTAGCCAAGGCTGCCCCCCACAAGCTCGGCCTTTAAGTCCTAGAACGAGCTGCATCAAATCAGGGTTGAAACCCTGATTAACGTGAGCAAGAACAAGTATTCCTCCATTCTTTCTCCACCTGAATTACTTCCATTCTAGCTATAACTTTAGCTCTAGAATGATATCATAAAAAGGAGACTGATCATTGGAGGAAGAATACCCAAAGAATGGATCTTTACCCTCCTTACCGAGTCCAGCAACTCAGTACCAGTGTTGGATTCACAACTCCCACACCGTGTTACTCAATCCATGACCCGGGACCGTAACAACTTGGTATCAGAGCAGGGTAACATGGGGAATAATATCAGCAATGAAGAAATCCAAATCAGGATACGAAAGATAGAAGATAGCCTTGAAACAGAACAACTAGTATTGGGAAAGGTTTGTGGTTTGGAAGAAGAGATGAGCCAAGTCATCAGCATGCTACAGGAGTTGAAGACAGAGAGACATCAAAGTCCAGAGGTGAGAGAGGTTGCTCAACCATATCACAGAAGAGGGGAGCAGTGGCCTGGGTGCACTGTTGTCCAAGGACCTCAGTATGAAGACACAATCCCAAGGTACACCAAGTTAGAGTTTCCCTCTTTCAATGTTTCTGTGGATCCCTTAATTTGGTTGCATAGATGTGAAAATTGTTTTTTGAACAAAGGGACTACTGAATGAGATAAGGTGCCACTAGCCTCTTTCCATATGACAGATCAAGCCATGTTATGGGTTACTCAAGTAGAGAAAGAGAGACTGGGAATGACTTGGGGAGAATTTAAAAATCTATGCGCAGTTAGATTTGGGCCTCCCGCCAACAGCAACCCCTTGAGAGAGTTAGTCCTATTGAGACAAACGGGTTCAGTGGAACAATATCAAAAACTATTCCAGGAAAAGTTGGCTCGTGCTGGTGAGAGAATATTGGTTGACCAACAGCTCTCCTTATTCACAGCAGGTCTCAATGAGTTTTTATGGCTAGAGGTAGAACTCCTTATGCCCACGGATTTAGCTCATGCCATGGATATGGCCTGAGCAATGGAACAACGACAACAGCTGCAGCAATGTAAGCCGGGTTGGTCAAGTGAGAGGAACACTTCCGCCACGTGGCAAGGGCGCCACTATAATTCATCTTAGGGAGCATCTACAGCAGCACCATCTAGACACACTCTGATTACGACTTGGGTAGCCGATCCCCGCCTTGGTAATTCCCTATCGAGCTTTATAAAAAAATTGACAAGTGCGGAGATGGCAGAAAGATGGTCCAAAAATTTATGTTATAACTGCGATGAGCAGTATCGGGTCGGACACCAATGTAAATGATTGTTTTGGCTCGAGGTGGAGGATTCAGAGGATCCAGAGGAGCCAGAGGATATTGTCGAGGAGGAACCACCAGAGATATCCTTGCATGCTATTACTGGGCAGAAATCACCTACTACAATGCAAGTCCGAGCTAATGTCATTGATCGAGAACTGGTGGGACTAGTCGACTCAGGGAGTACACACAATTTTCTAAGTTTGACAGCCGCATAACATTCCAGCTCCAGATACACACTCATCCGACAACCACCATCTCAGTGGCCAATGGCAAGAAGGTCCCTAGCTATGGGATTAGAAAGGTGGTAACTTTTTCCATTGGCTTTACTTCGCTTAATGCAGAATTTGTTGTTATTCCCCTGGCGGGATTTGATATAGTATTAGTCATTAAATGGTTACAAACATTGGGGCCCATTCTATGGGACTTTTCGGCTTTAACCATGAGCTTTGTTTTGGCTGGAAGTCGGGTGCTCTTACAGGGCTGTCAGGTGGACAGGGCCCACCGCATGCACACTTTGTAGACACAAGATCAGCCTGGCAGTACTAGTGATGGTCTAGTTGAGGAGTTCTCTAATCTCTTCCAGGAGCCTTCAGGGTTGCCTCCCATGAGGCCCTGTGACCACAGGATCTGTCTGAAACCAAGTTCTGAGGTAGTGATCGTGCGACCATACCATTACCCACACCTTCAGAAGGACGAGATAGAGCGTCAGTGCCATGTGATGTTGAAATAGGGTCTTACTCGTCCCAGCAGCTCCCTGTTCTCTTCACCCGTCTTACTTGTGAAGAAACATGATGGGACATGGAGGTTCTGTGTGGATTATCGGGAGTTGAACGTGCAGATAGTAAAAGACAAGTTCCCGATTCCTGTAGTGGATGAGCTCCTGGATGAGTTACATGGGTCGTGGTTATTCACTAAACTCAACCTCTGTTCGGGATACCTTCAAGTCCGAATGCACCCCTCTGATATCGACAAGACGGCATTCAGCACGCACCATGGCCACTTTGAGTTCATCGTCATGCTGTACGGGTTATCCAATGCACCCTCCACTTTTCAAGCTTTGATGAACGAGGTATTTAGCCCCTATCTTCGAAAATTTGTTCTTGTATTTTTTTATGATATTTTGATATATAGCAAGTCGGTTGAGGAGCACTTGGCACACTTGAGGATTGTTTTCGACTTGTTACGAGAACATCAGCTCTATTTGAAACATTCCAAGTGTTCTTTTGTGGCTTCACATGTGGGGTATCTGGGACACATTATCTCACATGAGGGGGTTACGGTGGATCCCGAGAAGATCCGAGCTATTCACAAGTGGCCGCAGCCACAGTCGTGTTCTGCATTACAGGGTTTTTTGGGTCTTGTAGACTACTACCGCAAATTTATTCAGAACTATGGGCCAGAGGCAGCACCATTGACGAGTCTACTCAGAAAAAGTCCTTTATTTGGAATGAGGGGGCCACCACATTGTTTGTGGCACTCAAAGCTGCCCTCGCATCCACGCCAGTATTACAACTTCCCAACTTTGACGAATTATTCGTGGTAGAGTGCGACGCTTCGGTTGTAGGCATTGGGGCCGTTTTATAGCAGTTGTGCCATCCTATTGCGTATTTTAGCAGATAGTTGGCAGTCCATTATCACAAGATGGCCGCCTATGAGGGTGAATTGATTGGGTTGGCCAAAGTTGTCCAACATTGGAGGCCTTATCTATGGGGCCAGGCTTTTCTCATACGTACGGATCACTACAGCCTTAAATTCCTACTAGAACAGCGTTTGACGATGTCGCCACAGCAGCACTGGATCAGTAAGTTGTTGGGGTTTGACTTCTCAGTGGAGTATCATGCGGGGAGATTAAATAAGGTAGCAAATGCCTTGCCACAATGTTTTGAAGATCAGCAAGCGGTCTATTCGATCAGCCAGTCGAGATTTCTCATTCTAGACATGGTGAGAGACGAATATGCCACTAACCCTGCACTGCAGGAACTCCATCAGAAGATTTCAGAAGGGACAATGAATTTGAAGTGGTCCATCCAGGATTCACTTATTTATTACAAGCAGCGGATTTTCCTTCCACCTGAGTCCGAGTTGATTCTAGCTATTCTCTCGGCCTACCATGACAGTACACACGAGGGGATCCAGAAGACCTTGCAAGCTGATTTTTACTGGCAGACCATTAAACCCTCTATTGCGACTTATGTGGGCAACTATCAGGTCTACCAATGCAACAATGCCGAGCACTTGAGTCCAGCCGGTCTTTTCCAGCCTCTGGCCCTTCTGACACAGGTTTGGGCCGACATTTCAATGGATTTTTTAGAAAGCCTACCCCTATCTGCCGGCAAATCCGTACTTTTCGTGGTGGTTGATAGATTCTCAAAAGTACGGACATTTTATACCTCTGGCTCATCCGTATACAGCAACACGGGTTGCTCAGACTTTCCTGGAGTAGATAGTCCACTTACATGGCATTCCATAATCCAATTTGAGTGACAGAGATGTAGTTTTCACGAGCACCTTTTGGCAGGAACTGTTTCGCTTGAGTGGGACAAAATTGAAGTTCTCCTCCGCCTATCATCCACAGACAGATGGGTAGACTGAGGTGGTGAACCGAACCATCGAGATGTATTTACGGTGCTTGGTGGGGGATCGTCCACAGCAAAGGGTTCAATGGCTCTCATGGGCCAAATATTGTTACAACACTTTGTTCCACTCTGCCTTGCAATCCAGTCATTTTTGGGTTATATATGGCCGGGATCCACCTCGCCTTCTCTCATACAACCTAGTGTCCACCACGTGGACGCGATTGATCAGGCACTCATAGACCGGGATCTGCTGCTACAGAATATCATAGAACGGCTATGACGCTCCCAAGCTCGGATGAAGGATGTCTACGACAAAGGCCACCGTGAGGTCTCTTTTGAGGTTGGGGAGTATGTGTGGCTACGGCTCTAGCCCTACCATCAGCAGTCTCTTGCGGGACCTCCACGTCATAAGCTCTCACCAGATTTTACTGGCCATTTTCCATTCTTCGACGTGTGCGACCAGTCGCCTGTCAGCTCAAATTACGGACATAGCCAAAATTCATGATGTGTTTCATGTCTCTCTTTTGAAGCCACATTCCGGAGCACAGCCTACATCCACTCCATTCCTACCACCGGTTGATAATGGCAAGGTTATTCTTATCCCAACTACAATGTTACGCACGCGGCTGACCAATGACCATTGGCAGATTCTCATTCAGTGGACGGACACTAATCCCGACGCTACAACATGGGAATGGGTGGACATCTTCAAACAAGTCTACCCAGCTTTTGAGCTTGAGGACAAGCTCTTTCTCCATGGGGAGGCAGATGTCGTAGACTCAATTGCACACCGAGTCACACAACGAAGGAGACAACAACAACTTACTCAAAAGGATTTTTTTCTTATATTTCTTTGAGTAGGATTTATTTCTTATATTGCTTTAAGTAGGAGTTATTTCTAATTACTTTATAGGTAAGGGCATTATGGGGAATTATTGTAACCCTAACCCTAAAACTTCATGACATGACCTATTTAAGGGAAAGGTATGAATGAAATAGGTAAGCTTTGAGATTTTGGAATAACCTAGTCTAAACAGGTTGAGATCACCTCTTGATCTCGAGTTTAGGGTTTACTCCAAAAATCCAACCTATCCTTCACCCTCCATTGCCATCCATCTTCACCCAAATTCATCCCTCATCGTCCATACTGAGAAAAGGAGCTTCCTACCCCTTTTCCAAGCCCAAAGAGAGGGTCTTCCCTCATCACCAGTGTCAACAACAAGTAGGGTTCAATTCCCTCTTGACGAGCAGCAAAAGAGGAAGAATTCTGGTTCTTTCACGTGAAGGGTTAGAACAACTCTTCTTGCTGGGAATTCATCACGGAAACAAAGCAAGGACAGTCATCAACATGAGCCAAGGCTGCCCTCCTCCCCCCCCCAAGCTAGGCCTTCAAGTCCTAGAATCCCTTATTAACATGAGAAAGAACAGGTATTCCTCCATTCTTTCTCCACCTGAATTACTTCCATTCTAGCTATAACTTTAGGACTAGAATGATATCATAAAAATGGAGACTAATCACTGGAGGAAGAATACCCAAAGAAGGGATATTTAACACTCCTTACCGAGTCCAGCAACTCTGTATCAGTGTTGGATTCACAACTTCCACACCGTGTTACTCGATCCATGACCCGGGACCGTAACAAATCTGAGCTAAGTGCACCGCTGTATATGGATGTGATAAAGGAATTAAGTGGCCATACTTCGAGAAATGGTCAACCACAACCAGGATGGTAGACTTACCGAACGACTTCGGAAGACCCTTAATGAAGTCCATAGAAATCTCTGCCCAAACTTGAGTAGGTAATTGAGGGGCTACAGCAAACCCGCTGGTTGGAGAGTGTCGGTTTTGTTGCGCTGACAGACCTGGCATCCAGAAACATAGTCAGCCACTATTCTCTTCATACCTTTCCAATAGAAGTCACGACTCAGGCAGAAGTAAGTGCGCTGCTGGCCTTCGTGAGTATAGTCGTGATAGGTGGAAATAATGGTGGGCAGTAAGGGCGATGTGGCAGCCAGATAAATGCGTTGCTTGTATAAGAGGAGGCTGTCCTAGATGGCCCAGCTGCTGTCCAACTTCTGTTGTTCAATGCTCTAGAAGAGGGCGTGGAGGTCCGGGGTCTGCTAAAGCTCATCCCGAATAGAATCGAGCAGTAAGAACCGAGGTTGACTGATGGCAAGAAGTTGGGGCTCGGGCACCTTGCGGCGGGACAATGCATTGGCTCCTTTGTTGAGGTGACCTGTTTTGAACTCCACTCGAAAGTCAAAGCCCATCAATTTACTGAGCCAGTGTTGTTGAGGTGAAGTGGTATGGCGCTACTCCAGGAAGTACTTAAGGCTGCAGTGGTCGGTGCGGATAAGGAAGTGGTTAGCTAAACCAATAAGTTCACGCTCATATGCCGCTAATGTGTGATGATGAGTGGCCAAGTGTTGGCCCGATGCCTCCCCCGGATGTTTCGCATTCAATGACAAAGAGATCCTCAAAATTTGGAAGTTGGAGCAACTGGAGTTGATGCTAACGCAATCTTGACTTGAGCAAAGGAGGATGTTTCTGACTCGGACCATTCGAATGCATTGCATTTCAATAAGCTCGTTAGGGTAGCGGCTAGCTGGCCATAAGTTGGGATGAACTTACGGTAGTACCCAGATAAGCCCAAGAACCCTTTTAATGTCGTTGCTGAATGTGGAGGAGGCCAGTCCACAATGGCCTGGATCTTCGAACTATCCACCTTGACGCTGGTGGCGGAAATAACATGGCCCAATATGCTACCTCCGGAGCACTAAATGAGCATTTGGAGTGCTTTAGAAATAGATGGTGGGCACGTAAGAGTTGAAACACCGTGCGCAAGTGCTGCATGTGGCTCTCCCAAGTGTGGCTGTAGATCAAAATATCATCAAAGAAAACAAGGATATATTTCCATAAAAGGGGCCGAAATACCTCGTTCATGAGGGCTTGGAAGGTGGAGGAGATGTTGGATAGGCCAAATGGCATGACCAGAAACTCGAAGTGGCCATGGTGAGTACGAAATGCAGTCTTCTCCACGTCGGGGTGGTAGTCTCCAAATTCTGTAATGAGGGACTATAAGGTACTGCTGTCCGAGGTGGCTACCTGTAATTGCTGGAGTGTGTAGTGGGAGGGGGCATGAGGCTCACTGTCCATAAGTGAAGCTCATCGTTAAAGAAGTGAAATCCCATAATATCGGACCCAGTTGTTGAAGCCACTTGATACCCAGAACTAAATCAAACCCAACGAAAGGAATGACCAAGAATTCTGCTACAAATTGATGGCCTTCAATATCAAACCGGACTGCTGAACATACACCAATGCTGGTAAGCTTTTCCCCATTTGTCACTAAAACTGAGAGGCCAGAGTTGTGTTGCACGGGTAGGCCCAATTGTTGTGCTGTGGTCTGGCTCAGAAAGTTATGAGTGCTGCCCGAATCAACCAATGCAACTACTAGGAGATTGTGGATGGTGGCGTGGACTTACATGGTGTTGGTGTTGTGCAAGCTGGTCATGGCGTGGAGAGAAAGGGCAGGTTCCTCTACTTCTGGCTCCTCTTCAGTTTCTGAATTGTCACCCTCTTCAGGATCGTCCACCTTGAGCCAAAATAGCCGTTTGCACTGATGACCGGTGTGATATTTTTCATTGCAATTGAAACAGAGTCCTTGAGCTTGCCGTTGGTCCATTTCATTTTTGGAGAGGCATTTGATGAATTAGAGGAGGGGGGGTGGAGACCGTGTAGGCTGAATGGAAGGGGGGGCAGGACGTAGGGGAGTGGGGGGAATGGGTGGAGTAGCTGGGGAGGGGCACCTCTCCGGGGTTGTCGTCTGCCAATAGAGTCCCTCAAGATGCTCTATTTGGCATCCAGTGTTCATGCCAAATTCATGGCCTGGTCGAGAGAGGGTGGGGCATGTAATTCCACCTCAAGGCGGAGTGCCTCAACCAGACCTGTTGTGAACAAGGGAACATATTGGTTGGGGAGCATCAAGTGAGTGGCACGGGCAAGCTTTTCTTGGAAGGATTTCTGGTACTATTCTATCGAGCCAGTTTGTTTGAGGTTGGCTAAATCTCCAAGAGGATTGTGCCTGGTTGGGCCCCCAAACCGTAACATACAGGAAGTTTTGAAAATCTCCCAATCATTCACAGGATTCTCGGTTTTAAACTGATGATACCACAGGAGCGCTTCATCGAACATGTGGAAGGCAGCAAGTGGAACCCTGCTCTTGGTCTGGGTTCATTGATGCCAAAAGAACTTGTCGCACCTAAGCAACCAAAGGAGAGGGTCCGAAGACCCATCATACTTAGGGAAGTCCAATTTGGCAAACCTGGGCACCGACGAATGGCCTGGTCCTTGGACACCCATTGCTGAAGGATGTGGTTGACTATAATGTGAGGGTGATGGAGGGGTATGGGACGGTGGTTGGGCAGGGGGAGAGGAGGAATGTCCAGGTTGGGCTGTAAGACGAGTGAAGCTTTCATCCATCCGAACCATCAGGTGCTGGATAGTGTCGTTGAGGGAGAGAATTTGCTGCTGCAGTGCGTCAACCTGGGTCTACATTCCCACACGATTTTCCTCCACCAAATTTAGGATTTCAGCAGGGGAAGAGGAATCTCCAATAGTGCACATGTCTGATACCATGATGTTAGGTTCCCTCGCCATGGATCCTTTCACCCGGCGATCTCCTTTGTCTTCCAGGTTTGATGACGAAGGAGAGAAGGACTTTGGGTGTTTGGAACGACCAATGCTTGAGATAGAGAGAGACGTTGAGCTTTAGAAGGAGCTCTACCTTAGGCCTCACTAAGGACCTGATCTCGCTAGACTATTTGGAGTAATGCTTGCTTCATTTCACATTTCCGTCCCCCAATAGCTTGACGCAAGATTACAAAAGTGCCCCATAACTTAACTTGAGATTAACATCAATTAAGTCCTATGCCAAGCAGTGACTCTCGATGCTATGGAGTCCATAACATAGTCTACCTCAAACACTGCAAATAATACTTTTACTGATGAAGACTATGAACTATTCTAGAAAATGAAGACCATGTTGGGGTCCTCCCCAAGTACATCTTCACCAACCGCTGCCACCACCGCTTCAGGTATGTTTTCTGCCTCCTCTTTATCTTGGATAATTGACTCAGGAGCCTACGAGCATCTTACAGGTAACAGACATCTGCTATACTCAATTTCTCCATGTCTTTCACATAAATTTGTTACCATTGTTGACGGTTCACAAACTAAAGTTCAAGGGAAAGGATCTACTTTTGTTACACCGTCACTTCTACTCACTGATATCCATTTCATTCCTACTTTCCCTTTGAATCTTTTATTGGTTAGTCATCTAACCAAACATTTTAATTGCTCTATCACTTTCTCATCCACTTCATATGCATTTCAGGATCTTACAATGAAGCGGGTAATTGGTGGAGGTCATGAACAAGGGGGGCTCTGCTATCTGGATGTGCCACAAAAAAATATTGCGTCCACCTGTGACACTGGAACCAGGTTATGGCACAACCAGTTGGGACATCTGTCCGCCCAATCTCTTCATCATATTTTTCCAAAAGCGTAGTCGGACCTTCATTGTGAAGCATGTCAAATGAGTAAACATCAGAGATCTACATACTCACCTCATCTAAAAATTAAAAGTGTCTCTCCTTTTTCGTTAATTCATACAGAATGTGACACGAACCACGTCAACTTGTGATGAAACCCGATACCAACTCTGGTAATTGTCCCCAAGACCTTTCAAGTTTGGATGGAAACCGCAACTCGTAAAATGGGGGACGTAGTAAATCCATGAAGAATAAATCCCTTCCCCTAATTACATTCAATTAAAGTAAAACTTAAGATAACTTGGCATAAATAGAAACCTAATATCATTCCACGTGATCTTCTAGCATAAGTTGCCAACTCATGGAAATCCTTGTAGATTCCACGAGATCTTCTGAGATAAGTTGCCAACTCATGGATATCCTTGCAGATCCCATGAAATCTCATGGTGAGTCCTACCAGCTTGGGCCACCATGGTCGGTCCCACATTGTAGTAGAGTAAATCTAGCCCACGTCCTCATGGTGGGTCCCACTAGCTTGGGCCTCCATGGTGGGTCCCACATTATAACAGTGTAAAACCAACTTATGTTGGTGGATCCCACTAGCTTGTGACTCCATGGTACGTCCCACAATATAATAGCGTAAAACCAACCTTTGTTCGCATTAGAGTGTCTCCAACAATTCTCAAGTGAAATATTTTATTACATCCTTTGATAACTTCACTCGTACCACTTGGTTATTTTTGTTTAAAGAGTGTTATGAAATACCATTAATATTTAAATTTTTGCATGGAATAGTACTCTCTCAGTTTTGGCAGAAAATTAAAGTCCTTTGGTCGGATAATGCCAAAGAATACACATCCAAAGATCTTGACACTTTTTGTCAAGAAAATGGCATTATTCATCAGACATCATGTGCCTGTACCCCTCAACAAAATGGTGTAGCCAAATGGAAGAACCGTCATATTCTAGACGTAGCTCGCGGTTTACTATATGCCATGAAAGTTCTATACTTTTATTGGTCACATGTGTAGAATTTAGGATCTCATGAAAGGAACTTTAGATCAACAAGAAAGAAGAAGAAGAAGAAGAGAGAAGGAGAAGAGAAGAAGAAGAACGTGGAAGAAGAGAGTTTGGATTAAGGGAGAAGAGGGTTGCGTCAAAAAGAAATATGAGGGCTGGACGAATTTGTGGAAAGAGAGGAGAGTGCTTCAATGCCCTACCTCTTAGCCAATGTCTTTATTTATAGTTTTACAATACCCTTAGGGTTACAACTTGATAAAACAAAAGACATAAAAGGAACACATATTTACACTTCTATGCCATCTTTATGGAAAGTACCATATTTTACACATATGCCACTCCTTTGACGTGTGGGCTTCTTGTCTTGAGCTTGTGGGCTTGAGCCCATCTTCCAACACTCCCCCTCAAGCTGGAGCAGAAAAGACATCATAAATACCCAGCTTGCCACATATAAACGATAGGATTTTAGATGTAACGGGTTTAGTGAGAATATCAGCCACTTGCTCTTGAGATGACACATGTTTGAGAGAGATTATTCCTGCTTAAAACTTCTCCCGTATAAAATGACAATCCACCTCAATGTGTTTATTTCTTTCATTAAAAACTGGATTTGAAGTGATATGAATGGCTGCTTGATTATCACAATGAAGATTCATGGACCACTTTTTATAAAAACCTAGTTTGGTACGAAGGGTCCTAATCCATAAAAGTTCACTAACGGTATGGGCCATAGCTCTATATTCTGCTTCGGTGCTAGATCTTGCAACCACATTTTGCTTCTTACTTTTCCATGTAACCAAGTTTCCCCCAACCAAAGTACAATATCCTGATGTAGATTTTCTATCATCAGGAGATCCAGCCCAATCTGCATATGAGAAGCCTTCTATGTTGAAGTGCCCATGTTTTTTATACAGAAATCCTCTTCCTGGAGCTCCTTTTAGATAACTTAATATTCTCTCTAAAGCTTGCCAGTAGGTAATTTGTGGTTTGTGCATGAATTGACTCACCACACTTACAGCATATGATATGTCTGGCCTAGTTACCATGAGATAAATCAGTTTTCCCACGAGTCTTTGGTATTCGCCAATATCAATATCTTCTTCATTTGTGGCACATAATTATAAATTTGTATCCATAGGTGTGTCAACTGGTCTACAACCCTTCATTCTTGTTTCTTCAAGGAGATCCAAGACATATTTCCTTTGAGACAATATTATCCCATGTTTGGATTGAAGAACTTCTATACCCAAAAAATATTTAAGCATACCAAGGTCTTTAGTCTTGAATTCCTGACATATCATCTGTTTCACCTCTTGTATGCTCAAAGAATCATCACCGGTTAAGATAATATCATCCACATATACGGCCAATAATATTTTCCCTTTGACCGTATCTTTATAATATACGGAATGATCAACTGAGCACCAATGAAAACCAAACTGTAGGAGTGTTTGACTAAATTTATCAACCCATGCCCGAGGGACTGCTTAAGCCCATATAAAAACTTTTTTAACCGGCATACTGACTCCCCCTCAACCACATAACCAGGTGGTTGAACCATATAAATTTTCTCACTGATATCACCATTTAAAAAAGCATTTTTAACATCCAACTGATAGACGGGCCATGAGGAGTTAACAGCAATAGATAAGATGATGCGTACCGAATTCAATTTTGCAACAGGAGAGAAGGTCTCCTCATAATCTATCCCATAGCACTGCGTATAGCCCTTAGCAACCAGTCGAGCTTTAAGACGAGCAACCGATCCATCCGGATTATGTTTCACTGAAAAAACCCATCGACAACCAACAGGTCTTTTACCTTTCGGGAGTGATGTTAAGTACGAGGTTTGGTTTTCGTATAAGGTGTGCATTTCTTCATCCATAGCCACCTTCCATCCTAGATGTCTCAAGGCCTCCTGATACGACTGCGGAACGGAAGTAGAAGAAAGGGACACAAGAAACTGAAGACACTCAGAAGACAAGCGATGGTGAGACATAAAATTTGAGATAGGATGCGAAGTAGTACAGGAGCGACGTTCGTTTCTTAAAGCAATAGGCCGAGTATCAAATTCAGGCCCATACATAGGAGGAGAAGGACTTACCTCGGGTGGATCCGACAACTCCACAGGTGAAGGTACGGCCGGTGTATCAGGGGATGGATCCACTTCAAGATTGAACGGCACAAGCGGACAAGGAGTGGAAGAAGGACAAGTCCATCCTGGAGGAGCATCATGGGAGGAGTAGAAGGGAGTGTCCTCAAAGAAAGTCACATCCCTAGAGGTAAACATCCTCCGAAGGGTAGGATTGTAACAGACATAACCTTTCTGGGTGCGAGAGTATCCCAAAAAAATGCACTTCATAGACCGAGGATCAAGTTTATTTTTATGTGGAGATGTAACATGAACAAAACATGTACATCCAAACACTTTCAAAGGAAGAGAAAAAGAATCTTCACCACTAAATAACATAGAGTAAGGAGTTTATGATGAAGGACTGATGAAGGTAACCTATTAATGAGAAAGCATGCTGTAAGTATAGCATGAGGCCAATAGAAATAGGTACCTTCATGGAGTAGAGGAGGCCCCGAGCAACTTCAAGAAGATGACGATTCTTCCTTTCAGCAACACCATTTTGTTGAGGAGTATAGGCACATGATGTTTGATGAATAAGCCCATTACTCTCACAAAATGATTTGAAGTCATCAGACATGTATTCCTTAGCATTATCAGATCTAAGGGTTTGAATTTTCTTCCCAAATTGTGTCAAGACCATAGCATGAAAATTTTTAAACAAAGGAACAATTTCGGAACGCTCTTTAAATAGATATAACCAAGTCACTCGAGTAAAATCATCAACAAAAATGACAAAATATTTAACTTGGGAAATATTTGAGACACATAAAGGGCCCCATACATCAGAATGTATTAGCTCAAATAGAGCAGTACTTGTAGTTGTAAGATGAGGAGAATATGTACTCCTGACATGTTTACTTAATTGACAAACCTCACAACTGATATTAGAAAGTCCTTTTAAAGATGGAACCAAAGAACGAAGTGAAGGGGTAGACGGATGACCAAGTCGGTTGTGCCAAAGTTGGGCCTCGGATGTAGTGGAAGATAATGCAGCTAATGGTGGAAGAGTGAAGTAGTACAAACCCCCCTTTTCATGGCCGCCACCAATCACCCGCTTCGTAGTGAGATCCTGAAAGACACAAGAAGATGGTGAGAAGGTGATAGAGCAATTTAATTGTTTGGTCAATTGGCTAACCGAGAGCAAATTTAAAGAAAACTGAGGAACAAACAAAACATCTTGAAGGGGAATAAATGAAGTAAGAGAGGAGGAACCTTTGCCAAGGACCTTGGTTTGGGTACCATCAGCAATAGTAACGAATTTATGAGGATAACAAGGAGATAAGGACTGCAACAAGTGTTTGTTACCTCATAGATATTCGGAGGCCCCGGAGTCGATGATCCAAGAGGAAGAGGAAGATGAGGAAGAAAGCATACCTGAGGCAATAGTAGTGGCAGCAGTAGATGATGAGGGAATAGATGATTCCATGAAGGACTTCATTTTCTGAAATACAGCATAGTCCTCAACCGTAAGAGTCACATTTCCGGATGATGATTCAGCCTTATCTTCATTTTTCTCAACGTTAACTGAGACTGGGTTAGTTGTGGCCCAATCAGGCTTGCCATGAAGTTTCCAGCATGATGCCACAAGGTGGTTCTGACGGCCACAATAAATGCAAAGTTGAGGCTCAGTACGGAAAGAATTCCGACCCGTTCTACCACCTCTATTTTCAGCCCCTCTCATAGTTCGACCCCCTCTCATATTTCTGCCCCGTCCTCGGAATGAGGAAGATGTTCCCCGATTGCCAGAGAACATCACCGATGGAGAATCAATAGGAGAAGGAGGGGATGGATCTGGTATCCTAAGTAATGTAGCACTAATATCATCAAATGAGGGAAGAGCAGAAGAACTTAGAAGTTGAGTTTTGGCCACCTCAAGGTATGGTTTAATATTCGATAAGCAAATGGCTGCTGCCAAAGCTTCTCTTTTTCGTTCTTGAACGGCAATATCAGTGGAATATGGCTGAGCTAGTTTCCATTCTTGAAGAAGACCGCGGAACCAGGCCAAAAATTCATGAATATTATCTCCATGTTTCGTATGCAGCATGTTTTGTAAGACATCATATATTTTTTGTAATGAAGCAGTGCTTGAGTAAAGCTTGGCACACGTGTCCCATATGTTCTTGGTGGTTTCCAAGTGGACCACATTGTTGGCCACCTGCTCTTCCATGCTATTAATGAGCCAACTTATCACCATGTTATCATCCTTAACCCACTTGTGGTAGGACACATCTTCTTCATCAATCAGAGAAAAGTTAACAACGTGGCTCAAGAGGTCACGAGTAATAAGAACCCTCCGAACCGATTGTGACCAGCTCATGTAATTGGAGATACCTCTAAGTGGAATTGTAGTAATAAAGAGTATATCACTCTTATTACTATTGTATCCAATCTCCATAATGAGGCAAGTAAAATATGGAGGTCAAGGGAAAAAGGCCTTCTTCAAAGAACAATTACTCTATGTAATTGGAAGAACCCGTAGACCAAATCAATCACCAACAAAAGAGAACAAGAACCAATTTCTTTCACACGGGAAAGCACCAAATTATCAACAAATTTGTGCCTTTAGAAATTGATAATAACATCCAACCATCACTGAACTTCTCTTGTATTCATAAGAACAAAGAGAAGAAAATAGATGCAACCGATTAGGCCTTAATCCAAACTCCAACACAAACGAGCAATAGACAAAAATTTAGAAAAGATTTAACGACAAACCAAGACACTTGGAAGAGAGTTATCTTCAGCTCATGGGAGACTTCAACGTAAGAAAAAATTCAATTGTTGAAGTTAAAAAAAAACGGAACTACAAAGGGTAAATGGCTGTTGGCATTTCATCAAACATATAATGGGCATCCAACAACATAACACAAACCCATGGACAACCTTAAGTAGGAGAAGATACAACAACATGTGCTAGAATTCTACCTCAAATGAGATGGATCCAAATTACATAAAGGTAATTGAATTTCACCCATCAATCTTAATAAGAAGCAAACAGCAAATGATCTTGATCACTCTTGTAATTGATTTACAAGGAGTCAAGATTATAACATCAATTTAGTCATAGAAATAAATCTTTACAACATATAAAGATTTATCTTGACTTGATGTGACTCAAAATTCAAGAAGTAAAGAAAAACAGTAAAAGGAGTATGTAAATAAGAAAAGGAAACAAAAAAAACGTAAGTAAGAAGATGATGAACTTATCTCTTTATGACTGAACTCTTTTTACAACTTCTTGAACAGATTTCATAATAACTCCATGAAGAGATCCTAAACTCCTTGCTCTGATACCATAAAGGATCTCATGAAAGGAACTTTAGATCAACAAGAAAGAAGAAGAAGAAGAAGAGAGAAGGAGAAGAGAAGAAGAAGAACGTGGAAGAAGAGAGTTTGGATTAAGGGAGAAGAGGGTTGCGTCAAAAAGAAATATGAGGGCTGGACGAATTTTTAGAAAGAGAGGAGAGTGCTTCAATGCCCTACCTCTTAGCCAATGCCTTTATTTATAGTTTAGAAATACCCTTAGGGCTACAACTTGATAAAACAAAAGACATAAAAGGAACACATATTTACACTTCTATGCCATCTTTATGGAAAGTACCATATTTTACACATATGCCACTCCTTTGACGTGTGGGCTTCTTGTCTTGAGCTTGTGGGCTTGAGCCCATCTTCCAACACTCCCCCTCAAGCTGGAGCAGAAAAGACATCATAAATACCCAGCTTGCCACATATAAACGATAGGATTTTAGATGTAACGGGTTTAGTGAGAATATCAGCCACTTGCTCTTGAGATGACACATGTTTGAGAGAGATTATTCCTGCTTGAAACTTCTCCCGTATAAAATGACAATCCACCTCAATGTGTTTAGTTCTTTCATGAAAAACTGGATTTGAAGTGATATGAATGGCTGCTTGATTATCACAATGAAGATTCATGGACCCCTTTTTATAAAAACCTAGTTCGGTAAGAAGGGTCCTAATCCATAAAAGTTCACTAACGGTATGGGCCATAGCTCTGTATTCTGCTTCGGCGCTAGATCTTGCAACCACATTTTGCTTCTTACTTTTCCATGTAACCAAGTTTCCCCCAACCAAAGTTATCTTTGTAATCTTGTATTCTTAATACAAAGTAGTTCTTTCCGCGTGTTTTCTTATAAATCGGTTACCCTCTTCCATTCTTGGTAAAAAATTTAGGAACTCTCTATTATTACCTGATGATGATCCTTTTTCACTGCCCTTGAGAGTCTTCGCCTATCAATGTGTTGTCCATATTTCCTCCCCAAAACACAGTAAACTTGATCCCAAATCTGTGAAGTGTATCTTCTTAGGATACTCTCACACACAAAAGGGTTATGTTTTCTATAATACCTCTCTTCAGTGTTTACTTGTGTCTAGGGATGTCATTTTTTTGAAGACTCTCCATATTATTTTGATAATGCTCCTCCAAGTTTATCTTCAGTACCATGTTCTCCTCGACGGATTGTACCCCATGCTACAAAAACTACTCAGCCCCCAGAAACACTGGCTAACACCACACCTACTAAGTTGTCAAATCCTACTGAGGTAAGTCCATCTTCTCCGATTATTTGGGCCCAGAATATGATACTCGTCCTATTGAAGTTATGAAAGAGCCCGAATGATGCACCATGCCTTCTACTTCTCATCCCATAACAAACTTTGTGTCTCATCATCGTCTATCCCCTGTTTGTTGTCAATTTTTATCTGCTATTTCCTCCGTACTTGTACCACAATCCTATCAGGGAGCTCTCAAACATCCAAGGTGGAAGGCGGCTATGGATGAAGAAATGCAGGTCCTTTATGAAAATCAGACATGGGCTCTAGTCCTCTAGTCCCCCTTCCTTTAGATAAGAAACTCGTTGGTTGCAAATGGGTATTTACGGTGAAACACCATCCGGATGGGTCTGTGGCTCGGTTGAAAGCTTGCCTTGTTGTTAAAGGTTATACACAATGTTATGACATTGATTATGAAGAAACCTTCTCTCCAGTGGCTAAATTAAACTCGAGATATTTGTTATTATCTCTGGCAGCTAACTCTTCCTGGCAGGTCTATCAACTTGTTGTAAAAAATGCTTTTCGTAATGGGGATATAAAGGAGGACATTTATATGCATCCACCACCTGGGTATGTGGTTGAGGGGGAGTCTATATGTCGACTACAAAAATCTAATTATGGTGTCAAACAGTCACCTCGTGCATGGTTTGAAAATTTTAGCCAAGCACACATACGGGCAGGATTTCATAGATGCTAATGAGATCACTCTGTCTTTATTAAAGACACACCGAAGGTAAGGTAATTCTAGCCATATATGCTAATGATATTATTATAACTGACAGTGATCCCGAGGGCATCCAAAAGACAAATGAAAGGATATGTACTGAATTCAAGACAAAGGATCACAGACAGCTCAAATATATTTGAGAATTGAAGTACTACAATCCAGACATGGAATTATATTATCTCAAAAGAAATATGTTTTTGACCTACTGGAGGAGACCAGAATGTTGGGATGTAGACCAGCAGAAACTCCTATGGACTTGAATGCAAAATTATGTGTGCAAGTACTGGAGAAGAAGTAGATGTTGGAAAATATCAAAGATTGGTGGGAAGACTTATTTATCTCTGTGTAACGAGGCCAGATATTTCATATGCAGTTAGTGTGGTAAGTCAATATATACACAAACCACAACTCAGTCATTGGCATGCACTAGAAAGGATATTACGATATCTAAAAGGAGCATCAGGAAGAAGGCTCCTCTATAAAAATCATCGATACTTCAACATCGAAGAATTCTCATATGCAGACTAGGCCAGATCCCTAGATGACAGAGAATCTACTTTGGGATATTGTACGATGGTTGGAGGAAACTTAATTACACAGAAGAGCAAGAAATAGAATGTAGTTGCAAGGTCTAGTGCAGAAGCAGAGTACAGAGTCATGGCACACACAGTTAGTGAACTCCTAGTGATCAGATCTCTCCTAACTGAACTAGGTTTTCTCCAAAGAAACCCCTATGAATCTGTATTGCGATAATCAAGCTACAATTCACATCACATCAAATTCAGTCTTCCATGAAAGAACAAAGCATATAGAAATAGACTTCCACTTCATACGAGAAAAATTCATTGTCAGCATCTTATCTCTTCTGCATGTATCTTTACTGAACCAGGTTGTAGACATTCTCTCCAAACCAGTCACTCAAAAAATTTTGTCCAACATCTATAGCAAGCTAGGCATCTACGATGTTTTCTCACCCCCAGCTTGAGGGGGAGTGTTATAATGTGGGACCACCATGGTTACACAAGCAGATGGGACCCACCATGAGCTCCAGAGGTGTCAATAAGAGTCCTCATACAAAGTGGCTTGAGCTAAGAGAAAAGAAACATGTGCTGGAATTAAATAGAAGATTTGAAGATCAAGTGGGACCCACAAAGATACCATGAGCTGATATCTCTATCAACATGAGCTAGAAGATCATGTGGGACCCACAAAGATAAGATCACGAGCTGGCTTTCTATCTTGGATCATGTGATTAAAGAAGAGTTAGAAGTTGAGTTAAAGTAGTCTCTTAAATAGATAATGTAATCTTCTCATGATAGGTTTATCTTAGAGAATTCTATTTGGAATGTAATTAGGAGTCCTAAGATTACTTGTAAATGGATTATCACCTCCTCAACTAAAAATAGAGGTGATTTTATCTCAGAAATAATCAAGCAAGTTACTTCTCTTTTTCTCCTCTCTCGTGTGAAGTTCTCTCTATCTCTAATCTCCCTTATTTTCCTTCTCTTCTCTCTCTACCCAAGAAACTTTCTCTTTTTCTCTTTTTTCTTTCTCTCTCCCCTTGCTCGAGGTAGTATTCATCGGGTCCTAAATTCAACAAGGTTTCAAGTATGGGATGAATGTGTTGTATTGTCACAGTCAGAATGCTATTCATTTAGCAAAGAACCCTATTTATCATGCCAGAACAAAGAACATATAGGCGCGTTATCACTTCATTAGATCGGTTCTTGAAGATGGAGTTTTAGCACTTGAGAAGATTAAAGGGAGCCAGGATCCGGCTAATGTGTTGAAAAAGACTGTTACGATTGAGAAACTGAAGTTGTGTGCAACTTCTGGTAGACTTCTCTTTAAGGATTGAAAAGTTGTTGCCGCTGCAAAGAAGATTTTGATGATGGATTAGTCTCAAAGTGGGAGATTGTTAAGATGTGAATCCTAATCAACGCCTTACGTTGAGTCAGTATGTGGATCCATGATATATTGACTGTTGTTTCATTAAGGGAAATTTGGGGATTTCACTCTTGTATTGCGGTTGCCCTAGTTTTCTCTTTATATTTGGGGCGCTGTTATTAGGATTTTATCATCGTCATGGAGAATTTTGAGTTACGACCCGAGAGAGGTTAGAGAAAAATACTAGTAAGTGTGTGTGATTTCTCTTGTAAACTATTTCATCTTCATATTGGATTATTGCAGCGATGAAAGACAGGACGTAGTCTCACCTTGAGACAAACTTGTATAGATCTTGTTGTCTATTTTTGTGGTTTTTTTTTCTTCTTCTATGATTATTATTTTTGCTCTTGTTAGTTAGGAATTAGGGCGTCTAATTCCTAACACAAACCTTCAGGTGGAACAAGTGACCCCAGGTACATTGAAGCTCACCACATATATGAAGAAGACTACTATCTATTTTGAGACGAGAGACCTCAATATGATACTCGGCACAACGTCTTCTGGGCTAGTGAATTATGTAGAAGAGAATTTACCTATGGACCTCCATAGTGACTACCCCCAAAATATACAAGACGTCATCCTTCTCACTTTCAATCAGACTGTGGGTAGCTCCTACGGGGTGTAGGTCAAGGATCTTATTATGGAGCAAAGGATCATCATGGAAATTTTTACCCACATCCTCACTCTGGGGAAGGGTACCTTCTCCTACCTCACCACGTCATATATCTTTTGGATGAGGGCTAGAACACAGAAGGTAGATTTGGATTTTGGATACTTCATGGCAACTAGGATGATAGCTATTGCACCTACCTCCCAAGCCGATGGACTTCCATTTGGTCAGCAACTCATGACAACCAGTGAGACAAAGGTCAACAAATTTGGGCTCACCAAGTGGAGAGGCCAATGAGTTCAAAAAGATACAATTCATAAAGGCATTGCAGATGGTCGGTTCAGGTGATGATATGAGCTCAAGGCCACCAGCTGAGAAATTCGAATTCACAAGAGAAAATGACTGAAGAGGCATCCTCATCCTCATATCAGCTTAAGGAACCCAAATGTGCAATATACAATTTGCAAGCGACCCAAGCAGCTATCCTTGCCACCCAAGAACTGAAGATAGATCAAAATGAGATTTGAGAGAGTTAGAGGAGGAATGAGACTATGTTGGAGATCCTCATCAGCCATTCAACATGGCCACCGCCTCCTTAGTAGTTGCCCCTTTAGCCATTTTGACAGAGCCCGATTCCCTTGATATTTACATTTGCTTGTTTTTATTGTATTTTGCATTAGCATTTGTATTTACAACACTTTTTGTATACACTTTTGATATATATGGAAGGCCTTTGAGCCAAATTTTATATCACTTTTCATTGCACATCTTTTTGATTATCACAGAAAGTGGGAGAAAACATACAAGGTACTCAAAGCATAAAATATCAAATTAAAACTTGAAATCAAATATGCAAAGATTAAGGGGGGGAGCTATTTCCCTAAAATTTTCACATTTTCTTCGATCTCACTCTAAGGGATGATATGATTTTATTTTTTTGACATTAGGTTCTGTCATCAAAAAGGGGGAGATTGTTGATATAGTGTTGACTCCCTTCTTAATTTGATGATAAAAAAAACTTAATTGAGCTAATAGTTGCAATTTAAGCATTTTATATGCACTTCCTTCAAGTGACACAAAAGGTTTAAGCAATGAATTATCATAAGGTTCTCAAAGACCTCGAGGTCCATGGAATGTCAAAGTGTTCTTGAAGAAGTACCCTCAAAAGGAAGCAAAGAATTGAAGACTAGAGTTTAGGAAGTATTAAAAAATGCCAAAACTCGGTCTATGTACGAGAGCAGACCCAATCCTTCCAAAACTTGAGGTACAAGATAGATTTTGAAGTTTTTGCACAAATTTTCATTCAAATAAGTTTTTACCAAACCATATATACATTTCGTACATCTTAGAATCACTTGGAATCACAAAAGTCAATGCTTTAAAATTTTGCATATGGAATTGGCACTGCGTTGATCGATCAAATTTGCCAATGATCGATCAAGAGAAGTGCATAGGACAAAAATATAAAGCATGATCGATCAACTAAGGTCGATTGATAGATCATCCAGAACATGGTCAATATGTGCTATAAAGTATGATGGGTCAACCCAGGTAGACTGAACAATCAATAATATTCAGGCAAAGCCAAATCATGTTGATTGATCGATGAACCTTTTGAGATTGATTAATCATATAGAACTTTGACACTAGGGACATAAAGCATGATCGATCATAGCAAAGTTATTGATTGATTGATTAATCATATAGAACTTTGACACTAGGGACATAAAGCATGATCGATCATAGCAAAGTTATTGATTGATCATACTTGTTATGCAATGCGAGTAGGAATTATGATTGATTGATAATACCCTTTACATGGATCGATCAACTAGTGTCATACCTAACGGGAAGATATTGATTGATCATACCATTGATCAATAAGTCCTTTTCTAATAGAAATATTGTCGTTCCACAAGATTGATCGATCAATCACTTTACAATAATCAATCAATGTGAAATCAACTTTTTATAAAATGGGCAAAAAATAACTAGTTTGGCTTGGGGAACTTATAAATACCCAACCAAACCTTCCATTGAGAAGGTAATGAAATTTTATTGGCATAACTACTACGATTAATAAGTATACTCTTGAAATTTTTTCAAGAGTTCTATATTTTGAAAGAGAGACTATTTTGCATATCTCTTTTATTCCTTTCTCGGTTCCAACTCCTTGCATACACTTTAGTCAATCTCCTATTTACTCCATTATGCATCAAAGGTTGGAAGCTTGAAACTCTCAAGGAGAAGGATATCTCTCCACGGGTTAAAGGGTGTAAGTTTAACCTTTCTTTTTTTAATTTTTATTTCTTGAAAGGTTCATCTAGAACCTTGCTCAATCTAGATAGAAATACTTGTTTGAGCTAGAATCAAGCTAATCTTTTGGAGAGATTGAATTGTAATCATGTATTCAAGCATACAAGTGGCTTGAAAGAGAGTCGAAATCTCTTTCTTGTAATTCGAAGCTAATAGAGTGATTATTAGTGGAATTTCCCAAGCATAGGTTCTTGGGTGGTGAATACCAATAGGGGAACATTGATAAAAAAAACATTTGGTGTTCATTTATGGTGTGTCAATTTTGTCACTTAATTTGGATTTTTTTTTACTTTATTTCCCACACACTTTAATTTTAAAGTTGTAAAAACTCAATTCACCCCCCTCTTAAGAAGCCACTTGGGCCAACGCCTAGGTCTTATCAGGAGACCCTTTAGCTTTTAGGATGAAAATCAAACATGGCACTTGGAGCCACTACCACCACAAAAAAAAAAAAAAAAAAATCAATAGAATGCATGTGGGTGTTTACAATCAAATATAACCCAAATGGCATAGTTACAAGGCTTAAAGCTAGCTTGGTGGCTAAAGATATACTAAAATACTATATAATTTATTTTGAGGAGGTATTCTACCTAGTAGCTTAATTAAATTTGGTACGAATTCTTTTATCTCTTGCCGCAAATTTTCAATAGCCTTTATACAAACTTGAACATAAAAATACATTCCTTAGTGGAGATATTAAAGAGGGATTAATATGGATTAAGCCTCTGGGTTTGTGATTGAAGGGGAGTCAGTGTGAAAATTATAAATATCTTTGGATGGGCAGTAACAACCACTCTGAGCATGGTTTGATATGTTGTAGAGATGGATCACGTAGTATTTGCCAAACTACTAACAAGGAAGTTGTTCTCCTAACTATGTATGTAGATGATATTATTATTATTGTTGGCCCAGGTGGTGTTGGAAGATGGCCCAATCCCACACATCTAAGTGTGCTAGAAGATGGGCTCAAGCTCATACGACCAAGGAAGGCCTACACATCCAAGAGAGGTGGAAGATGGGCTCAAACCCACAAACCAAGGAGAAGGCTCACAGACTCACATAGTGATGGCATCAATAGAGCTTCTGGGGGGAGGGTTAGGACATCAAGTCCATAACCTCTTCTTCCTTTGATTTTCTCCCAATGGGTTCCTCTCCCTTTTTCTCCATGAGCTAACTTCATGGAGTCCTAAAAAATCAACACAAATGAAGACTTGCACTTAGAGCAGTTGAATGTAAAGATAGCCTTTCTTCATGGTGATTTGGAGGAAGAAATTTACATGATGCAACCACATGGTTTCAAAGCACAAGGAAAGGAGAAAATGGGGTGCAAACTTCAAAAGAGCTTGTATGGTTTATGAGTAGTAATGGCTTCTCCAGGTGCTAGGCGGATCATTGTTATTATGTGAAGAAGCTTGATAACTCCTACATCATTCTACAACTATATGTTGATGACATATTGATAGTAGGCGCTTGCAAACAGGAAATAGATAAGTTGAAAAGGGAGTTGTCCAAGAAGTTTGCAATGAAGGAATTGGGTGCTGCAAAACAAATCCTTGGGATGAGGATTACTAGGAATACTAATGTCTTGAAATTGTCACAAGAAGAATATGTGAAGATGTTGCTGAGTAGATTCAACATGAATGATGCAAAACCAGTTAATACTCCTTTGGTTAGTCACTTTAGGCCATCTAAGGAGCAGTCACCTTCTATAGAGCAGGAGCAAGCTCACATGGCCAATGTGTCTTATGCTTCTGCTATTGGCAGTCACATGTATGCCATGGTGTGCACTAGACCAGACATAGCTCACGCAGTGGGAGTTGTGAGCAGATATATGAGTAATCTGTGGAAACAACACTGGGAAGCAGTGAAGTGGATTCTTAGGTATTTGAGAGGCACTACAAACTTAGCCTTATGTTTCAGAAAGTCAGACTTGGGATTATAGGGTTATGTAAATGCTGACATAGTTAGAGACATTGATGGCAGAAAGAGTACCATTGGATATGTATACACATTAGGCGATACAACATTTAGTTGGGTATCTAAGTTGTAGAAGACAGTTGCTCTTTCAACTACTGAGGCAGAATATGTCACCGTGACTGAAGCCAACAAAGAGATGGTATGCTTGAAGTCTTTCTGGAAAGAATTTGGTCTCAAACATGGGAAGAATGTATTATATTGTGACAGTGTTATTCATTTAGCCAAGAATCTTGTTTATCATGTTAGAACAAAGCACAGATAGGTTCATTATGACTTCATCTGATCGGCACTAGATGATGGAGTATTAGCACTTGAGAAGATTCAAAAAAGTCAAAATCCGGCTGATATGTTGACAAAGACTGTTACGATTGAGAAATTAAAGTTGTGTGCAACTTCAGTTAAACTTCTCTCTGAGAATTGAGAAGTTGTTGCAGCTATAGAGAAGATATTGATGATAAATTAGTCTCCAAGTGGGAGATTGTTAAGTTGTGGAGCCTAATCAATGCCCTAGGCTGATTCGGTAGCGGATCGACCAAGAAGGAGGGTTTCATGATTATTATTGATTTTCAGGACTCCATGAATTTAGCTCATGGAGAAAAAGGGAAAGAAACCCATTAGTAGAAAACTGGAGGAAGAAGGGTTATGGAATTGATTCTTCCTTACCCTCCCCCTGAAGCTCTATTTATAAATTTATGAAACTATTATATTACAATAATACCCCTGAACTTAGGGTTTAGGTTTTAACCATAGAACTTTAACATAATTACATCAATGTCATCTCTATTAGATGACACTTTATTTACCATGATGCCATCACTATATGTGGGCCTAAGGACCTTCTCTTTGATTTGTGGGCCTTGAGCCCGTCTTCTATTTCTCTTGCATCCATGGGTCTTCCTTGGTCTTATGGGCTTGGGTCTATCTTCTTATAAACTTTGATATGTGGGGCTTCCTTGGTCGAGTGGGTTTGTGCCCAGTCTTCCAAAACTCTCCCTCAAGCAGGGGGTGAGAGAACAGGATGAACTCCCAGCTTGTTGGAAATGATATATAAAATATTTTTTTGTTTAATAAGCCTTCATCTTTCAACACTCCCCCCATGTTGGTTCTCTCGTTCATGATGCCCAGCTGGTATAATATCAATGAGAGTAAATCACTCCTAGCCGCTAAGACATTGATCTGAAGTGTCCACCTCCACCACAGTGTCCGTCCACAAGACAACGACTCTCAAATGGTCGAGTAATATATGATATTAATGGGGGGGAAGTAACATAAATATAACAATAAGTTCCTCTATCATGGACTTCCAACCACAAAAATGTGATATATTTTTACGGGGATGAAGTTATTTCGTCATGGACTTCCAACCACAAAAATTTTGATATTTTTTACGATGATGAAGTTGCTTCGTCATGGACTCCCAACCACGAAAATTTGATATTTTTGACGGGGATGAAGTTCCTCTGTCATGGACTCCCAACCACAAATAAATTTGATATTTTTGACGGGGATGAAGTTCCTCTGTCATGGATGACAAATAAATTTGATATTTTTGACATGGATAAAGTTTTTCTGTCACAGACTCCCAACCAAAAAAAATGATATTTTTTATGAGGTTGACAATAAATAATGGTATGAGGCTACCTTTTCTACAATAATAATGTCTCATCAAAAGAGACGCAATAGCAGCAACTTAAATGGGTTTAGCTTGGGCCCAGTTAACACGACCCAAAATAATCCTTGCAATATCACTCATGAAATAATCCAATGCACATATAATATGTTGACCAGGGAATAATCTATCAATTCTTCAAAAAAAAAAAAAAAATTAATCCAGCTAGACAAAATTTTATCGAGTCGCGCCGAAATTTTGGGCACATTTACCGAGGCAGAAAATAAGTGGCCCGAGTCAGATTTACCCGGACCCGAGTTGACTTGGTCCGAGTTGGTCTGGGTTGACTTGGTCTGGCTGGTGCACTCAGTCGGCTAGGAAGGCTGGCTCGCTGGTCCGAGTTGACTCGGGTGAGTCGAGTTGCGTTGGCGCTGAACTGACTTGGCACCGATTTAATAAATCATGTTTCCTAAGTTAGGAAACATGAAATTTCGTATCTTCCTCTTGCCCGACCGAACAATGCGGAAACTCGGAAGGAAGGTTTCCGAATAACAGCAAGTTTCCCTCATTCATCCTCCCAAAAAACGGCAACACAACTTTGTCTTCTCCTCGGCACCTAACAGAGAGGGAAACAGAGCTTCTTCTTCCTCGGCATCTTCGGTGGAATAGTGGAAGGAAAGTTTCCCATAGCGCTCGGCGGGAGGAAACTTTCCCAAGGAGGCCCAAAGGAGTTTCCGCTCCCCGTCGACGAGTGGCTGTCAATCGACCTGCGGTGAGTTCAACCGGGAAATTTTCCGTGCGAGGAAGGCGGAAACCGTCTAGAAACGGCAATCACGACATCATCGTCCTCCAACGGAAACCAAAGCAGCAGAAAAGTTTTTTTCCTCTCGGGTGCAAATTCGTCTCCTCCAACGACGGTGGGTCGTCTTCCCCGTCAGCCAAACAAAGTGGAATAGCAACGAGCTTTCCGAACAGGCTGGAACAGTCATCGTTAGTCTCTGTTCTCGGCTTGCCAAAAAAATTGTGTCTCAGACCCATGCAACAAAGCTGGCGATGAGTTGGAAAAGATATATAGATCTTTCGAAAATAAATGAAAAGATTCTCCTTTGTTCTGCATCAGATGCTAGCCGAAGATGAACAACGCACGAGACGAGAAGAAACTGTTGTAATTTCTTTTATTCTCGCTTGGTCTTCGACAGAGGACAGGGTAGCAAATTCTTAGAAAATCAGTATGAGCGATTCTAGGGTGGTCATACAGAGCAGCAGCAGAATTGTTTTCATTCTGCTTGTACCAATGAGTAGCAGAATAGCAGACAAGGAATCACAGAAATTCCCAACTCTCGAGGATAGAAAGGAGAAAGCCGACATCCACCGTAAAGCATTGGGTTATTAGTTGTAATGTTCTCTGGAATGAACTTCATCCACAAGCAGACGATGCGTCCACGATGACTCAGGGTTTTCTGAACGGGTAGCAATTACATAAGTATAGGAGAGAAAAAAACAGTGTGTAACGCTAGTGGCAGGAAAAAGGAGCAACAAAATAAAAAAACGATGTTCTAGCAACTATGAAAAAAAAAAAAAATCAACAATATGAGAAAAGAAAATAATGGGTTTTTGAAGTACCGAAAACCATACCATGAGTCCTGAAAATCAAAGCTCTAATACCATGTTGATTTTCAGAGCTCCATGAATTTAACTCATGGAGAAAAAAGGAAAGAAACCCACTGGGAGAAAAATGGAGGAATAAGGGTTATGAAATTGATTCATCTTTAACCTCCACCTGAAACTCTATTTATAGATTTATAAAACTACTATACTACAATAATACCCCTGAACTTAGGGTTTTAATCCTGAAACTTTAACATAATTACATCAATGCCATCTCTATGATATGACCCTTTATTTACCATCCTGCCATCACTATATGTAGGCCTATGGGCCTTCTCCTTGATTTGTGGGCCTTGAGCCCATCTTCTATTTCTTCTGGATCCATGGGTCTTTCTTGATCTTATGGGCTTGGGCCCATCTTCTTATACACTTTGATATGTGGGCCTTCCTCGGTCATGTGGGCTTGTGCCCTATCTTCCAACAATTATCATCACTGATAATGAGTTGGAGTTATAGCCCGAGAGAGGTTAGAAAAAACACTTGTAAATGTGTGTAATTTCTCTTGTAAACTATTTCATCTTTATAGTGGATTACTGCACCGGCAAAAGACAGAATGTAGTCTCACCTTGAGGTGAACCTATATAAATCTTGTTGTTTTTTATGGTTGCTTTTACTTTCTTCCGCAATTATTATTATTGTTCTCGTTATTTTAGATTTAGGGTGTCTAATTCCTAACACTTTGATTCTCTCATTCCTTCTCTAGTTGTGTAAAATATGAGCACATGGGAAATGGCCTGAAGAAGGATAAAAAAAATGGAAATAAAAGACTTCAACTATCTAGTTTCCACGTTTAATAGCATCAACATGAGATGGAAGATATTACCAAAATTGTTCAAATGTCGAAGTCGAAGAACCAGAAAGCTTCGTTACTCTGCTACTAATCGACAACTATTGCAAATATTCTAAAAAATGATAAGAGAACTAACATTCCAATATCAACTTCAGAAAAAGGAAAAAAAAATAAACTTTCATAAATAAAAGTAACGTGACCAACTTGGCCAGCAAGAGATACCAAGAGATAACCATATCGTAATATGCAGAATTTCAATACAGAAGATTGTTGAATCAAAATAGAGCATTCCAATATCAATTCAAGAAGAAACAATGACCTTCCAAAAATAGCAGCAATGTGTCCCACCGGTTACAAACACACATCTAGTTGTAACGTCCGAATATCAAGTATGATAATTCAAAAATTGCATGGGCTATCACTGATAAAAAGAAGACATCCCAATATCAACTGATACTGAAACAAAAACTTTCCTAAAGAGTCATCACCATGCTGGAAACATTCCAAAATAATAATAACGTGCAGAAAAAACTTCCTGACTAACAGTAGCATGCAAGCTTCTTCCGGCAATATCCTCCGAGTAGAATCAACATCTTCTTTCTCTGAAAAACATGAAACAAAAACTTTTCATTATATATTCAAGACTCAAGCTTTGGCTCTCGTTCTTGAGAGACAATTGAGAATTTCATTCAGCATCTTGACTTCTTCAAAGAGTTCGAAGATGTTACAGGTTCAGAGTTTAAGTTGTTGTTCACATTATGGGGCCTAAGATGCTCCAAGAATACTAATTAAGATCATCAAGGCAAGTGGCTTTACAAAACATCAAATTCATGCTACTGTTGAAGTTAGAATGGAGTCATAAAAAAAGTGTTGCTTTAAACAATGACAATGTTTTCACTAAGAGAAAAACAGTGTTGTTGTTTTTTGTTGTTTCAATATTAGCTGCAAGACTTTATCTAGGAGGACTAATGTAAGAGGCTAGAGGATGCAATTTAGCAACAACAAACAAAATCAATTAGCTAAGTCATGTCCATATACATGTAGGACACTCTGAATTTCACCAAATCAACAAGCTTCATTTTGGTTTCTAGAAATGAAGAAGCACCATTCTCACCGAAGAAAATATTGTTTATGATGATAAGGAAAAATATACTTCAGGCATTAAACTTATACCGAAGACTTGCATGCTATATCTACTACTCCAGTTATAGAAGGTACATAAATCAAGAGAAGAACTTACGCTTTTTTTTTAATTCACTAATGTAAGCGACTCCAAACCGAATAGTGCATGCAAAACACATCATCAAGACTGAACAACACTTCCATATTTCATAATCAGAGCAAAAAAGAAAATAATTGGAATCCTGAAATCAATCACTACTCTGATACCAAGTAGATTTTTAGGATTTCATACATTACAATCATGGGTAAAGAAGAGAAGGAAGAATAGATAAGAGAGAAGAGAGAAGGCAATGTCCAAGAGAAAGAAGTGAGAGAGGTGAGCACATTTGGGAGATGTCAAAAGTATCAATACTTCAAGTAAACCCTTCACCCTAGTAGTAGTGAATAAGCGACAAAAGCCATAAGATAAGTATGTCAATGACATGCTAACTTATTCATATCTTCCAGTAGCGGTCGATAATTCAATTTGGTGCGTTGATGGCAACGGTCAAGGAGTTCTTGATGACCCGACATATTCCTTTTTGTCTATATGGTTTTGTAGTTGAATAGATTCAAATTAGGGGAATGACACCTTGGACAAGAATCTAGACAGAGGTGGAGTCATTGGTGTTGGATGTGACAACAAGGGAGTTAGTCAGGATGAAGGCGATGATTCTGGTAGAATTTAGGATCTCATGAAAGGAACTTTAGATCAAAAAGAAAGAAGAAGAAGAAGAAGAAGAGAGAAGGAGAAGAGAAGAAGAAGAACGTGGAAGAAGAGAGTTTGGATTAAGGGAGAAGAGGGTTGCGTCAAAAAGAAAAATGAGGGTTGGATGAATTTGTGGAAAGAGAGGAGAGTGTTTCAATGCCCTACCTCTTAGCCAATGCCTTTATTTATAGTTTTACAATACCCTTAGGGCTACAACTTGATAAAACAAAAGACATAAAAGGAACACATATTTACACTTCTATGCCATCTTTATGGAAAGTACCATATTTTACACATATGCCACTCCTTTGACGTGTGGGCTTCTTGTCTTGAGCTTGTGGGCTTGAGCCCATCTTCCAACACTCCCCCTCAAGCTGGAGGAGAAAAGACATCATAAATACCCAGCTTGCCACATATAAACGATTGGATTTTAGATGTAACGGGTTTACTGAGAATATCAGCTACTTGCTCTTGAGATGACACATGTTTGAGAGAGATTATTCCTGCTTGAAACTTCTCCCGTATAAAATGACAATCCACCTCAATGTGTTTAGTTCTTTCATGAAAAAATGGATTTGAAGTGATATGAATGGCTGCTTGATTATCACAATGAAGATTCATGGACCCCTTTTTATAAAAACCTAGTTCGGTAAGAAGGGTCCTAATCCATAAAAGTTCACTAACGGTATGGGCCATAGCTCTCTGTATTCTGCTTCGGCGCTAGATCTTGCAACCACATTTTGCTTCTTACTTTTCCATGTAACCAAGTTTTCCCCAACCAAAGTACAATATCCTGATATTGATTTTCTATCATCAGAAGATCCAGCCCAATCTGCATCTGAGATGCCTTCTATGTTGAAGTGCCCATGTTTTTTATACAACAATCCTCTTCCTGGTGCTCCTTTTAGATAACGTAATATTCTCTCTAAAGCCTGCCAGTGGGTAATTTATGGTTTGTGCATGAATTGACTCACCACACTTACAGCATATGATATGTCTGGCCTAGTTACCGTGAGATAAATCAGTTTTCCCACGAGTCTTTGATATTTGCCAATATCAATATCTTCTTCATTTGTGGCACATAATTTTATATTTGTATCCATAGGTGTGTCAACTGGTCTACAACCCTTCATTCCTGTTTCTTCAAGGAGATCCAAGACATATTTCCTTTGAGACAATATTATCCCATGTTTGGATTGAAGAACTTCTATACCCAAAAAATATTTAAGCATACCAAGGTCTTTAGTCTTGAATTCTAAACATATCATCTGTTTCACCTCTTGTATGCTCAAAACATCATCACCGGTTAAGATAATATCATCCACATATGCGGCCAATAATATTTTCCCTTTGACCGTATCTTTATAATATACGGAATGATCAACCGAGCACCGATGAAAACCAAACCATAGGAGTGTTTGACTAAATTTATCAAACCAAGACCAAGGGGACTGCTTAAGCCCATATAAAGACTTTTTTAATTGGCATACTGACTCCCCCTCAACCACATAACCAGGTGGTTGAACCATATAAATTTTCTCACTGATATCACCATTTAAAAAAGCATTTTTAACATCCAACTGATAGACAGGCCATGAGGAGTTAGTAGCAATAGATAACATGATGCGTACCGAATTCAATTTTGCAACAGGAGAGAAGGTCTCCTCATAATCTATCCCATAGCACTGTGTATAGCCCTTAGCAACCAGTAAAGCTTTAAGACGAGCAATCGATCCATCCGGATTATGTTTCACCGAAAAAACCCATCGACAACCAACCGGTCTTTTACCTTTCGGAAGTGATGTTAAGTACCAGGTTTGGTTTTCATATAAGGCGTACATTTCTTCATCCATAGCCGCTTTCCATCCTTGATGTCTCAGGACCTCCTGATACGACTGCGGAACGGAAGTAGAAGAAAGGGACGCAAGAAACTGAAAACACTCAGAAGACAAGCGATAAACATCCTTCGAAGGGTAGGATTGTAACAGACATAACCTTTCTGGGTGTGACAGTATCCCAAAAAAATGTTCTTCATAGACCGAGGATCAAGTTTATTTTTATGTGGAGATGGAACATCAACAAAACACGTACATCCAAACACTTTCAAAGGAAGAGAAAAAGAATCTTCACCATTAAATAACACAGAGTAAGGAGTTTTATGATAAAGGACTGATGAAGGTAACTTATTAATGAGAAAGCATGCTGTAAGTATAGCATGAGGCCAATAGAAATAGGGTGTCTTCATGGAGTAGAGAAGGCCCCGAGCAACTTCAAGAAGATGACGATTCTTCCTTTCAGCAACACCATTTTGTTGAGGAGTATAGGCACATGATGTTTGATGAATAAGCCCATTACTCCCACAAAATGATTTGAAGTCATGAGACATGTATTCCTTAGCATTATCAGATCTAAGGGTTTGAATTTTCTTCCCAAATTGTGTCAAGACCATAAAATGAAAATTTTTAAACAAAGGAAGAATTTTGGAACACTCTTTAAATAGATATAACCAAGTCACTCGAGTAAAATCATCAACAAAAATGACAAAATATTTAACTTGGGAAATATTTGAGACACATAAAGGGCCCCATACATCAGAATGTATTAGCTCAAATGGAGCAGTACTTCTAGTTGTAAGATAAGGAGAATAATTACTCCTGACATGTTTACTTAATTAACAAACCTCACAACTGATATTAGAAAGTCCTTTTAAAGATGGAACCAAAGAACGAAGTGAAGGGGTAGACGGATGACCAAGTCGGTTGTGCCAAAGTTGGGGCTCAGATGTAGTTGAAGATAATCCAGCTAATGGTGGAAGAGTGAAGTAGTACAAACCCCCCTTTTCATGGCTGCCACCAATCACCCGCTTCGTAGTGAGATCCTAAAAGACACAAGAAGACGGTGAGAAGGTGAAAGAGCAATTTAATTGTTTGCCCAATTGGCTAACTGAGAGCAAATTTAAAGGAAATTGAGGAACAAACAAAACATCTTGAAGGGGAATAGATGAAGTAAGAGAGGAGGGACCTTGGTTGGGGTACCATTTGCAATAGTAACGAATTTATGAGGATAACAAGGAGATAAGAACTGCAACAAATGTTTGTTACCTGATAGATGTTCGGAGGCCCCGGAGTCGATGATCCAAGAGGAAGAGGAAGAAAGCATACCTGAGGCAATAGTAGTGGCAGCAGTAGATGATGAGGGAATAGATGATTCCATGAAGGACTTCATTTTCTGAAATGCAGCATAGTCCTCAGTCGTAAGAGTCACATTTCTGGATGATGATTTAGCCTTATCTTCATTTTTCTCAACGTTAACTAAGACTGGGTTAGCTGTGGCCCAATCAGGCTTGCCATGAAGTTTCCAGCATGATGCCACAAGGTGGTTCTGACGGCCTCAAACCCCTCTCATATTTCTGCCCCGTCCTCGGGATGAGGAAGATGTTCCCCGATTGCTAGAGAACATCGCCGATGGAGCATCAATAGGAGAAGGAGGGGATGGATCTCGTATCCTAAGTAATGTAGCACTAATATCATCAAAGGATGTGAGAGCAAAAGAACTTAGAAGTTGAGTTTTGGCCACCTCAAGGTATGGTTTAATATTCGATAAGCAAATGGTTGCTGCCAAAGCTTCTCTTTTTTGTTCTTGAACGACAATATCAGTGTAATATGGCTGAGCTAGTTTCTATTCTTGAAGAAGACCACGAAACCGTGCCAAAAAATCGTGAATATTATCTCCATGTTTCGTATGCAGCATGTTTAGTAAGATGTCATATATTTTTTGTAATGAAGCAGTGCTTGAGTAAAGCTTGGCACAAGTGTCCCATATGTTCTTGGCGGTTTTCAAGTGAACCACATTGTTGGCCACCTGCTCTTCCATGCTATTAATGAGCCAACTTATCACCATGTTATCATCTTTAACCCACTTGTGGTAGGACACATCTTCTTCATCAATCGGAGGAGGAAAGTTAACAACGTGGCTCAAGAGGTCACGAGTAATATGAACCCTCCGAACTGATTGTGACCAGCTCATGTAATTGGAGAGACCTCTAAGTGGAATTGTAGTAATACGGAGTATATCACTCTTATTACTATTGTATCCAATCTCCATAATGAGGCAAGTAAAATATGGAGGTCATGGGAAAAGGCCTTCTTGAAAGAACAATTACTCTATGTAATTTGAAGAACCCGTAGACCAAATCAATCACCAACAAAAGAGAACAAGAACCAATTTCTTTCACACGGCCAAGCACCAAATTATCAACAAATTTGTGCCTTTAGAAAGTGATAATAACATCCAGCCATCACTCAACTTCTCTTGTATTCATAAGAACAAAGAGAAAAAAGTAGATGCAATCGATTAGACCTTAATCCAAACTCCAAAACAAACGAGCAATAGACAAAAACTTAGAGAAGATTTAACAATAGACCAAGACACTTGGAAGAGATTTATCTTCAGCTCATGGGAGACTTCAACGTAAGAAAAAATTTAATTGTTGAAGTTAAAAAAAAAATAGAACTACAAAGGGTAAATGGCTGTTGGCATTTCATCAAACATATAATGGGCATCCCACAACATAACACAAACCCATGAGCAACCTTAAGTAGGAGAAGATACAACAACATATGCTAGAATTCTACCTCAAATGAGATGGATCCAAATTTCATAAAGGTAATTGAATTTCACCCATCAATCTTAATAAGATGCAAACAGCAAATGATCTTGATCACTCTTGTAATTGATTTACAAAGGAGTCAAGATTATAACATCAATTTAGTCATAGAAATAAATCTTTACAACATATAAAGATTTATCTTGACTTGATGTGACTCAAAATTCAATAAGTAAAGAAAAACAGTAAAAAGGAGTATGTAAATAAGAAAAGGAAACAAAAAAAAACGTAAATAAGAAGATGATGAACTTATCTCTTTATGACTGAACTCCTTTTACAACTTCTTGAACAGATTTCATAATAACTCCATGAAGAGATCCTAAACTCCTTGCTCTGATACCATGTGGAATTTAGGATCTCATGAAAGGAACTTTAGTTCAACAAGAAAGAAGAAGAAGAAGAAGAGAGAAGGAGAAGAGAAGAAGAAGAATGTGGAAGAAGAGAGTTTGGATTAAGGGAGAAGAGGGTTGTGTCAAAAAGAAAAATGAGGGCTGGACGAATTTGTGGAAAGAGAGGAGAGTGCTTCAATGCCTTACCTCTTAGCCAATGCCTTTATTTATAGTTTTACAATACCCTTAGGGCTACAACTTGATAAAACAAAAAACATAAAAGGAACACTATTATGGTCCCGGATTTGACACGTGGATTCGTTGGGAGGATCTGGGGTCTGCCACGGGTTACGGGTCTTCCAGGCATTACCGTAGGGGTAGTAGGAAGACATGGGGAAGACAAAAATGGAGATCAAGCCTAAGGGAAGCTTGAAAACCCTAGAGCTCATTCAAGAGAACTCTAAGCTTCTTTACGCTAAAATTAACCTAATTCTTAATATTTCAATGCTTACTTTTCTCATTACTCTTACCCCTTAAATAGGGTTCACCCTGTTAGGGTTTAATAAAATATTACAAAAATATCCCTTTGAATAAAATATTCCAAGAATATCCCTATTAATAAATAATTCCAAAAATACCCCTATGACCTAAAACTGAAATAAAATAAAGTAAATTAAATAAAACACTAAAATAATAATGTTATTGCGTGCATAACATTACACCCCCCTTGGAAGACGAGCTTGTCCTCAAGCTCGAAAGTAGTGTTTGTATGTCGACGTCTTCACAGGTGCCGTAGTAGCATCCGCGATAGCTATGATTGCCCTATGGATACCAAAAAACTGGAGCATCCACCTAGAGAAAGTTTTTTTTTTTTTTTGGAAATCGTGCCGAATGTCGCTACATCTCGCCCAACAGCAACGCTGCCCTCCCTCATTCCAAGACTGGTGTGAAGGAGCCCCTCAAGGCGGCCCCGCCCCCATTGGCAAAGTTGTACTTCCTACCCATTGCCAGCATTGCAACAACAACATCATGACCAGCCCCATGGGAGGAGTAGACTCAGCAGCACTGACCCCCTCCAGTTGCTGCACCGGGAAACAATAACAGACCCCGTAGCCTTAGCTGCTGGCTTACTAATCTTAGATGCAGGACTTCATCATCACCAGAATCACTCTCAGATTCAGAGCTGCTAGCTGGTTTTGTGTTCTTCAAGTTTCCAGCAGATCCATTTTTGGAGACAACAGAGGATGGTTTCTTTGAAAGAACAACAACTTTAGCAACAACCTCCTCTTCTTTGGATTCAGACGAACTATCCTCTAATCTGCTTGTCTCTTGCTTCGTTTTAGGCACAACTTCAAAAACAGGTTTTCCTTTCTTGCTACCCTTCTACACCTGAATTGCAGCCTCTACTTCTCGTTTATGCTTTTTGGCAGTAACCTGTTTCTCAAGTGCTGCCTCTGCTTCCCTCTTACTCTTCTTTGCAGCTATTACTGGAGAAACTTCCATGGGAGTTGCAACGACATTTTCAAAAGAACCCTTCAGACATTTCTCCTTCCTTGCCCGTGCAGGAATTCTTCCAAGCTCACCTCCCGACATGCCATTCCCAGCACTAACATTTGAGGCCTTGAAAACAAAGTCGTATTTTCCATACGTAAGTCCATACTGAGAGCCAACAATTTTTCCATTGAAGAATGCATGCAAGACATGTCCACTGGACGTCACCCTCAGTGTCACTTCGTTGTTGAAGATTGGATTGCTCTTATCAATCCGCACAGGAGTCATGTACCACAAATAGTCACTGGCATCTCCGGTGACTGTGATTTGGTCAATGAGATGAGAGGCTGTGAAAGAATCATGGCCAGCCCAGCCTTTAAGAACCTCAGGTAGACGTTCAGGTCTCCACACCCACCTGAATTGCTCAGGCTGATCCGTTGCCATGTTAGGCTGCTTGACCTTTACTGAAGTCGGAGTGCTTACCTTTACTGTGTTGTATACTTCTGCGGAGCAATCGGGAAAAATGTTAACAGACCATGCAGGTACCAAATATTGGTTTCCATGGAAAGTGATGGTGGCATCAGTTGTGGTGTTCACCTTGCACAAGAAAGCCACAAAAGAACCTTCTTCAGTGGACACAGTGGCAGCAACTCCATTGCCCATGTCAGTGGTTACATTATCACCGTGAGTGAGAACTCTCTCCCTGGAAGGAATGACTGCATGAAGTTGCTTCAAGTGACTCCATATAGGCTGATTCAAGTGACTGTATTCATCAAGGGGTGCACCATAGTCATAGGATGTGGAGATATATGGACCTCCTGCTGTTCACCCAAAGTTTGTGCCAACATGGTCCATGTAATAGTTTTGGAAGACTCCACCAGTCTGGAAGAACCTTGCCATAACGAAGGCGACATCTGCCGCCCTCTTGTGTGGGTCATGCTCTCCCCAAGCCTTGAACCAGCCAGTCCACTTCTTAGTCCACATCTTCGGAGTGAAGTTGTCACAATACCATCCATTGCAAGTGTTGATCATTGGCACAACAGCGTCTGCTTGCTGGCACATAATCCATGGGATGCTTATATCGAATGAGTTAGCCATGGATGCACACCACTGAAGATACTTCTTCCCAGTTTCTCTGTAGTATGTCTGAACGTTTCTGTATTTGTTCTCAATCTGAGCGAGAATGATGGGACCTCCTTATGAAACGAACAGTTGTTCCTGCTTCACCATGTCCACTATCAAAGTGGTGAAGTTTTGCATGTCATTCTTGAACATCTCATTGTCTGTTCTAAGCACCATACTAGGCATTTGATGCAGCCAAGAATTAAGCGAAACATTGTCAAGGAGATCCAGAACAAACTCCAGAACAAACTCACTACTGCTGGTCCCATCAATAGAAAAATAATTCATCCACAGAATTATCTCAACCCTGCTCTGGATACCCAACAAAAGTTTATCACCAACAGGCACTGATTGAATAATGTGGACTAACAGTGGACGAACATCATACAATTCATCCAAAAAAATTAACACAATAGTTTTAAAGGGACTGTTACTGCTGGAACAATGACCAAAAACAGCCACTCTGATGTAATGTATATCCACAACTAAATAATTCGTCCCAGCAAAATGGATATAATTCCTCCACAAACAAAATGTCAACATCCCGTTGTCAAATTGACTACCCAATAGAATTCTATCTCCCTTCAGCAAAGAATATGAAACAGGTCTTGCATCCCTCCTTGCAACAGAAATTGAAACTGGCTCAAGGCTGCTGGTCTCAGCCGTATAGAAAGAAAACAACCTCCAACAAAAATTTTGTGGCCGAACAGCATACACGGGATCCAGAAATTTAAACCCCACAGTGTCAATTGGACAACTCACATTCGCACAAGTACTGTGCTCATCCACAAAAAAACAAAGCCCCTCAAAAAAAAAAAAAAATTCTGAGACACTTACCCCCCTCAATTTGGAACTTGGTTATGCTCTGGTCTGTCGAGAAGTGGATTGTGAGTGGGAGGTTGTGGCTGGAAGTCACATCCCACCGGACATGTTTATGACGGCGCCTCTTCCTCCATTTCCGGTGATGAGTAGCAGCCCTTGGTGGCTTCGCTGCTTGTATATTTTCTGAGATAGTGGAGGGTCGAACGAACTGATTCGCTGAGATAGAGGCAAAGCGGGATTTTTCTGCCTGCTGTTTTGGAAGACATTCTGTTGGCCGAGAGGAGTGATTTTTTGAGGTTGAACCCAAATCAACCCTTACCGACGGGGTTTTGGCAGCATTCCCCTCCGTCACCGATTTCCCCAAATCTTCCGCAGGGATTTCGACTGGTAAACATAAAAAAAATTTTAATTTCTCTAACGAGACAACATCTGCTGCTTTCCCTTGTGTGTGTACGCCTTGCTCGGATATTTCAGGTCGTTTGACCTTTTCTGTGGGAGCACGTGGCTCCCTTGCTGAACATTCAATGGAATATTCATACCATGCTCGAATTTCTCCCAGTTCTTTGCATGCCTTTTCCATTGAATCACTTACCTCGTCCAGAATAATAATTTCTTTTTGGGATAGAGAATAACCCATTGTGTTCCCGCTCTGATACCAGTTATTATAGTCCCAGATCTGACACGTGGATTCTTTGGGAGGATCTGGGGTCTGCCACGGGTTACGGGTCTTCTAGGCATTACCGTAGGGGTAGTAGGAAGACATGGGGAAGACGAAAAATGAAGATCAAGCCTAAGGGAAGCTTGAAAACCCTAGAGCTCGTTGAGGAGAACTTTAAGCCTCTTTACGCTAAAATTAACCTAATTCTTAATACTTCAATGCTTTATTTTCTCATTACTCTTACCCCTTAAATAGGGTTCACCCTGTTAGGGTTTAATAAAATATTACAAAAATATCCCTATGAATAAAATATTCCAAGAATGTCCCTATTAATAAATAATTCCAAAAATACCCCTATGACCTAAAACTGAAATAAAATAAAGTAAATTAAAGAAAACACTAAAATAATAATGTTACTGCGTGCATAACAAACACATATTTACACTTCTATGCCATCTTTATGGAAAGTACCATATTTTACACATATGCCACTCCTTTGACTGTGGGCTTCTTGTCTTGAGCTTGTGGGCTTGAGCCCATCTTCCAACAATTCTATAGGGGGAGAGATTGTTTGGACCCTACGAGTAGGAGATATTTGGTTTGCCGGTGTTGTCATTGAGCTTTTCCGTATGGGAACATGGACAACCCGAGGATGGTATTCTTGACTTTGATTGTGATTGAGGGGGACGACATCGGGTCTCAAGCAATAGCCCACGAGCTTGTTCAAAGAGTGACATGGATTTTTATTACCAACAAAAGTAACAATGATTTATGGCTCAAAGAGGTAATTAAAATTGAATTTTTATATGGGGGTCTGAGGGTTTTCTTTTCTTGGATTAATTACTTCTTTGTTCGATTTCAGTTCTGCTCCTCTTGACAATGTATATGCTCATATGCTTTATAGACTTCATTTTAACCAAAGAGGGTGTCTTGTAGGAGCTCATGATATATGCACAATGGGGAATTGTTGAGGTCATTCAATGTGGGATAGAGCAGCTCTAAATGTTCTACTGGAGAGTTTTGAATGTAATGATGGAGAGATTCGAGAACAACATTATGTTTTCAAAACATAAGCCCCAGTAAGGAGCAAACCCTAATGACATCTACTCTAAGGTTCCGTATAAGAAAGGACTCTAGTTTCTCTAATCCATTGAACATCAAGTCTTCTTTGAGCACATATTATTCTTTGATTTAGTGAAGTTGTCATTTATGTTATAAAAAAATAACGGAGTACTGTTGATGATTTGTTGATTTACAAAGAATATGGAGATTAGCTACTTGCATTTGGTCATTTTGTGAAGAAAAATATCGCTATATTTAAGTTCTAGTCTATTAATAGAAAGACGTTTCTAGATTTTCTTAGAAGAAATGTCTCGTGAATAGAGCAATAAGTTGGATTGAAAATCCAGGTCAAGGGTAAGAGAATCCCTCTAGATCAATGGACCAAATGAGTTCAACATCAAAGGATGCCAAAAGAGGATAAATTTGCTCATTGTCATGGCAGGAATGGGAACTCTACCTCAAAAATCTGGCAAAAGGATTTGAAGCATCATAGGAACATTAAACTCAATGGTTCCTAATTGTATGTTTGAGTCATCCAAGTCTTGATTTGATTCATTGAGTTACATTTTTTCTATTATTTATTGTACTCCCCATCTCCAAATTTCCCAACTATGTTTTGAGGCTTATGCTTTTATTCACAATACCAAAGTATTTATGATGAACCTCCACTTCCTATGGTATCAAAGAAACTACATCTTTTACATGAAGGATTAAGTGGGACTCTCAAAAAAATCTCTTACATAAAATTTTACTAGGAAATACATTCTTGCCATAACAAATGATATCAAACCCTATATTTGGTATCTAGATTAGATAAAACAAACCTCACTTGTACACTACAACTTAAAAGCCTCCTAGTCTATGTAATCTTCAACTTGTTTATAACTCATCAAAGCCTGCTATAATATCCGAAATATATAAATCAAATTCCATATAAAATATCAACTTTGCAAGTTTCCATATTATTGAGTCCACTTGTTTATGCATAGTCTGAAAATATTACTCTAATATAAAGGGTTTCATGCATAGACATCAACTTTATTCTAAAAAATAACTAGCAATCAAATTTTTTGGATGTACTCATGTCATTGAATATGTGGTTCGGAAATCATTAATTAGGCTATTTTAAATTAATGAAATAATATATTGCCCTTCAAAACTATATAAATAACAAAGTCGGCCACCGTTAGGTCTAATGTCAAGGTTATAAAACTGTAAGAGTTGTCTGTAAGTGCATGCAAGCCATAGTCGAAAAACCAGTGGGAAGCAATTTTCTCAATGGCAAGAACAGATCAATCCTTACAACTAAACTTGAGTTTGTCTACAAATGTAGATTGTTCGTTGATCGATATACAAAAAGACAACCGGTTAAGGTAGTTTCTAATTTGATTTATCTTTTGCTTTCAAGCAACCAATAAAAGTTTGATGATTTTAGGATTAGAATGTCAAGTAAAACTCACATCAAAGAACGTACTCTTCGGTGGTTTTTATATCTAATATGGTAAATCATTAACTTCTTGCAATTTTTAGCCTTCATTATCATGTGATACTGGTAAATTATTGAATTTTTATTTCTACAAGTCATGCATGGTTTATCAATTGATATTTTAAGGTTTTCATAAAATATTTTCCTTCATTCGCTTTTTTATATACCTTAATAATACTGTTATAATCTCCTGAAAGTCCTAATTTTTGCAAGAAGCTTCAATTAGTTTACGACTAGATCCATGAATCTACCTAAGATCATCTTATAAGCTTGTAATGTACTCAGATCCAATTGATCTATTTGATTCGCCATGTGATTTCTTGCTATACAATTTTTTTGGAATCTATTTTCCAAAAAGTTTCTAACTTGCCTATTTTAATATATCCATTTACCGAGTTTTTTGAAGTTATGCAACCCCAAATGAAAAAGTTTATACTCGAACATATTTTCTAATGGATTGCATTGATCATTGCTATAAAGATTGTATGAGAAATTATTTAATAAAATGTTTCATCCCTCTGCTGTATTCATGAAACTTTACTCTACATAAGCTAACATTTTCTGGTTTACTCCCTAATCTTATCATCCAAATAGTTGTATTCATTTATTGATGCATGAACTATTGAGGTGGAATCTTTTCAGAATCCACTAAAACGCCTATAAAGAGATCATCTCTCTTTTCACAAAAGGACAATCTGTTTGGTGAGCTATGAGCTTAATCTCTTTACTTTTAGAAAACAACAATTGGGTTGGTGAACCTTGTCAATTACTCCAAATGCGTTTATGGATGGTAGCAGGTTCGTTCAAATAGAAAATTTTCAAATGAGACCAAAGTGAGACCAGATTTGTTGATAACACAAAGTACTCTCATCAAATGCCCATATGAGATTTGATTTTGAACTGGCTTTGATTTTGATTCACAAACAAGGCCATGAAGAACAATACATAACTGATTCACTAAGAAAATTTTTTTTTTGGAATAGTATATTAGATTATTACTTGACTGGAATTAAAGAATCGGTTGTAGGGGTTATTCTCATTTAAATGGTGCAAATAATATGTCATTGAAAAGTTGTCTATCTAGATTCCAATGAATCAAACCATTTATGGATTGAAGATTTATAGAAGAAGTTATTACCAATTTATTAAAGGTTATTCAACGAAACCGAAAATAGATGCATCCATTGATTAGTGTTTTTTGGTGTGAAAAGATGCATCTATTGATTAATGTCTCTTGGTATGATAAGATGTATCTAAAAAATCATTAAATGTAGAAGTGTCTTTTGAGTAATATAAAGGGAATTTTACTAAAATACCGATTAAAAATAACTTATTTATAATAATAACGAAGACCACAAAATATTTACAAAACTACCGAACTTTGACCGGTCCACTGTATAAGTGGACAGTCAAAGGTGACAAGTAAGCTTTGACTGCTTACGTGTCGCTCCATCATCCGAGCGATGCTATAGATGAACACATAGGCTGCCATGTCATTAATTTTGACACATCATCAGCCACATCATTACATGATAAAATTTTGAATAAATTTAAAAAAAATAAAAAATCAAATACACTTTTTATTACCTTATATCTAAAATAAAAAATTATTTAAAAAAATTAATAAAAAATTAAAAAATTAACTCTTACTTATTTAACACCATTTAATAACAATTAAAATATTTATTAATTAAAAAATTATCGTTACACTTTTTATTTGTTCATATTTTAAAAAATAAAATAAAATAAGTAAATTAATTAGATTTAAAATATTTATAAATTAAAAAAATACAAAAACATTATTTTAGAGTTTAAAAATACAATTTATTTTTATATTTTTATCACCTTATTTACGAAATAATAATATTTACAAATTTTAAATATTTATAAATAGAAAAAATCTAACTCTTACCCATTTATTATGAATTTAAAATATTTATAAATTTAAAAAATCTTACTCTTAAGTCTTACCCATATATTATCGATTTAAAATATTTAAAAATTTCAAAAAATATACAAAAAACTATTTTAGAGTTTAAAAATATAATTTATTTGTTTATTTTTATCACCTTATTTACAAAATAATAATATTTAGAAATTTAAAATATTTATAAATAAAAATAATCTAACTCTTACCCATTTACTATGGATTTAAAATATTTATAAATAATTTTTTTTTAAGTCTTACCCTTATATTATCTATTTAAAATATTTATAAATAGAAACAAATTTACTCTTAAGTCTTACCCATATATTATCCATTTAAAATATTTATAAATTAAAAAATATATACAAAAAAGTTGTTTTAGTGTTTAAAAATATATTTTATTTGTATACTTTTTATTACCTTATTTACAAAATAATAAATTATTAAAATATATATTATTTATTTAAAAATCTTACAAAATTTTACAATAATTTTAATTTGGCAAAATTTTCATTAACATCAAGTCAGAAATTAAACAGTAAATCACAAAAAAATCAATACAGTAATTAAACACCTAAATTCAAATCAACATTATAATTAAATACAATAATTCGATTCAATTAACAAAAATCCTAAAAAATCACCCCCCTAATTTTCGAGGGAAGGGGCGGGGGACAAACAAAGGGGAACAGAGAGGAAGAACGTTGGCGGCGAGAAGATGAACAGAGGAGAGATAAAAGGCTGAGACGAAGAGAGAGTGGTTGAGAGGGGGCGTCGAGGGCGAGGCCGAGCGGCGGCAGGGGCGAGGCCGAGGCAGAGGCAGGGGCGAGGCCGAGGCAGAGGCAGGGGCGAGGTCGAGGCAGAGCAGCGCCAGGAGGCGAGCGGCGGTAGGGGCGAGGGCGAGGCAGAGCGGCGGCAGCAGGGGCGAGGCCGAGCGGCAGCAGGGGAGGCAGTAGCAGGGGAGGCGGCAGCAGGGGAGGCAGTAGCAGGGGAGGCGGCAGCAGGGGAGTGATGTGAGGAGACCAGCCGAGACGAGAGGAGAGGAGAAAATCGTGGAAGAGATTAAAATTAAAAACATATGTGAGGGCCGACGTGGCGGGTGCTTACATGGCCCAGATGACAGGGAAAAAAGAAAATAATTTATATTGACGTGGTAAATTACGTGGCAGATGACGTGTCAAAATTAATGATGTGGCAGCCTATGTGTTCATCTACAGCATCTGTCCGATGATGGAGCAACACGTAAGCAGTCAAAGCTTACGTGTCACCTTTGACTGTCCACATGTACAGTGGACCGGTCAAAGTTCGATAGTTTTGTAAATATTTTGTGGTCTTCGTTATTATTATAAATAAGTTATTTTTAATCGGTATTTTGGTAAAATTCCCTAATATAAATACCCTTATATTCAAGCTTTGAAGTAGGACGCAATTGAATCAAAAATTCCTTTTATCCTTTCTCTTTCTTTGAGTTGCTTGCCCACCTTTGCTTCCAACACAGTAAATCTGTGATAGAAAACAAGGCCAAGGAAGAAGAATCCATTGCAAAATGGCTCTAACATAACTGATTGACCACTAATTTTTGTTTTGCTTTCTGTAATTGAACAGGACATCTGTGACAGAAGTCGGGGGAATGCTCTACATGAAGCGTGAAGAGGAAAAGAAGCGAGTACCCTCCATGGCAGGACTTGCCGCAGGATATTATTCACAATATCTTCTGCAGACTGGAGGCGACTGATCTCATTTTCGGAGCTCCTTATTGTTGCAAGTCGTGGTACGACTAATATCACAGGGGTACTTTTGCTGAGTCAATTCGATGTCCATAGAACACAACTGATATGAAGAATGAGAAACATGTTCCTCGGCCCAAAAATGGAAATCGAGGCTGAAGAGGAGCAAGCCCTGGGGATGGAGGTAGAAGAAGAGGAGATGGATATTGCCCCGATGGAGGGTGCTGTGAACGAGAGATAGGAAGTTGACGGGGAAGAAGAGATGGCAGACGGACTTGTTGGAGGGGAAAAGGTTCGGGTGTTAGAGGATGAGTCAAGAACCCGTAACTCTTGTTGCACACCGATTATGAGTTCAGTCGCCTCGAGTCTGGAGATGATATTGTAAATAATATCCTTCGGCAAGTCCTGCCATGGAGGGTACTCGCTTCTTTTCCTCTTCACGCCTCGTCTGGAGCATTCCCCGACTTCTGTCACAGATGTACTGTTCAAATATAGAGAAAAAGAAAACTTTGTGATCAATCAGTTATGTAAGAGCGATTTTGCAACGGAGGATCAACTTTCTGTTAATTCTGCAAAATGGCATCACTCTCTGAAGATCGTCGAATCAGTGTGAAACAAGAGTGGCCGGTTCTTGACGAAGATAAAGTTTGCTTCCACCTTCTCTGATCTCGATTTCTCCGTTGGTATCATATGTTTGTAAAATTGTTTTAGTCGCGGAGTAGAGAGGGAGAGGCGAGAGGAAAAGGGTGGACTCCGTAGGTAACAGATAGAATAAGCAGCTGGTAGCAGACAAGAAACCACAATTGATGTATGGGGATGAAGACAATAGATCATAATTTCTGTTTGCCCGTAGCTTCTTCTTTGTGGGTATTGCTTTTCTTAGTTTAATCTGTGCAACAAGTTATACGATCATCAAGCTTTTACACCATGCTCTTGAAGTGGTGGTTTGGATTTATTTGGGCGATTTATTTGCTTAATGCCTTGTATTCTAAAACTTCTTACAAACAGTTAAACTAGTTATAAAAATGTCTCTCACATAAAAATGTCTCTCACCACACATGGAAGCTCTTCCCTTTTTATATATATATATATATTAGTATTTGTGTTAATGCATATTTTCGTTTTTTTAACTTAGGGTACAGCCAATTATTAAAGGAAATTTTAACTCGCTTTATTTGTATGGACTGATTTTGTACACTCGATTCCCAAAGACAATAGAGGCTGAGAGGAAACAAAATTGTTTGTTGGCATAAAGAAAATAGATGACACACATAAACAAAAATAAAAACGATGAGCACACATCACCGTTATCCCTTTGGTTGTTGGACAATTTGCAGGCTGGTGCAGTGATCATTCCTTCTATTCCCCAACCAATCCATTTCTCTTCCCACTATGGTAAAGGTTAAGTGAATAAACACTACTATGAAAACATGTCCTATGTTTAGGTTTTGATTTTGCAAGTGTCTGAATCGCCTATGTTTAGGTTTTCTTATGTCATGCAACCCGAAATAACAGAAGATCATATTCGAACATGTCCTCCAATAAAGTGCATCAATCATTTCTATAAAAGGATGGTTAAAAAATCCTTAATAAAATATGTCTCCCATCAATAAAAATATTTTCAACATTTACATACAACTTCATTGAAAAAATTGTAATTCAAATTTTCTCTCAAATTAAGAGGAAGACTATATTCCCTTTATAACAGATTTCAACTATTTAAATATACATTTTTTTAGTTAGTTTAGCAAAAGGGTTGAGAGTTTTTCAGAGTTCACAAATATGGCAAGTCCTTTTCTCAACTTCTCAAGTTCTAAACAAACATGAACTGAGACAAAATTGGGAGATGGTTGATGTGATGGCAGGGTTCCTCACTACCCCTCACCCTCTATGCATGGAAGTCAAAATTGAGAGAAAAAAAAAAGATATGAGTAATTCGAGATTAAGAAAAACAAAACTATCGAAGAGGAAATTGGGATTTTCACTCATTAATAGACTCCAGTCATCTCCTACAAATCAATGCCCCTCTCCATTTACTTCCCCTCTTCCACCATCATGGTTTCGCCCTCACCCTCCCTTTACCCCACTTCGGTCCATTCTTCCTCGAGACTCACTCTCTCACGATCTCATCTTCTTTGGATCCCTCTAGCTAGTCTCAAATACCCTTCATAAGGTCACAATCTCATGGTTTCACTTTTCGCTCAATCATCATTCATTCTTAACTTCTCCATTGACCTTGTTTCATTTGCCCCCTAATGGCTTTCTTTGCCCCCGGGCTTTAATTAAGAATCATCCTCTCGTGTACATGCAGTGCCAGTCTATTCACGTGTACTCCATCTTCCCCTTCCAAGACACACTAGTTGCACATCTAGTACCAAGCATTCCTTAACACTCCATGCCAATTGTTCGTTGTAATATCAGTTGACATGGTTCATCAACTCCTGCTTGTACCCAACGAGGTCCAGTTGGCAGTTGTTAATTTTCAGGATTCCATAGATTACAATCTTGGGTAAAGAAGAGAAGGAAAAAAAAGGAAGAATACGAGAGAAGAGAGAAGGGGATGTCCAAGACAAAGATGTGAGCCAGGTGAGCACTTAGAGATAAAAGAGGAGGTAGATGGTGAAAGTACCAATATTACAAGTATACCCTTCACCCTAGTGGGAGTAAATAAGAGACAAAAACATAAGATAATTACATCAATGATACCCCAACTTATTCATATCTTCCAACACTCCCCCTCAAGCTGGGAGGTAATGGCAGTGATCCTAGAGGTGGTATCGAGCTGAGCCGAGCCGAGCCCGAACTTGCCTATGTTCGAGCCGAGCTTGATTTAAACATTTCGAGCCGAGCTTCAAGCCGAGCCTCATCTCGAGCCTAAAATTTTTGTCGAGCTCGAGCCCACCGAGTTCAAGCCGAGCTTCGAGCCGAACTCGAGCCTCAACATACATTTAAAACTTTTCAAAAAATATATATCAAATAAAATATATATAAAACTATGCATACATTTTACATAAACTTGGGCATAACCTATATATATAATACATGTATAAGATTGGGCATAACCTCTACTTAAAATTGAGCATAATCTATATATATATATAATACCTGTATAAAATTCGACATGACCTCTATTTAAAAGTGGGCATAATCAACATACATAATACCTGCATAAACACTCCATAAAATTATTTATACATTCCATAAACACTCCAAGAAATTGTTTATACACTCCATAAAATAGTCTAAACACTTCATACACTACATAATATTATAAATAAATTCCATACAATAATCAAACACAACAAAATTAAATGAAATATCACTATCAATTTACAATCACCCAAATAAAAACTATAAATCCATTATAAATTTATAAACTATAGTTATTTCTCTTCATGCTAGAAAATAATATACGTCCTTGCTTGAGCAAAATCTCCACCTATGACAAAAAAAAATTTAGTTATTGTCAGATAAAAAAAATACTCTTCCACTACTAGTTAATGTCGTTAAAAATATTAAAATTACCATGATGAGAAAAACATGAAAAATCATGTAGCTGGTAGCATTATCTCTATGCTCTTCTTCTCAGGATATAATCATAAAAAAATAATAAATAAAACTAAAAAATATACTAAAAAGTATTTCGTAATAAATAATTAATCAAAGAAATTCACCTTTTGATTTTTCTTTATACCGTGAAGAGTCTGAACCCAATCACTGCCACAAATCAAAGTTTGAAATGTATTTGGTACCAAGGAAGAACGATACGAGTCTATTACTCTACCACCAGCACTAAATAATGACTCCGAAGCTACTGTGAATATGAGAATTATAAGGGGGGTTAGTCAACAAACTTAAAATTTGAAGTTCATCTTCATCCCCTGCTTCAAATTCATTTAATTCTTCTACATGAAATTCAATTTCAAATTTGGTGTTAGTGTGGACGAGTTCATATACATTGGAAAATAGTTTCTAGTGTTAGTGCCCCAAAATAAAAAATATATAAAAAACAAGAAAATGAGTAACTTATAATAGTATACTTAATTAAAACTAGGGTTGGCATCGAGCCGAGCCGAGCCCGAACTCGCCTATGTTCGAGCCGAGCCTCGTCTCGAGCCTAAAATTTTTATCGAGATCGAGCCCAAAAATTTTAACCGAGCTCGAGCCGAGCTTCGAGCCGAACTTGAGCCTCAACATACATTTAAAAAATTTCAACAAAAAATATATCAAATAAATTATATATAAAATTATACATACATTTTACATAAAATTGGGCATAACCTCTACATAAAATTAAGCATAACCTATATATATAATACATATATAAGATTAGACATAACTTTTTCTTAAAATTGAGCATAATCTATGTACATAATACCAGTATAAAATTCGGCATGACCTCTAATTAAAATTGGGCATAATCAATGTACATACAACCTGCATAATACCTGCATAAACACTCCATAAACACTCCATCAAATTATCTATACATTCCATAAACACTCCATGAAATTATTTATACACTCCATAAACTAGTCTAAACACTTCATACATTGCATAACATTATAAATAAGCTCCATACAAAAATCAAACACAACAAAATTAAATGAAATATCACTATCAATTTACAATCACCCAAATAAAAACTATATATCCATTATAAAATTACAAACTATAGTTGTTTTTCTTAATGCTAGAAAATAATATGCGTCCCTGCATGAGCAAAATCTCCACCTATGAAAAAAACAAAAAAATAAAATTAGTTATTGTCAGATAAAAAAAATACAGTTCCACTACTAGTTACTTAATGTCATTAAAAATATTAAAATTACCATGATGAGAGGAACATGAAAAATCATGTAGCTAGTAGCATTGTCTCTACACTCTTCTTCTCAGGCTGTAATCATAAAACAAAATTTTAATAAATAAAACTACAAATAAACTAAATTTTTTTATAATAAATAATTAATCAAAGAAATTCACCTTTTGATTTTTCTTTACACCGTGAAGAACCCGAACCCAATCACTGCCACAAATCAAAGCTTGAACTGTATTTGGTACCAAGGAAGAACAATATGAGTCTATTACTCTACCACCAGCACTAAATGTAGACTCTGAAACTACTGTGGATATGGGAATTACAAGGATGTCTGCTGCCATCTTAGATAATACCCGAAATTTTATATGATTCACTTTCCACCATTCTACAACATCAAAATCATATTGTGAAGTTTCCTCACAACTATATACACCTTCTTCAAGATAAATTTCCAATTCTGACCTTCATGAATTAACTATATCCTTTTGTTTCATATAACTCATTAACTTTGACCAACCTGAACTTGATGAAGGCCTACGACTTGTGGAAACACCCATAGAGCTAGTACTTGAAACAATCTCTTCATTTCTAATATCCACATTATAAAAGGATACATATTCATCGTAGATCTCATATAAGGTGTGTCAAACTATATTTAAATTCATTGTAGCTTCCTCCTTAGAATATATCACTTAAAAATACATTTCGATCAACTTTAATTTGACCCTTGGATCCAAAACTGAAGCAACAACCATCAATAAATTGCATTCACCCCAGTACTTCTCAAATTTCTCTTTCATTCTACTAACCATTGTCCTAATGAAAACATTTTCATTTGTAGAATGAAAATCCAGAACTTCTTTTACCCTATATACCTCACTAAGGTACAAATTAGAAGTAGGGTAGTCACTCCCCGAAATTATATTAGTAACTGCATTAAAAACTTCTAGGATCTCACACACCATGTCAACCTTTTACCATTCATCAAAACTTGGCAAACAATCATAAGTTGTTTCTCTAACTTTAAATCTAGAAAATGCATCTTTGAATTTTAATGTAGAAGACAACATGTCATAAGTGGAGTTCCAATGAGTTGGACAATCAATAACCAACCTCTTTTCACCAAGTTCTAATTGTTGTACAATTTCAGAAAAAGTGTGAAGTCTAGCCTCAGACAGATTTATGAATTTGACACTTTCACGCACATTATCAATGATATCCTTAATCTGAACAAGATCATCTTGGACTAATAAGTTCAAAATATGAGCACAAAAACGCACATGAAACAACTTTCCACCACACACCAAATTTTTTTTCCTTGAAAAATCTTGTTTCAAAACTCTGATACAACATTATATGCAGCATTATCAACTGAAATACTAAAACTTTATTTTCGATTTCCCACTCTTTCAAACACTTGTAAATAGCATCTGCTATATCAACGCCACGACGAGGAGGAGGAACATGTACAAAACTCAAGACTCGTTTTTGTAGCTTCCAACTACAGTCAATAAAATGCCCAGTAATAACCATGTATTCAATCTTTTGATTTTGGGACTTCCAAAGATCCGTGGTAAGACTAATCTTGTTAATCTCTTTTAACAAAATTTTCAATTTCTTTTTTTCTGCCTCATACACCTCCATACACTCCTTCTTAATGGTCTTACGGGATATTTTCTCATAATTCATATTTGCCATCTTCATTACAAAATTAAATCCCTCCTCTTCTACTATCATGAATGGATGTTCATGCATAAGAATCCAATGAGCAATGAGTACTCTCATTTTAGCTTGATCATATTTTCCTCCAAAATCCATAAAAGGAAGTCCAGATGGACACTGATCAACATTATACCCCGCTCCCACTGATTGAAAGTTTAAGGTTTTTTGTTTTCTCATTGCCACTTTTCTACTAGTGCAACGTTTCAAATATCGACTCATATGTGTGGTCACTCCACTACTAATAACACTCAAATTGATTTTACAATGAACACATTGAGCCTTTTTTGTACCATTAAGTGATACTTCTTTGAATTCCAGCCACACATGAGACTTTTTTTGTCTTTTTGAAGTATGGGTAAAGTCACCTTCATCCTCATTTATGGTAATTTCATCTGGGTCCACTTCTATGACAGAGGGTAGTGACTCTGGTGGAGTTGAGTCACTATTTTTAGTCACACTAGAACTAGTGTTAATTATTGATGTCAATTGAGGAGGTGTTGATATTCTTACTTCTACAAAAAAACTAAATTACAAATTAAAAACATAGAGAAAAGAAAGTTATCCAAACAACAAAGATCCTATACATAATTTAAGATACTTGTCTATTCTTAGAGGAAGGTATGTGACGTTGTGACAATCGGGAACGACCCTTGTCTTTCAATGCATTGGGGTCTCTTTGAGCCAGTAGCCCTGCACCCAATAGTTTCCAGTCCAATATACAGATCCTTTTTTATATATAAATTTAAAAACTTCTAAGAGAAGGAAATAAGCATACCAACATTCTCTTCTAATATTCTGATGAAATACAACCTCAATAACAAGAAATTAATGATAAAAATGAAAAAAAAAATTCAAACCTTACAGAAACAGAAAGTGTGTTCGCCGTTCAGGGATATCTCCAAAAGTCTTTCCAAGAATGAAGGAGCACTATTGAAACGAAACGAGAGTTAGAAATTTTGTAGGGTAAGGTCGGTGACGAAAACAAAATAGAACATTAAATAAAAATCTTACCTCCCGTCGGACCGTCGCTTTCGTCTCGTCAGTGAGGAAGAACTTTGAATGAAGAAATTGAAGAGGAAGGATAAAAATTGATTGCAAAAAAGAGAGATAATTTACATCAGTCTGTATCTAATGTATCAATTCAACGAAATATTGGGTCTAAATTAAAAATTATGTACTGTATTCTGAAATGTTCTGATCTAATATGTATGATGAATACATACTTACTAGACTTGTTACTAGTCTAACATAACATAATTGGGTTGAGTTCCATATGCATACAAATTTTTTTTGTTTTGGTGAACAACAATTTAATTATTATGGTTGTTTTATGGACCACAATATTATATTTAGGAAGAGGAAGAGTTCCATAGGAATAAGAAAAAGACACATGAAGAAAGAAACTTTGATCACACCAGATAGGGTTTTTTTTTAAAATTTTGCAGTTAGGACATGATTTTGTCCACACAATTGATTCAAAGAGCATGTTATCACAGTAGAAGCTGCAGAAAAAAGGTAAAGACTAATCATTGCATTTTGGATAAAAAAAAGTCCACTACCAGATAAAATATAATTAATATGGACACAATCTATATGAACAGAGATCCATATAAGTAGTGAACTAGCAAAAGTAGATGTGCATTGTACATTGAAAATGTTGATAATCCACATATTGTGACTAGAAGAAGGGTTTTGAGACTTTGTCCACAGGAAAATCGTATAGGATACCAAATGTAGGACAACATATGAATGACGACTGTACAAAATGCAATGCCGAGCAAAGGATGAATGATCCTTTTCAGCTTAAATAGATTCTTAAGAGAGAACAAAAATTTTATGCATTTAAAACCAATACCGCTGATAGCAATATAGATAGAAATTGGAAGGTCAAAGTTTAGGCCTGTGAGTAATAAGATAATAATCAACTACATGGTCTGCTAAATTCTCTTCGTGCTTAAAAAAACCACATGACAGAAAACAATACGAGATAAACTTATTGATAGAGGAAAAAAGGTAAAAAAATGATTAAAATGATGTATTTAACTTTATCTGGAACATATACAACGAACCCTAGAGTCCTGTCAACCAAAGGCTAACTAGACTTACAGAAGATAAATATGAAAAAAAAAGTCAACACTGAAATCATAGAGGAAAAAAACGTATTGAAAAAAAAAATCAACACCGAAATTGCAGAGGAATAAAACGTATAGCAGATAAAAATGAAAAACAAAATCAACTCCGAAATTACTGAGGAAGAAAACATACAGAAGATAAAAATGAAAAAAAAAATCAACACTTACAGAAATAGAGAGTGTTCGTCGTTCAGGGATATCTCCAAAACCTTTCAAAGAATGAAGAATCACTACTTAAACAAAACAAGATTTAGAGATTTTGTAGGGTTAAGTCGGCAACGCAAAAAAAAAAACATTAAATAAAAATCTTACCTTCCGTCGGACCGTGGCTTCCTTTCGTCGGCGAGGAAGAACTTCGGATGAAGAAATCGAAGAGGAAGAAGATAGAAGAGAAAGAAATCGCAGAGGAAGAGGAAAAAATCGAAGTCTTTGACAGAAATTGAAGAATCGGAGAGGGAGAGGGAGAATGAGGGATTTGAAGACCAAAATGCCCCTTTCCCCATGAATACCCGCCGGCAGACAGTGATTTTTTTGAGAAAATCATGCTGAAACGGCATGTAAATGGCAGGAAATGGCAGAGAAGTATGGTTCCAGATGGGGTAGGATGGAAGGGAAGAGACGGGACTCTTTGTCCCGAAAAGTTTTTTAGAACTCACCCGATTCCCGAATCGCTGCTCGTTAAAACAAGCCGGTACGCGAGTCGACGAGCCGAACCTGGCTCTGCTCAGGTTCGGCTCGTTAATATAAACAAACCTATTTCTGAGCTCGATATAAAACTAATCGAATCGAGCCGGAATTGAGCCGAACTCGAGCAGCTCGCGAACCAGCTCGGTTCGAAGCCACCCCTAATTAAAACATAATATTTAAACCCAAAATTAGGTAAAACAAAATGATTACAACACAAATAAGTAATTTAATGTATTATTAAAATAAATTAATATACTAATTAATTAAATTAGATATTATATTATTTAATGATTGCAATTTATTATACATTAATACAATAATTACGTGAGCCAATTAACTGTGTACATGATTAATTATAAAAAATAAAAAAATAAACAGAAAAATTTGATCAAATGCTAACTTTAACACACCATATTTTTACGTATTATTGCATCGTCCAGAGGAAAAACAGGCTGAGAATAGGATTTGCAAGCTTTTTTTTTTATATAAAAATCACACATGCGAAACTCGCATGTGTGAAATGCATGTGCGAGTTTGCACGCTGTGCAGGACGGAGCGTTGAGAGGGGGAAATAATCTCCCCCCCTCAACTTAGGTATCCGAACTTTAGGTATCTGGGGGTTCTGTGTCGTTCTGGCGAGAGTGGTGGCCTGCTGATTTGACGGCGGCAGCAAGCGGTGGTAGGGGGGTGATGACGGCGGGAGAGGGTCCAGAGCAGCCGCTCTAGTTGGGGTACGACAAGGCGAGGGCGATGCTACGGGAGTCGACGGCGACAACAATGAGAGGCAGAGAAGGCGATGAGCTGGGGGGAAGGATTAGGTGCGGCGACGACAGAAGGGGCACCGGCGGCGAGAGGGAGAAGGGAGATGGAGGCCAAGAGAGGGAATTTTCGGAGGAAGAAGCGAGAAGGGAAGGAGGAGATGAAAAGAGCGATGGCCGGAGAGAGACCGAAAATTTTTTTTGGGAGAGAGAGTGCGAGACTCCCGAAAATTTGCCCGATCCCGCCGCTCGTTAAATTAACGAGTGGGCTCGTGAACCGACTAGCTGAACCTGGCTCTGCTCGAGCTCGGCTCATTAACCTGAACGAGCCCATTTCTGAGTTCGAGTTTGGCTCGAGCTCGATATATAACAAGTCAAACCGAGCCAGAATCGAGCCGAACACGAGCCGCTGGCGAGCCGGCTCGGTTCGAAGCCACCCCTATTCACAAGGTCACAATATCATGGTTTCACTCTTCGATCAATCATCATTCATTCTTAACTTCTCCATTGACCTTGTTTCATTTCCCCCCTAATGGCTTTCTTTGCCCCTGGGCTTTAATTAAGAATCATCCTCTAGTGTACATGCAGTGCCAGTCTATTCACGTGTGCTCCATCTTCCCCTTCCAAGACACACTAGTTGCACATCTAGTACCAAGCATTCCTTAACACTCCATGCCAATTGTTAGTTGTAATATCAGTTGACTTGGTTCATCAACTCCTGCTTGTACCCAACGAGGTCCAGTTGGCAGTTGTTAATTTTTAGGATTCCATAGATTACAATCTTGGGTAAAGAAGAGAAGGCAAAAAAAGGAAGAATACGAGAGAAGAGAGAAGGGGATGTCCAAGACAAAGAGGTGAGCCAGGTGAGCACGTTAGAGATAAAAGAGGAGGTAGATGGTAAAAGTAACAATATTACAAGTATACCCTTCACCCTAGTAGGAGTAAATAAGAGACAAAAACATATGATAATTACATCAATGATTCCCCAACTTATTCATATCTTCCAACGGTCCCCCTCAAGCTGGGAGGTAATGGCAGTGATCCTAACTTGAAACAAACAAAATAGTTGTAGTAGTGATCTCCTCCATCAAGGTTGTTGAGTTTTCGGAAAAGATAAAAACTTCATTGAGTTGTTGTAATCTGAGCACATGAGCCACTGTTTATAATAGAGGAAAGTAGAATCCAATTAAATTTAAAATACCCTTGTCCCAATTACACCCAAAGTCTAACACTTAAAGTCTTAAGTCCTAGCATAATTAAAAAAATAAAAATTAATGGAAGACTAACGTAACTAAAACACCTTTAAACTAATACTCTTCTGTGAGACTTCCTTCTGTGAGATTCCTGTAAGACTTCACCATATTAATTTTGGATCTATGAGACTTCTTCCTATGAGAGTCATATAAAAGCCTTCCATATCTTTTCCTCCACAAAGGTGTTTCAAGGATAAGTATGAAATCGAACACAAACTTTCAAAGATTAAAAAATGGGCAATAAAACATAAGTTGAAACCAACCTCAAAGAATTACAAGTATATCTTTCACCCTAGTAGGAGTGAATATGTGACAAAACCTTAAGATAATTACATCAATGATACACCAACTTATTCATATCTTCCAATTGCAGTCAATAATTCAATTCGGTGTGTTGATGGCAATGGTGGAGTTCTTGATGACCCGACATATTCCCCTTTTTTCTGTTTGCTTTTTTAGTTGAAGAGATTCAGTTTAGCTAGATGAGACCATGGATGAGAATCTACACAAAGGTGGCGTCATTGGTGTTGGTTGTGACAACAAGGGAGTTTGTTAGGATGGAGGAGATGATTCAATAGGGAGAGAGATTGTTTGGGCCCTACAAGTAGGAGATATTTGGTTTGCTAGTGTTGCCATTGAGTTTTCCATATGGGGGCATGGAGAACCTGAGGTTGGTGTGCTTGACTTCGATTGTGATTGAGGGGGACGACATCAAGGCTCAAGAGGTCGCCCAAGAGGTTGTTCATAACTTAACATGGATTTTTGGCTCAAATAGGTAATTACAACTAAATTTTTATATGGGGGTCTGATTTTTTTTCTTTTCTTGGATTATGTACTTCTTTGTTCGACTTGAGTTTTATTGATTTTCAGGACTCCATGGATTTAGCTCATGGAGAAAAAAAGAAAGACACCCACTGGGAGAAAAATAGGAAGAAGAAGAGTTTATGGACTTATTGTCCTAACCCTTCCCCTAAAGCTCAATTTATAGATTAATGAAACTACAATATTATAATTATGCCCCTAAAACTTAACCTAATTACATCAGTGCCATCTCTATGGGATGACTCTTTATTTACCTTCCTACCATCACTAAATGGGCCCATGGACCTTCTCCTTGATCATTGGGCCTTGAGCCCATCTTCCACATCTCTTGGATGTGTGGGCCTTTCTTGGTCTTATGGGCTTGGGCCCATCTTTTAACACACTTGGATATGTGAGTCTTCATTGGTCATGTGGCCTTGGGCCCATCTTCCAGCAAGTTATGCTCCTCTTGACAATGTATATGCTCATATGCTTTATAGACTTCTTTTTAACCAAAGAGAGTCGGTTGTAGGAATTCACGAAATATGCATAATGGGTAATTGTTGGGGTCGTTCAATGTGGGATAGAGTGGCTCTAAACGTTCGACTGAAGAGTTTTTATTGAAATGATGGAGAGATTCGAGGACAATTTGAAGTTTTCAAAACTTAAGCCTCGGTAAGGAGTGGACCCTAATGACATCTACTCTAAGGTTCCATACAAGAGATGACTCCACTTTCTCTAACCCATAGAACATCAAGTCTTCTTTGAGCACATATTATTCTTTGATTTAGTGGAGTTGTTGAAACGACTATGGACACCACCTATCTCCACATTGGTATGATATTATCCACTTTGGGCCTAAGCCCTCATGGATTTGCTCTTGGGCTTTACCCTCCAAAAGGCCTCATACCAATGGAGATAGTGTTCACACTTATTGTTGTGGACTCAATAGCACACCGAGTCACACAACGAAGAAGACAACAACAACTCACTCAATAGGATTTAATTCTTATATTTCTTTGAGTAGGATTTATTTCTAATATTGTTTTAAGTAGGATTTATTTCTTATATTGTTTTAAGTAGGAGTTATTTCTGATTACTTTTTATGTAAGGGCATTATGGGGAATTATTGTAACCCTAACCCTAAAACTCCCTATTTAAGGGATAGGTATGAATGAAATAGGTAAGCTTTGAGATTTTAGAATAACCTAGTCTAAATAGGTTGGGATCACCTCTTGATCCCGAGTTTAGGGTTTACTCCAAAAATCCAACCTATCATTCACCCTCCGTTGCCATCCATCTTCACCCAAATTCATCCACCATCATCCCTATTAAGAAAAGGAGCTTCCTGCCCCTTTTCCGAGCCCAAAGAGGAGGTCTATCCTCCTTCTTGACAGCAGCAACAAGAGAGGCCCAATTCCTCCCTTACCAAGCAGCAAAGTGAGGATTTTTATCCTCAAATCTTGAGCAATTCCTGGTGCAACGTGGGAGCTGATCATAGCATCAAAGAAGAGGTATTAATCTATCCCAAACTCTTGTTTCAAGTTATTTAAGAAAGAAGGATTGCATTCTTAGCTAGAGCAGCAACAAAGAGGGCCAAACCCTCTTTGCCGTGACCAAGAAAGAGAGCACCTTGCTCTAGCAAGGTCAGCATTGTTGTGGGGTCTTCTACCTAGCACAACAACTCGGCAGGACCCTCAAAAGAGGATCTTTCCTCCTGGCCAAGCATTGGTTAAGGAGAAATACTCATACACAGACCCTTGACGTGAAGTGAGTAAATTCTGAGTGCTGGATTCACAAATCCCACGCCGTGTTACTCGATCCATGACTCGGGACCGTAACACTTATATATCCATGATCCTCCCTAGGGGTGGCTTCAAACCGATCCGGCTCAAGTTCTGCTCTGTTTGATTCAGTATCTCTCGAGCTCGAGATCCAAAATTGGATTTTTTGAGTTAATGAGCCTAGTTTGACCGAATCAAGGTTCGGTTCGAAAGATCGCGAACCGGCTCGTTAATGGGCGAGTCGCGAGATCATGATCAGGAGCGGGAGCAGGGGATCAAGAGCGGGAGTAGGAGGGGGGGGGGGGGGGGGGGGGGGGGGGGGTGCTCTTGTCCGCCGCTCTGGCTGCCTCTGTCGCCTTCGACAGCTCCTCGCCGGCCGCTACATCCCCTCCGATTTTTTCCTCTTCCTACGATTTCTTTGCCTCCTTTGTTTCCATCGCCAGCTCTGACGCCTCCTAAAGGTGCATGTCGGCGCCGCACCTTCGCTCCCCGTCGTCTCAGTGGAAAACCGGAGAATAGTTAGAGTTTCCTAAATAGCCCCCCCCCCCCCCCTCCCGAAGTCGATTTCGCACGAGTCAATTTCACACATGCGAGATCATAAACAAGGAAAAAAAAGCTCTTTGTCCCTTCCTCATGGTTCTTGATGAAATTGAAAAGATATTTTAGTAGAAATACGTTTCTAGAGACTATTGGTGGGTTATTAAATAAATATTGAAAAGATATTTTTAGTAAAAATATAGGGACCATTAGTGCCTCATGTTTTTTGAAAATATTTTTCTAATTATAAATTCTTGTTAAAAATCATATATTTTTCTTAGTAAGATTTTCTTGCAGAGATGGGCTAGAAAATCGTATAGAAAAATTTGGAATAAGTATTTGATAGTTGATGATATAATACTTTTAGCATGAGGCAATTTTCATAGAAATTTTGTGTTTGACATTTTATTTGATTAAAAATTTATCGATAAGTATAGTAATATATTTAATTAATTATTAATTTTTATTTATTTCCTTAGATGAGGCAATAAGAGGTCCATTTAACTTTCCTAAGAAAAATTTAAAATATTTCTTGTAATTTTCTAGTAAGTCTCTAATAGTAATAGGATTTTATTTAAAGGATTTATAATTTTTATTTGGGTGATTGTAAATTGATAGTAATATTTCATTTAATTTTGTTGTGCTTGATTATTGTATGGAGTTTATTCATAATGTTATGCAATGTATGGAGTGTTTAGACTATTTTATGGAGTGTATGGAGTGTATAAACAATTTCATGGAGTGTATAAACAATTTCATGGAGTGTTTATGAATGTATTGACAATTTTATGGAGTGTTTATGGAGTGTTTATGGAGTGTTTATGCAGGTATTATGTATATAGATTATGCCCAATTTTAAGTAGAGGTCATGTCGAATTTTATGTAGGTATTATATACATAGATTATGCTCAATTTTAAGTAGAGGTCATGCCCAATTTTATACATGTATTATATATATATATATATATATATATATATATATATATATATATATATATATATATAGGTTATGCCCAATTTTATGTTGAGGTCATGCCAAATTTTATATAAAATGTATGCATAATTTTATATATATTTTTTGAAAATTTTTAAATGTTTGTTGAAGCTCGAAGCTCGGCTCGAACTAGGCTAAATTTTTTGCGCTCGAGCTCGATAACAATTTTAGGCTCGAGACAAGGTTCGGCTTGAAGCTCGACTTGAAATATTTAAATCAAGCTCGGTTTGAACATTGGTAGGTTCGGGCTCGGCTCGGCTCGATGCCACCCATAATCCTCCCCACTTCTTGCCAATATGGGACTTTGGTCGTATTCCCAACAATCCTCCCCTCGAACAAAGGACCATTGAGCTTCCCCTCAAACAATCATCCATCTGTCCACTCTCTACCAACCTAGATTCTCCACTCACATGCATTGGAAGCACGCGCCTTACATAGAGTACCACTTGTCTCGAAAACATGCTCTATCCATATCAACTCCTCTTCACCGTGTTGGGACCAGGACACGCCATGAAGAATCCATATCACACCACCTGTACAATAGAGCACATCCACGGATCCCTTTGCGATCTAATTCGAGGCCCACCACCTTTGTTCGACATTCAAAGTATCCCATCTACCATGGCTAACTCTGGGGCATAGCCCTGATACCATTTGAAAGGACTATGGACACCACCTATCTCCACATTGGTATGATATTGTCCACTTTGGGCCTAAGTCCTCGTGGATTTGCTCTTGCGTTTTACCCCCAAAAGGCCTCATACCAATGGAGATAGTGTCAACACTTATATATCAATGATCCTCTCCACTTCTAGCCAATGTGGGTCTTTGGTCGTATACCCAACAGTTGTCATTTTATGTTACAAAAAAATAGTGGAGTACTATTGATGATTTGTTAATTTTGTTGATTTTCAGGACTCCATAGTTTACACTATGGTGAAAATGTGAGAAGATACATTGGGGAGAAAACAAGAGGAAGAATGAGGTTATGAATTTGTGTCCAAACCCTCCCCCTAAAGCTCTATTTATAGATGAATAAAAGTATAATATTATAATTATGTCCTTCACCTTAGAAGTGTGAAGAAGAGACAAGAAACTTAAACTAATTATATCAGTGCCACCTTTATGGGATGAGTTCTTATTTACCATCATGCTACCTCTCTTGGATGTGTGGGCTTGAACCCATCTTCTAACACTCCCCCACTAGTCAGGGGTGAGAGAACATCATAAACGCCCAACTTGCTGAAAATTGTGTATAGGATCTTGTGACTGACTTTGTGAGGACGTCTAGAACTTGTCGTTAGGATGAGGAATGTTTGTAAGATAATATGACAGCTAGGAATTTTTTTCACATAAAACGAAAAATGGCAATCCACCTCAATTACATCATATCTTCTAATACTCCCCCTCAAGCTCATGATCTCTTTATTCTTTACCAAGGGACCCAACTTGCATAATATAAAAGAAGAAAAATCACTCCCAGTAGTATGTTAGATCTCCATACTCCAATCAAAAAGGTCATAGTCTTAAACACTCTTCGCTCAATTTCAAAGGCGAAAAAGTAAGCCCAACTGAAGGGTACAACAAAGAGGCTACTCATTGTCTAAGGGTAGCTCAAAAAATACCTCTTGGGTGAAAAAAGACTTAACTCAAACTGGATGGTGGGCACTCCTATACTTTGTAGGTGGTGGGTCTATAGGCATTTATATGAAGTGATTTTAGTAAATAATTAGATGTGTAGTAATAAGCTCCTCCATACAGTGTCCCACCATAGGGCACCGACTCTAAAATGGTAGTAATAGGTAATAAAATATAAGTCAAAACTAACCTCAAAGGATTTCAACCAAATATAGTGAAATAATCACTAAAATGGATAATGCCCACAAGATATGCACCAAATAATAATAAGCCAGAATCGAGTAATAAGCTGCTAATAGTTCGAGTCAATAAATGAGTCACGTCAAATCAAAAGACCAGGTTGAGATGGCCGAGTCAGGCTTACCTAGACCGACTTGACTCAGGTAAACCACGTACATCAGCAAACAATATTGTGGTTGACTAGGTCCGAGTCCAGTGCGACAATTCAATTAAAACAGAGAGTGTATCTTCATCTTCCTCGCTATGCCAGTGCAGAACCAACAGTAATTCGAACAGATAATCAACTCTAAACCAGATAACCAGAGTAATCAACTTGCACCGAATAGAGTTTGTGACTCGGAAATAAGGAAAACAAACGTTTCCCAGCCAATAGTAGTAGCGAAGATACGATCCAGAGTCAACTCGGACAACAACAATACTATGATACTATGTTGATTTTCAGGACTTCATGGATTACATCATGCTCACGTTGGGGAGAAAACATGAGGAAGAATGAGGTTATGGACTTGTGTCCAAAACCCTCCCCCTGAAGCTATATTCATAGATGAATAAAAGTATAATATTATAATTATGCACTACACACTAGAAGTGTGAAGAAAAAACAAGAAACTTAAACTAATTACATCAGTATTATCTTTATGAGATGATTTCTTATTTACCATCATGCCACCTCTCTTGGACGTGTTGGCTTTCTCGTTGGTCATGTGGGCTTGAGCCCATCTTATAACATTTTTCAAAGAATATGGAGATTGGCTACCTGCGTTTGGTTATTTTCTGAAGAAATATATTTTTATATTTAAGTTCCAGTCTATCAATAGGAAGAATTTTCTAGAGTTTCTTAAAACAAATGTCCTTGAATAGAGTAACAAGACAGATTGAAAGTCTAGGTCAAGGGTATGAGAATTCATCTACATCAATGGACCATGTATCAAATATTTATGCAAAGATTGTTACCTTTGGAAATGAGTTCAAGATCGGAGGATGCCAAGAGGGGAAAATTTTGTACATTGGCATGACAGGAATGGGAGCTCTACATGGAAAATCTGACAAAAAGGATTTGAAGCATCATATGTACATTGAACTCAATGGTGTCTAATTGTAGGTTTGAGTCATCCAAATCGTTGATTTGATTCATTGAGTTACATTTTTTTTTCTATTGTCTCCACTTGTTTAGGTATAGTCTGAAAGTACTACTCGAATATAAAGGGTTTCATACATAGACGTCAATTTTATTCTCAAGAATAACTAGCAATCAGATTTTTTGGATGTACTCGTGTCATTGAAAATGTGGTTCGAAAATCATTAATTAGGCTATTTTAAATTAGTCAAATAATACATTGCCCTTCAAAAATCAATAAATAACAAAGTACGCCACTGTTAGGTCTAATGTGAAGGTTATAAAAGAGTAAGAGCCATCTGTAAGTGCTTGCAAGCCGCAGTCGAAAAACCAGTGGGAAACAATTTTCTCAATGGCAAGAGCAGATCAATCCTTGCAACTAAACTTGAGTTTGGCTACCAATGAGGATTGTCCGATGATTGATATACAAGAAGGCAACCGGTTAAGGTAGTTTCTAATTTGAGTTATCTTTTGTATTCAAGCAAACAATAAAAGTGCCTTTGATGATTTTAGGCTTAGAATGTCAGGTAAAATTCACATCAAAGGACATACTCTTCGGTTGTTTTTATATCTAATGTGGTTAATTTGTGGGTTGCATCAAATTAAATCATTAGCTTCTTGAAATATTTAGCCTTGATTATTATGTGATATTGGTAAATTATTTATTTTTTTATTTCTACAAGTCATGCATGGTTTATCAATTGATTTTTTAAGGTATTCATAAAATATTTGCCTTAAATCGTTATTTTACATACCTTAATAATAATTTTATAATTCTTCATCTTTCCTCTTTTTTATTTTTTTTGAAGTCCTAATTTTTGCAAGAAACTCCAATGAGTTTACGACTAGATCCGTGGATCTACCTAAGATCGTCTTATAAGCTTGTAATATACTCAGATCCGGTTGATCTATTGATTCGCCATGCAATTTCTTGCTATACAATTTTTTTAGAATTTATTTTTCCAAAAAGTTTCTAACTTGCCTATGTTTGATATATACATTTACCGAGTTTTTTGAAGTTATGCAACCCCAAATGAAAAAACTCATACTCGAACATGTTTTCTAATGGATTGCATCGATCATTGCTATAAAGACTGTATGAGAAATTCTTTTATAAAATGTTTCATCCTTCGCTGCATTCATGAAACTTTCCATCTTCACAACCTAACATTTGCTGGTTTAGTCCCTAGTCTTATCATCCATTAGCTGTATTCATTTATTGATGCTTGAACTGTTGAGGAGGAATCCTTTCAGAATCCGTGAAAACGCCTGTAAAGAGATCATCTCTCTTCTCAGAAAAGGACAATTTGTTTGGTGAGCTACCAGCATAATCTCTCTATTTTTAGAATACGACAAGTGGGTTGGTGATCCTCGTCAATTACTCCAAATGCGTTTCTGGATGGTAGTATGTTCGTTCGAACAGAAAATTTTCAAATGAGACCAAAGTGAGACCAGATTTGTTCAAAACACAAAGTAGTCTCATCAAATGCCCATACCAGACTCGATATCGCACTGGTTATGATTTTGATTTACAAACAAGGCCAAGGAAGAACAATACATAACTGATTCGCTAGGTTTTTTTTGTTTTTTTTTTTTACAGAAAACAAGGTCAAGGAAGAAGAATCCATTGCAAAATCGCTCTTACATAAATGATTGATCACTAAGATTTTTTCTTCTGTATTTGTACAGTACATCAGTGACAGAAGTCGGGGAATGCTCCACACGAGGCGTGAAGAGGAAAAGAAGCGAGTACCCTCCATGGCAGGACTTGCCGCCGGATATTATTTACAATATCTTCTCCAGACTCAAGGCGACTGATCTCATATTCGGAGCTCCTTATTGTTGCAAGTCGTGGTACGATGTTTCCTTAGATGCTTCTCTGTGGAAGGAGGTGGAAAAGCTCATGGAGATTGAAATGAGAAACATGATCCTCTGCCCGAAAGAGGAAATCGAAGCTGCAGAGGATCAAGCCATGGGGATGGAGGAGAGAGCTATTGCCCCGATGGAGGGTGCTGTGAAAGAGAGAGGAAGTTGACAGGGAAGAAGAGACGGCAGACGGAGTTGGTGGAGCAGAAGAGGTTGGGGTGCTCTAGGGTGGGTGTCCCACCTTCTCGGATCTCGATTTCTCCCTCTCTATCATCTGTTAGCAGACAAGAAAGCATAATTGTTGTATGAGGATGGAGACAATAAATCATAATTTCTGTTTGCTGTAACTTCTTCTCTGTGGGTATCTGGATTCCAATTGTTTTTGTTTTTTTTTTTTTGTTTGATCTCTGGAACAAGTTATATGATCTTCCATGGTCCTGATGTATCTGTTCGTTTAATTGATTTCAAATGAGAATAAAAAAAAGTTTTGAGTTGATTAAAGATCTTTACTGGGGGAAAGACACAAAGGCCAGTTTAAAAACTGAGTAAAACGAAAACAAAGGCCTGATCGGGCATCTCACTAGGGGCGTTTCTTGGCCCGTCACCTGGTCTAAAGTGAGGAACTTAGTCTCTCACAAGTCTCCATCAAGCCCACTGGGCAGACGTATGGACTTTGAAGACAATCTAGTGGGCTTTAGTCAGCTCGTTTTTATCTTAAAAAGGCTGTAAACAATATTTTACTTTTTGAAGTTCATCCTTGAGAGTGTCTCCAATGGCTATGTGTAGCCTGGAGTTTCCAAAACCTGCCCGTCTGTTAGATATCTTCCACAACCCTTATTCTTCCCTGAATGCTCTCCACTGTCCCAGTCGTCCTTTCTCTTAGTTCTTTTTCTTCTCATTCCCTCTTCTTTCACTTGAAGGCTCTATCATATGGAATCCTGAAATCAACACGGTATCAGAGCTGTGATTTAAGGATTCCAATTATTACTTTTTCTACTCGAATTATGATACATGAAAAAATGGGCGTTATGGAGGAGTTGCAAATTTTTTTTTACAATGCTTGAATCGAAGGATGATCACTTCTTTTCTTGCAGCTAAACTACTGCTAGTATTGGTACTATTGGTTGGTATCTGCTGCTACTAATCTACTGTTGTTATTTGGTACTATTGTTTGCTTCTACGCATGCTAATTTGCTACCCAGGTTGCTACTCTCTGGTTGGATGTGCTTTCTTGTTGTTCGAGTAAACTGAAGCATGTCATTGCTATTAGAGGATCCTCTAATTGTATGGCTGACTGGAGGCCCCGGCTACTCAGCTCTATGTTATGGACTCCATAGCATCTCAGGTAATTAACAGATGTAGGATTTAAATTATGGAATTTTCTTTTTATGTAAATTGGTTTGGTTTGGTTTAATTGTAATTCTCGAGACTTGGTGACCCATGGGTTGGGTTTGTCATTTGCGCTCCTAATCCTATTTATAGGGGAGAAGGGCTTTATTGAAATCAAGCATTGAATCAATTAGAAAGGCAGAGGTCAGATTCTCCCTTCTGAGGTCCAGGCCGAGCCTCCTCCAAGGCTCAACTCGTTTTCACTATTGCACCCACCAAACACAGGAAACTCCTCTCCACGTCAAGAGCAAACCTGGAGGGAAGAGAGGGAAGAAAGGTGACGAGATCCATGGCCCAGGAAGACCCTAACATCTTGGTATCAGACAGGTCCACCTTGGGGATTCCTCTTCCCCGGAGGATTTGCGTCAAATGGTGGAGGAACATCGTCATGCCATTGATGATAATCGCCAGCAAATTGCTGGCCTCCATTCGGCCATATCAATCTTGAATGAGACAGTGCAACATCTGATACGACAAGTGGAAGAGGGATTGGTTCGAGGTTAGCCTCTGCCGGGCAGCTCCAATCTTCTGGCTGAGCCCCACCATCCCCACCCGCCCTCACCCCCACCACCTCTGCGCCATCAACCTCCCCCCACCATGGGACCCCACGCACTAGGCCCCAATTCAGTGCCAAGTTATGTGAAGCTTGATTTTCCTTCCTTTGATGGGTCTACAAACCCCTTGATCTGGTTACACGACTGTGACCAGTTCTTTTACAATCAAAGAACATATGCAGATGACCGGGTCCATTTAGCCGCATTCCATCTGCTTGATGAAGCGCTTCTATGGTACCACCAGTTTAAGTATGAGCATTTGGCTCCTGATTGGGATTTATTTAAAGAATATTGCAAGTTAAGGTTTGGTTCGCCTGGTCGTAGAAATCCTTTGGGTGATCTAGTGAACTTGAAACAGACAGGAACTATGGAACTATATCAGAAGCACTTACAGGAACGACTGGCCCGTGCCACTCACTTTGTGCCGCCCTCTCAGTAAGTTAATCTTTTTACTGCTGGATTGACAGAGGCTTTGCGTCTAGAGGTAGAATTGTAGGACCCTCAAGACCTAGCCCATGCTATGAATCTTGCCAGAACCATAGATACAAAACAGCATGTACTGATAGAGTCTCTGGTCAGAAGACCTTCTTGGTCGAGCAGGTCGACCACCCCTGCCCCTGCATCATATTCAGGGACTCCACGCACTGGGAACCATCCCGCTCCACGAGCTGATCTTTCCCCATCCACGCCACCAACCCAGTACATTAAAAGATTGCCTAGACCTGAAATGGAATAGCGGCGAGCCAAGGGCCTTAGTTATAACTGTGATGAACTATATGTCCAGGGTCACCAATGCAAGAGGTTATTTTGGTTGGAGGTCTTAGATGACACCGAGGAAGATCATCCAGTGGAAGACAGTGTTGAGGTTGAACAGGATGAACCAGCATGCTATGACTGGCATGCACAACTCCAACATGATGCAAGTTCGAGTGGGGTTGCAACACCTATTGTTACTGGTCTTGGTGGACTCAGGCAGCACCCACAACTTCATCAGTCAGCCAGTCGTGGAACAACTTGGATTGGTCATTCAACAGAACACCGGCATATCCATCTCAGTGGCCAATGGGGCCAAAATATCCAGTGCAGGTATTTCTCCCTCCTCAACATTTTTTATTGAAGCACACTCCTTTGTAGCCAATTTTTTGGTCATTCCACTGGCTGGGTTTGACTTGGTACTCGTGGTTAAATGGCTCCAGACGTTGGGGCTGATCTTGTGGGATTTCAAGGCACTTACCATGACGTTTACATCTGGCCAACATCTGATTACCCTTCATGGCACACATGCTACTGCGCCCTGCACTCTTCCAAAAATTCAGGTTCAGAGCGCTGAACACTATAAGTTAAACACTTTACTTACAGAATTTGGTGATTTATTTCAGTCCCCTACTGCCTTTCCTCCTATTCGCCATTGTGATCACCGCATAAGGTTGAAATTGGGAACTGAACTTGATGTGGTCCGGCCTTACCGTTACCCCCACTTACAGAACGATGAAATTAAGCGCCAATGCCAGACTATGCTCGCGCAAGGGATTATTCAGCCTAGAAGGTCTCCCTTTTCCTCTCCCGTGTTACTGGTCAAGAAACATGACAAGTCCTGGAGGTTTTGTGTTAACTACAGGGAACTCAATGCTCATACAATTAAAGATAAATTTCCCATATCAGTGGTTGATTAGATGAATTACATCGTGCCACCTTATTTACAAAAATGGACTTGAAGTCAGGTTATCATCAGATTCGGGTTCATCCTTTAGATGTGGGAAAGACCACATTCCACACACACCATGGGCATTTCGAGTTTCTCGTCATGCCATTTGGTCTCTCCAACGCCCCTTTCTCTTTCCAGGCCCTAATGAATGAGGTATTTAATCCTCTCTTGCGGAAGTTTGTTCTTGTTTTTTTTTATGATATCCTGGTATATAGCAAACACTTGGATGAGCACCTTCAACATCTTCGCTAGGTATTTACTATATTACGTTCCCATCATTTTGTTTTAAACCAATCCAAACGTTCAATGGGCACGTCAGAGGTGGCATATTTGGGACACGCTATCTCAGCAGTAGGTGTGCAAGTCGACCAGAGCAAAATACAGGTCGTGACCAACTGGCCTACTCCCACATCCAGCTCAGTGTTAAGGGGTTTTTGGGACTCGCTGGTTATTACAAAAAATTCATTCGTAACTACGGACAGATTGCCGCTCCACTCAACAATCTCCTTAAGAAAAATGCATTTCTCTGGTCCGACACAACAGCTACTTCGTTTGAGCACTTGAAGGCCGCATTATCTTCGGCGTCGGTACTACAACTACCAAACTTTGATTAATTGTTTGTGGTTGAATGTGATGCCTCTGGCGGGGGTATCGGCACGGTTTTACAACAACATGGTCACCCTATAGCTTATTTCAGTAGACAGCTCAGCCAACATCACCACAAACCCGCTGCCTATGAAAGGGAACTGATCGGTTTAGCTAAAGCCATCCACCACAGGAGGCCCTATCCCTGGAGGCGTCCTTTTCTTATACGGACCGATCATTGTAGTCTAAAGTATGTCCCAGAGCAGCATCTTACCACCTCCCCCCAGCAGCATTGGTTGAGCAAATTGATGGGGTTTGATTTCACAGTTGAGTATAAACCGGGCACCCTTAATGTGGGGGCAAATGCCTTGTCTCGCTGGGACTTGCCTGAGCCTCTGTTAAACGCTATCAGTCAGCCCAGATTTCTTTTGCTGGACTCTATTTGGGATGAAACACAACAACATCCAGAACTCCTTGAGTTATATCATAATATTGAGCAGGGTACAATGGATAGTAATTGGGCCATCTAGGCTCATTTTATATTGTTCCGGAACCGGATATATCTCCATCACACCTCACCACTCATTCACAACATCTTGTCCACGTTTCATGATAACACACATGAGGGAAGGCAGAAAACATATTTCCGTCTCAATCGAGACTTTTATTGGCGGACTATGTGACAGCTTGTCAAACTTGCCAGCGGAACAAAGCCGAATCCTTAAGTGTAGCAGGGTTGCTCCAACCCCTCCAGTTACCTTCACATGTTTGGTCCGATATTTCCATGGATTTTATCGATGGATTGCCGTCATCTTCGGGAAAATCAGTTATTTTGTGGTGGTTAACCACTTCTCAAAATATGCACATTTTCTGCCTTTGGCGCATCCCTACACTGCGGCTCATGTCGCCCAACTCTTCATGGATTCTATTGTCAGATTACATGGGGTGCCTGCGTCCATTACTAGTGACAGAGATGTCATCTTCACCAGTACTTTTTGGAAGGAACTCTTCAAACTACAAGGCACCAAGTTGGCCTTCTCTTCCACCTACCACCTCCCACCCGTAGACCGATGGCTAGACAAAGGTAGTCAACCATACCATTGAGATGTACCTCCATCGTTTTATGGACGACTCGCCTAAACGGTGTGTTAGCTGGCTGGCATGGGTAGAATTCTGTTATAACACCTCTTACCACAATGCACTTGGCACAACTCCATTCACGGTCGTATAAGGCAGAGATCCACCTCAAATTTTATTGTATGCACCCGGTTCTTCCAAGGTGGCCACACTAGACCAGGCTTTAGCAGAACGGGAAGCAATGCTCAGCCAGGTGCGCACTCATCTCCAAGCCGCACAACAAGCAATGAAACTCTCTTATGATAAAAACCACCGTCAAGTGGTCTTCTCTCTGAGGGATTATGTGTGGCTTCATCTTCAACATTACCGGCAGCTCTCCCTAACGACCTCCAAGCATCACAAATTATCCCCTAAGTTTTATGGGCCCTTTCTAGTGCTGGAACACATTGGCACAGTCGCTTACCGTTTGTAGCTTCCCCCAGATGCTAAGCTCCATAATGTCTTTCACGTCTCACAATTGAAGGCCTTCAATGGCGACTCTCCATTGCTACATACACCCTTGCCACTGCTGCAGGAGGGACATGTGTTTTCCACTCTAGCTCAGGTGTTACAGGCTCGCCGAATTCAGGGTGACAGGGAGATTTTAGTGTAGTGGGCGGATACTGACCTGATTAACACTACATGGAAGCCCTTGGCGTCATTTAAGGCTCTCTACCCCACTTTCGAGCTTGAGGACAAGCATCTCGGGTAATTAACAGACGTAGGATTTAAATTATGGAATTTCATTTTTATGTATGTTGGTTTGGTTTAGTTTAATTTTAATTCTCGAGACTTGGTGACCCACGGGTTGGGTTTGTCATTTGCGTCCCTAATCCTATTTATAGGGGAAAATGGCTTTATTGAAATCAAGCATTGAATCAATTAGAAAGGTAGAGGTCGGATTCTCCCTTTTGAGGTCCAGGTCGAGCCTCCTCCAAGGCTCAACTTTTTTTCACTATTGCACGCACCAAACACAGGAAACTTCTCTCCACGTCAAGAGAAAACCTGGAGGGAAGAGAGGGAAGAAGGGTGATGAGATCCATGGCCTGGGAAGACCCTAACACTCTGCCTTGATTGAAACCTCTAAAACAATTCCAGCTTCTATATCTCCATTGCAAATACCACGTTGGGGATATATGATATTTTTTCACCACCAGCTTGAGGGGCAGTGTTGAAAGACATAAACAAACTTATTTGTCATTAATGTAAATATCTTATGTTTTTTTTTCCGCGTCACTCTCTCCAAGGTGAAGGGTATACCTGTAATTTATATACAATACTTTTATAAAAAAGGTTAAGAGGGAGGATTTGGATATCCTGCACAACCCTTATTCTCCCCTCAAATCTTGTTAGGAATTATACTCCCTAATTCGAAACTAACAAGAGCAATAATAATAATCGCAAGCAAACACGAAAAAATAACAAGATTTATACAGGTTCACCTCAAGGTGAGATTATGTCCTGTCTTCTACCGCTACAGTAATCCACTATGAAGATGAAATAGTTTACAAGAGAAATTGCACACACTTATAGGTGTTTTTCTCTAACCTCTCTCGGCTACAACTCATGATGCTCCTCGAATTATCAAACCATAAAATCGATGCCAAAAATATGAAGAGGAAACTAGGGCAACCACGATACAAGAGTAAAATTTTTAGACTACCCTTAATGAAACAACAGTTAACATATCATGGATCTAGTGGGGGCTCTGCCCCCACACCCCCAAGAAGAGAGCTTCCCGCCCCCTTCCAACCCCCATGGCGACCTTACCGTGAAGGTTGATCCGGATATCGACTGAGCGTAGAGCGTTGATTAGGCTCCACAACTTTGCAATCTCCCACTCAAAGACTAATCCATCATTAAAATCTCCTCTACAGCGGCAACAACTTCTCAATGCTCAGAGAGCAGTCCAACTGAAGTTGCACACAACTTCAGTTTCTCAATCGTAACAGTCTTTGTCAACAAACCAGTAGGATTCTAACTCCCTTGAATCTTCTCAAGTGTTAAAACTCCATCCTCCAGAGCCAATCTGATGGAGTGGTAACGCACCTATATGTGCTTTGTTCTGGCATGATAAAAAAAATTCTTTGCTAAATAAATAACACTCTAACTATCACAATACAACACATTCTTCCCAAGCTTGAGACTTAATTCTCCCAGAAAGACTACAACTATATCATCTCTTTGCTGGCTTCGGTCATGACAACATATTCTACCTCAATAGCGGAAAGAACAACTATGTTCTGAAACTTGGAGACCCAACTAACTACTGTACCACCCAATGTGTATACATATCCAGTGGTACTCTTCCTACCATCAATCTCTCGAGCCATGTCAGCATCTACATAACCTTGTAATCCCAAGCCTGGCTTTTCGAAACATAAGGCTAAGTCTGCAATACCTCTCAAATACTTAAGAATCCAGTTCACTGCTTCCCAATGTTGTTTACATGGGTTACTCATATATCTACTCACAACTACCACTACATGAGCTTTGTTTGGTCTAGTGCACACCATAGCATACATGAGACCACCAATAATAGAAGCATAAGGAACATTGGCCATGCGGGCTCGCTCCTACTCTGTAGAAGGTGAATGCTCCGTAGATAGCCTGAAGTGACCAACCAAAGGAGTACTTACTCGTTTTGCATCATTCATGTTGAATTTTCTCAGTACCTTCTTCACATATTCTTCTTGTGATAGTTTGAAGACATCGATATCCTAAGTAATACTCATCCCAAAGATTTGTTTTGCAGCACCCAAATCATTCATTGTAAACTTCTTGGACAACTTCCTTTTCAACTTATCTATTTCATTTTTTCAAGCACTTGCTATCAACATGTCATCAACATACAATAGTAGAATGATGTAGGAGTCATCAAACTTCTTCACATGACAACAATGATCTGCCTGGCACCTCAAGAAACCATTACTACTCATAAAGGTGTCAAACTTCTTAATACCATTGTCTAGGAGCCTGTTTCAGACCAAACAAGCTCTTTTGAAGTTTACACACTATCTTCTCCTTTCCTTGTGCTTTGAAACCCTATGGCTACATCATGTAAATTTTTTCCTCCAAATAACCATGAAGAAAGGTTGTCTTTACATCCAACTTCTCTAAGTGCAAGTCTTCATTTGCCACTAGTCATAGCACAGTTCTAATAGTAGTCAATTTCATTACTGGAGAGAAAATCTTAGTGTAGCCAATGCTTTCTTTTCATTGAAAGCTCTTTACCACCAATCTTGCCTTGTACTACTTGTTGACATCATGTTTGTCATTTATTCAGTACACCCATTTATTTTGCAAGGCCTTCTTCTCTTTTGGTAACTCGGTCAATTGCCATGTCTGATTAAGTAACAATGAATCCATCTCATTCCGCATGGCCAACTCAAATTTGGTTGATTCATCAGCTTGCACAAGTTCCTCATAACTCTTTGGATCACCTTTATCAGTTAACATAATATAATTCAGTGTAGGGGAGTACCTCTATGGTTGTCTACTAGTTCTAGCAGATCTTTTGAGTTCAGTCACATGAATGTTTTGATTTATTTTTGGGTGTATGTTTTCCTGGTCTTCCTGAACAATATTCTCAATCTAAATAACTGGAAGATCTCTCAACTGAAGCACTTTAGAATTCTTGGCTTAATCACTTGTGCTCACAGACTCTATTCTCAACCTGTCTTTATATAGGGTACCTTCATTGAAGATCACATCCTTGCTCCTGCTAACCTTGCGACTTTGGTCATCCCAAAAACGATAACCAAACTTGGTACCACCATAGCCAATAAATAAACATATTTTAGATTTAGCACCAGGTTTACTTCTAACAGCAGAAGCAATGTGAATATAAGAAACACAACAAAAAACTTTCAAGAAAGAATGGTTTACCTCTTTGCCGCTACAGACCTCTTCTGGTATTTTGCAATCCAATGGTGTTGAGGGACCTCTATTGATCAAATATGCAGTGGTGCTAATAGTCTCAGACCAAAACATCTTTCACAATCCCAAATGTAATCTCATGCTCCTAGCATTCTCATTCAAAGTTTTGCTCATCCTCTTAGCCACACAATTCTATTGAGGTTTCCCATGAATGATCTTCTTCATCTTGATTCCATTATCAGCACAGTACCTCTTGAAATCATCATCTATGTATTTCCCCCCATTATCTCACTGCAAGAACTTCACCTTCAAATCAGTCTCATTCTCAACCATTGTTCTCCATCTCTTGAAGGTATCAAAGACATTAGATTTATTTTTCCAAAAATAAACCCATACCTTTCTGCTTACATCATCAATAAATCTCACATAGTAGTTATAACCACCAAGGGAGGTAACAGTTGAAGCCCCCCACACATCAGTGTGAACCATCTCCAATTTTGTTATCTTTTGCTCCTTTCCAGCCTTAGAAAAGCTAACCATTTTCTGCTTGCTAAAAAATACAGCTTTCATACAAATTGTTGTTTATAATTTTTAACCCTGGTAGCTTCCCTTTGGAGTGAAGCACTTTCATTTCCTTCTCACTCATGTGACCAAACCTATAATACCACAAATTAGAATTGGTAACAACATCAACAACTGCCATCATGTCTCTGCAATTGGAAGTTATGTAAAGTGTTCCAGTTTTAAGTCCTCATGCAACAACCACGACTCCCCTAGTGACTTTCCAAGCAGCACCATTAAAAGACACATTATGACCTTCATCATCAATCTGCCCTATTGAGATCAGATTACGCATCAATTTTGATACATGTCTAACTTTGTGAATTTTTCACACTGACCCTTTTGACATCCTCAAACTAACATTACCAATACTAACAATATCCAAAGGTTCTCCATCAGAAAGATACACTTTTTGTGATCTCCATCAACATAATTCTCTATGATCTCACAGTGCACAGTGATGTTAAAAGAAGCCTCTGAATCTAACACCCAAGAGTCAATAGGGCTATCAACCGACAAGATTAAAGCATCTTGTACTTTTTCAGTCACAACATTTGCAACATCATTTTTCTTTTCATCCTTCTTCAACGATTTGTAGTTCTGAGAGGCAATTGAGAATTTTGTTTAGCATCTTGACATCGTCAAAGAATCCAAAGATGTTATTGTTGTAGAGTTTATATTGTTGTTCACGTTAAAGGTCTTGAGATGCTCCAAGAGTACTAATTCATGCTTCATTCTATTTTCAAGATACAAAGAAGCACCATTCTCACAGAAGCAAATACCAATTATGATGCCAAGGAAAAAATACTTTAGGCATTAAACAAATACCAAAGACCAACATGTTATAGCTACTACTCCAATTAAAGAAGATAGAGAAATCAAGAGAAGAGCTTATCTTTTTTTTTCGGTGACTTTAACCAGCTCCTCCAAACCGAATAGTGCATGCAAGACACATCTTCAAGACTGAAAAACACTTCCATATTTCATAATTTGAGCAGAAAATAAAATAATTGGAATCTTGAAATCAATTAGTGCTCTGATACCATGTTGATTTTAAGGATTTCATATATTACAATATTGGGTAAAGAAGAGAAGGAAGAGAGATGAGAGAAGAGAGAAGAGATAAGGGAGAAGGCGACATCCAAGAGAATGATGTGAGAGAGGTGAGCACATTTGGGAGAAAAGAGGAGGAAGAATAGGGTCATGGACTTGTCCTAACTCTCCTGCTTAAGCTTTATTTACATATGTCAAAAGTACCACTACTACATTTATACCCTTCACATTAGTAGGTGTGAATAAGTGACAAAATCCATAAGATAATTACACCAATGACACCCCAACTTATTCATATCTTCTAATAGTTGTCGCTAATTCAATTTGGTGTGTTGATGGCAATGGTCAAGGATTTCTTGATGACTCGATGTATTCCCCTTTGTCTGTTTGTGTTACGGTCCCGAGTCATGGATCGAGTAACACGGCGTGGGATTTGTGAATCCAGCACTCAGAATTTACTCACTTCATGTCAAGGGTCTGTGTATGAGTATTTCTCCTTAACCAATGCTTGGCCAGGAGGAAAGATCCTCTTTTAAGGGTCCTACCGAGTTGTTGTGCTAGGTAGAAGACCCCACAACAATGCTGACCTTGCTAGAGCAAGGTGCTCTCTTTCTTGGTCACGGCAAAGAGGGTTTGGCCCTCTTTGTTGCTGCTCTAGCTAAGAATGCAATCCTTCTTTCTTAAATAACTTGAAACAAGAGTTTGGGATAGATTAATACCTCTTCTTTGATGCTATGATCAGCTCCCACGTTGCACCAGGAATTGCTCAAGATTTGAGGATAAAAATCCTCACTTTGCTGCTTGGTAAGGGAGGAATTGGGCCTCTCTTGTTGTTGCTGCCAAGAAGGAGGATAGACCTCCTCTTTGGGCTCGAAAAAGGGGCAGGAAGCTCCTTTTCTTAATAGGGATGATGGTGGATGAATTTGGGTGAAGATGGATGGCAATGGAGGGTGAATGATAGGTTGGATTTTTGGAGTAAACCCTAAACTCGGGATCAAGAGGTGATCCCAACCTATTTAGACTAGGTTATTGTAAAATCTCAAAGCTTACCTATTTCATTCATACCTATCCCTTAAATAGGGAGTTTTAGGGTTAGGGTTACAATAATTCCCCATAATGCCCTTACATAAAAAGTAATCAGAAATAACTCCTACTTAAAACAATATAAGAAATAAATTCTACTTAAAAAAATATTAGAAATAAATCCTACTCAAAGAAATATAAGAATTAAATCCTATTGAGTGAGTTGTTGTTGTCTTCTTCGTTGTGTGACTCGGTGTGCTATTGAGTCCACAACATCTGCCTCCCCATGGAGAAAGAGCTTGTCCTCAAGCTCAAAAGCTGGGTAGACTTGTTTGAAGATGTCCACACGTTCCCATATTGCAGCATCAGGGTCAGTGTCCGTCCACTGAACGAGAATCTCCCAATGATCATTGGTCAGCCGTGCACGTAACACCGCAGTTGGGTTAAGAATAACCTCGCCATGATCAACTGGTGGTAGGAACGGAGTGGATGTAGGCTGTGCTCTGGAATGCGGCTTCAAAAGAGAGACATGAAACACATCGTGAATTTTGGCGGTGTCCGGTAATTTGAGTTGATAGGCGACTGGTCCCACGCGTCGACGAATGGGAAACAACCCAAAAAATCGGGGTGAGAGCTTATGACGTGGAGGTCCCGCTAGAGACTGCTGACGGTAGGGCTGGAGCCGTAGCCACACATACTTTCCAACCTCAAAAGAGACCTCACGGTGGCCTCTGTCGTATACATCCTTCATCCGAGCTTGGGCACGTTGTAGCCGTTCTGTGATATTCTGTAGCAGTAGATCCCTATCTATGAGTGCCTGATCAATCGTGTCCATGCGGGTGGACCCTGGGTTGTACGAGAGGAGGCGAGGTGGATCCCGGCCATATACAACCCGAAAAGGAGTGGATTGCAATGCAGAGTGGAACGAAGTGTTGTAACAATATTCGGCCCACGGAAGCCATTGAACCCATTGCCGCGGACGATCCCCCACCAAGCACCGTAGATACATCTCGATGGTGCGGTTCACCACCTCAGTCTGCCCGTCTGTCTGTGGATGATAGGCGGAGGAGAACTTCAATTTCGTCCCACTCAAGCGAAACAGTTCCCGCCAAAAGGTGCTCGTGAAAACTGCATCTCTGTCACTCACAATGGATTCTGGAATGCCATGTAAGCGGACTATCTGCTCCAGGAAAGTCTGAGCAACCCATGTTGCTGTATACGGATGAGCCATCGGTATAAAATGCCCGTACTTGGAGAATCAATCAACCACTATGAAAAGTACGGATTTGCCGGCTGACAGGGGTAGGCCTTCCACAAAATCCATTGAAATGTCGGCCCAAACCTGCGTTGGAAGGGCCAGAGGCTGGAGAAGACCGGCTGGACTCAAGTGCTCGGCTTTGTTGCACTGGCATACCTGACAGTTGCCAACATAAGTCGCAATAGAGGCTTTCATGGCTTGCCAGTAAAAATCAGCTCGAATTCTGTGCAAGGTCTTCTGGATCCCCTCGTGTGTACTGTCGTGGTAGGCCGAGAGAATAACTGGAATCAACTCAGACTCAGGTGGAAGGAAAATCCGATGCTTATAATAAATAAGTGAATCCTGGATGGACCACTTCACATTCATTGTCCCTTCTGAGATCTGCTGATGCAGTTCCTGCAGTGCAGGGTTAGTAGCATGTGCTTCTCGCACCAAGTCTATAATGAGAAATCTCGGTTGGCTGATAGAATAGACCGACTGCTGATCTTCAAAACATCGTGACAAGGCATCTGCCGCCTTATTTAATCTCCCCGCACGATACTCCACTGAGAAGTCAAACCCCAACAACTTACTGATCCAGTGTTGTTGTGGCGACGTCGTCAAACGCTGTTCTAGTAAGAATTTAAGGCTGTAGTGATCCGTGCGTATGAGAAAAGCCCGGCCCCAGAGATAAGGCCTCCAATGTTGGACCGCTTTGGCCAACCCAATCAATTCGCGCTCATAGGCTGCCAGTTTGTGATGGCGGACTGCCAACTGTCTGCTAAAATAAGCAATAGGATGGCCCAGCTGCTGTAAAACGCCCCCCATGCCCACGCCCGAAGCGTCGCACTCTACCACGAATAATTCGTCGAAGTTGGGAAGTTGTAATACTGGCGCGGATGCGAGGGCAGATTTGAGTGCCACAAATGACGTGGTGGCCCCTTCATTCCAAATAAAGGAATTTTTCTTGAGTAAACTCGTCAATGGTGCTGCCACTGGCCCATAGTTCTGAATAAATTTACGGTAGTAGCCCGCAAGACCCAGAAAACCCCGTAATGCAGAACACGACTGTGGTTGCGGCCACTCGTGAATAGCTCGGATCTTCTCGGGATCCACTGTAACCCCCTCATGAGAGATAATGTGTCCCAGATATCCCCCGTGTGAAGCCGCAAAAGAACACTTGAAGTGTTTCAAATAGAGCTGATGTGCTCTTAACAAGTCGAAAACAATCCTCAAGTGTGCCAAGTGCTCCTCAACTGACTTGCTATATATCAAAATATCATCGAAAAATACAAGAAAATTTTTTCGAAGATAGGGGCTAAATACCTCGTTCATCAAAGCTTGAAAAGTGGAGGGTGCATTGGATAACCCGAATGGCATGACGACGAACTCAAAGTGGCCATGGTGCGTGCGGAACGCCGTCTTCTCGATATCAGAGGGGTGCATCCGGACCTGATGGTATCCCGAACGGAGGTCGAGTTTAGTGAATAACCACGACCCATGTAACTCATCCAGAAGCTCATCCACTACCGGAATCGGGAACTTGTCTTTTACTGTCTGCACGTTCAACTCCCGATAATCCACGCAAAACCTCCATGTCCCATCATGTTTCTTCACAAGTAAGACGGGTGAAGAGAACGGGGAGCGGCTGGGACGAATAAGACCTTGTTTCAACATCTCATGGCACTAATGCTCTATCTCATCCTTCTGAAGGTGTGGGTAACGGTATGGTCGCACGACCACTACCTCAGAACCTGGTTTCAGACAGATCCTGTGGTCACAGTGCCTCATGGGAGGCAACCCCGAAGGCTCCTGGAAGAGGTCATAGAACTCCTCAACCAGACCATCACTAGTACTGTTAGGCTGATCCTGTGTCTGCAAAGTGTGTATGCGGTGGGCCCTGTCCACCTGACAGCCCTGTAAGAGCACCCGACTTCCGGCCAAATCAAAGCTCATGGTTAAAGCCGAAAAGTCCCACAGAATGGGCCCCAATGTTTATAACCATTTAATGCCTAAAACCATATCAAATCCCGCTAGGGGAATAACAAAAAATTCCGCATTAAATGAAGTAAATCCAATGGAAAAATTTACCGCCTTACTAATCCCATAGCTAGGGACCTTCTCGCCATTGGCCACTGAGACGGTGGCTGTCGGATGAGTGTGTATCTGGAGCTGGAGATGCTGTGTGGCTGTCAAACTCAGAAAATTGTGTGTACTCCCCGAGTCGACTAGTCCCACCAGTTCTCGGTCAATGACATGAGCTCGGACTTGCATTGTAGTAGGCGATTTCTGCCCAGTAATAGCATGCAAGGATATCTCTGGTGGTTCCTCCTCGATAATATCCTCTGGTTCCTCTGGATCCTCTGAATCCTCCATCTCGAGCCAAAATAATCGTTTACATTGGTGTCCGACCCGATACTGCTCATCGCAGTTATAACAGAGATTTTTGGACCGCCTTTCTGCCATCTCCGCACTCGTCAATGTTTTTATAAAGCTCGGTAGGGAATTACCAGGGCGGGGATCGGCTACCCGAGTCGTAGTCGAAGTGTGTCTGGATGGTGCTGGTGTAGATGTTCCCTGAGATGAATTATAGCGGCACCCTTGCCACGTGGAGGAAGTGTTCCTCTCACTCGACCAACCCGACTTACGTTGCTGCAACTGTTGTCGTTGTTCCATTGCTCGGGCCATATTCATGGCATGAGCTAGATCCGTGGGCATAAGGAGTTCTACCTCTAGCCGTAAATACTCATTGAGACCTGCTGTGAATAAGGAGACCAGCTGGTCAACCAATACCCTCTCTCCAGCACGAGCCAACTTTTCCTGGAAGAGTTTTTGATAGTGTTCCACCGAACCCGTTTGTCTCAATAGGACTAACTCTCCCAAGGGGTTGCTGTTGGCGGGAGGCCCAAATCTAACTGTGCATAGATTTTTAAATTCTCCCCAAGTCATTCCCGGTCTCTGTTTCTCTACTTGAGTCACCCAAAACATGGCTTCATCTGTCATATGGAAAGAGGCTAGTTGCACCTTATCCCATTCAGTAGTCCCTTGGTTCAAAAAAAAAATTTTCACATCTATGCAACCAAATTACGGGATCCACAGAACCATTGAAAGAGGGAAACTCTAACTTGGTGTACCTTGGGATTGTGCCTCCATGCTGAGGTGCTTGGACAGCAGTGCGCCCAGGCCACTGCTCCCCTCTTCTGTGATATGGTTGAGTAACCTCTCTCACCTCTGGACTCTGATGTCTCTCTGCCCTCAACTCCTGTAGCATGCTAATGATTCGGCTCATCTCTTCTTCCAAACCACAAACCTTTCCCAACACTGGTTGTGCTGTTTCAAGGCTATCTTCTATCTTTTGTATCCTGATTTGGATTTCTTCATTGCTGATATTATCCCCCATGTTACCCTGCTCTGATACCAAGTTGTTACGGTCCCGAGTCATGGATCGAGTAACACGGCGTGGGATTTGTGAATCCAGCACTCAGAATTTACTCACTTCACATCAAGGGTCTGTGTATGAGTATTTCTCCTTAACCAATGCTTGTCCAGGAGGAAAGATCCTCTTTTGAGGGTCCTACCGAGTTGTTGTGCTAGGTAGAAGACCCCACAACAATGCTGACCTTGCTAGAGCAAGGTGCTCTCTTTCTTGGTCATGGCAAAGAGGGTTTGGCCCTCTTTGTTGCTGCTCTAGCTAAGAATGCAATCCTTCTTTCTTAAATAACTTGAAACAAGAGTTTGGGATAGATTAATACCTCTTCTTTGATGCTATGATCAGCTCCCACGTTGCACCAGGAATTGCTCAAGATTTGAGGATAAAAATCCTCACTTTTCTGCTTGGTAAGGGAGGAATTGGGCCTCTCTTGTTGCTGCTGCCAAGAAGGAGGATAGACCTCCTCTTTGGGCTCGGAAAAGGGGCAGGAAGCTCCTTTTCTTAATAGGGATGATGGTGGATGAATTTGGGTGAAGATGGCTGGCAATGGAGGGTGAATGATAGGTTGGATTTTTGGAGTAAACCCTAAACTCGGGATCAAGAGGTGATCCCAACCTATTTAGACTAGGTTATTGTAAAATCTCAAAGCTTACCTATTTCATTCATACCTATCCCTTAAATAGGGAGTTTTAGGGTTAGGGTTACAATAATTCCCCATAATGCCCTTACATAAAAAGTAATCAGAAATAACTCCTACTTAAAACAATATAAGAAATAAATCCTACTTAAAACAATATTAGAAATAAATCCTACTCAAAGAAATATAAGAATTAAATCCTATTGAGTGAGTTGTTGTTGTCTTCTTCATTGTGTGACTTGGTGTGCTATTGAGTCCACAACAGTTTGCTTTTGTAGTAGAAGAAATTCAGTTAAGGGAGATGACACCATGGACGAGAATCTAAACAGAGGAGGCGTCGTTGGCGTTGAATGTGACAACAAGGGAGTTTGTCAAGATGGAGGAGATTATTCAATAGGAGGAGAGATTGTTTTGACCCTACAAGTAGAAGATATTTGGTTTGCTGACTTTGCCATTGAGCTTTGCATATGGCCGCATGGAGAACCCAATGATGGTGTTCTTGACTTTGACTGTGATTGAAGGGTACGACATCGGGGCTTAAGCGGTCGTCCACAAGCTTTTCAACAACTTGACATGGATTTTATTACCAACAAAAGTAACAAAGATTTCCAACTCAAAGAGGTAATTACAACTGAATTTTTATATGGGGGTCAGGGGTTTTTCTTTTCTTGGATTACTTACTTCTTTGTTCGACTTGTGTTCTATTTCTCTTGACAATGTATATGCTCATATGTTTTATAGACTTATTTTTAACTAGAGAGAGTGTGTTGTAGGAGTTCACAATATATGCATAATGGGGAATTTTTGAGTCGTACAATGTGGGATAGAGCGGCTCTAAATGTTTGACTGAAGAGTTTTGAATGAAATGATGGAGAGATTCAAGGACAACATGAATTTTTCAAAACTTAAGCCTCAGTAAGGAGTGGAATCTAATGACGTCTACACAAGAAAGGACTCCACTTTCTCAAATCAATTAAACATCAAGTCTTCATTGAGCACATATTATTCTTTGATTTAGTGAAGTTGTCATTTTCAGTTACGAGAAAATAATGGAGTACTATTGATGATTTGTCAATTTTCAAAGAATATGGAGATTGGCTACCTGCAATTGGTGATTTTATGAAGAAATATATTGCTATATTTAAGTTCTTTTATGTTATTTGGAAGACATTTTCTAGAGTTTCTTAAAACAAATTGTTAGGATCCTCACGAGCCATGGATCTTGTCACCCTCCTCTCTTCTCTTCTTTCCATTACCTTGCTTGACGTTGAGATAGAATGATGGAATGATGAAGATTGAATTTCGGAAAGGGATTGGGGAAAAATGGGAGAGAGCTTGAAGGAGCTCTCGACCTGTTTACCTAATTTACTCTAGCTAAAGTATACTCAATTTCTATCTTCTCATTACCCTAGCCGTCCCCTTAAATAGGGTTGAGGATGCCCAAACACTTTAGACCCCTTGGGTCAATGGTTCAAATCAATAAATGCTAAACCAACCCAAACCAGAGACAAACCCAAACCAAAAACAATTACATGGAAATTGAAAATCACATTAATTAATTCCTACGCCTGTTGGTAACTCATGATGCTATAGAGTCCATAACATCGCCCCCCTCCTGGAGAAAGAGCTTGTCCTCAAGCTCGAAGGATGGATATAAAAGTCGAAATGCTGATAACGTCTCCCATGTGGTGTCACTTGGGTTGGCATCTGCCCACTGGATGAGAATTTCCCAATCACCCTGAATGTGGTGTGCGTTTAAAACCTGAACTGGAATAGAAAGGATTCTGCCCTCATGTAGTGGTGGCAGCGAAGTGTGCAGTAGGGGTGAGTCACCCTGGAATGGCTTCAATTGGGAGACATGAAATACATTATGTATCTTTGCTTCTGTTGGTAGCTGCAAGCGGTATGCCACGGACCCAATTTTGTCCAACACCTGAAATGGACCATAATATTTTGGAGATAGCTTATGGCGCTTGGATGCAGTCAGGGACAACTGTCGGTAGTGTTGTAGCTTTAACCACACATAGTCACCGGGGAAATAAGATACCTCCCGGTGCTTCTTATCATAATAAAGCTTCATAGAGTGTTGGGCCTCCTGTAGATGAGTACGTACCTCAGTGATCATAGCGCCTCTTTCAGCTAACGCCTAGTCCAAAGTGACGACTTTGGATGCCCCAAGTTCATATGGTAACAGACGAGGTGGTTCTCTGCCATAAACGACCCTGAAAGGAGTAGTTCCCAGTGCTGTGTGGTAAGATGTGTTATAGCAAAATTCTGCCCATGAAAGCCATTTCACCCACCGTCTAGGTGCGTCCCCCACAAAACAACGAAGATACATTTCAATTGTGTGATTGACGACCTCTGTTTGTCTATCCGTTTGTGGATGATATGCAGACGAAAATGCCAATTGGGTTCCTTGTAATTTGAATAATTCCTTCCAAAAGATACTGGAAAAAATGGCATCCCTGTCACTGATAATGGATGTGGGAATTCCATGTAATCGAAAAATGTTGTCCATAAATAATTGAGCAACATGAGCAGCAGTATATGGATGCGCCAAAGCAATGAAGTGACCATATTTTGAAAACCGATCAACGATGACGAAGATCACAGATTTACCTGATGAAACAGGAAGGCCAGCAATGAAATCCATTGAAATGTTGGACCAGATTTGAGATGGTAGTTGCTGAGGTTGCAGTAGTCCGGCAGGACTTAAAGATCCGGCCTTGTTTCATTGACAAATCTGACAAGCAGCTACATAATCAGCAATTGTGCTCTTCATGCCCTTCCAGTAAAAGTCCCGACTGATTCGGAAATATGTTTTCTGTCGACCCTCATGTGTGCTATCATGGATAGAGGATAGGATGGTGTGAAGAAGTGGGGACGTATGATGCATTAAAATCTTGTTTTTGTAGAGTATGAGACGATCCTGAATCGCCCAATGAGGAGTCGCTGTCCCCTGTTGAATATCCTGATATAATGATAGGAGATCTGGATATTGATGTACTTCCTCACGAATATAATCTAGCCCCAGTGAACGTGGGTGACTGATAACATAAACTTGTGTGGCTGAAATATCCCGACGTGATAAAGCATCAACCCCCAAATTCGAACTACCCGGCTTATAGTGAACCGTAAAATCGAAGCCCATGAGTTTAGTTAACCAATGCTGCTGTGGGGATGTGGTTAGGCGTTGTTCAAGTAGATACTTGAGGCTGCAATGATCTGTAAGAATGAGAAATGGTCGTCCCCAGAGATAAGGTTGCCAATGTTGGACAGCGTTGGCTAGCCCAATCAATTCCCTCTCATATGCAGCTAACTTATGGTGGTGTTGTCCCAACTGACAGCTGAAATAAGCAATGGGGTGTCCCAATTGTTGTAACACTGCCCCTATACCTCCCCCGGATGCATCCACCACAAAGTCTCCCTCAAAATCTGGTAATTGTAGGACTGGCACTGAGGCTAAGGCCTCCTTTAACAGGTGAAAGGCCTGTTCTGCTGAAGGAGACCAGTGGAAGACATATTTTTTGAGAAGGTTGTTGAGTGGTGCTGCTATCTGGCCATAAGATTGGATAAATTTTCTGTAATATCCCGCTAGGCCCAAAAATCCCCTTAATGCTGTGATGGAGGTGGGAATCGGCCAATCTGTTACTGCTTGTATCTTGCTCTGGTCAACTTTCACGCCCACAACTGATATGACGTGGCCCAAATATGCCACCTCAGATGTACCCATAGAACATTTGGATTTATTCAAAACCAAATGATGAGAGCGTAGAATGGTAAATACCTGATGGAGGTGTTGGAGATGTTCTTCCCAATTTTTGTTGTACACCAGAATGTCATAAAAAAATACTAACACATAGTTGCGTAGAAGCGATGAAAATACCTCATTCATGAGGGCCTGAAAGGTGGAGGGGGCATTGGAGAGACCGAAGGGCGTGACGAGGAATTCGAAATGACCGTGATGTGTGCGGAACGCCGTCTTCTCCACATCAGCCGGGTGAACTCTTATTTGATGATAGCCCGATTTCAAATCTAACTTGGTAAAAATTGTAGCACCATGTAACTCATCCAACAACTCGTCCACGACTGGAATGGGGAACTTGTCTTTAATTGTCTGCAAGTTGAGTTGCCTATAGTCAACACAAAACCTCCATGATTTATCCTTTTTTTGTACTAGTAACACTGGGGAGGAAAAAGGAGATCGACTGGGCTGGATCACTCCCTGAGCGAGCATATGCATGCACTGTCGTTCTATTTCATCTTTCTGTATATGCGGGTAACGATAAGGTCGCACCACTACTGGATCAGTTCCCAACTTTAAATGAATGTGGTGATCGTAGTGACGCACTGGTGGTAGACCCGTAGGGTCATTAAATAAATCCGCATATGTTGTAAGTAAAGGAGCTAACTGACCATCACCATTGTGCTGAAGCTGTAAAGTGTGAAGTGCGTTAGGGACCTGTGCCACAATACCTTGTAATGTAATCTGGCCTTGTGGTGCTGTAATGTCATAGTCCGAGCCTGAAAGTCCCATAATATAGGTCCTAATAATTGAAGCCATTTGACCCCGAGCACAAAATCAAATCCAGCCAAAGGAATGACTAGTAAGTCGGCCTGAAAGGAATGTCCCTCAATGGTGAAAGGGGTGTTTGCACATAACCCCACACTTGAAATTTTAGCCCCATTGGCCACTAAAACCGAGAGACTCCTTTGCTGTTGAATTTCCAATCCCAATTGTTGCGCTGCTGGTTCACTGATAAAATTATGGGTGCTGCCCGAATCAACTAAAGCAAGTAGCATGAGATGGTGTAACCTGACCTTTACCTGCATGGTATTAGAACTACATAGGCCATGCATGACATGAAGGGAGAGCTCTGGTTCTTGTTGTACCTCTTCAACAAATTCATTTTCAGGAAGCTCTTTTGATTCTTCTTCCAGCAGTTCAATACTGAATAAGCGTTTATAGGTATGTCCTGGAAGGAATTGTTCGTCACAATTAAAACATAGGCCCTTGGCCTTTCTAGCTTCCATTTCCTCTTTAGTCAAAAATTTATGTGGCATAGTGTGTGGAGGCACACTAGTAGACTGAATTGCTCGATTAGGGGCAGAGGACCCAAAACGTGGACCAGATGCAGTACCCTGTATTCTGTTGTTCCAAAATGGTTTTTGGTGAAAAGATTCTTTTACAACTCTCTTTTTGTGTTCCATAGCTCTGGGATAATTCATTGCAGAGTCCAAATCTGTCGGACCCAGTAATTCCACTTCCAATCTAACTGCCTCTGTCAATCCAACATTAAAAATCTGAACATGTAGGTGAGGAGGAACAAATTCACTGGCTCGGGCCAACCTTTCTTGGAAAGTTTTTTGGTACACTTCTAAGGTGCCTGTCTGTTTATAGTTGATCAATTCCCCCACTGGGTTGCTGCTAGCTGGAGGTCCAAACCTCAACTGGCAAGCATGTTTAAAGTGCAGCCAATCCTGAGTGGAATGGACATTTCGGTAGTGATGGAACCTCATGAGCACTTCATTGAGCAGGTGGTAGTCGGCCAATGTAACCTTGTCCATTTCCACCGTTTGTTGATGATAGAAGAATTGTTCACATTTCGTGAACCACAGTAAAGGATCTTTAGAGCCATCATATGTAGGAAAGTTAAGTTTAAAGTACATTGGAATCATGGTTGGTCCTTGTGAGTGAGTGACCAAGGGAACAGGTGGTTGGCGAAGTGCTGGATTTGGTGGTGGCGTGAATTGTTGGTGATGTACTGGTTGTGGTTGAAAATTGGTGGCTGGTGGTGGCGTTGGTGCTTGAATTGCAGCAAGTTGTCGGATGATTGTTTAGAGAGATGATTCCAGCTTATGTAATGTATTATGGATGTGAGAAATTTCAATACCTTGAAGAGTGGATCGTTATTGAAGTTCTGAAAGTACTTGACGTATGTCCTCTGGAGAAGAAGAATCACCGAGGGTGGACCTGTTTGATACCACGTTGTTAGGATCCTCACGAGCCATGGATCTTGTCACCCTCTTCTCTTCTCTTCCTTCCATTACCTTGCTTGACGTTGAGATAGAATGATGGAATGATGAAGATTGAATTTCGGAAAGGGATTGGGGAAAAACGGGAGAGAGCTTGAAGGAGCTCTCGACCTATTTACCTAATTCACTCTAGCTAAAGTATACTCAATAGCTATCTTATCATTACCCTAGTCATCCCCTTAAATAGGGTTGAGGACGCCCAAACACTTTAGACCCCTTGGGTCAATGGTTCAAATGAATAAATGCTAAACCAACCCAAACCAAAAACAATTACATGGAAATTGAAAATCACATTAATTAATTCCTACGCCTGTTGGTAACTCGTGATGCTATAGAGTCCATAATACAAATGTCTTGAACAACAAGCTAGATTGAAAGTCTAGGTCGAGGGTATGAGAAACCCTCAAGATCAATGGACCATATCTCAAATATTTATGTAAATATTGTTACCATAGGACATGAGTTCAAGATTGGAGGATGCCAAGAGAGGCTAAAGTTTCACATTGGCATAGTTGGAATGGGAGTGCCAAAAGGATTTGAAGCATCATAGGTACATTCAACTCAATGGTTCTGAATTGTTGGTTTGAGTCGTCCAAGTCGTTGATTTTGATTCATTGAGTTACATTTTTTCTATTATTTGTTTCACTCCCAATCTCCAAGTTTCCCAACTATGTTTGAACACGTATGCTTTTATTCACAATACTTGTTAGGAATTAGACGCCCTAATTCCAAACTAACAAGAGCAAGAATAATAAATGTGGAAGAAGGGAAAAACAAGCATGAAAAAGCACAACAAATTTTATATAGGTTCGCCTCATGGTGAGACTATGCCCTGTCTTTTGCCCTTTAAGTAATCCACTATGAAGATGAAATACTTTACAAGAGAAAGTGCACACTTATAGGTGTTTCTCTCTAACCTCTCGGGCTGCAACTCGAGATGGTCCTCAGATTAAGATGATAATTAGCGATTCACGACCAACTCAACGTAGCCCATTAATTAGGCTCCACAACTTAACAATACCAAAGTATGTATGATGAACCACTACTTCCAATGGTATCAAAGAAACTACATCTTTTACATGAAGGATGAAGTGAGATTTTCTCACATAAATCTCTAATATAAGATTAGAATATCAGGTAAAATTCACTTCAAAGGAGATACTCTTCGGTGGTTTTAATATCTAATGTGGTTAATTTGTGGGTTGCATCAAATTAAATCATTAGCTTCTTGAAATATTTAGCCTTGATTATTATGTGATATTGGTAAATTATTTTATTTTTTATTTCTACAAGTCATGCATGGTTTATCAACTATTTTTTAAGGTTTTCATAAAATATTTGCCTTAAATCGCTTTTTTATATACCTTAATAATAATGTTATAATAATCCCCCTTCTTTCCCCTTATTATCTTTTGAAAGTCCTAATTTTCGCAAGAAGCTCCAATGAGTTTACAACAAGATCCATGGATCTACCTAAGATTGTCTAATAAGCTTGTAATGCACCCAGATCTAGTTGATATATTTGATTTGCCATGCAATTTCTTACTATAAAATTTTTTTGGAGTTAAGCAACCTCAAATGAAAATGCTCATACTCGAACATGTTTTTTAATGGATTGCATCGATCATTGTTATACAGACTGTATGAGAAATTCTTTAATAAAATATTTCATCTCTCTGATGTATTCATGAAACTTTTCATTTGCATAAGCTAACATTTGCTGGTTCACTCCCTAATCTTATCATCCATTTGCTGTATTCATTTATTTATGCATGACCTATTGAGGTGGAATCTTTTTGAAATCCATTAAAATGCCTGAAAAGAGATTATCTCTCTATTCAGAAAAGGACAATTTGTTTGGTGAGCTACCAGCTTAATCTCACTAGTTTTAGAAAATGACAATTGGGTTGGTGAGCCTCGTCAATTACTACAAATGTTTTTCTGGATGGTAGCAGGTTCGTTCAAATAGAAAATTTTCACTTGAGACCAAAGTGAAACCGGATTTGTTCAAAACACAAAGTAGTCTCATCAAAGGCCCATACATGACTCGATTTCGCACGGGTTTTGATTTTAATTCACAAACAAGAAAAATACATAACTGATTCACTAAGTTTTTTTATATTTTTTATTGGTATTTGAACTGTAAATCTGTGACAAAAAACAAGGCCAAGGAAGAAGAATCCATTGCAAAATCGCTCTTGTTGAATTTATGGAAAAAAGTAATATTTCATTGACCTCATTCACTTATTACAATCAGAGTACATGAACCTCTATTTGTAATAGAGGAAGGTAGTAGAGTCCCATTATAATAAAATTACCTTTGTCCCAATTACACCCAAACTCTAACACTTAAAGATAAGTCCGAGCATAATGAAATAAATCAATATAGATAAAAGACAAACATAACTCAAACTAAAACTCTTCTAGGATGTGACCATAAGATAAAGATGCATTTGTGAGTCTTTGATCTTCCAACTTATGTGATAAGGATGCCAACTTGTGGTAATCATGGTGGGTCCTACTTCTTATGTGCTTGGACCCATCTTGTGGGCCTTCCTTGGTCATGTGGGCTTGGTCTCTCTATCTTCCAACAACTCTTACATTACTGATTGATCACTAAGTTTTTTTTTTCTTTTTGTAATTGAACAGTACATATGTGACAAAAGTCAGGGAATGCTCCAGACTAGGCGTGAAGAGGAAAAGAAGTGGGTACCCTTTATGGCAGGACTTGCCCCAGGATATTATTTACAATATCTTCTCCAGACTCGAGGCGACTAATCTCATATTTGGAGCTCCTTATTGTTGAAAGTCATGGTACGATGTTTCCTTAGATGCTTCACTATGGAAAAAGGTGAAGATGCCCATGGAGATAGGAATGAGAAACATGATGCTCGGCTCAAATGATGAAATCGAGGCTGCAAAGGAGCAAGCCATGGGGTTGGAGATAGAAGAGGAGATAGATAATGCCCAGATGGAGGGTGGTGTGAACGAGAGAGTGGAAGTTGTCGGGGAAGAAGAATTGGCAGGCGGAGTTGGTGGAGAGGAAGAGGTAGGGGTGCTATAGGATGAGTAAACAGAAGTTGGCGAAGTGTTGCAGAATCGGTGAGGTAGGTGTTGGAAATTAAAATGATGCTCCATCTCTCTGTTTCTCAAAAAATAAAATTACGCTCGGACAGGTAGAAGAATGGCTATGATAACTCTCTGAATTTTTCTCTTATTTCTTCTTATCATTTTACATAGCTTACAGTAGTTTAAAGACAAAGGGTAACTTTTGTCTTTTTGGCGTGTCATTTTTGCCCTTGCATTATTACCTTTCAGCACCAAAAGCAGGGGTAGAAATATCATTTTTGCTTGTGACATCATGATGATGACGTGCAGGAATCTTTTTTAGCCATCTTTGTTGACTTGGTGTAGCCGTCATTGAGGACTTTTGTAGCCGCCTTTGCGGACTTTTTAGCCGCCTTTGCTGATTTTGATTTCGTCGTGGGCATAGTCTGTTGACGTGGCTACTAACTAGTTTGCTGACGTGGCCGCTGACTGCTCATTCGGACAACTGCCTTTCTGTGCACAATTTACAGGTGTGCTCCTTCGGAAAAGTCTTCTGGGCCATCTGGCAGAAGCTTTCCTTTGTTGTTTTGCTGAAGGGGATATTTCCTCCAAGGAGTTTCTTCAGCGTGGCTTCGAGACTGGTCTGGACAGAAGTCGGAGTCTCTTTATAGCTTTTAGAGACGATCGTCAGGGGAACGGAGGTCTTGTAGACGAAGCTTCTCTTTTTCTGAATCGGCTGTTGTATGAGCTGTATCAGGTTCTTTGTTATGGACTCTATAGCATCACGAGTTACCAACAGGCGTAGGAATTAATGAATGTGTTTTTCAATTTCCATGTAATTGTCTCTTGGTTTGGTTTTGTCTTTGGTTTGAGTTGGTTTAGCATTTATTGGTTTGAACCATTGACCCAAGAGGTCTTTAGGGTTTTGGATGTCCTCCACCCTATTTAAGGGGACGGCTAGGGTAATGAAGATTATGAATTGAGTTCACTTTAGTTAACGTAATTTAGATAAACAGGTCAAGAGGTCCTTCAAGCTCTCTTCTGTTTTTCCCCCAATTCTCCTTTCCGAAATTCAATTCCCTTCAACCCCTCATTCCATCTCAACGTCAAGCAAGGTAATGGAAGGAAGAGAAGAGAGGAGGGTGACAAGATCCATGGCTCGTGAGGATCCTAACAACGTGGTATCAGACAGGTCCACCCTCGGTGATTCCTCTTCTCCAGAGGACACACGTCAAGTCCTTTAAGAACTTCAACAACGATCCACTCTTCAAGGTACTGAAATTTCTCACATCAATACTACCTTACAAACTCTGGAATCATCTCTACAATCCATCCTCCAACAACTTGCTGCACTTCAAGCACCAACACCACCACCAAATCCACCCCTGCGCCAACCAATGGGTTCAATGACCACTCACGCACAAGCACCATCAATGGTTCCCAGGTACTTTAAACTTAACTTTCCTACATATGATGCTCTAAAGATCCTTTACTGTGGTTCACGAAATGTGAACAATTCTTTTATCATCAACAAACGGTGGAAATGGACAAGGTTACTTTGGCCGCCTACCACATGCTCGATGAAGCGCTCATGTGGTTCCATCACTACCGAATGTCCATTCCATTCAGGATTGGCTGCACTTTAAACATGCTTGCCAGTTGAGGTTCGGACCTCCAGCTAGCAGCAACCCAGTGGGGGAATTGATCAACTACAAACAGACCAGCACCTTAGAAGTTTATCAAAAAACGTTCCAAGAAAGGTTGGCCAGAGCTAGTGAATTTGTTCCTCCTCTCCTACATGTTCAGATTTTTAATGCTGGATTGACAGAGGCAGTCAGATTGGAAGTGGAATTACTGGGTCCGACAAATTTGGACTCAGCAATGAATTATGCCAGGGCTGTGGAGCACAAACAGAAAGTTCTAAAAGAGTCTTTACAAAGAAAACCTTTTTGGCAAAACAGAATACAGGGTACTGCATCTGGTCCACGTTTTGGGTCCTCTGCCCCTAACCGAGTATATCAGGCTACTAGTGTACCTCCACACTCTATGCCACGTAAATTTTTGACGAAACAGGAAATGGACGCTCGAAAGGCAAATGGCCTATGTTTTAATTGTGATGAACAATTCCTGCCCGGACATACTTGTAAACGTTTATTCAGTATTGAATTGTTGGAAGAAGATTCAGAAGAGCTTCTTGAAAATGAAATTGTTGAAGAGGTACAACAGGAAGCAGAGCTCTCCCTCCATGCCATGCATGGCCTGTGTAGTTCTAATACCATGCAGGTAAAGGCCAGGTTACATCATCTCATGCTACTTGCTTTAGTTGATTCGGGCAGCACACATAATTTTATCAGTGAACCAGCCGCACAACAATTGGGATTGGAAATTCAACAACAAGGGGGACTCTCAGTTTCAGTGGCCAATGGGGCCAAAATTGCTAGCGTGGGGTTATGTGCTAACACCCCTTTCACCATTGAGGGGCATTCCTTTCAGGCAGATTTACTAGTCATTCCATTGGCTGGATTTGATTTGGTGCTCGGGGTCAAATGACTCCAGTTATTAGGACCGATATTATGGGACTTTCAGGCTCGGACTATGACATTTTCAGCACCACAGGACCGGATTACATTACAAGGCATTGTGGCACAGTTCCCTAATGCACTTCACACTTTGCATATTCAACACACGGGTGATGATCAGTTAGCTCCTTTACTTACAGCATTTGCGGATTTATTTAATGACCCTACAGGTCTACCACCAGTGCGTCATTGCGATCACCGCATTCGTTTAAAGTTGGGAACTGATCTAGTAGTGGTGCGGCCTTATCGTTACCCGCATATCCAGAAAGAGAAATAGAACGACAGTGCATGCATATGCTCGCTCAGGGTGTGATCCAGCCCAGTCGATCTCCTTTCTCCTCACCAGTGTTACTTGTACGTAAAAAAGATAAATCTTGGCGATTTTGTGTCGACTATCGGCAACTCAACTTGCACACAGTTAAGGACAAGTTCCCCATTCCAGTCGTGGACGAGTTGCTGGATGAGTTACATGGTGCTACAATTTTTACCAAATTAGATTTGAAATCGGGCTATCATCAAATACGAGTTCACCAGGCGGATGTGGAGAAGACTGCCTTCCGCACACATCACGGTTATTTCGAGTTCCTCATCATGCCCTTCGGTCTCTCCAATGCACCATCCACCTTTCAGGCCCTCATGAATGAGGTCTTTTCATCACTTCTGTGCCACTATGTGTTAGTCTTTTTTTATGACATTCTGGTCTACAACAAAAATTGGGAAGAACATCTCCACCACCTCCACCACCTCCACCAGGTATTTACCATTCTACGCTCTCATCATTTGGTTTTGAATAAATCAAAATGTTCTATGGGTACATCTCAGGTGGCATATTTGGGCCACGTCATATCAGCTGTGGGCGTGAAAGTTGACCAGAGCAAGATACAGGCAATTACAGATTGGCCGGTTCCCACCTCCACTACATCATTAAAGGGATTTTTGGGCTTAGCGGGATATTATAGAAAATTTATCCAATCTTATGGCCAGATAGCAGCACCACTCAACAACCTGCTAAAAAAAAATGCCTTCCACTGGTCTTCTTCAGCAGAACAGGCCTTTAACTTGTTAAAGGAGGCCTTAGCCTCAGCGCCAGTCCTACAATTACCAGATTTTGAGGCAGAATTTGTGGTGGAATGTGATGCCTCCGGGGGAGGTATAGGGGCAGTGTTACAATAATTGGGACACCCCATTGCTTATTTCAGCCGTCAGTTGGGACAACACCACCATAAGTTAGCTGCATATTAGAGGGAATTGATTGGGTTAGCCAAGGCTGTCCAACATTGGCGACCTTATCTTTGGGGAAGACCGTTTCTCATTCATACAGATCATTGCAGCCTCAAGTATCTTCTTGAACAACGCATCACCACATCCCCACAGCAGCATTGGTTAATTAAACTCATGGGCTTTGATTTTACGGTTCATTATAAGCCAGGTAGTTCGAATTTGGGGGTTGATGCCTTATCACATCGGGATATTTCCGCCACTCAAATTTATGCTATCAGTCACCCACGTGCACTGCTATTAGATTCTATTCGTGAGGAAGTAAATCAATATCCGGATCTCATGTCATTATATTAGGATATTCAACAGGGGACAGCTGCTCCTCATTGGACGATTCAGGATCGTCTCATTCTCTACAAAAACAGGATCTTTTTGTATAATACATCCCCACTTCTTCACACCATCCTGTCCTCTATCCATGATAGCACACATGAGGGTCGACAGAAAACATTTTTCTGAATCAGTCGGGACTTTTACTGGAAGGGCATGAAGAGCACAATTGCTGATTATGTAGCTGCTTGTCAGATTTGTCAAAGAAACAAGACTGAATCTTTAAGTCCAGTCGGCCTACTACAACCTCTCCAATTACCATCTCAAAATCTGGTATGATATTTCCATGGACTTCATTGCTGATCTTCCCATTTCATCAGGTAAATTGGTGATATTCGTCGTCGTTGATCGGTTTTCAAAATATGGGCACTTCCTTGCTTTGGCGCATCCATATACTGCTGCTCAGGTCGCTCAATTATTTATGGACAACATCGTCCGATTACATGGAATTCCCTCATCCATTATCAGTGACAGGGATGCCATTTTTACCAATCTCTTTTGGAAGGAATTATTCAAATTACAGGGTACCCAATTGGCATTTTCGTCTTCCTATCATCCACAAACTGACGACCAAACAGAGGTTGTCAATCACACGATTGAAATGTATCTTCGTTTTTTTGTGGGAGACGCACCTAGAAGATGGGTGAAATGGCTTTCAAGGGCAGAATTTTGCTATAACACATCTTACCACATAGCACTGGGTACTACTCCTTTCAGGGTAGTTTATGGCAGAGATCCACCTCGTTTGTTACCATATGAACTGGGGGCATCCAAAGTCGTCACTTTGGACCAAGCATTAGCTGAACGAGATGCTATGCTTACTGAGGTACGTACACATTTGCAGGCGACCCAACACTCTATGAAACACTTTTATGATAAGAAGCACCGGGAGACATCTTATTGCCCTGGAGACTATGTGCGGTTAAAGCTTCAACACTACCGCCAGCTGTCCCTGACTGTAGCCAAGCGCCATAAGCTGTCTCCAAAATATTATGGTCCATTTCCGATATTGGACCAAATTGGGCCTGTGGCATACCGCTTGCAGCTACCACCGGAAGCAAAGATCCACAATGTATTTCACGTCTCCCAATTGAAGCCCGTCCAGGGTGACTCGCCCCTACAGCACACTCCACTGCCGCCACTACATGAGGGCATAGTCCTTTCTCGTCCAGCTCAGGTAATACAAGCACGCCACATTCAAGGGGATTTTGAAATTCTAGTCCAGTGGGCAGATGCCGATCCCAGTGACACCACATGGGAGCCGTTATCAGTATTTCGACTTTTATATCCTTGCTTAGAGCTTGAGGACAAGCTCTTTCTCCAGGAGGGGGGTGATGTTATGGACTCTATAGCATCACGTGTTATCAACAGGCGTAGGAATTAATGAATGTGTTTTTCAATTTCCATGTAATTGTTTGGTTTGGGTTGGTTTAGCATTTATTGGTTTGAACCATTGACCCAAGAGGTCTTTAGGGTTTTGGACGTCCTCCACCCTATTTAAGGGGACGGCTAGGGTAATGAAGATTATGAATTGAGTTCACTTTAGTTAACGTAATTTAGATAAACAGGTCAAGAGGTCCTTCAAGCTCTCTTCCGTTTTTCCCCCAATTCTCCTTTCCGAAATTCAATTCCCTTCAATCCCTCATTCCATCTCAACATCAAGCAAGGTAATGGAAGGAAGAGAAGAGAGGAGGGTGACAAGATCCATGAATCGTGAGGATCCTAACATTCTTGAGCCCACGGATACGCCTGGTTGGCCAGACTGCTTCTGGGCAAGGCTTGGCTTTTGGAACATGTCGGGGATCATATTCCATATTTGCGTCACCTTCTTTGATGCCTTCAAGTGTCATGACAGAAATGCTTGGAAACACCTTTGTGTCAGTAACAATTTCAGCAATACAGGAAATGAAATGAAGTTGAATTCCTTTACTTTTTGTTATGGAGATGAAACTTTTTCAAGCCTCCACAATTTCCTTTGGCATTTTCTCCAACACTGATAAGTCGGTGGAGTGGAGTACCATCTGTTTTATGAATCCATATGCATAAAGCATGGATGCATTTTTTGAGTCTATTTCATGACTCAGCTTCACTTGATTCCAACTGTTGCTGGGCTCAGTGGTGAAGAAGGGAGTGTTCATCCCTTGTCCAATTTGTTCATTCCATCTCTGGAATTGAACAGTATGATCGGATTTGATCTTTGAACGAACGATGTCCACCTTTTGAGGGCGTAGCAAGGGTTCCTCAGACATAATGTCTGAAAGTTTTAAAGGTTTAAATTTCTTTAAAAACTCAAACTCATTAAAACTAGTTTTATTTGGTTTATTTAGGCTTTTCAACCTTGTAAACTCAGACGGGGTAACCAATTTTGTCTTGAATGATTTCTCATTACTAGACAAGTCCGTTTCCATCTGGGATGGATCCGTTAAGACTTCCTTTTCAGCTCTAGATTGACAGGTAGAAGTCCCTGATTCTGATTTCAACGAAATCGTTAAGGTTTCCTTTCCAGCTCTAGATTGGCAGGTAGAAATCCCTGATTCCCCTATCTTCAGAGAAGATTGGGTTATGATTTCCTTCTCATGCCTAGCATGATCGGTAGAAATCCCGGGTCGACCCGTGTTTATCAAAACACTAAAGTCATCCGTCTGCTGATTAGCTGACGTTGTGGCTTCCTTTTCTCGCGATGGAGATCCGGTAGAAGTCCCGGAGGAGCTTGGCATTGCATGCCGTTGAGTGAGTTCTTTTAACTCTTCGGTTAATTCTTTAACCTTGAGTTGTAAGACTTCTCCACTTAACCCGAAACGGGCACAATTCTCATGTATGTCTACTTGTTCTGAAAGAACTAAAAGACTGTCGAATAGTGACTGTAGGGTTGAGAGCAATACCGTGAGTGTGGCAATTGCTGCAGCTAGGTCCATTAGGGTGCTGCTGAGGGGTGTTATGGACTCAATAAGACTGAGTCATCTACTTTACTTTTATTATTTATGTTGCTTTTAATTTCGAATTTTATTGATTTGTAATAAGACTTAAAGGTAGGGGTAGAATTGGGTTTAATAACCCTAACCTATGTTGATGTTAATTACCCTATTTAAGGGGTAAGGATGGAGAAATAAAGCAAGTTCGGAATTAGCATAAACTAGGGTAATTTAGGTTCCTTCTAGGCTCTCTATTCTAGGGTTCTTGGTGTGAACTCTCTTGGGGGTTTGCTGCATCCATTGGGGAGTCTTTGAGGAGATCTTGGAAGGAAAAGGAGGAGGAATCAGCCTTCTCTTCCATGCTGCAATAGTCATCCATCTCTTCCACGAACCAGTAGTGAGGGAAGGAGGATTTGGTTGAGTCTTAGCATCAAGAAAGGGATTTTCGAGTTGCTGAATTGAAGGAGGTCTTCAAGAGGTATTTTTATCTATCTTTTCCGAGTTTACAAGAGCTAGAGACTGCCCTCTTTACATTCAGCATTGGTAGTTGCATGAATTTAGAAACCCTACTCATTGATGTGAGGTATAAAGTGGGGTTTCATAATTGGATCCTTAAAACAGTCTCTTGCTTGAATTGGTGCATTCATAATTAAGAAAAGGAAACTCCTTTTCAAGGGGAATGAATTCAGTAAAGGGAAAGGGGTTGTTCTTGAGTAATTACAGCAAGTAAAACCCTCTTCACATGAATCATAAAAGAGGGGTTTCATATCTGAGTGCTTAAACAGTCCTTTAACTTGCTAGTTGCATCTATAATTGAGAAAAGGAAACTCCTTTTCAATTATAACGTGTGAGGGAAGAAAAAGATAGTTTCTTTTCACAAAAAACGTGTTAAGAAACCCTCTAACAGTGCTGGATTCATATTCAACTCGCCGAGTTACTAGATCCATGGCTAGGGACCATAACAACTTGGTATCAGAGCAGGGTAACCCGGTAGAGAGAAGCACCAATGAATACTTTGAATTGCTTGAAAGAAAATTTGATATTGTCCTAGAGAGGTTCTCAAAAATTGATATCGATATGGAGACCTTGAAGGGAAGGATGGATAGCATGGAGAATGGTCTAACTACTGGCAAGAAATTTGCTGCATTGGAGGAGAAGTTCACTCTCAGTTTGGAAACTTTGAAAGGAAGGATGGATAGCATGGAGACTGGTCTGAGCACTGGCAAGAACCCAATTCCGGGAGACCATTCGCAGATCAGAGGGGGAGATGAGTTTACTAGACACACGAGTTTCTCGGGTCAGCAAGGACCCTTCATTCCGGGGGGACACCTCAACCATGGGGGAGGGACTGTACCCCTCATTCCAGATCAGAGAGGAGGGGACCATTCGTATAACAGAGGGGGAGATGAATTTCTGAGGCGCACGAGTTTTTCAGGACAGCAAGGACCCCTCATTCCGGGGGGACACTTCTACCAGGGGGGAGGCACTGTTCCGAGGTATACTAAAATGGAATTCCCTACTTATAATGGGTCAGAAGACCCTTTGATATGGTTGTATCGATGTGAAAATTTTTTTAGCCATCAGCGAGTCCCAACCTATGACCGAGTCAACATAGCTGTTTTCCACTTACTAGGGGAAGCACAACTTTGGTACCAGCTAGTTGAGGTTGATAGCGAGGTGGTAGATTGGGATGAATTTAAGCGACTGTGTTCTCTCCGTTTTTGTCCTCCGGCTTACAGTAACCCTTTGGGAGATTTGGTTTTACTATGCCAAACTGGGGCCGTGGAGCAATATCAAAAATTATTCCAGGAAAAATTAGCACGAGCCAGCAGTATCGTACAAGTGGATCAACAAGTTGCGCTATTTACAGCAGGACTGACAGAGGCCTTAAAGCTTGAGGTGGAGCTCTATGCACCTGTTGACTTATCAAGCGCTATGAATATAGCTCGTGCTTTAGAATTGTGACAACAGGCACAACACAGGCGACCTCCAGGGTCAGGGGAGCGCATTCCTCCGAGAAACAACCCGGGTATTACTTTGACAGGGGATCTGAGATCTAGTCATCCTACAACTCCTTATATAAAAAAAATTGACAAGTGCTGAGATGGCAGAACGGCGGGCTAAGAATCTATGTTACAACTGTGATGAACCATATCGGGTTGGGCATCAGTGCAAAAGATTGTTTTTGATCGATAAGGTTGAAGATGAGGATATCGAGGTGACAGAGGATATGATTGAGGAAGAACCACCGGACATCTCCCTGCATGCCATTACTAGGCAGCAATCGGCCACAACTACGCAAAATGGGAGCGGCTCGACAACTTTCACCAGGTCTACCCAGCTTCCGAGCTTGAGGTCAAGCTCGATCTCCAAGGGGGGGCAGATGTTATGGACTCAATAAGACTGAGTCATCTACTTTACTTTTATTATTTATGTTGCTTTTAATTTCGAATTTTATTGATTTGTAATAAGACTTAAAGGTAGGGGTAGAATTGGGTTTAATAACCCTAACCTATGTTGATGTTAATTACCCTATTTAAGGGGTAAGGATGGAGAAATAAAGCAAGTTCGGAATTAGCATAAACTAGGGTAATTTAGGTTCCTTCTAGGCTCTCTATTCTAGGGTTCTTGGTGTGAACTCTCTTGGGGGTTTTCTGCATCCATTGGGGAGTCTTTGAGGAGATCTTGGAAGGAAAAGGAGGAGGAATCAGCCTTCTCTTCCATGCTGCAATAGTCATCCATCTCTTCCACGAACCAGTAGTGAGGGAAGGAGGATTTGGTTGAGTCTTAGCATCAAGAAAGGGATTTTCGAGTTGCTGAATTGAAGGAGGTCTTCAAGAGGTATTTTTATCTATCTTTTCCGAGTTTACAAGAGCTAGAGACTGCCCTCTTTACATTCAGCATTGGTAGTTGCATGAATTTAGAAACCCTACTCATTGATGTGAGGTATAAAGTGGGGTTTCATAATTGGATCCTTAAAACAGTCTCTTGCTTGAATTGGTGCATTCATAATTAAGAAAAGGAAACTCCTTTTCAAGGGGAATGAATTCAGTAAAGGGAAAGGGGTTGTTCTTGAGTAATTACAGCAAGTAAAACCCTCTTCACATGAATCATAAAAGAGGGGTTTCATATCTGAGTGCTTAAACAGTCCTTTAACTTGCTAGTTGCATCTATAATTGAGAAAAGGAAACTCCTTTTCAATTATAACGTGTGAGGGAAGAAAAAGATAGTTTCTTTTCACAAAAAACGTGTTAAGAAACCCTCTAACAGTGCTGGATTCATATTCAACTCGCCGAGTTACTAGATCCATGGCTAGGGACCATAACAACTTGGTATCAGAGCAGGGTAACCCGGTAGAGAGAAGCACCAATGAATACTTTGAATTGCTTGAAAGAAAATTTGATATTGTCCTAGAGAGGTTCTCAAAAATTGATATCGATATGGAGACCTTGAAGGGAAGGATGGATAGCATGGAGAATGGTCTAACTACTGGCAAGAAATTTGCTGCATTGGAGGAGAAGTTCACTCTCAGTTTGGAAACTTTGAAAGGAAGGATGGATAGCATGGAGACTGGTCTGAGCACTGGCAAGAACCCAATTCCGGGAGACCATTCGCAGATCAGAGGGGGAGATGAGTTTACTAGACACACGAGTTTCTCGGGTCAGCAAGGACCCTTCATTCCGGGGGGACACCTCAACCATGGGGGAGGGACTGTACCCCTCATTCCAGATCAGAGAGGAGGGGACCATTCGTATAACAGAGGGGGAGATGAATTTCTGAGGCGCACGAGTTTTTCAGGACAGCAAGGACCCCTCATTCCGGGGGGACACTTCTACCAGGGGGGAGGCACTGTTCCGAGGTATACTAAAATGGAATTCCCTACTTATAATGGGTCAGAAGACCCTTTGATATGGTTGTATCGATGTGAAAATTTTTTTAGCCATCAGCGAGTCCCAACCTATGACCGAGTCAACATAGCTGTTTTCCACTTACTAGGGGAAGCACAACTTTGGTACCAGCTAGTTGAGGTTGATAGCGAGGTGGTAGATTGGGATGAATTTAAGCGACTGTGTTCTCTCCGTTTTTGTCCTCCGGCTTACAGTAACCCTTTGGGAGATTTGGTTTTACTATGCCAAACTGGGGCCGTGGAGCAATATCAAAAATTATTCCAGGAAAAATTAGCACGAGCCAGCAGTATCGTACAAGTGGATCAACAAGTTGCGCTATTTACAGCAGGACTGACAGAGGCCTTAAAGCTTGAGGTGGAGCTCTATGCACCTGTTGACTTATCAAGCGCTATGAATATAGCTCGTGCTTTAGAATTGTGACAACAGGCACAACACAGGCGACCTCCAGGGTCAGGGGAGCGCATTCCTCCGAGAAACAACCCGGGTATTACTTTGACAGGGGATCTGAGATCTAGTCATCCTACAACTCCTTATATAAAAAAAATTGACAAGTGCTGAGATGGCAGAACGGCGGGCTAAGAATCTATGTTACAACTGTGATGAACCATATCGGGTTGGGCATCAGTGCAAAAGATTGTTTTTGATCGATAAGGTTGAAGATGAGGATATCGAGGTGACAGAGGATATGATTGAGGAAGAACCACCGGACATCTCCCTGCATGCCATTACTAGGCAGCAATCGGCCACAACTACGCAAAATGGGAGCGGCTCGACAACTTTCACCAGGTCTACCCAGCTTCCGAGCTTGAGGTCAAGCTCGATCTCCAAGGGGGGGCAGATGTTATGGACTCAATAAGACTGAGTCATCTACTTTACTTTTATTATTTATGTTGCTTTTAATTTCGAATTTTATTGATTTGTAATAAGACTTAAAGGTAGGGGTAGAATTGGGTTTAATAACCCTAACCTATGTTGATGTTAATTACCCTATTTAAGGGGTAAGGATGGAGAAATAAAGCAAGTTCGGAATTAGCATAAACTAGGGTAATTTAGGTTCCTTCTAGGCTCTCTATTCTAGGGTTCTTGGTGTGAACTCTCTTGGGGGTTTTCTGCATCCATTGGGGAGTCTTTGAGGAGATCTTGGAAGGAAAAGGAGGAGGAATCAGCCTTCTCTTCCATGCTGCAATAGTCATCCATCTCTTCCACGAACCAGTAGTGAGGGAAGGAGGATTTGGTTGAGTCTTAGCATCAAGAAAGGGATTTTCGAGTTGCTGAATTGAAGGAGGTCTTCAAGAGGTATTTTTATCTATCTTTTCTGAGTTTACAAGAGCTAGAGACTGCTCTCTTTACATTCAGCATTGGTAGTTGCATGAATTCAGAAACCCTACTCATTGATGTGAGGTATAAAGTGGGGTTTCATAATTGGATCCTTAAAACAGTCTCTTGCTTGAATTGGTGCATTCATAATTAAGAAAAGGAAACTCCTTTTCAAGGGGAATGAATTCAGTAAAGGGAAAGGGGTTGTTCTTGAGTAATTACAGCAAGTAAAACCCTCTTCACATGAATCATAAAAGAGGGGTTTCATATCTGAGTGCTTAAACAGTCCTTTAACTTGCTGGTTGCATCTATAATTGAGAAAAGGAAACTCCTTTTCAATTATAACGTGTGAGGGAAGAAAAAGATAGTTTCTTTTCACAAAAACGTGTTAAGAAACCCTCTAACAGTGCTGGATTCATATTCAACTCGCCGAGTTACTAGATCCATGGCTAGGGACCATAACAAGGGGATCCATTTTACTTGTCTGTAACACAAGAAAATTCTCGAGTAAGAGTGTCAGGTAAATAGTTTTTATCTCCTTTAATGTGTTCAACAGTAAAAGAGAATTGAAAGAACCATTGCTGCCAACGAAGTAACCTACCGCGACAAAGTGAATCTTCTAAATTTCTTGTCATAAAATCGACAAAATTTTAACAGTCAGTTCTTACCAGAAATTCTTTGGGAGCAAGATAAATATAAAACTTTTTTACCCCATTCTTTACTGCTAAAATTTCTTTTTCATAAGAATGATAGTTTGTTTCAGCAGATGAAAATGTTCCTGAAGTATATTTGCATATTCTTTCAGAATCATTGATTTTGCATTTTAGGACTGCTGCCCAAGTGTGATCAGAGGCGTTAGTTTCTAAAATCAGATTTGCATCTGGATCAGGTAGAGTTAACACCGGGAGATGTTTCATCATTTGTTTGATCCGAATTACTTCAAGACTATCAGTGGGTGTCCATTCCCATTTGACGTTTTTCTTTAGTTTCTTTTGAAAGGGTTTCCTAATTTCTGCTAAATTCTTTATGAATTGTTCAGCATATGTTAGTCATCCTAAGAAACGTTAAAGTTGTTTTATATCTTCAATTTCATTCGAAAAAGCAGCTAGTTTTTCCAGAATATGATTTTGAAGAATGATTTCTCCTTTTGAGATGTTTAGACCTAAGAAATCTATCTTGGTTTTAAACAACTCTGATTTATTTTTGTTGAGTGCTATCGCAGCAATTTTTAAGGCATTTAAGACCTAAGTAATTGCTTCTTATGTTGATTCTTGGTTTCTGAAAAGACTAATATGTCATCAACATAAACTAAGCAAAATTTTAAGAATGGTTTGAGGATATCATCCATTCTTCTTTGAAATATGTTGGGTGCTTGTTTTAACCCAAAGGGCATTACAAGCCACTCATAATGTCCTGAAGGACAACTGAAAGCAGTAAGGGGAATAGCTCTTTCGGTTAGCCGAATTTGCCAAAACCCGGATTTGCAATCAAATTTAGAAAACCACTGTTTTCCTCTTATGGCAGCTATTAATCTTTCTTAGTTAGGAAGATAGTAGCCATCCATTTTTGTGGCTTCATTAACCTTTTTATAGTTAATGACCATTCTTGCTTTTCCTCTTTTTATCTCTGCATGATTCCGTACCAGGAAAGCAGGAGATGTATGTGGAGAATGACTTGCGTGGATTAATCCTTGAGCTAGCAAGTCATTTATCTGTGTTGAAAATTCTTCAACATCAGAAGGAGTGTAAACCATAGGTTTTTCTCTGATTTCTTTTTCAGGATCAAGAAGTTCGAGGTCGGCATATGGTTTTTGTTTATGCCACCATTCTAAGGGTTTCTCAGAACAAGTGGATTCCAGAAGTTGTTGAACTTCAGATTCACAGGACTCAGCGAGGAGCAGAGTTTCTAAGGGAGGAATCTCATCACCACGCTTGCTGCGTTTTTTGAAGACCTGATGGAGGACATCTCCATTGCTAGAAATGGCATAGGCTTCAGTGGGCTTTACTGCGTAGACAAATACAGCAGTATTATCGATTTCACGTCGAGTGCGACATCGAATTTTATAGTAGGCTGGTGTTTGCTCTACAGGGGCATGAAACATGAGCCATTCATTTCCTAGGACTAAATCTGGTCCTGAGTTTATGTTTGATCCTAAACTAATGAGTTTTGGAATCATAAACTTTTCACCTCCAATGTCGAGATGAATGTTTCGGGCTTCGGCAGGAAGAGAGATATTTTCTCCGGAGCCAACAGTTACTTGAAGGGGTACTTCAAGTGTTTTCCATAGATCTGTGGAAAGTAGATTTTGTCTGGCTAGGCAATATGAACTTCCTGTATCTACGAGAGCGTGTATATGGAATTTGATATATCCAGGTAGTTTAAGCATGACCGTGATATAAGAATTTCCAGATGCAACATGCTCGGCGTTTATGCGAATACTCGTTCAGAGAAGGAGCCTGAAGAGTCCGACATGTTCTCTGAGTTTTCCGAGGAGGAGGACTCAGTTGTAAGATGAAGTTCATATATTTCATCTTCTGATTGGATGTCATCGTAATGAATGAATTCCAATCCATTTTCTTCGGCTAGTAACATGTAAGTACTGTACCGCCGTTGTTGTTTATCATTTGGACAATCTTTTGCAAAATGTCCTTCTTTCTGGCATATCCAGCATTTGCATTTGCTTGGGGTTTTCCCCTTTGGGCAGTATGCATTTGACCCCTTTACTGGAGGTAGGGCCAGAATTTGTTCTTTTCTTAAAGTATCTCTTTTTAGGAGTACACCTTGTTGTAGAACTTTTTCGTATCCTAAATTTTTTCTGTTGAAATTTCTTAGGATATTTTCGTTGCTTATGAGAGGTGGTTTTGCAACCATAAGATCCTACATTTTTGTTTTGGTTTGAACAACATAATGTTTTTTTATTGCCTTACTACTTTTCTTTTGTAGTTTTTGGGTTTCACAAAGATTTGCGAACATGTCTTGTACAAATCTATGTCTTCTTCCTAAAGTATCAATATTTAGGAAAATATCCATGGTTAAAGTACCAAGTTCTGGATTGTTTTACCAATATTTTGTAATGTAGTCTTTTTCAGCTACATGTGCAAATGGTTCTGGCAATTTTGCATAAAAGATAGACAGATAAGGTTTCTGGTTTTCTTTTTGCAGTTTATAGAAGTAACTTGCAAACTCGCAGTAATATTTCTCATAAAAACAAATGTTACAGATTTGTAACTTGTTTAATTTCTGAAGAGTTTCTAAACGTTTTCTTTGTTTAGTACTCTCATTGTAGGCTTCTAGGGTTGGATGTATTCCTAGAAATTCCTTTGATATCTTAGCCACTAATCCTTTCATGATATTGGCTAGCGATATTGAGGTATTAACTCGTTTTTGGTCTTCGGGAAGGTTGTCCCACCAATGAGCTACATTACCCTGTAAAGCATGGGTAAAGAAATTAAATGCTGATTCTTGGTTCCAAGATTCATGCATATTTGCAGCATTGCTCATGCTTCTTTCCCAATCTTTAAGGACTTTTTCTCCATCCTTGGGGCAATCCAAGTTGAGGTAAAATCCAAAAGGGTTTATGCTATCTATGGTTTGGTGTCCCTTAGTAGCATTTGAAGGATCGACATTTGTGTATTTTGTCGAGTACCTTTGTCCTCCCAGGGATATTTTTGAGTGGGAGAAACTTTCTCGTTCTTGCGGGTGAACCACAGTACGGTTTTGGAAGTTATCTTGAAAGCTATCTTCCATGTGGGTGTCTCGTACCCTTGAAGTTTCTACTTCAAAATGGTCGCTACCACGAAGCATTCAAAATCTTTTACCAAGATCATCTGCCTTTTTGTCTTTTGCAGAGTAGTCTATTTTCTTGGTATTTTCTTCTGCAACTTCATCAGATTCCCAGGTTTCTGGTTCACTGTCGTGTTGCTCTTGTTGTTTACTAGAGGAAGGTTTTTCCTCTTGAACATAATAGATTGGTTGGCGACTGAAGGTATTATATTCTGCGTAAACTTCATCATCAGTGGAGGATGATGCTTTTGAAGCGATCCTAAAAGCTGGTGGTGTTGGATCCTTTTTTCTTTTAGGTGCTATGCAAGGTGTTGCAAAGTACACTAGGTTTTTAAGCCATCCGGTGATGTCAGGAAGGCTTAATGGTAATGGAGTTTCCATATGCATTAAATAGAAAAACTCATTCATGTTTACAAAGCTAAGAGGTTTAGCTTTTGTTTAATTTTTTCGATCTTGCATCGAAATCTATAGATGCGATTCGTGTATCTTTCCCAATGGAAATTGTACATTTCCATGGCGAAGATAGTATCATCTTCTGGTTGAAGCATGTTCCTGAGTAAGAGAGTAAAGGCTAGGCCATCTCTCTTTCTTTGCAAACGATCTAACAATTTTTGCCGATAGATCATCTATTTCGGGATGCTGTCCAAGCTTGTTCAGCATCTTCCTTTGTCCGGAATTTTCTGTGAGAATTTCTGGGAAATCCTATGACTTGGGCTTGGGCTTCTTCCCAGCTGTCATATATTCCTGTTTCTCTTCCTATGAAGACAACATACCAGTATTTTGTTTTTTTTGGTTTTCTGTATGTACTTGTAGAGGCTTCTCCTGTTGAAGCGGTGTCTACAGGTTGAGATACGGTTTCTTCTTGGGTCATTCTGTAGATTTCTCTTTGCCAAATGATTACCAAATCTTCTAAGAATTTCTTAGATATCATATTCTTGAAGTTCAAGTTGGTCAATCCTGATTTGGTGTTTCAGGTCTTTGATAACTTGTTTTAATCCTACTGGACCGAGTCCTAAGAATCGTCCATTTCGGATTATCTTTCTTCCTTCGTTGTTATATTCTAAAACAAAGGATTTTCTTCGAGCTCTTTGAGTTTGGCTTGAATTCGTTAGAGTCAATTTTTTAACTGTCGAATCCAGACCCTCTGGAATTCGATTTGATTATCATACCTTCTGGTCATGATATATTCTCGCAGGCGTGAATAATTTATAAGTCTTATCGTTGGATTAGACCTATTTTGTTCCATAATGGACTTTTGGTTTTGTACATTTGTTCCTTACATGGGATGTGACCGGTATGGGTCGTAGCTGTTTGGGAGTATGTATACCTAAACAGAAAGAATCAAAGTTAAGCTCTGACTTCTTTGACACATACACAACCAAGTCTAATACTCGGCTCTGATACCAATTTTTTTTCGACCAACGAGTCTCTCTAGCAGACTCTGACAGCGGAATACTGATACCATGCACTAATGCTATGATATCGACAGAAAGTCTCTAATAGACTTGTACACACAATGGGAGAGAACCTAGGGATGAGGGCAGCGGAACAAGAATCCTAGGGACTACTACCTGCCAGTCTCGAGCTACAGGCAGTGGATGACATCTACGGGCAACGGAAAAACAACAATGACTCACACAATACTATTTCTACAGTCACACTTCGTCCGTCCTATCAGTTTACCATTAGGCCACTTTCTGCTTCCTATCACATGTCACTACTATGTACTCGCTTGTATCTATGTCATAGCTATCTAATAGGCCCAACATGACTTCTGCTGCTACTTAGAACTTCTTCGGGGTTTGACCCTATTCCTGTCGGCTTACCACCAAGTGGGCAATTCCGCCGATGCGGTCCTCACGGTCTCCAGAGGGCCCCAAGCCGTTCCTATTAACCGTTGCAGCTCCATGGCTGCTTCAGCAGGGTAGAGCATAGCTCCATTTCATTTTCTACCTCAGAGCGTAGCCGAATAATTCCAAGTTTCTAGCGTCTGTCCTATTTGGCACTATTTCGATACTACTTCTTTTTGACGAGTGAACAGTAAACATGAATAGTAACCATGAATAGTAAAAATGAACAGTACTCTTGAACAGTAACTTTGGAACAGTAAAAACAAACACTGTGGAGATCATATATATAGATGCGGAATATGAACAGTAATAACAACTACTATGGAGATCATATTTATATATGCGGAACATGAACAGTAATAACACATATTGTACGAATCACAATATTACAAATATGCGGAAATATAAAACATTGTTAAAAAAAAAATAAAAACATAACTAAATACATACCCGTAAAAAGGGAAAAGAAAAAACTAATTAGACAAAGGGTAACTTTTGTCTTTTTGGCGTGTTTATATTTCTGCGTAAACTTCATCAAAGGGTAACTACTTTGAGGGTGAATTATCACCACATAAAAGTCTATTACATGGCAAATTTATTGCCACACATGTTGTTGTTTATCTTGATTTTTCTCCAAGTTTCTTTCCAGCGCAACAACCTTATCTTTTGAACACCGACTTAGCTACCGACTTATCTCGTAAGCTTGAAGTTTCCTTAAGTTGAGCTTGGATTATGGATCATGGATCAAGTTTATGATCCAACTGCCCCCCTTAAACTTGATCCTGTGACTCCAAGTAGATTCCTTAATCTTGTGAAGTCTTTGCTTGTCAATGGCTTGGTAAAAATATCAGCAACTTGGTCTTGTGACTTCACATATTCAACTTGCACATCCTTTCTTGCAATGCACTCCCTTATATAGTGGTAGTGAATATCGATGTGCTTGCTTCGATCATGGAATACTAGATTCTTTGCTAGAGCCATGGGTGACTTGTTGCCGAAATAGATTATGGTCAGCTCTTCTTGTGTTAAGCCTATCTCTTTAAATATATTTCTGAGCCAAATTGCATGACAAACACATGAAGTAGCTGCAACATATCCTGCTTCACAAGTGGACAATGTGATAATTTGTTGTTTCTTTGACACCCATGTAAAGACAGTATTTCCCATAAAAAAAGGAATCTAGTAGTATTCCTTCGGTATTTATCGGAGACTTCGTATCCGTGAAGCGATTCTTTGGCTACCACTTGAATATGACGAAGGTGACTCATCTTTGTGTGTAGTTGGTGTTGACGTAGTAGATGGAGTTGTTGGCCCTAGTTGGGTTCCTCCATGTTTTTCGATCGATATTGGCTCATCTTCAGATGGAGGGGCGAAATTGAAGTCAACTTTATGAGATCCAAAATCCCATAATCCTTCTTCATCATACACCACGTCTCAACTGATTACAATCTTCTGACTGTCCGGATTATACTACTTGTAACCTTTTTAATTTGTGTCATAAGCAATGAAGATAAAACTTTCACTTTTATTATCTAGCTTGGTTTTTCTTTCATCTGGTACATGAGCATGAGCTATACTTCCAAAGACTCTTAACTGGGAGATGCCGAGCTGTTTTTCACTTTGTTGAATTTATAGAAAAGTGAAATACTTCATTGACATCAATAACTTGTTGTAATCAGAGTATATAAACCTCTATTTATAATAGAGGAAGGTAGTAGAGTCTAATTACAATAAAACAACCCTTGTCCCAATTACACCCAAACTCTAACACTTAAAGATAAGTCCTAACATAATTAAATAACTCAATATATATAAAAGACAAACATAACTCAAGCTTAAACACTGCTTTGATGTGACCATAAGATAAGATACTTTTGTGAGTCCTTCTTGATCTTCCAACTGATGTGATAAGGATGCCAGCTCATGGTAATTATTGTGGGTCCTACTTCTTATATGGACCCATCTTGTGGGCCTTCCTTGGTCGTGTGGCCCATCTTATAATAATCTTAGATATGTGGGTCTTCCTTGGTCGTGTGGGCTTGAATTTATCTTCCAACACACTCCATGCTTCTTGTGGTGTTTTTCTCCAAACACTTCTTGTTGGAGATCAGTTAGACAAATAAACCGCACACGCCACAGCTTCAGTCAAAAACTCTTTAGGTAATTTCTTGCTTTTAAGCATACTCCGAACTATATTGAGGATAGTTCGGTTCTTTCTTTCTGCCACTCCATTTTGTTGGGGGGGGGGGGGGGGGGGGGGATCTAGGAACCGTCATTGGTCGATGAATTCCATTTACTTCTCAGAATTCTTGAAATTTTGTAGAAGTAAATTCTCCTCCTCGATCAGATCTCATGGCTTTAATTTCTCTACCACTTTCCTTCTCTACTACAACTTTGAATTTCTTGAAGATTTCAAAAACTTCTGATTTTTGTTTCAAGAAATATACCCATGTTTTCCTTGAAAAGTCATCAATAGAGAGAAGAAAATAATTGCTTTTACCTAAAGAGCTTAGCTTGATTGAACCACATATATCTGTGTGGATTAGTTCGAGTGACTTCTTGGCTCTTGAATCTGATCTTTTTAGAAAGCTTTTTCTGAATTGTTTTCCTGATAACCCTTCACACACTTCATTAGGGTGATTAATGTGAGGTAAGCCTCTCACCATTTCTTTCTTGGTCAATTCAAAATTGAGATGCCCAAAGTGAAGACGCCAAAGCCATGATGTGTCTTTATAACAAACCTGTAAACACTTTACAACATCGTTTTGAATGTTTAAAGGAACATTCTATTCTTTGACACGTGTACCTTAGCTATTAAATCACCTTTGTCATCTCTTATAATAAGGCTATAATTTTTCATGTGAATGTCATAGCCCTTTTCTAAGAGTTGACCCAAACTCAAGATGTTATTTTTCATATTAGGTACATAGTAGACATTTGAAATTAATTAATGACTACCATCTTTTGCATGAATATTGTAGAATTTAGGATCTCATGAAAGGAACTTTAGATCAACAAGAAAGAAGAAGAAGAAGAAGAGAGAAGGAGAAGAGAAGAAGAAGAACAAGGAAGGAGAGAGTTTGGATTAAGGGAGAAGAGGGTTGCATCAAAAAGAAAAATGAGGGTTGGACGAATTTGTGGAAAGAGAGGAGAGTGCTTCAATGCCCTACCTCTTAGCCAATGCCTTTATTTATACTTTTAAAATGCCCATAGGGCTACAACTTGATAAAACAAAAGACATAAAAGGAACACATATTTACACTTCTATGCCATCTTTATGGAAAATACCATATTTTACACATATGCCACTCCTTTGACATGTGGGCTTCTTGTCTTGAGCTTGTGGGCTTGAGCCCATCTTCTAACACTACCCCTCAAGTTGGAGGAGAAAAGACATCATAAATACCCAACTTGCCACATATAAATGATAGGATTTTAGATGTAACGAGTTGAGTGAGAATATCAGCTACTTGCTCTTGAGATGACACATGTTTGAGACAGATTATTCTTGATTGAAACTTCTCCCGTATAAAATGACAATCCACCTCAATAAGTTTAGTTCTTTCATGAAAAACTAGATTTGAAGTGATATGAATGCCTGCTTGATTATCACAATGCAGATTCATGGACCCCTTTTTATAAAAACCTAGTTCAGTAAGAAGGATCTTGACCCATAAAAGTTCACTAATGGTATGGGCCATAGCTCTGTATTCTGCTTCAGCACTAGATCTTGCAACCATATTTTGCTTCTTACTTTTCCATGTAACCAAGTTTCCCCCAACCAGAGTACAATATCCTGATGTAGATTTTCTATCATTAGGAGATCCAGCCCAATCTGCATTTGAGAAGCCTTCTATGTTGAAGTGCCCATGTTTTTATACAATAATCCTCTTCCTGGAGCTACTTTTAGATAACGTAATATTCTCTCTAAAGCCTACCAGTGGGTAATTTGTAGTTTGTGCATGAATTGACTCACCACACTTATAGCATATGATATGTCTGGCCTAGTTACCGTGAGATAAATAAATTTTCCCACGAGTCTTTGATATTTGCCAATATCAATATTTTCTTCATTTGTGGCACATAATTTTACATTTGTATCCATAGGTGTGTCAACTGGTCTACAACCCTTCATTCATGTTTCTTCATGGAGATCCAAGACATATTTCCTTTGAGACAATATTATCCCATGTCTTTAGTCTTGAATTCTGTTATGGTCCCGGATCTGACACAAGGATTCTTTGGGAGGATCTGGGGTCTGCCACGGGTTACGGGTCTTCCAAGCATTACCGTAGGGGTAGTAGGAAGACATGGGGAAGACAAAAATGAAAGATAAAGCCTAAGGGAAGCTTGAAAACCCTAGAGCTTGTTGAGGAGAACTCTAAGCCTCTTTACGCTAGATTTAACCTAATTCTTAATACTTCAATGTTTGCTTTTCTCATTACTCTTACCCCTTAAATAGGGTTCATCCTGTTAGGGTTTAATAAAATATTACAGAAATATCCCTATGAATAAAATATTCCAAAAAATATCCTTATTAATAAATAATTCCAAAATACCCCTATGGCCTAAAACTAAAATAAAATAAAGTAAATTAAATAAAACAACTAAAATAATAATGTTATTGTGTGTATAACATTACACCCCCCTTGGAAGACGAGCTTGTCCTCAAGCTCGGAAGTAGTGTCAGTATGCCGACGTCTCCACCGGTGCTGAAGTAGCATCCGCGATAGCTATGACCCCCCTTCAGGATGCCAATTTTTTTTTTTTTTGGTCCGGTCCGAGTTAACCTAGGTTGACTCGGTTTAGGAACCCGGTCCGGTGCACGACCCCCCTTCTGGACGCCATTTTTTTTTTGGGGCCGGTCCGAGTTAACTTGGGTTGACTCGGTTCAGGAGCCCGGTCCTACGTGCGACTCAGCGGACCGGGCCGATTAAATTTTCCTAAGTTAGGAAAATTTAATCGGGAGTCGTCTTCTTCCTTCGGTACTTCCGAACTCTGCGGCCGGCGGATCCTTTCCTCATGGCACTGACAAAGTCCGGCGACGGACGTCTCCTTCCTCTCTCCCAGCACAGACGGAATCGCCTGATTTTCCGGTGATGAAGAGCAGCCCGTTGGGGCTTTGCTTGGCAGATGGGAGAGTTGTCGAGACAAAGGGCTCTCGGAATATCGTTGACGGTTCTGCTGGAATGTCATCGACGGATCTTCTGCTGAATTGTCGCCGACAGTCTTCTGCGGAAATGTCGCTGATGATCTTCTACTAGAATGTCGACGGTTCTGCTGTTGGAATGTCACCGAACAGGGCAGAATTGTCACCGACAGAGTCTCGTGCTGCTCCTACGGTGACTAGCAGCCCTTGGAGGCTTCGTCGATTGGAATTTTGTCGAGGCAGACTCTCAGAAATATTTCCCAGTCGGAATGGCCGGGAAATTTTTCCCCTCCCGTGTGGAACGGAAAATTTTCCCCTCCCGTGCAGAATGGACTATGGCTGCGTGCATAACATTGGCTTGCCGTGAGCAGGGGAGGACTGATTTCTATTGCTTTTCTGTGTCCGACTCTCGAGACGAAATTTTTGATTTTTCCGGCCATGGGCCGTTCTGCCCGTCCGAGATAGAGATTTGAGGTCGTATGACCTGTTTTGCTGCAACAATGAGTTTCTCCCTTCCATAATGTTCAATGGAAGCATCTAACCATGCTCGTATTTTCTCCAATTCCTTACCCATAGCAATCCATCTTTCTTGGGATATAGAGTAACCCATTGTGTTCCCGCTCTGATACCAGTTGTTATGGTCCCGGATCTGACACAAGGATTCTTTGGGAGGATCTGGGGTCTGCCACGGGTTACGGGTCTTCCAAGCATTACTGTAGGGGTAGTAGGAAGACATGGGGAAGACAAAAATGAAAGATCAAGCCTAAGGGAAGGTTGAAAACCCTAGTGCTCGTTGAGGAGAACTCTAAGCCTCTTTACGCTAGATTTAACCTAATTCTTAATACTTCAATGCTTACTTTTCTCATTACTCTTACCTCTTAAATAGGGTTCACCCTGTTAGGGTTTAATAAAATATCCCTATTAATAAATAATTCCAAAAATACCCCTATGGCCTAAAACTGAAATAAAATAAAGTAAATTAAATAAAACAACTAAAATAATAATTTTATTGCATGCATAACAAATTCCTGACATATCGTCTGTTTCACCTCTTGTATGCTCAAAGCATCATCATTGGTTAAGATAATATCATCCACGTATACGGCCAATAATATTTTCCCTTTGACCATATCTTTATAATATACGGAATGATCAACTAAGCACCAATGAAAACCAAACCGTAGGAGTGTTTGACTAAATTTATCAAACCAAGCCCGAGGGGGCTGCTTAAGCCCATATAAAGACTTTTTTAACCGGCATACTAACTCCCCCTCAACCACATAACCAGGTGGTTGAACGATATAAATTTCCTCAGTGATATCACCATTTAAAAAAACATTTTTAACATCCAACTGATAGACGGGCAATGAGGAGTTAGCAGCAATAGATAAGATGATGCGTACCAAATTCAATTTTGCAACAGGAGAGGTCTCCTCATAATCTATCCCATAGCACTGCGTATAGCCCTTAGCAACTAGTCGAGCTTTAAGACGAGCAACTGATCCATCCGGATTATGTTTCACGAAAAAAACCCATCGACAACCAACTAGTCTTTTACCTTTTAGGAGAGATATTAAGTACCAGGTTTGGTTTTCGTATAAGGCGTGCATTTCTTCATCCATAGCTGCCTTCCATTCTAGATGTCTCAAGGCCTTCTGATACGACTGCGGAATAGAAGTAGAAGAAAGGGACGCAAGAAACTGAAAACACTTGGAAGACAAGCGATGGTGAGACATAAAATTTGAGATAGGATGTGAAGTAGTACAGGATCGACGTTCTTTTCTTAAAGCAATAGGCCAAGTATCAAATTTAGGCCCATACATAGGAGGAGAAGGACTTACCTTGGGTGGATCCGACAAATCCACAGGTGAAGGTACGGTCGGTGCATCCGGAGATGGATCTACTTCAAGATTGAATGGCACAAGCAAACAAGGAGTAGTAGAAGGACAAGTCCATCCTGGAGGAGCATCATGGGAGGAGTAGAATGGGGTGTCCTCAAAGAAAGTCACATCCCTAGAGATAAACATCCTCCGAAGGATAGGATTGTAACAGACATAACCTTTCTGGGTGCGAGAGTACCCCAAAAAAATGCACCTCATAGACCTAGGATCAAGTTTATTTTTATGTGGGGATGTAACATGAACAAAACACGTACATCCAAACACTTTCAAAGGAAGAGAAAAAGGATCTTCACCTTTAAATAACACGGAATAAGGAATTTTATGATGAAGGACTGATGAAGGTAACCTATTAATGAGAAAGCATGTTGTAAGTATAGCATGAGGCCAATAGAAATAGGGTACCTTCATGGGGTAGAGGAGGCCACAGACAACTTCAAGAAGATGACCATTCTTCCTTTTAGCAACACCATTTTGTTGAGGAGTATAGGCACATGATGTTTGATGAATAAGCCCATTACTCTCACAAAATGATGTTACGTCATGAGACATGTATTCCTTAGCATTATCAGATCTAAGGGTTTGAATTTTCTTCCCAAATTGTGTCAAGACCATAGCATGAAAATTTTTAAACAAAGGAAGAATTTCAGAATGCTATTTAAATTGATATAACCAAGTCACTCGAGTAAAATCATCAACAAAAATGACAATATATCTAACTTGGGAAATATTTGAGACACATACAGGCCCCATACATTAGAATGTATTAGCTCAAACAGAGCAGTACTTGTAGTTGTAAGATGAGGAGAATATGTACTCCGGACATGTTTACTTAATTGACAAACCTCACAACTGAAATTAGAAAGTTCTTTTAAAGATGGAACCAAAGAACGAAGTGAAGGGGTAGACGGATGAACAAGTCAGTTGTGCCAAAGTTGGGCCTCAAATGTAGTGGATGATAATGCAGCTAATGGTGGAAGAGTAAAGTAGTACAAACCCCCTTTTTCATGGCCGCCACCAATCACCCGCTTCGTAGTGAGATCCTGAAAGATACAAGAAGACGGTGAGAAGGTGATAGAGCAATTTAATTGTTTGGTCAATTGACTAACTAAGAGAAAATTTAAAGGAAATGGAGGAACAAAAAAAACATCTTGAAGGGGAATAGATGAAGTAAGAGAGGAGGAACCTTTGCCAAGGACCTTGGTTTGGGTACCATCAGCAATAGTAACGAATTTATGAGGATAACTTGGAGATAAGGACTACAGCAAGTGCTTGTAACTTGATAGATGTTCGGAGGCCCTGGAGTCAATGATCCAAGAGGAAGCGGAAGAAGTGGAAGAAAACATACCTGAGGCAATAGTAGTGGCAATAGTAGATGATTCCATGAAGAACTTCATTTTTTGAAATGCAGCAAAGTCCTCAGCCGTAAGAGTCACATTTCTGGATGATGATTCAGCCTTATCTTCATTTTTCTCAACGTTAACCGAGACTGGGTTAGCTGTGGCCCAATCAGGCTTGCCATGAAGTTTCCAACATGATGCCATAAGGTGGTTCTGACGGCCACAATAAGTGCAAAGTTGAGGCTCAGTACGAAAAGAATTCTGACCCTTTCTACCACCTCTATTTTCAGCCCCTCTCATATTTCTGCCCCGTCCTCGGGATGAGGAAGATGTTCCCCGATTGCCAGAGAACATCGCCGATGGAGTATCAATAGGAGAAGGAGGGGATGGATCCGGTATCCGAAGTAATGTAGCACTAATATCATCGAAGGATGGAAGAGCAGAAGAACTTAGAAGCTGAGTTTTGGCCACCTCAAGGTATGGTTTAATTTTCGATAAGCAAATGGCTGCTGCCAAATCTTCTCTTTGTCGTTCTTGAATGGCAATATCAGTGGAATATGGCTGAGCCAGTTTCCATTCTTGAAGAAGAAATCGAAACCGTGCCAAAAATTCGTGAATATTATCTCCATGTTTCGTATGCAACATGTTTTGTATGACATCATATATCTTTTGTAATGAAGCAGTGCTTGAGTAAAGCTTGGCACAAGTGTCCTATATGTTCTTGGCGGTTTCCAAGTGGACCACATTGTTGGCCACCTGCTCTTCCATGCTATTAATGAGCCAACTTATCACCATGTTATCATCCTTAACCCACTTGTGGTAGGATGCATCTTCTTCATCAATCAGAGGAGGAAAGTTAACAACGTGGCTCAAGAGGTCACGAGTCATGAGAACCCTTCGAACCGATTGTGACCAGCTCATGTAATTGGAGAGACCTTTAAGTGGAATTGTAGTAATATGGAGTATACCACTCTTATTACTATTATATCCAAACTCCATGATGAGGCAAGTAAAATATGGAGGTCAAGGGAAACGGCCTTCTTCAAAGAACAATTACTCAATGTAATTTGAAGAACCCATAGACCAAATCAGTCACCAACAAAAGAGAACAAGAACCAATTTCTTTCACGAGGGCAAACACCAAATTATCAACAAATTTGTGCCTTTAGAAAGTGATAATAACATTCAGCCATCACTCAACTTATCTTGTATTCATAAGAACAAAGAAAAGAAAGTAGATGCAACCGATTAGGTCTTAATCCAAACTCCAACACAAACGAGCAATAGACAAAAATTTAGAGAAGATTTAACGGCAAATCAAGACACTTGGAAGAGATTTATCTTTAGCTCATGGGAGACTTCAACGTAACAAAAAATTCAATTGTTTAAGTTAAAATAAATGAAACTACAAAGGGTAAATGACTGCTGGAATTTTATCAAACATATAATGGGCATCCAACAACATAACACAAACCCATGAGCAACCTTAAGTAGGTGAAGATACATCAACTTGTGCAGGAATTCAAATTACATAAAGGTAATTGAATTTCACTCTTCAATCATAATAAGATGCAAACGACAAATGATCTCGATCACTATTGTATTTGATTTACAAGGAGTCAAGATTATAACATCAATTTAGTCATAGAAATAAATCTTTACAACATATAAAGATTTATCTTGACTTGATGTGACTCAAAATTCAAGAAGTAAAGAAAAAAAATAAAAAAGGAGTTTGTAAATAAGAAAAGTAAACAAAAAAAACATAAATAAGAAGAGCATGAACTTATCTCTTCGTGACTGAACTCCTTTTACAACTTCTTGAACAGATTTCATAATAACTCCGTGAAGAGAGATCCTAAACTCCTTGCTTTGATACCATGTAAAATTTAGGATCTCATCAAAGAAACTTTAGATCAACAAGAAAGAAGAAGAAGAGGAGAGAAGGAGAAGAGAAGAAGAAGAACAAGGAAGGAGAGAGTTTGGATTAAGGGAGAAGAGGGTTGCGTCAAAAAGAAAAATGAGGGCTGGACAAATTCGTGGAAAGAGAGGAGAGTGCTTCAATGCCCTACCTCTTAGCCAATGCCTTTATTTATACTTTTAAAATGCCCTTAGGGCTACAACTTGATAAAACAAAAGACATAAAAGGAACACATATTTACACTTCTATGCCATCTTTATGGAAAGTACCATATTTACACATATGCCACTCCTTTGACGTGTGGGCTTCTTGTCTTGATCTCGTGGGCTTGAGCCCATCTTCCAACAAATAAGAATGTTACATTTTCCTTGTACCGCCATTGTGGAATCATTTCCTAGAGAGACATTGCCACTTATTGATTCATTGAGGTCTACGATATGCTTCTTCTTCCACACATATGGTTGCTTGCACCTTGTTAGGGTCTTTTCTTGCCATGGATCTTGTCATCCTTCTTCCTTCTCTTTCCTCCAGGTTTTCTCTTGACGTGGGAATGAGTTTCCTGTGTTTAGTGTGTGCAATGGTGAAGAACGAGTTGAGCCTTAGAGGTGGCTCGACCTGGACGTCAGAAGGGAGAATCCGACCTCTACTTTCTAATTGATTCAATGCTTGCTTTGATTAAAGCCCTTCTCCCCTGTAAATAGGAATAGGGATACAAATGAAAAAACTCAACCCGAGGGTCACTAAGTTCATGAGAATTACAATTAAACCAAACCAACATACATAAAAGGAAATTCCATAATTTAATTCCTACGTCTGTTTATTACCCGAGATGCTATGGAGTCCATAACATCACCCCCTCCTAGAGAAAGAGCTTGTCTTCATGCTCAAAAGCGGGGTAGAGAGCCTTAAAAGAACCAAGGGCTCCCAGGTAGTGTCCATGGGGCCATTATCCGCCCACTGCACTAAAAGCTCCCAATTGCCCTGAATTCTGCAAGCCTGCAACACCTGAGCTGGAGTAGAAAGTACTCGTCCTTCTTATAGCGGTGGCAAGGGTGTGTGGAGCAATGGAGAGTCTCCAGTGAAGGCCTTCAATTGAGATATGTGAAAGGCATCATGGAGCTTAGCATCTGGTGGAAGTTGCAAATGGTAGGCGAATGTACCAATGAGTTCTAGCACTGGAAAGGGCACATAAAACTTAGGGGACAACTTGTGATGCTAGGAGGCCGTAAGGGAGAGCTGCCGGTAATGTTGAAGACGAAGCCACACATAATCCCCAGGAAAAATACCACGTGATGATGCTTTTTATCATAATAGAGTTCCATTACTTGTTGTGCGTCATGGAGATGAGTGCGCACCTGGCTAAGCATGCATCATGTTCTGCTAAAGCCTGGTCAAGGGTTGCTACCTGGAAGACCCGGGTTCATACGATAAGAGCCGGAGTGGATCTCTGCCATACACGACCTGAAAGGAGTTGTGCCAAGGGCGTTGTGGTAGGAGGTATTATAACAAAATTCTGCCCATGCCAACCATCTAACCCACCGTTTAGGCGAGTCTCCACAAAATAACAGAGGTACATCTCAATGGTACGATTGACTACCTTGGTCTGGCCATCGGTTTGCAGGTGGTAGGCGGAAGAGAAGGCCAACTTGGTTCCTTGCAGTTTGAAGAGTTCCTTCTAGAAAGTAATCATGAAGATGGCATCTCTGTCACTAGTAATGGACACAGGCACACCATGTAATCTGACAATATAATCCATGAAGAGCTGGGCAACGTGGGTCACTGCGTATGGGTGCGACAGAGGTAGAAACTGTGCATATTTTGAGAAGCGGTCAACCACCACAAAAATAATTGATTTGCTCAACGATGGCGGCAGTCCATCGATAAAATCAATGGAGATATCAGCCCATATTTGTGAAGGTAACTGCAGTGGTTGGAGCAACCCTGCTGGACTTAAGGATTCTGCTTTGTTCCGCTGACAATTCTGACAAGTTGTCACATAGTCGGCCACAGTCCTCTTCATGCCTCGCCAATAAAAATCCCGACTGAGCCGAAAATATGTTTTCTACTGGCCCTCATGGATGCTGTCATGAAATGTCAACAATATACTGTGAATGAATGGTGATGTGTGATGGAGATATATCTGGTTCTGGAACAAGATAAGATTATCCTGGATTGCCCAACTACTATCCGTCATATTTTGCTCACTACTATGATATAACTGAAAGAGATCTGGATGCTGTTGTGTTTCCTTCCAAATAGAGTCCACCAAAATAAATATGGGCTGACTAATAGCATGTAATTGAGGCTCAGGTAGGTCTCTGCAGGACAAGTCATTTGCCCCGCCATTAAGGTTGCCTGGTTTATACTCAACCGTGAAGTCAAACCCCATCAATTTGTTCAACCAATGCTACTGGAGGGAAGTGGTGAGACGCTGCTCTGGGAGATACTTCAGACTGCAATGATATGTTCGTATCAGAAATGGGTGCCCCCAGAGATAGGGCCTCTAGTGTTGTATGGCTTTAGCTAAACCGACCAGTTCCCTTTCATAGGCAGCAAGTTTGTGATGATGTTGGTTGAGCTATCTGCTGAAATAAGCTATAGGGTGTCCATGTTGTTGTAAGAGCGCGCCAATACCCCCGCCAGATGCATCACATTCAACCAAAAAAAACTCATCAAAGTTGGGTAGCTATAGTACCGGTGCCGAGGATAATGCTTCCTTCAATGTGTCAAAAGAAGAAGTTGTTGTCTCTGACCAACTAAAAGCATTTCGCTTCAAGAGATTGTTGAGAGGAGCTGCAATCTGTCCGTAGTTACGGATGAATTTTCTGTAGTGGCCTGCGAGTCCCAAATATTCCCTTAATGCTGAGACGGATGTGGGAGTAGGCCAGTCGGTTACTGCCTGTATTTTGCTCTAGTCTACCTTCATGCCTATTGCTGATATGACGTGGCCAAAATATGCCACCTTTGATGTCCCCATAGAACATTTGGATTGATTTAAAACCAAATGATGGGAGCGTAAAATAGTGAATACCTGGTGTAGATGCTGAAGGTGCTTGTCCCAATGTTTTCTATAAACCAGGAAATCATAAAAAAAAAAACAAGAATGAACTTCCTCAAGAGAGAACTAAATACCTCATTCATGAGGGCCTGGAAAGTGGAAGGTGCATTGGAAAGACCAAATGGCATGACTAGAAACTCGAAATGCCCATGGTGCGTGCGGAATGCGGTCTTCTCCACGTCTTTAGGATGAACACAAATCTGATGATAACCAGACTTCAAGTCTGTCTTGGTAAATAAGGTGGCGCCATGTAATTCATCTAATAGCTCATCCACTACTGGTATGGGAAATTTATCTTTAATTGTATGAGCATTGAGTTATCTGTAGTCAACACAAAATCTCTAGGACTTGTCATGTTTCTTAACCAGTAACACGGGGGATGAAAAGGAAGACCTGCTAGGCTAGATAATCCCTTGGGCGAGCATAGTCTGGCATTGGTGCTCAATTTCATCCTTTTGTAAGTGGGGGTAACGGGAGGGCCAGACCACCACAAGATCAGTCCCCAAGTTCAACTGTATACGATGATCACAATGTCTAATAGGAGGAAGGGCAGTCAGGGCCTGAAATAAATCACCAAATTATGTAAGTAAAGTATTTAACTTATAGTGTTCGTCACACTAGATCTGAAGTTCCTGAAGAGTGCAGGGCACAGTAGCAAGTGTGCCATGAAGTGTAATCTGATGCTGGTCAGCTGTAAAAGTCATGGTAAGTGCCTTGAAATCTCGCAAGATGGGCCCCAACGTCTATAGCCATTTAATACCAAGTACCAAGTCAAACCCAGCCAGTGGAATGAATAGAAAATATATGATGAAAGCATTCACATATTCATCCTTGAATCATCATCTAAAAATGAGAACCAGTAGCATAATTTTTTTTTTAACACTTATATCTCGGCTAGTGTTCTTCCTTCATACAAGAGCCTTCTTTGAGTGGTGTTGATCATCACTTCTCTAGAGCATTCCTTTGTCTAGGGATCCTAAATATGTTGCTTTGATACCATGTTGAATTTAGGATCCTGTTATGGTCCCTAGCCATGGATCTAGTAACTCGGCGAGTTGAATATGAATCCAGCACTGTTAGAGGGTTTCTTAACACGTTTTTTGTGAAAAGAAACTATCTTTTTCTTCCATCACATGTTATAATTGAAAAGGAGTTTCCTTTTCTCAATTATAGATGCAACCAGCAAGTTAAAGGACTGTTTAAGCACTCAGATATAAAACCCCTCTTTTATGATTCATGTGAAGAGGGTTTTACTTGCTGTAATTACTCAAGAACAACCCCTTTCCCTTTACTGAATTCATTCCCCTTTAAAAGGAGTTTCCTTTTCTTAATTATGAATGCACCAATTCAAACAAGAGACTGTTTTAAGGATCCAATTATGAAACCCACTTTATACCTCACATCAATGAGTAGGGTTTCTGAATTCATGCAACTACCAATGCTGAATGTAAAGAGGGCAGTCTCTAGCTCTTGTAAACTCGGAAAAGATAGATAAAAATACCTCTTGAAGACCTCCTTCAATTCAGCAACTCGAAAATCCCTTTCTTGATGCTAAGACTCAACCAAATCCTCCTTCCCTCACTACTGGTTCGTGGAAGAGATGGATGACTATTGCAGCATGGAAGAGAAGGCTGATTCCTCCTCCTTTTCCTTCCAAGATCTCCTCAAAGACTCCCCAATGGATGCAGCAAACCCCCAAGAGAGTTCACACCAAGAACCCTAGAATAGAGAGCCTAGAAGGAACCTAAATTACCCTAGTTTATGCTAATTCCGAACTTGCTTTATTTCTCCATCCTTACCCCTTAAATAGGGTAATTAACATCAACATAGGTTAGGGTTATTAAACCCAATTCTACCCCTACCTTTAAGTCTTATTACAAATCAATAAAATTCGAAATTAAAAGCAACATAAATAATAAAAGTAAAGTAGATGACTCAGTCTTATTGAGTCCATAACATCTGCCCCCCCTTGGAGATCGAGCTTGACCTCAAGCTCGGAAGCTGGGTAGACCTGGTGAAAGTTGTCGAGCCGCTCCCATTTTGCGTAGTTGTGGCCGATTGCTGCCCAGTAATGGCATGCAGGGAGATGTCCGGTGGTTTTTCCTCAATCATATCCTCTGTCACCTCGATATCCTCATCTTCAACCTTATCGATCAAAAATAATCTTTTGCACTGATGCCCAACCCGATATGGTTCATCACAGTTGTAACATAGATTCTTAGCCCGCCGTTCTGCCATCTCAGCACTTGTCAATTTTTTTATATAAGGAGTTGTAGGATGACTAGATCTCAGATCCCCTGTCAAAGTAATACCCGGGTTGTTTCTCGGAGGAATGCGCTCCCCTGACCCTGGAGGTCGCCTGTGTTGTGCCTGTTGTCACAATTCTAAAGCACGAGCTATATTCATAGCGCTGGATAAGTCAACAGGTGCATAGAGCTCCACCTCAAGCTTTAAGGCCTCTGTCAATCCTGCTGTAAATAGCGCAACTTGCTGATCCACTTGTACCATACTGCTGGCTCGTGCTAATTTTTCCTGGAATAATTTTTGATATTGCTCCACGGCCCCAGTTTGGCGTAGTAAAACCAAATCTCCCAAAGGGTTATACTGTTAGCCGGAGGACCAAAACGGAGAGAACACAGTCGCTTAAATTCATCCCAATCTACCACCTCGCTATCAACCTCAACTGGCTGGTACCAAAGTTGTGCTTCCCCTAGTAAGTGGAAAACAGCTACGTTGACTCGGTCATAGGTTGGGACTCGCTGATGGCTAAAAATTTTTCACATCGATACAACCATATCAAAGGGTCTTCTGACCCATTATAAGTAGGGAATTCCATTTTAGTATACCTCGGAACAGTGCCTCCCCCCTGGTAGAAGTGTCCCCCCGGAATGAGGGGTCCTTGCTGTCCTGAAAAACTCGTGCGCCTCGGAAATTCATCTCCCCCTCTGTTATACGAATGGTCCCCTCCTCTCTGATCTGGAATGAGGGGTACAGTCCCTCCCCCATGGTTGAGGTGTCCCCTCGGAATGAAGGGTCCTTGCTGACCCGAGAAACTCGTGTGTCTAGTAAACTCATCTCCCCCTCTGATCTGCGAATGGTCTCCCGGAATTGGGTTCTTGCCAGTGCTCAGACCAGTCTCCATGCTATCCATCCTTCCTTTCAAAGTTTCCAAACTGAGAGTGAACTTCTCCTCCAATGCAGCAAATTTCTTGCCAGTAGTTAGACCATTCTCCATGCTATCCATCCTTCCCTTCAAGGTCTCCATATCGATATCAATTTTTGAGAACCTCTCTAGGACAATATCAAATTTTCTTTCAAGCAATTCAAAGTATTCATTGGTGCTTCTCTCTACCGGGTTACCCTGCTCTGATACCAAGTTGTTATGGTCCCTAGCCATGGATCTAGTAACTCGGCGAGTTGAATATGAATCCAGCACTGTTAGAGGGTTTCTTAACACGTTTTTGTGAAAAGAAACTATCTTTTTCTTCCCTCACACGTTATAATTGAAAAGGAGTTTCCTTTTCTCAATTATAGATGCAACCAGCAAGTTAAAGGACTGTTTAAGCACTCAGATATGAAACCCCTCTTTTATGATTCATGTGAAGAGGGTTTTACTTGCTGTAATTACTCAAGAACAACCCCTTTCCCTTTACTGAATTCATTCCCCTTGAAAAGGAGTTTCATTTTCTTAATTATGAATGCACCAATTCAAGCAAGAGACTGTTTTAAGGATCCAATTATGAAACCCCACTTTATACCTCACATCAATGAGTAGGGTTTCTAAATTCATGCAACTACCAATGCTGAATGTAAAGAGGGCAGTCTCTAGCTCTTGTAAACTCGGAAAAGATAGATAAAAATACCTCTTGAAGACCTCCTTCAATTCAGCAACTCAAAAATCCCTTTCTTGATGCTAAGACTCAACCAAATCCTCCTTCCCTCACTACTGGTTCGTGGAAGAGATGGATGACTATTGCAGCATGGAAGAGAAGGCTGATTCCTCCTCCTTTTCCTTCCAAGATCTCCTCAAAGACTCCCCAATGGATGCAGCAAACCCCCAAGAGAGTTCACACCAAGAACCCTAGAATAGAGAGCCTAGAAGGAACCTAAATTACCCTAGTTTATGCTAATTCCAAACTTGCTTTATTTCTCCATCCTTACCCCTTAAATAGGGTAATTAACATCAACATAGGTTAGGGTTATTAAACCCAATTCTACCCCTACCTTTAAGTCTTATTACAAATCAATAAAATCCGAAATTAAAAGCAACATAAATAATAAAAGTAAAGTAGATGACTCAGTCTTATTGAGTCCATAACAGATCCCTTTTCCATGATCACGAACAAGAGAAAGAAGAAAGAAAACCGAGAAAAGGGGAGGAAAGCTCTCGGTAGAGAAGAGAAAAAAATAAAAGGAGAAGAGTGGGCTGTGCCAAGTAAGGAGAGGGAGAGAGAGAACCAACTCGGGATTGAATGTGTGACTTGATTAATTTCGAATTACAACTCCTCTATTTATAGTAGAGGAGGAGGTAGAGTCTTTATACAATTTGTCATTCAATCCTAATTACATTCCAACTCTAACTCTTCAATATAAGTAAGTCTATTCAAACTAGAACTCCAAGAAGACTAATTGGAGTAGTACTAGGAGTCCTTTATTACCCATGAGATTATAAGGGATAAGACAGCTCATGGCCTTATCCTTGTGGGCCCCTCATGATCCTCTAGTGCACGTTGATAAGAGTGCCAGCACGTGAGATCTTTGTGGGTTCCACTTGATCTTCAAGTCTTCTAAATCAATTCAGCTTGTGCTTCTTGATTCCTTAACTCGTGCTTGCTTTGGGAGAGGACTCTTCTTGGTGTCCCAAGTCCTCTAGGATTCTTCTTGATGACCTACATCCTTATGGTGGGTCCCACGAGCTCGAGCACCATGGTGGGCTCCACATTGTTACAAATGTGAAAGAAATGTTGTAATTGAAGGGAAATATCATAACATGGTTGAATATGCTTTTGTTGGAGGTCTATTCTTGTATAATGAATTTATGTAAATTTTAATTATGTATAAATTACATCCTTTGTGATGATAATACCTGAATTGAAATTTTCAAACTTATTTTTTTATTTTGACTGTTTCTCTTATCTTCTGTTGTACAATCACCTTTATTTCAAAGGAAACAGGTGGATGATGTGATTGTACATGCTCTAGATTGCATCTTTGGGAACATTTAGCCTTGTGAAGAGATTCAAAACTCTACTAAAGGTAGCACTCCTTCCAAAAGGTGAGTTAGAAACCACAAGAGAGCACATCATCAGTGTCAACATCACTCTAAACTTCTTCAGACCACACAGATCAACAATATATCAAAGTATAAAAAGGATATGTGGGTACTAGTATCCCCACATTTTTTGTGTTTTTATTTTTCTGAAGGATGATTTTGGTAAGGTTTGAGGGTCATCTTGCCTAATCAAAATGACTAAATCCAATAAGTGTGATGTCCTTGACATGCACTCAAACTAAGAGATATGAATATTAGCAAGATAAGCTTCCTTTACTTGTTCTTGAGTATGTTTTGATGTATGCATTTTTTTTCTTTCTTTTTGGGCTTATGTAGCTATTACATACCTTTTGTTTCCAGGTTTACATTGAAAATGATTTAGTACCTTGCTATATGACACAATGTTGCATTCCTAATGAATCAACTTGCTCTAAGTTTGCAGTGAAGAAAAATTTGAGGGTCCTACTGCTTTAGACACTAGGGACTCTTAGTGAAAGTAGGGAAGAAAAATATAAAAAATGAGACCTCTCATTTCTGTTCTTCCTATTCCACTCTCCCAAAACTAATAGGGCCTAATGGTGAGGAAATAAAAATAGCAATTGGTCTTTTGATCATAATACCCTTTGGATGAATAGGGGCTACATGAAGGTAAATTTTCATTGTTCAAGCACATTTGGAAGTTATTTTCTGTTTATACATGGTGTCAACGTATAGTTCTAAGCTAGTTATTACTTCATTCCTAGCAAGTTGTGATGCTTGCATACTATCAAAACCCTTAGGAACGTATATCAGGTTCTAGTAGTCCATCTGGTTGTTTTCTTTTTTGTTTTCCAGTTTTTTTCATGCACCTACAAAAAGGTGTGTTATTATTATGGTCTTGGGTTAAATACCTATGTCTTCCGCTCCTAACAGGCTGGTCTTTTGGGTAGTATTGGCTAGGTGCTTAACATTTGGTATCAGAGCGAGCTCCCACATCACGAGTTCGAATCTCAGAGGGGGCGACCTCATTGAGGGGGTGATCTAGAGGCCAAATTAAATTTATTGGTAAGTCGTGGGAACTTAACCCGGGTCCGGCAAGTGTCACTAGTGGGTTGTCGCTCGAGTAGGCCGTTGCTAGAGTGGGCTACCGTGGTCATTGGCTCGCGAAGGTGGGGTGTGATGTTATGGTCTTGGGTTAAGTTCCTATGTCTTCCGCTCCTAACAGGCTGGTCTTTTGGGTAGTATTGGCTAGGTGCTTAACAGCTATTAGGTGGAAACATCTCTCACTTGTTGTACAATTGGGTGGGAATGTGTGTAAGAGCCAAAAATGCATTATACAAAACCCAGTAGTACCAAGCATCTCCAACAAGTGATGTTAGGACAAGCCAATGCCTGATTGAAACTCAGTCATAAGTTCTGACATATAATTTTCCACTTTTTTTCCTTCATAATTTTATCTTTTCTCTCTTCACTTGTTTTATACCATATGCATGGAGAAGCTAACAATTACAATTCAAGATGGACGTAATGCATCATGTTTTGGCTTGGCTTACATGCTATTTAACGAAGTACATTCTTAGTAAAAATGTGGAACTATAGTTAGCACTATTATTCTTTTACTTTTTCATGTGAATGCTAATGATACTCTTCAAGTACTCATGATGGTAATCAAGAAAATGTGATTACTTATTCATTCATTGAGTTTTGGGTGATTTTACATTGTATCTACAACAAAACCCGATAGCCGACCTAAAACTCTTGGCATCAAATACAATCTATTAGTCAAGAAAGAAGAAGAGGAAGGGAGTTAGGAATTAAATGCCCTAATTCCAAACTAACAAAAATAATAATAATAAATGCAAAAGAATGGAAAAACAAGTAGAGAAAAGGTCGACATGATTTATACAGATTCGCCTCAAGGTGAGACTACATCCTGTCTTCCACTGCTGTAGTAATACACTATGAAGTCCATCTATGAAGTCCATAGAAATATCAGACCAGACCTGTGACGGTAGCTGAAGTGGTTGCAGCAACCTAGCTGGACTTAATATTTCAGCTTTATTCCGTTGACAAGTCTGACAAGCCGCCACATAATCAGCTATATTGCGCTTCATGCCCCTCCAATAAAATTCCCTACTAATCCGAAAATATGTTTTCTGTCAGCCCTCATGTGTACTGTCATGGAAGGAGGCTAAAATGTTGTGAATCAGAGGGGATGTGTGGTGAAGAAAAAATCTGTTTTTGTAGAGGACCAGATTGTCCTAAACTGTCCAATGGTTTGCCGCTATCCCCTCATGGATGTCATGACATAAAGCTATAATTTTTGGGTACTGTTGTGCCTCTTCCTGTATAGAATCCAACAAGAGAGCTCTGGGCTGACTGATGGCATGCAATTACGGCTCTAGAATGTCCCGACGACATAAAGCATCAGCCCTACATTCAGACTCCCCGATTTATACTCTACAGTAAAGTCAAACCCCATAAGTTTACTTAACCAATGCCGCTGCGGTGAGGTAGTGAGGCGCTGCTCAAGCAGATACTTGAGGTTGCAATGATTAGTGCAAATAAAAAATGAATGTCCCCAGAGATAAGGGTGCCAATATTGTATAGCTTTAGCCAATCCGATCAATTCCCTCTCATAAGCTGCTAACTTGTGGTGGTGCCGTCCAAATTGGCGGCTAAAATAAGCAATCGGGTGGCCCTGTTGGTGTAACACTGCACCAATACCGCACCCTGAAGCATCACATTCCACTACAAAGGACTCATCAAAGTCGGGTAGCTGCAAAATTGGGGCGGATGATGAGGCCTCTATCAACTACTAAAAGGAATGAGCTGCTGTCTCTGACCAGGTAAAGGCATTTTTCTTCAGGAGGTTGTTGAGCGGAGCTGCAATCTGGCCATAGCTACGAATAAATTTTCTATAATACCTAGCTAGGCCCAAAAATCCCCTTAAGGCTGTATTGGATGTAGAAGGAGGCCAATCTGTGACTGCCTGTATCTTACTCTGGTCTACTTTCACCCCCACTGCTGAAATAATGTGGCCCAAGTATGCCACTGTTGGCGCTCCCATAGAACATTTGGACCGATTTAAAACCAAATGATGTGAATGGATAAGAGAAAATACCTGGTGAAGGTGCTGAAGATGCTCTTCCCAACTGTTGCTATACACCAAAATATCATCAAAAAATACCAATACGTATTTCCTCAATAGAGAGGAAAATACCTCAATCATGAGGGCCTGGAAGGTGGAAGGCGCATTTGAGAGACCAAATGGCATTACGAGGAACTCGAAATGGCCGTGATGTGTGCGGAACACTATTTTCTCCACATCTGATGGGTGAACTCGGATTTGATGATAGCCGGATTTCAAATCGAGTTTAGTAAAAATAGTAGCTCCATGGAGCTCATCTAGCAACTCGTCCACCACTGGGATGGGAAATTTATCTTTAATAGTATGGGCATTGAGTTGCCGGTAATCCACCCAAAACCTCCATGATTTATCATGCTTGCGGACAAGTAACACCGGTGAGGAAAAAGGAGACATGCTAGGCTGAATAATACCCTAGACTAGGATCTTCTGGCACTGCCTTTCAATCTCATCCTTCTGTAAGTGGGGGTAACGATAAGGATGCACCACTACAGACTCAGTGCCCGTTTTCAAATGGATACGGTGATCACAGTGCCTAATTGGTGGTAAAGTAGTAGGGTCTTGAACGATAATCTCAAATTCTGTAAGTAAGTGAGATAACTTACAGTTGGCCGTGGACCGGTCCTGAACAATCTGTAGTGCACAAGGCACTGGTGCTTGTGTGTGATGCAATATGATTTAACATTGGTCCTCTGTAAAAGACATGGTCAAAGGTTGGAAATCCCATAGTATTGGCCCCAACAATTGTAGCCATTTAATGCCTAGTACCAAATTGAATCCTGACACTGGAATCACCAGGAAATCTGCAATAAATGCATGTCCCTCAATATCAAAGTGTGTGGTTGGAGATATGCCCACACTAGTAATTTTAGCCTCATTGGCCACAGATACAGAAAGGCCAGTCTATTGCTGGACTACTAACCCAAGTTGTTTTGCCGCTGCTGACTGATGAAATTATGTGTACTGCCAGAGTCCACTAAAGCCAATAACTATCGATGATGTAACTGGGCTTTAACCTGCATTGTGCTAGAACTGCGTAGACCAGTCAAGGCATGAAGGAAAATCTCTGGACCCTCTTGGTTTGTCTCCCCAATCTCCTCCTCAGGTAGTATGTTGTCACCATCCTCCCACAGACAAATACTGAATAATCTTTTGCAGTGGTGACCAATGACATATTGTTCATCACAGTTAAAACAGAGGCCCTTGGCCTTTCTATTATCCATTTCTTGTCTGTTGAGTTTTTTGAAGTAAAGAGCAGGGGAAGCCGAATTAGAGATGTCTGGGCGTGGGGCCGCACTGTCTCTAGAACGTGGAGGTCCATAATAAGGGGTTGGCGCTGAGGCATTGTGCCTTCCTGGCCAAGCTGATTTTTTGACCAGTGACTCCTTTAGAACACGCTGTTTGTGCTCAATTGACCTAGCTAAATTCATAGCGTGGTCAAAGTCTGTAGGACCATGTAATTCAACTTCCTGTCTCAGAGCTTCATTCAAACCTGTACTAAAAATATGAACATACTGTGTGTTACTGACAAACTGGTTTGCTCGGGCTACTCTTTCCTGGAAGGTCTTTTGGTACACCTCTAGTGATCCAGTTTGTTTGTAATTGATTAATTCACCCAATGGATTGCTACTAGCTGGAGGACCAAATCTCATCATGCAAGACTGCCTAAAGGTTGCCCAATCCTGAACCAATTGATCATTTCAGAATTGGTGGTACCATAGAAGTGCTTCATCGAGCATGTGGTAGGCGGCCAAATAAACTTTCTCATCCGCATGTGTTTTTTGATGATAAAAGAACTGATCACACTTGGCTAACCAAATCAAAGGGTCCTTACACCCATCATACGTAGGAAAGTCAAGTTTTAAATACATGGGAACAATATTTGGTCCTTGAACGGCAGGCCCCAGATGGGGATGGTGTTGACACATTGGTGGTTGTGGGGAGGTAGTGGATGGTATTGATGGTGGTCGGCTGGTGGAGAGTAGGCAGGCGGTGGTTGTGCTCGTGTACCATTGTCCTCTTGTCGCTGGAGGAAAGCTTGGATAGCAACATCCATTGATTTTATTGCTTCACGCAAGTCAGTGGTTGTCTGACACACCTCTTCTAGGGATTGAGCTTGGTGGTCTGTCCTCTGCCTATTATCTTCCAATAATTGCCTCAAATCCTCAGGGGAAGAGGAATCCCCAAGGGTGGACCTATCTGATACCAAGATGTTAGGTTCTTCCCTTGCCATGGATCGAGTCACCCTTCTTTCCTCTCTTCCCTCCATGGATGCTCTTGATGCTGTAAGAGATTTCTTGTTTCTGGAACGTGGAATGATGGAAATCAAAGAGAACGAAGGAGCTTTGAAGGAAGGTCAACTTGGACCTCAGAGGGAGAATCCGACCTAGACCTCTGAGGGAGAATCCGACCTGTTTAATCTAATTTTCTCAATACTTGATTTCTCCTTCCCTTGACGTCCCCCTAAATAGGGTTGAGGACGGAATTACAAAGGTGACCCATAGGTCAAGTGGTTCACGCCACATTACAACTGAACCAACCCAAAGTAAACCAAACCAAATAAAATTACATGAAAAGTAAATTGACATAATTTAATTCCTATACCTATGGATAGCTCGTGATGCTATGGAGTCCATAACAAATTTCTCTTTCATTCATTACCTTACGATGCATACAAATAGTTCATGCCAACAAGAGTTTTGGAAATATTACAAAAATGCCCCTGAGGCATATTTAAGCCCAAAAAATAAACTAAATGACTACGTAACTGACTCAGTCAAGGTAATTGACTCAGCCATGGTGTCTTAGCTTGACTCGACTCTCTATTTGGTCTATAACATCTCACCCCTCCTGGAAAACGAGCTTGTCCTCGAGCTCGAAGGTAGAGTATGCCTGCCGAAAAGTATCCGCCCCTGGTTCGCTCTGTGAGTCGCAGGTTCCACCTGAAAAAAATACAATTTTTTTTAATGAAAAGGTCTTGTCAACCAAAACCCGGAGGCATGTCAGGAACCTCATCACTAAAAATCTCTCTTAAGTCAATACCATGCAATGCAGCGGGTCCAAAACCAAATGGTTCTGCATCACTAGTATGTGCATGTCTGTGGAGACTGGGTGATCATCCTTATACTCATCACTGTGTTTGGTCACCTAGGCAAACTCCTTGTGTAGTCCCCAATGGCTATGTGCTTCATGATGGTTGTTGAGAGAAAAGCCACGGGGTTCACTGGGATCACCACTAGAACACAGATTCTTCTTGTGAGGAGAAACTGGAAGAGATCCATGACAGTCAGTCTCATCAGACTGTTGATTGTTGGGCAACAATAAGTCTTCAGTTGGTTCCTTCCCCTCTGGGTTTGATAACTGGTTGTAAACAGGTTCAACTGCCTTTGCAATTTCATTTTTCAGGCCCTCACTCGATCTAATAACATGTTGTGGACTCAATAGCACACCGAGTCACACAACGAAGGAGGCAACAAAAACTCACTCAATAGGATTTATTTCTTATATTACTTTGAGTAGGATTTATTTCTTATATTGTTTTAAGTAGGAGTTATTTTTAATTACTTTATATGTAAGGGCATTATGGGGAATTATTGTAACCCTAACCCTAAAACTTCATGACGTGACCTATTTAAGGGAAAGGAATGAATGAAATAGGTAACCTTTGAGATTTCAGAATAACCTAGTCTAAATAGGTTGAGATCACCTCTTGATCTCGAGTTTAGGGTTTACTCCAAAAATCCAACCTATCCTTCACCCTCCATTTCCATCCATCTTCACCCAAATTCATCCCTCATCATCTATACTAAGGAGAGGAGTTTCCTGCCCCTTTTCTGAGCCCAAAGAGAGGATCTTCCCTCATCATCAGTGTCAACAACAAGTAGGGTTCAATTCCCACTTGACGAGCAGCAAAAAAGGAAGACTTTTGGTTCTTTCGCGTGAAGGATTAGAAAAACTCTTCTTGTGGGGAAATCATCACGGAAACAGAGCAAGGACAGCCATCAACGTGAGCCAAGGCTGCCCCCTAAGCTAGGCCTTCAAGTCCTAGAATGACCTGCATCAAATCAGGGTTGAAACCCTGATTTACGTGAGCAAGAACAGGTATTCCTCCATTATCTCTCCACCTGAATTAATTTCATTCTAGCTATAACTGTAGCACTAGAATGAGTCCATAAAAAGGGAGACTAATCACTGGTGGAAGATTACCCAAAGAAGGGATATTTAACCCTCCTTACCGAGTCCAGCAACACAGTACCAGTGCTGGATTCACAAATCCCACACCGTGTTACTCGATACATGACCCGGGACCGTAACAACTTGGTATCAGAGCAGGGTAACATGGGGGATAATATCAACAATGAAGAAAAATCCAAATCAGGATACAAAAGATAGAAGATAGCCTTGAAACAGCACGACCAGTGTTGGGGAAGGTACATGGTTTGGAAGAAGAGATGAGCCGAGTCATCAGCATGCTACAGTAGTTGAGGATAGAGAGACATCAGAGTCCAGAGGTGAGAGAGGTTGCTCAACCATATCACAGAAAAGGGAAACAGTGGCCTGGGCACACTGCTGTCCAAGGACCTTAGCATGGAGGCACAGTTCCAAGGTACACCAAGTTAGAGCTTCCCTCTTTCAATGGTTCTGTTGATCCCTTAATCTGGTTGCATAGATGTGAAATTTTTTTTTGAACCAAGGAATACTGAATGGGATAAGGTGCAACTAGCCACTTTCCATATGACAGATGAAGCCATTTATAGGTTACTCAAGTAGAGAAAAAGAGACCGGGAATGACTTGGGGAGAATTTAAAAATCTATGCACAGTTATATTTGGGCCTCCCGCCAACAACAACCCCCTGAGAGAGTTAGTCCTATTGAGACAAACGGGTTCGGTGGAACAATATAAAAAACTGTTCTAGGAAAATTTGGTTCATGCTGGTGAGAGGGTATTGGTTGACCAGTAGATCTCCTTATTCACAGCAGGTCTCAATGAGTATTTATGGCTAGAGGTAGAACTCCTTATGCCCACGGATTTAGCTCATGCCATGAATATGACCCGAGCAATGGAACAACGACAACAACTACAGCAATGTAAGCCGGGTTGGTCAGGTGAGAGGAACACTTCCTCCACGTGGCAAGGGCGCCGCTATAATTCATCTCAGGGAGCATCTCCTACAACATCATCCCGACACACTCCGACTAGGACTCGGGTAGCCAATCCCCGCCCTAGTAATTCTCTACCGAGCTTTATAAAAAAATTGACGAGTACAGAGATGGCAGAAAGGCGGTCCAAAAATTTATGTTATAATTGCAATGAGCAGTATCGGGTAGGACACCAATGTAAATAATTTTTTTTGCTCGAGGTGGATGATTCAAAGGATCCAAAGGATCCAGAGGATATTATCGAGGAGGAACCACCAGATATATCCTTGCATGCTATTACTGGGCAGAAATCGCCTACTACAATGCAAGTTCGGGATCATGTCATCGACCGAGAACTGGTGGGACTAGTCGACTCAGGGAGTACACACAATTTTTTGAGTTTGACAGCCGCACAACATCTCCAGCTCCAGATACACACTCATCCAAGAACCACCGTCTCAGTGGCCAACAGGGAGAAGGTCCCTAGCTATGGGATTAGTAAGGCGGTAACTTTTTCCATTGGCTCTACATCGTTTAATACTGAATGTTTTGTTATTCCCCTGGCAGGATTTGATATGGTACTAGCCATTAATTGGTTACAAACGTTGGGGCCCATTCTATGGGACTTTTCGGCTTTAACCATGAGCTTTGATTTGGCCGGAAGTCGGGTGCTCTTACAGGGTTGTTATGTGGACAGGGCCCACCGTATGCACACTTTGGAGACACAGGATCAGCCTGACACTACTAGTGATGGTCTGGTTGAGGATTTCTCTGACCTCTTCCAGGAGCCTTCGAGGTTGCCTCCCCTGAGGCACTATGACCACAAGATCTATCTGAAACCAGGATCTAAGGTAGCGATCGTGCGACCATACCGTTACCACACCTTCAGAAGGACGAGATAGAGCGTCAGTGCCATGAGATGTTGAAACAGGGTCTTATTCATCCTAGCTGATCCCCATTCTCTCCACCCGTCTTACTTGTGAAGAAACATGATGGGACATGGAGGGTTTGCATAGATTATCGGGAGTAAATGTGCAGACAGTAAAAGACAATTTCCCGATTCCAGTAGTGGATGAGCTCCTAGATGAGTTACATGGTTCGTGGTTATTCACTAAACTCGACCTCCGTTCGGGATATCATCAGGTCCGAATGCACCCCTCTGATATCGAGAAGATGGCGTTCCGCACGCACCATGGCCACTTTGAGTTTGTGGCCATGTTGTTCGGGTTATCCAATGCACCCTCCAATTTTCAAGCTTTGATGAATGAGGTATTTAGCCTCTATCTTCGAAAATTTGTTCTTGTATTTTTCGATGATATTTTGATATATAGCAAGTCGGTTGAGGAGCACTTAGCACACTTGAGGATTGTTTTCGACTTGTTACGAGCACATCAGCTCTATTTGAAACATTCCAAGTGTTCTTTTGTGGCTTCACATGTGGGGTATCTGGGACACATTATCTCATATGAGGGGGTTACGGTGGATCCCAAGAAGATCCGAGCTATTCAAGAGTGGCTGCAGCCACAGTCATGTTCTGCATTATGGGGTTTTTTTGGGTCTTGTGGGCTACTACCGCAAATTTATTCAGAACTATGGGCCAGTGGTAGCACCATTGACCAGTCTACTCAAGAAAAATTCCTTTATTTTGAATGAAGAGGCCACCACGTCGTTTGTGGCACTCAAAGCTGCCCACGCATCCGTGCTAATATACAACTTCCCAACTTTGACGAATTGTTTGCGGTAGAGTGCGACGCTTTGGGTGTGGGCATTGGGGCCTTTTTACAGTAGCTGGGCCATCCTATTGCGTATTTTAGCAGACAGTTGGCAGTCCGTCATCATAAGCTTGCAGCCTATGAGCGCGAATTGATTGGGTTGGCCAAAGCGGTCCAACATTGGAGGCCTTATCTCTGGGCCTGGGCTTTTCTCATTCGCACAGATCACTACAACCTTAAATTCCTACTAGAACAACGGTTGACGACGTCGCCACAACAACAGTGCATCAGTAAGTTGTTGGGGTTTGACTTCTCGGTGGAGTATTATGCAGGGAGATTAAATAAGGTGGCAAATGTCTTGTCACGGTGTTTTGAAGATCAGCAATCGGTCTATTCGATCAGCCAACCGAGATTTCTCATTCTGGACTTGGTGAGAGACGCACATGCCACTAACCCTGCACTGCAGGAACTGCATCAGAAGATTTGGGAAGGGACAATGAATTCGAAGTGGTCCATCCAGGATTCACTTATTTATTACAAGCAGTGGATTTTCCTTCCACCTGAGTCCGAGTTGATTCCAGCTATTCTCTCGGCCTACCATGATAGTACACACGAGGGAATACAGAAGACCTTGCACAAAATTCAAGCTGATTTCTACTGGGAGGCCATGAAACCCTCTATTTCGACTTATGTGGGCAACTGTTAGGTATTCCAACGCAACAAAGCTGAGCACTTGAGTCCAGCCGGTCTTCTCCAGCCTCTGGCCCTTCCTACGCAGGTTCGGACCGACATTTTTATGGATTTTGTGGAAGGCCTACCCCTGTCCTCCGACAAATTTGTACTTTTCATGGTGGTTGATAGATTCTCCAAGTATGAACATTTTATACCACTGGCTCATCCATATACAGCAACATGGGTTGCTCAGACTTTCTTGGAACAGATAGTCCGCTTACATGGCATTCCAGAATCCATTGTGAGTGACAGAGATGCAGTGTTCATGAGCACCTTTTGGCGGGAACTGTTTCACTTGAGTGAGACGAAATTGATGTTCTCCTCCTCCTATCATCCACAGACAAACGGGCAGACTGAGGTGGTGAACCGCACCATCGAGATGTATCTACGGTGCTTGGTAGGGGATTGTCCGCGGCAATGGGTTCAATAGCTTCCGTGGGCCAAATACTATTACAACACTTCGTTCCACTCTGCCTTGCAATCCACTCCTTTCTGGGTTATATGTGGCCAGGATCCACCTCGCCTTCTCTCATACAACCCAGGGTCCACCCCCGTGGACATGATTGATCAGGCACTCATAGACCGGGATCTGCTGCTACAGAATATCATAGAACGGCTATGACGCACCCAAGCTCGGATGAAGGATGTCTACGACAAAGGCCACCGTGAGGTCTCTTTTGAGGTTGGGGAGTATGTGTGGCTACGACTCCAGCCCTACCGTCAGCAGTCTCTTGCAGGACCTTCACATCATAAGCTCTCACTTTCGGGCCGTTTCCCATTCTTCGACGCATGGGACCAGTCGCCTATTAGCTCAAATTACCGGACACGGCCAAAATTCATGATGTGTTTCATGTCTCTCTTTTGAAGCCGCATTCCGGACCACAACCTACATCCACTCCATTCCTACCACTGGTTGATAATGGCGAGGTTATTCTTAACCCAACTGCGGTGTTACGCATGTGGCTAACCAATGACCATTGGGAGATTCTCATTCAGTGGACCGACACTGACCCTGATGCTGCAACATGGGAACGTGTGGACATCTTCAAACAAGTCTACCCAGCTTTTGAGCTTGAGGACAAGCTCTTTCTCCATGGGGAGGCAGATGTTATGGACTCAATAGCACACCGAGTCACACAACAAAGGAGGCAAAAACAACTCACTCAATAGGATTTATTTCTTATGTTACTTTGAGTAGTATTTATTTCTTATATTGTTTTAAGTAGGAGTTATTTCTAATTACTTTATATGTAAGGGCATTATGCAGAATTATTGTAACCCTAACCCTAAAACTCCACGATGTGACCTATTTAAGGGAAATGAATGAATGAAATAGGTAAGCTTTGAGATTTTAGAATAACCTAGTCTAAGCAGGTTGAGATCACCTCTTGATCTCGAGTTTAGGGTTTACTCCAAAAATTCAACCTATCCTTCACCCTCCATTGCCATCCATCTTCACCCAAATTCATCCCTCATCATCCATACTAAGAAGAGGAGCTTCCTGTTCCTTTTCCGAGCCCAAAGAGTGGGTCTTCCCTCATCATCAGCGTCAACAACAAGTAGGGTTCAATTCCCTCTTCACGAGTAGTAAAAAAGGAAGATTTCTGGTTCTTTCACATGAAGGATTAGAACAACTCTTCTTGCGGGGAAATCATCACAAAAACAGAACAAGGACAGCCATCAACGTGAGCCAAGGCTGCCCCCTAAGCTAGGCCTTCAAGTGCTAGAATGAGCTGCATCAAATCAGGGTTGAAACCCTGATTTATGTGAGCAAGAACAGGTATTCCTCCATTATCTCTCCACCTGAATTAATTCCATTCTAGTTATAACTTTAGCACTAGAATGAGTCCATAAAAAGGGAGACTGATTACTGGTGGAAGATCACCCAAAAAAGGGATCTTTAACCCTCCTTACCGAGTCCAGCAACTCAGTACCAGTGCTGGACTCACAAATCCCACGCCTTGTTACTCGATCCATGTCCTGGGACCGTAACATAACAGCCCACAGAACCTGGGGAGGGTGCTGGTCTTGACCATCCCCAGGAAAACCTGTTGTTGATGCAGCTCTTCTTACAACACCACTGTCAAAGTGCATTAGGACAAATATATCTGGGTAATCTTTGACATGTCGTATGGGAGCTTCCAGCGGTTCCCCTTTTGGTGCTATAGAAAATTTTTGAGCCTGATCTGTTGTCAAAACTTCAAGGGCACCTCAATAATAAAGCAAACCGGCAAACCTTCATCATAGGCAACAACATCTGTGCATTCGAACTTAAGAATTTTTTTTTTTTTGCCAAATTCAATTCCAGGTTCGGCTGTAGGGTTGACTTCGTGTACAGAACTAGACTTTATTTCTGCTGTCTCAACTGAGGCACTTTGAATAGCAGAAACATGCAGCACTAATTCCGCATGCTCCGCATACCCAAGAGTAGGTTGAGCTCAACTGCATACTTCTGCATGCTTCCCAATTGGCATCAGCATGTCACAGTGAAGCCCACACTGATCATTGCTATGGGTCCACAACGCATACTTTGCCCGGTCGTCTGGGTGGGGCACTGCTGCTGTCCAGTCAAGGTCCACATAAACCAGATTGACACTCTTCAATGATTCATCCACGACCATATTGAGCAAGGTTGTTGGTCCAGCTCCATTTGGACCAAAAATAGACCAAAGCACTCCCCTTGAGGTAAAGCAAAAGATAGAGCCTGAACTGCATATTTAGTAGAGTTGCCATCCTGTCCTGGATAGAACGTGTTGAGATCTCTCCAACTCAATCCAGAATTTCCAACAAAATTGGCAGCAGACAATTGATTCAAGGACAACAATTGAAAAGGAGAGGTAACAGCTGATTCCAATGGTTGTTGTCCCATTTTCAGTGCATAATGACAACCTTTCGTGCCAACAAAACTAAAAGCATCATTAAATAACCAACCAAGTTTCTTCTGTACACCCAAAAAAATTATATTTGCATGTTGCACCACGAGGGCTCCCTTCTCATATGCTGAACTTCCTCAGTAATAAAACCTATCCACTAACAGTGCGCAAGCAACAATTATGGAACCCAAAAAATTAAGCCCCACATCTTCAATTTGACCACGCACATACACACAGGTACTGTGCGGAGCCACAAAAAAACAAATCACCCAAATGAATTGCTGTAACCTTCCTAGAATTCTTAAAAAAATTCCATATCGGAATTCATAGACACATGCCCGAATTTCATCGAATGGGTACTGTGTCTCTGCTTCACGGAACAGAGAACCTCTAGGCCAAAAATTTGAGCAGCGTTGCGCAGCCACTTGGAGCCCCTTCACCCCCATGGAAAAATTATTGAGACCTAAAATTTGATGGCATTTAAGAAGCTTACCCCAAAATACGTTGGAGTGGGTTCTCCGCTGGACTACCGAGAGCTAGAATGGGAGTGGGGATGGTGGCCGAAAGTCAAATCCCACAGGATTTGCTTCCGACGGCACCGACGGAGCCTCCTCCATGTTCGGTGGTGAAGATCAGCCCTATTGGGCTGCGCTTCTTGGGGATTTTCCGATACAGAGGGCTCTCGGAAACACATCCTTGTCAGAAGAATCACTGGAAATATTACATTCTTCTGTTCTGGGAGACATTCGACTTGCCGAGGAGTGGTTTTTTGAGGTCGAACCCACACCAGCCATTACTGGTGCGGTTTTGGGAGAATACCCTTTCGATGTCCCCGAATCAGAGTTCCCACTGTGTGTTACGGTCCCAGGTCATGGATCGAGTAACACGGCGTGGGATTTGTGAATCCAGCACTCAGAATTTACTCACTTCACGTCAAGGGTCTGTGTATGAGTATTTTTCCTCAACCCGTGCTTGGCCAGGAGGAAAGATCCTCTTTTGAGGGTCCTACCGAGTTGTTGTGCTAGGTAGAAGACCCCACAGCAATGCTGACCTTGCTAGAGCAAGGTGCTCTCTTTTCTTGGTCACGACAAAGAGGGTTTGGCCCTCTTTGTTGCTGCTCTAGCTAAGAATGCAATCCTTCTTTCTTAAATAACTTGAAACACGAGTTTGGGATAGATTAATACCTCTTCTTTGATGCTATGATCAGGTCCCACGTTGCACCAGGATTTGCTCAAGATTTGAGGATAAAAATCCTCACTTTGCTGCTTGGTAAGGGAGGAATTGGGCCTCTCTTGCTGCTGCTGCCGAGAGGGAGGATAGACCTCCTCTTTGGGCTTGGAAAAGGGGCAGGAAGCTCCTTTTCTTAGTAGGGATGATGGTGAATGAATTTGGGTGAAGATGGATGGCAATGGAGGGTGAAGGATAGGTTGGATTTTTGGAGTAAACCCTAAACTCGAGATCAAGAGGTGATCTCAACCTATTTAGACTAGGTTATTCTAAAATCTGAAGCTTACCTATTTCATTCATACCTATCCCTTAAATAGGGAGTTTTAGGGTTAGTGTTACAATAACTCCCCATAATGCCCTTACATATAAAGTAATTAGAAATAACTCCTACTTAAAACAATATAAGAAATAAATCCTACTTAAAACAATATAAGAAATAAATCCTACTCAAAGAAATATAAGAATTAAATCCTATTGAGTGAGTTGTTGTTGTCTTCTTCGTTGTGTGACTCGGTGTGCTATTGAGTCCACAACATCTGCCTCCCCATGGAGAAAGAGCTTGTCCTCAAGCTCAAAAGTTGGGTAGACTTGTTCGAAGATGTCCACACGTTCCCTTCTTGCAGCATCGGGGTCAGTGTCCGTCCACTGAACGAGAATCTCCCAATGATCATTGGTTAGCCGTGCACGTAACACCGCAATTGGGTTAAGAATAACCTCGCCATGATCAACCGGTGGTAGGAATGGAGTGGATGTAGGCTGTGCTCCGGAATGCGGCTTCAAAAGAGAGACATGAAACACATCGTGAATTCTGGCTGTGTCCGGTAATTTGAGTTGATAGGCGACTGGTCCCACGCGTCGAAGAATGGGAAACGGCCCAAAAAATCTGGGTGAGAGCTTATGACGTGGAGGTCCCGCTAGAGACTGCTGACGGTAGGGCTGGAGCCGTAGCCACACATACTTTCCAACCTCAAAAGAGACCTCACGGTGGCCTCTGTCGTATACATCCTTCATCCGAGCTTGGGCACATCGTAGTCATTCTGTGATATTCTGTAGCAGTAGATCCCTGTCTATGAGTGCCTGATCAATAGTGTCCACGCGGGTGGACCCTGGGTTGTACGAGAGGAGGCGAGGTGGATCCCGGCCATATATAACCCGAAAAGGAGTGGATTGCAATGCAGAGTGGAACGAAGTGTTGTAACAGTATTCGGCCCACGGAAGCCATTGAACCCATTGTCGTGGACAATCCCCCACCAAGCACCGTAGATACATCTCGATGGTGCGGTTCACCACCTCAGTCTGCCCGTCTGTCTGTGGATGATAGGTGGAGGAGAACTTCAATTTCGTCCCACTCAAGCGAAACAGTTCCCGCCAAAAGGTGCTCGTGAAAACTGCATCTCTGTCACTCACAATGGATTCTGGAATGCCATGTAAGCGGATTATCTGCTCCAGGAAAGTCTGAGCAACCCTTGTTGCTGTATACGGATGAGCCATCAGTATAAAATGCCCGTACTTGGAGAATTGATCAACCACTATGAAAAGTACGGATTTGTCGACTAACAGGGGTAGGCCTTCCACAAAATCCATTGAAATGTCGGCCCAAACCTGCGTAGGAAGGGCCAGAGGCTGGAGAAGACTGGCTGGACTCAAGTGCTCGGCTTGTTGTGCTGGCATACCTGACAGTTGCCCACATAAGTTGCAATAGAGGGTTTCATGGCTTGCCAGTAAAAATCAGCTCGAATTCTATGCAAGGTCTTCTGGATCCCCTCGTGTGTACTGTCATGGTAGGCCGAGAGAATAGCCGGAATCAACTCGGACTCAGGTGGAAGGAAAATCTGATGCTTGTAATAAATAAGTGAATCCTGGATGGACCACTTCACATTCATTGTCCCTTCTGAGATCTGCTGATGCAGTTCCTGCAGTGCAGGGTTAGTAGCATGTGCTTCTCGCACCAAGTCCATAATGAGAAATCTCGGCTGGCTGATAGAATAGACCGACTGCTGATCTTCAAAACACCATGACAAGGCATCTACCACCTTATTTAATCTCCCTGCACGATACTCCACCGAGAAGTCAAACCCCAACAACTTACTGATCCAGTGCTGCTGTGGCGACGTCGTCAAACGTTGTTCTAGTAAGAATTTAAGGCTGTAGTGATCCGTGCGTATGAGAAAAGCCCGACCCCAGAGATAAGGCCTCCAATGTTGGATAGCTTTGGCCAACCCAATCAATTCACGCTCATAGGATGCCAGTTTGTGATGGTGGACTGCCAACTATCTACCAAAATAAGCAATAGGATGGCCCAGTTGCTGTAAAACGGCCCCCATGCCCACGCCCGAAGCGTCGCACTCTACCACGAATAATTCGTCAAAGTTGGGAATTTGTAATACTGGCGGGGATGCGAGGGCAGCTTTGAGTGTCACAAATGACGTGGTGGCCCCCTCATTCCAAATAAAGGAATTTTTCTTGAGTAAATTCGTCAATGGTGCAGCCACTGGCCCATAGTTCTGAAAAAATTTGCGGTAGTAGCCCGCAAGACCCAAAAAACCCCGTAATGCAGAACACGACTGTGGTTGCGGCCACTCGTGAATAGCTTGGATCTTCTCGGGATCCACCGTAACCCCCTCATGTGAGATAATGTGTCCCAGATATCCCACATGTGAAGCCGCAAAAGAACACTTGGAGTGTTTCAAATAGAGCTGATGTGCTCTTAACAAGTCGAAAACAATCCTCAAGTGTGCCAAGTGCTCCTCAACCGACTTGCTATATATCAAAATATCATCGAAAAATACAAGAACAAATTTTTGAAGATAGGGGCTAAATACCTCATTCATCAAAGCTTGAAAAGTGGAGGGTTTATTGGATAACCCGAACGGCATGACGACGAACTCAAAGTGGCCATGGTGCGTGCGGAACGCCGTCTTCTCGATATCAGAGGGGTGCATCTGGACCTGATGGTATCCCGAACGGAGGTCGAGTTTAGTAAATAACCACGACCCATGTAACTCATCCAGAAGCCCATCCACTATCAGAATCGGGAACTTATCTTTTACTGTCTGCACGTTCAACTCCTGATAATCCACGCAGAACCTCCATGTCCCATCATGTTTCTTCACAAGTAAGACGGGTGAAGAGAACGGGGAGCGGCTGGGACGAATAAGACACTGTTTCAACATCTCATGGCAATGACGCTCTATCTCGTCCTTCTGAAGGTGTGGGTAATGGTATGGTCGCACGACCACTACCTCAGAACCTGGTTTCAGACAGATCCTGTGGTCACAGTGCCTCATGGGAGGCAACCCCGAAGGCTCTTGGAAGAGGTCATAGAACTCCTCAACCAGACCATCACTAGTACTGTCAGGCTGATCCTGTGTCTGCAAAGTGTGTATGCGGTGGGCCCTGTCCACCTGACAGCCCTATAAGAGCACCCGACTTCCGGCCAAATCAAAGCTCATGGTTAAAGCCGAAAAGTCCCACAGAATGGGCCCCAATGTTTGTAACCATTTAATGCCTAAAACCATATCAAATCCCGCTAGGGGAATAACAAAAAATTCCGCATTAAATGAAGTAAATCCAATGAAAAAAGTTACCACCTTACTAATCCCATAGCTAGGGACCTTCTCGCCATTGGCCACTGAGACGGTGGCTGTCGGATGAGTGTGTATCTGGAGCTGGAGATGTTGTGCGGCTATCAAACTCAGAAAATTGTGTGTACTCCCCGAGTCGACTAGTCCCACCAGTTCTCGATCGATGACATGAGCTCGGACTTGCATTATAGTAGGCGATTTTTGCCCAGTAATAGCATGCAAGGATATCTCTGGTGGTTCCTCCTCGATAATATCCTCTGGTTTCTCTGGATCCTCTGAATCCTCCATCTCGAGCCAAAATAATCGTTTACATTGGTGTCCGACTCGATACTGCTCATCACATTTATAACAGAGATTTTTGGACCACCTTTCTGCCATCTCCGCACTTGTCAATTTTTTTATAAAGCTCGGTAGGGAATTACCACGGCGGGGATCGGCTACCCGAGTCGTAGTCTGAGTGTGTTTGGATGGTGCTGCTGTAGATGCTCCCTGAGATGAACTATATCGGTGCCCTTGCCACGTGGAGGAAGTGTTCCTCTCACTCGACCAACCCGGCTTACGTTGCTACAATTGTTGTCGTTGTTCCATTGCTCGGGCCATATTCATGGCATGAGCTAGATTCGTGGGCATAAGGAGTTCTACCTCTAGCTGTAAATACTCATTGAGACCTGCTGTGAATAAGGAGACCTGCTGGTCAACCAATATCCTCTCTCCAGCACGAGCCAACTTTTCCTGGAAGAGTTTTTGATAGTGTTCCACCGAACCCGTTTGTCTCAATAGGACTAACTCTCCCAAGGGGTTGCTGTTGGCGGGAGGCCCAAATCTAACTGTGCATAGATTTTTAAATTCGCCCCAAGTCATTCCCGGTCTCTCTCTCTCTACTTGAGTCACCCATAACATGGCTTCATCTGTCATATGGAAAGGGGCTAGTTGCACCTTATCCCATTCAGTAGTCCCTTGGTTCAAATTTTTTTTTTTCACATCTATGCAATTAAATTACGGGATCCACAGAACCATTGAAAGAGGGAAACTCTAACTTGGTGTACCTTGGGATTGTGCCTCCATGCTGAGGTGCTTGGACAGCAGTGCGCCCAGGCCACTGCTCCCCTCTTCTGTGATATGGTTGAGCAACTTCTCGCACCTCTGGACTCTGATGTCTCTCTGTCCTCAACTCCTGTAGCATGCTAATGATTCGGCTCATCTCTTCTTCCAAACCACAAACTTTTCCCAACACTAGTTGTGTTGTTCAAGGCTATCTTCTATCTTTTGTATCCTAATTTGGATTTCTTCATTGCTGATATGTTCCCCCATGTTACCCTGCTCTGACACCAAGTTGTTACAGTCCCGGGTCATGGATCGAGTATCACGGCGTGGGATTTGTGAATCCAGCACTCAGAATTTACTCACTTCACGTCAAGGGTCTGTGTATGAGTATTTCTCCTTAACCCGTGCTTGGCCAGGAGGAAAGATCCTCTTTTGAGGGTCCTACCGAGTTGTTGTGCTAGGTAGAAGACCCACAACAATGCTAACCTTGCTAGAGCAAGGTGCTCTCTTTTCTTGGTCACGACAAAGAGGGTTTGGCCCTCTTTGTTGCTGCTCTAGCTAAGAATGCAATCCTTCTTTCTTAAATAACTTGAAACACGAGTTTGGGATAGATTAATACCTCTTCTTCAATGCTATGATCAGCTCCCACGTTGCACCAGGATTTGCTCAAGATTTGAGGATAAAAATCCTCACTTTGCTGCTTGGTAAGGGAGGAATTGGGCCTCTCTTGCTGCTGCTGCCGAGAGGGAGGATAGACCTCCTCTTTGGGCTTGGAAAAGGTGTAGGAAGCTCCTTTTCTTAGTAGGGATGATGGTGGATGAATTTGGCTGAAGATGGATGGCAATGGAGGGTGAAGGATAGGTTGGATTTTTGGAGTAAACCCTAAACTCGAGATCAAGAGGTGATCTCAACCTATTTAGACTAGGTTATTCTAAAATCTCAAAGCTTACCTATTTCATTCATACCTATCCCTTAAATAGGGAGTTTTAGGGTTAGGGTTACAATAATTCCCCATAATGCCCTTACATATAAAGTAATTAGAAATAACTCCTACTTAAAACAATATAAGAAATAAATCCTACTTAAAACAATACAAGAAATAAATCCTACTCAAAGAAATATAAGAATTAAATCCTATTGAGTGAGTTGTTGTTGTCTTCTTCGTTGTGTGACTCGGTGTGCTATTGAGTCCACAACACTGTGTGATTTCGGAAGTGTTGAGGTCGATTTCGGATTTGATATCGACTTCAATTTCTGACGTGTAGGGTCTTGCTTGTCTGATTTCCATGATCCGGAAATCAATTTTGTCTGGCCCGTCGCTAGAATCCCCTGCTTGAAAATAGTAGAAGTTTTCGGCCCTTGGCCATTCTGCTCGTCTAAAACAGCAACTACCTCTTATGCGCACATGACCTTTTATCGGGCAGCCATTTGCTTCCTTGCAATTGTTTTTTTTATGTAAGCTGCACTCCATTCCCGCATCCTTTCCCTTCTTTCCACTTCGTTGCCAATCCATCACGCACTCTGTTTTGCCTTTTCTTTGTGCATCGACATCCATTCTTCTAGGGATATTTGTGTATGCATCACCACCCATTCTTCTTGGCTCATTGTGTTGCCACTCTGATACCAATTGATATGCCCGGATCTAACACAGGGAGGAAGACGATGAATAGGAAGGATCGCTGTGAGGTTTTGAGCTTTTGAAGGAGCTGCCCCTTAGGCCTCGTGAGAGGGAGAACCTGACCTCATTTAATCTACTTTTTAACCTACTGAAATTTCTCTTTCATTCATTAACTTACGATGCATACAAATAGTTCACGCCAACAAGAGTTTAGGCAAAAATTTCAAAAATGCCCCTGAGGCATATTTAAGCCCAAATAGCATAAAACAGAAAAAAAAAACTAAATGACCACTTAACTGACTCATTCAGGGTAATTAATTCAGCCATGGTGTCTCAGCCTGACTTTGCTCAGTATTTTGTCCATAACAAAAAATAGATAGCAAATCTCCATCAATCAGGAATTGCGAATAAGTTAAATTACTCTATATGATGAGTTCCATTGAATCAATAGATCCTTTTTTCATTGGTGGCTCGTTACATTTATGTTGAATTTATGAAAAATAGAAATACTTGATTGACTTAATGTAATCTGAGTACATGACCCCTATCTTAAATGGACGAAAGTAGTAGAGTCCAATTACAATTAAACTACCCTTGTCCCAAATTACACCCAAACTCTAACACTTAAAGATAAGTCATAGCATAATTAAATAACTCAACATAAATAGAAGACTAACATAACTAAAACACCTTTAAATGGAAACTCTTCTGTGAGACCTACTTCCATAATAATTGTGGCTCTGTAAGACTTCTTATTGTGGAAGTCATGTAAGACTTCCATATTTGCTCTTCAACACTCCCCCTCAAGGTGGAGTTTATAATTTCAGCTTACAATGAAAAAGAATCTTGGTCTTCAATTTGCTTGGCGGCAAAAATTTCTTCTTAGATGCAAAAACTTCATCTTTTGTGCTCCCCCTTTTTTGAATATTTTTGTCGCATTAAAATTACTACAACATATGGAATAAAATACATCTTTCTTGTACTTCTTTTTCTATTTCTCCCCCTCAAGCTGGGAGGTAATGTCAGTGATCCTAGCTTGAACCAAATAACATAGATGTAATAATAAGTTCCTCCATTACGGTATCCCAAGTATAAGAACGACACCAAGTACAAACTCTCAAAGGTAGAAATGGGTGATAAGTGGGTAATGTTTGTCATTCACAAGACGGCGATAACAAGACCCACATATACATATAGCTAAGAGATAAGGAACATGTGCTGGAATTAAATAGAAGATTTGAAGATTAAGTGAGACCCATAAAGATACCACGAGCTGGTATCTCTATCAACATGAGCTGGAAGATCATGTGGGACCCATAAAGATAAGATCATGAGCTGGCTTTCTATCTTGGTTCACATGATTAAAGAAGAGTTAGAAGTTGAGTTAAAATAGTCTTTTAAAAAGATAATGTAATCTTATCATGATAGGCTTATATTAGAGAGTTCTAGTTGGAATGTAATTAGGAGTCCTAAGATTGTTTGTACATGAACTCTATCACCTCCTCAACTATAAATAGAGGAGATTATAACTCAGAAATCATCAACCAAGTTTCTTATTTGTCTCTTCTCTCTCGTTTGAAGTGCTCTCTCTACTCTCCTTTATTTTCCTTCTCTTCTCTTCTCTCTATACCCAAGAGCTCTTCTCTTTTTTATTTTTTTTATTTCTCTCTCCCCTTGCTCAGGTAATATTCATAGGGTCCTAAATTCAACAAACGTTAATGTGTGGTCCAACATGTTTTATAACTAAAATCCTATGCATTTACTATTATGGACTCCATAGCATCTAGAGTACCAGGTAAACATAGGGGTAATTAATATAATTTTTTGTATATTTTAATTAGTAGCATTATTTGTAATTTTGTTAGACATTTATGCCTTACATGATTTTTGTATGGGGGCGTCCCTATTATTTATAGGAACATCATTGGAACGAAAAGGAAGCTTGAATGTTAGATCCGGGGGCGTCCCTACAGGTTATGGTACCCTGCCTACGAGCCTCTGTATTCGATCCGGGATCCCAGGAGCTTCAACCCATCGTTTCAATTGTATTTCAATGCAAATGGGGCATATCAACTTGGTATTAGAGCGGACCACTTTGGACGACTCTTCCTCTCCATCGGATGGGCGTACAACCATTGAAAACCTTCGAACTGAGTTTCGAACAGAGATCCAGAAGTTTCGGGAGTCCATGATCCAGCTTTTCAGCTCTCTGGGTTCACAGGAGGTTCCCCGTTCGAGAAGTGGCTCCTATGCGACCTACTCAGACCCCTTCGGGGGAACTTCTGCCTCAATTCAATCTTCGAATTGATGCACAACTCGCTCGAATTTCTACTCGTGCCGTAGAAACGAAAGCAGAGAAATCGGCAAAGACAAAAATCAGCAAGCGCTCTGTCTCTCCAGCGGCGGCGACATCCGAAATTGGAGACTCTGCATGTCCAAAATCGGAAGCATCCTTCCCCAAAACTTCGTCGGCAAAATCGGAAAGGGGTTTGCCGTCAAAAAAAATTTCATTGGACGCCATACGTCCTCCCGAACTGACGACGCCGGAAACCCGAGAGTTCTCTGTCTCGGAAACACTTCCCGAGCATCCGAAATCAGACGGCGAGGCGACCTCAAATCCGCAGACGCACTCTTCTCTGGCAAAACCCAACCACCTGTTCGTCGTTCAGCAACCAGGTTCAAAATTTTGGCCACTCCTTTGTTCTGTTCGCCGTTGGCAACCTCTCAGGCTCGACGGGCTAGCCGTTGGCAAGGGGCTTGAAAATTACAGACGAGCACCATTGCCGGCGTCTACGAACCGACAACCACCATAATCCAGAGAATTTAATTTTGAATTGGAAATGGTTGCTATGGCGGAAGATGAAATTAATGAGACAATGCAGTTCGGTCTCAGACTCATGGTTCCTGCGAATTCAGGAACAATAGGCCCCAATATGCAATTGCAACCATCGTGCTACCGACTCTCACTCTCGCTCTCAACGGCCGAAATGGATCACGACTTGCATAACTCTTGCCGTAAGTTTCTTCACCAACCTTCTTCGCAATTTCTCTTACCCGTCCACAAGTTCTCTGATTTTTTCAAAAAACTTATCCAATGGCACTGCGAGTGTTTAGATGGGCTGACAAACCGCAAAATGATTTTTGTCCTTGCTTCTTCGACAAAGACCGTCATACTTTTTACCTAGGTATGATGCTGGATACACTCCCTTGGCAGTACCAGGACCAAGATATCAATCGTGATCCTCTCGCTTAGTTTCCCTTTATGGATCTTTGATATCCGTGGCTCACTGGCTCGAGCCGACATGAATGGTGTTGTCAACTGGGTTTTATCCTTACAAGCGTGCCCAGTTGATGACTCTGATTTGTGGAGTATTGACTATGAGTCAATCGTGATATCTATGCCAAGTCGTCAGCAGCCTGATGGAAGTCTTATGCCCACTCATAACGGGGCAGAGAAAGACCTCAGGTTAGTATCTTGTGCAGCGGCGATATGTTTTATGTTAGATGCCTGGAGTGGACTGAACAGAGCACAGACAATGGACTCTATCTTTCCAGGCTCAGAATCTCCAGGTGGTGCGGCATCTTGTCTAGTGGCTGTTCTTCAGCTGCTGGGATTTATTGAAGATGATATTGTCTCTAAACTCCCATCGTCTTTAATAAATGACGTGCCAATGCTGCTAGATTGGTGGTTGCAGAGGCAGTCTGTGTATTGGGGTTTTCCAGGTTGGCCCCACAAGGCAGGTCCTATATGTTATGCATTTTGGCTTGGTGGGATCGATGTCGGTTGCAACATGAATGTTGAAATGCTAAGAAGAATCACGCCCAGAGCAGGGTGCAGGGTTCTTGAGCAGCATCCATTTCAGTCGTTTCATGTTGGCTAGCATGTTGATTCTCATGCTCTTATTAATGTGGTACCTTTGTACATTACATGCCTTATGTCAGACAGGAGTTCAGTGTGTGCAAATTCCTGTTAGGTTCTCTTGCCATGGATCGTGTCACCCGGCGTTCCCCTCTTGGTTCCAGTGTTGAAAATGAAGAAAAAAGTGTTGTAGTTTCTGAACGTCAACTAGTTGCTGGCGATTTCAGAGAGAGAAGGTGAGTGAGGGCGTGAGGAGAGTGGAGCTCCAAGGGAGGACGAGAATTCTAACTATTCTACTGGAATTAATCTACTGGACTTTGGTTGACTCATTTCAAGTTTTCGTCCTCCTTATAAACCATGGAAGGGACGCATACAAGTGGGCCAAGATTTGGCCAATTAACTTGACGCAAAAATTACAAAAGTACCCCATGACTTAACCTGAATTTAACAACAATTAAGTCTTATGCCTAGCCGTGACTCTCAATGCTATGGAGTCCATAACAGTTCCAAACCACTTGCCTTGTTCCTCCTGGAGGCATTGGTCTTTCAGCACCGGTTCCAACCATTTTTGGGACACTCTTGGCCGTAGCAAGGGTGGATATTTCCATTGTTGCGGTGAGTTTAGGCAGATGGGTTACACACAGGGGCTCCGTTATAAAGCGCGCTCTTCACGCTGATTATGTGTTCAACCTGGCTAATTTTGGCGGGATTCATGGATGGACCATGTTGTCACCAGGACCTATTGATACCATTGTGCGCACAGAGTTGTCCAGCAAGGAGCAACTCTACTCCCTTTATGCAACTCTCTAGCTTGTTAATGTAAATATGTATATGTAAAGGGCATACTTGTCTTTTTCTTTGGTCTAAGGGCATACTTGTAAATTTTGTCGTCCTTTTCCTTTTCGAATAGGGTTTCTAAAACCCGACGGATTTTGTAAAATTGGCGTGAGAGTTTTGAATATACAGAAAAACCTCTCTGAAATCAGGGAGATTTACACAGATAGGGAAATCGAGTGATTTCGCATCGATTTTTCAGTGTAAGGTGTTTTGGTTGCTCTCGTACTCGAATTTTTTTTATTTTGCTCGGTTTGTGCTCGTTATGTTCGTCTGATGCTTTCGTGCCGGTCGTTTGCTCCTCGCCTGGTGATCCCTGGTGCTTAAAGACGTCTCGCCGCCCCGAACAAGCTCTATCGTGGGTTGAATCCTCGTTTCGGCACCCTCAAAGGTTGGTTCCTCTCCATTTCTCGGATATTTGCAGCTTGTTTGCTCTGTCTCGTCGACTTCTGGTATTCACCTGTGCGATTTCTGTCCGTGGAAGGCATTACGGACTCGTGGAATTTTAAAAAATTCCTGCAGTAGGTTTAACATTGAAATTGGTTGATTTTGGGGTCTTAGAGTGGGTTTCGGACATACCTCTATTGGTGGTTGCTTGAAGTCCTAGTAATATTATTTTTTTGAGAAATTGTGATATAGATTTGTGTTTGTGAGGGAAGTTGATTATAGTGGCTGGGTTGAGAGCTAGTTTCAGTTTGGAATTACCTATCTATGGATTCAATTAGTCAGGATATGAAGGTCATTTTTGTCCGGTTAAATGGGAGTAATTACTCACTCTGGAAGTTTGTGATGCGAAATTTTCTAGTTGGAAAAGATCTATGGGATTACATTGATGGAAATATTACTGCTCCAGAACCTACATCCATTGACTTCATCAAAGAAAATAAGATGTGGTTGACTGATAATGCAAAGATCATCACTTGGATCAACAACTCAGTGGATCAGTCTATCAGTTTGCAACTGTTGAAGTATGAGACTGCAAAAGAAATATGGGACTATTTGGAAACTCTGTAAGAACAGACAAACTTTACCAAAAGGTATCAAATGGAGACAAAACTTCGGTCTGCTAAGCAAGGTGATCGTACTATTCAAGAATTCTACTCGTTTATGACACCTTTGTGGGATCAACTATATATGATGGATCCACCCTCCTTTCGGAAGCTCCCTGAATATACCCGAGCATGTGATGATCGCAAGCTTACCGACTTTTTTATGGCTCTTCGCAATGATTTTGAACTGATACGAGGATGTATGATCCATAGAACTCCGCTACCCACCTTGTCTGCAGCTGTATCTGAATTGGCTGAAGAAACACGATTGAGGTCTTTTGGTGGGATTTCTTCCAGTAAGACATCATCACTAGATATGTCACACGTACTGGTCTCTGGAACACACTCTTATACTCAGTCATCAGGGGGCATACTTGGTTCTGGAACACACTTTCATACTCATCAGTCATCAGGGAAGCCAAAAGTGCCAGTTCCACAAGATGAATGTTGCCAGTTCCACAAGATGAATGTTCCTACTATCATGGTAAAGGTCATTGGAAACACCAGTGTCCCTCACTGCAAAGCAACAATAAAACTCAAGGCAATTTCAAACCTTCACAACATCATGCCTCTAGTCGTCACAATCAAGGCCATTTCAAATCTGCACCACATCATGCCTTCAGTCGTCCACCTCCGCATAGAGGTTTTCGTCCATCTGCTGCCATTGGATCTTTGGATTGTTCAGGTGCCTCTTCTGTCCCAGCTCCCACCAGTAGTGATTCTACGTCTGATCTCTCGTCATTAGCTACCGAGCTCACTCGCATTCTTGGCAAGTCGTCTGCTCTCAGTACTCAATTTGCATCTCATACAAGTAGGTCTTGTTTGGCTGGCTCTAGTGACACTTATAAATGGATCTTAGATTATGGAGTCACACACCATATGACACCCCACTTGTCTCTTTTATATGATTGTGTTAAGCCTTCTCACCTAGTTAACATCCAAGCGGCTAATGGCTCTCCCATGCCACTAGCCTCGGTTGGAACTGTCACTCACCCTACTTGGTTTTTATCTAATGTTTTCTATGTTCCCCATCTAGCTGTTAACCTTCTTTCAATTGGCAAACTTACTGATTTGGGTCTCACTATTACCTTTGCTTCTGATCATTGTCTTATACAGGATCGCCAGTCCGGGAGGCAGATTGGGATAGGCCATAGAGAAGGTGGTCTTTACTTGCTTGATGATTTGAAATTGCCAGTATCTCTACAGGTGTCTAGTTTTTCAGTTCAATCCATGTTGCAAGATTTACTTTCTGTAGATAACTCTTTTTACTTATGGCATACTCGTTTAGGACATGTCTCTGCTTCTCGTTTACAGTTTATGATCAAACACAATATGTTAGATTCTACTATTAAATCTTCCCCTCTTCGGGATTGTGTTGGTTGTAATCTTGGCAAACAATGTCATTTACCCTTTACATTGAGTCACTCAGTTACTTCCTCTCCATTTGATCTTGTTAACTCTGATGTTTGGGGACCCGCACCTGTATCCACAAAAGGTGGGGCTCGCTGTTATGCATTGCTTGTTGATGATTTTAATCGTTTCTCTTGAATATTTCTTATGCATCAGAAATCAAACTTCTATTCTATTTATGTTCAATTTTATGCTATGGTGCGAACCCATTTTTCCACTCACATAAAAATTTTTCGCTCTGATTCAGGTGGTGAATATATGTCATCTTTATTGAATGATTTTCTGAAGTCTGAGGGTATTATTCATCAGTTGTCTTGTCCTTATACACCTCAACAAAATGGTGTTGCAGAACGTAAACATCGTCATCTTATTGAAACTGCTCGCTCTTTACTGCTCCATGCCTCTGTCCCTTCTGAATTTTGGGGGGAAGCCCTTCATACTGCCACTTATTTGATTAATCGAATTCCATCATTTGTTTCTGGCAGTATCTCTCCTTTTGAACGGTTGTATGGTGTTCGTCCTACCTATGATCACTTGCGAGTCTTTGGTTGTGCCTGCTTTGTTTTATTACCCCCTTCCTGTCGCACTAAATTGTCTGCCAAATCTGCATTGTGTGTGTTTCTAGGTTATGGTTTTGGTCAAAAAGGATACCGATGTTATCATCCTGAGTCTGGTAGACTTTTTGTTTCTCGCAATGTTAATTTTTTGGAACAGTTCTGCTACTTTCGGATTCCGTTGTCTACTCCTGGTTTGCATGATACAAAATTGTTACACATTGATCCATTTGTGCCTAATGAGCCCCATGATGACCAGTTACTCATTCACCATCCGTCCACTGACTCACCCTCCATCCGGAGGTCTCCTCTACTATGCCTTCACAACAGTCACATGCAAGTACTGACTTACCTTTTCCAATAGCGCCTCTCCCTCTCGACTCTCTGGACTCTGGTGATCCGCATCTTGCCACCCCTCGCGTTTTCACTCGTGTTTGCCGTCCCCCTCAGAGGTATAGTCCATCTTCCTATGTGCTCTCTTCCTCCTATCTAACCTTTTTGTCTAAGATTCATTCTTTTGTTGGGCCTAAGTCATACAAGGAAGCTGTATCCGATGCAAATTGGCTGCAAGCTATTAATGATGAGCTCACCGCCCTGCACCAAATAGGTACCTGGGAGTTGGTTCAACTTCCTCCCGGTAAGCATGCTATTGGTTGTAAATGGATTTTCACTTGTTCTTATTATGTTACTCATATCATACTACCTTTATATGTTGGTTATAGATGCATTCATAGTTGCATCCATATGAGTTTGACTAGGAATTATAGTTCTTTAAAAAATCCCAATTAGAGGAATTTAATTTACAAAAAAAATTAAATGATTGGACAATTTCATCCATTAAACCAACCTCAATCTATAAGAAGGGTAAGTTTGTCCTTACATTCACCATGGGAATTGAAACTATGGAAAACATGATTAATATACAGACATAAGATACAACTCTAAAACTATTAGAGTTAGAAGATTTATCGAATTATCTCAATCATGAGAAATATAAATACATGCATATAGGATGCATTCAAATTGTTTTTAAGCCTCTGACCCTCATAGACATGAATACTTGCATACAACCAATTTTAAGAGATGGTAGGAATTTAGATTGGAAACCCTCTCTCATGGGCGTTATTGAAATCAGTCTTAGTAGAGGACCAGATTATTTTAATATTCACCCTAATTTAACTGTATCTTTTACATATGGAAATTTAATGGAAGCATTACTGCTCATGCTCCTTACTGAGGGATATAATTTTTTACTTGGATCTAAAACCATTGCTATAATTATGAGAATCCATTACAAAAATTCCTATGACACTTTATTGTGACAACCGAGCAACCATTCACATAACTACAAATCTAGTCTTCCATGATGTAGAATTTAGGATCCCATGATAAGAAATTCAACCAAACTAAGAAGAAGAAGGAGAAGAGAGAGAGAGATAAGAGATCAATCACCAAGGGTGAGAGCTTGGATGAAGGAGAAGAGGGAGAGCGCCTACCAAGGGAGATAGCATGGACGAACTTTGGGGAAAAGGAAGAGAAATCTTGAATGCTCTACCTCTTAGCCAAAACCTCTGTTTTTAGCCTTTACAATGTCCTTTTAGGGTTACAACATTATAAAAGAAGAGACATAAAAAAGATAAGTATTTACAACATCATGCCTTCTTTATGAGAAGTCTTCTTATTTACCCATATGCCACCTCTTAGATGTGTGGACTTTCTTTTCTTGGATGTGTGGGCATGAGCCCACTCTTCTAACACTTTTCTTGGACATGTGGGCTTGAGCCCACTCTTCTAACACATGAGATAACAAAGCATATTAAATTGACTACCACTTTATTAGAAAAAAAGTTTATAGCTAGAGCTATTTTCATGTACTATATTCCCTCAAAGAATCAACTAGCAAATATTTTCATCAAGGCAGTTCTGGCCGGTCTACTTCAGCAATCATACTACAAACTTGGTGTGTTGAAGGGGAGTGTTTAAAAGTATGATTTATTTATTCAAGTTAATCATTTTACTTTTCTCTTTCATTATTCATAAGAAGCCTAAGGGCACTCTTGTAATTTGATTTGAATTTTGTGATATAAATTCATTCTAGAAAGGAGCTCACCCTAAGCTGAAACTAAGGGGATCTCCTCAATGTGCTCCCTAATACAACCCTTCTTGATCTTGTCTTCTCTCTTAGTCTCACCACCTTGTTATCTCTCTTCTTCCTCTCCTCTTCTCTCTTCTCTTCTCTTCTCTCTTCGTCTTCCTCTTATTCTCCACTAATCACCTTAAGATTATGAAACCCAAGAATCATACACATTATTTACATATTTCAAATACTAACTTTTTTTTCTCTAAAAAAGGTATTTCTCACCATAGAAAGGGTGAGATTGTTGGCATGAAAGGTCCCCATGAGTTATTTTTTGTGATAGCAAATACTTGCAAACTAAATGTAATATTTAAATGATCAATGTAAACAAAAAAGAAATAGTTAGAAAGAAAGTTGACAATACTGTTGTTTGACCAAGTCAAATAGACTAGTCGTCAAATGCAAAAGTTTCAAAAGTAGTGTTTGAAGTTAGGTACTTAACTACAACTTGACCAGATGACATGAGAAGAAAAACAAGTCCTTTGTTTAAAGTTTTACTAGAGGAGCATGGCACATGAACAATGTAAGATTTAGGATCCTATGATAAGGTACTCGACCAAGAGGGTGGGAGAGGAAAGAAAGAAGAAGAGAAGAAGAAAAGGAGAGGAAGGAGGAAGAGAGGAGAAACGTGAGAGAGGGATGGCTAAGGAGATGGAGAGATAGACAGAGAGAGTTTAGAGAAAAATCTAAGGACAAATTCAAGAGAGAACAGAGGAAACTTAATGATCTACCCCTTGTCTTGAGTTTTTGTTTATAGTTGAGGAAGGAAGTTTACAATGATTACAATGTCCTTAGGCTACAAACTCTCAATAGGAAAAGACATAAGTAGATTTACATCATCTTTTACTCTTTACCATCTCCTTGACGTAGGGAAGGTGTTAAGTACCTAGCCAATACTACCCAAAAGACCAGCCTGATAGGAGCGGAAGGCATAGGTACTTAACCCCGGGACCATAACATCACACCCACCGTCACGAGCCGACGACCACAGTGGCTTAACATATAGCGACGTCCGGGATTAACACACACAACTGTCTGGGATTCGCGATCGCCCGCGAATGCTAGGTGTTGAACTCACGACGTAGTGCCCGCTATGATACCAAATGTTAAGCACCTAGCCAATACTAACCAAAAGACTGGTCTGTTAGGTAGCGGAAAGCCAAGTACTTAACCTAGGACCATAACAAAAGGTATTTACATTAATGCCCCTTCGAGATGTCTTCCAACAAAAAAAATAGAGAAAGATGAAAGGAAAAAAACTCAAGTAATTGATTCTAAATGGATGACTTAAGAGATAAAAATATCTATTGCAACCGGTTTAGTGTCCCAACCAGATACCTATAGAACGACATGAACCAGAAAAATGTCTATTGAATTTTTTTTCAAAGGACAAGCCTAACAACCTCAAGAAAAGATAAAAAGTAGTAACAAATATCAATCGGATGGTGTGTCAGTTTTTGGTTCAATGGCACACAAACAATGAGTTTTTTTGCCATTTTGATCGACACTATTTAAGCTATTTCATGCCTTCAACTTTTCAAAAAGGCTATTACAATGATTTTTTAAGGTTATGACATATACTTGTAATATGAGATTTTCAAATCAATTATTAAATCCCAATGAAGGAAATATTGCGTAAAAGCTAAGTATCTGAGCTCTTGAATCTAAAATTGATTGAGTACTTAATGTTTTTCTTTGGTGAACCTGTTGTGCTTATTTGAAATTGATTGATTTGAGTTCAACTTAGAAGTTCCAGAGTTTTCAAACTCACTATATTGAGTTTTCCAAAACTCATTGTGCCTATACTTTAAAATTCATTGTTTGAGTTCAACATTGAGTTTCTCACTACTAGGGTAATTTCCAACAATTATGCTCACCCTCTAGAAACTTCTTTGAGGTCATCCATGTTCCAACTTGTTTTTTATTTTATTGTTCTACAATTACACTCTCGCCTATCTTTTAAAAAAAGAAGCTCACACTCATTATTGATTTGATAAGTAAATTCTTATTATTTTTCTTTAGAAACTGGGTTTGAAGTAGAGTATTGCTTTGTCATGTACATCCATCTAAAGTTTCTACATTCGTTTGGAAATATGGGTGATGCGTAGTCACCTCTTTTGGTTAAAATATGATTGCTACTGTCAATGTTTTCCTCTAGTATTTGTTCAAATTATCAATTTTTTATTGCTTCAAAGCAATGGCTAGACCTCCACCTACAAAGTATAGGAGTATGGCCAACATCCAACTCGATTCAAGTCTCTTATTCTTTACTAAAGAGGTGATTTTTGTTTTAGCTACCCTTAAAAGTGAGTTTTCATGCCTAAAGAAGTGTGTGTTTTAGCTACCAAAGAGGCCTTTTATTTGGCTTTGAAATTGAGCACATTTTTTTAGACCATGACCATTTTACTAGTGTATGGAGCTTTGTCATACAACTAGGAGTAGTTTTCTTCTCCCATATTTATTTTGTCTAAGTTTGGTTCTACTTTCTTTTTTAGCCCTAGCATGAGGGGGAGAAGTAGAAGAAGTACAAAGAAAGAGGTACTTTATTTTTGGGACTATAATAATCATGTAAGAGGGAGAAGAAAAAGTGAAGATTTTGCATTATAGAGACTCATTATACTTAGTTATAATCAAATGAATGAATTATTTCTCTTCCAAGAATTCAACAAGCTGATTGGTAGTTGTAGGTGAAAGTCCCTTTAAAAAAGTCTAGGTGCTTGTACCAAGTTTTGCTGGCTATAAGTCCCAAGTGTTGGGTTTGTGATATAAATTGGACCTTTAAGTTATGCTACTATAGATGTGGTTTTGCCACTAATATTGGAACATTAAACTACAAGGCAAAAGATCCTTAACAGTATAGTAGCAATTTGAAATAATGATTGTGAATCATTATAAATCTTGGTGCTCATTGTGGTTGAGTGCTTGAATAATTGTCTTGATAGTTTTGCTGCTCAAAATTGAAGTTAAAGTTCAGACAAGCCATTAAATTTTGATAAATTTATTCAATCTACCCCACCAAATCTATGCTTGAAGGGCCTACCATTTTCTCTATTGGGAACCAATGTATCATTGCCTATAAGGCTTGATGACGTCTGTTAGACTATGATTTAATTAATTTAATGTTAAGGTGAAAACACCATGAGAGTGGACGTAGCAACCTGAGTTTGGCTTGCGAACCACTATATAAATCCAACTATCACAATTGTGTGCTGGAAAAGGACTTCCACATTGGTTTAATAAAAAAGAGTTTAAATATTGTGATACAAATGCAAAAGGTCAATGGCTGGATGGCATGTATTTGGAGAGGAATCGAAGAATTTGGGAAGAACAATGAGGACGTGGAGAGAAAGAGAGAGAGAGAGAGAGAGAGAGAGAGAGAGAGAGAGAGAAAATAGATAGAGGGGAGATAGACGAGGGTGCTCAAATTCGTCCACACACTTCTTCTTCTTCTCTTTTTATTACATCTACTTCAAAGGAATGCTAGCATAACTTGACACTAGCATAGCTTCAACTAAGCACAACGTACATTATTTATTAGCAACTGAGAGATTATATAAACCATATCAAGTTCCCTTCGAATTGTAACATTTCAACCGCCACAACTCCACACACCACAAAACCCCCCCCATCCCCTTACTCTTCCATTTAAAGTGCCCCCCATCCCCTTACTCTTCCATTTAAAGTGTAAATGTTATGGACTCCATAGCATCACGAGTTATCAACAGGCATAGGAATTAAATTATGACAATTTCCTTTTAATGTAATTCCATTTAGTTTGGTTTGGTTTAGATGTAATATGGTATGAACCAATTGACCCATGGGTCTAATTTGTATTTTTGTCCTCAACCCTATTTATGGGGACGTCAAGGTGAAGGAAAGTAAGTATTGAGAATATTAGAATTAAACAGGTCATATTCTCCCTCAGAGGTCTAGGTCAGATTCTCCCTCTGAGGTCCAGGTCGAGCTTCCTTCAAAGCTCAATCATTCCATTCCGAATTCCACCATTCCACGTTTCAGAAAAAAAAATCCTCTTCCAGCGTCAAGATTCAATATGGAGGGAAGAGAGGAAAGAAGGGTGACTCGATCCATGGCTAGGGAAGAACCTAAAAAATTGGTATCAGATAGGTCCACCCTTTGGGATTCCTCTTCCCCTGAGGATTTATGGCAATTAGTTGAGGACAATCGTCAAAGGACAGACGTTCAGGCTCAATCCCTAGAAGAAGTACATCATACCACATCTGACCTACGTGAGGCAATCAAATCCATGGATGCGGCCATCCAAGCCCTCATCCGGCGACAAGATGACAGTGGTCTTCGAGAGCCACCACCAGCCGATCATCATCACTACCAAACATCACCACCTCCTCCACCATCAATGGGCCATAACAATCCCCATCTGGGGCCTACTGCACAGGGACCAAATATGGTTCCCAGGTATTTTAAACTCAATTTTCCTACATATGATGGGTCTAAGGACCCTTGATTTGGTTAACCAAGTGTGACCAATTATTTTATCATAAAAAAACACTGGTGGATGAGAAGGTTTATTTGGCCGCATACCACATGCTCGATGAAGCGCTCCTATGGTACCACCAATTCTGAAAGGACCAATTGGTTCAGGATTGGGCAACCTTTAGGCAATCATGCATGATGAGGTTTGGTCCTCCAGTTAGTAGCCATCCATTGGGAGAATTAATCAATTATAAACAGAATGGATCACTAGAGGTGTACGAAAAGACCTTCCAGGAATGTTTGGCCCGTGCTAATGAGTTTGTCAGTCACTCCCAGTATGTTCACATCTTTATTGCTGGTTTGACAGGAGCTCTACGGCTGGAAGTTGAATTACACGGTCCTACAGATTTGGACCACACTATGAATTTAGCCAGGTTAATTGACCATAAACTGCAAGTTCTGAAGGATTCACTGGTCAGAAAACCAGCTTGGCCAGGAAGGCATAATGCCACTGCGCCAACACCATATTCTGGGCCTCCACGTTCTGGAACCAGTGCAGCACTGCGACCAGAAAGTTTTACATCTATTCTACACCTTGTCCTTAAGGTTGGAAAGTTGAAGAACGAATGAGGATCTCATCCTCAAGTTCCCAAGTGGCATCATCGGGTGACTTGTGTTCCCCTTGTATCAAGAGCTCCATGTAGAGGCAGGAGCCATGGTAGGCATGGTGGTTCTTGTGAATTGTTAAGGAACGGCAGTGTCATCCTTCATGGACAATGGACGAGCCGACGAGATAGCTTCGGATTAATATTTGTGCCATCTGGTAGTTTCAGCTTGTATTCCACTTTGTCAATTCATTCAAGCACCTAGTGTGGACCAAAGAAGCGAGGTGCCAACTTCTGGTTTCAGCGAATAACCAAAGAGAGTTGGCAGTATGGCTGGATCTTGAAGTAAACTAAATTACCAATAGAGAAATATGCTTCTCGATGTTTCTTGTCATGCTGGAGTTTCTTCCATTGTTGGGCAAGGACATGATGATACTTTCTAACTTTAAGAGTATGATCATGGTCTACTAACACATTATCCATATGTATCTTGCCCCTTGTCGACTACAATGTAAATATCTCCTTACATATAGATCATATTTGATGTAAGAAGAACGGAAAAATAGAAGTGAACAAGACAAATTTATGGTGGTTCGGCTATGCCTATGTCCACTGGAGCGACATGGATTAATTCTTCACTAATGATAATCATGGTTACATAATCCTTATATAATATTAAACCCTAGAGGTATTTGTGTTGAAAAGAAACAAATACCCCTGTACTTTAATACCCCCCCCCCCCCCCCCCCCCCCCCCCCCCCCCACACACCCCCCAACCTTATATTATATGAGCCATATGCTCAACAATCTCCACCTTGGCAAATATTCACTCCTTAAGAAAGAAAGCATAACTTAAGATTCCACCTGGAATAATAGGTTGGGGGCCATCTCTCATCTAGCAACTGGAGACATTTATCAAGTCCAAGCAGTGCTTGAACTTATCTGTAGTAACAAGCTTTGTCAACATGTCTACTGCATTCTCAAAAGTGTGAAATTTTTCAAGTAGTAGTTCAACTGATGAAACCAATTCCTTGATCTTGTGAAACCTCACATCGGTGTACTTGGTCCTCGCATGATTCACCTGGTTCTTTTCCAAATAAATGGCACTCTCACAATGCAACTCAACTCCACCTTACTAGACACCCAACTCCTTGACCAACCTTGTAAGCCACAAAGCCTCCTTGGAAGCTACTGCCATATACTATGATTCAGTAGTAGATAGTGCAACTATAGACTGTACCAAGGACTTCCAATAAATAGGTCCTCCCACAAGAGTAAATACATAACCTGTGGTAGACCTCTTGTCATCCAAGTCACCTGCATAGTCTGCATCCACATATCCCACAACTGAAGGAACACTCTATTTTCTACTGAACATGATGACATAGTCTGTAGTACCCCTCAAGTATTTGAAGATCCACTTGACTGCATCCCAATATTGTTGACCCAGATTTGAAAGAAACTTGCTAACACGCTAACAGCTTGTGCCAAATCTGGTCTCGTACAAACCTTAGCATACATCAAACACCCCACTGCACTGGCATATGACACCTTTGGCATTTTGTGAACTTCATCATCTATCTTTGGGCACTGAGTGGTAGACAATCTAAAATGATTCAACAAAGGTGTACTTATCGGTTTTGCATTAACCATGTTGAACCTATCCAACACCTTCTCAACATAGCTATGCTGAGATAGCCATAATCTTCTGGAAGCTCTGTCCCTACGTATCTCCATCCCAAGAATCTTCTTGGCCGCACCCAAACATTTCATGTCAAATTCTTTGTTCAGAAAAGTCTTCAACTTGTTGACCTCACTCATATTCTTTGCAAAAATGAACATATCATCCACATAAAGTAGCAGAAAAATAAAAGAATTATCATCAAGGCTTTTTAAATAAACACAACAGTCATACTCACATCTTTTGTAGCCAATCTGGATCATGTAAGAATCAAATTGCTTGTACCACTGTCGCAGAGACTGCTTCAACCCATAAAGTGATTTCTTCAAATTACAGACCAAATGTTCCTATCCAGGGTGACTAAACCCTTCTGGCTGTACCATGTAAATTTGTTCCTCCAAGTCACCATGAAGGAAAGTTATCTTTACATCCATCTACTCCAACTGCATGTTCGAATGTGCTACTAATGCCAACACTGCCTTGATGGAGGTGTGTCTGACCACAAATGAGAAGACCTCATCATAGTTAACCCCTTTCCTCTGTGAGTAACCCTTTGTTACAAGACGAGCCTTGAATTTCTCCCCCTCTTTTTTATGATACTACTTCTTTCTTCTTATAGAACCATTTTCACCCTACCTCTCTCTTCCCCTTGGGAAGCTCCACCAAGTCCCATGTCTGGTTTTTATGTAGAGACTCCATCTCCTCTACCATAGCACCCATCCATTTACTTTTATCCTGGCTTTGTACTGCCTCCTGAAAAGTAGTTGGATCCTCGCTACTAGTAATAAGCGCATAAGAAACCAAATCTTCAAAACCATACCTGGTAGGTGGTTTGATAGTGCGTTTGGGTCTATTTGTCACTATACAATGATGCTTCTGTTCACCTAAGCTAGAACTTTCTGCATGCTAAGTATCCTTTTCTCTACCAAGGTTCTCTAGCTCCACCTGCACCACATGCTCATTGATGCTGCAATTTTTTGGCACCTGTCTGTTATGCCCCGGATCTAACACGCGAGGAAGACGATGAATAGGGAGGATTCCTATGATGTTTTGATTCTTCGAAGGGAGCTCAACCCTATACCTCAAAGGGAGAATCCGACCTAGACCTTTGAGGGAGAAGCCAACCTGTTTAATTCTAATTTTCACAATGTTTCATTTTTTTCATTCATCTCATGTACCATATAGGGAATTAGGGAAAACATGCCAAAGGCCATAAGTTCAACAAATTAAAAATAAACCCCTAATGAATTGAAATTAAAAATAAACCCTTAATGAATTGAAATTGAAAATAAACCCCAATCAATATCTTCTCCACCTATCCACTCTAGATGCTATGGAGTTTATAACATTACTCCCCTCCTGGAGAACGAGCTTGCCCTCACGCTCGAAGATAGGTTGGCTTGCCCGTGCCTATTACTGAGTCCATGTAAAATGTCAACCGTAGCATCAGTGTCAGGGCGCTGGACTACAAAAGTAGAGCAACCAAGTAGAGGAGTAAATTTTATTTTTTTTAGGTTGTACGCAACTGCTGCCACACCTAAGAGAAACAAAACTGCCTCGAACATTTCAGATTCATTTGCCAGTACGTTCTCTCTCTCTGCACCAACTATAGTCTAGGTTGTTGCAACGATTGAGCCCCAGATGTGGTACTCGAATGAATCAAGCTATCTATATGCAAATGCCCGAGTTCTCAAGCGATATTCTGCAGAATTTGATAGGTGGAGCACTGTTTGTGTAAGATATAACTTGCCATTTCCTGCAAGCCTATCAAGGAGAATGTGGTCATCACCTTTGCATGGGAGAAAGATCTGTATCAGCATCAACGTGTCCAAGTTAATCTCTTGCAGCTGTGTTGTTTCAGCCAACTCACATTGCTGTGTGAAAGCATTGGCTCGATCAGCCATTGTAACCTTTATAGATTGCACTACTCGGACATATTGCTTCAAAGATTCTTCAAAATTCATTAGCAGATTATGGGCGTCCTCTTAGGATTTCAATGATAACACTTTTACTTTTGACCCAGGCTCAGAAAATGCTTTCCCAAGAGAATCTCCTTCACAAGCATCCAAGAGCATGACTGTCTTCCCAAAGTCCAATAGAGATTTTCCTATCTCTTTGTGTCTCTTGACCAGTCGAAAGGCTTGTTGTTGAGCCTCAGTGAAATGATCCTCAAGCTCAAATATATAGTGTGTCAGTTTGTCATATTGAGAATTGGACTCTTCAACAGGGGTTGCTTGTCCAAGATTTACAACACTAACCTTAGATTGAACATCCTCGAAAACCTGCGTTAAAGCAGAGGGCTTCTACTTAAAAATACCCAACACTACAGATTTGGCTCTCGCCAAACCTTCACAAAGCCCATTGAGAAGAGCATTAGCATCATGTGGGCTGGTTCCAACCAAAGTCATACACGAATGCCTCATTTTCATCAGTGGTAGTGTCACGTGCTCCATCCAAATGCCATACAAAGCGAGAGAGACATCAACATGTTCTGCAGTTGGTAGAAGCAAGAAAAACTCATCTATAACTTGTTCAATGAAATAGTCCCCCTATAGAAAGTGGACAAATAAACAGCCTAGTGACCAAACATCTGAGCCAAAACCAATGGAATGGCTAGAATGCTAGACTACTTGTGCATCTGGACTACCAAAAATAACCACACCAAAGATGTAATGGGTATGACGAAGCTGTGAATCTCCAAGAAGCAAAACTGTAGTACCAACCACTTTCACGGCACATAAGGCTTGCATGACAATGGAAAATGGATAAACAGTTGGAGGAATACCTAGAGGGAGCATTGGCGAAGAACTACTGGAGTAAGTGTGTGGCATGTTTCCAAAACTAATACATGAAGAACAACATTATGGGATCTGAATGGTGGTTGGCACTTAGAGAGATCCTTCATTTCCCTCAGAAATTGAGTAACCTGCCCAGGCAAACTAGCCCTTCCGTTCCATTTCATGATCAAAATAAGTATAGACTCTTTGAATGGGATCTCTTCCTCTTTCATTTGACCCAATAGTGCAGGTATTGCTGTGAACTCTGCAAATGCCAGAGGGAAGGTATAATTCCCGTTTGCAAGCCCGAGGCCATAGTACATTACAACAGTCACATCTCCCTCCCATTTTGGAGCAAACTGCTTGGCAATGCCCCCTAGTGGAAACCGAAGTGCTAGAACTTGACTGCATCTAAGCTTTACTTCAACTTCCAAAAGATGAGCAAGCTTTGCAGCAAAAGTGGCCCCATAAGCGCTAATAAGATCCTTCAACCTCAATATAGGTGCAATGAGATGGTTCACTTGGCTAACAATAAAATGGTGTACATGAAACAACTCCTGCAATTGCATCATAGGCAGGTCAATCTCTAGACTTCCATCCTCTACCACCGCATGGAAGTGTCGGACCCCTCATTAGCACCCACAAGAAAGGAAGGATGAGATGGAACAAGTTCTCCGCTGCTATCCTTAGCCATTAGCATCTGAGTTTCAAAGAGACCAAGAAAAGCAAATGAGGCTGTTACAACACCCCATATAAAAATGTGAGGTGATGTTAAGTAATTAAGACATCTCGGGGGCTCATGTTTTCTTGAAGAACAAACAGTGAACCCCAAAATCTGCCCCGTCATATCATAAGCCTCTGGAAGTGTTAAATTACTGTTGAGATACCTCAAAAACCTCTGGAGGTGCCTGATATCATGAACTGTCCCACGCGTCAAAATTCTCTTAACAACAGGAAAACTCCCACCAAGCTGATCAAAGAATTGCAAAGAACGGAAATTATCTTCAAAGAAGGTCGCAAGTGCAGGCCATGACCTAGTTGCAACAATTGCACACATGATATATCCCACACTGGACCCTCCAATTATCCTACGCAAGATCTTGTTCTCCACCAATGTTTTCACAACACCAATATGAAAAGCACCCAATGACACACCAAATGCAGGCCCCAGCTCTAGTGAATTTTTTTTTTTGATGGAAGGCATAGGTAAGGCCCTTTGCTGCTTGAAGTGGAAGATGGCCATGATTCCCAAAAAATTAATGACTCGCATTGGCTTTGTCAACCAGCCAACAACATGACGTTGAGGCATTATGTCGAACAGCTCCCTAGCATTCAGAGCCCTCTTTAAGCTTGGAAAATTAAGGTCATAGAGACAGAGAATGCGTTGACGTGGCAGAGGCTTACCCCAAATGACGGTGAAGTGGATTCCCCGCGGAACTGCTGAGAGCTGGAATGGGAGGGGCCGGTGGTGGTCGGAAGTTAGATCCTTCCGGACTTGCTTTCGATAGTGCCAACGGAGTCGCCTTCATGTCCGATGGTGAAGAGCAGCCATTTTGGGTCGCCACCTGGGGATTTTTAGAGACAGAGAACTCTAGGAAACACCCCCCGTCGGAAGAATCGCCAGAAGACACTCTGCTGGCCGTGAGGAGGGGTTTTGGGAGCTGGAACCCCCACCCTTCATTACCGATGTGGAGGGGGTATAATACCCTTCCGAGATCACAAAAATGGAGGTCCTGCTGAGAGATTGCGGAAATGTTGAGGCCGAAATTGTCATGTTGTGCCCGCCTCTTCTACAGGGACTTTTGCCGGTAACGAAGATGAAATTTTTTATTTTTCCGGCCATTGGTCATTTTGTCTATTCGAGAAAGCTCTCATCTGTCCATCCAGATCGGAGATTGCCCCAAATCCTCCGCAGAGGCTTCGGCTGGTAGATGGGATGGAGTGGTTACTTGGTCACCCGTTTTCCTGTCGGAGACGGATTCTTGAGCGAATGCCTCTCGATACTCCGTTGTTAGCCAATACTTCACCCAGGCATCACACCAATACTGTTTCTTGTCCACTGCAAAGCCATCTGCAACCATTTCACAGACTTGTGTTTGGATCGCCAACCATAGTCTTCATGGCCCATCGTGTATCCGCTTTGATACCAAGATGTTACGCCTCGAATCTAACACGCGAGGAAGACGATGAATATGTTACGGTCCCGGGTCATGGATCAAGTAGCACGGCGTGGGATTTGTGAATCCAGCACTGGTACTGAGTTGCTGGACTCGGTAAGGAGAGTTAAAGATCCCTTCTTTGGGTAATCTACCACCAGTGATCAGTCTCCATTTTTATGAACTCATTCTAGTGCTAAATTTATAGCTAGAATGGAATTAATTCAGGTGGAGAGATAATGGAGGAATACCTGTTCTTGCTCATGTAAATTAGGGTTTCAACCCTGATTTGATACAACTCGTTCTAGGACTTGAATGCCTAGCTTAGGGGGCAGCCTTGGCTCACATTGATGGCTGTCCTTGCTCTGTTTCCGTGATGAATTCCCAGCAAGAAGAGTTGTCCTAATTCTTCACATGAAAGAACCAGAAATCTTCCTTTTTTGCTGCTCATCAAGAGGGAATTGAACCCTACTTGTTGTTGATGCTGATGATGAGGGAAGACCCTCTATTTGGGCTCGGAAAGGGGGCAGGAAGATCCTCTTCTTAGTATGGATGATGAGGTATGAATTAGGGTGAAGATGGATGGCAATGGAGGGTGAAGGATAGGTTGGATTTTTGGAGTAAACCCTAAACTCGAGATCAAGAGGTGATCTCAACCTCTTTAGACTAGGTTATTCTAAAATCTCAAAGCTTACGTATTTCATTCATTCCTTTCCCTTAAATAGGTCACGTCATGGAGTTTTAGGGTTAGGGTTACAATAATTCCCCATAATGCCCTTACATATAATGTAATTAGAAATAACTCCTACTTAAAGCAATATAAGAAATAAATCCTACTCAAAGTAATATAAGAAATAAATCTTACTCAAAGTAATATAAGAAATAAAACCTATTGAGTGAGTTGCTGTTGCCTCCTTCGTTGTGTGACTTGGTGTGTTATTGAGTACATAACATCTGCCTCCCCATGGAGAAAGAGCTTGTCCTCAAGCTCAAAAGCTGGGTAGAATTGTTTGAAGATGTCCACACATTCCCATATTGTAGCGTCGGGGTTAGTGTCTGTCAACTGAATGAGAATCTCCTAATGGTCATTGGTTAGCCGCGCACATAACAATGCAGTTGGGTTAAGAATAACCTCGCCATTATCAACCATTGGTAGGAATGGAGTGGATGTAGGCTGTGCTCCGGAATGTGGCTTCAAAAGAGAGACATGAAACACATCATGAATTTTGGCCGTGTGTAGTAATTTGAGCTGATAGGCGACTGGTCCCAAGCGTCGAAGAATGGGAACAACCTAAAAAATATGGGTGAGAGCTTATGATGTGGAGATCCCGCAAGGGACTGCTGACGGTAGGCCTGGAGCCATAGCCACACATACTCCCCAACCTAAAAAGAGACCTCACGGTGTCCTTTGTGATAGACATCCTTCATTCGAGCTTGGGCACGTCATAGCCGTTCTGTGATATTCTTTAGCAGCAAATCCCGGTCTATGAGTGCCAAATTAATCACGTCCACGCGGGTGGACCCTGGGTTGTACGAGAGAAGGTGAGGTGGATCTCGACCATATATAACACGGAAAGGTGTGGATTGCAAGGCAGAGTGGAACAAAGTGTTGTAGCAATATTCAGCCCACGGAAGCCATTGAACCCATTGGCGCAGATGATCCCCCACCAAGCACCGTAGATACATCTTTAGGGTGCGGTTCACCACCTCAGTCTGCCCGTCTGTCTGTGGATGATAGGTGGAGGAGAACTTCAATTTCGTCCCACTCAAGCGAAACAGTTCCTGCCAAAAGGTGCTCGTGAACACTGCGTCTCTATCACACACAATGGATTCTGGAATGCCATGTAAGCAGACTATCTGCTCCAGGAAAGTCTGAGCAACCCGTGGTGCTGTATACGGATGAGCCAGGGGTATAAAATGTCCGTACTTGAAGAATCTATCAACCACCATGAAAAGTACGGATTTGTCAAAGGACAAGGGTAGGGCTTCCAAAAAATCCATCGAAATGTCGACCCAAACTTGCGTAGGAAGAAGACTGGCTGGACTCAAGTGCTCGGGTTTGTAACGCTGGCATACCTGATAGTTGCCCACATAAGTTGCAATAGAGGGTTTCATGGCTTCCCAATAGAAATCAGCTCGAATTCTGTGCAAGGTCTTCTGTATCCCCTCGTGTGTACTGTCATGGTAGGCTGAGAGAATAGCTGAATCAACGCGGACTAAGGTGGAAGGAAAATCCGCTGCTTGTAATAAATAAGTGAATCCTTGATGGACAACTTCGAATTCATTGTCCCTTCCAAAATCTTCTGATGCAATTCCTGCAGTGCAGGGTTAGTGGCATGTGCGTCTCTCACCAAGTCCAGAATGAGAAATCTCTGCTGGCTGATCGAATAGACCGACTGCTGATCTTCAAAACACCGTAATAAGGTATCTGCCGCCTTATTTAATCTCCTCGCACGATACTCCACCGAGAAGTCAAACGTTAGGATCCTCAAGAGCCATGGATCTTGTCACCGTCCTCTCTTCTCTTCCTTCCATTACTTTGCTTGACGTAGAGACAAATTGATGGATTGAGGTAAGAAAAAATTGGGAAAGGGAATTTTTGGAAAAAGGGGAAGAGCTTGAAGGAGCTCTCGACCTGTTATCTAAATTACTCTAGGCTAATATACTAATTCAATCGCTGCCTTTCATTAACCTAGCCGTCCCCTTAAATAGGGTTGAGGATGCCAAATACACTTTAGACCCTTGGATCACTGGTTCAAGCTAAATAAATTGTAAACCAAATCAAACCAAATCAATTACAAGAAAATTGAAAACCACATTAATTACTTCCTACGCCTGCTGGTAACACGTGATGCTATTGAGTCCATAACATCACCCCCCTCCTGGAGAAAGAGCTTGTCCTCAAGCTTGAAGGAAGGGTAGAGAAGCCGAAATGCTGATAATGGCTCCCATGTAGTTGTACGAGAATTTCCCAATTGCTTTGAATGTGGTGTGCCTGCAATACCTGAGTTGGACTAGAAAGGACACGGCCCTCATGGAGTGGTGGCAGAGGGGTGTGCAGCAAGGGAGAGTCACCCTGGAATGGATTCAGTTGGGATACATGAAATACATTATGTATCTTTGCCTCGGGTGGTAGCTGCAAGCTGTAGGCCACAGTGCCAATGCGGTCCAACACCTGAAATGGACCATAATATTTCGGAGAAAGCTTGTGGTGCCTGGAGGCAGTCAGTGACAGCTGGCGGTAGTGTTGGAGCTTTAACCACACATAATCATCTAGGGAATAATATACTTCTCAGTGCTTCTTATCATAATAGAACTTCATAGACTGTTGGGCCTCCTGGAGATGAGTACGTACCTCAGTGAGCATAGAGTCTCTTTCAGCTAACGCTTGGTCCAAAGTGGCGACATTGGATGCCCCTGTTTCATAAGATAACGAACGAGGTGGATCTCTGCCATAAACTACCCTAAAAGGAGTAGTTCCCAGTGCGCTATGGTAAGAGGTGTTATAGAAAAATTCTGCCCAGGAAAGCCACTTAACCCACCGTTTAGGTAAATTCCCCACAAAACAGCGAAGATACATTTCGATCATGCGATTGATGACCTCGGTTTGTCCGTCAGTCTGTGGATGATAGGCAAAAGAGAATGCCAATTGGGTGCCATGTAACTTGAATAATTCTTTCCAAACGGTACTGGTAAAAATGGCATCCCTGTCATTGATAATAGATGCTGGAATCCCGTGTAATCAGACAATGTGGTCCATGAATAACTGAGCTACATGAGCAGCAGTATATGGATGCGCCAAATAAATGAAGTGACCATATTTTGAAAAACGGTCAACCACAACTAATATCACGGATTTGCCTGATGAAGTTGGAAGGCCATCAATGAAATCCATGGAAATGTCAGGCCAGATTTGAGACGGTACGTGCAGAGGTTGTAGTAGGCCGGCAGGACTTAAAGATTCGACCTTGTTTCATTGACAAATCTGACAAGCAGCTAGATAATCAGCAATTGTGCTCTTCATACCCCTCCAATAAAATTCCCGACTGATTCGGATATATGTTTTCTGTCAACCCTCATGTGTACTATCATGGAAAGAGGACAGAATGGTGTGAAGAAGTGGGGACGTGTGATGCATAAAAATCTTGTTTTTGTATAGGATAAGAGGATCTTGAATCGTACAATAACTAGCTACTTCCCTTGCTGAATATCTTGATATAATGAAATAAGTTATGGATATTGATGTGTCTCCTCATGAATAGAATCCAACAAAAGTGAGCGTGGGTGGCTGAGAGCATAAACGTGTGGTTCTGGAATGTCCCGACGAGACAAAGCATCAGCCCCCTAATTTAAACTGCCTGGCAACTATAAAATTGAAGCCCATGAGTTTACTCAACCAATGTTGCTGCAGTGATGTGGTGAGGACTTGCTCAAGAAGATACTTGAGGCTGCAATGATCTGTATGAATCAGAAATGGTCGTCCCCATAGATAAGGCCACCAATGTTGGATGACTTTGGCTAACCTAATCAGTTCCCTCTCATATGTTGCTAACTTGTGGTGGTGTTGTCCCAACTGGCGGCTAAAATAAGCGATGGGGTGTCCCAGTTGCTGTAACACTACACCAATACCTCTTCCGGATGCATCACATTCCACCACAAAGGATTCATCAAAATTTGGTAGCTGTAGCACCGACGCTAAGGCTAAGGCCTCCTTTAACTACTGAAAGGCCTGTGCCACTGAGGGAGACCAGGTGAATGCATGTTTCTTGACAAGGTTGTTGAGTGGTGCTGCTATCTGGCCATAAGTACGCATAAATTTTCTGTAATATCCCACTAGGCCCAAAAATCCCCTTAATGCGGTAAAGGAGGTGGGACGAGGCCGATCTGTGACGGCTTGTATCTTACTCTGGTCAACTTTCACGCCCACTACTGATATAATGTGGCCCAAATATGCCACTTCTGAAGTGCCCATAGAACATTTGGATTCATTCAAAACCAAATGATGGGAGCGTAGAATGGTAAATACCTTATGGAGGTGTCAGAGATGTTCGTCCCAATTTGTGCTATATACCAAGATGTCATAAAAAAATACTAACACATATTTCCAAAGAAGTGAGGAAAATACCTCATTCGTGAGGGCCTGGAAGGTGGAGGGTGCATTGGAGAGACCGAAGGGCATGACGAGGAACTCAAAATGACCGTGGTACATGTGGAACACAGTCTTCTCCACATCTGCAAGGTGAACTCTAATTTGATGATAGCCCAATTTCAAATCTAACTTGGTAAAAATCGTAGCACCATGTAACTCATCCAGCAACTCGTCCACCACTGGGATGGGGAACTTGTCTTTAATTGTATGGAAATTGAGTTGCCTGTAGTCGACACAAAACCTCCATGATTTATCCTTTTTGCGTACCAGTAAAACAGGGGATGAGAAGGGAGACCTACTGGGTTGGATAACTCCCTGAGCGAGCATATTCAGGCACTGTCTTTTGATTTCATCTTTCTGTATATGTGGGTAACGATAAGGATGCACCACCACTGGATCGGTTCCCAACTTCAAACGTATGTGGTGATCACAATGACGCACTGGTGGTTGACCAGTAGGGGCATTATATAAATTGACAAAGGCTGTAAGTAATGGAGATAACTTACAATCACCAGTACTCTGAATCTGGAAAGTGTGAAGTGCACTGGGCACCTGTTACTTGATACCCTGCAATGTAATCTGGCCCTGTTGTACGGTAAATGTCATAGTCCAAGCCTGGAAATCCAACAATATAGGGCCAAATAGTTGAAGCCATTTTACCCCGAGCACCAAATCAAATCCTGCTAAAAGCATGACCAGTAAGTCAGCTTAAATGAATGTACTTCAATAGTAAAAGGGGTGGCTGCACATAACCCAACACTAGCAATTTTAGCCCCATTGGCCACTGAAACCGAGAGACCCTTTTGTTGTTGGATTTCTAATCCCAATTGTTTTGCTGCGGGCTCACTGATAAAATTATGTGTGCTGCCAGAATCAACAAAAGCAAGTAACTGGAGATGGTGTAACTTGGCCTTTACCTGCATGGTATTAGAACTACGTAGGCCATGCATGGCATGGAGGGAGAGCTCTGGTTCTTGCTGTTCCTCTTCAACAATATCATCTTCAGGAAGCACTTCTAAACCCTCTTCCCAAAGTTCTATACTGAATAATCTTTTGCAGGTATGTTATGGGAGAATTGTTCATCACAATTACAACAGAGGCCCTTGGCCTTTCTTGCCTCCATTTCCTGTTTAGTCAAGAATTTATGTGAAAGATTGTGTGTGTGTGTGGGGGGGGGGGGTCACATTTGTGGACTGCACTGTACAGTTAGGGGCTGAAGAGCCAAAACGTGGCCCAGGTGCAATACCCAGTAGTCTGTTGGTCCAAAAGGGTTTTTGGCCTATTGATTCCCTCAGAACTCTTTGTTTCTATTCCACAGCCCTGGCATAATTCATGGCTGAATCCAATTCTATAGGACCAAGTAATTCCACTTCCAAGCGAACCGACTTGGTCAATCTTGCATTAAAGATCTGAACATCCAGGTGAGGAGGAACAAATTCAGTCGCTCGGGCCAACCTTTCCTGAAATTTTTTCTGGTACAATTCTAAAGTGCCAGTCTATTTATAGTTGATCAATTCCCCCACTGGATTGCGACTAGCTGGAGGTCCAAACCTCATTTGGCAAGCATGTTTAAAATTTAGCCAATCCTGAGTCGAATGGACATTTTGGTAGTGATGAAACCACATGAGCGCTTCATCGAGCAGGTGGTAGGCAGCCAATGTGACCTTGTCCACATCCAACGTTTGTTGATGATAGAAAAATTGCTCACATTTCGTGAACCAATGAAAAGGATCCTTTGAGTCATCATATGTAGGAAAATTAAGTTTAAAGTACCTGGGAACCGTAGTTGGTCTCTGTGCGTGAGCAGCCATAAGAAGAGTTTGTGGGCGTAGTGGCAGTGGTGGTAGTGGCGTGAAGTGTGGGTGGTTTGCTGCCGGTGGCTGAGAGTTTGTAGTTGGTGGTGGTGCGGTTAATTGAAGTGCTGCAAGTTGACGGATGACGGTTTGGAGAGAAGATTCCAGATTGTGCAATGTATTATGGATGTTTGTAATTTCAGCACCTTGATGTGTGGACCTTTGTTGAAGATCTGAAAGCACTTGACGTATGTCCTCTAGAGAAGAGGAATCACCGAGGGTGGACCTGTCTGATACCACGTTGTTAGGATCCTCACGAGCCATGGATCTTGTTACCCTCCTCTCTTCTCTTCCTTCCATTGCTTTGCTTGACGTAGAGACAAATTGATGGATTGAGATAAGAAGAAATTGGAAAAGGGAATTTGGGGAAAAAGGGGAAGAGCTTGAAGGAGCTCTCAACCTGTAATCTAAAGTACTCTAGGCTAATTTACTAATTCAATCGCTGCATTTCATGAACCTAGCCGTCCCCTTAAATAGGGTTGAGGACGCCAAATACACTTCAGACCCTTAGGTCACTGGTTCAAGCCAAATAAATTGTAAACCAAACCAAACCAAAATCAAACCAAATCAATTACATGAAAATTGAAAACCACATTAATTAATTCCTACGCTTGCTGGTAGCACGTGATGCTATTGAGTCCATAACATCAAACCCCAACAACTTACTGATCCGGTGCTCCTGTGCGATGTCGTCAACCGTTGTTCTAGTAAGAATTTAAGGCTGCAGTGATCTGTGCGTATGAGAAAAGCTCGGCCTCAGAGATAAGGCCTCCAATGTTGGACCGCTTTGACCAATCCAATCAATTCGCGCTCATAGGTTGCCAGCTTGTGATGACGGACTACCAACTGTCTGCTAAAATACGCAATAGGATGGCCCAGCTGTTGTAAAATGGCCCCAATGCCCACGCCTAAAGCGTCGCACTCTACCACGAACAATTCATCAAAGTTGGGAAGTTGTAATACTGGCGCAGATACGAGGGTAGCTTTGAGTGCCACTAATGACGTGGTGGCCCCTCATTCCAAATAAAGGAATTTTTCTAGAGTAGACTGGTCAATGGTGCTGCCACTGACCCATAGTTCTGAATAAATTTGCAGTAGTAGCCCGCAAGACCCAAAAAATCCCCGTAATGCAGAACACGACTGTGGCTGCGGCCACTTGTGAATAGCTCGGATCTTCTCGGGACCCACCGTAACCCCCTCATGTGAGATAATGTGTCCCAGATACCCCACATGTGAAGCCACAAAAGAACACTTGGAATGTTCAAATAGAGCTGATGTGCTCGTAACAAATCGAAAACAATCCTCAAGTGTGCCAAGTGCTCCTCAACTGACTTGCTATATATCAAAATATCATCGAAAAATACAAGAACAAAATTTTGAATTCATCAAAGCTTGAAAAGTGGAGGGTGCATTGGATAACCCGAACAGCATGACGACGAACTCAAAGTGGCCATGGTGCGTGCAGAACGCTGTCTTCTTGATATCTGAGGGATGCATCCGGACCTGATGGTATCCCGAATGGAGGTCGAGTTTGGTGAATAACCACAACCCATGTAACTCATCCAGGAGCTCATCCACTACTGGAATTGGGAAATTATCTTTTACTGTCTGCACATTCAACTCCCGATAATCCATGCAGAACCTCCATTTCCCATCATGTTTCTTCACAAGTAAGACGGGTGAAGTGAACGGGGAGCGGCGGGGATGAATAAGACCATGTTTCAACATCTCATGACACATACGCTCTATCTCGTCCTTCTGAAGGTGTGGGTAACGGTATGGTCACATGACCATTACCTCAGATCCTAGTTTCAGACAGATCATGTGGTCCCAGTGCCTCAGGGGAGGCAACCTTGAAGGCACCTGGAAGAAGTCAGAGAACTCCTCAACCAGACCATCACTAGTACTGTCAGGCTGATCCTGTATGTGAAAAGTGTGCATGCGGTGGACCCCGTCCACCTGACAGCCCTGTAAGAGCACCCGACTTCCGGCCAAATCAAAGCTCATGGTTAAAGCTGAAAAAGTCCCATAGAATGGGCCCCAACGTTTGTAACCATTTAATGCCTAATACCATATCACATCTCGCCAGGGGAATAACAAAAAATTCAGCTTTAAACAAAGTAGAGCCAATGGAAAAAGTTACTGCCTTACTAATCCCATAGCTAGGGACCTTCTCGCCATTGACCACTGAGATTGTGGTTGTCGGATGAGTGTGTATCTGGAGCTGGAGATGCTCTGCGGCTGTCAAACTCAGAAAATTGTGTGTACTCCCCGAGTCGACTAGTCCCACCTGTTCTCGGTCGATGAGATGAGCTCGAACTTGCATTGTAATAGGCGATTTCTGCCCAGTATTAGCATGCAAGGATATCTCTGGTAGTTCCTCCTCGATAATATCCTCTGGCTCCTCTGAATCCTCCACCTCGAGCCAAAACAATCATTTACATTGGTGTCCTACTCGATACTTCTCATCGCAGTTATAACATAAATTTTTGGACTGCCATTCTGCCTTCTCAGCACTCGTCAATTATTTTATAAAGCTCGGTAGGGAATTACCAGGGCGGGGATCGGCTACCCGAGTCGTAGTTGGAGTATGTCTGGATGGTGCTGCTGGAGATGCTCCCTGAGATGAAATATACTGGCGCCCTTGCCATGCGGAGGAAGTGTTCCTCTCACCCGACCAACCCGGCTTACGTTGCTGTAGTTGTTGTCGTTGTTCCATTGCTCAGGCCATATTCATGGCATGAGCTAAATCCGTGGGCATAAGGAGTTCTACCTCTAGCCGTAAATACTCATTGAGATCTGTTGTGAATAAGGAGACCTACTGGTCAACCAATACCCTCTCACCAGCACGAGCCAACTTTTCCTGGAATAGTTTTTGATATTGTTTCACCGAACCCGTTTGTCTCAGTAGGACTAACTCTCCCATGTGGTTGTTGTTGGCGGGAGGCCCAAATCTGACTATGCATAGATTTTTAAATTCTCCCCATGTCATTCCCGATCTCTCTTTCTCTACTTGAGTAACCCATAACATGGCTTCATCTGTCATATGGAAAGAGGCTAGTTGCACCTTATCCAATTCAGTAGTCCCTTGATTCAAAAAAAAAAAAAAAATTCACATCTATGCAACCAAATTAAGGGTTCAACAGAACCATTGAAAGAAGGAAACTCTAACTTGGTGTACCTTGGAACTGTGCCGTCATGCTAATGTCATTGGATAGCAGTGTGCCCAGGCCATTGCTCCCCTCTTTTATGATATGGTTGAGCAACCTCTCTCACCTTTGGACTCTGATGTCTCTCTGTCCTCAACTCCTGTATCATGCTGATGATTCGGCTCATCTCTTCTTCCAAACCACAAACCTTCCCCAACACTAGTTGTGTTGTTTCAAGGCTATCTTCTATCTTTGGTATCCTGATTTGGATTTCTTCATTGCTGATATTATCCCCCATGTTACCCTGCTATGATACCAAGTTGTTACGGTTCTAGATCATGGATCAAGTAACACGACGTGGGATTTTTGAATCCAGCACTGGTACTGAGTTGCTGGACTCGGTAAGGAGGGTAAAATATCCCTTCTTTGGGTAATCTTCCACCAGTGATCAGTAGCTCATTCTAGGAGTTGAAGGCCTAGCTTAGGGGACATCCTTGGCTCACGTTGATGGCTGTCCTTGCTTTATTTCCATGATGAATTCCCAGTAAGAAGAGTTGTTCTAATCCTTCTTGTGAAAGAACTAGAAATCTTCCTTTTTTGCTGCTCGTCAAGAGGGAATTGAACCCTACTTGTTGTTGATGCTAATGATGAGGGAAGACCCTCTCTTTGGGCTTGGAAAAGGGACAAGAAGCTCCTCTTCTTAGTATGGATGATGTGGGATGAATTTGGGTGAAGATGGATTGCAATGGAGGGTGAAGGATAAGTTGGATTTTTGGAGTAAACCCTAAACTCGAGATCAAGAGGTGATCTCAACCTGTTTAGACTAGGTTATTCTAAAATCTCAAAGATTACCTATTTCATTCATTCCTTTCCCTTAAATAGGTCACATCATGGAGTTTTATGGTTAGGGTTATAATAATTCCCTATAATGCCCTTACATATAAAGTAATTAGAAATAACTCCTACTTAAAAACAATATAAGAAATAAATCCTACTCAAAGTAATATAAGTAATAAATCCTATTGAGTGAGTTGTTGTTGCCTCCTTCGTTGTGTGACTCGGTGTGCTATTGAGTCAACAACAAAATAGGGAGGATTGTTGTGATGTTTTGAGTCTTCGAAGGGAGCTCAACCCTGGACCTCAAAGGGAGAATCCGACCTAGACCACTGAGGGAGAATCCGACCTATTTAATTCTAATTTTCTCAATGCTTCGATTATTTCATTCATCTCACGTCCCTATATAGGGAATTAGGGAAAACATGCCGAAGGCCATAAGTTCAAAAATTACAAATAAATCCCTAAAAAATTGAAATTTCAAATAAACCCCAATCTATCTCTTCTCCAGCTATCCACTCTAGATGCTATGGAGTCGATAACACTGTTTGTCTTCTTCCTGAGTAAGCTGCAACATGGTTTTTTTTGTAAAAACCACATTTTGACTAATCACTGTCTTGTTTTCCTTCAGATCCCAGAGCTTGAAGCCTTTCACCCCTTTTTAATAGCCCAAGAAGATACATTGTCTAGACTTTGCATCAAACTTTGACCTTTCCTTACTAGAAACATATATATAGGCAGGACGGCCAAACACTCTCAAGCCAAAGTAGTCTACCTCATTACCTGTCCACACCTCCTCTGATACTTTCCCATCTAGTGTTGCTTTAGGTGATCTGTTAATTAAGAAACATGCCATATTCACTGCTTCTTCCCAAATTTTTTTTGCAAGCCCTGCATTCAACCTGGGACATCGAGCTTTTTCAGCTATAGGCTTGTTCATCATTTCATCCACACCATTTTGTTGTTGTGTCTTGCGTACTGTGAAGTGTCTCATAATTCTATGTTGCTCACACAACTCCTTGAACTTTAACTTTTTGTACTCAGTACCATTATCTGATCGAAGGCATTTAATCTTCCTCCCTGTTGAGTTCTCTACTTCAGCTTTCCACAACATAAACTTAGCAAACTTTCTGACTTGTGCTGCATGAAGTACACCCAAACTTTTCGAGAGTAGTTGTTAGGTCCTTCCAGAGCCATAGATCGAGTCACCCTTCTTTCCTCTCTTCCCTCCATATTGGTTCTTGACGTTGGAAGAGGATTCTTGTTTCTTGAACGTGGAATGATGGAAATAGAAATGGAATGATTGAGCTTAGAAGGAAGCTCAACCTGGACCTCAGAAGGAGAATCCGACCTAGACCTCTAAGGGAGAATCTAACCTGTTTAATTCTAATTTCTCAATCCTATTGGTGTTACACTGCACCAATACCACCCCCCGAAGCATCACATTCCACCACAAATGACTCATCAAAGTCCGGTAGCTGTAAAACTCGGGCAGATGATAAGGCCTCTTTCAACTGCTGAAAGGAATGAGCCATTGTCTCGGACCACGTAAAGGCATTTTTCTTTAGTAGGTTGTTGAGCGGTGTTGAAATCCGGCCATAGCTGCGAATAAATTTCCTGTAATACCCAGCTAGGCCCAAAACTCCCCTTAATGCTTTAATGGATGTGGGAGGAGGCCAATCTGTGATGGCATGTATCTTACTTTGGTCGACCTTCACGCCAAGTGCTGAAATAACGTGGCCCAAGTATGCCACTTCTGACGTTCCCATAGAACATGTGGACTGATTTAAAACCAAATGATGATAGCGGATAAGAGTAAATACTTGGTGAAGGTGCTGAAGATGCTCTTCCCAACTGTTGCTATGTACCAAAATATCATTGAAAAATACAAAAACGTATTTCCTCAAGAGAGAGGAAAATACCTCATTCATGAGGGCCTGGATTGTGGAAGGCGCATTTGAGAGACCAAATGGCATTACGAGAAAATTGAAATGCCCATGGGCGTGCGGAACACAGTTTTCTCCACATCTGATGGATGAACTCGGATTGATGATAGCCAGATTTCAAATCGATCTTGGTAAAAATAGTAGCACCATGTAACTCATCTAACAACTCTTCGACAACTGGTATGGGAAATTTGTCTTTAATGGTATGCACATTGAGTTGCCTGTAATCCTCACAAAACCTCCACGACTTATCATGCTTGAGGACCAGTAATACCGGGGAGGAAAAAGGAGACCTGCTGGGCTAAATAATCCCCTGGGCTAGCATCTTTTAGCACTGCCTTTCAATCTCATCCTTTTGTAAGTGGGGGTAATGATAAGGATGCACCACTACAGGTTCAGTGCCCATTTTCAAATGGATACGATGATAACAATGCCTAATTGGTGGTAGAGCAGTAGGTTCCTGAAAGATATCCTCAAAGTCTATAAGTAATTGAGATAAATTACAGTTGTTCGTGATCTGGACCTGAACAACCTGAAGGGCGCAGGGCACTGGTGACTGGGTGCCATGCAATGTAATCTGATGGTGGTCCTCTGTGAAGGTCATGGTCGGAGCCTGCAAATCCCATAATATTGGCCCCAACAGTTGTAGCCATTTAATTCCAAGTACCAAATCAAATCCGGACAGTGGAATCACCAGGAAATTTGCAATAAATGTGTGTCCCTCAATCTCAAAGTGTGTGGCTAGAGAGATGCCCACACTGGTAATTTTAGCCCCATTGACTACTGATACAGAAAGGCCAGTCTGTTGTTGGACGACTAATCCAAGTTGTTCTGCCACTGGCTGAGTGATGAAATTATGTGTATTGCCAGAATCAACTAAAGCAAGTAACTATAGACTAGGTAACTGGGCTTTAACCTGCATGGTACTAGAACTACCCAGACCAATTATGACATGAAGGTAAATCTCTGGACCCTCTTGGTCTGTCTCCACAATCTCCTCCTCTGGTAGTATGTCATCACAATCCTCCCACATACATATACTGAATAATCTTTTGCATAGGTGACCTTGTACATACTATTCATCACAGTTAAAACAAAGGCCCTTGGCCTTTCCCTGATCCATTTCTTGTCTGTTCAATTTTTGGAAGTAAGGAGCTGGTGGAGTCGAGTTAGAGCTGTCTAGGCGTGGTGCTGCACTGGCTCCAGAACGTGGAGGTCCATAATATGGTGGTGATGCAGTGGCATTGTTCCTTCCTAGCCAAGCTGGTTTTCTGAGCAGTGAATCCTTCAGAACACTTTGGTTATGCTCAATTGACCTGGCTAAATTCATAGCGTGGTCCAAATCTATAGGACAATGTAATTCAACTTCTAGCCGCAAAGCTTCTGTCAAACCAGAAGTAAAAATATGAACATACTGGGTGTGAGTGACAAACTCATTAGCGTAGGCCAACCGTTCTTGGAAGGTCTTTTGATACACCTCTAGTGATCCAGTCTGCTTATAATTGATTAATTCGCCCAATGGATTGCTAGTAGCTGGAGTACCAAACCTCATCATGCATGATTGTCTAAAGGTTGCCCAATCCTGAACCAATTGGTCATTTCGGAATTGGCGGTACCATAGGAGCGCTTCATTGAGCATGTGGTAGATGGCCAAATAAACTTTGTCATCTGCAGGTGTTTTTTGATTATAAAAGAATTGATCACACTTGGTTAACCAAATCAAGGGGTCCTTAGACCCATCATATGTAGGAAAGTCTAGTTTTAAATACCTGGGAACCATATTTGGTCCCTGAATGGCAGGCCCCAGATGGGGATTGTGATGATGCATTGGTGTTGTTGGAGGAGGTGGTGGGTGGTAGTGATGGTGGGCGGCCGGTGGAGAGCAGGCTACCGGCGGATGTGCTCGTGTACCACTGTCATCATGTCGTCGAAGGAGGGCTTGGATGGCCGCATCCATGGATTTGATGGCCTCACGCAGGTTAGATGTTGTCTGACGCACTTCTTCCAGGGATTGAGCCTGAAGGTCTGTCCTCTGGCGATTATCTTCAACTAATTGCCTCAAATCCTCAGGGGAAGAGGAATCTCCAAGGGTGGACCTGTCTGATACCAAGATGTTAGGTTCTTCACGAGCCATGGATCGAGTCACCCTTCTTTCCTCTCTTCCCTTCATATTGGTTCTTGACGCTGGAAGAGGATTCTTGTTTCTTGAACATGGAATGATTGAGCTTTGAAGGAAGCTCGACCTGGACCTCAGAGGGAGAATCCGACCTAGACCTCTGAGGGAGAATCTGACCTGTTTAATTCTAATTTCTCAATACTTACTTTCCTTCACCTTGACGTCCCCATAAATAGGGCTGAGGACGGAAATTCAAAATAGACCCATGGATCAATTGGTTCATGCCATATTACATCTAAACCAAACCAAACCAAACTAAACTAAACTAAACCAAACAAAATGTAATTACATTAGAATTAAATTGACATAATTTAATTCCTATGCTTGTGGATAACTTGTGATGCTATGGAGTCCATAACAGTAGTCATCAATAAAGGTAAAAAAATACATGTGTCCTACTGGGGATGCTTCTTTTACTGGCCCCGCAAAATTTGAGTGAACATAGTCTAGAATCCCCTCCGTCTTGTGTGTGGCTGCCTTGAACTGCACCTTATTCTGCTTCCCAAGGACACAAAACTTGCAAAAATCAAGCTTGCATGTTTTGATACCCTTCAATAGATTTATCTTATGAAGTTCCATCATCCCACACACTCCCATATGACCTAACCGCATATGCCACAAGACTGTACAGTCTAACTCAGACTCTACAACTGCAACTTCACCTACAATTGTGGTACCTTGCAGTGTATATATATTGCCAGATATTTTCTGTCCCTTCATCATTGTTAAAACACCTTTACTAACTTTCATTATTCCACTTGCAAACTTGTAACTATATCCATTACAATCTAAAGTGCCCAATGAAATCAGATTCTTTCTTAAATCAAATATAACAGAACACAACGTTCTAATAACACCATCAAACATTTTAATTTGTATACTCCCTATTCCAGCAAATTTACATGAATCATAATTACCCAAGAGTATACTAACCTGTAGGTGTGAAACCAATCTTTATTGGGCGTCGTGTGATAAGAGCATGCCGAATCCAGAATCCAAGAATCTCTGAGATGATCTGAACTGGATGAGACAGAAAGCATATCTCTGTCACCAATCTCTGAATCTTCTTCTTCCACTATATTCGTAGACTTTGATGGACCCTCTTTGTTCTCTGCGTTCCCTTTCTTTTTCTCTAGACAATCCCATTTTATGTGCCCCTTTTTTGCCACACTTAAAACAAGTGATGTATTTATTTTTATGGATTTATACCAAGATTTGTTGTTACTCAATCCACTCTGAGACTTGTTTCTTCCACGTTCCTGGTTACCCTTCACCACAAGTCCTTCACTTTGTGAACATCATCACTGGCTTTCTTCCTCTGATGGAAGCCTAATAGAGCACTTGTGATTTCCTCCAATTCAAGAGTTTCTTTCCCCCACATCAGACTCGTAACCGAATTTTTATATGTAGGAGAATTCGATAGGGAATTCAGCAACATTAACGCCTTTTCTTCGTCTTCAAACTTCACATTAACCTGCCTCAAATCGCTAACGAGTTGATTGAAAATGTTGATATGCTGGCTTAGATCCGAGTCCTCTGTCATCTTAAGACCATACATTTTCTGCCTAAGATAGAGCTTGTTTGTCAACAACTTGGATGTATACCGACTTTCTAGTTTCAACCAAACTACTGCCAGTGATTCCTCATCCATGACATGATTGTTAAGGACTCCATAGCATCACGAGTTATCCGTAGGCATAGGAATTAAATTATGTCAATTTAATTTTCATGTAATTTCAATTCGGTTGGTTTACTTTGTTTGGTTTTGTTTACTTTGGGTTGGTTCAGTTGTAATGTGGCATGAACCGCTTGACCTATGGGTCAACTTTGTATTTCCGTCCTCAACACTATTTAGGTGGACGTCAAGGAAAAGAGAAGGCAAGTATTGAGAAAATTAGATTAAACAGGTCAGATTCTCCCTCAGAGGTCTAGGTCGGATTCTCCCTTTGAGGTCCAGGTTGAGCTTCCTCCAAAGGTCCTTCATTCTATTTGCATTCAACCATTACTCATTCAAGAAACAAGAATTCTCTTCCAACGTCAAGAGCATCCATGGAGGGAAGAGAGGAAGGACGGGTGACTCGATCCATGGCAAGGGAAGAACCTAACATCTTGGTATCAGACAGGTCCACCCTCGGGGATTCCTCTTCCCCTGACGATTTGAGATAGTTCGTGGAAGATACTAGGCAGAGGACCGACAATCAAGCTCAATCCTTGGAAGAGGTGCGTCAGACAACCACTGATTTGCGTGAAGCAATAAAATCAATGGATGCTGCAATCCAAGCTCTCCTCCAGTGACAAGAGGACAATGATACATGAGCAAAACCACGGGCTGCCTACTCTACACTGGCCGACCACCATCAATTCCACCCACCAGCTCCCCCACAACCACCAGTGCGTCAACACCATCCCCATCTGGGGCCTACCGTTCAAGGATCAAATAGTGTGCCCATGTATTTAAAACTTGACTTTCCTACGTATGATGGGTCTATGGACCCTTTGATTTGGTTAGCAAAGTGTGATCAGTTCTTTTATCATCAAAAAACACCTACGGATGAGAAAGTGTTTTTGGCATTCTACCACATGCTCAATGAAGCATTTCTATGGTACCACCAATTCCGAAATGAGCAATTGGTTCAGGATTGGGCAACCTTTACACAGGCTTGCATGATGAGATTTGGTCCTCCAGCTAGTAGCAAGCCATTGGGAGAATTAATCAATTACAAACAAACTGGATCACTAGAGGTGTACCAAAAGAGCTTCCAAGAGAGGTTAGCCAAACTAGTTTGTCAGTCACACACAATATGTTTATATTTTTACTATGGGTTTGATAGAAGCTTTGAGACTGGAAGTTGAATTACATGGTCCTACAGATTTAGACCACTCTATGAATTTAGCCAGGGCAATTGAGCACAAGCAGTGTGTTCTAAAGGAGTCACTAGTCAGAAAACCAGCTAGGCCAGGGAGGCAAAATGCCTCAGCGCCAAACTATTCCTATGGACCTCCACGGTCTAGAGACAGTGCAGCCCCACGCCCAGACATCTCTAATTTTGGTCCACCTACTCCTTACTTCAAAAAACTTACTAGACAGGAAATGGAGTAGAGAAAGCCCAAGGGCCTCTGTTTTAACTGTGATGAACAATATGTCATTGGTCACCATAGCAAATGATTATTCAGTATATGTGTGTGGGAGGATGGAGATGAAATACTACCTAAGGAGGAGATTGTCGAAACTGACCAAGAAGGTCCAGAGATTTCCCTTCATGCTATGACTGGTCTACGCAGTTCAGGCACAATGCAGGTGAAAACCCAGTTACATCATCTGTAGTTACTGGCTTTAGTTGACTCGGGCAGTACACATAATTTCATCAGTCAGCAGGTGGCAGAACAACTTGGGTTAGTAGTCCAGCAACAGACTGGTCTTTCTGTATCTGTAGCCAATGGGGCTAAAATTACTAGTGTAGGCTTATCTCCAGGCACACACTTTGATATTGAAGGACATGCATTTGTTGCAGATTTTCTTGTGATTCCACTGTCAGGATTTGATTTGGTACTTGGAATTAAATGGCTACTATTGTTGGGGCCAATACTATGGGATTTCCAAGCTCTAACCATGTCTTTTATAGAGGACCAACATCAGATTATATTGCATGGCACACAAGCACCAATGTCCTGTGCACTATAGGTTGTCCAGGTCCAGTCCATGGCCACCTATAAGTTATCTCACTTACTTACATAATTTGAAGATATCTTTCAGGACCCTACTGCTTTACCGCCAATTAGGCACTGTGATCACCGTATCAATTTGAAAATGGGTACTGAGCCTGTAGTGGTGTGTCCGTATCGTTACCCCCACTTATAGAAGGATGAGATTGAAAGGCAATACCAGAAGATGCTAGCTCAGGGTATTATTCAGCCCAGTAGATCTCCTTTTTCCTCACCGGTATTACTAGTCTGCAAGCACGATAAGTCATGGAGGTTTTGTGTGGATTACAGACAACTCAATGCCCATACTATTAAAGATAAATTTCCTATCCCAGTGGTGGACGAGCTGCTAGACGAGCTACATGGAGCTACTATTTTTACTAAACTCGATTTGAAATCTGGCTATCATCAAATCCGAGTTCATCCTTCAGATGTGGAGACAATAGCGTTTTGCACGCATCACGGCCATTTCGAGTTCCTCGTAATGCTATTTGGTCTGTCAAATGCGCCTTCCACCTTCCAGGTCCTCATGAATAAGGTATTTTCCTCTCTTGAGAAAATACGTTTTGGTATTTTTCGACGATATTTTGGTCTATAGCAACAGTTGGGAAGAGCATCTTCAGCACCTTTACAAGGTATTTTCTCTTATCCATTCACATCATTTGGTTTTAAATCGGTCCAAATATTCAATGGGCACGTCCAAAGTGGCATACTTGGGGCACGTTATTTCAGCAGTGGGGGTGAAAGTTGACCAGAGTAAGATACAGGCGGTCATAGATTGGCCTATTCCTACATCCATTACAGCCTTAAGAGGATTTTTGGGCATAGCTGGATATTATAGAAAAATTATTCGTAGCTATGGCCAGCTTGCTACTCTGCTCAACAACCTCCTCAAGAAAAATGCTTTTACTTGGTCAGAGACAACAGCTCATTCCTTTCAGCAATTGAAAGACGTCTTATCATCAGCCCCAGTTTTGCAGCTCCCCAACTTTGATGAGTCATTTGTAGTGGAATGTGATGCTTCAGGGGTGGGATTGGAGGAGTGTTGCACCAACAGGGACACCCGATTGCTTATTTTAGCCGGCAACTTGGACAACACCACCACAAGTTAGCAGCTTATGAGAGGGAATTGATCAGATTGGTAAAAGCTATGCAGCATTGGCGCCCTTATCTATGGGGACGTTCTTTTCTGATTCGCACTGATCATTGCAGCCTCAAGTTTCTGCTTGAACAACGCCTCACTACTTTACCACAACAGTACTGGTTAAGTAAACTTATGGGATTTGACTTTTCTGAGTATAAACTGGGAAGTTTGAATGTAGGGGCTGATGCATTTTTTTGCCGGGACATTCCAGAGCCGCAATTAAATGCCATCAGTCAGCCCAAAGCTTTCTTGTTGGATTCTATAAGGGAAGAGGCACAACAATACCCGAAAATTGTAGCCTTATGTTAGAAAATCCAGCAGGGGACAACGGCAAACAATTGGAGGGTTTAGGACAATCTGGTCCTCTACAAAAACAGAATTTTTCTACACCACACATCCCCTCTGATTAATAGCGTTTTAGCCTCCTTCCATGTCAGTACACATGAGGGCCGACAAAAAACATATTTCTGTATCAGAAGGGAATTTTATTGGAGGGGCATGAAGCGCAGTATAGCTGATTATGTGGTGGCTTGTTAGACTTGTCAATGGAATAAAGCTGAAACACTAAGTCCGGCTGGGTTGCTCCAACCACTTCAGCTTCCATCACAGGTCTGGTCTGATATTTCTATGGACTTCATAGATGGACTTCCCTCTTCGTTGGGTAAATCAGTTATCTTTGTAGTGGTGGATCGTTTCTCTAAGTATGGGCACATCATCCCTCTGGTGCATCCTTACACTGCAGCTCAGGTCGCTCAACTCTTTATAGATAACATTGTCCGCGTACATGGGATGCCTAATTCAATTACCAGTGATAGGGATGCAATATTTATAAGTACCTTCTGGAAAGAACTCTTCAGGATACAGGGCACAAAGTTAGCCTTTTCTTCAGCCTACCATCCGCAGACTGATGGTCAGATAGAGGTCATCAACAGAACCATAGAAATGTATCTTCGCTGTTTCGTGGGGGGACTCACCTAAGAGGTGGGTTAAGTGGCTCGCCTGGGCTGAGTTTTGTTACAACACCTCCTACCACAGCGCACTTGGCACAACCCCATTCAAGGTGGTATATGGTAGATAACCGCCCCGCCTTTTCTCATATGAACCAGAGGCCTCTAAAGTCGCCACTTTGGATTAGCCGAAAGAGACACATTCATCACTGAGGTTATGGACCGCCTCGGCATAGTGGCCTACCAAATTGCAGCTTCCTCCAGAGGCCAGAATTCACAACGTCTTTCATGTCTCACAACTAAAGGCCTTCCAAGGTGATTCACCTTTGCTGCACACCCTCACTGCCCCCACGCCATGAGGGATGTGTCCCTTTCTACCCCGGCACAGGTATTACAGGCTCGTCGTATTCAGGGTGATTGGGAGATCTTAGTACAATGGGCAGATGCTGACCCCAGTGACACGACATGGGAGCCATTAGCAGCGTTTCGCACCCTCTACCCATACTTCGAGCTTGAGGACAAGCCTCTTTCTCCTGGAGGGGAGTGATGTTATGGACTCCATAAACATCACGAGTTATCCATAGGCATAGGAATTAAATTATGTCAATTTACTTTTCATGTAATTTCAATTCGGGTTGGTTTACTTTGTTAGTTTGGTTTACTTTGGGTTGGGTTCAGTTGTAATGTGGCATGAACCGCTTGACCTATGGGTCAACTTTGTATTTCCGTCCTCAACCCTATTTAGGGGGATGTCAAGGAAAATAGAAGGCAAGTATTGAGAAAATTAGATTAAACAGGTCAGATTCTCCCTCAGAGGTCTAGGTCAGATTCTCCCTTTGAGGTCCAGGTTGAGCTTCCTCTAAAGCTCCTTCGTTCTATTTGAATTCAACCATTACTCGTTCAAGAAACAAGAATTCTCTTCCATTGTCAAGAGCTATTAGGTTCTTCCCTTGCCATGGATTGAGTCACTCTTCTTTCCTCTCTTCCCTCCATGGATGATCTTGACGTTGGAAGAGAACCCTTGTTTCTTGAATGAGTAATGGTGGAACTCAATTAGAATGAAGGAGCTTTGGAGGAAGCTCAACCTTGAACCTCAAAGGGAGAATCCGACCTTGCCCTCAGAGGGAGAATCAGACCTGTAAAGTATAATTTTCTCAATACTTGCCTCTCTTTTCCTTCACGTCCCCCTAAATAGGGTTGAGAACGAAAATACAAAGATGACCCATTAGGTCAAGTGGTTCACGCCACATTACACTGAACCAACCCCAAAGTAAACCAAACCAAATAAAGTAAACCAAACCGAATTGAAATTACATGAAAATTAAATTGACATAATTTAATTCCTATGCCTATGGATAACTCGTGATGTTATGGAGTCCACAACACTACCACCACTCGCCCCCCTCGCCCCCCCCCCCCCCCCCCCCCCCCCCCCCCCCCCACACACACACACACACACACACACACACACCCCTGGAGAAAGAGCTTGTCATGAAGCTCAAAGTGTGGGTAGAGGGTGCGAAACGCCGCTAATGGCTCCCATGTCGTGTCACTGGGGTCAGCATTTGCCCATTGCACTAAGATCTCCCAATCACCCTTAATACGGCGAGTTTGTAATACCTGTGCTGGGGTAGAAAGTACATGTCCCTCATGGAGTGGTGGCAGCAGGGTGTGCAGCAAAGGTGAATCTCCTTGGAAGGCTTTTAATTGTGAGACATGAAAGACGTTGTGAATTCTGGCCTCTGGCGGAAGCTGCAATCTGTAGGCCACTGTCCCAATGCGGTCCATCACCTGAAAGGGACCATAATATTTTGGAGAGAGCTTCTGACATTTGGAAGCTATCAACGACAACTGCCTGTACCAAACGTAATCTCCATGAGAAAAGAAGACTTCTCGGTGCTTCTTGTCATAATATTATTTCATAGAATTTTGTGCCTTTTGTAGATGAGTGGGCACCTTAGTGATGAATGAGTCTCTTTTAGCTAATGCTTGGTCCAAAGTGGCGACTTTAGAGGCCCCTGGTTCATAGGCTAAAAGACGAGGAGGTTCTCTACCATGTACCACCTTGAATGGGGTTGTGCCGAGTGCGCTATGGTAGGAGGTGTTGTAACAGAACTCAGCCCAGGCGAGCCACTTAACCCACCTCTTAGGTGAGTCCCCCACGAAACAGTGGAGATACATTTCAATGGTTCTGTTGACGACCTCTGTCTGACCATCACTTTGTGGATGGTAGGTTGAAGAAAAGGCTAACGTTGTGCCTTGTAACTTGAAGGTACTTGTAAAGATTGCATCCCTATCACTGGTAATTGAATTAGGCATCTCAAGTAATCCTAGAATGTTATCCATAAAAAGTTGAGCTACCTGAGTTGCAGTGTAAGGATGTGCCCGAGGAATGAAATGCCCATATTTAGAGAAACGATCCACCACTACAAGGATAATAGATTTACCCGACGAAGAAGGAAGTCCACCTATGAAGTCCATAGAAATATCAGACCAGACCTGTGACGGAAGCTGAAGTGGTTGGAGCAACCCCGCTAGACTTAATGTTTCAGCTTTATTCCGTTGACAAGTCTGACAAGCCACCACATAATCAGCTATACTGCGCTTCATGCCCCTCCAATAAAATTCCCTACTGATCCAGAAATATGTTTTCTGTCGGCCCACATGTGTACTGTCATGGAAGGAGGCTAAAATGCTGTTAATCAGAGGGGATGTGTGGTGTAGAAAAATTCTGTTTTTGTAGAGGACGAGATTGTCCTGAATCGTCCAATGTGGTGTTGTTGTGCCCTGCTGGATATCCTGGCATAAGGAGATAATATCCGGGTACTGTTGTGCCTCTTCCTGTATAAAATCCAACAAGAGAGCTCTGGGCTGACTGATGGCATTTAATTGCGGCTCTGGAACGTCCCGGCTAGATAAGGCATCAGCCCCTACATTCAAACTTCCCAGTTTATACTCGACAGAAAAGTCAAACCCCATAAGCTTACTTAACCAATGCTGTGGTTGTGAAGTAGTGAGACGTTGCTAGAGAAGATACTTGAGGCTGCAATGATCAGTGCGAATAAAAAAAGAACGTCCCCAAAGATAAGGGCGCCAATGCTGTATAGCTTTCGCCAATCTAATCAATTCCCTCTCATAAGCTGCCAACTTGTGGTGATGTTGGCCCAGTTAACGGCTAAAATAAGCAATCGGGTGGCCCTGTTGGTGCAACACTACGCCAATACCGCCCCCCGAAGCATCACATTCCACTAAAAAGGACTCCTCAAAGTCGGGGAGCTGCAAAACTGGGGTTGATGATAAGGTGTCTTTCAATTGCTGAAAGGAATGAGCTGCTTTCTCTTACCAGGTAAAAGCATTTTTCTTGAGGAGATTGTTGAGTGGAGCTGCAAGCTGGCCATAGCTACGAATAAATTTTCTATAATATCTAGCTAGGCCCAAAAATCCCCTTAAGGCTGTAATAGATGTAGGAATAGGCCAATCTGTGACCGCTTGTATCTTACTCTGGTCTACCTTTGTTGTGGACTCAATAGCACACCGAGTCACACAACGAAGAAGACAACAACAACTCACTCAATAGGATTTAATTCTTATATTTCTTTGAGTAGGATTTATTTCTAATATTGTTTTAAGTAGGATTTATTTCTTATATTGTTTTAAGTAGGAGTTATTTCTGATTACTTTTTATGTAAGGGCATTATGGGGAATTATTGTAACCCTAACCCTAAAACTCCCTATTTAAGGGATAGGTATGAATGAAATAGGTAAGCTTTGAGATTTTAGAATAACCTAGTCTAAATAGGTTGGGATCACCTCTTGATCCCGAGTTTAGGGTTTACTCCAAAAATCCAACCTATCATTCACCCTCCATTGCCATCCATCTTCACCCAAATTCATCCACCATCATCCCTATTAAGAAAAGGAGCTTCCTGCCCCTTTTCCGAGCCCAAAGAGGAGGTCTATCCTCCTTCTTGGCAGCAGCAACAAGAGAGGCCCAATTCCTCCCTTACCAAGCAGCAAAGTGAGGATTTTTATCCTCAAATCTTGAGCAATTCCTGGTGCAACGTGGGAGCTGATCATAGCATCAAAGAAGAGGTATTAATCTATCCCAAACTCTTGTTTCAAGTTATTTAAGAAAGAAGGATTGCATTCTTAGCTAGAGCAGCAACAAAGAGGGCCAAACCCTCTTTGCCGTGACCAAGAAAGAGAGCACCTTGCTCTAGCAAGGTCAGCATTGTTGTGGGGTCTTCTACCTAGCACAACAACTCGGTAGGACCCTCAAAAGAGGATCTTTCCTCCTGGCCAAGCATTGGTTAAGGAGAAATACTCATACACAGACCCTTGACGTGAAGTGAGTAAATTCTGAGTGCTGGATTCACAAATCCCACGCCGTGTTACTCGATCCATGACTCGGGACCGTAACAACCTTCACCTCTGATGCTGAAATAACGTGGCCCAAATATGCCACTTCTGATGTGCCCATAGAACATTTTGACCGATTTAAAACCAAATGATGTGAATGTATAAGAGAAAATACCTGGTGAAGGTGCTGAAGATGTTCTTTCCAGCTGTTGCTATAGACCAAAATATCGTTGAAAAAAACCAATACATATTTTCTCAAGAGAGGAGAAAATACCTCATTCATGAGGGCCTGGAAGGTGGAAGGCACATTTGACAGACCAAATGGCATTACGAGGAATTCAAAATGGCCATGATGCGTGCGGAACACTGTTTTCTCCACATCTGATGGATGAACTCGGATTTGATGATAGCCAGATTTCAAATCGAGTTTAGTAAAAATTGTAGCTCCATGTAGCTCGTCTAACAGCTCGTCCACTACTGGAATAGGAAATTTATCTTTAATTGTATGGGCATTGAGTTGTCGTAATTGTTATGGACTCCATAGCATCACGAGTTATCCATAGACATAGGAATTAAATTATGTCAATTTACTTTTCATGTAATTTCAATTCGGTTTGGTTTACTTTATTTGGTTTGGTTTAATTTGGGTTGGTTCAGTGTAATGTGGCGTGAACCACTTGACCTAATCGGTCATCTTTGTATTTTCGTCCTCAACCCTATTTAGGGGGACGTGAAGGAAAAGAGAGGCAACTATTGAGAAAATTATATTTTACAGGTCTGATTCTCCCTCAGAAGTCAAGGTCGGATTCTCCCTTTGAGGTCCAAGGTTGAGCTTCCTCCAAAGCTCCTTCATTCTAAATTGAGTTCCACCATTACTCGTTCAAGAAACAAGGTTTCTCTTCCAACGTCAAGATCAACCATGGAGGGAAGAGAGGAAAGAAGGGTGACTCGATCAATGGCAAGGCAAGAACCTAACATCTTGGTATCAGACAGGTCCACCCTTGGGGATTCCTCTTCCCCTGACGATTTGAGACAGTTAGTGAAAGATATTAGGCAAAGGACAGATAACCAGGCTCATGCCCTGGAAGAGGTGCATCAAACAACCTCTGATTTGCGTGAGGCAATAAAATCAATGGATGCTGCCATCCAAGCTCTCCTCCGGCGACAAGAGGACCATGATACACGAGCCCAACCTCCAGCTGCCTACTCTTCACCGGCCGAACACCATCCATTCCACCCACCACCTCCCCCACAACCACCAATGCGTCAACACCATTCCCATCTAGGGCCTGCCGTTCAAGGACCAAACACTGTGCCCAGGTATTTAAAACTTGACTTTCCTATGTATGATGGGTCTAAGGACCCTTTGATTTGGTTAGCCAAGTGTGATCAGTTCTTTTCCCATAAAAAAACACCTGCGGATGAGAAAGTGTATTTGGTCGCCTACCACTTGCTCGATGAAGCGCTTCTATGGTACCACCAATTCCAAAATGACCAAGTGGTTCAGGATTGGGTAACTTTTAGACAGTCTTGCATGATGAGATTTGGTCCTCCTGCTAGTAGCAATCCATTGGGCGAATTAATCAATTACAAACAAACTGGAACACTGGAGGCGTACCAAAAGACCTTCCAGGAAAGGTTAGCCCGAGTAAACCAGTTTGTTAGCCACACACAGTATGTTCATATTTTTACTACTGGTTTGATAGAAGCTCTGCGTTTAGAAGTTGAATTACATGCTCCTACAGATTTAGACCACGCTATGAATTTAGCAAGAGCAATTGACCACAAGCAGCGTGTTCTAAAGGAGTCACTGGTCAGAAAACCAGCTTAGCCTGGAAGACATAATGCCTCTGCGACAAACCATTCCTATGGACCTCCAAGATTTAGAGACAATACAGCCCCACGCCCAGACATTTCTACTTCAGCTCCACCTACTCCTTATTTCAAAAAACTTACTATACACGAAATGGAGCAGAGAAAGGCCAAGGGCCTCTGTTTTAACTGTGATGAACAGTATATTTTTGGTCACCACTGCAAATGATTATTTAGTATATGTCTGTGGGAGGATGGAGACGAAATACCACAAGAGGAAGAAATTGTGGAAACTGACGAAGAAGAACCAGAGATTTCCCTTCAAGCTATGACTGGTCTACGCAATGCAAGCACAATGCAGGTTAAAGCCCAATTACATCATTTATAGTTAATGGCTTTAGTTGACTCGGGTAGTACACATAATTTCATCAGTCAGCAGGCGGCAGAACAACTTGGGTTAGTAGTACAACAACAGAATGGTCTTTCTGTATCAGTAGCCAATGGGGCTAAAATTACTAGTGTAGGCATATCACCAGCCACACACTTTGATATTTAGGGATACAAATTTGTTGCAGATTTTCTGGTGATTCCACTATCAGGATTCAATTTGGTGCTAGGAATTAAATGGCTATAATTGTTGGGACCAATTCTATGAGATTTCCAAGCTTTGACCATGTCTTTTATAGAGGACCAACATCAGATTATGTTGCATGGCACACAAGTACCACTCATCTGCGCACTACAGGTTGCATAGGTCCAGTCCACAAATACATGCCAGTTATCTCACTTACTTACATAATTTGAGGATATCTTTCAAGATCCTACTGTCTTACCGCCACTTAGGCACTGTGATCACCGTATCCGTTTGAAAACGGGGACCGAGCCGGTAGTGGTAAGTCTGTATCGTTACCCTCACTTACAGAAGGATGAGATTGAAAGGAAGTGCCAACAGATGTTAGCACAGGGTATTATTCAGCCCAGCAGGTCTCCTTTTTCTTTACCGGTATTACTAGTCCGCAAGCATGATAAATAATGGAGGTTCTGTCTGGATTACCAACAACTCAATGCCCATACAATTAAATATAAATTTCCTCTTCCAGTGGTCGACGAACTGTTAGATGAGCTACATGGAGCTACTATATTTACTAAACTCGATTTGAAATCTGGCTATCATCAAATCCAAGTTCATCCATCAGATGTGGAGAAAACAGCGCTCCGCATGCATCACGGCCATTTTGAATTCCTCGTAATGCCATTTGGTCTATCAAATGCGCCTTCCACCTTCCAGGCCCTCATGAATGAGGTATTTTCCCCTCATGCGAAAATAAGTATTGGTCTTTTTCTACGATATTTTGGTCTATTGCAACAGTTGGGAAGAACATCTTCAGCACCTTCACTAGGTATTTTCTCTTATATGTTCACATCATTTGGTTTTAAATCGGTCAAAATGTTCTATGGGCATATCAGAAGTGGCTTATTTGGGTCACGTTATTTCAGCATCAGGGGTGAAGGTAGACCAGAGTAAGATACAAGCGGTCACAGATTGGCCTATTCCTACATCTATTACAACCTTAAGAGGATTTTTGGGCCTAGCTGGATATTATAGAAAATTTATTCGTAGCTATGGCCAGCTTGCAGCTCCGCTCAACAATCTCCTCAAGAAAATGCTTTTACCTGGTCAGAGACAGCAGCTCATTCCTTTCAGCAATTGAAAGACGCCTTATCATCAGCCCCAATTTTGCAACTCCCCAACTTTGAGGAGTCCTTTGTAGTGGAATGTGATGCTTCAGGGGGGTGGTATTGGCGCAGTGTTGCACCAACAGGGCCACCCGATTGCTTATTTTAGCCGTCAGCAGGGCCAACACCACCACAAGTTGGCAGCTTATGAGACTGAATTAATTGGATTGGCGAAAACTATACAGCATTGGCGCCCTTATCTTTGGGGACGTTGTTTTTTGATTCGCACTGATCATTGCAGCCTCAAGTATCTTCTTGAGTAGCGTCTCACTACTTCACCACAACAGCATTGGTTAAGTAAACTTATGGGGTTTGACTTTTCTGTCGAGTATAAACTGGGGAGTTTGAATGTAGGGGCTAATGCCTTATCTCGCCGGGACGTTCTAGAGCCGCAATTAAACGCCATCAGTCAGCCCAGAGCTCTCTTGTTGGATTCTATACAGGAAGAAGCACAACAGTACCCAGATATTATCTCCTTATGCAAGGATATCCAGCAGGGCACAGCAGCACCACATTGGACGGTTCAGGACAATCTCGTCCTCTACAAAAACAGAATTTTTCTACACCACACATCCCCTCTGATTAAACACATTTTGGCCTCCTTCCATGACAGTACACATGAGGGCCGACAGAAAACATATTTTCGAATCAGTAGGGAATTTTATGGGAGGGGCATGAAGCGCAGTTTAGCTGATTATGTGGCGGCTTGTCAGACTTGTCAATGGAATAAAGTTGAAACATTAAGTCCAACGGGGTTGCTCCAACCACTTCAGCTCCCATCACAGGTCTGGTCTGATATTTCTATGGACTTCCCTCTTCGTCAGGTAAATCTGTTATCCTAGTAGTGGTGGATCGTTTCTCTAAATATGGGCATTTCATTCCTCTGGCACATCCTTACACTGCAACGCATGTAGGTCAACTTTTTATGGATAACATTGTACGATTACATGGGATGCCTAATTCAATTACCAGTGATAGGGATGCAATCTTTACAAGTACCTTCTGGAAAGAACTCTTCAAGTTACAAGGCACAACGTTAGCCTTTTCTTCAGTTTACCATCCACAGACTGATGGTCAGATAGAGGTCGTCAACAAAACCATTGAAATGTATCTCGGCTATTTCGTGGGGGACTCACCTAAGAGGTGGATTAAGTGGCTCGCCTGGGCTGAGTTCTGTTACAACACCTCCTACCACAGTGCTCTCGGCACAACCCCATTCAAGGTGGTATATGGTAGAGAACCTCCCCGTCTTTTAACCTATGAACCAGGGGCCTCTAAAGTCGCAACTTTGGACCAAGCATTGGCTGAAAGAGACACATTCATCACAGAGGTGCACACTCATCTACAGAAGGCACAAAATTCTATGAAACAATATTATGACAAGAAGCACCGGGAAGTCTTCTTTTCTCCTAGAGATTATGTTTGGTTGCGTCTCCAACACTACAGGCAGATGTCGTTGACAGCCTCCAAATGTCACAAGCTCTCTCCAAAATAATATGGTCCCTTTCAAGTGATGGACTACATTGGGACAGTGGCCTACAGATTGCAGCTTCCACCAGAGGCCAGAATTCACAACGTCTTTCATGTCTCACAATTAAAGGCCTTCCACGGTGATTCGCCCATGCTGCACACCCCGCTGCCACCACTCCATGAGGGACGTGTACTTTCTACCCTGGCATAGGTATTACAAACTCGTCATATTCACGGTGATTGGGAGATCTTAGTGCAATGGGCTAATGCTGACACCAGTGACACGACATGGGTATTAGGGCATTTCGCACCCTCTACCCATACTTTGAGCTTGAGGACAAGCTCTTTGTCCAACCGGGGGGGGGGGGGGGGGGGGGGTGATGTTATGGACTCCATAGCATCACCAGTTATTCATAGGCATAGGAATTAAATTATGCAATTTACTTTTCATGTAATTTCAATTCGGTTTGGTTTAATTTGGGTTGGTTCAGTGTAATGTGGCGTGAACCACTTGACCTAATGGATCATCTTTGTATTTTCATCCTCAACCCTATTTAGGGGGACGTGAAGGAAAAGAGAGGCAAGTATTGAGAAAATTATATTTTACAGGTCGGATTCTCCCACAGAGGTCAAGGTCGGATTCTCCCTTTGAGGTCCAAGGTTGAGCTTCCTCCAAAGCTCCTTCATTCTAAATTGAGTTCCACCATTACTCGTTCAAGAAACAAGGTTTCTCTTCCAACGTCAAGATCAACCATGGAGGGAAGAGAGGAAAGAAGGGTGACTTGATCCATGGCAAGGGAAGAACCTAACAGTAATCCACACAGAACCTCCATGACTTATCATGCTTATGGACTAGTAATACCGGTGAAGAAAAAGGAGACCTGCTGGGCTGAATAATACCATGTGCTAACATCTGTTGGCACTGCCTTTCAATCTCATCCTTCTGTAAGTGAGGGTAACGATAAGGACTTACCACTACCGGCTCGGTACCCGTTTTCAAACGGATACGGTGATCACAATGCCTCAGTGGTGGTAAGGTAGTAGGGTTTTGAAAGATATCCTCAATTTCTGTAAGTAAGTGAGATAACTGACATGTGGTTGTGGACTGGACCTGGGCAACCTGTAGTGCGCAGGTGAGTGGTGCTTGTGTGCCATGCAATATAATCTGATGTTGGTCCTCTATAAAAGACATGGTCAGAGCTTGGAAATCCCATAGTATTGGTCCCAAAAATTGTAGCCATTTAATTCCTAGCACCAAATCGAATCCTAATAGTGGAATCACCAGAAAATCTGCAACAAATTCATATCCCTCAATATCAAAGTGTGTGGCTGGTGATATGCCTACACTAGTAATTTTAGCCCCATTGGCTACTGATACAGAAAGACCATTCTGTTGCTGTACTACTGACCCATGTTGTTCTGCCGCCTGCTGACTGATGAAATTATGTGTACTACCCGAGTCAACTAAAGCCTGTAACTGTAAATGATGTAATTGGGCTTTAACCTGCATTGTGCTTGCACTGCGTAGACCAGTCATAGCATGAAGGGAAATCTCTGGACCTTCTTGTTCAGTTTCTAGAATTTCTTCCTCTGGTGGTAGTTCCTCTCCATCCTCCCACAGACATATACTGAATAATCGTTTGCAGTGGTGCCCAAAGACATATTGTTCATCACAATTAAAACAGTGGCCTTTGGCCTTTCTCTGGTCCATTTCCTGTCAAGTAAGTTTTTTGAAGTAAGTAGTAGATGTAGCCGAATTAGAGATGTCTGGGCGTGGGGCTGCACTGTCTCTAAATCTTGTTGGTCCATAGGATTGGTTTGGCGTAGAGGCATTGTGCCTCCCTGGCCAAGCTGGTTTTCTGACCAGTGACTCTTTTAGAACACGCTGCTTGTGGTCAATTGCCTTGGCTAAATTCATAGCGTGGTCTAAATCTGTAGGAACATGTAATTCAACTTCTAAACGTAGAGCTTCTGTCAAACCAGCAGTAAAAATATGAACATACGGTGTGTGGCTAACAAACTGGTTTGCTCGGGCTAACCTTTCCTGGAAGGTCTTTTGGTACACCTCTAGTGTTCCAATTTGTTTGTAATTGATTAATTCGCCCAATGGATTGCTATTAGCAGGAGGACCAAATCTCATCATGCAAGACTGTCTAAAAGTTGTCCAATCCTGAACCACTTGGTCATTTCGGAATTGGTGCTACCATAGAAGCGCTTCATCGAGCATGTGGTAGGCGGCCAAATACACTTTCTCATCTGCAAGTGTTTTTTTATGGTAAAAGAACTGATCACACTTGGCTAACCAAATCAAAGGGTCCTTAGACCCATCATACGTAGGAAAGTCAAGTTTTGAATACCTGGGCACAGTGTTTGGTCCTTGAATGGCAGGCCCCAGATGGGTATGGTGTTGACGCATTAGTGGTTGTGGGGGAGGTGGTGGGTGGAATGGATGGTGTTTGACCGGTGGAGAGTTGGCAGCTGGGGGGTGGGCTCGTGTATCATGGTCCTCTTGTCGCCGGAGGAGAGCTTGGATGGCAGCATCCATTGATTTTATTGCCTCACGCAAATCAGAGGTTGTTTGATGCACCTCTTTCAGGGCATGAGCCTGGTTATCTGTCCTTTGCCTATTATCTTCCACTAACTGTCTCAAATCGTCAGGGGAAGAGGAATCCCCAAGGCTAGACCTGTCTGATACCAAGATGTTAGGTTCTTCCCTTGCCATGGATCGAGTCACCCTTCTTTCCTCTCTTCCCTCCATGGATGATCTTGATGTTGGAAGAGAAACCTTGTTTCTTGAACGAGTAATGGTGGAACTCAATTTAGAATGAAGGAGCTCTGGAGGAAGCTCAACCTTGGACCTCAAAGGGAGAATCCGACCTTGACCTCTGAGGGAGAATCAGACCTATAAAATATAATTTTCTCAATACTTGCCTCTCTTTTCCTTCACGTCCCCCTAAATAGGGTTGAGGATGAAAATACTAAGATGACCCATTTGGTCAAGTGGTTATTTAAATGATATAACCAAGTAACTCGGGTAAAATCATCAACAAAAGTAACAAAATATTTAACTTGAGAAATATTGGAGACACTCAAGCAACCCCATACATCAAAATTTACTAGAGAGAAGGTAACAACACTTTTATTGATAGGTTGAGGAGAATATGTAGTCCTCTAGTGTTTGCTTAACTGAAAAAGCTCACAATTTAAAGTAGACAAAGACTTTAAAGAAGAAAATAAATGTCGAAGAGAAGATGTAGACAAATGGCCAAGCTGGTTGTGCCAAAATTGCACCTCGAATGGAGAGGATGAAAGTACAGTTGATGGAGACAGGTTGAAGTAATACAAACCCCCCTTTTCATGGACTCCAACAATCACCTGCTTCGATATTAGATCCTGAAATGCACAAGAAGCGGGGTGAGAAGGTGACAGAGCAATTTAGATGTTTTGTGAGCTAACTTTCCAAGACTAAGTTTAAAGGGAATTGATGAACAAATAGGACATCTCGAAGTGGGATAGAGGGTGTAATAGAAGATGATCCCCTATCAAGTACTTTGGTATGGATACCATTAGTTATAGTAACAAACTTATCAGAAATACATTGAGATAAAAAAAATTAGCATATGTTTGTTACCTGAGAGATGTTTAGAGGCCCCGAAGTCTGTTAACCAACATGAAGAGGAGGAAGTTGAAGAAAGCATACCTATAGTAATAGTGGTAGCAGTTGTAGGTTAAGATCTAAGGGAAGACCCCATGAATGACTTCATTTTTTGAAATGTTTCATAGTCTTCATGAGTGAGTCTCATCTTCCCAGTTTGTGATTCAGCCCTTTCTTCACGTTTATCATTAGTAATAGAGGCTGGAGTAGCCATGGCCCATTCTGGTTTCCCATGAAGCATCCAACAATTTTCCACAAAGTGGTTTTGACCACCAAAATAAGTGCATATGTGAGGCTCTATGCAAGTGTAGCTAGCCCCGGTTCTACCACCTCTTGTTCAGCCTCCTCTAGAATTTCTGTTGCGGCCTCAATTGGATGATTATGTACCTCTATTATTCTAATGCATAACAGATGGAGCATCATTATTTGAGTTATGATATGGATTAAGGATTCATAGCATTGTGGCACTTATGTCATCAAAGGACAGTAGTGCGAAGGAGCTATGAAGTTTGAGTCTTAGAAATTTCAAGGGATGGCTTGATATTTTTCAAACAAATTGTTGCCACTAAAGCTTCCCTTTGCCTCTCTTGAACCGAAATATCGGTGGAGTGATCTTCCACTCTTGAAGTTGTCCGTGAAACCAAACAAATAATTCATGAATATTGTCTCCTTGCTTAATATTGAGCATGTTTTGAAATACATCAAATAACTTTTATAAAGAAGTCGTAGTATAATATAACTTAGTACAAGTATCCCAAATTAGTTTGGCTGATTCTAAATAATCAACATTGCTGGCTACATGCTCTTACATACTATTAATAAGCCAACTAATTACCAAATTGTCATCCTTAACCCACTTGAGATAGGATTGACTTAGGCATTAAGGGCACAAATGGATGAGGAGTGGTAGGAGAAAATGACAAACCCGGAGGAGCATCATTCAAGGAATTCAATAAGGTGTCCTTAAGAAAGGTCACATCCCTAGACAAAAGTTACGGCTGAGGGGGGAAGGAGTGACTTAGGCATTAAGGGCACAAATGGATGAAGAGTGGAAGGAGGGAATGACAAAACCGGAGGAGTATCATTCAAGGAATTCAATGAGGTGTCCTAAAAAATGGTCACATCTCTAGACAAAAGTTACGGCTGAAGGGTAGGATTGGAATAGACATAACCTTTTTGGGTGCGAGAGTAACCCAAGAAAATGCACTTCATAGAGAACAAGTTTACCTTTTTTAGGAGATGTCATATGGACAAAGCAAGCACATCCAAAGTCCTTAACGGGAAGATAAAATGGGTCTTCACTAGGAAATAATAAAAACATATGGAGTAATATGACCAAGTACAAATGATGGTAACCAATTGATAAGGAAACATGCCGTAAGTATGGCATGAGGCCAATAAAAGTAGGGTACTTTCATGGAGTAGAGGAGACCCCAAGCAACCTCAAGAAGATGACGATTATTTCTTTTGGCTACACCATTATGTTGAGGTGTGTAAGCACAAGGTGTTTGATGGATAAGGCTTACCGTCACAGAAAGATTGAAACTCACTAGACAAGTATTCTTTAGCATTATCATACCTAAGTACTTGAATTTTCTTGCCAAACTCGGTTAACACCATAAAGATAGTTTACATGTTAGATCTTTATTTAAATGATATAACCAAGTAACTCGGGTAAAATCATCAACAAAAGTAACAAAATATTTAACTTGACAAATATTGGAGACACTCAAGCAACCCCATACATCAAAATTTACTAGAGAGAAGGTAACAACACTTTTATTGATAGGTTGAGGAGAATATTTACCCCTCAAGTGTTTGCTTAACTGAAAAAGCTCACAATTTAAAGTAGACAAAGACTTTAAAGAAGAAAATAAATGTCGAAGAGAAGATGTAGACAAATGGCCAAGCTGGTTATGCCAAAATTGCACCTCGAATGGAGAGGATGAAAGTACAGTTGATGGAGACAGATTGAAGTAATACAAACCCCCCTTTTCATGGACTCCAATAATCACCTGCTTCGATATTAGATCCTGAAATGCACAAGAAGCGGGGTGAGAAGGTGATAGAGCAATTTAGATGTTTTGTGAGCTAACTTTCCAAGACTAAGTTTAAAGGGAATTGATGAACAAATAGGACATCTCGAAGTGGGATAGAGGGTGTAATAGAAGATGATCCCCTACTAAGTACTTTGGTATGGATACCATTAGTTATAGTAACAAACTTATCAGAAATATTTTGAGTTAAAAAAATTAGCATATGTTTGTTATCTGAGAGATGTTTAGAGGCCCCGAAGTCTATTAACCAACATGAAGAGGAGGTGGAAGAAAGCATACCTGTAGTAATAGTGGTAGCAGTCGTAGGTTAAGATCTAAGGGAAGACCCCATGAATGACTTCATTTTTTGAAATGTTTCATAGTCTTCATGAGTGAGTCTCATCTTCCCATTTTGTGATTCAGCCTTTTCTTCATGTTTATCATTTGTAATAGAGGCTGGAGTAGCCATGGCCCATTCTGGTTTCCCATGAAGCATCCAACAATTTTCCACAAAGTGGTTTTGACCACCAAAATAAGTGCATATGTGAGGCTCTATGCAAGTGTAGCTAGCCCCGGTTCTACCACCTCTTGTTCAGCCTCCTCTAGAATTTCTGTTGCGGCCTCAATTGGACGATTATGTACCTCTATTATTCTAATACATAGCAGATGGAGCATCATTATTTGAGTTAAGAGATGGATTAAGGATTCATAGCAATGTGGCACTTATGTCATCAAAGGACAGTAGTGCGAAGGAGCTATGAAGTTTGAGTCTTAGAAATTTCAAGGGATGGCTTGATATTTTTCAAACAAATTGTTGCCACTAAAGCTTCCCTTTGCCTCTCTTGAACCGAAATATCGGTGGAGTGATCTTCCACTCTTGAAGTTGACCGTGAAACCAAGCCAAAAATTCATGAATATTGTCTCCTTGCTTAGTACTGAGCCTGTTTTGAAATACATCAAATAACTTTTATAAAGAAGTCGTAGTATAATATAACTTAGTACATGTGTCCCAAATCAGTTTGGCTGATTCTAAGTGGACAACATTGCTGGCTACATGCTCTTCCATACTATTAATAAGCCAACTAATTACCAAATTGTCATCCTTAACCCACTTGAGATAGGATTGACTTAGGCATTAAGGGCACAAATGGATGAGGAGTGGTAGGAGGGAATGACAAACCCGGAGGAGCATCTTTCAAGGAATTCAATGAGGTGTCCTAAAAAAAGGTCACATCTCTAGACAAAAGTTACGGCTGAGGGGGGAAGGAGTGACTTAGGCATTAAGGGCGCAAATGGATGAAGAGTGGTAGGAGGGAATGACAAAACCGGAGGAGTATCATTCAAGGAATTCAATGAGGTGTCCTAAAAAAAGGTCACATCTCTAGACAAAAGTTACGGTTGAAGGGTAGGATTGGAATAGACATAACCTTTTTGTGTGCGAGAGTAACCCAAGAAAATGCACTTCATAGAGAACAAGTTTACCTTTTTTAGGAGATGTCATATGGACAAAGCAAGCACATCCAAAGACCTTAACGGGAAGATAAAATGGGTCTTCACTAGGAAATAATAAAAACATATGGAGTAATATGACCAAGTACAAATGAAGGTAACCAATTGATAAGGAAACATGCCGTAAGTATGGCATTAGGCCAATAAAAGTAGGGTACCTTCATGGAGTAGAGGAGACCCTGAGCAACCTCAAGAAGATGACGATTATTTCTTTTGGCTACACCATTATGTTGAGGTGTGTAAGCACAAGGTGTTTGATGGATAAGGCTTACCTTCACAGAAAGATTGAAACTCACTTGACAAGTATTCTTTAGCATTATCATACCTAAGTACTTGAATTTTCTAGCCAAATTGGGTTAACACCATAAAGATAGTATATATGTTAGATCTTTATTTAAATGATATAACCAAGTAACTCGGGTAAAATCATCAACAAAAGTAACAAAATATTTAACTTGAGAAATATTGGAGACAATCAAGCATCCCCATACATCAAAATTTACTAGAGAGAAGGTAACAACACTTTTATTGATATGTTGAGGAGAATATGTACTCCTCTAGTGTTTGCTTAACTGAAAAAGCTCACAATTTAAAGTAGACAAAGACTTTAAAGAAGAAAATAAGTGTCGAAGAGAAGATGTAGACAAATGGCCAAGCTGGTTGTGCCAAAATTGCACCTCGAATGGAGAGGATGAAAGTACAGTTGATGGAGACAGGTTGAAGTAATACAAACCCCCCTTTTCATGGACTCCAACAATCACCTGCTTCGATATTAGATCCTGAAATGCACAAGAAGCAGGGTGAGAAGGTCACAGAGCAATTTAGATGTTTTGTGAGCTAACTTTCCAAGACCAAGTTTAAAGGGAATTGATGAACAAATAGGACATCTTGAAGTGGGATAGAGGGTGTAATAGAAGATGATCCCCTACCAAGTACTTTGGTATTGATACCATTAGTTATAGTAACAAACTTATCAGAAATATTTTGAGTTAAAAAAATTAGCATATGTTTGTAACCTGAGAGATGTTTAGAGGCCCCGAAGTCTATTAACCAACATGAAGAGGAGGTGGAAGAAAGCATACCTGTAGTAATAGTGGTAGCAGTCGTAGGTTAAGATCTAAGGGAAGACCCCATGAATGATTTCATTTTTTGAAATGTTTCATAGTCTTCATGAGTGAGTCTCATCTTCCCATTTTGTGATTCAGCCTTTTCTTCATGTTTATCATTTGTAATAGAGGCTGGAGTAGCCATGGCCCATTCTGGTTTCCCATGAAGCATCCAACAATTTTCCACAAAGTGGTTTTGACCACCAAAATAAGTGCATATGTGAGGCTCTATGCAAGTGTAGCTAGCCCCGGTTCTACCACCTCTGGTTCAGCCTCCTCTAGAATTTCTGTTGCGGCCTCAATTGGACGATTATGTACCTCTATTATTCTAATACATAGCAGATGGAGCATCATTATTTGAGTTAAGAGATGGATTAAGGATTCATAGCAATGTGGCACTTATGTCATCAAAGGACAGTAGTGCGAAGGAGCTATGAAGTTTGAGTCTTAGAAATTTCAAGGGATGGCTTGATATTTTTCAAACAAATTGTTGCCACTAAAGCTTCCCTTTGCCTCTCTTGAACCGAAATATCGGTGGAGTGATCTTCCACTCTTGAAGTTGACCGTGAAACCAAGCCAAAAATTCATGAATATTGTCTCCTTGCTTAGTATTGAGCATGTTTTGAAATACATCAAATAACTTTTATAAAGAAGTCGTAGTATAATATAACTTAGTACATGTGTCCCAAATCAGTTTGGCTGATTCTAAGTGGACAACATTGCTGGCTACATGCTCTTCCATACTATTAATAAGACAACTAATTACCAAATTGTCATCCTTAACCCACTTGAGACAGGATTGACTTTCTTCATCAAACGGTGGAGAAGGCTTGGTTAAGTGACCGAGAAGGTCTTGAGTAATTAGAACCGTTCTTACCGATTGAGACCAACTAAGATAATTTGATAGTTCCCTTAAGGGAATAGTAGTAATTTTGATTTTGTCACTCTTACTACTAGTATTTCTTTCATCCATCTTGAATCAAACAAACGGTTAACAAAGCACAAATAAGAAGAGGATATGGTACTAAAGCACACTCAAGATCCAATTGTACAATTTCCAAATTTAACAATGAGAAAAACCGATGTGGGAAGTCACTTAAATTCAGGCATAGGCTGCCAAATAGGTCAGTCCAAATTTTCAAGATAGACCAATAGGGGAAGATGCCATTTCCCATGCAATCCAAATTTGATTATCAATTTGAATGTTTAAATTCAAATTTGGAATTTCAATCAACTAAAATCTACTTTTAAAATACTTCAAGATTTCAAACTTGAAAATTATATCTTGCCCAAAAACGAGGAGATAATCTTGTACCAAATCAACTCAAAAAATTATCCACTAATTATAACTTGAAGAATCCTTGTACCAAATCAGCCACTTTCAAATTGAGATATACTATCTTATCCACAAAATCAAGCACTAAATCATCCAAAAAATTGTGCCTATGTCAAGTGGAATCACCATCTAGTAATGAATCAAATCCTCTTATACCCTTAAAGCAAAACACCTCAAGAGGATAGAATGAAAACTCATGCCTTAACCCAAAATTCCAAAATCGTGGCTAATCACTTAAGAACAACAATTTTTGGACTTTCTTTCAGATCATTTTTAGAAAATAAGGTCTCTTATAAATCCCATCTCATAGTGATTCAAATAACATATTATGAATCACTTTAGCTCAGAAAATTCAATGAGAGAACTTGTCTCTTGCTTTGTAGAATAATCCCTGTATAAAAAACTTATCTTGAATCCAAGTCACCAAAGAAAGGATCTTGAACATTAGGAAATCGAGCCAAGTCTCATGAAAGTAACTAAAGCTCAAATCATTTCCATCACATAAATCTCCTCTTCTTAAATAATCAATCTTGATATCAAAAACTAGTAACAACCGATCTTGATCAAACTTGTAATTTAGCTACAAGAAGACCAAGATTATAACTTCTTCTTAACACAAAGAATTAATCTTCACGGTTTCTAAAATGAAGGTTATCTTTCCTTGATGTAATCTAAATATCAAAGGCTTGACATATAACACAGAAAATGTGTAAATTATAACCAGAATTAACTTATCTCTTCATGGTTGGATTCCTTCCTTCATGTGGGGGAACCTAAACTCTAAGCTCTTTTACCATGTAGAATTTAGGATCCCATGATAAGAAGCAATCCAATGGTATTAAAGGACCTCTATTGATCAAATAGGCAGCGGTGCTATTAGCCTCAGACCAAAACATCTTTGGCAATTCCGCAAGTAAACTCATGCTCCTAGCACGCTCGTTCAAAGTCATGTTCATCCTTTCAGCCACACCATTTTGTTGAAGTTTTCCAGGAATGGACTTCTTTATCTTGATTCCCTTATCAGTACTGTGCCACTTGAAATCATCATCTATGTATTCTTCCCCATTGTTTGACTGCAAACACTTCACCTTCAAAGTTGTCTCATTCTCAACTATAGCTCTCCATCTCTTGAATGTATCAAAGACATCAGATTTTTTTTTTCAAGGAATAAACCCATACCTTTCTACTTGCATCATCAATAAATATCATATAGTAATTAAAACCACCAAGGGAAGTAACAATTGGAGGCCCCCACACATTAGTGTGAACCAACTCCAATTTTGCTATCTTTTGCTCCTTTCCGGCCTTAGAAAAGCTAACCCTTTTCTGTTTGCCAAAAATAAAGCCTTCACACAAACTGTTGTTTATAGTTTTCAACCCTGGTAGCTTCCCTTTGGACTGAAGCATTTTTATTCTCTTCTCACTCATGTGACCGAGCCTCTAATGCCAGAAGTCAGAATCAGTAACAACATTAGCAACTACAACCGTGTGTCTGCAACTAGAAGTGATATAAAAAGTTCCAATTTTAACTCTTCGTGCAACAACCATGGCTCCCTTAGTGACTTTTCAGGCAACACCGTTAAAAGTCACATGATGACCTTTATCATCAAGTTGCCCTTCTGAGATCAGATTACACATTAGTTTTGCTACATGTCACACCTTGTGAATTTTCCACACTATCCCATATGAGATCCTCAAACTAAAATTAACAATACTGACAATATCCAAAGGCTCTCCATAAGCAAGATACACCTTTCTATAATCTCTAGTAACATAATTATCCATGATCTCACGATGATGTGTGGTGGTGTGAAAAAAAACTCCTAAATCTAACTACCAAGAGTCAATAGGGCTATAAACCAACAAGAGTAAAACATCTTGTACCTCATCAGTCACCGCATTTGCAGCATCAATATTCTTTCCATCCTTCTTTGGTGCTTTGCAGTTCTTCTTTATGTAACAAGATTTGCCATAGTTCCAGCATTCCATATTCCTTCTGAATTTGGACTTTCTACTACCATACCTTGACTTCTCTCTACCATTGCCATTGTTGGAATTCCTCTCGAAGTTCCTGCCCCTAGTATCGACACTTAGGGTAGAATTAGATATCGATGCTTCTCAGGAGTCTTTTCTACGTATTTCCTCCTCAAGAATGGTATCCCGAACATCATTAAAGATCAACTTCCCATTGCTTATGGAATTGTTGATAGTAGCACACATAGGCTGTTATGGTCCTGGGGTTAATTACCTATGCCTTTCACTCCAAAAAGGCCGGTCTTATGGGTAGTATTGGCTAGGTGTTTAATATTTGGTATCAGAGCAGGCAAGGGGAGTTCCCCGGTGCAGGTGATCGCGAACCTCGGACGCGATGGCCATAAGGGCTTATTGTTAGGTTCCCTCGCTATAGATTGAGTCACCCGATAATCACTCCTACCTTGCAGGTTGACGTGCAACGTTGGAGAGGACTTGGAGTTCCTTGAACAACCAATAGCTGGAATAATCGAGCTTATGAAGGGATCTCAACCCTGGACCTCGTTAGGGAAAGGGAGAATTCGACCTTACTAAAAACTAATTTGATTAATGCTTCCTACATTCTAACTATTGTCTTCCTTATAACAAGAAGGGGGAATGATGTTTACACTTCCTCACCATGACGTTTACATTTCCAAACTAGGAAGAGGCCCACAACTTAACTCAAATTACATTAGACCCAGCCCTTAACATAACTTGAAAGTGACACCACTTAACTCCTACAACTAGAAATGACTCTAGATGCTATGGAGTCCATTACATCACTCGCCTCCTAGAGAAAGAGTTGTAGAGTGCTTGAAATTCCGCCAATGGTTCCTAAGAGGTTTCCACCGGATCCGTCTCCGCCCACTGGACTAAGATTTCCCAAAGATCATTGACGTGGTGAGCCTAGAAGATGTGAGTTAAATGTGTGGTTATGGAATGTCCCGATGAGACAAAGCATCAGCCCCCAAATTCAAACTGCCTGGCTTATATTGAACTGTAAAATTGAAGCCCATGAGTTTAGACAATCAATGCTGTTGTGGTAATGGGGTGAGGCATTGTTGAAGAAGATACTTGAGGCTGCAATGATCTGTATGAATGAGAAATGGCTGTCCCCAAAGATAAGGTCGCCAATGTTGGACAACCTTGGCTAACCCAATCAGTTCCCTCTCATATGCGGCTAACTTGTGGTGGTATTGTCCCAACTGGCGGCTGAAATAAGCAATGAGGTGTCCCAATTATTGTAACACTGCACCAATACCTCCATCGGATGCATCACATTCCCCCACAAAGTCTTCATCAAAATCTAGTAACTGTAGTACATGCGCTGAGGCTAAGGCCTCCTTAAACAGCTAAAAGGCTTGATCTGTTGAGGAAGACTAGTTGAATGCATGTTTCTTGAGAAGGTTGTTGAGTGGAGCTACTATCTGGCCATAAGATCTGATAAATTTTCTATAATATCCCACTAGACCCAAAAATCCCCTTTAACGTTGTAAGGGAGGTGGGAGGATGCCAATCTGTTACTACTTGGATCTTGCTCTGGTCAACTTTCACGCCCACAACTGATATGATGTGGCCCAAATATGCCACTTCTGAGGTGCCCATAGAATATTTGCATCTATTCAAAACCAAATGTTGGGAGCGTAGAATGGTAAATACTTGATGGAGGTGTTGGAGATGTTCGACCCAATTTTTTCTATAGACCAAGATGTCATAAAAAAATACTAACACATAGTTCTGCATAAGCGAGGAATATACCTCATTCATGAGGGCCTGGAAGGCGGAGGGTGCATTGGAGATACCGAATGGCATGATGAGGAACTCGAAATAACCATGGTGCGTGCGGAACACAGTCTTCTCCACATCTGCCGGGTGAACTCTAATTTGATGTAGCCCGATTTCAAATCAAACTTGGTAAAAATCGTAGCACCATGTAACTCATCCAGCAACTCATCCACCACTGTAATGGGGAACTTGTCTTTAATTGTATGCAAATTGAGTTGCCTATAGTTGACACAAAACCTCCATGATTTATCCTTTTTGCGTACTAGTAAAACAGGTGATGAGAAGGGAGACCTACTACGCTGGATAACTCCCTGAGTAGCATATTCATGCACTATCTTTCCATTTCATCTTTCTCTATATGTGGGTAACGATAAGGGCACACCACCACTGGATCAGTACCCAACTTCAAACGAATGCGGTGATCACAGTGACGCACTGGTGGTAGACCAGTAGGGTCATTAAATAAATCCGCAAATGTTGTAAGTAAAGGAGCTAACTTACAATCACCAGTGTTTTGAAGCTGTAAAGTGTGAAGGGCGTTAGGTACCTGTGCCACAATACCTTGTAATGTAATCTAGCCCTGTTGTGCTGTAAATGTCATAGTCAGAACCTGAAAGTCCCACAATATAGGGCCTAATAACTGAAGCCATTTTACCTCAACCACCAAATCAAATCCTGCCAAAGGAATGACCAGTAAGTCCGCCTAAAATGAATGTCCCTCAATGGTAAAAGGGGTGTTTGCACATAACCCCACACTTGGCAATTTTAGCCCCATTGGCCATTGAAACTGAAAGACCCTTTTGCCGTTGCATTTTCAATCCCAATTGTTTCGCTGCGGGCTCACTAATAAAATTATGTGTGTTTCCAGAATCAACTAAAGCAAGTAACAGGAGGTGGTGTAACTTGGACTTTACTTGCATGGTATTAGAACTACGCAGGCCATGCATGGCATGGAGGGAGAGCTCTGGGTCTTGCTGTTACTCTTCAACAAATTCATTTTCAGAAAGCTCTTCTGAACCTTCTTCCCAAACTTCAATACTGAAAAATCATTTACAGGTATGTCCCGAAAGAAATTGTTCATCACAATTAAAACATAGGCCCTTGGCCTTTCTAGCTTCCATTTCCTATTTAATCAAGAATTTATGTGGAATATTTTTTTTTTTTGGGGGGGGGGGGGGGGGAGGACACTTGGAGACTGGTCTGCACGGTTAGGGACAGAGGAGCCAAAACATGGGCCAAGTGCAGTACCCGGTAGTCTGTTGTTCCAAAATGGTTTTTGGCCTAAGGATTCCCCCATAACTCTTTGTTTCTGTTCCATCGCTCTGGCATAATTCATGGCTGAGTCCAAGTCTATCGGACCAAGTAGTTCTACTTCCAATCTCACCACTTCAGTCAATCCCGCATTAAAAATCTGAACATGTAGGTGGGGAGGAACAAATTCACTTGTTCGGGCCAACCTTTCTTGAAACATTTTTTGGTAAAATTCTAAGGTGCCAGTCTGTTTATAGTTGATCAATTCCCCCATTGGGTTGCTACTAGTTGGAGGGCCAAACCTCATCTGGCAAGCGTGTTTAAAATGCAGCCAATCTTGAGTGGAATGGATATTTCAGTAGTGATGGAACCACATGAGCGCTTCATCGAGTAGGTAGTAGGCAGCCAGTGTAACCTTGTCCATATCCACCATTTGTTGATGATAGAAAAATTGCTCACATTTCGTGAACCAAAGTAAAGGATCTTTAGATCCATCATATGTAGGAAAGTTGAGTTTAAAGTACGTGGGAACCGTAGTTGGTCGTTGTGCGTGAGTAGCCATTGGAATAGGTTGTTGGTGTAGTGGTGGGGGTTGTGGTGGCGTGAAGTGTGGGTGATGTGCTGCCTGTGGTTGAAAGTTGGTGGCTGGTGGTGGCGTTGGTGATTGAATTGCAGCAAGTTGGCGGATGACGGTTTGGAGAGAGGATTCTAGCGTGTGCAATGTATGATGGATGTTAGTAATTTCAGCACCTTGATGAGTGGATCTTTGTTGAAGATCTGAAAACACTTGACGTATGTCCTCTAGAGAAGAGGAGTCGTCGAGGGTGGACCTGTCTGATACCATGTTATTATGATCCTCACGAGCCATGGATCTTGTCACCCTCCTCTCTTCTCATCCTTCCATTTCTTGCTTGACGTTGAGGTAGATTGATGGAGTAATGAGGAAGAATTTCGGAAAGGGGAATTGGGGGAAAACGGGGGAGAGCTTGAAGGAGCTCTCGACCTGTTAACTAATGTTAAGTACCTAGCCAATACTACCCAAAAGACCGGCCTGTTAGGAGCGGAAGACATAGGTACTTAACCCAGGACCATAACATCACACCCCGCCCGCCCGAGCCGACGACCACGGTGGCATTAACACAGCAACGCGACCGGGTCAGGGGTCACGCCAGGGGCTTGCGGTCCACCTGCGCACGCGGCCGCTGGGACTCGAAGTCAGGACGTAGCGCCTGCTCTGATACCAAATGTTAAGCACCTAGCCAATACTACCCAAAAGACCGGCCTGTTAGGAGCGGAAGACATAGGTACTTAACCCAGGACCATAACAACTAAATTACTCTAGGCTAAATTATAACTCAATTGCTACCTTTCATTAACCTAGCCGTCCCCTTAAATAGGGTTGAGGACGCAAAATACAATTCAGACCATTGGGTCACTGGTTCAAGCCAAATAAATTCTAAACTAAACCAAAACAAAGTCAATTACATGAAAATTGAAAACCACATATAATTAATTCCTACGCCTGCTGGTAACTCGTGATGCTATAGAGTCCATAACAGCAATACACGACCATCATGGAGGGGCGGCAAAGGAGTGTGCAACATAGGCGAGTCGCCCTTGAATGACTTTAGCAGGGAAACATGAAGACATCATGAATGTGGGCATCGGCGTGTAACTGGAGAATGTAAGCCATGCTGCCGATGCGCTCCAAGACCAGGAATGGGCCATCGTACTTGGCTGAGATTTTGTTTCGTTTGGACGTTGTGAGGGACAACTGGCGATACTTATGAAGACGCAGCCACACATAGTCTCCTGTGGCATAAAATTTGTCACGGTGGCCCTTGTCATAAGTATTCTTCATGAGCGCTTGGGCCCATGTTATGGACTCCATAGCATCACGAGTTATCCATAGGCATAGGAATTAAATTATGTCAATTTACTTTTTATGTAATTTCAATTCGGTTTGGTTTACTTTATTTGATTTGGTTTAATTTGGGTTGGTTCAATGTAATGTGGCGTGAACCACTTGACCTAATGGGTCATCTTTGTATTTTCGTCCACAACCCTATTTAGGGGGACGTGAAGGAAAAGAGAGGCAAGTATTGAGAAAATTATATTTTACAGGTCTGATTCTCCTTCAGAGGTCAAGGTCGGATTCTCCCATTGAGGTCCAAGGTTGAGCTTCCTCCAAAGCTCCTTCATTCTAAATTGAGTTCCACCATTACTCGTTCAAGAAACAAGGTTTCTCTTCCAACGTCAAGATCAACCATGGAGGGAAGAGAGGAAAGAAGGGTGACTCGATCCTTGGCAAGGGAAGAACATAACATCTTGGTATCAGACAGGTCCACCCTTGGGGATTCCTCTTCCCTGACGATTTGAGATAGTTAGTGGAAGATAATAGGCAAAGGACAGATAACCAGGCTCATGCCCTGGAAGAGGTGCGTCAAACAACCTCTGATTTGCGTGAGGCAATAAAATCAATGGATACTACCATCCAAGCTCTCCTCCGGCGACAAGAGGACCATGATACACGAACCCAACCTCCAGCTGCCTACTCTCCACTGGCTGAACACCATCCATTCCACCCACCACCTCCCCCACAACCACCAATGCGTCAACACCATTCCCATCTGGGACCGGCCGTTCAAGGACCAAAAACTGTGCCCAGGTATTTAAAACTTGACTTTCCTATGTATGATGGGTCTAAGGACCCTTTGATTTGGTTAGCCAAGTGTGATCAGTTCTTTTACCATAAAAAAATGCCTGCGGATGAGAAAGTGTATTTGGCCGCCTACCACATGCTCGATGAAGCGCTTCTATGGTACCACCAATTCTGAAATGACCAAGTGGTTCAGGATTGGGCAACTTTTAGACAGTCTTGCATGATGAGATTTGGTCCTCCTGCTAGTAGCAATCCATTGGGCGAATTAATCAATTACAAACAAATTGGAACACTAGAGGTGTACCAAAAGACCTTCCAGGAAAGGTTAGCCCGAGCAAACCAGTTTGTTAGCCACACACAGTATGTTCAAATTTTTACTGCTGGTTTGACAGAAGCTCTGCGTTTAGCAGTTGAATTACATGCTCCTACAAATTTAGACCACGCTATGAATTTAGCCAGAGCAATTGAGCACAAGCAGCGTGTTCTAAAGGAGTCACTGGTCAGAAAACCAGCTTGGCTAGAAAGGCACAATGCCTCTGCGCCAAACCATTCCTATGGACCTCCAAGATTTAGAGACAGTGCAGCCCCACACCCAGACATCTCTAATTCAGCTCGACCTGCTCCTTACTTCAAAAAACTTTCTAGACAGGAAATGGAGCAGCGAAAGGCCAAGGGCCTCTGTTTTAATTGTGATGAACAGTATGTTTTTGGTCACCACTGCAAACGATTATTCAGTATATGTCTGTGGGAGGATGGAGACGAAATACCACAAGAGGAAGAAATTGTGGAAACTGACCACGAAGATCCAGAGATTTCCCTTCATGCTATGACTGGTCTCCGCAGTGCAAGCACAATGCAGGTTAAAGCCCAATTACATCATTTACTGGTACTGGCTTTAGTTGACTCAGGTAGTACACATAATTTCATCAGTCATCAGGCGGCAGAACAACTTGGGTTAGTAGTACAGCAACAGAATGGTCTTTCTGTATCAGTAGCCAATGGGGCTAAAATTACTAGTGTAGGCATATCACCAGCCACACACTTTGATATTGAGGGATATAAATTTGTTGCAGATTTTCTGGTGATTCCACTATTAGGATTTGATTTGGTGCTAGGAATTAAATGGCTACAATTGTTGGGACCAATACTATGGGATTTCCAAGCTCTGACCATGTCTTTTATAGAGGACCAACATCAGATTATATTGCATGGCACACAAGCACCACTCACCTGCGCACTACAGGTTGCCCAGGTCCAGTCCAAAAATACATGCCAGTTATCTCATTTACTTACAGAATTTGAGGATATCTTTCAAGACCCTACTGCCTTACCGCCACTTAGGCACTGTGATCACCGTATCCGTTAGAAAAAGGGGACCGAGCCGGTAGTGGTACGTCCATATCGTTACACTCACTTACAGAAGGATGAGATTGAAAGGCAGTGCCAGTAGATGTTAGCACAGGGTATTATTCAGCCCAGCAGGTCTCCTTTTTCTTCACTGGTATTACTAGTCTGCAAGCCTGATAAGTCACGGAGGTTCTGTGTGGATTACCGGCAACTCAATGCCCATACAATTAAAGATAAATTTCCTATTCCAGTGGTCGACAAACTGTTAGATGAGCTACATGGAGCTACTATATTTACTAAACTCGATTTGAAATCTGGCTATCATCAAATCCGAGTTCATCCATCAGATGTGGAGAAAACAGCGTTCCCCATGCATCACGGCCATTTTGAATTCCTCGTAATGCCATTTGGTCTATCAAATGCGCCTTCCACCTTCCAGGCCCTCATGAATGAGGTATTTTCCCCTCTCTTGCGAAAATATGTATTGGTCTTTTTCGACGATATTTTGGTCTATAGCAACAGCAGGGAAGAACATCTTCAGCACCTTCACCAGGTATTTTCTCTTATACGTTCACATCATTTGGTTTTAAATCGGTAAAAATGTTCTATGGGCACATCAGAAGTGGCATATTTGGGTCACGTTATTTCAGCATCAGGGGTGATGGTAGACAAGAGTAAGATACAAGCGGTCAAAGTTTGGCTTATTCCTACATCTATTACAGCCTTAAGAGGATTTTTGGGCCTAGCTGGATATTATAGAAAATTTATTCGTAGCTATGGCCAGCTTGCAGCTCCGTTCAATAATCTCCTCAAGAAAAATGCTTTTACCTGGTCAGAGACAGCAGTTCATTCCTTTCAGCAATTGAAAGATGCCTTATCATTAGCCCCAGTTTTGCAGCTCCCCATCTTTGAGGAGTCCTTTGTAGTAGAATGTGATGCTTCAGGGGGCGGTATTGGCGCAGTGTTGCACCTATAGGGCCACCCGATTGCTTATTTTAGCCGTCAACTGGGCCAACACCACCACAAGAGTGCAACTTATGAGAGGGAATTGATTGGATTGGCGAAAGCTATACAGCATTGGCGCCCTTATCTTTGGGCACGTTCTTTTTTGATTCGCACTGATCATAGCAGCCTCAAGTATCTTCTTGAGGAGCGTCTCACTACTTCACCACAACAGCATTGGTTAAGTAAGCTTATGGGGTTTGACTTTTCTATCGAGTATAAACTGGGAAGTTTGAATGTAGGGGCTGACGCCTTATCTCGCCGGGACATTCCAGAGCCACAATTAAACGCCATCAGTCAGCCCAGAGTTCTCTTGTTGGATTCAATACAGGAAGAGGCACAACTGTACCCAGATATTATCTCCTTATGCAAGGATATCCAACAGGGCACAGCGACACCACATTGGACGGTTTAGGACAATCTCGTCCTCTACAAAAACAGAATTTTTCTACACCACACATCCCCTCTGTTTAACAACATTTTGGCATCCTTCCATGACAGTACACATGAGGGCCGACGGAAAACATATTTTCGAATCAGTAGGGAATTTTATTGGAGGGGCATGAAGCGCAATATAGCTGATTATGTGGCGGCTTGTCAGACTTGTCAACGGAGTAAATCTGAAACATTAAGCCCAGCGGGGTTGCTACAACCACTTCAGCTTCCGTCACAGGTCTGGTCTGATATTTCTATGGACTTCATAGATGGACTTCCCTCTTCGTCAGGTAAATCTGTTATCCTGGTAGTGGAGGATCGTTTATCTAAATATGGGCATTTCATTCCTCTGGCACATCCTTACACTGCAACACAAGTAGCTCAACTTTTTATGGATAACATTGTACGATTACATGGGATGCCTAATTCAATTACCAGTGATAGGGATTCAATCTTTACAAGTACCTTCTGGAAAGAACTCTTCAAGTTACAAGGCACAACGTTAGCCTTTTCTTCAGCCTACCATCCACAGACTGATGGTCATACAGAGGTCGTCAACAGAACCATTGAAATGTATCTCTGTTGTTTCATGGGGGACTCACCTAAGAGGTGGGTTAAGTGGCTTGTCTGGCCTGAGTTCTGTTACAACACCTCCTACCACAGTGCTCTCGGCACAACCCCATTCAAGGTGGTATATGGTGGAGAACCTCCCCGTCTTTTAGCCTATGAACCAGGGGCCTCTAAAGTCGCAACTTTGGACCAAGCATTGGCTGAAAGAGACACATTCATCACAGAGGTGCACACTCATCTATAGAAGGCACAAAATTCTATGAAACAATATTATGACAAGAAGCACCGGGAAGTCTTCTTTTCTCCTGGAGATTATGTTTGGTTGCGTCTCCAACACTACAGGCAGCTGTTGTTGACAGCCTCCAAATGTCACAAGCTCTCTCCAAAATATTATGGTCCCTTTCAGGTGCTGGACCGCATTGGGACAGTGGCCTACAGATTGCAGCTTCCGCCAGAGGCCAGAATTCACAACGTCTTTCATGTCTCTCAATTAAAGGCCTTCCATGGTGATTCGCCCATGCTGCACACCCCGCTGCCACCACTCCATGAGGGATGTGTACTTTCTACCCCGGCACAGGTATTACAAACTTGTCGTATTCACGGTGATTGGGAGATCTTAGTGCAATGGGCTGATGCTGACCCCAGTGACACAACATGGGAGCCATTAGCGGCGTTTCACACCCTCTACCCATACTTTGAGCTTGAGGACAAGCTCTTTCTCCAGGGGGGGGGGGGGGGGGGGGTGATGTTATGGACTCCATAGCATCACGAATTATCCATAGGCATAGGAATTAAATTATGTCAATTTACTTTTTATGTAATTTCAATTCAGTTTGGTTTACTTTATTTGGTTTGGTTTATTTTGGGTTGGTTCAATGTAATGTGGCGTGAACCACTTGACCTAATGGGTCATCTTTGTATTTTTGTCCTCAACCCTATTTAGGGGGACGTGAAGGAAAAGAGAGGCAAGTATTGAGAAAATTATATTTTACAGGTCTAATTCTCCCTCAGAGGTCAAGGTCGGATTCTCCCTTTGAGGTACAAGGTTGAGCTTGCTCCAAAGCTCCTTCATTCTAAATTGAGTTCCACCATTACTCGTTCAAGAAACAAAGTTTCTCTTCCAACGTCAAGATCAACCATGGAGGGAAGAGTGGAAAGAAGGGTGACTCAATCCATGGCAAGGGAAGAACCTAACAGCCCATTGTAAGTTGGCGCTGACATAGGCTATCATGCTGTCTCTATCCTCCAATGCCTGATCAATAGCAGGAACCCGAGAAGAACCAACAATATAAGAGATAATTCAAAGGGGTTCCCGACCATAAACCGCCTGGAACGGAGTGGTCTTGAGAGTTGTGTTGTAGGCAGTATTGTAGCAAAATTCGGCCCACGCGAGCCAACGGACCCCCCAAGTTTTGGGATGATCACCCACAGAGCAACGCAAATACATCTCAAGAGTTTGTGTTGACTACCTCTGTTTGCCCATCGGTCTGGGGGTGGTAAGCTGAAGAGAAAGCCAACTTGGTGCCCTGTAGCTTGAAAAGATCCTTCCAGAAGTTACTAGAAAATATTGAATATCTGTCGCTGGTGATGGATTCTGGGATGCCATAAAGTCTGACAATGTGATCCATGAAAATTTGAGCTATATGAGAGGCTGTATATGGATGGATGTGATAATGGAATGAAATGCCCATACTTCGAGAAATGATCCTTCACCACCAATATGATAGATTTACCAGAAGATTTTGGAAGACCATCAATGAAATCCATGGAGATATCGACCCATATCTGAGTAAGGAGCTATAGGGCCTAGAACAAGCCTGCGGGGCTTAAAGTTTCTATTTTGTTGCGTCGGGAGACTTGGTAGGCAGATACATAGTCAACTACCATTCTTTTCATACCTTTCCAATAAAATTCGTGACTAAGGAGGAAATATGTCCACTGCTGTCCTTTATGGGTACTGTCATGATATGTGGAAAGGAATGTGGGCAGTCAGGCTGAGATGGTAGGAAGATAAAGTCGTTGCTTGTACAAGATGAGGCAGTTCTGGATGGCCTAGTTGCTGTCCATGGTCTGTTGTTCAATGTTGTGCAATAAGGCAAGGAGGTCCGGTGTTTGTTGAATTTCATCTAGAATCAAATCCAGCAGCAAGAACCGAGGTTGACTGATGGTATTGAGTTGTGGCGCTGGCACATCTCTGCAAGACAATGCATATGTGCCTTTGTTGAGTTGGTCCAGTTTGAACTCCACCCGAAAATCGAACCCCATTAATTTACTGAGCCAGTGCTATTGTGGTGAAGTGGTAAGGCGTTGCTCCAACAAGTACTTCAGGCTGTAGTGGTCGGTTCGGATAATGAAGTGGTGACCCCATAGATATGGCCTCCAATGCTAAATGGCTTTGGCTAAGCCAATAAGTTCTCGTTTAGAGGCAGCTAATTTGTGATGATGTGTGGCCAGTTGTCTGCTGAAATAGGTAATGGGATGGCCCTGCTGCTGTAATACCATGTCGTTGCCGCCCCCAGATACATCACATTCAATAATAAATAGATCCTCAAAATTAGGAAGATGGAGCACTAGGGCGGACGCTAAGTCTTGCTTGAGTTGTGCAAAGGAGGAAGACGCTACCTCAGACCAAATGAAACCATTCCGTTTCAGCAAACTCGTCAGTGGAGCTTCTATTTGGCCATAATCTTGTATAAATTTCGGGTAGTAGCCGGATAAGACCAAGAAGCCCTTTAACGTAGTTGCTGATTGTGGAGGGGGCCAGTCAATAATGGCCTGAATTTTAGTACTGTCAACCTGGACACTAGTCTGAAATAACATGGCCCAAATAAGCGACCTCCGGGCTGCCCAAAGAGCATTTCGAGTGCTTGAGAAATAAGTGATGAACACGCAATATGTGCAACACGGAACATAAGTGCTACAGGTGGCCTTCCTAGGTGGGGTTGTAGATCAAAATATCATCGAAGAAAATAAGTACAAATTTTTGTCAAAGGGGCTGAAATACCTTATTCATGAGCACGTGAAAAGTGGAGGGGGCATTGGAAAGCCCAAAAGGCATGACCAAAAACTGAAAAGGGCCATGATGAGTATGGAAGGTGGTCTTCTCCACATCTGCAGGGTAAACACGGATTTGATGGTACCCAGAGCACAAATCCAGCTTGGTAAAGAATTTGACCCCATGTAGTTCATCCAAGAGCTCGTCCACCACTAAAATGGGGAATTTATCCTTGACGGTGTGTGCATTTAATTCTCTGTAACCAACATAAAAACACTAAGTACGGTCCTTTTTCTTCACTAAGAGCACTGGAGACGCAAAGGGAGACCTGCTGGATTGGATGAGGGCTTGCTAGAGCATTTGTTGGCATTGTCATTCTATTTCATCTTTTTTTAAATGTGGGTAACGGTATGGCCTCACCACTACAGGCTCCGTTCCTGTTTTCAAATCAATCCGATGGTCACAATTGCGAATAGGAGGGAGTGATTGAGCCTCCATAAATAAATCCCCAAATTCTGCAATGAGAGAGTGTAAGTTACTACGGTCGGAGTCAGCCGCTTGAAGTTGCTGGAATGCGCATAGTGAGGGTGCATGAGTCCCATGAAGGGTGGTGTGGTTGTTAGGTTCTTCCCTTGCCATGGATCGAGTCACCCTTCTTTCCTTTCTTCCCTCCATGGATGATCTTGACGTTGGAAGAGAAACCTTGTTTCTTGAACGAGTAATGGTGGAACTCAATTTAGAAGGAAGGAGCTTTGGAGGAAGCTCAACCTTGGACCTCAAAGGGAGAATCCGACCTTGACCTCTGAGGGAGAATCAGACCTGTAAAATATAATTTCCTCAATACTTGCCTCTCTTTTCCTTCACGTCCCCCTAAATAGGGTTGAGGACAAAAATAAAAAGATGACCCATTAGGTCAAGTGGTTCACGACACATTACACTGAACCAACCCAAAATAAACCAAACCAAATAAAGTAAACCAAACCGAATTGAAATTACATGAAAAGTAAATTGACATAACTTAATTCCTATGCCTATGGATAACTCGTGATGCTATGGAGTCCATAACATCACCCCCCCCCCCCCCCCCTCCCCTTGGAGAAAGAGCTTGTCCTCAAGCTAAAAGTATGGGTAGGGGTGCGAAACGCCGCTAATGGCTCCCATGTCGTGTCACTGGGGTCAGCATCTGCCCATTGCACTAAGATCTCCCAATCACCCTGAATACGGCGAGTTTGTAATACCTGTGCTGGGGTAGAAAGTACACGTCCCTCATGGAGTGGTGGCAGCGGGGTGTGCAGCAAGGGCGAATCACCGTGGAAGGCCTTTAATTGTGAGACATGAATGACGTTGTGAATTCTGCCCTCTGGTGGAAGCTGCAATCTGTAGGCCACTGTCCCAATGCGGTCCATCACCTAAAAGAGACCATAATATTTTGGAGAGAGCTTGTGACGTTTGGAGGCTGTCAACAACAGCTGCCTGTAGTGTTGGAGACGCAACCAAACATAATCTCCAAGAGAAAAGAAGACTTCCCGGTGCTTCTTGTCATAATATTGTTTCATAAAATGTTGTGCCTTCTGTAGATGAGTGTGCACCTCTGTGATGAATGTGTCTCTCTTAGCCAATGCTTGGTCCAAAGTTGCAACTTTAGAGGCCCCTGGTTCATAGGCTAAAAGACGGGGAGGTTCTCTACCATATACCACCTTGAATGGGGTTGTGCCGAGTGTGCTGTGGTAGGAGATGTTGTAACAGAACTCAGCCCAGGCGAGTCACTTAACCCACCTCTTATGTGAGTCCCCAACGAAACAGCGGAGATACATTTCAATGGTTCTATTGATGACCTTTGTCTGACCATCAATCTGTGGATGGTAGGCTGAAGAAAAGGCTAACGTTGTTCCTTGTAACTTGAAGGTACTTGTAAAGATTGCATCCCTATCACTGGTAATTGAATTAGGCATCCCATGTAATCGTACAATGTTATCAATAAAAAGTTGAGCGACCTGCGTTGCAGTGTAAGGATGTGCCAGAGGAATGAAATGCCCATATTTTGAAAAATGATCCACCACTACAAGGATAACAGATTTACCCGACGAAGAGGGAAGTCCATCTATGAAGTCCATAGAAATATCAGACCAGACCTGTGATGGAAGCTGAAGTGGTTGGAGCAACCCCGCTGGACTTAATGTTTCAGCTTTATTCCGTTGACAAGTCTGACAAGCCGCAACATAATCAGCTATACTGCGCTTCATGCCCCTCCAATAAAATTTCCTACTGATTCGAAAATATGTTTTCTGTTGGCTCTCATGTGTACTGTCATGGAAGGAGGCCAAGATGCTGTTAATCAGAGGGGATGTGTGGTGTAGAAAATTTTTTTTTTTGTAGAGGACGAGATTGTCCTGAACTTTCCAATGTGGTGCCGCTGTGCCTTGCTGGATATCATGGCATAAGGAAATAATATCTGGGTACTGTTGTGCCTCTTCCTGTATATAATCCAACAAGAGAGCTCTGGGCTGACTGATGGCGTTTAATTGCGGCTCTGGAACGTCGCGGCGAGATAAGGCATCAGCCCCTACATTCAAACTTCCCAGTTTATACTCGACAGAAAAGTCAAAGCCCATAAGCTTACTTACCCAATGATGTTGTGGTGAAGTAGTGAGATGCTGCTTAAGAAGATACTTGAGGCTGCAATGATCAGTGCAAATCAAAAAAGAACGTCCCCAAAGATAAGGGCGCCAATGCTATGGTGGTGTGGGCCCAGTTGACGGCTAAAATAAGCAATCGGGTGGCCCTGTTGGTGCAACACTACGCCAATACCACCCCCTGAAGCATCACATTCCACTACAAAGGACTCCTCAAAGTCGGGGAGCTGCAAAACTGGGGCTGATGATAAGGCGTCTTCCAATTGCTGAAAGGAATGAGCTACTGTCTCTAACCAGGTAAAAGCATTTTTCTTGAGGAGATTGTTGAGCGGAGCTGCAAGCTGGCCATAGCTACGAATAAATATTCTATAATATCCAGCTAGGCCCAAAAATCCTCTTAAGGCTGTAATAGATGTAGGAATAGGCCAATCTGTGACCGCTTGTATCTTACTCTGGTCTACCTTCACCCCTGATGCTAAAATAACGTGGCCCAAATATGCCACTTCTGATGTGCCCATAGAACATTTTGATCGATTTAAAACCAAATGATGTGAACGTATAAGAGAAAATACCTGGTGAAGGTGCTGAAGATGTTCTTCCCAACTGTTGCTATAGACCAAAATATCGTCAAAAAAGACCAATACATATTTTCGCAAGAGAGGGGAAAATACCTCATTCATGAGGGCCTGGAAGGTGGAAGGCACATTTGACAGACCAAATGGCATTACGAGGAATTCAAAATGTCCGTGATGCGTGCGGAACGCTGTTTTCTCCACATCTGATGGATGAACTCGGATTTGATGATAGCCAGATCTCAAATCGAATTTAGTAAATATATTAGCTCCATGTGGCTCATCTAACAGCTCGTCCACCACTGGAATAGGAAATTTATCTTTAATTGTATGGGCATTGAGTTGTCGGTAATCCACACAGAATCTCCATGACTTATCATGCTTGCGGACTAGTAATACCGCTGAAGAAAAAGGAGACCTGCTGGGCTGAATAATACCCTGTGCTAACATCTGCTGGCACTGCCTTTCAATCTCATCCTTCTGTAAGTGAGGGTAACGATACGGATGTACCACTACCGGCTCGGTCCCCGTTTTCAAACGGATACGGTGATCACAGTGCCTAAGTGGCGATAAGGCAGTAGGGTCTTGAAAGATATCCTCAAATTCTTTAAGTAAGTGAGATAACTTATATGTATTTGTGGACTGGACTTGGGCAACCTATAGTGCGCAGGTGAGTGGTGCTTGTGTGCCATGCAATATAATCTGACGTTGGTCCTCTATAAAAGACATGGTCAGAGCTTGGAAATCCCATAGTATTGGTCCCAACAATTTTAGCCATTTAATTCCTAGCACCAAATTGAATTCTGATAGTGGAATCACCTGAAAATCTGCAACAAATTTATATCCCTCAATATCAAAGTGTGTGGCTGGTGATATGCCTACACTAGTAATTTTAGCCCCATTGGCTACTGATACAAAAAGACCATTCTGTTGCTGTATTACTAACCCCAGTTGTTCTGCCGTCTGCTGACAGATGAAATTATGTGTACTACCCGAGTCAACTAAAGCCAGTAACTGTAAATGATGTAATTGGGCTTTAACCTGCATTGTGCTTGCACTGCGTAGGCCAGTCATAGCATGAAGGGAAATCTTTGGACCTTCTTGGTCAATTTCCACAATTTCTTCCTCTTGTGGTATTTCTTCTCCATCCTCCCACAGACATATATTGAATAATCGTTTGCAGTGGTGACCAAAAACATACTGTTCATCACAATTAAAACAGAGGCCCTTGGCCTTTCTCTACTCCATTTCCTGTCTAGTAAGTTTTTTGAAGTAAGGAGCAGGTGGAGCTGAATTAGAGATGTCTGGGCATGGGGCTGCACTGTCTCTAAATCTTGGAGGTCCATAGGAATGATTTGGCGCAGAGGCATTTTGCCTTCCTGGCCAAGCTGGTTTTCTGACCAGTGACTCCTTTAGAACACGCTGCTTGTGCTTAATTGCTCTGGCTAAATTCATAGCGTGGTCTAAATCTGTAGGAGCATGTAATTCAACTTCTAAACGCAGAGCTTCTGTCAAACCAGCAGTAAAAATATTAACATACTGTGTGTGGCTAACAAACTGTTTTGCTCGGGCTAACCTTTCCTGGAAGGTCTTTTCTTACACCTCTAGTGTTCCAGTTTGTTTGTAATTGATTAATTCGCTCAATGGATTGCTACTAGTAGGAGGACCAAATCTCGTCATGCAAGACTGTCTAAAAGTTGCCCAATCCTAAACCACTTGGTCATTTTGGAATTGGTGGTACCATAGAAGCACTTCATCAAGCATGTGGTAGGCGGCCAAATACACTTTCTCATCCGCAGGTGTTTTTTGATGGTCAAAGAACTGATCACACTTGGCTAACCAAATCAAAGGGTCCTTAGACCCATCATACGTAGGAAAGTCAAGTTTTAAATACCTGGGCACAGTGTTTGGTCCTTGAACGGCAGGCCCCAGATGGGAATGGTGTTGACGCATTGGTGGTTGTGGGGGAGGTGGTGGGTGGAATGGATGGTGTTTGGCCGGTGGAGAGTAGGCAGCTGGAGGTTGGGCTCGTGTATCATGGTTGTATTGTCGCCGGAGGAGAGCTTGGATGGCAGCATCCATTGATTTTATTGCCTCACACAAATCAAAGGTTGTTTGATGCACCTCTTCTAGGGCATGAGCCTGGTTATCTATCCTTGGCCTATTATCTTCCACTAACTGTCTCAAATTGTCAGGGGAAGAGGAATCCCCAAGGGTGGACCTGTCTGATACCAAGATGTTAGGTTCTTCCCTTGCCATGGATCGAGTCACCCTTCTTTCCTCTCTTCCCTCCATGGATGATCTTGACGTTGGAAGAGAAACCTTGTTTCTTGAACGAGTAATGGTGGAACTCAATTTAGAATGAAGGAACTTTGGAGGAAGCTCAACCTTGGACCTCAAAGGGAGAATCCGACCTTGACCTCTGAGGGAGAATCAGACCTGTAAAATATAATTTTCTAAATACTTGCCTCTCTTTTCCTTCACGTCCCCCTAAATAGGGTTGAGGACGAAAATACAAAGATGACCCATTAGGTCAAGTGGTTCACGCCACATTACACTGAACCAACCCAAAATAAACCAAACAAAATAAAGTAAACCAAACCGAATTTAAATTACATGAAAAGTAAATTGTCATAATTTAATTCCTATGCCTATGGATAACTCGTGATGCTATGGAGTCCATAAAAGTGGTGGTAGCCCAAAGTGAAACTCATAGTTAATGAGGTGAAATCCCACAGTATCGGCCCCAACTATTGGAGCCACTTAATTCCCAATACTAGATGAAACCCAGGCAATGGAATAACCAAGAAATCCACTGGAAAGTGGTGGCCCTCAATAACAAACTACACTACTGAACAGAGGCCAACGCTGGTGAGTTTTTCCCGAGTAGCTACGGAGACCAAGAGTCCAGAATTCTGCTGAATTGTCAATCCCAATTGGTTGGTAACTAGTTGGCTTAGAAAATTGTGGGTGCTGCCCGAGTCAACCAAGGCAAGTAACATGAAATTTTGAATGCCTGCAAGAACTTGCACAGTGTTGGTGCTGTGTAGATCAGTTATTGCATGGATGGAAATGGCTGATTCTTCCACCTCAGGAGTTTCTCATCCTCTGGGTGGGGGCTCTCCTCTGGATCTTCCACTTCTAACCAAAAAAGCAGCTTGCATAAGTGACCAGGCAAGTATTTTTCATCATAGTTAAAACAAAGCCCTTGTGCCTTGTGCTGGTCCATTTCTGATTTGGAAAGACACTTAATGTATTGTGGTGGAGGAGTGGACCTGGGAAGCTCTGAGGTCTGAGTAGGATTTGGCCCTTGGCGTATAAGGGAGTTGTGGCCGTAGGAGGTTCCAGTAGCCACTCGGCCTGGCCAGGGTGGGCGATGCCCCATAGAGTCTTTCAAAAGTCATTTTTTGGCATCCAATGTGCGTGCCATATTCATAGCAAGGGCAAAAGAGGGGGGGGTCATGTAGTTCCACCTCGAGGTGAAGTGCCTCCACTAGGTCAGCAATAAACAGATGGACATATTGATTGGGATGCACATATGGACCGGCTCGGGCAAGACGTTCCTGAAATTGTTTTTGGTAGGTCTCTATGGAACCCATCTATTTAAGATTGACTAAAAAGGTCCGAATCATGCACCGGATGCTCAGAATTAAATTGATGATACCACAGGTTCACTTCATCGAGCAAGTGGAATGTTGCTAATGGAACCCAGTCTTCTGGCTGGGTTCATTGGTTCCAAAAAAATTGGTCACACCGATGCAACCAAATTAGAGGGTCAGTGGACCCGTCATAAGGAGGAAAGTCCAACTTAGTATACCCGGGCACTATTGAATGGCCGTTGGTGTCATTTCCCCCTGGAATAGGGTGGGCTGGGCGTAGAGGAGCCATTGATGGTGGCGGGGGAGGCGGTTGCTGGTGCGGGTAAGCAGGAGGGGCAGTGTCCCTTGTCATAAATTATTCAATGCGAAGAGTAAATTGCTGGAAGGAGTCCCGCAACTCCATTAGTTCTGTGCGGATAGTGGCTACAGAGTGTTGTGTCTCCATTCTAAGTTCATCCATCTGATTTCTCACATCTGTAGGGGAAGAGGAATCACTGACGGTGGTCATGTCTGATACCACGATGTTAGGTTCCCTCGCCATAGATCAAGTCACCCAACGGTCACTCCTACCTTCCAGGTTGACGTGCGACATTGGAGAGGACTTGGAGTTCCTTGAACGACCAATAGCTAGAATAACCGAGCTTACAAAGGGAGCTCAACCCTGGACCTCGTTAGGGAATGGGAGAATCCAACCTTACTAACAACTAATTTGATTAATGCTTCCTACATTCTAACTGATGTCCTCCTTATAACAAGAAGGGGAATGTTATGGTCCCGGATCTGACACGTGGATTCTTTGGGAGGATCTGGGGTTTGCCACGGGTTACGGGTCTTCCAAGCATTACCGTAGGGGTAGTAGGAAGACATGGGGAAGACAAAAATGAAGATCAAGCCTAAGGGAAGCTTGAAAACCCTAGAGCTCGTTGAGGAGAACTCAAAGCCTCTTTACGCTAAAATTAACCTAATTCTTAATACGTCAATGCTTTTCTCATTACTCTTACCCCTTAAATAGGGTTCACCGTGTTAGGGTTTAATAAAATATTACAGAAATATCCCTATGAATAAAATATTCCAAAAATACCCCTATAAATAAAATATTCCAAAAATACCCCTATGACCTAAAACTGAAATAAAATAAAGTAAATTAAAGAAAACACTAAAATAATAATGTTATTGCATGCATAACATTACACCCCCTTGGAAGACGAGCTTGTCCTCAAGCTCGGAAGTAGTGTATGTATGCCGACGTCTCCACCGGTGCCGTAGTATCATCCGCGATAGCTATGACCCCCCCTCTTTTTTTTTTTTTTTTTTTGGGCCGGTCCGAGTTAACCTGGGTTGACTCCGTTCCGAAACCCAGTCGAACGTGCTACTCAGCGGACCGGGCCGATTAAATTTTCTTAAGTTAGGAAAATTTAATCGGGAGTCGTCTTCTTCCTTCGACAACTCCCGAACATTGCGGTCGGCGGATTCTTTCCTCACGGCACCGACGAAGGCCGGCGACGGACGTCTCCTTCCTCTCTCCCGGCACCGACGGAGTCGCCTGATTTTTTGGTGGCGAATCGGAGCCCGTCGGGGCTTCGCCGCTTGGATAGTTGTTATGGACTCTACAGCATCACGAGTTACCAACAGGCGTAGGAATTAATGAATGTGTTTTTCAATTTCCATGTAATTGTTTCTTGGTTTGGGTTTGTCTTTGGTTTGGGTTGGTTTAGCATTTATTGGTTTGAACCATTGACCCAAGAGGTCTTTAGGGTTTTGGACGTCCTCCACCCTATTTAAGGGGACGACTAGGGTAATGAAGATTATGAATTGAGTTCACTTTAGTTATGTTACGGTCCCGGATCTGACACGTGGATTCTTTGGGAGGATCTGGAGTCTACCACGGGTTACGGGTCTTCCAAGCTTTACCGTAGGGGTAGTAGGAAGACATGGGGAAGATGAAAACGAAGATCAAGCCAAAGGGAAGCTTGAAAATTCTAGAGCTCGTTGAGGAGAACTCTAAGCCTCTTTACGCTAGATTTAACCTAATTCTTAATACTTCAATGCTTTCTTTCTCATTACTCTTACCCCTTAAATAGGGTTCACCCGGTTAGGGTTTACAATAAAATATTCCAAAAATACCCCTATAAATAAAATATTCCAAAAATACCCCTATGACCTAAAACTGAAATAAAATAAAGTAAATTAAAGAAAACACTAAAATAATAATGTTATTGCGTGCATAACATTACACCCCCCTTGGAAAACGAGCTTGTCCTCAAGCTCGGAAGTAGTGTCTGTATGCTGACGTCTTCACCGGTGCTGAAGTAGCATCCGCGAAAGCTATGACGCCCCCTCTGCTTGCCCCTTTTTTTTTTTTTTTTTTCGGGGGGGAGGGGGGGCCGGTCCTAGTTAACCTGGGTTGACCCGGTTCAGGAACCCGGTCCGGCTTGCGACTCAGCGGACCGGGCCGATTAAATTTTCCTAAGTTAGGAAAATTTAATCGGGAGTCGTCTTCTTCCTTCAGCGGCTCCGGAACTCTGCGGCCGGCGGTTCCGTTCCTCACGGCACCGACGATTACCGGCGACGTTCGTCTCCTTCCTCTCTCCCGGCACCGACGGAATCGCATGATTTTCCGATGGCGAATCGCAGCCCGTCGGGGCTTCGCCGCCTGGATAGTTTCCGAGACAGAGGGGTCTCGGAAACTTGTAAATCGTCGTTCCTCAGCCTCCCGGAACCGAGATCCCTTGCGGAAAAGTTGCTTATGGCGCCGACGAACTATTTTGCTTCGCCGGTGGCGACGAGAAGCCCACTGAGGCGTCGCCGCTTGGAATTTTTCCGAGACAGAGGGCTCTCGGGTAGTTTGCCGATGAACCCAAGGGAAGCGACTGGGTCGCCTGCTACGCCGGCGGCGAATCGCACCACTTGGAGGCGAATCGTAGCCCTTGGAGGCATATCGGAAGTTCTGCGCTTGCTCGGAGATTTCGAGTGCCGTCGGAATTTCTGGTGCAGCCAATTTTGGAATTTCGGAATCCCCAAATTCCGATGTCGTCGCCGCTGGAGTTCCTGGCCGTTGGCCTTTCTGCTCGTCCAAAGCAGCAGCTGCCTCTTCTACGCATATGCCTACGCATATGCAGGAAATTTCAGGTCGTATGACCTTTTCTGTGGGAGCACGTGGCTCCATTGCCGAACATTCAATTGAAGCATCTAACCGTGCTCGTATTTCCTCCAATTCCTTACCCATAGCAACCCATCTTTCTTGGGATATAGAATAACCCATTGTGTTCCTGCTCTGATACCAGTTGTTACGGTCCCGGATCTGACACATGGATTCTTTGGGAGGATTTGGAGTCTGCCACGGGTTACGGGTCTTCCAAGCTTTACCGTAGGGGTAGTAGGAAGACATGGGGAAGATGAAAACGAAGATCAAGCCAAAGGGAAGCTTGAAAACCCTAGAGCTCGTTGAGGAGAACTCTAAGCCTCTTTATGCTAGATTTAACCTAATTCTTAATACATCAATGCTTTCTTTCTCATTACTCTTACCCCTTAAATAGGGTTCACCCGGTTAGGGTTTACAATAAAATATTCCAAAAATACCCCTATGACCTAAAACTGAAATAAAATAAAGTAAATTAAAGAAAACACTAAAATAATAATGTTATTACGTGCATAACAAGTTAACGTAATTTAGATAAACAGGTCAAGAGCTCCTTCAAGCACTCTTCCGTTTTTCCCCCAGTTCTTCTTTCCGAAATTCAATTCCCTTCAACCCTTCATTCCATCTCAACGTCAAGCAAGGTAATGGAAGGAAGAGAAGAGAGGAGGGTGACAAGATCCATGGGTCGTGAGGATCCTAACAACATGGTATCAGACAGGTCCACCCTCGGTGATTCCTCTTCTCCAGAGGACATACGTCAAGTCCTTTCAGAACTTCAACAACGATCCACTCTTCAAGGTACTGAAATTTCTCACATCAATACTACCTTACAAACTCTGGAATCATCTCTACAATCCATCCTCCAACAACTTGCTGCACTTCAAGCACCAACGCCACCACCAGCAACCAATTTTCAACCACAACCAGTTCCCCACCAACAATTCACTCCACCACCAAATCCACCCCTGCGCCAACCAATGGGTTCAATGACCACTCACGCACAAGCACCATCAACGGTTCCCAGGTACTTTAAACTTAACTTTCCTACATATGATGGCTCTAAAGATCCTTTACTATGGTTCACGAAATGTGAGCAATTCTTTTATCATCAACAAACAGTGGAAATGGACAAGGTTACTTTGGCCGCCTACCACATGTTCAATGAAGCGCTCATGTGGTTCCATCACTACTGAAATGTCCATTCCATTTAGGATTGGCTGCACTTTAAACATGCTTGCCAGTTGAGGTTCGGACCTCCAGCTAGCAGCAACCCAGTGGGGGAATTGATCAACTACAAATAGACCAGCACCTTAGAAGTTTACCAAAAAATGTTCCAAGAAAGGTTGGCCAGAGCTAGTGAATTTGTTCCTCCTCACCTACATGTTCAGATTTTTAATGCTGGATTGACAGAGGCAATCAGATTGGAAGTGGAATTACTGGGTCCGACAAATTTTGACTCAGCAATGAATTATGCCAGGGCTGTGGAGCACAAACAGAGAGTTCTAACAGAGTCTTTACAAAGAAAACCATTTTGGCAAAACAGAATACAGGGTACTGCATCTGGTCCACGTTTTGGGTCCTCTACCCCTAACCGAGCAGATCAGGCTACTAGTGTGCCTCCACACACTATGCCACGTAAATTTTTGACTAAACAGGAAATGGACGCTCGAAAGGCAAAGGGCCTATGTTTTAATTGTGACGAACAATTCCTTCCCGGACATACCTGTAAACGTTTATTCAATATTGAATTGTTGGACGAAGATTCAGAAGAGATTCTTGAAAATGAAATTGTTGAAGAGGTACAACAGGAAGCAGAGCTCTCCCTCCATGCCATGCATGGCCTGCGTAGTTCTAATACCATGCAGGTAAAGGCCAGGTTACATCATCTCATGCTACTTGTTTTAGATGATTCGGGCAGCACACATAATTTTATCAGTGAACCAGTCGCGCAACAATTGGGATTGGAAATTCAACAACAAAGGGGACTCTCAGTTTCAGTGGCCAATGGGGCCAAAATTGCTAGCGTGGGGTTATGTGCTAACACCCCTTTCACCATTGAGGGACATTCCTTTTAGGCAGATTTACTAGTCATTCCATTGGCTGGATTTGATTTGGTACTCGGGGTCAAATGGCTCCAGTTATTAGGACCGATATTATGGGACTTTAAGGCTCGGACTATGACATTTTCAGCACCACAGGGCCAGATTACATTACAAGGCATCGTGGCACTGGTCCCTAACGCACTTCACACTTTGCATATTCAACACACGGGTGATGATCAGTTAGCTCCTTTACTTACAACATTTGCAAATTTATTTAATGACCCTACAGGTCTACCACCAGTGCGTCATTGCGATCACCGCATTCCTTTAAAGTTGGGAACTGATCCAGTAGTGGTGCGGCCTTATCGTTACCCGCATATCTAGAAAGATGAAATAGAACAACAGTGCATGCATATGCTCGCTCAAGGTGTGATCCAGCCCAGTCGATCTCCTTTCTCCTCACCAGTGTTACTGGTACGTAAAAAAGATAAATCTTGGAGATTTTGTGTCGACTATAGGCAACTCAACTTGCACACAGTTAAAGACAAGTTCCCCATTCCAGTCGTGGACGAGTTGCTGGATGAGTTACATGGTGCTACAATTTTTACCAAATTAGATTTGAAATTGGGCTATCATCAAATACGAGTACACCAGGCGGATGTGGAGAAGACTGCCTTCTGCACACATCATGGTCATTTCGAGTTCCTCGTCATGCCCTTCGGTCTCTCCAATGCACCATCCACCTTTCAGCCCCTCATGAACGAGGTCTTTTCATCACTTCTGCGCCACTATGTGTTAGTCTTTTTTTATGACATTCTGGTCTACAGCAAAAATTGGGAAGAACATCTCCACCACCTCCACCAGGTATTTACCATTCTACGCTCTCATCATTTGGTTTTGAATAAATCGAAATGTTCTATGGGTACATCTGAGGTGGCATATTTGGGCCACGTCATATCAGTTGTGGGCGTGAAAGTTGACCAGAGCAAGATACAGGCAGTTACAGATTGGCCGGTTCCCACCTCCACCACAGCATTAAAGGGATTTTTGGGCTTAGCAGGATATTATAGAAAATTTATCCAATCTTATGGCCAGATAGCAGCACCACTCAACAACTTGCTCAAAAAAAATGCCTTCCACTGGTCTTCTTCAGCAGAACAGGCCTTTAACCTGTTAAAGGAGGCCTTAGCCTCAGCGCCAGTCCTACAATTACCAGATTTTGAGGCAGAATTTGTGGTGGAATGTGATGCCTCCGGGGGAGGTATAGGGGCAGTGTTACAACAATTGGGACACCCCATTGCTTATTTCAGCCGTCAGTTGGGACAACACCACCATAAGTTAGCTGCATATGAGAGGGAATTGATTGGATTAGCCAAGACTGTCCAACATTGGCGACCTTTTCTTTGGGGAAGACCGTTTCTCATTCGTACAGATCATTGCAGCCTCAAGTATCTTCTTGAACAGCACCTCACCACATCCCCACAACAGCATTGGTTAACTAAACTCATGGGCTTCGATTTTACGGTTCATTATAAGCCAGGTAGTTCGAATTTGGGGGCTGATGCCTTATCACGTCGGGATATTTCCGCCACTCAAATTTATGCTATCAGTCACCCACGTGCACTGCTATTAGATTCTATTCATGAGGAAGTAAATCAATATCCGGATCTCATGTCATTATATCAGGATATTCAACAAGGGACAACTGCTCCTCATTGGACGATTCAGGATCGTCTCATTCTCTACAAAACAGGATCTTTTTGCATAATACATCCCCACTTCTTCACACCATCCTGTCCTCTATCCATGATAGCACACATGAGGGTAGACAGAAAACATATTTCCGAATCAGTCGGGACTTTTACTGGAAGGGCATGAAGAGCACAATTGCCGATTAAGTAGTTGCTTGTCAGATTTGTCAAAGAAACAAGGCCGAATCTTTAAGTCCAGCCGGCCTACTGCAACCTCTGCAACTACCATCTCAAATCTGGTTTGATATTTCCATGGATTTCATTGCTGGTCTTCCCATTTCATCAGGTAAATCGGTGATATTCGTCGTCGTTGATCGGTTTTCAAAATATGGGCACTTCCTTGCTTTGGCGCATCCATATACTGCTGCTCAGGTCGCTCAATTATTTATGGACAACATCGTCCGATTACATGGAATTCCCTCATCCATTATCAGTGACAGGGATGCCAATTTTACCAGTCTCTTTTGGAAGGAATTATTCAAATTACAGGGCACCCAATTGGCATTTTCGTCTGCCTATCATCCACAAATGGATGGCCAAATAGAGGTTGTCAATCGCACGATTGAAATGTATCTTCATTGTTTTGTGGGAGATGCACCTAGAAGATGGGTGAAATGGCTTTCATGGGCAGAATTTTGCTATAACACATGTTACCACACAACACTGGGTACTACTCCTTTAAGGGTAGTTTATGGCAGAGATCCACATCGTTTGTTACCATATGAACCGGGGGCATCCAAAGTCGTCCCTTTGGACCAAGCATTAGCTGAACGAGATGCTATGCTCACTGAGGTACGTACACATCTGCAGGTGGCCCAACACTCTATGAAAAGGGTTTTATGATAAGAAGCACCGGGAGGCATCTTATTGCCCTGGAGACTATGTGTGGTTAAAGCTTCAACACTACCGCCAGCTGTCCCTGACTGCAGCCAAGCACCATAAGCTGTCTCCAAAATATTATGGTCCATTTCCGATATTGGACCAAATTGGGCCCGTGGCATACCGCTTGCAGCTACCACTGGAAGCAAAGATCCACAATGTATTTCACGTCTCCCAATTGAAGCCCTTCCAGGGTGACTCGCCCCTACTGCACACTCCACTGCCGCCACTACATGAGGGCAGAGTCCTTTCTATTCCGGCTCAGGTAATACAAGCACGCCACATTCAAGGGGATTGGGAAATTCTAGTCCAGTGGGCAGATGCCGATCCCAGTGACACCACATGGGAGCCGTTATCAGCATTTCGACTTTTATATCCTTCCTTCGAGCTTGAGGACAAGCTCTTTCTCCAAGAGGGGGGTGATGTTATGGACTCTATAGCATCACGAGTTACCAACAGGCGTAGGAATTAATGAATGTGTTTTTCAATTTCCATGTAATTGTTTCTTGGTTTGGGTTTGTCTTTGGTTTAGCATTTATTGGTTTGAACCATTGACCCAAGTTAAGGGGACAGCTAGGGTAATGAAGATTATGAATTGAGTTCATTTTAGTTAACGTAATTTAGATAAACAGGTCAAGAGCTCCTTCAAGCTCTCTTCCGTTTTTCCCCCAATTCTCCTTTCAGAAATTCAATTCCCTTCAACCCTTCATTCCATCTCAACGTCAAGCAAGGTAATGGAAGGAAGAGAAGAGAGGAGGATGACAAGATCCATGGCTCATGAGGATCCTAACGATAGTTTCCAAGACAGAGGGCTCTCAAAAACTTGTGAATTGTCGTTGCTCAGCCTCCCGGAACCGAGATCCCTTACTGAAAAGTCAATTACGGCACCGACGATCTATCCTGCTTCACCGGTGGCGAAGAGAAACCTGTTGGGGCTTCGCCGCTGGGAGCATTGCCGAGACAAAGCACCTCTATTTCTCAGCCCCTTGGAATAGAGACCAGCGGAAATTCTGTCAGAAATTTTGCCTACGGCGCCAACGGAATTTCCTGTTCCCCTCTAATTTTGGATTTTCGATCACCCCCAAATCCTCCGGTGCCGACGATTTCAGAATTTCCTGTGTTAGGAAATCACCTCCCTGCTGTAGCTTCGGTTCGGAGATACTCACGATGTCCATTGGGAAAGGGTGAGCCCCTTCCGTTTTTGAAATTCTGGTGTCTCTCCCGTCGAATTTTGGATTTTTGGAGAGTTTTCTCAAGACAGTCTTCTGTTCGTCCGAGAGAGCTTCTGCGTCTTCTTCTGTGCCACTGTTGTGCTCGAAGAATTCAGGTCGTGTGACCTATTTTGCGGCAGTGCGTGGCTCTCTTGTCCAGCATTCCATGAAAATTTCATATAATGCTCGTGCTCTGCAAATTCTTTGCATAGTTTGTCCGCGGAATTGTATACCTTCTCCATGTGAGCTAGTGTTCCTTCTTGAGATATAGAATAATCCATTGTGTTCCCGCTTTGATACCAATTGTTACTGTCCCGGATCTGACACGTGGATTCTTTGGGAGGATCTGGGGTCTGCCACGGGTTACGGGTCTTCCAAGCATTACCGTAGGGGTAGTAGGAAGACATGGGGAAAACAAAAATGAAGATCAAGCCTAAGGGAAGCTTGAAAACCCTAGAGCTCGTTGAGGAGAACTCTAAGCCTCTTTATGCTAAAATTAACCTAATTCTTAATACGTCAATGCTTTTTTCATTACTCTTACCCCTTAAATAGGGTTCACCCTATTAGGGTTTAATAAAATATTACAAAAATATCCCTATGAATAAAATATTCCAAAAATACCCCTATAAATAAAATATCCCAAAAATACCCCTATGACCTAAAACTGAAATTAAATAAAGTAAATTAAATAAAACACTAAAATAATAATGTTATTGTGTGCATAACAGGGAATGATGATTACACTTCCTCGTTATGACGTTGACACTTCCAAGCCAAGAAGAGGCCCACAACTTAACTCAAATTAAATTAGACCCAACCATTAACTTAACTTGAAAGTGACACCACCTAACTCCTTCATCTAGCAATGACTCTAGATGCTATGGAGTCCATAACAGTTATGGGGTCTTGACCCGACTCCCATCGCTAAGTGTTAAGCCACCGTGGATGTCGGCTTGCGAAGGTGGGGTGTATTGTTATGGTCCTGGGGTTAATTACCTATGCCTTCTACTCTAACAGACCAGTCTTTTGGGTAGTATTGGGTAGGTGATTAACATAGGCTCCCAGCAATTTTGCAGAGATGCCAAAAGAATTAAAGCACAAACCTATTCATCAAATTTAATTTGAACGGAGGTCAATTGATTGACAATTGTGCTAAACTCATTCAAATGCGATGCAATGCCACTGACGTATTTTTAGTCATTTTAAATTGAAAAACATTTTCATGAGATGTACCTTATTATTTTTGGAAAGCTTTTCATACATGTCAAACAAAATTTTCATCATCCCCGTTGTGGTTTTCTCTGATGCCACGCTGTGAGCAACATTCTTCGATAGTGTTAACCAAACTACTCCAACACCTATCTATCGAGGAGATTCCATTTATCATCTTTCATACCTTTTGGTTTCATATCCAATAGTGGTGTGAGGAGCTTTTTACTGTAAAGATAGTCTTTGATCTGCATCCTCTAGAAAGCAAAATTCATACCATCGAACTTTTTGATTCCAAGTACCAATCCTTCTCCGCCAGCCATTGCTCTCAATAAAAAACCTGGCCATGATACCACTTGTTAGGAATTACACGCCCTAATTCCAAACTAACGAGAACAATAATAATAAACACGGAAGAAAGAAAAACCAAGCTTGAAAAGAAACAACAAGATTTATGCAGGTTCATGTCAAGGTGAGACTACGTCCTATCTTCCATCTCTGTAGTAATCCACTATAAAGTTGAAATAGTTTACAAGAGAAATAACACATACGTACAGGTGTTTTCTCTAACCTCTCTGATGCTACAACTCCAACTCCTTCTCAGTGATGATAAAACCCTAATAGCAGTGCCCCTCAATTATAAAAGGGAAAATTAGGCCAACTGTGATACAAGAGTAAAATTCCAAAAATGCCCTTAATGAAATAGTAGTTAATACCACGAAGGTCAATTCGCATACCGAGTCAGCATAGGGCATTGATTAGGCTCCACAACTTAACAAAAAACTGAGAGGAGAGCTCAACTACCAAAGAGGAGAGAGCTTGGATGAATTGAAGAGAGGAGAAAATTTGATGCTCTACCTCGTAGCCAAGGGCCTCTATTTATAGTTTTTTACAATGCCTTAGGGCTACAACATTACAAGAGAAGAGACAAAAATAGAAAAGTAATTACAACTTCATGCCATTATTATGAGAAGTCTTCTTATTTACGAATATGCCACCTCTTGGATGAGTGGACTTTCTTCCTTGAACGTGTGGGTTTGAACCATTTTTTAACAATCTTTATTTGAAAGTGGTTGGTATTTCAAAGAAGATTAAGAACTTATCTTTTTGTGAAAGTGGTTGGTATTTGAAAAAAGATTGTACAAATTTGGTTAAGAGGACTATTTTAAAATTTTAACTATGAATTTTTTTCATCAAACATGATCCTCCCAAGATTGAGGTCTCAGTTTGAATACAAGTTCGAATTATTTTGAACCCTTAAAAGTCCCTCTTGGGTAAAATTCTGATTGGGAGGAAAATTCCCTTAAGGTTACCTATTCTTTTGGATAGCATTTCATTTCTTTAAGTGGTTCTCAAGCTTTACAAAGTGACCTTACTTCAGTCCCAATCAGCTCTTAAATAGTGGATTACAACAATAGGCGTTATCTAAATTGGAATTTTAGTTTGATTTTATCTCAATTGGAAGTACAACTCTTCTTATTTGTGCTTTGCTAAACAATTGTTAAATTAATATGGCTGAAAGAAATACAAGTAGTAAGAGTGACACACTCAAAATTACTACCATTCCCTTAAGAGAATTATCCAAGTATCTAAGTTGGTCTCAGTTGATTAGATGGTTTCTTATTACTCGCGACCTTCTCGATCACTTAACCAAGTATCCGCCATCAATTGATGAAGAAAGTCAATTCTGTTTAAAGTGGGTTAAGGATGACAATTTGGTGATTAGTTGGCTTATTAACAGTATAATACAAGGAGCATGTAGCCAACAATGTTGTCCACTTAGAGTCAGCCAAACTAATTTGGGACACTTGTACTAAGTTATAATCTAGTACGATGACTTTACTAAAGCTATTTGATGTACTACCAAACATGTTCAATACTAAGCAAGGAGACAATATTCATGAATATTTGGCTCGGTTTCGAGGTTTACTTCAAGAGTGGAAGATCACTCAACCATACTCCACCAATATATCAATTCAAAAAAGGCAAAGGGAAGCTTTAGCAGCAGTAATTTTTTTGACAAATATCAAACCATACCTTGAAGTTGCTAAGACTCAACTTCTTTGCTCCTCCACACTTTTGTCCTTTGATGGTATAAGTGCAACATTATTGTGAATCCCCGACCCATCTCCTAACTCAAATAATGATTCTTCATCTGTTATGTATTCAGATAATAGAGGTACATCATTCTCCAACCAAGGTCGTGGCAGAAATTCAATAGGAGGCTGAACAAGAGGAGGTAGAACCAACCCTTGCTACTCTTGCACAAAGCATCGAATATGCACTTACTGCGGCAATCAAAACCAACTTGTTGAAACTTGTTGGAAGCTTCATGGCAAACCGGAATGGGCCATGGCTACTCCAGCCTCCGTTACCAATGATAAACGAGAAGAAAAGGCTGAATCACAAACCCGGAAGATGACTCTCGCTAATGAAGACTATGAAATATTTTAGAAAATGAAGTCAGTAATGGGGTCTTCCCTTAAACTTTACCTTTGCCTGCAACCACTATTACTTCAAGTATGTTTTCTTCCACTTCCTCCTCTTCATCTTGAATAATAGACTTCAGGGCCTCTAAACATCTCTCAAGTAGCAAACCTATGCTAACTTTTTTATCTTCATGTTGTTAAGTTGTGGAGCCTAATTAATGCCTTACATAGAGTTGGTCGCAGATCGACCTTCGCAGTAAGATCACCGTGGGGGTTGGAAGGTGGGCGGGAAGCCCCCCTCTTGGGGGTGCGGGTGCGGAACCCCCGTCTGATCCGCGATATATTGACTGTTGTTTCATTAAGGGCGGCTATGAAATTTTACTCTTGTATCACAGTTGCCCTAATTTTCTCTTTACAATTGAGGGGTGCCGATATTAGGGTTTTATGATCTTAATCCGAGGAGCATCTTGAGTTTCAGCCCAAGAGGTTAGAGAGAAACACCTGTAAGTGTGTGATTTCTCTTGTAAATTGTTTTATCTTAGTAGTGGATTACCACAGCGATGAAAGATAGGACTTAGTCTCACCTTCATGCAAACCTGTATAAATCTTGTTATTTTTTTTGTGCTTGGTTTTCCTTTCTTCCATGTTTATTATTATTGTTCTCGTTAGTTTGGAATTAGGGCATTTAATTCCTAACACATTTATTCCCAATAAGTTTGTTACTATAACTAATAGTACCCAAAGCGAAGTACTTGGTAAGGGATTATCTTCTATTACACCCTCTCTCCCACTTCAAGATGTCCTATTTGTTCCTCAACTCACTTTAAACTTACTCTCGGTAAGTCAGCTTACAAAACATCTAAATTTCTCTATCACCTTCTCGCCTTCTTCTTGTGTATTTTAGGATCTAAAAACAAAGCGGGTGATTAGGGGAAGCCATGACAAGGGATGTTTGTATTACCTGGATCTTCCTCCATTAGCTGCACTTTCATCTTCTTCATCTTATGTGAAAATTTGGCACAACCAGCTTCGCCATCCTTCTGCATTTATTTCCTCTTTAAAGTCTGTCTACTTTAAATTGTGAAGTTTTTCAGTTATGCAAACACCAGAGGAGTACATATGCTCCTCACCCTACCAATAAAAGTGTTGTTCCCTTTTCTCTAGTACACTTTCATGTATGGGGACATTTGATTGTCTCCAATATTTCTCAAGTTAAATATTTGTTACTTTAGTTGATGATTTTACCCAGGTTACTTGGTTCGATTTATTTAAAGAAAGATCTAAAATAATTACCATCTTTAAGGCCTTTCATGCAATGGTATTAACCCAATTTGGCAAGAAAATTCAAGTACTTAGGTCTGATAATGCTAAAAAGTACTTGTCAAGTGCGCTTCAGTCCTTCTGTAGAGATAATGGCTTTATCCATCAAACATCATGTGCCTACATACCTCAACAGAATGGTGTTGTGGAAATAAAGAACCACAATCTCCTTGAGGTTGCCCGGGGCCTCCTTTACTCCATGAAGACACCCTATTTTTATTGGTTTCATGCCATTCTTACAACATGTTTCCTTATCAATAGGTTACTTTCATCTATACATGGTCACAGGACTCCATATTCAGTATTATTTCCTAGTGAAGTCCCATTTTTTCTTCCCATAAGGGTCTTTGGGTGTGCTTGTTTTGTCCATCTCACATCTCATTAGAAAAGTAAACTAGCTCCTTGTTCTATGAAGTGCATTTTGTTGGAAGATGGCCTCCAACCCACACGACAAAGAAAGACCCATATATCTAAAAGCGTTGGAAAATGGGCCCACGCCCATAAAAAGTAGGACCCACTGTTAGGATCCTCACGAGCCATGGATCTTGTCACCCTCCTCTCTTCTCTTCCTTCCATTACCTTGCTTGACGTTGAGATGGAATGAGGGGTTGAAGGGAATTGAATTTCGGAAAGGAAAATTGGGGGGAAAATGGAAGAGAGCTTGAAGGAGCTCTTGACCTGTTTATCTAAATTACGTTAACTAAAGTGAACTCAATTCATAATCTTCATTACCCTAGCCGTCCCCTTAAATAGGGTGGAGGACGTCCAAAACCCTAAAGACCTCTTGGGTCAATGGTTCAAACCAATAAATGCTAAACCAACCCAAACCAAAGACAAAACAAAACCAAGAAACAATTACATGGAAATTGAAAAACACATTCATTAATTCCTATGCCTGTTGGTAACTCGTGATGCTATAGAGTCCATAAGATCACCCTCCTCCTGGAGAAAGAGCTTGTCCTCAAGCTCGAAGGAAGGATATACAAGTCGAAATGCTGATAACGGCTCCCATGTGGTGTCACTGGGATCGGCATCTGCCCACTGGACTAGAATTTCCCAATCCCCTTGAATGTGGCGTGCTTGTATTACCTGAGCCGGAATAGAAAGGACTCTGCCCTCATGTAGTGGCGGCAGTGGAGTGTGTAGTAGCGGCGAGTCACCCTGGAAGGGCTTCATTTGGGAGACGTGAAATACATTGTGGATCTTTGCTTCCGGTGGTAGCTGCAAGCGGTATGCCACGGGCCCAATTTGGTCCAATATAAAAAATGGACCATAATATTTTGGAGACAGCTTATGGCGCTTGGCTGCAGTCAGGGACAGTTGGCGGTAGTGTTGAATCTTTAACCACACATAGTCTCTAGGGCAATAAGATGCCTCCCGGTGCTTCTTATCATAAAAGTGTTTCATAGAGTGTTGGGCCGCCTGCAGATGTGTACGTACCTCAGTGAGCATAATGTCTCGTTCTGCTAATGCTTGGTCCAAAGTGACGACTTTGGATGCCCCCGGTTCATATGGTAACAAATGAGGTGGATCTCTGCCATAAACTACCCTGGAAGGAGTAGTACGCAGTGCTGTGTGGTAAGATGTGTTATAGAAAAATTCTGCCCATGAAAGCCATTTCACCCATCTTCTAGGTGCGTCCCCCACAAAACAACGGAGATACATTTCAATTGTGCGATTGATAACCTCTGTTTGGCCGTCCGTTTGTGGATGATAGGCAGACAAAAATGCCAATTGGGTGCCCTGTAATTTGAATAATTTCTTCCAAAAGAGACTGGTAAAAATGGCATCCCTGTCACTGATAGTGGATGAGGTAATTCCATGTAATTAGACAATGTTGTACATAAATAATTGAGCGACCTGAGCGGCTGTATATGGATGCGCCAAAGCAAGGAAGTGCCCATATTTTGAAAACCGATCAACGACGACGAATATCACCGATTTACCTGATGAAATGGGAAGTCCAGCAATGAAGTCCATGGAAATATCATACCAGATTTGAGATGGTAGTTGTAAAGGTTGCAGTAGGCCGGCTGGACTTAAAGATTTGGCCTTGTTTCTTTGACAAATCTGACAAGCAGCTACATAATCAGCAATTGTGCTCTTCATGCCCTTCCAGTAAAAGTCTCGACTGATTCGGGAATATGTTTTCTGTCGACCCTCATGTGTGCTATCATGGATAGAGGATAGGATGGTGTGAAGAAGTGGGGATGTATTATGCAAAAAGATCCTGTTTTTGTAGAGAATGAGACGATCCTGAATCGTCCAATGAGGAGCAGCTGTCCCCTGTTGAATATCCTGATATAATGACATGAGATCCGGATATTGATTTACTTCCTCATGAATAGAATCTAATAGCAGTGCACGTGGGTGACTGATAGCATAAATTTGAGTGGCGGAAATATCCCGACGTGATAAGGCATCAGCTCCCAAATTCGAACTACCTGGCTTATAATGAACCGTAAAATCAAAGCCCATGAGTTTAGTTAACCAATGCTGCTGTGGGGATGTGGTGAGGCGCTGTTCAAGAAGATACTTGAGGCAGCAATGATCTGTACGAATGAGAAACGGTAGTCCCCAAAGATAAGGTCGCCAATGTTTGACAGCCTTGGCTAACCCAATCAATTCCCTCTCATATGCAGCTAACTTATGGTGGTGTTGTCCCAACTGACGGCGGAAATAAGCAATGGGGTGTCCCAATTGTTGTAACACTGCCCCTATACCTCCCCCGGAGGCATCATATTCCACCACAAATTCTGCCTCAAAATCTGGTAATTGTAGGACTGGCGCTGAGGCTAAGGCCTCCTTTAACAGGTTAAAGGCCTGTTCTGCTGAAGAAGACCAGTGGAAGGCATTTTTTTTAGCAGGTTGTTGAGTGGTGCTGCTATCTGGCCATAAGATTGGATAAATTTTCTATAATATCCTGTTAAGCCCAAAAATCCCTTTAATGTTGTGGTGGAGGTGGGAACCGGCCAATCTGTAACCGCCTGTATCTTGCTCTGGTCAACTTTCACGCCCACAGCTGATATGATGTGGCCCAAATATGCCACCTCAGATGTACCCATAGAACATTTCAATTTATTCAAAACCAAATGATGAGAGCGTAGAATGGTAAATACCTGGTGGAGGTGGTGGAGATGTTCTTCCCAATTTTTGTTGTAGACCAGAATGTCATAAAAAAAGACTAACACATAGTGGCACAGAAGTGATGAAAAGACCTCATTCATGAGGGCCTGAAAGGTGGATGGTGCATTGGAGAGACCGAAGGGCATGACGAGGAACTCGAAATGACTGTGATGTGTGTGGAAGGCAGTCTTCTCCACATCCGCCTGGTGAACTCGTATTTGATGATAGCCCGATTTCAAATCTAATTTGGTAAAAATTGTAGCACCATGTAACTCATCCAGCAACTCGTCCACGACTGGAATGGGGAACTTGTCCTTAACTGTGTGCAAGTTGAGTTTCCTATAGTCGACACAAAATCTCCAAGATTTATCTTTTTTACATTCAAGTGACACTGGTGAGGAGAAAGGAGATCGACTGGGCTGGATCACACCCTGAGCGAGCATATGCATGCACTATCGTTCTAATTCATCTTTCTGGATATGCGGGTAATGATAAGGCCGCACCACTACTGGATCAGTTCCTAACTTTAAACGAATGCGGTGATCGCAATGACGAACTAGTGGTAGACCTGTAGGATCATTAAATAAATTCGTAAATGTTGTAAGTAAAGGAGCTAACTGATCATCACCCGTGTGTTGAATATGCAAAGTGTGAAGTGTGTTAGGGACCTGTGCCACAATGCCTTGTAATGTAATCTGGCCCTGTGGTGCTGAAAATGTCATAGTCCGAGCCTGAAAGTCCCATAATATCGGTCCTAATAACTGGAGCCATTTGACCCCGAGCACCAAATCAAATCCAGCCAATGGAATGACTAGTAAATCTGCCTGAAAGGAATGCCCCTCAATGGTGAAAGGGGTGTTAGCACATAACCCTACGCTAGCAATTTTGGCCCCATTGGCCACTGAAACTGAGAGTCCCCTTTGTTGTTGAATTTCCAATCCCAATTGTTGCGCGACTGGTTCACTGATAAAATTTTGTGTGCTGCCCGAATCAACTAAAGCAAGTAGCATGAGATGATGTAACCTGGACTTTACCTGCATGGTATTAGAACTACGCAGGCCATGCATGGCATGGAGGGAGAGCTCTGCTTCCTGTTGTACCTCTTCAACAATTTCATTTTCAAGAAGCTCTTCTGAATCTTCTTCCAACAATTCAATACTGAATAAACGTTTACAGTTATGTCCGGGCAGGAATTGTTCATCACAATTAAAACATAGGCCCTTTGCCTTTCGAGCATCCATTTCCTGTTTAGTCAAAAATTTACGTGGCATAGAGTGTGGAGGCACACTAGTAGCCTGATCTGCTCGGTTAGGGGCAGAAGACCCAAAACGTGGACCAGATGCAGTACCCTGTATTCTATTTTGCTAAAATGCTTTTCTTCGTAAAGACTCTTTTAGAACTCTCTGTTTGTGTTCCACAGCTCTGGCATAATTCATTGCTGAGTCCAAATTTGTTGGACCAAGTAATTCCACTTCCAATCTGACTACCTCTGTCAATCCAACATTAAAAATCTGAACATGTAGGTGAGGAGGAACAAATTCACTAGCTCTGGCCAACCTTTCGTGGAACGTTTTTTGGTAAACTTCTAAGGTGCTGGTCTGTTTGTAGTTGATCAATTCCCCCACTAGGTTGCTGCTAGCTGGAGGTCCGAACCTCAACTAGCAAGCATGTTTAAAGTGCAGCCAATCCTGAATGGACTGGACATTTCGGTAGTGATGGAACCACATGAGCGCTTCATCGAGGATGTGGTAGACGGCCAAAGTAACCTTGTCCATTTCCACCGTTTGTTGATGATAGAAGAAATGTTCACATTTCGTGAACCACAGTAAAGGATCTTTAGAGCCATCATATGTAGGAAAGTTAAGTTTAAAGGACCTGGGAACCGTTGATGGTCCTTGTGCGTGAGTGGTCATTGAACCCATTGGTAGGCGCAGGGGTGGATTTGGTGGTGGCGTGAATTGTTGGTGGGGAACTAGTTGTGGTTGAAAATTGGTTGCTGGTGGTGGCGTTGGTGCTTGAAGTGCAACAAGTTGTCGGAGGATGGTTTGTAGAGATGATTCCAGAGTTTGTAAGGTAGTATTGATGTGAGAAATTTCAGTACCTTGAAGAGTGGATCATTGTTGAAGTTCTGCAAGGACTTGACGTATGTCCTCTGGAGAAGAGGAATCACCGAGGGTGGACCTGTCTGATACCACGTTGTTAGGATCCTCACGAGCCATGGATCTTGTCACCCTCCTCTCTTTTCTTCCTTCCATTACCTTTCTTGACGTTGAGATGGAATGAGGGGTTGAAGGGAATTGAATTTCGGAAAGGAGAATTGGGGAAAAAATGGAAGAGAGCTTGAAGGAGCTCTTGACCTGTTTATCTAAATTACGTTAACTAAAGTGAACTCAATTCATAATCTTCATTACCCTAGCCGTCCCCTTAAATAGGGTGGAGGACGTCCAAAACCCTAAAGACCTCTTGGGTCAATGGTTCAAACCAATAAATGCTAAACCAACCCAAACCAAAGACAAAACCAAACCAAGAAACAATTACATGGAAATTGAAAAACACATTCATTAATTCCTATGCCTGTTGGTAACTCATGATGCTATAGAGTCCATAACACCCACCCTGATTACCATGAGCTGGCATCCTTATCATGATCACATGCCACAAAAGATTTTCAGTTTAAAGGAGTTTTAGTCAGATTAATCTTCTATTTATTGTGGGTTATTTAATTATGCTAAGACGTATCTTATAAGTGTTAGAGTTTGGGCATAATTGTGACAAAGGTAGTTTTATTGTAATTGGACTCTACTACCTTCCTCTATTATAAATAGAACTTCATGTACTCTGATTATACTAAGTCAATGAAATATATCTCTTTTCCATAAATTCAACATGGTATCAGAGCTGGTTCTATGTGTTGACATGGTTTTTGTGGACTCAATAGCACACCAAGTCACACAACGAAGAAGACAACAACAACTCACTCAAAGGATTTAATTCTTATATTTCTTTGAGTAGGATTTATTTCTTATATTGTTTTAAGTAGGAGTTATTTCTAATTACTTTATATGTAAGGGCATTATGGGGAATTATTGTAACCCTAACCCTAAAACTCCTTGACGTGACCTATTTATGGGAAAGGTATGAAAGAAATAGGTAAGCTTTGAGATTTTAGAATAACCTAGTCTAAACAGGTTGAGATCACCTCTTGATCTCGAGTTTAGGGTTTACTCCAAAAATCCAACCTATCCTTCACTCTCCATTGCCATCCATCTTCACCCAAATTCATCCCACATCATCCATACTAAGAAGAGGAGCTTCCTGCCCCTTTTCCGAGCCCAAAAGAGGATCGTCTCTCATTACCAGTGTCAACAACAAGTTGGGATCAATTTCCATCTTGATGAGCAGCAAAAGAGGAAGAATTCTGGTTCTTTCACGTGATGGGTTAGAACAACTCTTCTTGCTGGGATTTCATCACGAAAACAGAGCAAGGACAGCCATCAACATGAGCCAAGGCTCTCCCCCCCCCAAGTAGGCCTTCAAGTCCTAGAAACAGTTGCATCAAATCAGGGTTGAAACCCTAATTTATGTTAGCAAGAACAGGTATTCCTCCATTCTTTCTCCACCTGAATTACTTCCATTCTAGCTAGTACTATAATGAGACCATAAAAAAGGGAGACTGATCACTGGTGAAAGAGTACCCAAAGAAGGGATCTTTAACCTTCCTTACCGAGTCCAGCAACTCAGTACCATTGCTGGATTCACAACTCCCAGGCCGTGTTACTCGATCCATGACTCAGGACCGTAACAACTCTGTATCATAGCAGGGTAACATGGGGGATAATATCAGCAATGAAGAAATTCAAATCAGGATACAAAAGATAGAAGATAGCCTTGAAACAGCACAACCAGTGTTATGAAAGGTTTGTGGTTTGGAAGAAGAGATGAGCCGAATCATCAACATGCTACAGGAGTTGAGGACAGAGACATCAAAGTCCAGAGGTGAGAGAGGTTGCTCAACCATATCAAAGAAGAGGGGAGCAGTGGCCTGGGCGCACTGCTGTCCAAGGACCTCAGCATGGAGGCACAGTCCCAAGGTACACGAAGTTAGGGTTTTCCTCTTTCAATGGTTCTGTGGATCCCTTAATTTGCTTGCATAAATGTGAAATTTTTTTTTTTGAACCAAGGGACTACTGAATGGGATAAGGTGCAACTAGCCTCTTTCCATATGACAGATGAAGCCATGTTATGGGTTACTCAAGTAGAGAAAGAGAGACCAGGAATGACATGGGAAGAATTTAAAAATCTATACACAGTTAGATTTGGGCCTCCTGCCAACAGCAACCCCCTGGGAGAGTTAGTCCTAATGAGACAAACGGGTTCGGCAGAACAATATCAAAAACTATTCCAGGAAAAGTTGGCTCGTGCTGGTGAGAGGGTATTGGTTGACCATCAGGTCTCCTTATTCACAGCAGGTCTCAATGAGTATTTACGGCTAGAGGTAGAACTCCTTATGCCCACGGATCTAGCTCATGCCATGAATATGGCCCGAGCAATGGAGCAATGACAACAGCTGCAACAACGTAAGCCGGGTTGGTCGAGTGAGAGGAACACTTCCTCCACGTGGCAAGGGCGCCGCTATAATTCATCTCAGTGAGCATCTATAGCATCACCATCTCGACACACTCTGACTATGACTCGGGTAGCCGATCCCCGCCATCGTAATTCCCTACTGAGCTTTATAAAAAAATAGACGAGTGCGGAGATGGCAGAATGGCGGTCCAAAAATCTATGTTATAACTGCGCTGAGCAGTATTGGGTTGGACACCAATGTAAATGATTGTTTTGGGTCGAGGTGGAGGATTCAGAGGATCCAGAGGATTTTATCGAAGGGGACCCACCGGAGATATCCTTGCATGCTATTACTGGGCAGAAATCGCCTACTATAATGCAAGTCCGAGCTCATATCGTCGACTGAGAACTGGTGGCACTAGTCGACTCGGGGAGTACACACAATTTTCTGAGTTTGACAGTCGTACAACATCTCCAGCTCCAGATACACATTCATCCAATAGCCACCGTCTCAATGGCCAATGGCAAGAAGGTCCCTAGCTATGGGATTAGTAAGGCGATAACTTTTTCCATTGGATTTAATTCATTTAATGCGGAATATTTTATTATTCCCCTAGCGGGATTTGATATGGTATTAGGCATTAAATGGTTACAAACATTAGGGCCCACTCTGTGGGACTTTTTGGCTTTAACCATGAGTTTTGATTTGGCCGGAAGTCTGGTGCTCTTACAGGGCTGTCAGGTGGACAGGGCCCACCGAATGCACACTTTGCAGACACGGGTTCAGCCTGACAGTACTAGTGATGGTCTGGTTGAGGAGTTCTCTGACCTCTTCCAAGATCCTTCAGGGTTGCCTCCCATGAGGCACTGTGACCACATGATCTATCTGGAACTAGGTTCTGAGGTAGTGGTCGTGCGACCATACCGTTACCCACACCTTCAGAAAGATGAGATAGAGCATCAGTGCCATGAGATGTCAAAACAGGGTCTTATTCATCCCAACCGCTACCCGCTCTCTTCACCCATCTTACTTGTGAAGAAACATGATGGGACATGGAGGTTCTGCGTGGATTATCTGGAGTTGAACGTGCAGACGGTAAAAGACAAGTTCCCAATTCTGGTAGTGGATGAGCTTCCTGATGAGTTACATGGGTCGTGGTTATTCACTAAACTCGACCTCAGTTCGGGATACCATCAGGTCCGGATGCACCCCTCTGATATCGAGAAGACGGTATTCCGCTTGCACCATGGCCACTTTGAGTTCGTCGTCATGCCGTTCGGGTTATCCAATGCACCCTCCACTTTTCAAGCTTTGATGAATGAGGTATTTAGCCCCTATCTTCGAAAAAAATTTCTTTTATTTTTTTATGATAGTGTGATATATAGCAAGTCAGTTGAGGAACACTTGGCACACTTGAGGATTGTTTTCGACTTGTTAAGAGCACATCAGCTCTATTTTAAACATTCCAAGTGTTCTTTTGCGGCTTCACATGTGGGGTATCTGGGACACATTATTTCACATGAGGGGGTTACAGTGGATCCTGAGAAGATCCGACCTATTCATGAGTGGCCGCAGCCACAGTCGTTTTCTACATTACAGGGTTTTTTGGGTCTTGCGGGCTACTACCACAAATTTATTCAGAACTATGGGCCAGTGGCTGCACCATTGACGAGTCTACTCAAGAAAAGTTTCTTTATTTGGAATGAGGGGGCCACCACATCATTTGTGGCACTCAAAGCTGTCCTCGCATCTGCGCTAGTATTACAACTTCCCAACTTTGATGAATTGTTCGTGGTAGAGTGTGACGCTTCGGGCGTGGGCATTGGGGCCATTATACAGCAGCTGGGTCATCCTATTGCGTATTTTAGAAGACAGTTGGCAGTCCGTCATCACAAGCTGGCAGCCTATGAGTGCGAATTGATTGGGTTGGCCAAAGCGGTCCAACATTGGAGGCCTTATCTCTGGGGCCGGGCTTTTCTCATACACACGGATCACTACAGCCTTAAATTCCTACTAGAACAGCTTTTGACGACGTCGCCACAACAACACTGGATCAGTAAGTTGTTGGGGTTTGACTTCTCGGTGGAGTATCATGCGGGGAGATTAACTAAGGCGGAAGATGCCTTGTCACAGTGTTATGAAGATCAGCAGTCGGTCTATTCTATCAGCCAGCCGAGATTTCTCATTCTGGACTTGGTGTGAGACGCACATGCCACTAACCCTGCACTGCAAGAACTACATCAGAAGATCTTGGAAGGGACAATGAATTTGAAGTGGTCCATCCAAAATTCACTTATTTATTACAAGCAGTGGATTTTCCTTCCACATGAGTTCGAGTTGATTCCAGCTATTCTCTCGGCCTACCATTACAGTACACACGAGGGAATCCAAAAGACCTTGCACAGAATTCAAGCTGATTTTTACTGGCAAGCCATGAAACCCTCTATTGCAAATTATGTGGGTGACTGTCAGGTATGCCAATGCAACAAAGCTGAGTACATGAGTCTAGCCGGTCTTCTCCAGCATCTGGCCCTTCCTACGCAGGTTTGGGCCGACATTTCAATGGATTTTGTGGAAGGCCTACCCCTGTCCGCCGGCAAATCCGTACTTTTCATAGTGGTTGATAGATTCTCCAAGTACGGACATTTTATATCGATGGCTCATCCATATACAGCAACACGGGTTGCTCAAATTTTCCTGGAGCAGATAGTCTACTTACATGGCATTACAGAATCCATTGTGAGTGACAGAGATGCAGTTTTCACGAGCACCTTTTGGCGGGAATTATTTCGATTGAGTGGGACGAAATTGAAGTTCTCCTCCGCCTATCATCCACAGAGAGACGTGCAGACTGAGGTGGTGAACCGCACAATTGAGATGTATCTACTGTGCTTGGTGGGGGATCATCCGCGGCAATGGGTTCAATGGCTTTCGTGGGCTGAATACTGTTACAATACTTCATTCACACTGCCTTGCAATCCACTCCTTTCCAGGTTATATATGGCTAAGATCCACCTCGCCTACTCTCGTACAATCCAGGGTCCACCCGCGTGGACGTGATTGATCAGGCACTCATAGACTGGGATCTGCTACTACAAAATATCACAAAATGGCTACGACGTGCCCAAGCTCGGATGAAGGATGTATACGATAGAGGCCACTATGAGGTCTCTTTTGAGGTTGGGGAATATGTGTGGCTACGGCTCCAGCCCTACTGTCAGCAGTCTCTTGCAGGACCTCCACGTCATAAGCTCTCACCCAGATTTTTTGGGCCATTTCCCATTCTTCGACGCGTGGACCAGTCACCTATCAACTCAAATTACCGGACACGGCCAGAATTCACGATGTGTTTCATGTCACTCTTTTGAAGCCGCATTCCGGAGCACAGCCTACATCCACTCCATTCCTACCACCGGTTGATAATGGTGAGATTATTCTTAACCCCGCTGCAGTGTTACACGCGCGGCTGACCAATGACCATTGGGAGATTCTCGTTCAGTGGACGAACACTGACCCCGACGCTACAACATGGGAATGGGTGGACATCTTCAAACAAATCTACCCAGCTTTTGAGCTTGAGGACATGCTCTTTCTCCATGGGGACACAGATGTTGTGGACTCAATCGCACACCGAGTCACACAATGAAGAAGATAACAACAACTCACTCAATAGGATTTAATTCATATATTTCTTTGAGTAGGATTTATTTCTTATATTGTTTTAAGTAGGAGTTATTTCTAATTACTTTATATGTAAGGGCATTATGGGGAATTATTGTAACCCTAACCCTAAAACTCCTTGACGTGACCTATTTAAGGGAAAAGTATGAATGAAATAGGTAAGCTTTGAGATTTTAGAATAACCTAGTCTAAAGAGGTTGAGATCACCTCTTGATCTCGAGTTTAGGGTTTACCCCAAAAATCCAACCTATCCTTCACCCTCCATTGCCATCCATCTTCACCCAAATCCATCCCTCATCATCCATACTAAGAAGAGGAGTTTCCTGCCCCTTTTCCGAGCCCAAAGAGAGGATCTTCTCTCATTACCAGCGTCAACAACAAGTTGGGATCAATTTCCATCTTGACGAGCAGCAACAGAGGAAGAATTCTGGTTCTTTCACGTGAAGGGTTAGAACAACTCTTCTTGCTGGGAATTCATCATGAAAATAGAGCAAGGACAGCCATCAATGTGAGCCAAGGCTGCCCCCCCCCCCAAGCTAGGCCTTCAAGTCCTAGAACGAGCTGCATCAAATCAGGGTTGAAACCCTGATTTACACGAGCAAGAACAGGTATTCCTCCATTTTTTCTCCACCTGAATTACTTCCATTCTAGCTATAACTTTAGCACTAGAATGAGACCATAAAAGGGAGACTGATCACTGGTGGAAGAGTACCCAAAGAAGGGATCTTTAACCCTCCTTACCGGGTCCAACAACTCAGTACCAGTGCTGGATTCACAACTCCCACGTTGTGTTACTCGATCCATGAGTTGGGACCGTAACAACTCAACCCACAGAGGTAATGTGATTCTTTTGTGATCTATTTTCTCAAGCAGTTTAGAGTTCGTATTTTTTTTCCTATCTTTACACCCATAGTTTGCTTTGCATTTTTCACCTCTATTATGAGCTTTTAATATTGAAAATTATATATTTATGGAAATATATTTGAGTCTAATTTTCAAGGAAAAATGATTTTTTTCCAATCACAGTTATCTACAAAGATAAATGGATGTTTGAATGACTGAAGGTCATATTCCAAAAGAGGTTCGAGCAGTAGTAGAAAGCTTCAAATTCTGAAGTATTTTATGCTATCAAGAATCGGAATTTATATGGAAAATAATATATCAAAAGAAATATTTGTAAGTCTATTCTCTTACCTATTTAAAAAATTTCAATCGGAGTTATCTACAAAGAGAAATCGATATTTGAAACAGCTAAGGTCAGATTAAAGAACATGTTCTAGCAGCAACAGAAAGCTTCAACTTTCGAGGTATTTTAAGCAACCCAGAATGATACTTTATGTGTAGAATTATATATCAAAAGAAATATCTGTAAATATATTTTCTTAACTATTCAACCAATTCTCGATATGATTTTTCTATAAGGAGATATTGATCTTGGAAGAGTAATGGTCATTGTGACAATACGTAGTTCGGCCAGATGATAGAGACTGAAATTTATCTAATTATTTATCTTTTGATAATTATATTTTATGAAGAGAATGTATACTCTGATGAAAGGTACTTATGTATAGTTTTAGAAGGAGAAAATTTTATGTCAATCTGATCTATATTTAAAGATAGGTTCTGTTGCAATAAAAATCTGAATTTAAGCCCATTGTTTTGCGTCACTTTTTTTAGTTGCTATATTAGGAAAGTATCTCACTTCTCCCTGGTTTGAGGGTTTATTTATACTTTTCTATTATTTGCTATTATTGGTACATCTATGATATTTGGTTCAAGCTAGGATCACTTCCATTACCTGTTATGGACTCCATAGCATCACGAGTTATCCATAGGCATAGGAATTAAATTATGTCAATTTACTTTTCATGTAATTTCAATTCGGTTTGGTTTACTTTATTTGGTTTGGTTTATTTTGGGTTGGTTCAATGTAATGTGGCGTGAACCACTTGACCTAATGGGTCATCTTTGTATTTTCGTCCTCAACCCTATTTAGGGGGACGTGAAGGAAAAGAGAGGCAAGTATTGAGAAAATTATCTTTTACAGGTCTGATTCTCCCTCAAAGGTCAAGGTCGGATTCTCCCTTTGAGATCCAAGGTTGAGCTTCCTCCAAAGCTCCTTCATTCTAAATTGAGTTCCACCATTACTCGTTCAAGAAACAAGGTTTCTTTTCCAACGTCAAGATCAACCATGGAGGGAAGAGAGGAAAGAAGGGTGACTCAATCCATGACAAGGGAAGAACATAACATCTTGGTATCAGACAGGTCACCCTTGGGGATTCCTCTTCCCCTGATGATTTGAGACAGTTAGTGGAAGATAATAGGCAAAGGACAGATAATCAGGCTCAAGCCCTGGAAGAGGTGCGTCAAACAACCTCTGATTTGCGTGAGGCAATAAAATCAATGGATGCTGCCATCCAAGCTCTCCTCCGGCAACAAGAGGACCATGATGCACGAGCCCAACCTCTAGCTGCCTACTCTCCATCGGCCGAACACCATCCATTCCACCCACCACCTCCCCCACAACCACCAATGCGTCAACACCATTCCCATCTGGGGCCTGCCGTTCAAGGACCAAACACTGTGCCCAGGTATTTAAAACTTGACTTTCCTATGTATGATGGGTCTAAGGACCCTTCGAGTTGGTTAGCCAAGTGTGATCAGTTCTTTTACCATAAAAAAACACCTGCGGATGAGAAAGTGTATTTGGTCGCCTACCACATGCTCGATGAAGGCTTCTATGGTACCACCAATTCCGAAATGACCAAGTGGTTCAGGATTGGGCAACTTTTAGACAGTCTTTCATGATGAGATTTGGTCCTCCTGCTAGTAGCAATCCATTAGGCGAATTAATCAATTACAAACAAACTGGAACACTAGAGGTGTACCAAAAGACCTTCCAGGAAAGGTTAGCCCGAGCAAACCAGTTTGTTAGCCACACACAGTATGTTCATATTTTTACTACTGGTTTGACAGAAGCTCTGCGTTTAGAAGTTGAATTACATGCTCCTACAGATTTAGACCATGCTATGAATTTAGCCAGAGCAATTAAGCACAAGCAGCGAGTTCTAAAGGAATCACTGGTCAGAAAACCAGCTTGGCCAAGAAGGCACAATGCCTCTGCGCCAAACCATTCCTATGGACCTCCAAGATTTAGAGACAGTGCAACCCCACGCCCAGACATCTCTAATTCAGCTCGACCTGCTCCTTACTTCAAAAAACTTACTAGACAGGAAATGGAGCAGAGAAAGGCCAAGGGCCTCTGTTTTAATTGTGATGAACAGTATGTTTTTGGTCACCACTGCAAAAGATTATTTAGTATATGTCTGTGGGAGGATGGAGAAGAAATACCACAAGAGGAAGAAATTGTGGAAATTGACCAAGAAGGTCCAGAGATATCCCTTCATGCTATGACTGGTCTACGTAGTACAAGCACAATGCAGGTTAAAGCCTAATTACATCATTTACAGTTACTGGCTTTAGTTGACTCGGGTAGTACACATAATTTCATCAGTCAGCAGGCAGCATAACAACTTGGGTTAGTAGTACAGCAACAGAATGGTCTTTTTGTATCAGTAGCCAATGGGGCTACAATTATTAGTGTAGGCATATCACCAGCCACACACTTTGATTTTGAGGGATATAAATTTGTTGTAGATTTTCTGGTGATTCCATTATCAGGATTCGATTTGGTGCTAGGAATTAAATGGCTACAATTGTTGGGACCAATACTATGGGATTTCCAAGCTTTGACCATATCTTTTATAGAGGACCAACATCAGATTATATTGCATGACACACAAGCACCACTCACCTGCGGACTACAGGTTACCCAGGTCCAGTCCACAAATACATGTAAGTTATCTCACTTACTTACAAAATTTGAGGATATCTTTCAAGACCCTACTGACTTACCGCCACTTAGGCACTGTGATCACCGTATCCGTTTGAAAACGGGGACCAAGCCGGTAGTGGTACGTCTGTATCGTTACCCTCACTTACAGAAGGATGAGATTGAAAGGCAGTGCGAGCAGATGTTAGCACAGGGTACTATTCAGCCCAGCAGGTCTCCTTTTTCTTCACCGGTATTACTAGTCCGCAAGCATGACAAGTCATGGAGGTTCTGTGTGGATTACCGACAACTCAATGCCCATACAATTAAAGATAAATTTCCTATTCCAGTGGTGGACGAGCTGTTAGATGAGCTACATGGAGCTACTATATTTACTAAACTCGATTTGAAATCTGGCTTTCATCAAATCTGAGTTCATCCATCAGATGTGGAGAAAACAGCGTTCCGCACGCATCACGACCATTTTGAATTCCTCGTAATGCCATTTGGTCTGTCAAATGCGCCTTCCACCTTCTAGGCCCTCATGAATGAGGTATTTTCCCCTCTCTTGCGAAAATATGTATTGGTCTTTTTCGACGATATTTTGGTCTATAACAACAGCTGGGAAGAACATCTTCAGCACCTTCACCAGGTATTTTCTCTTATACGCTCACATCATTTGGTTTTAAATCGGTCAAAATGTTCTATGGGCACATCAGAAGTGGCATATTTGGGCCATGTTATTTCAGCATCAGGGGTGAAGATAGACCAGAGTAAGATACAAGCGGTCACAGATTGGCCTATTCCTACATCTATTACAGCCTTAAGAGGTTTTTTGGGCCTAACTGGATATTATAGAAAATTTATTCGTAGCTATGGCCAGCTTGCAGCTCCGCTCAACAATCTCCTCAAGAAAAATGCTTTTACCTGGTCAGAGACAGCAGCTCATTCCTTTCAGCAATTGAAAGACGCCTTATCATCAGCCCCATTTTTGCAGCTCTCCGACTTTGAGGAGTCCTTTGTAGTGGAATGTGATGCTTCGGGGGGCGGTATTGGCGCAGTGCTGCACCAACAGGGCCACCCGATTGCTTATTTTAGCCGTCAACTGGGCCAACACCACCACAACTTGGCAGCTTATGAGAGGGAATTGATTGGATTGGCGAAAGCTATACAGCATTGGCACGCTTATCTTTGGGGACGTTCTTTTTTTATTCGCACTGATCATTGCAGCCTCAAGTATCTTCTTGAGCAGTGTCTCACTACTTCACCACAACAGCATTGGTTAAGTAAGCTTATGGGGTTTGACTTTTCTGTCGAGTATAAACCGGGAAGTTTGAATGTAGGGGCTGATGCCTTATCTCACCGAGACATTCCAAAGCCGAAATGAAACACCATCAGTCATCCCAAAGCTCTCTTGTTGGATTCTATACAGGAAGAGACACAACAGTACCCAGATATTATCTCCTTATGCCAGGATATCCAGTAGGGCACAACGACACCACATTGGACGGTTCAGGACAATCTCGTCCTCTACAAAAACAGAATTTTTCTACACCACACATCCCCTCTGATTAACAGCATTTTGGCCTCCTTCCATGACAGTACACATGAGGGCCGACAGAAAACATATTTTCGAATCGGTAGGGAATTTTATTGGACGGGCATGAAGCGTAGTATAGGTGATTATGTGGCGGCTTGTTTGACTTGTCGACGGAATAAAGCTGAAACATTAAGTCCAGCGGGGTTGCTACAACCACTTCAGTTTCCGTCATAGGTCTGGTCTGATATTTCTATGGACTTCATAGATGGACTTCCCTCTTCGTCGGGTAAATTTTTTATCCTTGTAGTGGTGGATAGTTTCTCTAAATATGGGCATTTCATTTCTCTGGCACATCCTTACACTGCAACGTAGGTCGATCAACTTTTTATGGATAACATTGTATGATTACATGGGATGCCTAATTCAATTACCAGTGATAGGGATGCAATCTTTACCAGTACCTTCTGGAAAGAACTCTTCAAGTTACAAGGCACAACGTTAGCCTTTTCTTCAGCCTACCATCCACAGACTGATGGTCAGACAGAGGTCGTCAACAGAACCATTGAAATGTATCTCCACTGTTTCGTGGGGGACTCACCTAAGAGGTGGGTTAAGTGACTCGCCTGGGCTGAGTTCTGTTACAACACCTCCTACCACAGCGCACTCGGCACAACCCCATTCAAGGTGGTATATAGTAGAGAACCTCCCCGTCTTTTAGCCTATGAACCAGGGGCCTCTAAAGTCGCAACTTTGGACCAAGCATTGGCTGAAAGAGACACATTCATCACTGAGGTGCGCACTCATCTACAGAACGCACAACATTCTATGAAACAATATTATGACAAGAAGCATCGGGAAGTCTTCTTTTCTCCTGGAGATTATGTTTGGTTGCGTCTCCAACACTACAGGCAGCTGTCGTTGACAGCCTCCAAACGTCAGAAGCTCTCTCCAAAATATTATGGTCCCTTTCAGGTGATGGACCGCATTGGGACAGTGGCCTACAGATTGTAGCTTCCGCCAGAGGCCAGAATTCACAACGTCTTCCATGTCTCACAATTAAAGGCCTTCCACGGTGATTCGCCCTTGCTGCACACCCCGCTACCACCACTCCATGAGGAACGTGTACTTTCTACCCCGGCACAGGTATTACAAACTCGCCGTATTCAGGGTGATTTTGAGATCTTAGTGCAATGGGCAGATTATGTTAAGCACCTAGCCAATACTACCCAAAAGACCGGCCTGTTAGGAGCAGAAGACATAAGACATAGGTACTTCACCCCAAGACCATAACATCACACCCCACCTTCGCGAGCCGACGACCACGGCGGTGCAACGACACTGGCCCAACCCGGTAGCCTACTCTAGCGGTGGCCTACTCCTAGTGCCCCTTCACAGTTCTCCAGGTCGCCCCCTCCGCTAGGTCGCCCCTTCCGAACCTACCAATAATTTTTAATCCAGCCTTTGTACGCCCTGGGACTCGAACTCGCTACTTGGGAGCCCGCTCTGATACCAAATGTTAAGCACCTAGCCAATGCTACCCAAAAGACCGGCCTGTTAGGAGCGAAAGACATAGGTACTTAACCCCAGGACCATAACAGATTCTGACGCCAGTGACACCACATGGGAGCCATTGGCGGCGTTTCACACCCTCTACCCATACTTTGAGCTTGAGGACAAGCTCTTTCTCCAAGGGGGGGGGGGTGATGTTATGGACTCCATAGCATCTCGAGTTATCCATACGCATAGGAATTAAATTATGTCAATTTACTTTTCATGTAATTTCAATTCGGTTTGGTTTACTTTATTTGGTTTGGTTTATTTTGGGTTGGTTCAGTCTAATGTGGCGTGAACCACTTGACCTAATGGGTCATCTGTGTATTTTCATCCTCAACCCTATTTAGGGGAACTTGAAGGAAAAGAGAGGCAAGTATTGAGAAAATTATATTTTATAGGTCTGATTCTCCCTCAGAGGTCAAGGTCGAATTCTCCCTTTGAGGTCCAAGGTTGAGCTTCCTCCAAAGCTCCTTCATTCTAAATTGAGTTCCACCATTACTCGTTCAAGAAACAAGGTTTCTCTTCCAACGTCAAGATCATCCATGGAGGGAAGAGAGGAAAGAAGGGTGACTCGATCCATGGCAAGGGAAGAACCTAACATTACCTCCCAGTTTGAGGGGGACAAGTAGAAGAAGTACAAGAAAGAAGTATTTTATTCCATATGTTGTGGATAAGTTTTACGTGACCAAAATATTCAAGAAAGGGGGAGCAGAAATGAAGCTTGTGCATCTAAGAAGAAATTTTTACATCGGATTATTTCATGGGTCCTTTTACAAGGTTTATTATTCTGGTTCGTGTTATATGTGCTCGAAGATGGTCGTGTTATATCGGCCCTATTGAGGACTCAATAGCGAACCGAGTCATACAATAGAGGCGCACTGAGTTACAGAATTAATAGCTTTCTTTCCATATTTCATTAAATTCGTTTTTTATGCATTAATTAAGTTAAATTGCCATAGGGGTAGAATTGAAATATTTAACCCTAAAACTAGGGTGGACGTCAAGCCTACTTTGAGGTCAAGGGAATAAGAAAAAAGGAAGTCTTGAATTAGGTTAAACAGATTTTGGAGTTCTCCTTGATGAGCTCTAGGGTTTGGAGGACTCCTAGATGAGCTCTAGGTCCAAGTTCCCTGTTGAATCTGAATATCTTTCTCTCCTATAGTGATTGCTGCTTTCCATTGATCCATACCGAAGAAGAGAGGGGAGTTTCTACCACTTTTACGAGTTCAAATAGAGGCTTCAACCTCCCCTCCATCACCAGCAGCCATATAGGGACTCTATCTTCCTTTTTGAGCCAGTGTTGAGGTATCATAATCCCTTTATCATGAGCAGCACTAGTAATAGTTTATCTCAGTCTCAAGACTAGCAAGAAGAAGCTCCGGAACCCCTAATCCTTGATCCAAAGGCTATCCAAGTTAGAGGCTTTTCAGCCCCTAACACGAGCAATAGCCAAGAGGGTTCCAAACTATTAGGTTCTCTCACCATGGATCGAGTCACCTGACGATCTCCTCTGGCTTCCAGATTGGCTGACGAAGAAGGGAAGGCTTTGGGGGTTTTAGAATGCCCAATGGTGTAGGAACGTGAGATTTTGAAGGAGCTCCACCCTTAGGCCTCTTTGGAGAGAGTACCCGTTCTCATCTATACTAATTGACAAATGGTTGTCTCTCTTCATTCCCCTGACGCCCAAATAGATTAGGGAAAACGCCAAAGGTTCCATAATTACAATTAGACCCTTATTGAACTTCAAATTAAAATTAAACCCCTTAGATACTGAAATACAAGTTTACTCCATCTATCCTCTTCCCTGGTTCGCTACTCTTGATGCTATGGAGTCCATAACATCACCCCCCTCTTGAAGAAAGAGCATGTCCTCAAGCTTGAAAGTGGGGTATAGAGTCTAGAAGGACTCGAGTGTCTCCCAACAGGCTTCCACCAATTCTGCTTCAATCCACTGAATGAGCACCTCCCATGAGTTGTTAACACGCCTAGCTTGAAGGATTTGTGCTTGAGTGGGCATAGACTGGCCATCTTTGAGCAGAGGCAGAGGGGCATGCAACAGGGGAGAGTCTCCCTTGAATAGCATGAGGAGGGAGACGTGGAAGATGTCATGTAGCTTGGCGTCTGGTGGAAGCTTCAAGCGATAAGCCACAGTGCCAATACGGTGAAGAACCTTGAATGGCCCATAAAATTTTGGAGAGAGCTTGTGGCGTTTGATGGCTGCAAGAGAGAGTTGGCGGTATGGTTGAAGTTTGAGCCAAAAAAATTCTCCGGGTGCAAAGGAAGGAGGACGATGCCCTTTGTCATAAGTGTGCTTCATAGTGTCTTGTGAATGTTGTAACTGAAGGTGGACCTAAGCAAGCATTTCATTTCTGTCGGCTAAAGCATGGTCCAGTGCTGCTACCCGAGAAGACCCCGGTTCATAAGATAGTAGACGGGGGTAGTACCTAGTGCAGTGTGGTAGGACGTATTATAACAATACTCTGCCCATGCTAACCAATGAACCCACTGCCGGGAGTGTCCCCTACAAAGCACCTCAAATACATCTCAAGTGTGCAGTTTACCACCTCTGTCTGAGGGTGGTATGATGAAGAGAAGGCTAACTTGGAGCCATGGAGCTTAAATAGTTCCCCCCAGAATTTATTGGTGAATATAGCATCACTCACTAGTGATTGTCTCCAAAAGCCCATGGAGCCAGACAATATGATCCATGAAAAGCTGAGCGACTTGTGTGGCTATATAAGGATGGTTGAGGGCCATTAAGTGTGCATATTTCGAGAACCGGTCTACCACAACAAGAATAACAGATTTCCCTGTAGAAGGAGGAAGCCCATCGATAAAATCCATTGAGAGATCTACCCATACCTGTGAAGGAAGTTGAAGGGGCTGTGGCAAGCTGGCGGGTTGTAAAGATTCAGATTTATTTTTTTGATAGACCTGGAATGCGAGAACATAATCAGCAATGACCCACTTCATATCCCTCCAATAAAACTCCTGGCTAAGGCACAAGTATGTCTTCTACTGGCCCTCATGTGTACTGTCATGAAAGGAGGCAATAATGTTGGGAAGGAGTGCCGAAGAAGGATGAAGATATATGCGTCCTTTATAGAAAATGAGACCTTCCTGTAGTGTCCAATTAGTGTCCTTGGAATGGTTCTCGATTTGAGCTTGTAAGGCAACGAGATTTGGAAGATGGTGAGTATCCTAACGGATGGTGTTCAGCAATAGGGACCTGGGGTGGCTCAGTGTGTGCAGGTGCGAATCCCCCAGTTCTCTGCGTGACAAGGCGTCTGCCCCACCGTTGAGATAACCCGGTTTGTATTTCACCTGAAAATCGAATCTCATTAATTTGCTGAGCCAATGTTGTTGTGGGGAGTAGTAAGGAGTTGTTCCAATAAGTATTTGAGGCTACAGTGGTTTGTTCAGATCATAAAAGGTCTGCCTCATAGATACGGCCTCCAATGTTGCACGGCTTTGGCCATGCCGATGAGTTCCCTTTTGTAAGTGGCTAACTTGTGATGGTGGGGAGCGAGGTGGCAGCTGAAATATGCGATGGGGTGTCCTTGTTGCTACAAGACGGCACCTATGCGTCCCCCGGATGCATCACATTCTATTATGAAATTTTCTGCAAAGTTGGGCAATTGAAGAACTGGAGCTGGCGCTAATGCTTGTTTCAATTGGTGAAACGATGAGTCCGCCAACTGTAACCACTGAAAGGCATGCTTCTTCAATAAATTGTGCAACAATGCTGCCAGCTAATCATATTCTTTTATAAATTTTCTATAATACCCTGGGAGCCCAAGGAACCCTTTCAAAGCTGTAACGGAATGAGGTGTGGGCCATTCCATGACAGCCCGTATCTTGCTGAATTCTGGTTTCACCCCAAAGGCAGAGATCACATGCCCCAAATGAGCTATTCCAGAAGTGGCGAGGTCACACTTGGATCTATTGAGAAATAAATGGTGTGCTTGGAGAATTGTGAAAATATGTTTCAATTGTTGCAAATGTGCTTCCCAATTTTTGCTATAAACCAGTATATCATCGAAAAAAACTAAGACATGCTTATGTAAGAAAGGGAGAAATACCTAATTCATAAGCACTTGAAAGGTGGACGGGGCATTGGATAGCCCAAATTGCATCACTAGGAACTCATAGTGACGATGGTTGGCGTGGAAGGCAGTTTTTTTGACATCCTCCGAGTAAACCCGAATCTGATGGTACCCCGACTTCAAGTCCAGCTTGGTAAATAATTGAGATCCATGTAGCTCGTCCAATAATTCATCTACCACCGGAATAGGAAATTTATCTTTGATGGTGCGAGCATTGAGTTCACGGTAATCCATAGAAAAGCACCAAGATTTATCTGAGTTTTTCACCAACAATACCGGGGACGAGATGGGAGAATGGCTAGGCTGAATAACCTATTGGAGCATTTGCTGACATTGCCTTTCTATCTCATCTTTTTGCACATGTGGATAGTGGTAGGGATGCACTACCACTGGTTTTGTGCCCATCTTCAAATGAATTTTGTGATCACAAGCTCGTATAGGAGGGAGGACTGCAGGTTCTTGAAATAAATTGACATATTTGGCCAACAATGAAGGTAAGTTATCCCGCTCTGAAGGACCCACAGAAAGTGTTTGGATGGTGCATGGGCGCTGGGCGTTAGTGCCCTGGAGGGTGAACTGATGGCTGTGCTGTGTAAAAATCATGGTAAGGGATTGGAAATCCCATAAGATTAGACCCAATTGCTGCAGCCTTTTAATGCCCAATACCAGGTCCAAACCAGCCAGTGGTATGACCAAAAATTCCACCACAAAGGAGTGACCCTCAATAATAAAGGGCACTGCTGAACAGAAGCCGACAGTGGTGACCTTGTCACCGTTAGCCACTGAGACTGATATTTTTGACTTCTGTAGGAGTGATAAACCCAACTGTTGTGCTGCCTGGCTGCTGATAAAATTATGGGTGTTGCCTGAGTCGACCAGTGCCAGCTGAATAAGATGATTGATGGTGGCATGGACCTGCATGGTATTTGTGTTGTGCAGGCCTGTCATTGCATGGAGGGAAACTGCTGGTTCCTCCTCCTCGGTGTGGTCCACATCCTCTGGAAAGCCATCCTCCGTTGGGTCTTCTATTTCCACCCAAAAGAGTCTTTTGCATTGATGGCCCTTTATGTATTTTTCATCACAATTGAAACATAGTCCTTGAGCCCTTCTCTGATCAATTTCTACTTTAGTAAGATGTTTGATAAATCCAGGTGGTGGTGTAAAGGTTGGTGGTGGTGGTGTAGAGGGGGTGTGGGGGTGAGGCCGTGGGGTAGTGGGAAAAGGGGCATTGGGTTGTGGCCGAGGTTGCCATGGGGGACATTTGTTTAATGAATCTCGGAAGAGGCACTGTTTGGTGTCCATTGCTCTTGCCAAATTCATGGCGTGGGCTAGGGAGGTGGGGGCTTCCAATTCCACCTCTAGGCGAAGTGGTTCCACAAGGCCAACAGTGAACAAACTTACATAAAGTTTAGGGCACACCAAATGACTTGCACGGGCAAGATTTTCCTGGAAAAATTTATGATGTTGTTCTATAGTTCCAAGCTGCTTTAAATTAACCAAATCACCAACTGGGTTGCTACGAAGCGGAGGACCAAACCGTAGCATGGAATTCTTCTTGAAAAATTCCCAATCATAGACCACAAACTCGTTTTTGAATTGATGTAACCACATAAGCGCTTCATCGAGCATGTGGAAGGCAGCTAATTGAACCTTGCCCTCGGGCAGTTCCTTGATTGGAAAAGAAATGATCACACCTGTGTAACCAAATTAAAGGGTCGAAAGACCCATCATAATTTGGAAAATCAAGCTTTGTGTACCTAGGCACGGTAGGAGGTGCTGGATTGATGCCCCCACTAGGTTGAGGTGTTTAGCACAGGGGAGGAGGTAGTGGCGGGGGCTGAGGGTGGGGATGTTCTGTCGTTCGTAATGAAGAAGCCATCTGGGCGGAAAGCTGAGCAAAGCCCTCCTCCACTCGAGACATCAACATCTGGAATTTTCCATCAAGGCCATTGATTTGAGATTGTAGATCAGCATGGTTCCCTTCCACAAAATGCACAATTTCTGCAAGGGAAGAGGAATCGCCTATGGTGGTCCTGTCTAATACCACGATGTTTGGTTCTCTTGCCATGGATTGAGTCACCCGGTGATCTCCTCTGGCTTCTAGATTGGTTGACGAAGAAGAGAAGGCTTTGGGGGTTTTAGAACGCCCAATGGTGTAGAAATGTGAGCTTTTGAAGGAGCTCCACCCTTAGGCCTCTTTGGAGAGAGTACTCGATCTCGTCTATACTTATTGACAAAACCTTGTCTCTCTTCATTCACCTGACACACTAAATAGATTAGGGAAAACGTCAAAGGTTCCATAATTACAATTAGACCCATATTGAACTTCAAATTACAATTTAACCCCTAAGATACTGAAATACAAGTTTACTCCATCTATCCTCTTCTCCTGTTCGCCGCTCTTGATGCTATGGAGTCCATAAGACAAACCCTCCTTTTCATGAGCAAAAGAGGAGCCTTTCCCCTCCTGTCCGAGCAGCAACAGTAAGGGCTCACTGCCCTTACCAAAATAGTGCCATAGTCTCTCAAAGGAGGCTGCTTTCCTCCTATTCGAGATCAAGACAAAGAAAGACTCTTTCCCTCTTCTTACCAAGAGCAGCTGCTCTCTTATAGTGTTGGATTCACAAATCCCATGTCGAGCTACTCGATCCATGACTAAGGACCATAACAACTTGGAATCAGAGCATGGTTACATGGGGGATACATCTAGCAATGAATAACTTAGAAGCATGATCAAAAAGATGCAAGATGAACAGGCTGAAGCACGAGAAAGGTTGGAACAAATTCCTGGCATGAGCTTGCAACTCTAGTGACTGACTAGCATAATGTCAGATTTCATGGCCGAGAGACACTCTATTCTAGACCCAAGGTGGGAGATCCATTCGCACAGCCGAAGGTTGGAGCAGTTCGTTGGGTGCATTGCTGTCTAGTCACCACATAGTGGAGGTACAATACCTAGGTACACAAAATTAGATTTTCCTACCTTTACTGGGTCAATCGACCCTTAATTTGGCTGCATAGATGCGAGAATTGTTTTTCAAATCAAGGGACTGCTGAGTTTGACAAGGTGGGACTTGCCACCTTCCACATGTTAGACAAGGCACAACTATGGTTTCACCAGGTGGAACTAGAAAGATAAGAGCTGGATTGGGAGGAATTTAAAGAATTATGCACAATTCGATTTGGGCCTCCCGTCCATAGCAACCCCGTGGGAAATTTGGTCTTGTTGAGACAAATCGGGCCTATTGAACTATATCAAAAATAGTTCCAAGAAAAATTGGCTCGTACTTGCCAGTTGGTACGAGTCGACTAGCAGGTAACTTATTTACAGTAGGCCTCACTGAATCTCTGAGGTTAGAGGTGGAACTTCATTCACCTTCAGATTTGGCTCGGGCAATGGAACAACAACAACGGCTTCAGCATCGTAGGCTAGTTTGGCAAGGGGAATGGAACTCTTCCTCCAATTGGCAAGTGCGACGAAATGCTTCTCCTTAGGTGCCACATCCAGCATTACCATTGCCTAGAAATAATCCGATTACTACTCTTGCAGCCAACATGCGCTCAAGTAACCCCCTCCCCACCTCAGTATATAAAAAAAATTAACAAGTTCCGAGATGGTGGAATGGAGGTCCAAAAATCTGTGCTACAACTGTGATGAACCATACAGGGTAGGTCACCAATGTAAAAGGTTGTTATGGCTCAAAGTGGATGAAATAGAGGAAACAAAATATAGTGATGATCTTATTCAGGTGGAACCACCAGCAATCTCTTTGCATGCCATTACTATGCAGAAATCTGCCAAAACTATGCAAGTCAGAGCTCGAGTCCTTGACCAGGAACTTGTAAGACTAGTGGATTCGGGAAGTACACACAATTTTCTTAGCTTGACAGCTGCTCAGCACCTTGAGTTATAGATCCTTCCACATCCAACAGCCACAGTTTTAGTGGCCAATGGGTTGTAAGTCCCTAGCTACGGGATAAGAAAAGCGGTAAAATTTTCAATTAGTACTACATTATTTCATTCAGAAATATTTGTAATACCTTTGGCAGGATTTGATATGGTGTCAGGCATCAAATGGTTACAAACGTTGGGACCCATACTGTGAGGTGTTAGGCTCTTCCCTTGCCATGGATCGCGTCACCCTTCTTTCCTCTCTTCCCTCCATGGATGATCTTGACATTGGAAGAGAATTCCTGTTTCTTGAACGAGTAATGGTGGAACTCAATTAGAATGAAGGAGCTTTGGAGGAAGCTCAACCTTGGACCTCAAAGGGAGAATCCGACCTTGACCTGAGGGAGAATCCGACCTGTAAAATATAATTTTCTCAATACTTGCCTCTCTTCTCATTCACGTCACCCTAAATAGGGTTGAGGTATAAAGATGACCCATAGGTCAAGTGGTTCACGCCACATTACACTGAACCAACCCAAATAAAGTAAACCAAACCGAATTGAAATTACATGAAAAGTAAATTAACATAATTTAATTCCTATGCCTATGGATAACTCGTGGTGCTATGGAGTCCATAACATCACCCCCCCTGGAGAAAGATCAAGTCCTCAAGCTCAAAGTATGGGTAGACGGTGCGAAATACCGCTAATGGCTCCCATGTTGTGTCACTGGGGTCAGCATCTGCCCATTGCACTAAGATCTCCCAATCACCCTGAATACGTCGAGTTTGTAATACCTGTGCCGGGGTAGAAAGTACACATCCCTCATGGAGTGTGGGCAGCGGGGTGTGCAGCAAGGGCGAATCACCCTGGAAGGCCTTTAATTGTGAGACATGAAAGACGTTGTGAATTCTGGCCTCTGGCGGAAGCTGCAATCTGTAGGCCACTGTCCCAATGTGGTTCAGCACCTGAAAGGGACCATAATATTTAGGAGAGAGTTTGTGACGCTTGGAGGTTGTCAACGACAGCTACCTGTAGTGTTGGAGACGTAACCAAACAAAATCTCCAGGAGAAAAGAAGACTTCCCGGTGCTTCTTGTCATAATATTTTTTCATAGAATGTTGTGCCTTCTGTAGATGAGTGTGCACCTCAGTCAGGAATGTGTCTCGTTCAGCTATAGCTTGGTCCAAAGTGGTGACTTTAGAGGCCCCTGGTTCATAGGCTAAAAGACGTGGAGGTTCTCTACCAAATACCACCCTGAATGGGGTTATGCCGAGTGCGCTGTGGTAGGAGGTGTTGTAACAGAACTCAGCCCAGGCGAGCCATTTAACCCTCCTCTTAGGTGAGTCCCCCACAAAACAGCGGAGATACATTTCAAAGGTTCTGTTGACGACCTCTGTCTGACCATCAGTCTACGGATGGTAGGCTGAAGAAAAGGCTAACGTTGTGCCCTGTAACTTGAAGAGTTCTTTCCAGAAGGTACTTGTAAAGATTGCATCCCTATCACTGGTGATTGAATTAGGCATCCCATGTAAGAGGACAATGTTATCCATAAAAAGTAGAGCTACCTGAGTTGAAGTGTAAGGATGCGCCAGAGGAATGAAATGCCCATACTTAGAGAAATGATCCACCACTACCAGGATAACAGATTTACCTGACGAAGACGAAAGTCCGTCTATGAAGTCCATAGATATATCAGACCAAACCTATGACGGAAGTTGAAGTGGTTGGAGCAGCCATGCTGGACTTAATGTTTCAGCTTTATTCCGTTGACAAGTCTGACAAGCCGCCACATAATCAGCTATACTGCGCTTCATGCCCCTCCAATAAAATTCCCTACTGATTCGGAAATATGTTTTCTGTCGGCCCTCATGTGTACTGTCATGGAAGAGGCTAAAATGTTGTTAATCAGAGGGGATGTGTGGGGTATACAAATTATGTTTTTGTAGAGGACGAGATTTTCCTAAACTCCCCAATGGGTTGCCGTTGTCCCTTGTTTGATGGCCTGACATAAGGAGATAATATCTGGGTACTGTTGTGTTTCTTCCCGTATAAAATCCAACAAGAGAGCTCTGGGCTGACTGATGGCACTTAATTGTAGCTCTGGAACGTCCCGGCGAGATAATGCATCAGCCCCGACATTCAAACTTCCCGGTTTATACTCGACAGAAAAGTCAAACCCCATAAGCTTACTTAACCAATGTTGTTGTGGTGAAGTAGTGAGACACTGCTCAAGAAGATACTTGAGGCTGCAATGATCAGTGCGAATCAAAAAAGAACGTCCCCATATATAAGGGCACCAATGCTGTATAGATTTCGCCAATCCGATCAATTCCCTCTCATAAGCTGCCAACTTGTGGTGGTGTTGGCCCAATTGCTGGCTAAAATAAGCAATCGGGTGGCCTTGTTGGTGTAACACTGCGCCAATACTGCCTCCCTAAGCATCACATTCTACTACAAACGACTCCTCAAAGTCGGGGAGCTGCAACACTGGGGCTGATGACAAGGCATCTTTCAATTGCTGAAAGGAATGAGCTGCTGCCTCAGACCAAGTAAAAACATTTTTCTTGAGGAGATTGTTGAGCGGAGCTGCAAGTCGGCCATAGCTACGAATAAATTTTCTATAATATCCAGCTAGGCCCAAAAATCCTCTTAAAGCTGTAATAGAGGTAGGAAAAGGCCACTCGGTGACCGCCTGCATCTTACTCTGGTCTACCTGCACCCCTGCTGCTGAAATAACGTGGCCCAAGTATGCCACTTCTGATGTGCCAATCGAACATTTCGACCGATTTAAAACCAAATGATGTGATCGTATAAGAGAAAATACTTGGTGAAGGTGCTGAAGATGTTCTTCCCAGTTGTTGCTGTAGACCAAAATATCGTCAAAAAATACCAATACATTCTTTCTCAAGAGAGGAAAATACCTCATTCATGAGGGCCTGGAAGTTGGAAGGCGCATTTGACAGACCAAATGGCATTACGAGGAATTCAAAATGGTCGTGATGCGTTCGGAACGCTGTTTTTTCCACATCTGATGGACGAACTCGGATTTGATGATAGCCCAATTTCAAATCGAGTTTAGTAAAAATAGTGGCTCCATGGAGCTCATCTAAGAGCTCGTCCACCACTAGAATAGGGAATTTATCTTTAATCGTATGGGCATTGAGTTGTCGGTAATCCACACAGAACCTCCATGACTTATCATGCTTGCAGACTAGTAATACTGGTGAAGAAAAATGAGATCTGCTGGGCTGAATAATACCCTGTGCTAACATTTCCTCACACTACCTTTCAATCTCATCCTTCTGTAAGTGAGGGTAATGATACGGACGCACCACTACCGGCTCAGTACCCGTTTTCAAACGGATACGGTGATCACAGTGCCTAAGTGGCGGTAAGGCAGAAGGATCTTGAAAGATATCTTCAAATTCTGTAAGTAAGTGAGATAACTTACATGTGTGTGTGGACTGGACCTCAGCAACCTGTAGTGCGTAGGTGAGTGGTGCTTGTGTGCCATGCAATATAATCTGATGTTTGTCCTCTATAAACGACATGGTCAGAGCTTGGAAATCCCATAGTATTGGTCCCAACAATTGGAGCCATTTAATTCCTAGCACCAAATCGAATCCTGATAGTGGAATCACCAAAAAATCTGCAACAAATGCATATCCTTCAATATCAAAGTGTCTTGCTGGTGATATGCCTACACTAGTAATTTTAGCCCCATTGGCTACTGATACAGAAAGACCGGCATGTTGCTGTACTACTAACCCAAGCTGTTCTGCCGCCTGTTGACTGATGAAATTGTGTAGTACCCGAGTCCACTAAAGCCAGTAACTTTAAATGATGTAATTGGGCCTTAACCTGTATTGTGCTTGAACTATGTAGACCTGTCATAGCATGAAGGGAAATCTCTGGAACTTCTTGGTCAGTTTCCTCAATTTCCTCCTCTGGTGGTATTTCTTCACCTTCCTCCCACAGACATATGCTGAATAATCTTTTGCACTGGTGACCAATGACATATTGTTCATCACAGTTAAAATAGAGGCCCTTGGCCTTTCTCTATTCCATTTCTTGTCTAGTAAGTTTTTTAAAGTACGTGCAAGTGGAGCCGAATTAGAGATGTCTGGGCGTGGGGCAGCACTGTCTCTAAATCTTGGAGGTCCATAGGAAGGGTTTGGCACTGAGGCATTGTGCCTCCCCGGCCAAGATGGTTTTCTGACCAGTGACTCCTTTAGAACACGCTATTTGTGCACAATGGCCCTGGCTAAATTCATAGCATGGTCTAAATCTATAGGAGCATGTAATTCAACTTCTAATCGCAGAGCTTCTGTCAAACCAGTAGTAAAAATATGAACATACTGTGTGTGGCTAACAAACTGGTTTGCCTGGGCTAACCTTTCCTGGAAGGTCTTTTGGTATACCTCTAGCCTTCCAGTTTGTTTGTAATTGATTAATTCTCCCAATGGATTGTTACTAGCTGAAGGACCAAATCATATCATGCAAGATTGTTTAAAAGTTGCCCAATCCTGAACCACTTGGTCATTTCGGAATTGGTGGTACCATAGAAGCGCTTCATCGAGCATGTGGTAGGCAGCCAAATACACTTTCTCATCCGCAGGTGTTTTTTTATGATAAAAGAACTGATCACACTTGGCTAACCAAATCAAAGGGTCCATAGACCCATCATACGTAGGAAAGTCGAGTTTTAAATACCTAGGCACAGTGTTTGGTCCTTGAACGGCAGGCCCCATATGGGAATGGTGTTGATGCATTGGTGGTTGTGGGGGAGGAGGTGGAGAGTATGCAGCTGGTGGGTGGGCTCATGTATCATGTTCCTCTTGTCGCCGGAGGAGAGCTTGGATGGCAGCATCCATTGATTTTATTTCCTCACGCAAATCAGAGGTTGTTTGACGCACTTCTTCCAGGGCAGAAGCCTGGTTGTCTATTCTATGCCTTGTATCTTCCATGAACTGTCTCAAATCATCAGGGGAAGAGGAATCCTCAAGGGTGGACCTGTCTGATACCACGATGTTAGGTTTTTCCCTTGCCATGGATCGAGTCACCCTTCTTTCCTCTCTTCCCTCCATGGATGATCTTGACATTGGAAGAGAATTCATGTTTCTTGAACGAGTAATGGTGGAACTCAATTAGAATGAAGGAGCTTTGGAGGAAGCTCAACCTTGGACCTCAAAGGGAGAATCCGACCTTGACCTCTAAGGGAGAATCAGACCTGTAAAATATAACTTTCTCAATACTTGCCTCTCTTCTCATTCACGTCACCCTAAATAGGGTTGAGGACGAAATTATAAAGATGACCCATAGGTCAAGTGGTTCACGCCACATTACACTGAACCAACCCAAATAAAATAAACCAAACTGAATTGAAATTACATGAAAAGTAAATTGACATAATTTAATTCCTATGCCTATGGATAACTCGTGATGCTATGGAGTCCATAACATGGGGCTTCTCTACCTTAACTATGAGCTTTGTATTGAGCGGTCTCCATGTGCTATTACAGGCAGTCAGGTGGACAAACCCCACCACCTTCATACCATTCACACACAAGACCAACCTGACAGCACTATTGAAAATATTCTCGACGAGTTCTCCGACCTTTTCGATGAGCCTTCCGGATTGTCTCCCTTGAGACATTGTGACCATAGGATCTGTTTAAAACCAGGTTCTGATGTGGTGGTAGTTTGGCAGTACCGGTATCCCTACCTACATAAGGATGAAATCAAATGACAGTGTCAAGCCATTTTACAATAGGGTCTTATTCGCAGCAGCCGATCCCCCTTCTCTTCACCCATCTTGCTCGTGAAGAAACATGATGGCACATGGCGATTTTGTATCGATTATAGGGAGTTAAATTCTCAGACCGTGAAGGATAAGTTCCTTATTTCAGTAGTGGAGGAGCTTCTAGATGAATTATATGGTTTGTGGGTCTTCACTAAAGTAGATTTACACTTTGGATATCATCAGCTTCATATGCACCCCTCCGTCATTGAAAAGAAGGCCTTCCACAGACATCACGGCCATTTTTAGTTTGTGTTCATGCCGTTTGGGTTATCAAATGCACCATCCCCTTTTCAAGCACTGATGAATGAGGTATTTTGTAACTATCTTTGGAAATTTGTACTTTTTTTTATATTATAATCATATACAACAAGTACGGGGAAGAGCATTTAGTGCATTTACAGATAGTTTTTGAATTGTTACGAGCTCACCAGCTCCATTTGAATAAATCCAAATGCAATTTTGTGGAATCACATGTAGCCTATCTCAGCCATATTATCTCACATGCGGGGGTCACTGTTGATCCCGAGAAGATTCAGGTAATTCATGATTGGCCACGGCCTTAGTCTTGCTCCGCTTTGAGAGGATTTTTGGGCCTAGCCGGAAACTACTGCAAAATCATTAAGAATTACGGAACCTTGGCAGCACCATAGACCATTCTCCTCAACAAGAATTTCTTTATTTGGAATGATGAGGCCACGTAGTCCTTTAAGGCACTCAAACTAGCTCTCGCTTCAACACCAGTCCTTTAAGGCACTCAAACTAGCTCTCGCTTCAACACCAGTCCTTTATGGCACTAAAACTAGCTCTCGCTTCTACACCAGTCCTTCAACTTGCCCAATTTTGATGACTTATTTGTGGTTGAGTGTGACGCATCCAGTGGGGGCATTGGGGCCATCTTACAGCAACAGTCACACCCCATTGCATATTTCAGCAGGCAATTGGCTGCACGGCATCACAAATTGGCAATGTATGAAAGAGAATTAATCAGGTTGGCCAAGGTGGTCCAACACTAGCGTCCTTACTTATGGGGCCGTGCCTTTCTCATCTGTACTGATCATTACAGTCTTAAATTCTTACTTGAATAGCACCTCACGACGTCACCACAGTAGCACTGGATCAGTAAGTTGATGGGATTTGATTTTTCAATTGAGTACCATTTGGGCATGGTTAAACATGGCAGCAGATGCCTTGTCATGGAGTTTTGAACACCATCAGCTCATATATGCAATCAGCCAGCCTTTTTTCCTCATCTTAGACTTGGTGAGAGAGGCCCATGCCACTCTTCCTATCCTACAGGAGCTCCACAGTAAAGTAATAGAGGGGACAATGGATTCTAAGTCATCCATCCAAGATTCTCTTATTTGTTACAAATGGTGGATTTACCTACCACACACTTCTGAGTTGATTCCAGCCATCCACTCTGCCTACCATGACAGCACACATGAAGGCATCCAAAAAACTTTGCAGTGCGTTCGAGCACAATTTTATTGGCAAGCCATGAAGACCACCAGGCATCCAGAAAACTTTGCAGTGCGTTCGAGCATAATTTTATTGGCAAGCCATGAAGACCACCACTTAAGTCCAGCAGGTCATCTACAACATCTCACACTTCCTACACAAGTTTTGGCCGATATTTCAATGGACTTTGTCGAGGGTCTTCCACAGTCAGCCGGCAAATCATTATTATTTGTGGTGGTCGACTGGTTCTCCAAGTATGCACATTTTATTCCTATGGCTCATCCATATACAACATCACGAGTGGCACAGACCTTCCTTGAGCATATTGTGCACTTACATGGCATTCCAGAATCTATTGTCAGTGATCGGGACGCGGTATTTACCAGCACTTTCAGGCAAGAACTTTTTCTTCTGAGCGGCATGAAGTTGAAATTTTTCTCCTCATATCATCCCTAGATAGATGGCCAAACCAAGGTGGTTAACCACACCGTTGAAATGTATCTAAGGTGCCTTGTGGGTGATCATCTGAAACATTGGGTTCAGTGGCTACCGTGGGCTGAATATTGTTATAATACTTAATTCCACTCCACCTTGTAATTCAGTCTTTTCAGGGTTCTTTATGGCAGGGATCCCCTAGGCTACTCTTTTATACTCTAGGGTCCACTCGTGTGGACGCCATTGATCAGGCACTCATGGATCCCGACCAGGTATTACAAAATATTACAGAACGCCTACAGCGAGCTTAGGTTCATAAGAAAGATTTCTACGACAAGGGACACCGAGACATCTCGTATGAGGTAGGGGACTACATTTGGTTACACCTCCAACCATACCGATAGTAGTCCATTTCCAAACCGCCACACCATAAGCTCTCAACCAAGTACTTTGGGCCTTTCTCCATTATTCACCGCGTGGGACCAGTGGACTATCAACTACCATTTCTAGCCACAGCCAAACTGCATAATGTGTTTCATGTTGTTAAGCACCTAGCCAATACTACCCAAAAGACCGGCCTGTTAGGAGCGGAAGACAGAGGTACTTAATCCCAGGACCATAACATCACACCCCACCTTCGTGAGCCGAAGACCACGGCGGTGCAACGACACTGGCCCAACCCGGTGGCCTACTCTAGCAACGGCCTACTCCTAGTGCCCCTTCACAGTTCTCCAGGTCGCCCCCTCCTCTAGGTCGCCCCTTCCGAACCTATTAGTAATTTTAATCCAGCCTTTTCGAGCCCTGGGACTCGAACTTGCGACGTGGGAGCCCACTCTGATACCAAATGTTAGGTTCTTTTCGAGCCATGGATCGAGTCACCCTTCTTTCCTCTCTTTCCTCCATATTGAATCTTGACGCTGGAAGAGGTTTCTTGTTTCTTGAACGTGGAATGATGGAAATAGGAATTGAATGATTGAGCTTTGAAGGAAGCTCGACCTGGACCTCAAAGGGAGATCCGACGTAGACCTCTGAGGGAGAATCTGACTTGTTTAATTCTAATTTCTCAATACTTACTTTCCTTCACCTTGACGTCCCCATAAATAGGGTTGAGGACAGAAATACAAATTAGACCCATGTGTTAATTGGCTCATTCCATATTACATCTAAACCAAACCAAACCAAACTAAACCAAACCAAACCAAATGGAATTACATTAAAAGTAAATTGACATAATTTAATTCCTATGCCTATGGATAACTCGTGATGCTATGGAGTCCATAACACACTAGCAGTAGCTAACAGGGTTCCAAACCCTCTTTTACATGAGCAAAAGACGAACATTCCCTCTCTTGTCCGAGCAACAGCAGTAAGGGCTCTCTGCCCTTACCCAAAACAATAGCATAGTCTCTCAAAGGAGGTTGTTTTCCTCCTATCCAAGATCAAGACAAAGAAAAAATCTTTCCCCTTTATTACTGAGAGTAGCTGCTCTCTTACAATGCTGGATTCACAAATCCCAAGTCGAGTTACTCGATCCATGACTAGGAACCTTAACCGGCCCAAGCTCATTTCAGCTACAACATTAAGTCTCTTTGGATGAGACATTATTATTGAAGAAGAGTTGGCCTCGGTAACTTTTCTCATATTATCATTTATTTGACCCCATCAAAAATATAAAAAATATCAAAGATTGGGATTCAATGACGGAGGAACTTAATACCCTATCAAAAATATAAACGGTTGGGATTTTATGATGGAGGTGTTTAATTTACGACCCCATGAATAATACCTCGAGCAAGGGGAGCGAGAAAGAAAAAAGATAAAAAGAGAAAAGCTCTCGAGTAGAGAGAGAAGAGAAGGAAAATAAGAGAGATTAGAGAGAGAGAACTTCACACAAGAGAGGAGAAAAAACGAAGTGACTTGCTTGAATAATTCCGAGTTACAATCATCTCTATTTATAGTTGTGGAGGCGATAGAGTCCATGTACAACTAACCTTAGGATTCCTAATAACATTCCAACTAGAACTCTCTAAGATAAGCCTATTTTGATAAGATTACATTATCTATTTAAGAGACTAATTTAACTCAACTACAAACACCTTCTTTAAGGACAAGAATCAATCTAGAGAGCCAGCTCTTGGTCTTATCTTGCGGGTCCCACATGATCTTCCAGCTCATGTAGATAGAGATACCAGCTCGTGGTATCTTTGTGGGTCCCACTAGATCTTCAAATCTTCTATTTATTTCCAACACATGTTCCTTATCTCTTAGCTAGAGCCACTTTGTATGAGGACTCTTGTTGACACCTCTCGAGCTCATGGTGGGTCCCACCAACTTGTGGGGCCATGGTGGGTCCCACATTGTAACACTCCCCCTCAAGTTGGGGGTGAGAAAACATTGTAGATGCTCAGCTTGCTGCAAATGTTGGACAAAATTTTGTGAGTGACTGCTTTGGTGAGAATGTCTACAACCTGGTTCTATGAAGATACATGCTAGAGAGTTCAGATAACGGCAATGAATTTTTCTCGTTTGAAGTGGCAATCTATTTCTATATGCTTTGTTCTCTCATGGAAGACTGGATTTGATGTGATGTGAATTGTTGCATGATTATCACAATATAGATTCATAGGAGCTTCTTTGTAAAAACCCAATTCAGTTAGGAGAGATTTGATCCATAGGAGTTCACTAACTATGTGTTCCATGGTTATGTATTCTACTTCTACACTAGACCTTCCAACTACATTTTGTTTCTTGCTCCTCCATGTAACCAAGTTTCCTCTAACCATCGTACAATAACCCAAAGTAGATTTTCTGTCATCCGGGGATCCAGCTCAGTCTGCATCTGAGAATCCTTAGATGTTGCAGTGTCCTTGATTTTTATAAAGGAGTTCTCTTCCTGGTGCTCCTTTCAGATATCATAATATCCTCTCTAGTGCTTGCCAATGACTTAGTTATGGTTTGTGCATATATTTACTTACCACACTGACTGCATATAAAATATCTGGCCTCGTTACGCAGAGATAAATAAGTCTTCCCACCAATCTTTGATATTTTTTGACATCTACTACTTCAATAGTAACTACACATAATTTTGTATTCGAGTCCATAGGAGTTTCTACTGGTCTACATCCCAGCATTTTGGTCTCCTCTAGTAGGTCAAGGACATACTTCCTTTGAGATAATATAATTCCATGTCTAGATTGTTGTACTTCAATACCCAAAAAATATTTGAGCAGTCCGAGATCATTTGTCTTGAATTCAATACATATCCTTTCTTTTCTCTTTTGGATTCCCTCAGGATTACTGCCAGTTATAATAATCTCATCAACATATGGCTAGAATTACTTTTCCCTTCGGTGTCTTTAATAAAGATAGAGTGATCTCTAGAGCATCTGTGGAATCCGACCCGAATGAGTGATGGCTAAAATTTTCAAACCATGCATGAGGAGACTGTTTGAGACCAAAAATAGATTTTTGTAGTCGACATACGGACTGCCCTCAATCACATACCCTGGTGGTTGCTGCATATAAATGTCCTTCTTTATATCCCCATTCATAAAAGTATTTTTGACATCAAGATGATAGACCTGCCTAGAAGAGTTAGTTGCCAAAGATAATAACAAACGTACCTAGTTTAATTTAGCCACAGGAGAGAAGGTTTCTTCATAATCAATGCTATAACATTGTGTATAGCCTTTAGCAACAAGGCAAGCTTTCAATCGAGCCACGAACCCATCCAGATTGTGTTTCACCATCAATATCCATTTTCAACTGACGGGTTTCTTGTCTGAAGGAAGTGGGACTAGAGCCCATGTATGATTTTCATAAAGGGCATGTATTTCTTCATCCATAGCCACCTTCCACCCTGGATGTTTGAGAGCCTCCTGATAGGACTGTGGTATAGGTATGGAGGAAATAACCGATTGAAATTGACAACAAACAAGGGATAGATGATGATGAGAGACAAATTTTGTTATGGGTTGAGAAGTAGAAGGCATGGTGCATGATCTGGGCTCTTTCCTAACTGCAATAGGACGAGTATCATATTCTGGGCCAAAAATAATTGGAGAAGATGGACTTACCTCAGTAGGATCCAACAACTCAATAGGTGTGGTGTCAGCCAGTGTTTCTGGGGGATGAGTAGTATATACAGCACGGGCACAAACGGTCGAGGAGAACCTGGTACTGAAGATAAACCTGGAGGAGCATTATCAGAATAATATGGAGAGTTTTCAAAAAATGTGATATCCCTAGACACAAGTAAACATTGAAGAGAGGGATTATAGCAAACATAACTCTTTTTTGTGGGAGAGTATCCTAAGAAGATACACTTCACAAATTTGGGCTCAAGTTTACTGTGTTTTGGGAAGGAAATATGGACAAAATATTGATAGTCAAAGACTCTCAAGGGTAGTGAAAAAGGATCATCATCAGGTAATAATAGAGAGTAGGGAGATTTTTTAACAAGAACGGAAGAGGGTAATCGGTTTATAATAAAACATGAGGAAAAACTGCATGCGTCCAATAAATCTATGGAACTTGCATGGCATATAGTAAATCGTGATCTAACTTAAGAATATGACGGTTTTTTTGTTCGGCTACACCATTTTGTTGAGGGGTGTAGGCACATGATGTCTGATAAATAATGTCATTTTCTTGACAAAATGAGTCAAGATCTTTGGATGTGTATTCTTTGGCATTATCCGACTGAAGGCCTTTAATTTTCTTCCCAAACTGAGTGAGCACCATTACATGAAAAGATTTAAATATCAATGGTATTTCTGAACGCTCTTTAAACAAAAATAACCTAGTGGTACGAGTGAAGTCATCAATGAATGTAATAAAATATTTCACTTGAGAAAAGTTGGAGACACTCAAGGGTCCCCTGACATTAGTATGAATTAACGAAAAAGGAGAGACATTTTAATTTCTGGACGAGGTGAGTATGTGGACCTGTTAGGTTCTTCCCTTGCCATGTTGATTTTTTTAAAGTAAGGAGCAGGTGGAGCCGAATTATAGATGTCTGGGCCTGGGGCTGCACAGTCTCTAGAACGTGGAGGTAAATAATAAGGGGTTGGCACTGAGGCATTGTGCCTTCCTGGCCAAGCTGGTTTTCTGACCAATGACTCCTTTAGAACATGCTGTTTGTGCTCAATTGACCTGGCTAAAGTCATAGCGTGGTCCAAATATGTAGGACCATGTAATTCAACTTCCAGTCTCAGAGCTTCAGTCAAACCCGCAGTAAAAATATGAACATACTGTGTTTGACTGACAAACTGGTTTGCTCGACTAACCTTTCCTAGAAGGTCTTTTGGTACACCTCTAGTGATCCAGTTTGTTTGTAATTGATTAATTCACCCAATGGATTGCTACTAGCTGGAGGACCAAATCTCATGATGCAATACTGCCTAAAGGTTGCCCAATCCTGAACCAATTGGTCATTTCGGAATTGGTGGTACCATAGAAGCGCTTCATCGAGCATGTGGTAGGTGGCCAAATAAACTTTCTCATCCGTAGGTGTTTTTTGATGATAAAAGAACTTATCACACTGGGCTAACCAAATCAAAGGGTCCTTAGACCCATCATACATAGGAAAGTCAAGTTTTAAATACCTGGGAACAATATTTGGTCCTTGAATGGTAGGCCCCAAATGGGGATGGTGTTGAAGCATTGGTGGTTGTGGGGGAGGTGGTGGCGAAATTGATGGTGGTCGGCCGGTGGAGAGTAGGCAGGTGGTGGTTGTGCTCGTGTACCATTATCCTCTTGTTGCCGAAGGAGAGTTTGGATGGCAGCATCCATTGATTTTATGTCTTCACGCAAGTCAGTGGTTGTCTGACGCACCTCTTCCAGGGATTGAGCCTGAAGGTCTGTCCTCTGCTTATTATCTTCCAATAATTGCTTCAAATCCTCAGGGGAAGAGGAATCCCCAAGGGTGGACCTGTCTGATACCAAGATGTTAGGTTCTTCCCTTGCCATGGATCGAGTCACCCTTTTTTCCTCTCTTCCCTCCATGGATGCTCTTGATGCTAGTAGAGAATTCTTGTTTCTGGAATGTGGAATGATGGAAATCAAAGAGAACGAAGGAGCTTTGAAGGAAGCTCAACCTGGACCTCAGAGGAAGAATCCGACCTAGACCTCTGAGGGAGAATCTGACCTGTTTAATCTAATTTTCTCAATACTTGATTTCTCCTTCCCTTGACGTCCCCCTAAATAGGGTTGAGGACGGAATTACAAAGGTGACCCATAGGTCAAGTGGTTCATGCCACATTACAACTGAACCAACCCAAAGTAAACCAAACCAAATGAAATTACATGAAAATTAAATTGACATAATTTAATTCCTATGCCTATGGATAACTCGTGATGCTATGGAGTCCATAACAGGGCCTCTAATTTTTACTCATTTGACATGCTTCACAATGAAGGTCCGACCGCACTTTAGGGAAAATATGATGAAAACATTGGGCGGACAGATGTCCCAATTGGTTGCGCCATAACCTAGTTTCAATGTCGCTAGTGGATGCAGTATTTATTTGTGGCACATCTAGGTAGTAGAGCCCCCCTTGTTCACGGCCTCCACCCATCACCCACTTCGTTATAAGATCCTAAAACACACATGAAGTCGGTGAGAAAGTATAGAGCAGTTAAAATGTTTGGTGAGCGGACTAACCGATAAAAGATTCAAAGGGAAAGTAGGAACGAATAGGAGATCAATGGGCGGAAGTGATGGTGTAACAGAAGTAGATCATTTCCCTTGAACTTTATTTTGTGAACCATCATCAATGGTAACAAATTTATGTGAAAGACATGGAGAAATTGAGTATAGTAGATGCCTGTTACCTGGAAGATGCTCGGAGACTCCTGATTCAATTATCCAGAATGAAGAGGCAGAAAATATACCTGAAGCGGTGGTGGCAGTGGTTGGTGAAGAAGTACTTGGGAAGGACCCGATCATGTTCTTCATTTTCTGGAATAGTTAATAGTCTTCATTAGTAAAAGTATGTTTTGCAGTAGTTGTTCTAGATTGCTCTTATTTTGTATCACTCACTAAGGCTTGGTAAGCCTTATTCTCATTAGCTTTATAACAAATTTCGCAAGAGTGGCCCAATCTACCACATATAGAGCATTCTTTCAGATGAAAGCATGTGTCTCTAGTGTGGCCATATGCCTTACAATGGGTGCATTCCTTCCCATTTGTTCGGTCAAAACCAATCCTTCCACCTCTTCCTCTTCCTCCTCTATAAAATCTACCTCGGCCTCGGCCTTGGTCAGATGGTGTTCCTCCATGTCCAAAGTACATAGCGGATGGTATTTCAGTAGTAGAGGGATAAATGTCTGGAATATGGAGAACTATAGCACATACATCATCAAAAGTGGGAACCACGAAAGAGATAAGAATGTGAGTTTTAGCAACTTCAAGATGCGATTTAATGTTAGCAATGCATATGGCAGTTATCAAGGCCTCTTTTTGTTTATCTTGGACAGAGATATTTATAGAGGTTGGCTTGGCAAGTTTCCATTCTTGAATAAAGCCTCGAAAGCGGGCAAAATATTCATGTATATTGTCTCCTTGTTTGGTGGTAAGCATCCGTTGTAAAATATCATTTGACCTTTATAAGTTGTCGGAGCATGAATACAACATGGCGCATGTCTCCAAAATTTTTTTAGCCATCTCTAGATGAATGACATTATTGGAGACATGATCTTCCTTACTGTTGATAAGCCAACAAATAACCAATGTATCCTCCTTTAACCATTTGGTATAGAATATATCATCTTCATCAATATGTGGTATACGGTTGGTGAGATGACCAACTAGGTCCTTTGTGATAAGAAATCGAGGGACCGACGTGGACCAATTCATAAAATTTGATACCCCCCATAAGGGTACATGTTATGGACTCCATAGCATCCAAAGTAATCAGTAGACGCAGGGTTTTATTTTAATTTCCTTCAGACTTGTGCCCTCGGGTTGGGCCTTCGCTTGTGCATTCTCTAATCCCTTTTATAGGGAGGTCAGGCTGAGTAATGAATTAAGCATTGATCATAGTTGCAAATGAGATTGGGTTCTCTCCCTCATGAGGCCTGAGATCAGGTTCTCTCTCTGATGAGGCCTAAGGTGAAAGCTTCCTTTGAAAGCTTGGTTATCCTCACGTCTTCCCATCCGGAACCAGGAAGAGATTTTTTGGTGGCTGATCCATGGAAATGGGGCAAATCAACTTGGTATCAGAGCAGACCACCATTCACGATTCCTCTTCCCTTGTAGATTTACGTAACCTCATTGAGGAGAATCAAAATTGGGTTGCCGCACTTCAATATGATGTTTCTGTGATGAACGATATTCTTCAAAAATTAATTCTTCGAGTAGATAAGGGGTTTGCATGATTTGCTACACCGCCGGACTGTTCTACACGACCTATGGAGCCCCATGAATTGGCGACGCCAAAAACCAGCAAACTTTCGAATTCAAACATCGAGGACCCAGATTTTGAGAAATCGGAAGGATTTTCTGCCCAAATCTCGTCAGTACAGGCTGATTTGGGTTCAACTTCACAAATCCCCTTCTCACGGCCAGCAGAAAATCTTCCAACATAGCAGATGGAAGTATTCCAGTCTGACTTGGTCACAGTGAATCAGTTCAGCCCTCCCTCCTCTGCCTCGAAAAATCTACAAGCACCAGCAGAAACAAGAGTCCACCGAAAAAAGAGGAAGCACCATCGGAAACAACTTTGCTGGGTTTTGACTTCCGAATTCTCACTCTCAATCACAATCTCGCTCTCGGCAGTCCAGTGGGGAACCCTCATCAATGCAATTGGGGGCAAGCTTCTTAAACATCGTCTATTTTACTGTCAATTCGGTTGTTCCAGGCGGTTGATAGGGCTCCAAGGGCCTGATCATCAACAACGCTGCCCTCAAAATATGGACGACGGGTATTCCATGAAGTAGAGCAACAGAACAATTTTGCTGGAATTCGGGTTTGCCTGTATGCAATGCATGATGGGAAAATTTTGGGTTTTCTGGCAACGGTACAGAAAATGCGATGGGTGAAAAGTTTTATTACGGTTGATGGGAACCAAAACCAGTGCGTTTGTTCTTTTTCATTCTTCCAGCAGTAATAGTCAATCTGGACACCTTAGGTTTCTTTTTTTGGATTCCATGTATGCTGCTCGGCCATGAAATTTTTTTTTGGATGTTGTTTTTTTTTTCCTACAGCTGAGCACAACAGCAAAAAGCTTCTTCCAATTTCTGCTACACGCTTGGATGAAGGACATGTTTCATATTCTTTGATGCTGCAATTTTTTTTGTGGACGAATTATGATGTTGGGGATGCACTTGGCAATAGCATGTCTGTTTCATTCATGGAGTTTTAGGAGATGGAGACTAATGGCTACAGGACAAACATGTCTGTTTCATTCATTTATAAGGCACCTGTAGCGAAGTTTCAAGGGGTGAACCTGTACTGATAGACCCAGATACACAGCACAGATGATGAGCAATTGAACAAATTGGTTTCTGAGTTTGGTCTCATTACTTCACACAAGGTTTTTGTAGTGAACTTGACAATTGTGTTGTGTGGTCTATATACTATCATAACAGGTAGTTCTACAAGCCCTGTTGTGACAGGAGATTCACAGGATAGTAAGTTACATTTGTCATATCTTGGTTATGCAAATTATGGAGATAGATTTCTTGGTATTGCATAGAAGGCTATTGCCCATGGAGAAATGGTTTATGAGGACCTTGACTGGACAGAAGTAGTGCCCCACCCAGATTTACTTTTCAAGTAATTTCAATTCGGTTGGTTTACTTTGGGTTGGTTCAGTTGTAATGTTGCGTGAAACACTTGACCTATGGGTCAACTTTGTATTTCCGTCCTCAACCCTATTTAGGTGGACGTCAAGGAAAAGAGAAGGCAAGTATTGAGAAAATTAGATTAAACATGTCAGATTCTCCCTCAGAGGTCTAGGTCGGATTCTCCCTTTGAGGTCCAGGTTGAGCTTCCTCCAAAGCTCCTTCGTTCTGTTTGAATTCAACCATTACTCGTTCAAGAAACAAGAATTCTCTTCCAATGTCAAGAGCATCCATGGAGGGAAGAGACGAAAGACGGGTGACTTGATCCATGGCAAGGGAAGCACCTAACATATAGGTATCAGACAGGTCCACCCTCGAGGTTTCATCTTCCCCTGACGATTTGAGATAGTTCGTGGAAGATACTAGGCAGAGGATAGATAATCAGGCTCAATCCTTGGAAGAGGTGCGTCAGACAACCACTGATTTACGTGAAGCAATCAAATCAATGGATGCTGCCATCCAAGCTCTCCTCCGATGACAAGAGGACAATGATACACAAGCACAACCACCGGCTGCCTACTCTACACCAGCCGACCACCATCAATTCCACCCACCACCTCCCCCACAACCACCAATGCGTCAACACCATCCCCATCTGGGGTCTGCTGTTCAAGGACCAAACACTGAGCCCAGGTATTTCAAACTTGATTTTCCTACGTATGATGGGTCTAAGGACCCTTTGATTTGGTTAGCAAAGTGTGATCTGTTCTTTTATCATCAAAAAACACCTGCGGATGAGAAAGTGTATTTGGCCGCCTACCACATGCTCGATGAAGTGCTTCTATGGTACCACCAATTCCGAAATGACCAATTGGTTCAGGATTGGGCAACCTTTAGACAGTCTTGCATGATGAGATTTGGTCCTCCAGCTAGTAGCAATCCATTGGGAGAATTAATCAATTACAAACAAACTGGACCACTAGAGGTGTACCCAAAGACCTTCCAGGAGAGGCTAGCCCAAGCAAAATAGTTTGTCAGTCACACACAGTATGTTCATATTTTTACTGCGGGTTTGACAGAAGCTCTGAGACTGGAAGTTGAATTACATGGTCCTACAAGTTTAGACCACGCTATGAATTTAGCCAGGGCAATTGAGCACAAGCAGCGTGTTCTAAAGGAGTCACTAGACAGAAAACCAACTTGGCCAGGGAGGCAAAATGCCTCAGCGCCAAACTATTCCTATGGACCTCCATGGTCTAGAGACAGTGCAGCCCCACGCCCAGACATCTCTAATTCAGCTCCACCTGCTCCTTACTTCCAAAAACTTACCAGACAAGAAATGGAGCAGAGAAAGGCCAAGGCCTCTGTTGTAACTATGATGAACAATATGCCATTGGTCACCACTGCAAATGATTATTCAGTATATGTCTGTGGGAGGATGGAGATGGAATACTACCTGAGAAGGAGATTGTGAAAACTGACCAATAAGGTCCAGAGATTTCCCTTCATGCTATGAATGGTCTACGCAGTTCAAGCACAATGCAGGTGAAAGCCCAGTTACTTCATCTATAGTTACTAGCTTTAGTTGACTCAGGCAGTACACATAATTTCATCAGTTAGCAGGCGGCTGAACAACTTGGGTTAGTAGTCCAGCAACAGACTGGTCTTTCTGTATCTGTAGCCAATGGGGCTAAAATTACTAGTATAGGCATATCTCCAGCCACACACTTTGATATTGAAGGACATGCATTTGTTGCATATTTTCTTTTGATTCCACTGTCAGGATTCGATTTGGTACTCAGAATTAAATGGCTACAATTGTTGGGGCCAATACTATGGGATTTCTAAGCTCTGACCATGTCTTTTATAGAGGACCAACATCAGATTATATTGCATGGCACACAAGCACCAATGCCCTGCGCACTACAGGTTGTCCAGGTCCAGTCCACAGCCACCTGTAAGTTATCTCACTTAAAGAATTTGAAGATATCTTTCAGGACCCTATTGCTTTACCGCCAATTAGGCACTGTGATCACCGTAGCCGTTTGAAAACGGGTACTGAGCCTGTAGTGGTGCATCCGCATCGTTACCCCTACTTACAGAAGGATGAGATTGAAAGGCAATGCCAGAAGATGCTAGCTCAGGGTATTATTCAGCCCAGCAGATCTCCTTTTTCCTCACTGGTATTACTAGTCCGGAAGCACGATAAGTCATGGAGGTTTTGTGTAGATTACAGATTACTCAATGCCCATACTATTAAAGATAAATTTCCTATCCCAGTGGTGGACGAGCTGCTAGATGAGCTACATGGAGCTACTATTTTTACTAAACTCGATTTGAAATCTGGCTATCATCAAATCCGAGTTCATCCTTCAGATGTGGAGAAAACAGCATTCCGCACGCATCACGGCCATTTCAAGTTCCTCATAATGCCATTTGGTCTGTCAAATGCATCTTCCACCTTCCAGGCCCTCATGAATGAGGTATTTTCCTCTTTCTTGAGAAAATACGTTTTGGTATTTTTCGATGATATTTTGGTCTATAGCAACAGTTGGGAAGAGCATCTTTAGCACCTTTACCAGGTATTTTATCTTATCCATTCACATCATTTGGTTTTAAATCTGTCCAAATGTTCTATGGGCATGTCCGAAGTGGCATACTTGGGCCATGTTATTTCAGCAGTGGGGGTGAAAGTTGACCAGAGTAAGATACAAGCGGTCATAGATTGGCCTATTCCTACATCCATTACAACCTTAAGAGGATTTTTGGGCCTAGCTAGATATTAATAAAAAATTATTCGTAGCTATGGCCAGCTTGCTGCTCCGCTCAACAACCTCCTCAAGAAAAATTCTTTTACCTGGTTAGAGACAGCAACTCATTCCTTTCAGCAATTGAAAGACGCCTTATCATCAGCCCCAGTTTTGCAGCTCCCCGACTTTGATGAGTCATTTGTAGTGGAATGTGATGCTTCGGGGGGCGGTATTGGAACAGTGTTGCACCAACAGGGACACCCGATTGCTTATTTTAGCCGGCAACTTGGACAACACCACCACAAGCTAGCAACTTATGAGAGGGAATTGATCGGATTGGCAAAAGCTAAACAGCATTGGTGCCCTTATCTATGGGGACGTTCTTTTTTTATTCGCACTGATCATTGCAGCCTCAAGTATCTGCTTGAGCAGCACCTCACTACTTCACCACAACAGCTTTGGTTAAGTAAACTTATGGGATTTGACTTTTCTGTCGAGTATAAACTGAGAAGTTTGAATGTAGGGGTTGATGCATTATGTCGCCAGGACATTTTAGAGCCGCAATTAAATGCCATCAGTTAGCCCAGAGCTCTCTTGTTGGATTCTATACGGTAAGAGGCACAACAATACCCGGAATTGTAGCCTTATGTCAGGACATCCAGCAGGGGACAACGGCAAACAATTGGAGGGTTCAACACAATCTAGTCCTCTAGAAAAATAGAACTTTTCAACACCACACATCCCCTCTGATTAACAACATTTTAGCCTCCTTCCATGACAGTACACATGAGGGCCGACAAAAAATATATTTCCGTATCAGTAGGGAATTTTATAGGAGGGGCATGAAGCGTAATATAACCGATTATGTGGCGACTTGTCAGACTTGTCAATGGAATAAAGCTGAAACATTAAGTCCAGCTGGGTTGCTCCAACCACTTCAGCTTCCATCACAGGTTTGGTCTGATATTTCTATGGACTTCATAAATGGACTTCCCTCTTCGTCGGGTAAATCTGTTATCTTTGTAGTGGTGGATCATTTCTCTAAGTATGGGCACTTCACCCCTCTGGCGCATCCTTACACTACAGCTCAGGTCGCTCAACTCTTTATGGATAACATTGTTTGTTTACATGGGATGCCTAATTCAATTACCAGTGATAGGGATGCAATCTTTACAAGTACCTCTGGAAAGAACTCTTTAAGCTACAGGGCACAAAGTTAGTTTTTTCTTCAGCCTACCATCCGCAGACTGATGGTCAGACAGAGGTCATCAACAGAACCATAGAAATGTATCTTCGCTATTTCTTGGGGGACTCACATAAGAGGTGGGTTAAGTGGTTGATGGGCTGAGTTCTATTACAACAACTCCTACCACAGCGCACTTGGCACAATCCCATTCAAGGTGGTATATGGTAGAGAACCACCCCACCTTTTCTCATATGAACCAGGGGCCTCTAAAGTCGCCACTTTGGACCAAGCATTAGCCGAAAGAAACACATTCATCACTGAGGTGCGCACTCATCTACAGGAGGCACAATAGTCTATGAAAAAATATTATGACAAGAAGCACCGGGAAGTTTTCTTTTCTCCTAGAGATTATGTTTGGTTACGTCTCCAACACTACAGGAAGATGTCATTGACAGCCTCCAAATGTCACAAGCTCTCTCCTAAATATTATGGCCCCTTTCAGGTTATGGACCGCATTGGCACAGTGGCCTACTGATTGCAGCTTCCTCCAGAGGCCAGAATTCACAATGTCTTTCATGTCTGAAACCTAAAGGCCTTCCAAGGTGATTTGCCTTTGCTGTACACCCCACTGCCCCCACTCCATGAGGGAGTGTCCTTTCTACCCCGGCACAGGTATTACAGGCTCACCGTATTCAGGGTGATTGGGAGATCTTAGTGCAATGGGCATATGTTGACCCCAGTGACACGACATGGGAGCCATTAGCGGAGTTTCGAACCCTCTACCCATACTTCGAGCTTGAGGACAAGCTCTTTCTCCAGGTGGGGAGTGATGTTATGGACTCCATAGCATCACGAGTTATCCATAGGCATAGGAAGTAAATTATGTCAATTTACTTTTCATGTAATTTCAATTCGGTTGGTTTACTTTGTTTGGTTTGGTTTACTTTGGGTTGGTTCAGTTGTAATGTGGCGTGAAACACTTGACCTATGGGTCAACTTTGTATTTCCGTCCTCAACCCTATTTAGGGGGACGTTAAGGAAAAGAGAAGGCGAGTATTGAGAAAATTAGATTAAACAGGTCAGATTCTCCCTCAGAGGTCTAGGTCGGATTTTCCCTTTGAGGTCTAGGTTGAGCTTCCTCCAAAGCTCCTTCATTCTATTTGAATTCAACCATTACTCGTTCAAGAAACATGTATTCTCTTTCAACGTCAAGATCATCCATGGAGGGAAGAGAGGAAAGACGGGTGACTCAATCCATGGTAAGGGAAGAACCTAATAGTCTACAATGGGCTTCCTCGTGCAGTTCATTTACCTCACTGCTCGTCTGCATTACAGGACACAGGTTGCCTAGATCGTTCTACGGGGGAAGCAATCTTGCCCATTCAGGTTGTTGTTGCCTTGCACTCAGAGTATGGACCGTACCACCTTGCCAATGGGGGGCCCACATTGAGGGGTTGTGTCACACCAGTCCATGCTTGAGGAAGGGCATACATGCTTGGGCGATGCAAGAAAAAAAATCCAAGAAATGAGCTCTTACCATCATATGCTACCATCTCCAGCTTTTGTGTCACAAGCTCGTCATATACTTGGTGTGTGGGAAATTTTCATCCCGTGGACGGAGACTGACATTGCTGCCGCCTCATCGCAACCGTTCCAGCCTTCTGTGTTGTCTATCCCAACTTCTGATCTTGAGGACAAGCGTTTTCTCCAGGAGGGGAGTGATGTTATGGACTCCATAGCATCAAGAGTAATCAGTAGATGCAGGGTTTAATTTATGCAATTTCCAGTTTATGTTGTTAGAAGGATTTTATTGTAATTTCCTTCAAACTTGTGCCCTTGGGTTGGGCCTTTACTTGTGCATTCCCTTATCCCCTTTATAAGGAGGTTGGGCTGAGTAATGAATTAAGCCATGTAGTTCTAGCAGAGTGACATGTGCATCGCGCACCATGTCTATGATGAGGAAACGAAGTTGGCTGACTGAATAGATGAGCTGCTGGTTGTTAGGATCCTCACGAGCCATGGATCTTGTCACCCTCCTCTCTTCTCTTCCTTCCATTGTTTTGCTTGACGTAGGGGTAGATTAATGGAGTGATGTAAGAGAAATTCGGAAAGGGGAAATTGGGGAAAAGGGGAAGAGCTTGAAGGAGCTCTCGACCTTTACTTTAAATTACTCTAAGCTACTTTTCTAACTCAATCGCTACCTTCATTAACCTAGCTGTCCTATTAAATAGGGTTGAGGATGCCAAATACAATTCAAACCCTTGGGCCAAATTAATTCTAAACCAAACCAAACCAAAATCAATTACATGAAAATTGAAAAGCACATTAATTAATTCCTACACCTTCTAGTAACTCGTGATGCTCTTGAGTCCATAAAATCACCCCCCTCCTGGAGAAAGAGCTTGTCCTCAAGCTCGAAAGAAGGGTAGGGCAGTCGAAATGCTGATAAGCACTCCCATGTAGTGTCACTGGGGTCTGCATCTGCCCACTGTACGAGAATTTCCCAATCGCTTTGAATGTGGCGTGCTTTCAATACCTGAGCTGGAGTAGAAAGGACACGGTCTTCATGGAGTGGTGGCAGAGGGGTGTGTAGCAAGGGTGAGTTGCCCTAGAACGGCTTCAGTTGGGATACGTGAAATACATTATGTATCTTTACCTCGGGTGGTAGCTGCAAGCGGTAAGCCACGAGGCCAATTCGGTCCAACACCTGAAATGGACCATAATATTTCGGAGAAAACTTATGGCGCTTGGAGGCAGTTAGTGACAGCTGGCGGTAGTGTTGGAGCTTTAACCACACATAATCTCTTGGGGAATAATATACCTCACGGTGCTTCTTATCATAATAGAACTTCATAGAGTGTTGGGCCTCCTGGAGATGAGTACAGACCTCAGTGAGCATAGCGTCTATTTCAGCTAACGCTTGGTCCAAAGTGACAACTTTGGATGCCCCTGGTTCATAAGATAACAAATGAGGTGGATCTCTGCCATAAACTACCCTGAAAGGAATAGTTCCCAGTGCGTTATGGTAAGAGGTGTTATAGCAAAATTCTGCCCAGGAAAGCCACTTAACCCACCATTTAGGTGAGTCCCCCACAAAACAGTGAAGATACATTTCAATCGTTCGATTGACAATCTCGGTTTGTCCATCAGTCTGTGGATGATATGCAAAAGAGAATGCCAATTGGGTACCCTGTAACTTGAATAATTCTTTCCCAAAGGTACTGGTAAAAATGGCATCCCTGTCACTGGTAATGGATGTTAGAATCCCGTGTAATCGGTCAATGTGGTCCATAAATAACTGAGCTACATGAGTAGCAGTATATGGATGCGCCAAACCAATGAAGTGACCATATTTTGAAAAACGGTCAACCACAACTAAAATCATTGATTTACCTGATGAAGTGGGAAGGCCATCAATGAAGTCCATTGAAATGTCGGACCAAATTTGAGACGGTAGCTGCAGAGGTTGTAGTAGGCTGGTAGGACTTAAAGATTCGACCTTATTTCGTTGACAAATCTGACAAGCAGCTACATAATCAACAATCATGCTCTTCATACCCCTCTAATAAAATTCCCGACAGATTCGAAAATATTTTTTTGTCGACTCTCATGTGTGCTATAATGGATAGAAGACATAATGGTGTGAAGAAGTGGGGACGTTTGATGCATAAATATCTTGTTTTTGTATAGGATAAGACGATCCTGAATTGTCCAATGATTAGCTGTTGTCCCTTGCTGAATATCCTGATATAATGAAATAAGTTATGGATATTGATGTGTCTCCTCTTGAATAGAATCCAAAAAAAGTGAACGTGGGTTGCTGATAGCATAAACGTGTGGTGTTGGAATGTCCCGATGAGACAAAGCATCAGCCCCAAAATTCAAACAGCCTGGCTTATATTGAACTGTAAAATTGAAGCCCATGAGTTTAGTCAACCAATGCTGCCGTGGTGATGTGGTGAGGCGTTGTTCAAGAAGATACTTGAGGCTGCAATGATCTGTACGAATGAGAAATGGTCGTCCCCAGAGATAAGGCCACCAATGTTGGACAACCTTGGCTAACCCAATCAGTTCCCTCTCATATACGACTAACTTGTGGTGGTGTTGTCCTAACTGGCGGCTGAAATAAGTGATGGGGTGTGCCAATTGTTGTAACACAACACCAATACCTCCATCAGATGCATCACATTCCACCACAAAGTCTTCATCAAAATCTGGTAGTTGTAGTATAGGCGCTGAGGCTAAGGCCTCCTTTAACAACTGAAAGGCCTGATCCGCTGAAGAAGACCAATTGAATGCATGTTTCTTGAGAAGGTTGTTGAGTGGTGCTGCTATCTGGGCATAAGAACGGATAAATTTTTTGTAATATCCCTCTAGCCCAAAAATCCCCTTAATGCGGTAAGGGAGGTGGGAGGAGGCCAAACTGTGACTACTTGGATCTTACTCTGGTCAACCTTCATGCCCACAGCTGATATAACATGGCCAAAATATGCCACTTCTGAGGTGCCCATAGAACATTTGGATTTATTCAAAACCAAATGATGGGAGCGTAGAATGTTAAATACCTGATGGAGGTGTTGCAGATGTTCCACCCAATTTTTGCTATAGACCAAGATGTCATAAAAAAATACTAACACATAGTTCCGCAGAAGTGAGGAAAATACCTCATTCATGAGGGCCTGGAAGGTGGAGGGTGCATTGGAGAGACCGAAGGGCATGACGAGGAACTCGAAGTGACCGTGGTGCGTGCTGAACGCAGTCTTCTCCACATCTCCAAGGTGAACTCTAATTTGATGATAGCCCGATTTCAAATCTAACTTGGTAAAAATTGTAGCACCATGTAACTCATCCAACAACTCGTCCACCACTGGGATGGGAAACTTGTCTTTAACTGTTTGCAAATTGAGTTGCCTCTAGTCGACACAATACCTCCATGATTTATCCTTTTTGCGTACCATTAAAATAGGTGATGAGAAGGGAGACCTACTGGGCTGGATAACTCCCTGAGCGAGCATATTCAGGCACTATCTTTCGATTTCATCTTTCTGTATATGTGGGTAACGATAAGGACGCACCACCACTGGATCGGTTCCCAACTTCAAATGAATGTGGTGATCACAGTGACACACTGGTGGTAGACCAGTAGGGTCATTAAATAAATCCGCAAATTTTGTAAGTAATGGAACTAACTTACAATCACAAGTGCTCTAAATCTGTAAAGTGTGAAGTTGTTATGGTCCTGGGGTTAAGTACCTATGTCTTCTGCTCCTAATAGGCCGGTCTTTTGGGTAGTCTAGCGTACTTCTGTTATGGTCCTGGGGTTAAGTACCGATGTCTTCCGCTCCTAACAGGCCGGTCTTTTGGGTAGTATTGGCTAGGTGTTTAATAACAGAAGTATGCTAGGCACCTATGCCATAATACCCTGCAATGTAATCTGGCCCTGTTGTGCTGTAAATGTCATAGTCCGAGCCTGAAAGTCCCACAATATAGGGCCTAATAGCTGAAGCCATTTTACGCCAAGCACCAAATCAAATCCTACCAAAGAAATGACCAGTAAGTTCACCTTAAATGAATGTCCCTCAATGGTAAAAGGGGTGTTTGCACATAACCCAACACTGGAAATTTTAGCCCCATTGGCCACTAAAACCGAGAGACCCTTTTGCTGTTGAATTTCTAATCCCATTTGTTTTGCTGCGGGCTCACTGATAAAATTATGTGTGCTGCCAGAATCAACAAAAGCAAGTAACAGGAGATGGTGTAACTTGGCCTTTACCTGCATGGTATTAGAACTACGCAGGCCATGCATGGCATGGAGGGAGAGCTCTGGGTCTTGTTGTTCCTCTCCAACCATATCAGTTTCAGGAAGCTCTTCTAGACCTTCTTCCCAAAGTTCAATACTGAATAATCGTTTGCAGGTATGTCATGAAGAAATTGTTCATCACAATTAAAACAGAGGCCCTTGGCCTTTCTTACCTCCATTTCTTGTTTAGTCAAGAATTTATGTGGAAGATTGTTCGGGGGGGGGGCAAACTTGTAGACTGGTCTGCACGGTTAGGGACAAAGGAGCCAAAATGTGGTCCAGGTGCAGTACCCGGTAGTCTGTTGGTCCAACATGGTTTTCAGCCTAATGATTCCCTCAAAACTCTTTGTTTCTGTTCCACAGCCCTGGCATAATTCATGGCTGAGTCCAAGTCTGTCGGACCAAGTAATTCTACTTCCAATCGAACCAACTCAGTCAAGCCCGCATTAAAGATCTGAACATGCAAGTGAGGAGGAACAAATTCACTTGCTCGGGCCAACCTTTCCTGAAATGTTTTCTGGTACAATTCTAAGGTGCCAGTCTGTTTATAGTTGATCAATTCCCCCATTGGGTTGCTACTAGCTGGAGGTCCAAACCTCATCTGGCAAGCATGTTTAAAATGTAGCCAATCCTGAGTCGAATGGACGTTTTGGTAGTGATGGAACCAGATGAGCGCTTCATCGAGCAGGTGGTAGGTGGCCAGTGTGACCTTGTCCACATCCACCATTTGTTGATGATAGAAAAATTGCTCACATTTTGTGAACCAAAGTAAAGGATCTTTAGATCCATCATATGTAGGAAAATTGAGTTTAAAGTACCTGGGAACCATAGTTGGTCCCTGTGTGTGAGCAGCCATGGGCACAGGTTGTTGGCGCAGTGGTGGGGGTGGTGGTGGTGTGAAGTATGGGTGGTGTGCTTCCGGTGGTTGAAAGTTGGTGGCTGGCGGTGGCGCTGGAGATTGAAGTGCAACATGCTGGCGGATGACTGTTTGGAGAGAAGATTCCAGCGTGTGCAATGTATTATGGATGTTAGTAATTTCAGAACCTTGATGTGTGGACCTTTGTTGAAGATCTGAAAGTACTTGAAGTATGTCCTCTGGAGAAGAGGAGTCACTGAGGGTGGACATGTCTTATACCACGTTGTTAGGATCCTCACGAGCCATGGATCTTGTCACCCTCCTCCCTTCTCTTCCTTCCATTTTTTTGCTTGACGTAGGGGTAGATTAATGGAGTGATGTAGGAGAAATTGGGGAAAATGGGAAGAGCTTGAAGGAGCTCTCGACTTTCATTCTAAGTTACTCTAAGCTACTTTTCTAATTCAATTGCTACCTTCATTAACCTAGCCGTCCCCTTAAATAGGGTTGAGGATGCCAAATACAATTCAGACCCTTGGGTCACTGGTTCAAGCCAAATTAATTCTAAACCAAACCAAACCAAAATCAATTACATGAAAATTAAAAAGAACATTAATTAATTCCTACGCCTGCTGGTAACTCGTGATGCTATTGAGTCCATAACACTGGTGTTCTAAATGCCTGGGCAAAGCATCCGCTACCTTGTTTAATCTCCCTGTACGGTACTCAGCTGAGAAATTAAAGCCCATCAACTTACTGATCCAATGCTGCTATGGTGAAGTCGTGAGGCGTTGCTTAAGTAAGAACTTGAGATTATAATGATTAGTACGGATGAGAAAAGCAAGATCCCATAGGTAAGGCCTCCAGTATTGGACCACCTTCGCCAACCCAATTAACTCCCGTTCATACACAACCAATTTTTTATAGCGAGCTGCCAACTGCTGACTGAAATAAGCAATGGGGTATGAGTGCTGCTGTAAGACGGCCCCAATACCCCCACCAGAAGTGTCGCACTCCACCACAAATAAGTCATCAAAATTCAGAAGCTGTAAAATAGGTGTAGATGCGAGAGCATCTTTGAGCACCTCAAAGGCCTATGTTACCTCCTCGTTCCAATGAAAGGAATTCTTCTTGAGGAGGTTTGTCAAAGGAGCTGCCAAAGGACCATAATTCTGAATAAATTTTCGATAATAGCCTGCTAAACTCTAGATTCCACACAAAGCTGAGCAAGACTGAGGTTGTGGCCACTCCCGAAGGACCTGAATCTTCTCGGGATCCACAGTGACCCCCTCATGTGATATAATGTGACCAAGGTAAGCAACATGAGATGCCGCAAAGGAACATTTTGATTTCTTCAAATAGAGCTGATGTGCTCGTAATAATTCAAACACAACCCTCAAATGTGCTAAATGTTCTTCTCTTGACGTGCTATATATGAGTATATCATAAAAAAAACAAGATTGAATTCCCGAAGGTAAGGTCTAAATACCTCAGTCATTAGCACCTGAAAAGTGGAGGGTGCATTTGATAACCCGAATGGCATGACCACAAATTCGAAATGACCGTGATGTGTATGGAATGTTGTCTTCTCAATGTGTGAGGGGTGCATGCAAAGCTGATGATATCTAGAACGTAAGTCCAATTTGGTAAAGACCCACGACCCATGTAACTCTTCTAGGAGATCCTCCACTACCGGAATTGGGAACTTATCCTTCACTGTCTATGCGTTTAATGCCTGATAATCAATACAAAGGGCCATGTGCAAAATGGGAGAAGAGAATGGGGACCTGCTACTACGAATAAGGCCATGTTGTAACATCGCCTGGCACTGTCTCTCGATCTCATCTTTCTGGAGGTGAGGATACCGATACAGTCCAACAACCACCACATCAGACCCTGGTTTCAAACAGATCCGGTGATCACAGTGCCTCAATGGAGGGAACCCTGAAGGCTCACAAAAGAGGTCAGAGAACTCATCAATAAGAGTATCAAGAGTGTTGTCTGGAGTGTTCTGAGCCGTCATAGAATGAATGTGAGGTTGTTTGTCCACTTGGCTTCCCTATAGGAGTACTTAGCTACCGCACAATACAAACCTCATTGTTAAAGCAGAGAAGTCCCATAGAATGGGTTCCAATATTTGTAACCATTTAACTCCCAACACCATATCAAAACCGGCCAGAGGAATGACAAAAAATTCAGCATGAAATAAAGAAGTACCAATAGAAAAATTACCGCCTTGCTGATCCCGTAGCTAGGAACCTTCTCCCCATTGGCCATTGAGACTGTGGCTGTCAGATGCGGAAGAATCTGTAATTGCATGTGTTGAGCCGCAGTTAAGCTAAAAAAATTGTGGGTACTTCCCGAATCCACTAGTCCCCCAAGTTCCTAATCGAAGACCTGGTCTCTTACTTGCATAGTATTGGGCGATTTCTGCCCAGCAATGTGTTATGGACTCCATAGCATCACGAGTTATCCATAGGCATAGGAATTAAATTATGTCAATTTACTTTTCATGTAATTTCAATTCAGTATGGTTTACTTTGGGCTGGTTTAGTGTAATGTGGCATGAACCACTTGACCTATGGGTCATCTTTGTATTTTCGTCCTCAACCCTATTTAGGGGGACATGAAGGAAAATAGAGGCAAGTATTGAGAAAATTATATTTTACAGGTCAGATTCTCCCTCAGAGGTCTAGGTCGGATTTCTCCCTTTGAGGTCCAAGGTTGATCTTCCTCCAAAGCTCCTTTGTTTTAATTGAGTTCCACCATTACTCATTCAAGAAACAAGAATTCTCTTCCAACGTCAAGATCATCCATGGAGGGAAGAGAGGAAAGAAGGGTGACTCGATCCATGGCAAGGGAAGAACCTAACATCTTGGTATCAGAGCTAGCGCTGCATCTCAACTTCGAATCCCGGCGCCCCAAAGGTGAATGCGGGTGGTAACGCGACTGGACTGACCCGGGTTCGACCCGGCTCCAGTTGCTCTGCTGTGGTAGCCTCCTCGGTCGTCGGCTCGAGGAAGGGCGGGGTACTGTTAGGGTCTTGGGTTAAGTACCTATGCCATCCACTCCTAACAGGCCAATCTTTTGGGTAGTATTGGCTAGGTTGCTACAACCACTTCAGCTTCCGTCACTGGTCTGGTCTGATATTTCTATGGACTTCATAGATGGACTTCCCTCTTCGTCGGGTAAAACTGGTAACTTTGGAGTGGTGGATCGTTTCTCTAAACATGGGCATTTCATTCCTCTGGCGCATCCTTACACTGCAACTCAGGTCACTCAACTTTTTATGGATAACATTGTTTGCTTACATGGGATGCCTAATTCAATTACCAGTGATAGGGATGCAATCTTTACAAGTACCTTCTGGAAAGAACTCTTCAAGTTACAGGGTACAACGTTAGCCTTTTCTTTAGCCTACCATCCGCAGACTGATGGTTAGACAGAGGCCGTCAATAGAACCATTGAAATGTATCTCCGCTGTTTCGTGGGGGACTCACCTAAGAGGTGGGTTAAGTGGCTCGCCTGGGCTGAGTTCTGTTACAACACCTCCTACCACAGCGCACTCGGCACAACCCCATTCAAGGTGGTATATGGTAGAGAACCTCCCCGTCTTTTAGCCTATGAACCAGGGGCCTCTAAAGTTGCCACTTTGGACCAAGCATTAGCTGAAAGAGACACATTCATCACTGAGGTGCACACTCATCTACAGGAGGCACAAAATTCTATGAAAAACTATTATGACAAGAAGCACCGGGAAGTCTTCTTTTCTCCAGGCGATTATGTTTGGTTGCGTCTCCAACACTACAGGCAGCTGTCGTTGATAGCCTCCAAACGTCACAATCTCTCTCCAAAATATTATGGTCCCTTTCATGTGATGGACCGCATTGGGACAGTGGCCTATTGATTGCAGCTTCCGCCAGAGGCCAGAATTCCCAACTTCTTTCATTTCTCACAATTAAAGGCCTTCCAAGGTGATTCGCCTTTGCTGCACACCCCGCTGCCCCCACTCCATGAGGGACGTGTACTTTCTACCCGACACAGGTATTACAAACTCGCCGTATTCAAGGTGATTGGGAGATCTTAGTGCAATGGGCAGATGCTGACCCCAGTGACACGACATGGGAGCCATTAGCGGCGTTTCACACCCTCTACCCATACTTTGAGCTTGAGGACAAGCTCTTTCTCCAGGGGTGGTGATGTTATGGACTCCATAGCATCACGAGTTATCCATAGGCATAGGAATTAAATTATGTCAATTTACTTTTCATGTAATTTCAATTCAGTTTGGTTTACTTTATTTGGTTTGGTTTACTTTGGGTTGGTTCAGTGTAATGTGGCGTGAACCACTTGACCTATGGGTCATCTTTGTATTTTCGTCCTCAACCCTATTTAGGGGGACGTGAAGGAAAAGAGAGGCAAGTATTGAGAAAATTATATTTTACAGGTCAGATTCTCCCTTCAGAGGTCTAGGTCGGATTTCTCCCTTTGAGGTCCAAGCTTGAGCGTCCTCCAAAGCTCCTTCGTTTTAATTGAGGTCCACCATTACTCGTTCAAGAAACAAGAATTCTCTTCCAATGTCAAGATCATCCATGGAGGGAAGAGAGGAAAGAAGGGTGACTCGATCCATGGCAAGGGAAGAACCTAACATAATGGCATGCAAGGATATTTCAGGTGGTTCTTCCTCTATCATCTCTTTTGTAGCATCTGTATCATTGACTTCATCCACTTCAAGCCAAAACAACCTTTTGCACTGATGACCTACCCGACACTGTTCATCACAGTTGTAACACAGATTTTTAGACCTCCTTTCTGCCATCTCAGCACTTGTCAATTTTTTTATATACTGAGGTGGAGGATTACTAGATCTCGTATCCCCTGTCATAGTATTACTTGGAGTGTGTCTCAGAGGAGGTGCTACTGACTGAACCCTGGGGAGAATTACGCCTTCCTTGCCAGGTGGAGGAAGTGCTCCTTTCCCCTGGCCATGGTGGTCATCTGTGCTGGACTTTTTATTGAAGTTCTAATGCTCGAGCAATATTCATAGCTTTGGCTAAGTCAACAGGTGCATAGAGCTCCACCTCTAGCCGTAACGACTCAGTAAGGCCTGCTGTAAATAATGCTACCTGCTGATCCACCCGTACCATACTTCTTGCTCTTGCTAGTTTTTCCTGAAACTATTTTTGATATAGCTCCACTGAGCCAGTTTGGCGTAACAAAACCTAATCCCCCAAAGGGTTGTTGTAAGCTGGAGGACCAAAAAGGAGAGTACATAATTCCTTAAAACTCATCCCATTCTACCAATAGTTTATCCGCGTCAACCTGTTGATACCAAAGTTGTGCTTCCCCCAGTAAGTGGAAAGCAGCCAACTGCATTCTATCATAAGTTGTTGTTCTATGATGGTTAAAAAAAATATCTTACCTATACAACCAAATCAAAGGATCTTCGGACCCATTAAAAGTAGGAAAATAATGTTTAGTATACCTAGGTACAGTGCCTTCCCCTTGGTTGAAGTGTCCTTGCTGGCCAGGAAAGCTAGTGGGCCCAGCAAACTCATCCCCCCCTTTGTTATGCGAGTGGTCCTCTCCTCTTTGTCCTGAAATTGTGTTCCTTCCAGTCGTTAGCCCAGTTGTTAGGCTATCCATCCTTCCATTCAATCTTTCCATATAGAGATTAATTTTCTCCATGAATTGAGCCAATTTCTTTTCATTCTCTGCCTGACCTCTGAGCAAAAACTCCTTTAATTCCTTGTTGTTGATCTCCACCGTGTTACCCTGCTCCGATACCAAGTTGTTATGGTCCCTAGCCATGGATCTAGTAACTCATCGAGGTAGTTGTGAATCCAGCACGTTCAGAGGGTTTCTGATCATTGTAATGAATAAAAGACTACCTTTTCTCTTGTTGTGATCGTGTTTCTTGAAAAGGAGTTCCCTTTTCTTAGTTCTCTATGCAACCAGAAGATTAATAGGATTGTTTGAGACCCCACGAGTGAAACCCCTATTTGAGGTTCTCGTCAAGGAGTTGGGTTTCTCTACAATGCTGCTACTGATCACGTATGTAAAAGAAATAATTCACTAACCCTTCTAAAATCAGAAAAGAGATTAGAATTACCTCCTTGAAATGCAAATCAATCAACCAATCCGAACTCCTCTTCCCTGGTAGGGTTAATGCAAAACCTTTCTTCCTTTTTGGTATTCTTTGAAAGAGGCAAGGTCCTTCTTTAGCTCGGAAAAGAGTGATTAACTCCCTTCCTCCTTCCTATCTCGAGCAATCTAGATACCCACATAATTCACAATGAAAACCATGCAAGATCACGTCAAGAACAAACCTTGGAGCTCGTCATGGGGACCTCCCAATCCTGTTTAGCCTAATTCCAAACTTGCTTTCTCCTATTCCCTTAACCCTTAAATAGGGTATTTGACATCATAAGTTTTTAGGGAAAAAATACCAATTCTACCCCTATGTCCAAGCTCATTACATAATTAATGAAAAATTAAATTGAAAGCAATATAAATAATTAAAGTTAAGCTAGTTGACTCGATGAGTCATATTCTCCTCCTTTGGATGACTTGGTGTGCTATTGAGTCCACAAAAGCCATGAACAAGAGGGACTATACTACTTGGACGTGCCAAAAATAAATACCATTTCCACCAGTGAAAATAAGACAAGGCTATGACGCAACCGGTTGGGACATCCATCTTCACAATCTCTTCATTATATGTTTCCTACTCTTAAAGTCAGGTCCAAGTTTAATTGTGAAGTTTTTCAACTGAGTAAACATCAAAGGATTACATACTCAGCTCATCTAGAAGTCAAGAGTATTACACCATTTTCATTAATTTATACCGATGTATGGGGACCCTTGAGCGTCTCAAATATTTCTCAAGTCAGGTATTTTATTACATTTATTGATGACTTCACTCATACCACTTGGTTGTTTCTATTTAAGGAGTGTTCTGAGATACCATTGATTTTAAATATTTTCATGCTATGGTACTCACTCAGTTTGGTCAGAAGATAAAAATACTTCGGTTTGATAATGCCAAAGAATACATTTCCAATGAACTTGACTCTTTTTGTCAAGAAAAGGGCATTATCCATCAAACATCATGTACCTACACTCAACAAAATGGTGTAACCGAATAGAAAAATCATCATATTCTCGAGGTAGCTCAAGGTTTATTATGCCATGAAAGTTTCATACTTTTATTGGCCTCATCCTTACCGCATGCTTTCTTATAAATCATCTACAATCTTCTGTTCATAGTAATAAATCTCCTTACTCTATATTGTTACCAAATGATGATCCATTTTCACTACCCTTGAAAATATTCGGGTGTCAAAGTTTTGTCCATATTTCCTCCCCAAAATACAGTAAACTTGATTCTAAATCTATCAAGTGTATCTTTCTAGGATACTCTCATACACAAAAGGGTTATGTTTGTTATAATCCCACTTTTTAGTGTTTACTTGTGTCCAGGGATGACATATTTTTTGAAGACTCTCCATATTATTCTAACAATGCTCCTCCAGGTTTATCGTCAATACCAGGTTCTCCTTGACTAGTTGTGCCCCGTGCTACCAAAACTTCCCAACCCCCAGACACATCGGCTGACACTACACCTGCTGAGTTTACGGATCCCACCGAGGCAAGTCCATCTTCTCCATTTGTTTTTGGCCCACAATATGATACTCGTCCTATCGCACAAAGAAAAGAAGTCGGATCATGCACCATACCCTCTATGTCTCATCCCATATCAAATTTTGGGTCTCATCATCGTCTGTCCCCTGCATGTTGTCAATTTCTCTTTGCTATTTCTTCCATATTTGTAACACAATCCTATCAGGAGGCTCTCAAACATCTAGGGTGGAAGGCAACAATGGATGACGAAATGCATGCATTTTATGAAAATCAGACATGGGCTCTAGTCCCACTTCCGTCAGATAAGAAACCCATCGGATGCAAATGGGTGTTTACTCTGAAACACAATCCAGATGGGTCTGTGGCTTGGTTGAAGGCTTGCCTTGTGGCTAAGGGCTATACACAATGTTATGGAATTGATTATGAGGAAACCTTCTCTCAAGTGGCAAAAATGAACTCGGTACGTGTGTTATTATCTCTGGCAGCTAACTCTTCCTGGCAAGTATACCAACTTGATGTGAAAATTGCCTTTCTGAATGGGGACATCAAAGAAGAAATTTATATGCAACAACCACTTGGGTATGTGGTTGAAGGGAGTTAGCATGTCGACTAAAATAGTCCCCTCGTGCATGGTTTGAGAAATTTAGTCAAGCCCTCATACGAGCAAGATTTCACTAATGCTCTGGAGATCACTCGGTTTTTATTAAAAACACACCTAGGAGCAAGGTTCTGGCAGTATATGTTGATGATATCATTTTAACTGGTAGTGATTCTGAGGGCATCAAGGAAACAAAAGAAAAAATATGTGTTGAATTCAAGACAAAGGATCTTGGATTACTCAAATATTTTTGGGTATTAAAGTATTACAATCCAAATACGGGATTGTGATATCCCAAAGGAAGTATGCCCTTGATCTACTAGAGGAGATAGGAATGCTAGGATGCAAACTAGCAAACACTCCTATGGACTCAAATATAAAATTATGTGCAAGTACAGGAGAAGATGTAGATATAGGGAAATATCAGAGACTAGTGGGAAAACTTATCTTCATGTGTGTAACATGACCAGATATATCATATGCAGTAAGTGTGGTGACTCAATACATGCATAAACCACAACTTAGTCATTGGCAAGCACTTGAAAGGATATTACAATATCTGAAAGGACCTCCAGGAAGAGGGATTCTCTATTAAAATCATGGTCACTTCAACATCAAAGGATTCTCAGATGCAGACTAGGCCGGATCCTCAGATGATAGGAAAACTACTTCTGGATTTTGTACAATGGTTGGAGGGAATTTGGTTACATGGAGAAGTAAGAAGCAAAATGTAGTAGCATGGTCTAGTGCAGAAGCAGAATACAGAGCCATGGCACACAATGTTAGTGAACTCCTATGGATAAGATCTCTTCTCACTGAATTGGGATTCTACAAAGAAGCTCTAATAGATCTATATTGTGATCATCAAGTAGCAATACACAATACATCGAATCTAGTCTTCCATGAAAGAACAAAGCATATTGAAGTGGATTACCATTTTATACAAGAAAAGTTCCAAGCGGGTGTTTTATCTCTAAAACCTACATCACAAAGTCAAGTTGTAGATATTCTCACCAAGCCAGTCACTCACAAGACTTTGTCTACCATCTACAACAAGCTGGGCATCTACGATGTTTTCTTTTATGGTCCCGGATCTGACACAAGTATTCGTAGGGAGGAAGAAGAGGAAGACAAAGATCAAGCCAAAGGGAAGCTTAAAAACCCTAGGTTCGTTAAGGAGAAACACCTTGAGCTCGTTTAGGAGAGCTATAAGCCTATTTAACCTAAAATCAATGCTTGACTTTCTCATTACTCTTACCCCTTAAATAGTCTTGACCCTTACAAGGTTTAAGATAAAATATTACGAAATACCCCTATAAAAGAAATATTCCAAAAATACCCCTATAAATGAAATATTCCAAAAATACCCCTATGGCTTAAAATTGAAATAAAAAAGTAAATTAAATAAAATAATTAAAATAATAATGTTATTGCGTGCATAACATTACACCCCCTAGAAGAAAGAGCTTATCCTCAAGCTCGAAGGTAGGGTCTGCTTACCCGTGCCGACGTCCCCATCCGTTCTCAAGTATTAACTGCGGTATCTGTGTCAGCCAACTGGTCTGTAAAACTGGAGCATCTGACCAGAGAAGGAATATATATATATATATTTTTTTTTGCCTACATCACTTCCTGTAGTATACCTCAATATGACTAAGCAACCGAACAACAAGTTGAACTATCACCTACACCACTGGGAACTTTTGCTTTGACATTAACAGCCATTGTAGAATTCGGCCCAATGGTCGCCTCATTGGCAGAATGCAACATGTCCCCAATAACCTTAGTCTTTGTACCTAGTCCATGTTCAACAAATTGCCCAGCATACTCAATGGAAGGATATAATCGTGGTCTACTACTTTGGCCAGATCCACCAATTCAAGGTTCCACCTTTGGTGAAACTGCTCATCCATATCAAAAACATATGCAACACCCTCAGGTATCCCAACAACAAAGTTTTTGCTAGTTTTCCCAAGTACTACTACAGGACCTCCTGGCATGTACTCACAACCATGATCTCCAACCCCTTCAATCACAGCTTTAGCCCTTGAGTTATGCACACAAACCCTCTCAGCAACAGGTCCATCAAAATACGCCTACCCTCCAGGTGCTTCATAGAGAGCAACATTACCGATGACTATATTTTCCTTTGAATCAAATTGACTCTTTCTAGGAGGATACACTATAATCTTCCCCCTAGATAATCCCTTGCCTACATAGTCATGGTTGTCCCCTTCTAGCTCAAGAGTGAACCCTGGACAGAGGAATGCACCTAGGCTTTGTCCAGCACTGCTTGTTAGCTTCCCATGGATGTTATTTTTAGGTAGCCCATTTCTGTGGTATCTCTCTGTCACTTCATGACTTAGCATTGTGCCAATAGCACGATTCACAGAGCAAATAGTAATATCTATGTATACTTGCAGGCCACTTTTCCAAGCAGGTGTGCATGAAGCTATAAATTTCTTGTCCAAACCATGGTCCTATTTCTGTGCACAATATTGAGCTGCAGAATATTTTGCAGTATTTAGTTGCTGCTGGGGTGACTTATCATCACTGCAATAGCAGCAGCAATATGAGAGAGCAGCATCTTTGGCGCAAGAGCTCCACTAATGGGACATGTAGTAATAACAGAAAGTATTTGTGTTGTTGTCCTAGTCCAGTCAGAATTATTTACATCCTGTAGAGGAGTATCGGTTGTGCTCACAACAATAGATAATAGTGCGCCATACGTCACTGCTACTACTACTTTCTGAATAATCAGTACTGGTTTCAGCAGTGGCACAGTTGGTAACACTATTTTCTGCAGTGTCAAAACAGCGCTGTCCAATCCAGCAATGCCTTGGATTGCGCTGGAACAATAGGTTAAACTTCCATTCTTCCATTGACCACCATTGTGTACACTTTGACCATCAAGAAATTCTTTTTCCAAATCAACTGAAAGAGGATTTTTACTTGTTGAAACTGCATTGGAAGTCGATTGATCATCTTCTACCTCTGACTCACCAAGTTCCCTAGTCAAATCTACTAACAGTCTTCTCCTAACAGAGAATTGAGAAATCTTGTTTCCTTTTTAACTCTTTATTGTAGAAGGTGCTGATTCTGCTCTCGCCAGACTTGGTCTTTCTTGACCTGAAGAACCCTTTTGTCCTCCATAGAGAAAGTGGTCATTGAGGCTGCCATTAGAGGGATTTTCTTTGTTGTTTAGTACTCTCCATTTCTCTTCCCATTAACTATTTGGTAAAGAGTTAAGAGGAGTTCTAGGGGAAGCTGAACCTGAAGAAAGACTGCACCCTCTGGCAAATGTGGGCTTCACAGCACCAGAAATACTGGAAGAAGGAGATGAACAAGTATTTGTTTTCAGTGCTAGAGCTTGTAATGACTTTGCCTTGTCTATCAATTTCTTCAAGTCTACATTCTCAGGGAAATTCAGCAACCTCTGGAGACATGTAGTAGCATTTTCTGTTGCAAGAGAGAGGATCTTAACTACAGAAACATTGAAACAACCAATGCTGCAATGAATGCTCCTCGAGGAGATGTTAAGACAATAAATTGGGAACAGGAAAATTCTTTCAGCTTCTCATCATCTATGTTGTCATCCATGTTCTTCGAGTATAGGTGCACCCCTTGGTACTTGTCGACAGTCTCCTGATTATTCTGCTCAAACCCTCCCTTCAATTCCATCACACTTTCTGATTTCTTTTGTGCCTTCCCAACATACCACTCCTTGTCATCAACTTTTTTCCCATTAAACTCCACAACAGTTAGAGCAGCATCTTTTCATCCTCAAAGTTAACAAATCCAAAACATTTGGATTTCCCATATCCTTCTCTCATTACTACAGTGCTTGTAATGTTTCTACATGAACTAATCTCAAACCTACCCTGAATACTCAACAAAATTTCATCACCAACAGTCACACCTGGTTGAAGAATTTTGACAGACAGTGGACAATCAGCATACAAATCATCCAAAAGATTAAACATAAGGTTGCCAATTGGATAATGGACATGCACACTGCTGCATTTCTCGATGATAGGAAAATAAAACAGCAACCAAAAATATTTTTCTATCATGCCTGGCATCCCCAGATAAATTCCCTCTCGGAATTCATACGCACAAGCCCGAATTCCATCAATTGGGCACTGTTACTCTGCTTCACGGAACAGAGAACCTTCGTCCCCAATTTTTGAGCAGCGTTACTATTGTTCAGTCCCTTGGATCCCCTTCACCCCCCACTGAAAAATCGTACATACATATCAATTGAGGCCATGTTAGATGCATACCCCAAAAGACGTTGTTGTTGGTTCCCCGCTGGGCTGCCGAGGGCGAGGTTGAGCGGAAATTTGTCCGAATGAGCCGACAGAGTCTCCTCCTTCTCGCAGCCACTTGGAAATTTTCTGAGACATAGGGCTCTTGGAAATATTTCCTGGTCGGAACAGTGGCCGGAAAAATTTCCTTCTCCTGTTCGGGACTGAGTGTTGCTTGTCGTGGGCCTCGTTGGTGTGATTTCGGAATTTCTGGGTACCCTTGCCCTGCTTGGGATTTTTGGGCATGACGTCCCTGCTCGGAGATTTCCATCATCCCCAATTTTGGATTTGAGGTCGCACCCGAATCGTCCAACACCGACGATTTTGGAATTTCTCCTGTTTGGATTTATATTACGTCCTGTGAGAAAGGTTTTTTCAAAGTTGAACGCAAAGCAGGATTTTCCAACAAAGGTTGTGTTGAATAACCTTTCGATTTCAGAATTTTTGAGTCCCCATCATCTGAATTCCATGCCCGGGGTGACTCTGGAAATTTTTGCATCTTATGTTCAGGAAGATGTATGGCATCCAGTGGAAAAAGGATTGATGTCAAACCCCATTCTGGATTTTTCTATGAAGGAATTTTTGAGTCCTCAATTTTGGATGTCACCACCGCTGGAGAGACCGAGGGCTCTCTGATTTTTGGCGTCCCCTGCCTGTCCGAGCCTGTGTCTCGAGCGACTGCGGCAGCGAGTTTCTTCCTATCATAACGTTCAATAGAAGCTGCACACCATTCACGTATTCTTTCCAATTCGTTGTGGTGCTTGGAGATTTGAGGTCGTATGACCTTTTCTATGGCAACGATTTATTTCCTTGCATAAAAATTTCTAATGGAAGTTGCACGCCATTCACGCATTCGTTCCAATTCGTTGTGCCATTCACTTATCTCTTCCGCTTCTATTCTTTCCAATTCATAACGCCGTTCACATATTTCTTCCACTTCTTTGTGCAGGGCTATCCATTTTTCATGGGATATAGAATGGTTCATTGTGTTCCTGCTCTGATACCAATTGTTATGGTCCCAGATCTGACACAGGGATTCTTACGGAGGAAGAAGAGGAAAACGAAGATCAAGCCAAAGGGAAGCTTGAAAACCCTAGGTTCGTTAAGGAGAACGTACACCTTGAGCTCGTTGAGGAGAGCTCTAAGCCTGTTTAACCTAAAATCAATGCTTGTCTTTCTCATTACTCTTACCCCTTAAATAGGGTTGACCCTTACAAGGTTTAAGATAAAATATTACAAAAATATCTCTATAAATGAAATATTCCAAAATAGCCATGTGGCTTAAAATGGAAATAAAATAAAGTAAATAAAATAAAATAATTAAAATAGTAATGTTATTGCACGCATAACATTTTCTCACCCCCAACACTAGGGGGAGTGTTACAATGTGGGACCCACCATGATGCACGAGCAGGTGGGACCCACCATGAGGACGTGGGATGCCAAGAAGAGTCCTCACACAAGCTAACATGAGTTAAGAGGATAAGAAGCACAAGCTAAAATGAGTTATAAGACTTGAAGATCAAGTGGGACCCACAAAGATACCACTAGCTGGCAACCTTATCAATACGAGTTGAAAGATCATGTGGGACCCACAAGGACAAGGCCACGAGCTGGTCTCCTCCCTTATATTCACGTGATTGAAGAAAGAGTTCTAGTTCAACTCATATTAGTCTTCAAGTAGATTGTGTTGATAGACTTATATTAGAGAGTTAGAGTTGGAATGTAATTACGAGAATGAAAGGCTAATTGTATGAGGACTCTATCTCTTCCTCAACTAAAAATAGAAGTGTTGTAATTCGGAATTAATCAAGTTACACATCTCTTCTTGAGTTAATCTCTCTCTGTCTCTCTCTCTTTCCTTGGTGCACACCTCTTTTTTCTCTTTTCTTTTTCTTCTCTCTACCTAAGAGCTCTTCTTACCTTTTCTTCTTTTTCTTTCTTCTTTCTCTTGCTCGAAATATTGGAAAAGGGATCCTAAATTCAACAGGCTATTTTTTAGTGCTTCGATCTGTAGAAAACTGTATGATTTAACAACAATAGGGGAGGATTAGGGGGGATAACTAGAGCTCAAGGGGAACTCTGACCCCGAGCTCTAGACGGAGACCTCAGATTTTGTTTGGAGGTAAAATGAGTCTTGACGTTTCATTTCCATCTGGGCGTTACAAATATTTCACGTCAACATAAGTTTAGGAGAAAATTACAAAAATTCTTCTGAGGCATATTTAAACAGAAATAGCATAAAAACATAAAGGTAATTAAAAGATTTAGTACCCATTGACTCACCCACAGTGACGCTGAGTTACATGGCTTGCTACCAAGTTCACAACAACACTCTCCCCCTGGAGAAAGAGCTTGTCCTCAAGCTCGAAGGTAGGATAGGCTCGACGAAAAGTCTCCACGTATTCCCATGTGGCCACTGCTGCATAGGTGTTAGCCCACTGAATGAGAACCTCCCACTTGTTGTAAAGTTTACGAGCTGGCAAGGCTGTGGCAGGAGAGAAAATAACACGCCCCTCCATGATTGGTGGTAAGAACGATGGCAGAGGTGGTGCAGATCCCATGAAGGGTTTGAGGAGGTACACATGAAAGATTTTGTGGAGTTCACCGTCGGGAGGAAGGTGCAACTGGTACGCCTCTTGTCCAATGCGCAGAAGAACTAGCAAGGGCCCAAAGAATTTGGGTTAGAGCTTGTTCCTGGGCCCGATAAGAGACTGTTGATGGTATGGTTGTAAGCAAAGCCACACATATTCACTAGGGTTGTACGTCACATCTTAGTGGCCCTTGTCATAGTAAGCTTTCATTCTGGTTTGCGCGTTGTTGGAATTTGTGTTTGTATTGACCGGGCCAGTCCTTGTATAAGATCCGTGGGTTTCTTTCCTAACAGGTTCGAGCCTTTTAGACCAATGGTTTCTACATGGTATCAGAGCAAGGAGTTTAAGATCTCTTCATGGAGTTATTATGAAATTTGTTCAAGAAGTTGTAAAAGGAGTTCAGTCATAAAGAGATAAGTTCATTGTCTTCTTATTTACGTTTTTTTTTGTTTCCATTTCTTATTTACATACTCCTTTTTACTGTTTTTCTTTACTTCTTGAATTTTGAGTCACATCAAGTCAAGATAAATCTTTATATGTTGTAAAGATTTATTTCTATGACTAAATTGATGTTATAATCTTGACTCCTTGTAAATCAATTACAAGAGTGATCAAGATCATTTGCTGTTTGCATCTTATTAAGATTGATGGGTGAAATTCAATTACCTTTATGTAATTTGGATCCATCTCATTTGAGGTAGAATTCCAGCACATGTTGTTGTATCTTCTCCTACTTTAGGTTGCTCATGGGTTTGTGTTGTGTTGTTGGATGCCCATTACATGTTTGATGAAATGCCAACAGTCATTTACCCTTTGTAGTTCCATTTTTCTTAACTTCAACAATTGAATTTTTTTCTTATGTTGAAGTCTCCCATGAGCTGAAGATAAATCTCTTTCAAGTGTCTTGGTTTGTCATTAAATCTTCTCTAATTTTTTGTCTATTGCTCGTTTGTGTTGGAGTTTGGATTAAGGCCTAATCAGTTGCATCTACTTTCTTCTCTTTGTTCTTATGAATACAAGAGAAGTTGAGTGATGGCTGGAGGCACAAATTTGTTGATAATTTGGTGTTTGCCCTTGTGAAAGAAATTGGTTCTTGTTCTCTTTTGTTGGTGATTGATTTGGTCTACGGGTTCTTCAAATTACATAGAGTAATTTTTCTTTGAAGAAGGCCTTTTCCCTTGACCTCCATATTTTACTTGCCTCATCATGGAGATTGGATACAATAGTAATAAGAGTGATATACTCCGTATTACTACAATTCCACTTAGAGGTCTCTCCAATTGCATGAGCTGGTCACAATCAGTTCGGTGGGTTCTTATTACTCGTGACTTCTTGAGCCACGTTGTTAACTTTCCTCCTCCGATTGATGATGAAGATGCGTCCTACCACAAGTGGGTTAAGGATAATAACATGGTGATAAGTTGGCTCATTAATAGCATGGAAGAGCAGGTGGCCAACAATGTGGTCCACTTGGAAACCGCCAAGAACATATGGGACACTTGTGCCAAGCTTTACTCAAGCACTGCTTCATTAAAAAAAATATATGATGTCTTAAAAAACATGCTGGATACGAAAGATGGTATCAGAGCAGGTTGGTCCCGAGTTCGAGTCCCGCTCCCACCGAATTTTGTCCTGGGTTTTTCCAGGAGTTTGTCCCAGGTTTTTTCGGTGAATTTGTCCACGGGTTTTCCCGTGCAGGGGAGTGTTGGAATTTGTGTTTGTATCGACCGGGCCAGTCCTTGTATAAGATCCGTGGGTTGCTTTCCTAATAGGTTCGAGCCTTTTAGCCCAAAGGTTTCTACATGGTATCAGAGCAAGGAGTTTAGGATCTCTTCATGGAGTTATTATGAAATATGTTCAAGAAGTTGTAAAAGGAGTTTAGCCAATTGACCAAACAATTAAATTGCTCTATCACCTTCTTATCGTCTTCTTGTGTCTTTTAGGATCTCACTACGAAGCGGGTGATTGGTGGCGGCCATGAAAAGGGGGGTTTGTACTACTTCACTCTTCCACCATTAGCTGCATTATCGTCCACTACATCTGAGGCCCAACTTTGGCACAACCGACTTGGTCATCCATCTACCTCTTCACTTCGTTCTTTGGTTCCATCTCTAAAAGGACTTTCTAATATCAGTTGTGAGGTTTGTCAATTAAGTAAACATGTCAGGAGTACATATTCTCCTCGTCTTACAACTACAAGTGCTGCTCCGTTTGAGCTAATACATTCTGATGTATGGGGCCCTATATGTGTCTCAAATATTTCCCAAGTTAAATATTTTGTCATTTTTGTTGGTGATTTTACTCGAGTGACTTGGTTCTTTCTATTTAAAGAGCATTCCGAAATTCTTCCTTTGTTTAAAAATTTTCATGCTATGGTCTTGACACAATTTGGGAAGAAAATTCAAACCCTTAGATCTGATAATGCTAAGGAATACATGTCTCATGACTTCAAATCATTTTGTGAGAGTAATGGGCTTATTCATCAAACATCATGTGCCTATACTCCTCAACAAAATGGTGTTGTTGAAAGGAAGAATCATCATCTTCTTGAAGTTGCTCGGGGCCTCCTCTACTCCATGAAGGTACACTATTTCTATTGGCCTCATGCTATACTTACAGCATGCTTTCTCATTAATAGGTTACCTTCATCAGTCCTTCATCATAAAACTTCATACTCTGTGTTATTTAATGGTGAAGATCTTTTTTCTCTTCCTTTGAAAGTGTTTGGATGTACGTGTTTTGTTCATGTTACATCTCCACATAAAAATAAACTTGATCCTCGGTCTATGAAGTGTCATTTTTTGGGATACTCTCGCAACCAGAAAGGTTATGTCTGTTATAATCCTACCCTTCGGAGGATGTTTATCTCTAGGGATGTGACTTTCTTTGAGGACACTCCCTTCTACTCCTCCCATGATGCTCCTCCAGGATGGACTTGTCCTTCTACTACTCCTTGTCCGCTTGTGCCATTCAATCTTGAAGTGGATCCATCCCCTGATGCACCGGCCGTACCTTCACCCGTGGAGTTGTCAGATCCACCTGAGGTAAGTCCTTCTCCTCCTATGTATGGGCCTGAATTTGATACTCGGCCTATTGCTTTAAGAAAAGAACATCGCTCCTGTACCACTTCGCATCCTATCTCAAATTTTATGTCTCATCGTCGCTTGTCTTCCGAGTGTTTTCAGTTTCTTGTGTCCCTTTCTTCTTCTTCCGTTCCACAGTCGTATCAGGAGGCCCTGATACATCCAGGATGGAAGGCAGCTATGGATGAAGAAATGCACGCCTTATATGAAAACCAAACCTGGTACTTAACATCACTCCCGAAAGGTAAAAGACCGGTTGATTGTCGATGGGATTTTTCGGTGAAACATAATCCAGATGGATCGGTTGCTCGTCTTAAAGCTCTACTAGTTGCTAAGGGCTATACGCAGTGCTATGGGATAGATTATGAGGAGACCTTCTCTCCTGTTGCAAAATTGAATTTGGTACGCTTCATCTTATCTATTGCGGCTAACTCCTCATGGCCCGTCTATCAGTTGGATGTTAAAAATGCTTTTTTAAATGGTGATATCAGTGAGGAAATTTATATGGTTCAACCACCTAGTTATGTGGTTGAGGGGAGTTAGTATGCCAGTTAAACAAGTCTTTATATGGGCTTAAGCAGTCCCCTCGGGCTTGGTTTGATAAATTTAGTCAAACACTTCTAAGGTTTGGTTTTCATCGGTGCTCAGTTGATCATTTCGTATATTATAAAGATACGGTCAAAGGGAAAATATTATTGGCCGTATACGTGGATGATATTATCTTAACCAGTGATGATGAATTGAGCATATAAGAGGTGAAACAGATGATATGTCAGGAATTCAAGACTAAAGACCTTGATATGCTTAAATATTTTTTGGGTATAGAAGTTCTTTAATCCAAACATGGGATAATATTGTCTCAAAGAAAATATGTCTTGGATCTCCTTGAAGAAATAGGAATGAAGGGTTGTAGACCAGTTGACATACCTATGGATACAAATGTAAAATTATCTGTCACAAATGAAGAAGATATTAATATTGGCAAATATCAAAGACTCATGGGAAAACTGATTTATCTCACGGTAACTAGGCCAGAAATATCATATGTTGTAAGTGTGGTGAGTCAATTCATGCACAAACCACAAATTACCCACTGGTAGGCTTTAGAGAGAATATTACATTATCTAAAAGGAGCTCCAGGAAGAGGATTGTTGTATAAAAAACATGGGCACTTCAATATAGAAGGCTTCTCAGATGCAGATTGGGCTGGATCTCCTGATGATAGAAAATCTACATCAGAAAATTGTACTCTGGTTGGGGGAAACTTGGTTACATGAAAAAGTAAGAAGTAAAATGTGGTTGCAAGATCTAGCGCCGAAGCAGAATATAGAGCTATGGCCCATACCATTAGTGAACTTTTATTGATTAGGACCCTTCTTACTGAACTAGGTTTTTATAAAAAGGGGTCCATGAATCTGCATTGTGATAATCAAGCAACTATTCATATCACTTCAAATCCAGTTTTTCATGAAGGAACTAAACATATTGAGGTGGATTGTCATTTTATACGGGAGAAGTTTCAAGTAGGAATAATCTCTCTCAAACATGTGTCATCTCAAGAGTAAGTAGCTGATATTCTCACTAAACTCGTTACATATAAAATCCTATCATTTATATGTGGCAAGCTGGGTATTTATGATGTATTTTCTCCTCCAGCTTGAGGGGGAGTGTTGGAAGATGGGCTCAAGCCCACGAGCTCAAGACAAGAAGCCCACACGTCGAAGGAGTGGCATATGTGTAAAATATGGTACTTTCCATAAAGATGACATAGAAGTGTAAATATGTGTTCCTTTTATGTCTTTTGTTTTATCAAGTTGTAGCCCTAAGGGTATTGTAAAACTATAAATAAAGGCATTGGCTAAGAGGTAGGGCATTGAAGCACTCTCCTTTATTTCCACAAATTCGTCCAGCCCTCATCTTTCTTTTTGACGCAACCCTCTTCTCCCTTAATCCAAACTCTCTTCTTCCACGTTCTTCTTCTTCTCTTCTCCCTCTCTCTTCTTCTTCTTCTTCTTTCTTGTTGATCTAAAGTTCCTTTCATGAGATCCTAAATTCTACATGGTATCAGAGCAGGTTGGTCCCGAGTTCGAGTCTCGCTCCCACCAAATTTTGTCCTGGGTTTTTCTAGGAGTTTGTCCTGGGTTTTTTCGGTGAATTTGTCCACGGGTTTTCCCGTGCGGGGGAGTGTTGGAATTTGTGTTTGTATCGACCGGGCCAGTCCTTGTATAAGATCCATGGGTTGCTTTCTTAACAAGTTCGAGCCTTTTAGCCCAATGGTTTCAACACGCGTGTTGGAGACGTTGGGTGGTTGCTTGAAATACCTGATCACGGTCCAGTAGTGCCTGGTCCAGGGAGTCAATTCGGGTGGAACAGGCCATATAGGACAGCAACCAGGGCGTATCCCTGCCATAGAGGACCTTGAAGGGCATGGCTTACAAGGCGGTGTGGAATGAGGTGTTGTAGCAATATTCGGCCCAGGGGAGCCATTCCAGCCACCGGTACAGGCGGTGTCCCACGATGCACCATAAGTACACATCCACCGTTCGGTTAACAACCTCCGTCTGCCCATCTGAATGCAGGTGATAAGAAGAAGAAAAGTTCAGCTTAGTACCACATAATCAGAAAAGCTCTCTCCAAAAGTGGCTAGTGAAGATTGCATCACAGTCGCTCACAATGTATTCTGGAAGGCCATCCAGATGAACAATCTCGTCGAAAAAAACTTGAGCAACTTGGGAAGCCATATACGGATGAGCCAATGGGATAAAGTGAGTATACTTGGAGAATCTGTTAACCACCACCAAGAGGACAGATTATCCAGCTGCCTTGGGAAGGCCATCAATGAAGTCCATGGAAAGATCAGCCCAAACCTGTGATGGAAGGGCGAGTGGTTGACGGATGCCCACGGGTGGTAAATGTTCAGCCTTGTTGGGTTTACATGTATGGCACGAGGTGACATACTTAGCAATTACAGACTTCATGCCTTGCCAATAAAAATTGGCCCTAATCCGATGCAGTGCCTTTTGAACTCCCTCATGCGTGCTATCATGGTATGTTGAAAAAATGACAACAACCAAGGGGGAGGAGTGCGGTACATATATACTATCACTATACATAACAATGTCATCCCGAATGGCCCACCTGAAGTCCATGGTTCCTACAGTGATCTTCTAAGATAGCTCCCAGAGAGCAAGGTTAGTCCTCTAGTCCTCTTTAATGGAAACAAACAAGAGAGATCTGGGCTGGCTAATCTCATAGATTTGTGGTGGTTCCTCCAGATGTCAGGATAATGCATTAGCTACGTTGTTCAATTTTCCCGGCTTGTGTTCCACTATGAAGTCAAACCCCAATAATTTACTGATCTAGTGTTGCTGTGGCGATGTCAAGATGCATTCCACTAGCAGAAATTTTAGGCTGTAGTGGTCTATGTGGATGAGGAAAGTGCTTCCCCACAAGTAGTGCCGCCAGTGTTGAACTGCCTTGGCCAACCCAATCTGGTTGCACTCATAAGCTGGTAATTTCTGGTGATATGATGCTAGCTGCCAACTAAAATATGCGATAGGGTCCTATTCTTGCTGTAGGACCACAAGCGTCACACACCACCACAAATAGGGACTCAAAGTCGGGTAGTTGCAGGACCAGAGTAGAAGCTAAAGCCTGCTTGAGTGCCATGAAATATTCCGTTGCTGCCTCCCCCTAAACGAAGGCGTTGTGCTTGAGGAGATTGGTCAATGGACTGGCCAGTGGACCATAATTTTTTATAAATTTCCGATAGTAGCCTGCGAACCCCAAAAATCCCCGTAAAGCCAAAATGTTTTGCGGTTGCGGCCATTTGGTGATTGCTATGATTTTTTTTGGGTCCACTGTGACACCTGCTGCTGAAATGATGTGGCCAAGATAGGCTACACATTTGGAGCATTTGACGAATAAGTGATGTGCTCGGAGGAGTTGGAAGACACGCCATAAGTCTTCAAAATGTTGTGCTCTTGATTTGCTATAAATGAGAATATCATCAAAGAAAACCAACAAAACTTTGTGGAGATAATCATGGAATACCTCATTCGTCAAAGCCTGAAGGTGGACGAGGCATTGGATAACCCAAAAGGCATCATCACAAATTCGAAGTGACCATGGTGAGTATGGAATATTGTTTTCTTGATATCTGGCGGGTGCATTCTGATTTGGTGATATCCCGATCTCAAATCCAGCTTGGTAAAAAAGGTTGATCCATGTAATTCATCTAAGAGCCCGTCCACCACTGGAATGGGAAACTTGTCTTTGATGGTCTTGGCATTGAGCTCCTTGTAGTCCACACAGAACCGCCATGTGTCATCATGTTTCTTAACTAGGATAACCGGCGAAGAAAATGGGGAACGACTGCTGTGGATAATGCCCTATTCTAGCATGGTCTAGCATTGCCGTTCAATTTGATCTTTATGAAGGTGTGGGTATCTGTATGGTCTAACCACTACTGCATTTGAGCCGGCTTTTAAACAAATACTGTGGTCATAGTGCCGCAATGGGGGAAGCCTGGTTGACTCCCAAAACGTTGGTGAACTCCGCAAGTAATTGGTCCATGTTGATGGCCAGTAATTTCTGCTCATGTAATAGGTGGACATGGGACCCGACTATAGTATGACTGCCCTTTAACAACACAGATTTTCCTTCCGCTACAAAGTTCATCGTTAATGCCGAGAAGTCCCACAAAATGGGGCCTAATGTTTGTAGCCACTTAACCTCGAGGACCATATCAAATCCGGCGAGAGGGATGACAAAAAATGCAGTGGTAAAGTGAGTGTTACAAACGGAAAATTTTACCTTCTTGCTGACCCTGTATCTCGGAACCTTCTCCCCATTTGCAACTAAAACTATGGCAATTGGGTGACGTTTGATTCCTAGTCGGAGGTGTTTCACCACTGTCATGCTGAGGAAGTTATGTGTGCTGCCTGAGTCAACTAATCACACTAGTTCCTGGTCAGATACTTTGGCTCATACTTGCATGGTTATGGTTGACTTCTGTCCGGTAATAGCATGTAAAGAAATTTCTGGTCTGGCCTCCTCTGGAGCATCTGCGGTTGGTTCTTCTTCCTTGTTCCATGCTCTCAATTTCAACCAAAACAAATGTTTACATTGGTGGCCCGGCCATTATGGTTCATCACAACTATAGCAGAGGTTCTTCACTCGTCGGTCAGCCATTTCCATCCTCGTTAATTTTTTTATATATGGGGGTTGGGAGTTGCTGCTTCTAGGGCCTGCTGCCACAATATGGCCTGGTGTAGATCTTGGTCGTGGCACTAGTGGCCCTATCACTGGAGGAGAATAATTCCCCCCTCCCCCTTGTCACCCGGGTGCACTGGTTCTCCCCCTTGCCAGCCACTCCTCTTATTCTGAAAATTCTATATGGCTTCCATTGCCCGAGCCAACTTCATCACTAGCAACAAATCAGTAGGCACATGGAGTTCAACTTCCAGTTTCAATGAATCATTAAGCCCCACTATGAACAAATCAACATGCTGGTCTCTTCGAACTAGGTTGCAGGCTCGAGCTATTTTTTTCCTAAAATTGAGTCTGGTATGCTTCCACCGACCCGGTATGTCGTAACAAGACCAAGTCCCCCAGAGGATTGCTGTAAGCTGGAGGTCTGAACCTTATTGTGCATAGCTCTTTACTTTTTCCCAATCTACGACTAGGAGGTCCAATTCTAATTGATAGAACTAGAGTTGAGCTTCATCCAGCAAATGGAAGGCAGCTATGCTAACCTTGTCCATGTCAGATGTGCCTTGGTGGGCAAATTTTTTTTCACATCAATGTAGCCATATTAAGGGGTCAACTGACCCGGTGTAGGTGGGAAAATCAAATTTGTGTATCTGGGTATTGACCCTTTGCTTTGTGCCGGTAGACCACTGCACCCAGAATGTTGTTCTCCCCTTTTGTTGTAAGAGTGTTCTTCCATCCTTCGTGTATTCTTTGGGGGTTGGTTTAATCCCGCCACAATCTCTGAAACTCTGCTTATGATCTATTCCATCATCTCTGCCATTCAAGCTTCATTTTCTGTCCTCAATTCTCTGGCAAAGTTTCTTAGTTCTTAACCTTGGGACGGTTCCCCCATGTTATGTTATGGACTCCATAGCATCTAGAGTAATTAGTAGACTTAGGGGTTAAATTATGTAATTTCCAGGTTTTAGCAATTAGCAAGTTTAGATGTAATTTCCATCAAATTAGTGGCCCTTTGTTTGGCCTTTGCTAGTGTGCGTCAACCCTAATCCTCTTATATGGATGATAGGTTCTGAAATGAAGGTTAAACATTGATCAATTAGCCTAACAGAGATCGAATTCTCTCTTTCTCAAAATTTCCTTCTAAAGCTTGATCCCTTTCAATCATAGGTCGTTCAAAAAATTCAAAGCCTCTCGTATGAACGAATCACAATCTGGAATCAAGAGGAGATCGTCGGGTGACTCGATCCATGGCAAGGGAGCTTAACAACGTGGTATCAGACAAGACCACCATCGGTGATTCATCTTCTTCGAATGATATGCACAATCTTATTGAGGAACTTCGAATGGAATCCCAGAATTCCATTGCCACTGTTCGAACAGAAGTAATGGAGATTTGGGAAGCCTTTAATCAATTCACTCTTCGTATGGGAGAGTACATGGCGTGGGACACTGCCCTTTCGAGCAGTTCAAATAGGCATTCCGACCACCATCCCCCTCCCCCGCCACCACCAATGGCTCCTCTGCATCCAGCGCATCCAATTCCAGGAGGGCCTCACGGTAACTGCCACTCCACCGTGCCCAGGTATACCAAACTTGACTTTCCCACTTATGATGGGTCCTCAGACCCTCTGATATGGTTGCACCGGTGTGACCAATTCTTTTGGAATCAAAGAACCCAACCCGAGGACAGGGTTCCTTTAGCTGCATTCCACATGCTCGACAAAGCGCAGCTGTGGTATCATCAATTTCACTCTGAGCATCCTATTTATGATTGGGAGAATTTTAAAGATTATTGCATGTTGAGGTTTGGTCAAAATGCCTGAAGTAACCCTCTGGGATATTTGGTCAACCTCAAACAAACGGGTTCCATAGAGGTTTATTAGAAACAAGTTCAAGAACGGCTGGCACGAGCCAATAGGTATGTGTGTCTGACTCAATATGTTCATTTATTTACTGTTGAACTAGTGGAAGCCCTTCATCTTGAAGTGGAATTACATGACCCACTGGACCTAGCACATGCTATGAATCTTGTCCGTACTCTGGATGCTAAACAACAGGTCTTGAAAGAGTCCCTTGGGTGTAGGCCTTCATGGCCAGGCTGGGTAACCACTGGTGCCCCACCCACCTTTGCCCCCCCAATGTGCCAAGGCAACAATCCTTCTCACATATCCAAACCACCCAAGGACCACCGCCACAATACTTTCGTCGCCTTTCTAAATCAGAGATGGAATGGAGGAGAGCCAAAAACCTCGAGGAGAACATCGGGTGACTCGATCCATGGCAAGGGAGCTTAACATGTTAGCCTGCTCTGATACCAAGATGTTAGGGTCTCAAGTCATGGATCGCATAACACAGTGAGGGACGGATGGATCCAGTGCTATGAGGGAGTGGGCCCACTGATCTGGACTGGTCTGGACAGCAACAGTGACTGTGAGGGAGTGGGCCCACAGATCTGGGCAGATCGGGACAGCAGGTTACTGCTGTTGCTTAATGAAATGTGAATTTTATTTATCACTGTAGCTCATCGATAGGGAAGATGCAACTCACTGAAGGTTGGCCAGATCGGATTGCAACCTCCCTGCTGTCACCGGGGGACTGGAAATCCACCATTGTCGTGCTCGATGGCTGGAGACCAAGGGACCACAGGTGGCTTAATGTCTAAACAGAGCTCTGCTGTTCTAGTGGAAATCCAACAGCTCCTCTCTGCTGTCATCATGATCAAGAGCCTCCTCTACACACGAACTACGCTTCTGCCCTGCTGTAGGAAGCTACCTACCTGCTTCTCTCCGACCACCTCAGCAGCAACTCTCTGAGGTGTTGCTTCGTCTTCCCAGTGCCTGGTTTCTGCCGTGAAACACCATGAACAACAACAGCTAAAACCAGAGAAGCGTCGGCTGCTGTTCAGTGCTTCGATCTGTGGAAAACTGTACGATCTAGCAACAATAGGGGAGGATTAGGGGGGATAACTAGAGCTAAAGGGGAACTCCGACCTGAGCTCTAGAAGGAGACCTCAGATCCTGTTTGGAAGTAAAATGAGTCTTGACATTTCATTTCCATCTCTGCCTTACATATATTTCACGCCAACAAGAGTTTAGGGGAAAATTTAGAAAAATGCCCCTGAGGCATATTTAAACAGAAATATCATAAAAATAGAATGTAATTAAAAGATTCAGTACCCAGTGACTCACCCACAGTGCCGCTGAGTTACACGGTTCACTATCGAGTTCATAAAAGCTGGCAATTCCATTGACCAGTCTTCTCAAGTGGGCTTTAGCTTCCACTCTAGTCCTGCAATTGCCTGGCTTTGAGGCCTTATATGTGGTAGAGTGTGATGCTTTTGGGGAAGGTATCGGGGCGGTACTACAACAAACACAACATCCTCTTGCATATTTTAGCCAAAAACTAGCAGCACATCACTTAAAATTACCCACTTATGAGCGAGAGCTGGCCAAGGCGGTTCAACGTTGGCCGCCCTACTTGTGGGGACCCACCTTCCTCATCCGTACGGATCATTACAACCTCAAATTTCTGCAAGAACATGTTGTGGTCCCTTGCCAAGGATCTAGTAACTCAGCTTGGGATTGGTGAATCCAGAATTTGAAGGACGAATTCGGCATTGGAAGGTGTTGCTGCTCTTGGTTAAGAGGTATAGGGACCTCTTGTTGAACTCGGAAAAGAGGTTGATAGACCTCTTGCTTCTCACGGGAAGGGAGGTTGAGAAACCTCTTGTTGTTCACGGAAAAGTGGTTGAGAGACCTCTTTGTTCTCAGTAAGGGATTATGGAAAAAGAGAAAATAAAAAAGGGGTAAGAGAGAAAATCAGATTCAAAAGGGAACCTGGACCTAGAGCTCATCAAGGAGAACTCCAAATCCTAGAGCTCGTCAAGGAGAACTCTCTACCCTGTTTAACCTAAAGTTAGACTGACCTTTTCTCTTTCCTTTCACCCCTTAAGTAGGGTTTACGCTAACAAGGGTTCAAGAGAAAGAATTACAATAATGCCCTTGTGGCTAACAAACTCATCTATTGAAATAAAAATGAAGTCAAAGTAAATAGAAATAAAAGCAATTAACTTAATACTAAATGACTCAGCCACTGCGCCTCTGCATGACTTGGAGTTCATAACATCACTCCCCCCGTGGAGAAAGTGCTTGTCCGCAAGCACGAAGGTAGGGTATACGTGCCGAAATGTCTCCACATCTTCCCAAGTAACATAGGTGGCATATGTGTCAACGCACTGGGTGACACAAGAGATGTAAGCGTTCCAATATAACACCCCAGATGGAGAGATTGTGGTATCTGAAACCCTCCATTGGTTGCCCCCGTTTGCAGAATGGTCCACCAGAATTTTTTTTGTGTGAGAATCCAACTCTGCCAGAATAACGTGCTGCAGTAACCCACCACACGGTCAAGTGTTATGGACTCCATATCATCCCGAGTTATCAACAAGCATAAAAATTAAATTAGTTGTAATTCAATTCATTAGGGGTTTATTTGTAATTTGTTGAACTTATGGCCTTTGGCGTGTTTTCCCTAATTCCCATATAGGGATGTGAGATGAAGGAAGAAACTAAGCATTGAGTAAATTAGTTTTAGCCAGGTCAGATTCTCCCTCAGAGGTCTAGGTCGGATCCTCCATCACAGATCCAGGTCGAGCTTCCTTCAAAGCTCAATCCATTCCATTCTGATTCCACCATTACACGTTCCAAGAACAGGAGTTCTGTCCCTGCATCAACAGTCAATCTGGAGGGAAGATAGGGAAGAAGGGTGAAGAGATCCATGGCCCGGGAAGATCCTAACATCTTGGTATCAGACAGATCCAACCTTGGGGATTTCTCTTCCCTAGAGGATTTGCATCAGCTTATTGATGCAAATCGTCAAAGATTAGATGCTGGTATTGATGATCTTCGCACTTCAATAGAGACCATGAATACGACGCGTGAGCTCCTTATCCGACGAATTGATGAAGGTCGGGGTCGAGGACCATGGCCACTAGCTGCCTATTCTCCTCAGCCCGAGCACCACATGCCACCACCACCTCCTCCACCACCGCTGCGCTACCCCCATCCACATATGGCACCTCACATCCAAGGACCAAATTCGGTTCCCAGGTATGTGAAACTCGACTTTCCAACATTTGATGGGTCTAAGGACCCCTTGATATGGTTCCATGAATGTGATCAGTTCTTTTACCATAAAAAAACATTGGTAGATGACCGGGCCCAGTTGGCCGCATACCATATGCTCAAAGAAGCGCTCCTATGGTTCCACCAATTTCGAAATGAACATTTGGTTCAGGATTGGGAGACATTTAGACACTCTTGCATGATGAGGTTTGGTCCTTCAGCCAGTAGCAATCCGTTGGGAGAATTAATCAATTATAAATAGATTGGCCCACTTGATGTGTACCAAAAGACCTTCCAGGAATGTTTGACCAGAGCTACTAATTTTGTCCAGCCCTCCCAGTATGTTCAGATCTTTACTACTGGATTAACTGAGACCCTACGTCTAGAAGTTGAATTACATGGCCCAAGAGATTTGGACCACGCTATGAATCTGGCTAGGACAATTAATACTAAACAGCGTGTTCTAAAGGACTCACTGATCAGAAAATTAGCTTGGCCAGGCATGATAAATACCTTTGCGCCATCACCCTATTCAGGGCCTCCTCGTTCAGGTCCTACAGTAGCCGAGCGTGCAGAGAATTCTACCTCCACACCACCAGTCCCTTACATAAAAAAATTAAATAGACAGGAGATGGAACAGAGGAGGGCCAAAGGCCTTCATTTTAATTGTGATGACTAGTATGTCCAGAGTCACATATGCAAAAAATTGTTCAGTGTAATTCTCTGTGCGGATTCTGAGGATATCTTACCCGAAGAAGACATTGTTGAGCCAGACCATGATGGCCCAACTATTTCACTACATGCCATGACTGGCCTACGCAGTTCTAACACAATGCAAGTTCAGGCACAATTGCACCTTCTACAATTACTAGCCTTAGTTCACTCGGGTAGCACGCATAACTTCATCAGTCAGACAACCATAGAACAACTTGGGTTAGTAATCCAGTAGAACATAGATCTCTCAGTCTCAATGGCCAATGGGGCTAAAATCGCCAGTGTGGGTATCTCTACAGCCACCCCCTTTTCTATTGAGGGCCACTCTTTTATTGCCGATTTCTTGGTAATCCCTCTGGTCGGATTTGATTTGGTACTCGGAGTTAAATGGCTCCAACTGTTGGGGCCTATTTTATGGGATTTTCAGGCCCTGACCATGACCTTCACAAAGGTCCAGCATCAGATAACCTTGCATGGCACACATGCTACTGTGCCCTGCACACTTCAGGCAGTTCAGGTCCAGAGCACCGAGTTCTGTAAGTTGTCTCAATTACTTACAGACTTTGGAGATTTTTTTCAGGCACCTTCTACTCTTCCGCTTATTCGCCATTGTGATCACCGCATCAGAACTTATAGAAAGATGAGATTGAGCGCTAGTGCCAATATATGATCGCCCAGGGAATTATTCAGCCCAACAGGTCTCCTTTCTCATCCTTGGTGTTACTGGTCAAAAGCATGACAAGTGGTGGAGGTTTTGTGTGGACTACAAGCAGCTCAATGCTCAGCCAATTAAAGATAAATTTCCCATTCCGGTGGTGGACGATTTGTTAGATGAGTTACATGGCGCAACTATCTTTACCAAGCTGGACTTGAAGTCAGGTTATCATCATATTCGAGTTCATCATTCAGATGTGGAGAAGACCATGTTCCATATGCACCATGATCATTTCAAGTTCCTCGTCATGCCCTTTGGTCTCTCCAATGCGCCATCCATATTCTAGGCCCTCATGAATGAGTATTTAGCTCTTTATTGCGGAAATATGTTCATATTTTTTTTTATGATATATTGGTGTATAGCAAACACTGGGATGAGCACCTTCAGTACCTTCAACAGGTATTTACTCTTCTCCGCTCCCATCATTTGGTTTTAAACAAGTCCAAATGTTCTATGGGTACCTCTGAGGTGGCATGCTTGGGCCACATTATTTCAGCAGTTGGGGTGAAGGTTGAACAAAGCAAGATTCATGCAGTCACAGACTGGCCTCCTCCCACCTCCATCACAGTGTTAAGGGGATTTTTGGGCCTAGCTGGCTATTTCAAAAAATTTATCCCCAGCTATGGCCAGATTGCAGCGCCACTCCACAACCTCCTCAAGAAAAATGTTTTCACCTAGTCTAAGACAGTGGATCATTCCTTTCAGCAGTTGAAGGACGCATTATCTTCAGCGCTGATTTTGCAGATCCCGGATTTTGATGAGTTGTTTGTAGTGGAATGTGATGCTTCGGGCGGAGGTAAAGGTGCAGCTTTACAACAACAAGACCACCCGATCATTTATTTCTACCGACAACTTGGCCAACACCATCACAAACTAGCAGCTATGAAATGGAATTAATCGGTTTAGCTAAAGCAATCCATCATTGGCGACCTTATCTCTGGGAGCACACATTTATTATTCGAACCGATCATTGCAGCTTAAAGTATCTTCTTGAGCAGCGTCTCACCACCTCCCCTTAGCAGCATTGGTTGAGTAAGCTAATGGGTTTTGACTTTAGCGTTGAGTATAAGCCTAGCAGTTTGAATCTCAGGGCCGATGCCTTGTCTTGCCGGGATGTTCCTGAGCCACACTTATATGCTATCAGTCAGCCCAGACTTCTTTTGTTGGATTCTATAAAGGAGGAGACACAACAACATCTGGAACTCATTGCTTTATATCATGATATTCAACAGGGGACATTAGATATCCATTGGACGATCTAGGATCATCTTATCTTGTTCAGGAACAGGATTTTTTTGTACCACTCCTCGCCACTTATTCCAAGTATCTTAGCCTCTTTCCATGACAATATACATGAGGGCTGACAAAAAAGATATTTCCACCTCTGTCGAGATTTTTATTGGAAGGGTATGAAAAGCAGTGTAACAGATTATGTGGTAGCTTGTCAAACTTGTCAACGGAACAAAGCCCAATCATTAAGTCCAGTGGGGTTGCTCCAACCACTTCAGCTACCGTCATAGGTATGGTCAGATATTTCCATGGACTTCTTTGATGGCCTTTCCCCCTCTTCTACTAAATCCTTTATCTTTGTTGTGGTTGACCGCTTCTCCAAGTATGGCCATTTCCTCCCTTTGGCGCATCCCTACTCAGCCGCTCACGTGGCTCAGATATTCATGGATAACATTGTTAGGTTACATGGGATGCCTGCGTCCATTACCAGTGACAGGGATGCCATCTTTACCAGTACGTTCTGGAAAGAACTATTCGAGCTGCAAGGCACAAAATTGGAGTTCTCTTCCACCTACCATCCATAGACGGAAGGTCAGACGAAGGTCGTTAACAGGACGATTGAGATGTATCTCCGTTGTTTTGTGGGGGACTCACCTAAAAATTGGGTTAAGTGGCTGGCATGGGTAGATTTCTATTATAATACATCATACCACAACACCCTTGGCACTACTCCATTCAAGGTAGTATATGGCAGAAATCCGCCTCAGTTTTTGTGATATGTACCAAGTACATCCAAGGTAGCCACCTTGGACCAAGCTTTAGCCGAAAGGGACGCCATGCTCAGTGAGGTGCGCACTCATCTCTTGGAGGCCTAACATGCTATGAAATTATCTTATGATAAGAAGCACCGGGAAGTTTTCTTATTTCCCGGGGATTATGTGTGGCTACGTCTCCAACATTATACGCAACTTTCACTGACCGCCTTGAAACGTCACAAACTCTCCCTGAAATATTATGGACCCTTTCAGGTGCTGGACCACATTGGAACAGTTGCCTACCGTTTGCAGCTTCCATCAAAAGCTAGGATCCACAATGTGTTTCACGTCTCCCAATTGAATGCCTTCCAGGGAGACTCTCCATTGCTACACACCCCTCTGCCACCGCTACATGAAGGTCAGGTCCTTTCTACTCTAGCCTAGGTGTTGCAGGCTCACCGTATTCAGAGCGATTGGGAGGTTCTAGTGCAGTGGGCTGATGCTGACCCCAATGACACTACATGGGAGCCCTTAGCCGCTTTCAGGGCTCTCTACCCCTCTTTCGAACTTGAGGACAAGCTCTTTCTCCAGGAGGGGGGTGATGTTATGGACTCCATAGCATCCCGAGTTATCAAGAGGCGTATGAATTAAATTAGTTGTAATTCAATTCATTAGGGGTTTATTTGTAATTTGTTGAACTTATGGCCTTTGGCGTGTTTTCCCTAATTCCCTATATAGGGACGTGAGATAAATGAAGAAACTAAGCATTGAATAAATTAGTTTTAGCCAGATCAGATTCTCCCTCAGAGGTCTAGGTCGGATCCTCCCTCAGAGGTCCAGTTCGAGCTTCCTTCAAAGCTCAATCCATTCCATTCAGATTCCACCATTACACGTTCCAAGAACAAGGGTTCTCTCCCAGCGTCAATAGTCAATCTGGAGGGAAGAGAGGGAAGAAGGGTGACGAGATCCATGGCCCGGGAAGATCCTAACATCAAGCAACCAAACAACAGTCTGAACTATCACTTGCTCCATTTTGGCAAGACCATGACTAGCCAAAAAGATGTTCCACCATAATCTTCAAAAGCCCATGTGAGAATAAACCCACCATTGCTACGAGACATCCAGGAATACAGTGTCCGCCCATCATTGCATTCCAACAAATTAAATTCTTTTGTGAGATTTGGTTAAAGACTCTTTTAGTATCATCCACCTGAAGTGCCTTCACAGGCATATCATGTAACTAGGGAGCAACATCATACACCCTACATAATAGTGGTTGGGCAGTTTCAATTTGAGACACAACTCTAATTTTTGAAATCCAAACATTCTTAACTACTGCTGTCTGCTCAAGTTCTTCCACTGTACCCTCACTTTTTTGTACATAAACTGCTACTCTAGGATCATTCTGCATATCGTTTTGAACTCCACAAAACAGTATGGTTTACGGCCCTGGCTAATTCTGTGTATGTAAATCCAATTTCTGGGACACGAGCAATTTCAAGACTTGGACCGAGTTCAATTAGCTAGTCCATGAAGACTCTGTTGTGTAAATCGAACTCATACTCTTTCATGGTTCCATAGTGCCATGTAAACGTAGCTACCATGAGAACAACCACAAAGAAGATGAGAAACCCTGCACCTACATGAAGATTTAGCACACAAGTTGAAAAATACATAACTGCTATGGTTCCACAAAAATTCCAACACACGGCAGAGATCAGTATTTTCTTCTTGTCCCTTTGATAAAAGATTGAGGAGCACTGGTAAGGTTCCCCAATTTGCAGTAACCAGCCATGAGAGCCTTCCATGCTGGTACCTGCTATAACAAACAAAATGAGCAGCTTTGATTTCTCTATATTTGGCATACATGTCAACTAAGGTCACTACCAACTTGCTACTCATAGAAATATTGTCTCTATGAACCAAGTCATGAATCCACAGACTAATATCTAAGTCATTCAATTGGGCACAAGCAGAGAGGACTGAAATAATAGCAACACCCTCTAGCTTAACACCTACAGATATCATTTTTTTGAAGAATCCAATAGCCTCTTCATGTGGCCAGTGCTGGGCATACCCGACAATCATATTAGTCCACATCTTTTGTTTGTTGGAAGATTTTGGAAGAACTCGTCACTAAGCTCAAGCGCCTCATGGAACTGACCTACTCAACTGAGAACAACCACTCTGTAGGCATAGTTTTTAGTCTTTGGAGCCTGTCCACATTCATCAAATTGCCCAGCATCCTTTACTAAAATACCATGAGCATAAGCATTGAACAAACACAAGTAAGTTACCTCATCTAGTCCAACGCAATGAGTTTGCATTTTACCAAACAAGTCAAGTGAATCCCTGCATAAACCATGTGCTGCAAAACCAACAGCTTCCTCTATGGATCCACGCGTAGGATACATGAAAATCATGAAATTTCTCAAGGCCAAACACAACTCCAAGACATTGTGGACATAAGATGGTGCGTCTTTCTCCCTTGCTCCAGAGCACCAAGGTGAGCACAACGATTAGCCATGCACCAGAAATGTGCAAACTTGGGGCTGCTATCATACATAGTCAAGATGTCATTAAAATACTATTGGCCCTCTCACATTAATCTTGCACGAATACAAGCACATAACAGACCAATAATTGTAACTTCATCGGCCAAACCCATGGGACTACTGTTATGGTCCCTAGCCATGGATTTAGTAACTCGGTGAGATACTCTTAATTCCAGCATGTACACGGTTTTAAACTCTGTAAAGAACCAAGAATTTCATCTCCAACCACTATAAGTTGGAAACAAAATTCCTTTTTCTCTCACAAATGGGTTCAAACACTATTCACGCTCATAAATTAATAATAGAACTTCAGCTTTATGAACTTAGGAAAATAAATTCTCTAAGTTACCTTTTGAATACCGTCATCAAGAATTCGAAATTCTTCTCCTCTGTTTTGCCGTGAGGGAAGAAGAGTCCTCTGTTTTGCCGTGAGGGATAAATAGGACTGCTTCTTGCAGCAGTGAACCACGAAAATTCCTTCCCCTTCCTCCTGGTTCCGTTAGTGAAGCCAATCCCTTTTTTGCAGCTCGGAATTGGGTAAGGTTTGACCCCCTCTCAAGAGACCTCCAGCCAGCAACTCCTCTGCCGTCGCCTTGGCTTAAGAAGGGGTTCACGTAACCCTTCTTCCTTCTTAGTTCCGTGAAAACACCAAGGCCTCTCTCCACCACATTAGGTAGAGATTAACCCCCTTTTCTCTTCCTTTCTCACTCACCCAAGACACCCACGAATTCACCAATATAACCCAAGAAAACCCAGAAAAGACTCATGCCAAGAACCCTAGCAATGGAGCTCGGGAAGACCCTAAATTACCCTAGTTTAAGCTAAATCCGAACTTCCTTTATTTCTCCATCCTTAACCCTTAAATAGGGTAATTAACATCAACATGGGTTAGGGTTATAAAACCCAATTCTACCCCTACCTTTAAGTCTTATTACAAATCAATAAAATTCGAATTTAAAAGCAACATAAATAATAAAAGTAAAGTAGATGACTCAGTCTTATTGAGTTTTATGCGCCGGATCTAACACGCGAGGAAGACGATGAATAGGGAGGATTGTTGTGATGTTTTGAGCCTTCGAAGGGAGCTCAACCCTGGACCTCAAAGGGAGAATCTGACCTAGACCTCAGAGGGGAGAATCTGACCTGATTACAACTAATTAATTCAATGCTTCCCTTCTCATTCATCTTACGCCCTTATATAGGGAATTAGGGAAAACATGCACATGGCCAAAACAAGGGCCTACAAGTTCAAACAAATTACAAATAAACCCTTCTAATACATAAACTAGAAAATGCATTAATTAAACCCTGTTATGGAGTCCATAACATCACTCCCCTCCTAGAGAACGAGCTTGCCCTCAAGCTCGAATGTAGATCCGCTTACCCGTGTCGACATCTGGATCCATGCATGCACCAGTGTCAACCGCGAGATCGGAGGCAATCCCTTGGATTACAAAACTAGAGCATTGAACCAGAGGAGCAAAAAAATATTATTAATAATAATAATAATAATTTTTTATTTTTTTTTCTCGTCTAAGGCCGATCACAACACAATCACCCTTGGAGCTAGGGTATTGGAGTGTCCCTTCCCGAACAGCAACATCATTGCATTTTGGCAGTTGAGGAGCGGCATGGAGCCATGGAGACAATTACCACCATGGAATCTGGAGCAAGAGCTGGCAGCTGCTGTGATCATAGTACCGGTAGAGCAAACGCAACAGGTTTAGCAAGGGCATGTCTTCTTCCTCCCCATTGAGTTTACGAAATCCTGTAAACCTCCCAAGCTTCTCTCTACCTCCAATAATACCTGCCAAAATTCACTCCAGACATTGAACCCTGAACTACATAAACGGTCAAGCTGGTCAGCTGGCAAATTTATCTTGGCTTTTCTGAGGACTTGGTGGAGGGCCTCAACACTAATGAAACCTCTGTCACCACTTTGATGTTGTGCATCAAACGCCCTCCTGATTAGAGATTCCCACTGTTCCAATTCATGCTCATCGTCCTTGGAGATATGCAAGGCCAACAACACCGTATAGTGGGATTGACGGCCAACAACCCAGAGGGCCCACTTGGGGCATTTCAGGAGCTGCCCAACCTTGCAGAAATTTAGAGATTCCAATAGACTAAGGAATCCAACCTCCACACTTGTTGGTATTCCAATCAGAGACATGACTCCTCCTAGATCCATACAGCCATCAAACACATTTGCAACACCTCGTCCATAGAGCAGTAGGTTCAAAATTTGCTGGGAAGCAGAAATAAGAAACAGCAGTGCCCCCAAACGACTTTGGAAAATGGAAAGCATAGATTTAAGGGGATGAAAGGCCTCTATTTGCAGAGTGACAACATTCACTCGTAACGCTTTTGGTAAGGATGAAGCTGAGTCAATTTGAAGACCGGCCAAGGCCGTAACCTGTGTCTCAAGTGCTGCCTTTGCTGCCCTGTTAATCTTCGTTGCAGGTAGTGCTGGATAAACTTCCATGGGAGTTGCAACAAAATTTGAAAAAGAACCCATCAGACTTTTCTCCTTCCTTGCCTGTGCAGGAATGCTTCCAAGCGCACTTGCTGCACCATGGCTAAAACCAGCCCCCTTGAACTGCACTCCTTCGAGCCACTTGCAAACTGGTAAAGATGCGTCCCCCAAACATTCAACATATTGAGTCTGCATGATCCATGTTAGCTCTATCAAGGAAACTCGTTCAAGAATCAGGATGACAGTTTGAGCATCATCTGCATGCATCCACATGAAGAAAAGTGGCATTATCTCCACTCCCAATAGACACTCACAGCAGATTGTTCCTGCCAAACCACCTTCTGGACAACTATACAAGGGGAGAAGAGATTCTAGCACTGATTGACATGAAAAATATGGACTTGCAGGCATATTGATACTGGTCTTTGAAAGGGATTTGGTTAATAGATCATCTGGAGAGAAATTGAAAACCTCATGTCGCAAGTGGTGTGTCCCATCACGGGTCAATATCACATGAACCTTAGTGAAATAGCCACTTATGTCAGGCCCAAACATAATGCTGTATGGAGGCTCTCCACCAAAGTTCTTTTCATCCACATTACTGCTTAACAAATGCAGGTTGCCACCACCACACTCCAGCTGCTGCTCATGCTTGACAGAAAATTGAACATCACCACTGTGGTTCCCATAAATAAGCTGCTTTGGAACATGTGATTGAACACACTGCCCTGCTTGTGTGGCTTGCAGAACACACGTCAACATTGGATCCCTTGGTTTTCGCATATGATCAACCCGTAGGATACCATTATCCATGGTATTGGAAGCTCCATATCCAAATTGCATTCCCATATCATGAATAGTACTACCTGGAAGAGGGGATTTCACAAGAAAACCATTCACTCCATGCTCCTGTCCATCGATGATTAGCTGAGCATAGAGAATATCATGTGGAGAAACTTTACCCAAGCCACTGTGCTCATCAACAGCGAAATATACCCTTGCCCAAAAAATTTTTAGCATCACATAAAGCACAAATAAATATGGAACCTGCACACTGGTCTCCTCAATTGAAAATTTAAAGAGCTTCACATTCTCAAGTGGACAACGAATAGACTCACTGGTGCTGCGTGCAGTAGCAGAACAACCAAGCCACCAGAAAAAATTTAGAGGTCCCCAAAAAAAACATTTAATGGAGCCCGGCATCCTCCCATAAATTTGATCTCGACTTACATAGACCAAAGCCAAAATTCCCGTATTTGGGCTTTGGTTTGTGGCTTCCAGAAATAGAGAGAATTCATTCCCAATTTCCGAGCAGCGTTGCTACTGCTCAGCAAATTGGAGGCACTTCAACCGCATGGAACCACCGAATTGAACTAAAAATAGATGGTGTTTCAAACTCTTACCCAAAAATTCGTTGGATATCGTTCCCCGCTGGGTTTCTGAGGGCAAGATTGAGGCTAAGAATGAGAATCCGGAAGCCAGAGCCCACCGAATTTGTTTCCGATGGCGCCGACGGAGCCTCCTCCGTGTCCGGTGGTGAAAGGCAAACCTGCACTGATGTGGCAAATATGGTTGGAGCTCGTCGGCCCGTTCTGGTGGAATTTGTGCCCCATAAACTGCCGGTTCAGCCAGTGTCGTGGTTTGCGTCGCCGGTGGAAGGTATATGGCTTCGTGGGAAGCAAGGGTGGGGAAAAACCCTTGTGATGTGCACGATTTTGGGTCGCTGCCGTCTGATGTCTGGGTCGAAATAGTCGTCGGAAGATTTTCCTTTTGTAGATTTGGATGGGGTTCCACTCGCCGTGAGTCATGTTGGTGTGCATCGGCTGGGAAACAGGATGTCGTGTTTGATTTTTCTGGGCCGTGGTCTATTTTCTTGTCCAAGACTGCTTCTCAAGAGAATGCCTCTCAATACTCCATTGATAGCCAATACTTCACCCAAGAGGCAAGCCATTTCATTATCTCTTCCGCTGCAATGCCTGCTGCAGCCATTTCTCCGATTTGTCTGTGCATCGCCAACCATGGGTCTTCGTGGCCCATCGTGTTCCCACTCTGATACCAAGATGTTATGCCCCAGATCTAACATGCGAGGAAGACGATAAATAGGGAGGATTGTTGTGATGTTTTGAGCCTTCGAAGGGAGCTCAACCCTGGACCTCAAAGGGAGAATCCGACCTAGACCTCAGAGGGGAGAATCTGACCTGATTACAACTAATTAATTCAATGCTTCCCTTCTCATTCATCTTACGCCCTTATATAGGGAATTAGGGAAAACATGCACATGGCCAAAACAAGGGCCTACAAGTTCAAAAAAATTACAAATAAACCCTTCTAATACATAAACTAGAAAATGCATTAATTAAACCTTGTTATGGAGTCCATAACATTGAGTCCATAACATCTGCCCCCCCTTGGAGATCGAGCTTGACCTCAAGCTCGGAAGCTGGGTAGACCTGGTGAAAGTTGTCGAGCCACTCCCATTTTGCGTAGTTGTGGCCGATTGCTGCCCAGTAATGGCATGCAGGGAGATGTCCGGTGGTTCTTCCTCAATCATATCCTCTGTCACCTCGATATCCTCATCTTCAACCTTATCGATCAAAAACAATCTTTTGCATTGATGCCCAACCCGATATGGTTCATCACAATTGTAACATAGATTCTTAGCCCGCCGTTCCGCCATCTCAGCACTTGTCAATTTTTTTATATAAGGAGTTGTAGGATGACTAGATCTCGGATCCCCTGTCAAAGTAATACCTGGGTTGTTTCTCAGAGGAATGCGCTCCCCTGACCCTGGTGGTCGTCTGTGTTGTGCATGTTGTCGCAATTCTAAAGCACGAGCTATATTCATAGCACTGGATAAGTCAACAGGTGCATAGAGCTCCACCTCAAGCTTTAAGGCCTTCGTCAGTCCTGCTGTAAATAGTGCAACTTGTTGATCCACTTGTACCATACTGCTGGCTCGTGCTAATTTTTCCTGGAACAATTTTTGATATAGCTCCACGGCCCCAGTTTGGCGTAGTAAAACCAAATCTCCCAAAGGGTTACTGTAAGCCGGAGGACCAAAACGGAGAGAACACAGCCGCTTAAATTCATCCCAATCTACCACCTCGCTATCAACCTCAACTAGTTGGTACCAAAGTTGTGTTTCCCCTAGTAAGTGGAAAACAGCTACATTGATTCGGTCATAGGTTGGGACTCGCTGATGGTTAAAATTTTTTTCGCATCGATACAACCATATCAAAGGGTCTTCTGACCCATTATAAGTAGGGAATTCCATTTTAGTATACCTCGGAACAATGCCTCCCCCCTGGTAGAAGTGTCCCCCCGGAATGAGGGGTCCTTGCTGTCCCGAGAAACTCGTGCGCCTTGGAAATTCATCTCCCCCTCTGTTATACGAATGGTCCCCTCCTCTCTGATCTGGAATGAGGGGTACAGTGCCTTCCCCCTGGTTGAGGATTCCCCCGGAATTGGGTTTTTGCCAGTGCACAGACCAGTCTCCATGTTATCCATCCTTCCTTTCAAGGTTTCCAAACTGAGAGTGAACTTTTCCTCCAATGCAGCAAATTTATTGCCAGTAGTTAGACCATTCTCCATGCTATCCATCGTTCCCTTCAAGGTCTCCATATCGATGTCAATTTTTGAGAACCTCTCTAGGACAATATCAAATTTTCTTTCAAGCAATTCAAAGTATTCATTGGTGCTTCTCTCTGCCGGGTTACCCTGCTCTGATACCAAGTTGTTATGGTCCCTAGCCATGGATCAAGTAACTTGGCGAGATACTCTTGAATCCAGCACGTACACGGTTTTAAACTCTGTAAAGAACCAAGAATTTCGTCTCCAACCACTCTAAGTTGGAAACAAAATTACTTTTCTCTCACAAATGGGTTCAAACACTATTCACGCATAGGTAAACACTATTCACGCTCATAAATTAATAATAGAACTTCAGCTCACGCTCATAAATTAATAATAGAACTTCAGCTTTATGAATTTAGGAAAATAAAATCTCTAATTTATCTTTTGAATACCACGTCATCAAGAATTCGAAATTCTTCTCCTCTGTTTTGCCGTGAGGGATGAATAGGACTGCTTCTTGCAGCAGTGAACCACGAAAATTCCTTCCCCTTCCTCCTGGTTCCGTTAGTGAAGCCAATCCCTTTTTTGCAACTCGGAATTGGGTAAGGTTTGACCCCTCTCAAGAGACCTCCAGCCAGCAACTCCTCTGCCATCGCCTTGGCTTAAGAAGGGGTTCACGTAACCCTTCTTCCTTCTTAGTTCCGTGAAAACACCAAGGCCTCTCTCCACCACATTAGGTAGAGATTAACCCCCTTTTCTCTTCCTTTCTCACTCACCCAAGACACCCACGAATTCACCAATATAACTCAAGAAAACCTAGAAAAGACTCACACCAAGAACCCTAGCAATGGAGCTCGGGAAGAGCCTAAATTACCCTAGTTTAAGCTAAATCCGAACATCCTTTATTTCTCCATCCTTACCCCTTAAATAGGGTAATTAACATCAACATGGGTTAGGGTTATAAAACCCAATTCTACCCCTACTTTTAAGTCTTATTACAAATCAATAAAATTCGAATTTAAAAGCAACATAAATAATACAAGTAAAGTAGATGACTTAGTCTTATTGAGTCCATAAAAACTACCAAAAAAGAGCATTCCTATAATAATGGTCAAACCCATAATTAAGGCTGGCATAGGATTGTATGAATTGCCCACAACAACATCACCTCACATTTCATAATCGTCCACAATATAATTTCCAGAACCCATTGTAGTAGTAGGTCTTGGAACACCCAACTTCTCCATCTCCCTAAACAACGTCAGCCCATGGCCTGGGTGTATTCCGTGTAAATATCTAGCAATCTTCACATTCCCCTTTTCAACATAACCTCTTATTATAAAATTATAGGACTGTCTGCCATTTAAATATCTAGCAATCATCACATTCCCCTTTTCCACTAGTGGTCTCGCTAGAGTGGGCCACCGTGGACGTCGGATCATAATGAAAGAGCTTGAGGGCAAGCTCTTTCTCCAAGGGGTGTGTGAAGTTATGGTCCTAGGTTAAGTGCTTATCTTTCTGCTACCTACCAGGCCGGTCTTTTGGGTATTATTGGCTAGGTACTCAACATTTGGTATCAGAGTCACTACTTACGTTGTGAGTTAGAATCCCGAAGGGGTGACCTAGCAGTGTTGCTAGAGTGGGCCATCGTTAGAGTAGGCTATCGCTAGAGTGAGCCGCTGTGGACGTCGGCTCCTAACAAAAGAGCTTGAGGGCAAACTCTTTCTCCAAGGGGTATGTGAAGTTATAGTTCTGGGTTAAGTGCTTGGCTTTATGCTACCTACTAGGCCGGTCTCTTTGGTATTATTGGCTAGGTACTTAACATTTGGTATCAGAGCCACTACCAACATCACGAATTCGAATCCTGGAGGAGCATCATGAGAAGAGTAGAAGGAGGTGTCCTAAAAAAAAGTCACATCCCGAGAAACAAGCACCCTCCGGAGGATAGGATTGTAACAGATATAACCTTTCTAGGTGCGAGAGTAACCCAAAAAAATAGACATCATAGACCGAGGATCAAGTTTAGCTTTTTGTGGGGAAGTAAAATGAACAAAACATGTACATCCAAACAGTTTAAGAGGAACAAAAAATAGATTTTCACCATGAAATAAAAGAGAGTAAGGATTTTTATTATGAATAACCGATGAAGGTAACTTATTAGTAAGAAAGCATGTTGTAAGTATAGCATGAGGCCAATAAAAATAGGGTACCTTCATGGAGTAGAGGAGGCCCTGAGCAACTTCAAGAAGGTGACGATTCTTCCTTTCAGCAACACCATTTTGTTAAAGGGTATATGCACATGATGTTTGATGGATAAATCCATTACCCTCACAAAATGATTTGAATTCATTCGACAAATATTCCTTAGCATTATCAGACCTAAGGATTTGAATTTTCTTCCCAAATTGTGTCAATACCATGACATGAAAATTTTTAAACAGAGGAAGAATTTTTGAACATTCTTAAAATTAATAAAACCAAGTCACTTGGGTAAAATCATCAACAAAAGTGACAAAATATTTAACTTGAGAAATATTTGAAACACATAAAGGTCCCCATACATCAGAATGTATTAAATCAAAAGGAGCAGCACTTGTAGTTGTAAGCCGAGGAGAATATGTACACCTAATGTGTTTAATTAATTGACAAGCCTTACAACTGAAAGTAGAAAGTAATTTTAAAGACGGAAGCAAAGAACGAAGTGAAGAGGTAGACGGATGACCAAGCCGGTTGTGCCAAAGTTGTGTGTCAGATGTAGTGGATGATTGGACAACTAATGGGGGAAGAGTGTAGTACAAGCCCCCCTTTTCATGGCCGCCACCAATCACCCGTTTTGTAGTAAGATCTTGAAATATACAAGAAGACGGTGAGAAGGTGACAGAGCAATTCAAATATTTTGTTAATTGACTAACAGAATGCAAAATTAAAGGAAATTAAGGAGCAAATAAAATGATACGATCCCTGGATCTAACACGGCGATTCGTATAGAAGAAGAAAAGAAAATAGAAAATCAAGCCGTAGGGAAGCTTGAAAACCCTCGAGCTCATTTAGGAAAACTCAAACCCTCTATTTTAACCTAAATTCAAACTTGTCTCTTTTCATTCCATTCCCACTCTATATAGGGTTCATGTCCACAAGCTTCAAGAGAAAATTACAAATTTTCCCCTCCATGGCATTTAACTTAAAAATCAAAAGGTTCAAGGGAATATTACAATATTGCCTCTCCATGGCATTTAAATTGAAAAGTAAACAAAATGACTAAGTAACTGACTCAGGCAGAGTAAATGACTTAGCCACGACGTCTGCATGACTCGACCTATTGTTGGGTTCATAACATTACACCCCCCCCCCCCCCCCCCCCCCCCCCCCCCCCTAGAGAATGAGCTTGTCCTCAAGGTCGAAGGTAGGGATGCGTGCTGAACGTCGCCACATCTCTGCCCTCCATAAATCCTGGACCGGTGTGAAACTACCCCTCATGGAGGCCCCCCATTGGCAAGGTTGCATTGCCCACACTTTTCCAGCATGGCAGCAACAACATTAGGACCAGCCCCCTGGGATTGCGAAAACAGCACACATTATATATCTCCTCTATTTTTGCAGTCTCTTCCTGTAGTGGTGCATCTAGATATTCTTTGAGTAGAGAACTCATTACATCTGCTGCCTTGGCACTGATGAACTTGCATTTTTTTATGACATTGATCTCTGCATTCCTTTGAGCATCTAATACTGATGAAGCATTCATTTCAATGCCAACTACCATGCCAACACAATGCATTTTAATATAACTTGCTGATTTATTGAGAAACTGTTACTTACCAGTGGCAACGACCCTTTTGGTGAATGAGTCTCTTCGAACCAGTTGCCCTGCAGCCTCGGGTATTCCAATCGATATAACACGAGTCTCAATCTATCAATGTTACAACACTAGATTTTCTCCTAAACACATATAAGTGTCTAATAGGCTCAACATGACTTCTGGTGCTACTCAATACTATTCGGGGTTTGACCCTATTCCCGTCAGCTTAACACCATGTGGGCTAAATTGTTATACGACCTCGCTGTTTTCAGAAGTCCATAAGCTGTACATGTCAACCGATGTGGCTCCATGATTGCTTTAGCAGGGTAGAGCACAGCTCTGTTTCGTTCTCAACCTCAGAGTGTAGCCGAATATTACTAAGTACCTAGCTTGGATCTATTAGGCACTATTATGATACTATTACTATTTTGAGTGAACAATAAAACATGAACAATAATTTTTGAATTGTAAAAACATTTATTGTGGAGACTCATATATATATATACGGAAAATGAATAGTAAAAACAAACACTGTACGAATTTAAATATTACATACATGCAGAAAATTGAAATATTGTTTCAAAATATAAATACATACTACATAGCTCCCGAAGTTACCGACCGTGCTACCGGTCGGCTCCCTCTTTACTACTTAGCCACTACGGCTGTTTTGCACATACTATGCTTTAAGAAGTTTGTTGGAGGATGCTCGCTAGAAATTTCCTTCTTTCTCTGATTGCCTTCTTCTTCTTAGAAAACTCAGAGTGATTTTTGAATACCTTGAAATCTGTCAGAGCTTCAAATTTATAGCAAAGGGGTTTTTCTTTTCTTCCCCTTTTACCCTTGATCGAAAGGTTTGTGTTTAAAGACAAAGGGTATATTTAGTCTTTTTGTCTTTTCATGTCTGCCCTTACATTATTACCTTTCAACGCTGAAAGCAGGGGTATCAATGAATTTTGCTTCGTGTGATGTCATCATGTTAATGTAACCGAATCTTTTCTTTTCGGTGAGTCAGAGTTCTTCTAACAGCTTCCTTTCTGTGCACAGTTGACAGGTGTGCTCTTTTGGAAATGATTTATGAGCCATCTTGCAGAAACCTTCTTTTGTATTTTTATTGAAGGGAATATTTACTTTGTGTAGTTTCTTCAGCGTTTCTTCGAGACTTTTCTTAACAGGTGCAGGAGTCTCCTTATAGCTCTTCGTAACAATCGTCAGTGGAACAGATATCTTAAAAATAAAGATTTTCTTTTTCTAAAGTAGCTGTTGTATGAACTGTGTCAAAAGCTTGATCCCTTGTATACGTCTGGTTGGCCAGACTGCGTTGGCGCATGGCTTTGCCTTTGGAATATGTCTGGGATCATATTCATGTGCTGCTTCACCTTTTTTTATAGCTTCAAAAATCACGACAGAAATTCTTGGAAATATCTTGATGTTATCAACAATTTCAGCAATGCAATAAACGAAATTAATTCAAATTTCTTTACTTTTTGTTATGGATATAAAACTTTTGCAAGCTTCCATGATTTTTTTGGCAACTTCTCTAAAACCGATAAATCGGTGGAGTGAAGCATAAACTACTTTATGAATCCATAGGAATAGAGTATTAACACATATTTTGAGTCTATTTCTTGATTCAATTTCACTTGATTCCAATTGTTGCTGGATTTAGTTGTGAAGAAGGGTGTGTTCATCTCTTGTCCGATTTGTTTGTTCCATATTTTGAATTGAATGGTATGATTGGATTCAATTTTAGAACGAACGTTGTCCCCCTTTTTACGGCGTAGCGAGGGTTCCTGAGACATGATGTCCAAAAGTTTTAAAGGTTGAATTTTCTTCAAAAATTCAAACTCATTAAAACTTGTTTTGTCTGGCTTATTGAGGCTTTGCAACCTTGTAAATTCAGACCAGGTAACTAATTTTTTCTTAAATGAAAATTTATTTTTGGACAAATCCATTTCCATCTGAGATGGATCCGTTGTGACTTCCTTTCCAGTTTTAAGATGACAGTTAGAAGTCCCTCATTCCGTTTTCATACATGATGAAATCGTTAAGGTTTCCTTTCCAGCTCTAGACTGGCAGGTAGAAATCCCTGATTCCCCTTTCTTCATCAAAGAAAGGGTTGTGATATCTTTCTCATGCCTAGCATAACCTGTAGAAATCCAGGGTCGACCTGTGTTTATAAAAACACTAAAGTTATCCGTCTATTTGTTGGCTGACGTTGAGGCTTCCTTTTCTCATGATGGAAATTCGGTGGAAGTCCCAGAATTGCTAGACATATCACGCCTTTCTGTGAGTTTGATCACTTCTTTTCTTGCTACTAAAGTACAACTTCTATCGGCACTATTGGTTGGTATATGCTGTTGCTAATCTACTGTTGTTATTTGGTATTATTGTTTACTGCTACACATGCTAATCTGCTACCCAGGTTGCTACTCTCTGGTTGGATGTGCTTTCTTGTTGTTCGAATAAACTGAAGCATGTCATTGCTATTAGAGGATCCTATGATTGTATGGCTGGCTGGAGGCTTCGGCTGCTCAACTCTTCCTTGATTTAAACCTCTGCAACAATTCCAGTTTCTATATCTCCATTGCATGCACCAAGTTGGGGATATACGATGTTTTTTGGGCAGTGTTGAAAGACATAAACAAACTTATATGTCATTAATGTAAATATCTTATAATTTTTTGTCTCCGCTTCACTCTCTCCATGGTGAAGGGTATACTTGTAATTTATATACTATACGCCTATAAAAAAAGGTTATGGGGGAATATTTGAATATCCTCTACAACCCTTATTCTCCCCTCAAATCTTGGTAGGAATTATACGCCCTAATTCCAAACTAACAAGACCAATATTAATAATCACAAAAGAAGAAAAAAGTAAGCACGGAAAAAACAACAAGATTTATATAGGTTCGCTTCATGGTGAGATTATGTCCTATCTTTCGCCATTGTAGTAATCCACTATGAAGATGAAATAGTTTACAAGAGAAATCACACACACTTACAAGTATTTTTCTCTAACCTCTCTCCGCTGCAACTAATGATGCTCCTCAAATTACCAAACCATAAAAGCGGCACCCAAAATATAAAGAGGAAAATAAGGCAACCGTGATACAAGAGTAAAATTTTCAAACTATCCTTAATGAAACAGCAGTTAATATATCATGGATCTAGCAGGGGCTCCACCCCCACACCCGCAAGAGGAGGGATTCCTGCCCCCCTTCCAACCCCCATGGCGACCTTATCGCGAAGGTCGATCATCATACTGACTCAGCGTAGAGCATTGATTAGGTTCCACAACTTAACAATCTACCACTCGAAGACAAATCCATCATTAAAATCTCATCTACATTAGCAACAACATCTTAATGCTCAGAGAGAAGTCCAACTGAAGTTGCACACAACTTCAGAGTCTCAATCGTAATAGTCTTTGTCAACATATCAGTTGGATTCAACTCCCTTGAATCTAAGACTCCATCCTCCAAAGCCAATCTGATGAAATGATAATGTACCTATATGTGCTTTATTCAGTCATGATAAATAGGATTCTTTGCTAAATGAATAGCACTCTGACTATCACAATACAACACATTCTTCCCTTGCTTGATACCTAATTCTTCCCAGAAAGACTACAACCATACCATCTCTTTGCTGACTTCGGTCACAACAACATATTCTGCCTCAGTAGGGGAAAGAACAACTATGTTCTGAAACCTGGAGACCCAACTAACTGTTGTACCACACAATGTGTATACATATCCAATGGTACTCTTCCTACCATCAATGTATCCAGCCATGTTAGAATCTACATAACCCTATAATCCCAAGTTTGACTTTCCAAAACATAAGGCTAAGTCTACAGTGCCTGTCAAATACCTAAGAATCCACTTCACTGCTTCCCGATGTTGTTTATGTGGTTACTCATATATATGCTCACAATTCCCACCACATGAGCTATGTTTCATCTAGTTCACACCATAGCATACATGAGACTGGCAATAATAGAAGCGTAAAGAACATTGGCCATGTGGGCTCGCTCCTACTCTGTAGAAGGTACTCCTTAAATAGCCTAAAGTGACTAGACAAAGATGTACTTACTGGTTTTGCATCAATCATGTTGAATATGCTCATCACCTTCTTCACATATTCTTCTTGTGATAGTTTCAAGACATCAATGTCCCATGTAATCCTCATCCCAAAGATTTGTTTTGCAGCACCCAAATCATTCATTGCAAATTTCTTTGACAACTTCCTTTTAAACTTATATGTTTCATGTTTGCAAGCACCTACTATCAAGATGTCATCAACATATAGCAGTAGAATGATGCAGGAGTCATCAAGCTTCTTCACATAACAGCAATGATCTGCTTGGCACCTCAAGAAACCATTACTACTCATAAAGGTGTCAGACTTCTTATACCATTGTCTTGGAGCCTATTTAAGACCATACAAGCTCTTTTGAAGTTTACACGCTATTTTCTCCTTTCACTATGCTTTGAAACCCTGTGGCTGCATCATGTAATTTTTTTCCTCCAAATCACCATGAAGAAAGGTTGTCTTTACATCCAACTTCTCTAAGTGCAAGTCTTCATTTGCCACTACTCCAAGCACCATTCTAATAGTAGACAATTTCACTACTGGAGAGAAAATATCAAAGTAGTCAATGCCTTCTTTACGCTGAAAGCCCTTTACCACCAATATTGCCTTATACTGCTTGTTGCCATCATGTTCGTCTTTTATTCAGTACACCCATTTATTTTGCAAGGTCTTCTTCTCTTTTGGCAACTCTGTCAATTGCCATGTATGATTGGATAATAATGAATCCATCTCATCCCGCATGGCCAACTCCCACTTGGTTGATTTATTAGCTTGCACAACTTCCTCATAACTCTCTGGTTCACCTATATCAGTCAACATAATATAATTCAATGCAAGGGAGTACCTCTGTGGTGGTCTACTAGTTCTAGAAGATTTGCTGAGTTCAGTCATAGAAATGTTCTAATTTATTTTTGGGGGTATGTTTTCCTGGTCTTCCTGAGCAATATTCTCCATCTCAATAACTGGAAGATCTCTCAATTGAATCACTTTAGACTTCTTGGCTCAATCACTTATGCTCTCAGACTCTATTCTCAACCTGTCTTTATATAGGGTACCTTTATTGATGATCACGCCCTTGCTCTTGCTAACCTTGCGACTTTGGCCATCCCAAAAGTGATAACAAAACTTGGTACCACCATATCCAATAAAGAAACATATTTTAGATTTAGCACTAGGTTTACTTCTAACAGCAGAATCAATGTGAATATAAGAAACACAACTAAAAACTTTCAAGAAAGAATGGTTTACCTCTTTGCCGCTCCAGACCTCTTCTGGTATTTAGCAATCCAATGGTGTTGAGGGGCCTCTGTTGATCAAATATGAAGCGGTGCTAATAACCTAAGACGAGAACATCTTTAGCAACCCCTCATGTAATCTCATGCTCCTAGCATGCTCGTTCAAATTTTTGTTCATCCTCTTAGCCACACCATTCTATTGAGGTTGTCCATGAATGATCTTCATCATCTTGATTCTATTATCAACACAGTATTGCTGGAAATCATCATCTATGTATTCTCCCCCATTATCTGACTGCAAACACTTCACCTTCAAATCCGTCTCATTCTCAACCATTGCTCTCCATTACTTGAAGGTATCCAAGACATTGAATTTCTTTTTCAGGAAACAAACTCATACGTTTCTACTTACAACATCAATAAGTGTCACATATTAGTTAGAACCACCAAGGGAGGTAACAATTGAAGGTCCCCACATATCAATGTGAACCATCTCCAATTATGTTGCCTTTTGCTCCTTTCCAGCCTTACAAAAGCTAACCCTTTTTTGCTTGCTGAAAAATACTGCCTTCATACAAACTATTGTTAATAGTTTTCAACCCTAGTAGCTTCCCTTTGGACTAAAGCACTTTCATTTCCTTCTCACTCATGTGACCAAACCTATAATGCCACAAATCGGAATTGGTAACAACGTCAACAACTGTAATCGTGTCTCTGCAACTGGAAATTATGGAAAGAGTTCCAATTTTAACTCCTCATGCAACAACCATAGCTCCCCGAGTGACTTTCCGAACATCACCATTAAAAGACACATTATGACCTTCATCATCAAGCTGCCCTATTGAGATCAGATTATGCATCAGTTTTGGTACATGTCTAACTTTGTGAATTTTTCACACTGACCCTTTTGACATCCTCAAACTGACATTACCAATACTGACAATATCCAAAGGTTCTCCATAAAAAACATACACCTTTCTGTGATCTCCAACAACATAATTTTCCATGATCTCACATTGCGCGGTGGTGTGAAAGAAGCCCCTAAATCTAACACCCAAGAGTCAATAGAGCTATCAATTGATAAGAGTAAAGTATCTTGTACTTCTTCAGTCATCATATTTGCAGCATCATTTTTCATTTCATCCTTCTTCAACACTTTTTAGTTCTTCTTTATGTGACCAGACTTCCCACAATTCCAGTACTCCACATTCCTTTTGAATTTGCTTCTTCTATTTCTTGACTTCCCTCTAGCATGGCCCTTGTTGGAATTCCTCTCGAAGTTCCTACCCCTAGTATCAACATTTAGGGAAAAATTAAATGTCAAGGATTCTCTGGAGTTCTTTCTACAAATTACCTCTACAAGAATAGTATCCTGAACATCATTAAAAATCAACTTCTCATTTCCTAAAAAGTTGCTAACTGAAACCCTCCTAGGCTCCCAATAATACGGTAGTGATGCAAAAAAATTAAAGCATGAACCGCATCACCAAATTTAATTTGAAAGGAGGTCAATTGATTGGCAATCGTGCTAAACTCTTTCATATGTGATGTCACTAATATATTTTATGTCTTCTTTAAATTGAAGAGTTTTTTTCATGTGATGTATCTTATTATTTGTGGAAGGCTTCTCATACATATCCGAAGGAATCTTCATCTTTCCCATTGTGGTTTTCTCCGACGCCACATTGTGAGCGACATTCTTCAATAGTGTTATCCGGACTACTCCCAACACCTGTCTATTGAGGAGATTTCACTCATCATCTTTCATACCTTCTGGTTTCATATAAAGAAGTGGTGAGTGTAGTTTTTTACTATATAGATAATCTTTGATCTGCATCCTCCAGAACGCAAAATGCATACCATCAAACTTGTTGATTCCTAGTGTCGATCCTTCTTCGCCAGCTATTGTTCTCAATCATGATCCAAAGCTCTGATACCTCTTGTTAGGAATTACACGCCCTAATTCCAAACTAATGAGGGAAATAATAATAATCGTAGAAGAAGAAAAAAGCAAGAACAAAAAAAACAACAAGAATTATATAGGTTCTCCTCAAGGTGAGACTACGTCCTGTCTTCGACCGCTACAATAATATACTGTGAAGATGAAATACTTTACAAGAGAAATTACACACACTTCCAAGTGTTTTTCTCTAACCTCTCTCAACCGCAACTAATGATGCTCCTCATATTATCAAAACCTAAAAGCGGTGCCCTAAATATAAAGAGGAAACTAGGGCAATTACGATACAAGAGTAAAATTTCCAAACTGCCTTTAATGAAACAGACGTCAATATATCGTGGACCTGGCAGGGGCTCCGCCTCCACACCCCTGGGAGGGGGGTGGGGCGACCTTACCGTGAAGGTCAATCCATGTACCAACTCAGAATAGGGCATTGATTAGGCTGCACAACTTAACAAATCTCTCCTCTCTCTCAGATATCCTTTCTCTTATTTCTTCTTCTTCTTCCTTCATTTTTCATTGTCTTCGGTTGAAGACTCTATAGTATAGAATCCTGAAATCAATAAGATAACAAGAGATACCATACTGTAATATGCAGAATTTCAATACGGAATTTTTTTATTCAAAATAGGGCATTCCAATATCAATTCAAGAAGAAATGGAGCCCTTCCTAAAATAGTAGCAATGTGTCTGGGTGGATACAAACACACATCTTGTTTTAATGTCCCAATATCAAGTATGGTATTTTGGAAATTGTATGGGCGACCACTAATAAAAAAATGTTCCAAATCAACTGATAGTGAAATAAAACTTTCCTGAAGAGTCATCACCATGCTGGAAACTTTCCAAAATAATAGCAATGTGCTGGAAACTTCATGACTAACAGCAGCGTGCAAGCTTCTACCACAATATTCTCCTAGTAGAATCAACTTTTGCTTTCTCTTTAAAACATGTCTAAGAGTTGCTAATTAAAGGAGATATTGAAATGGAAACTTTTCATGATAGATTTCAGACTCAAGCTTCTGCTCTCATTCTTGAGAGGCAATTGAGAATTTTGTTTATCATCTTGACATCGTCAAAGAATCCAAAGATGTTACTGTTGCAGAATTTATGTTGTTGTTCACATTAAGGGTCCTGAGATGCTCCAAGAGTACTAATTGAGATCATCAAGGTAAGAGGCTTTCTGAAACATCAAATTCATGCTACTATTAATGTTAGAATGGAGTTATAAAAAATCGTGTTTTTGTAAACAACGACAGTGTTGCGCTAAAGAAAAATCCCAGTGTTGTTGTTATTTCAATATCAGCTTCAAAAAATTTTAGAGGAATAATGCAAGAGGCCAGAGGATGTAATTTAGCAACAACAAACAACATCAATTAACTGAGTTATGTCCAGATACATGCATGACACTATGGAGTTAAAGAAATCAACAAGCTTCATTTTATTTTCAAGATACAAATAAGCACCATTCTCACCGAAGCAAATACTAGTTATGATGCTGAGGAACAAATACTTCAGGCATTAAACAAATACCGAAGACCAACATGCTATGGCTACTACTCCAATTATAGAAGACAAAGAAATCAAGAGAAGAGCTTATCTTTTTTTTATGACTTTAAGTAGATCCTCCAAACCTAATAGTGCATGCAAGACACATCATCAGGACTGAACAACACTTCCATATTTCATAATCTGAGCAAAAAATAAAATTATTGGAATCCAAAAATCAATAAGTGCTTTGATACTACCATAGCATGAAAATTTTTAAACAAATGAAGGATTTTTGAACGCTCTTTAAATAAATATAACCAAGTCACTAGGGTAAAATCATCAACAAAAATGACAAAATATTTAACTTGGGAAATATTCAAGACACTTAAAGGTCCCCATACACCAGAATGTATTAACTCAAAAGGAGCAGTATTTGTAGTTGTAATACGAGGAAAATATGTACTCCTAATATGTTTACATTATTGACAAACCTCACAACTGAAATTAGAAAGTTCTTTTAAGGAAGGGAGCAAAGAATGAAGTGAAGAGGTAGACGGATGACCAAGCCGGTTGTGCCAAAGTTGGGTCTCGAATGTAGTGGATGATAAGGGAGCTAATGGTGGAAGAGTGAAGTAGTACAATGTTAGGATCCTCACGAGCCATGGATCTTGTCACCCTCCTCTCTTCTCTTCCTTCCATTACCTTGCTTGACGTTGAGATGGAATGAGGGGTTGAAGGGAATTGATTTCGGAAAGGAGAATTGGGGGAAAAACGGAAGAGAGCTTGAAGGAACTCTTGACCTGTTTATCTAAATTACATTAACTAAAGTGAACTCAATTGATAATCTTCATTACCCTAGCCATCCCCTTAAATAGGGTGGAGGACGTCCAAAACCCTAAAGACCTCTTGGGTCAATGGTTCAAACCAATAAATGTTAAACCAACCCAAACCAAAGACAAAACCAAACCAAGAAACATTTACATGGAAATTAAAAAACACATTCATTAATTCCTACACCTGTTGGTAACTCATGATGCTATAGAGTCCATAACATCACCCCCCCTCCTGGAGAAAGAGCTTGTCCTCAAGCTCGAAGGAAGGATATAAAAGTCGAAATGCTGATAACAGCTCCCATGTGGTGTCACTGGGATCGACATCTGCCCACTGGACTAGAATTTCCCAATCCCCTTGAATGTGGTGTGCTTGTATTACCTGAGCTGGAAGAGAAAGGACTCTGCCCTCATGTAGTGGCGGCAGTGGAGTGTGTAGTAGGGGCGAGTCACCCTGGAAGGGCTTCAATTGGGAGACGTGAAATACATTGTGGATCTTTGCTTCCGGTGGTAGCTGCAAGCGGTATGCCACGGGCCCAATTTGGTCCAATATCATAAATGGACCATAATATTTTGGAGACAGCTTGTGACGCTTGGCTGCAGTCAGGGACAGCTGGCGGTAGTGTTGAAGCTTTAACCACACATAGTCTCCAGGGCAATAAGATGCCTCCCGGTGTATCTTATCATAAAAGCGTTTCATAGAGTGTTGGGCCGCCTGCAAATGTGAACGTACCTCAGTGAGCATAGCGTCTCGTTCAGCTAATGCTTGGTCCAAAGTGACGACTTTGGATGCCCCCGGTTCATATGGTAACAAACGAGGTGGATCTCTGCCATAAACTACCCTGAAAGGAGTAGTACCCAGTGCTGTGTGGTAAGATGTGTTATAGAAAAATTCTGCCCATGAAAGCCATTTCACCCATCTTCTAGGTGCGTCTCCCACAAAACAACGAAGATACATTTTAATCGTGTGATTGACAACCTCTGTTTGGCCGTCCATTTGTGGATGATAGGCAGACGAAAATGCCAATTGGGTGCCCTGTAATTTGAATAATTACTTCCAAAAGAGACTGGTAAAAATGGCATCCCTGTCACTGATAATGGATGAGGGAATTCCATGTAATCGGACAATGTTGTCCATAAATAATTGAGCGACCTGAGCAGCAGTATATGGATGCGCCAAAGCAAGGAAGTGCCCATATTTTGAAAACCGATCAACGACGACGAATATCACTGATTTACCTGATGAAATCGGAAGACCAACAATGAAGTCCATGGAAATATCAGACCAGATTTGAGATGGTAGTTGCAGAGGTTGCAATAGGCCGGTGGACTTAAAGATTCGGCCTTGTTTCTTTGACAAATCTGACAAGCAGCTACATAATCAGCAATTGTGCTCTTCATGCCCTTCCAGTAAAAGTTCCGACTGATTCGGAAATATGTTTTCTGTCGACCCTCATGTGTGCTATCATGGATAGAGGATAGGATGGTGTGAAGAAGTGGGGATGTAGTATGCAAAAAGATCCTGTTTTTTTAGCGAATGAGACGATCCTGAATCGTCCAATGAGGAGCAACTGTCCCCTGTTGAATATCCTGATATAATGACATGAGATCCGGATATTGATTTACTTCCTCACGAATAGAATCTAATAGCAGTGCACGTGGGTGACTGATAGCATAAATTTGAGTGGCGGAAATACCCGACGTGATAAGGCATCAGCCCCCAAATTCGAACTACCTGGTTTATAATGAATCGTAAAATCGAAGCCCGTGAGTTTAGTTAACCAATGTTGCTGTGGGGATGTGGTGAGGCACTGTTCAAGAAGATACTTGAGGCTGCAATGATCTGTACAAATGAGAAACGGTCTTCCCCAAAGATAAGGTCGCCAATGTTGAACAGCCTTGGCTAACCCAATCAATTCCCTCTCATATGCAGCTAACTTATGGTGGTGTTGTCCCAACTGACGGCTGAAATAAGCAATGGGGTGTCCCAATTGTTGTAACACTGCCCCTATACCTCCCCTGGAGGCATCACATTCCACCACAAATTCTGCCTCAAAATCTGGTAATTGTAGGACTGGCGCTGAGGCTAAGGCCTCCTTTAACAGGTTAAAGGCCTGTTCTGCTGAAGAAGACCAGTGGAAGGCATTTTTTTTAGCAGGTTGTTGAGTGGTGCTGCTATCTGGCCATAAGATTGGATAAATTTTCTATAATATCCCGCTAAGCCCAAAAATCCCTTTAATGCTGTAGTGGAGATGGGAACCGGCCAATCTGTAACTGCCTGTATCTTGCTCTGGTCAACTTTCACGCCCACAGTTGATATGACGTGGCCCAAATATGCCACCTCAGATGTACCCATAGAACATTTCGATTTATTCAAAACCAAATGATGAGAACATAGAATGGTAAATACCTGGTGGAGGTGGTGGAGATGTTCTTCCCAATATTTTCTGTAGACCAGAATGTCATAAAAAAAAACTAACACATAGTGGCGCAGAAGTGATGAAAAGACCTCATTCATGAGGGCCTGAAAGGTGGATGGTGCATTGGAGAGACCGAAGGGCATGACGAGGAACTCGAAATGACCGTGATGTGTGCGAAAGGCAGTCTTCTCCACATCCTCCTGGTGAACTCGTATTTGATGATAGCCCGATTTCAAATCTAATTTGGTAAAAATTGTAGCACCATGTAACTCATCCAGCAACTCGTCCACGACTGGAATGGGGAACTTGTCCTTAACTGTGTGCAAGTTGAGTTGCCGATAGTCGACACAAAATCTCCAAGATTTATCTTTTTTACGTACAAGTAACACTGGTGAGGAGAAAGGAGATCAACTGGGCTGGATCACACCCTGAGCGAGCATATGCATGCACTGTCGTTCTATTTCATCTTTCTGGATATGCGGGTAATGATAAGGCCGCACCACTACTGGATCAGTTCCCAACTTTAAACGAATGCGGTGATCGCAATGACACACTAGTGGTAGACCTGTAGGGTCATTAAATAAATCCGCAAATGCTGTAAGTAAAGGAGCTAACTGATCATCACCCGTGTGTTGAATATGCAAAGTGTGAAGTGCGTTAGGGACCTGTGCCACAATGCCTTGTAATGTAATCTGGCCCTGTGGTGCTGAAATTGTCATAGTCCGAGCCTAAAAGTCCCATAATATCGGTCCTAATAACTGGAGCCATTTGACCCGAGCACCAAATCAAATCCAGCCAATGGAATGACTAGTAAATATTCCTGAAAGGAATGCCCCTCAATGGTGAAAGGGGTGTTAGCACATAACCCCACGCTAGCAATTTTGGCCCCATTGGCCACTGAAACTGAGTGTCCCCTTTGTTGTTGAATTTCCAATCCCAATTATTGCGCGGCTGGTTCACTGATAAAATTATGTGTGCTGCCCGAATCAACTAAAACAAGTAGCATGAGATGATGTAACCTGGCCTTTACCTGCATGGTATTAGAACTATTCAGGCCATGCATGGCATGGAGGGAGAGCTCTGCTTCCTGTTGTACCTCTTCAACAATTTCATTTTCAAGAAGCTCTTCTGAATCTTCTTCCAACAATTCAATACTGAATAAACGCTTACATGTATGTCCGGGCAGGAATTGTTCGTCACAATTAAAACATAGGCCCTTTGCCTTTCGAGCATCCATTTCCTGTTTAGTCATAAATTTACGTGGCATAGAGTGTGGAGGCACACTAGTAGCCTGATCTGCTCGGTTAGGGGCAGAGGACCCAAAACGTGGACCAGATGCAGTACCCCCCCTGTATTCTGTTTTGCCAAAATGGTTTTCTTTGTAAAGACTCTTTTAGAACTCTCTGTTTGTGCTCCACAGCCCTGGCATAATTCATTGCTGAGTCCAAATTTGTCGGACCCAGTAATTCCACTTCCAATCTGACTGCCTCTGTCAATCCAGCATTAAAAATCTGAACATGTAGGTGAGGAGGAACAAATTCACTAGCTCTGGCCAACCTTTCTTGGAACATTTTTTGGTAAACCTCTAAGGTGCTGGTCTGTTTGTAGTTGATCAATTCCCCTACTGGGTTGCTGCTAGCTGGAGGTCCGAACCTTAACTGGCAAGCATGTTTAAAGTGCAGCCAATCTTGAATGGAATGGACATTTCGGTAGTGATGGAACCACATGAGCGCTTCATCGAGCATGTGGTAGGCGGCCAAAGTAACCTTGTCCATTTCCACCGTTTGTTGATGATAAAAGAATTGTTCACATTTCGTGAACCATAATAAAGGATCTTTAGAGTCATCATATGTAGGAAAGTTAAGTTTAAAGTACCTGGGAACCGTTGATGGTGCTTGTGCGTGAGTGATCATTGAACCCATTGGTTGGCGCAGGGGTGGATTTGGTGGTGGCGTGAATTGTTGGTGGGGAACTGGTTGTGGTTGAAAATTGATTACTGGTGGTGGCGTTGGTGCTTGAAGTGCAGCAAGTTGTCGGAGGATGGATTGTAGAGATGATTCCAGAGTTTGTAAGGTAGTATTGATGTGAGAAATTCAGTACCTTGAAGAGTGGATCATTGTTGAAGTTCTGAAAGGACTTGACGTATGTCCTCTGGAGAAGAGGAATCACCGAGGGTAGACCTGTCTGATACCACGTTGTTAGGATCCTCACGAGCCATGGATCTTGTCACCCTTCTCTCTTCTCTTCCTTCCATTACCTTGCTTGACGTTGAGATGGAATGAGGGGTTGAAGGGAATTGATTTTCGGAAAGGAGAATTGGGAGGGAAACGGAAGAGAGCTTGAAGGAGCTCTTGACCTGTTTATCTAAATTACATTAACTAAAGTGAACTCAATTGATAATCTTCATTACCCTAGCCGTCCCCTTAAATAGGGTGGAGGACTTCCAAAACCCTAAAGACCTCTTGGGTCAATGGTTCAAACCAATAAATGATAAACCAACCCAAACCAAAGACAAAACCAAACCAAGAAACAATTACATGGAAATTGAAAAACACATTCATTAATTCCTACGCCTGTTGGTAACTCGTGATGCTATAGAGTCCATAACATACAAGCCCCCCTTTCCATGGCCGCCACCAATCACCTGCTTTATAGTGAGATCCTGAAATACACGAGAAGACGGTGAGAAGGTGACAAAGCAATTTAACTATTTGGTTAATTGACTAACAGAGAGCAAATTTAATTGAAATTGAGGGACAAACAAAACATCTTGAAGAGGAATAAACGAGGTAAGAGAAGAGAAACCTTTACCACGGACCTTGGTTTGGGTACCATTAGCAATAGTAGCAAATTTCTGAGGAAGACAAGGAGATAATGACGGAAACAAGTGGTTTTTACCTGATAGATGTCTGCAGGCCCCGGAGTCGATGATCCAAGGGGAAGAGGATGAAGAGGAAGAAAGCATACCTAAGGCAATAGTAGTAGCAATAGTAGATAATGGCGGAATGGAGGATTCCATTAAGGACTTCGTTTTCTGAAATGCAACATAGTCTTCAGCAGTAAGAGTCACATTTTTGAAGTAAGAATCAACCTTTTCTTCATGTTTCTCATCACTAACAAAGACTGGGTTAGTCGTGGCCCAATCAGGCTTGCCATGAAATTTCCAGCATGTTGCCACAAGGTGGTTCTGACCACCACAGTAAATGGAAAGTCAAGGCTCAGTACGGGAATTATTCAGACCCATTCAACCACCTCTATTTTCTGCTCCTTTCAAAGTTCTACCCCTTTCATATTTTTGCCCCGTCCTCGGTATGATGAAGTTGTACCCTGATTGCCGGAGAACAACATCGATGGAGCATCAATAGGAGAAGGAGGAGATGATTCAGGTATCCATATTAATGTAGCACTAATGTCATCGAAGGACGAGAGAGCGGAGGAACTTAGAAGATGAGTTTTAGCAACTTCAAGGTAAGGCTTAATATTCGACAAGCAAATAGTTGTTGCCAAGGCTTCTCGTTGTCGTTCTTGAATGGCAATGTCAGTGGAGTATGACTGAGCTATTTTCCATTCTTGGAGAAGGCCCTGAAACCAGGCCAAAAATTGGTGAATATTATCTCCATAGTTTAGTATGCATCATACTTTGTAAGACATCATATACCCTTTGTAATGAGGTAGTACTTGAGTAAAGCTTAGCACAAGTGTCCCACATGTCCTTGGTTGTTTCCAAATGTACCACATTGTTAGCCACATGCTCTTTCATGCTATTGATGAGCCAACTTATAACCATGTTATAATTTTTAATCCACATGTGGTAGGCTTCATCTTCTTCATCAATCGGAGGAGGGGGTTTAATAACGTGGCATAAAAGGTCACGACTAATTAGAACCCTCTGTACTGATTGTGACCAACTAAGGTAATTGGAGAGACCTCTGAGTAGAATCGTAGTAATACGAAGTATATCACTCTTATTACTATTGTGTCCACTCTCCATGATGACGCAAGTCAAATGTGGAGGTCAAGGGAAGGGACCTTCTTCAAATAACAATTACTCAATGTAATTTGAAGAACCAGTGGATGAAATCGGTCACCAAAAAATTTTTCCTTCACGAGACCAAGCACCAAATTGCCAACAAATTTGTGCCTTTAACAAGTGAGAATAAGATCCAACCATCACTCAAATCCTCTTATATTCTTAAAAACAAAGAGGAGAAGGTAGATGCAACCGATTAGGCCTTAATCCAAACTCCAACACAAACCGAGAGAGAGAACAAATATTTAGAGATAATTTAAAAAGAAAATCAAGACATTTGGAAGAAAATTTATCTCCAATTTATCTTCAGCTCATGGGAATACTTCAATGTAAAAAAAAACTCAATTGTTGAAGTTCAAGAGAAAAAACAAAGGGTAAGTGAATGCTGGAACTTCATCAAACATATACTGAGCATCCAACAACATAACACAAACCCATGTGTACCATTAAGTAGGAGAAGTTGCAGTAACATGTGCTGGAATTTCATCAAACATATACTGAACATCCAACAACATAACACAAACCCATGCGTACCATTAAGTAGGAGAAGTTACAGCAACATGTGCTAGAATTCTACCTCAGATGAGATTTATCCAAGTTACATAAAAGTAACTAAATCTCAACCATTAATCTTAATAAGACACAAACCGGAAATGGTCTTGATTAAGCTTGTAATTGATTTACAAGAAGATCAAGATTATAACATCATTTTAGTCATAAAAATAAATCTTCACAACATATAAAGATTTATCTTGACTTGATATGATTCAAAGTTCAAGAAGTAGAAAAATCGTAAAGAGGAGTATGAAAAAAAGGAAATAAAAAAAATTGTAAATAAGAAGAGAATTAACTTAAGTCTTCATGGCTGAACTCCTTCTTTTACAAACTTCTTGAATAGATTCCATAATAACTCCTAAAGTCCTTGCTCTGATACCATGTAGAATTTAGGATCTCATGAGAGGAACTTTAGATCAATGAGGAAAAGAAGAAGAAAATAGAAGGAAAGGAGAAGAAGAAGGACGTGGAAGGAGAGTTTGGAATAAGGGAGAAGAGGTTTCCCTCAAGAGGAGAATGAGGGCTGGACAAATTTGTGGAAGGAGAGGAGAGAGCTTCAATGCTCTACCTCTTAGCCAATGCCTTTATTTATAGTCTTTACAATGCCCTTAGGGCTACAACTTGATGAAACAAATGACAAAAAGAACACATATTTACACCCCTATGCCATCTTTAAGAAAAACACCATATTTCACACATATGCCACTCCTTTGACGTGTGGGTTTCTTGTCTTGAGCTTGTGGACTTGAACTCATCTTCCAACACTAACTAATTATTAAAGTGTCATTTTTTAATCACTCAGCATAAGCAATATCTTCTTCATCAATGTGTGGCCCCTGTTGTGTTAGGTGACTAAGTAGGTCCCTTGTTATAAGAAACCGTTGAACCAATTTGGACTAGCACAAACAAATTTAATGTTAAATTTATGGAAAAGAGAAATACTCCATTGACTTATTATAATCAGAGTGCATGAAGCTCTATTTATAATAAAAGAAAGTAGTAAAGTCCAACTACAATTAAACTACCTTTATCCCAATTACACCTAAACTCTAATACTTAAAGATAGGTCCAAGCATAATTAAATAACCCAATATAAGTAGAGGACTAACTGTTATGGTCCTGGGGTTAAGTACCTATGTCTTCCGCTCCTAACAGGCCGGTCTTTTGGGTAGTATTGGCTAGGTGTTTAACATTTGGTATCAAAGTGGGTGCCACGTTGCTAGTTCAATTCCTAGGGCACGCAGAGGCTGGATTAAAATTAATGGTAGGGCGCAGAGGCTGGATTAAAATTACTGGTAGGTTGTGGTTGGGCCAGTGTCACTGCGCCGCCGTGGTCGTCGGCTCGTTGTGAGTTCGAACCCCCAAGGGGAGTCCCAGCGCGGGTGTCGCGAGCCCCGGACGTGGTCGTCGTAAGGGATTATGGGATCTTGACCCGGCACCCATCATTGAGTGTTAAGCCGCTGTGGACGTCGGCTCGCGAAGGTGGGGTGTACTACTATGGTCTTGGGGTTAAGTACCTATGTCTTCCGCTTCTAACAAGCCGGTCTTTTGGGTAGTATTGGCTAGGTGCTTAACACTAACATGACTAAAACACTTTTAAACTGAAACTCTTCTGTGAGACATGCTTCCATAATAATTTTGGCTCTATTAGATTTCTTATTGTGTAAGACTCCTCACATGATCATGATGGGTCCCACCAGCTCGTGTGATCATGGTGGGTCCATATCTTATGGACTTGGGCCCAGCTTCCAACACTCTTGGATATGTGGGCCTTTCTTGGTCATGTGGGCTTGGACCCATCATCCAACACTCTCCCTCAAGCTGGGGGTGAGAGAACATCATGAACTTCTAGCTTGCTACAAATTATGTATAGGATTTTCTCATGTAAAATGGCAGTCCTCCATATCTTCTAATACTCCCCCTCACGCTGGTGGTCTCTTCCATGAGGCCCAGCTGGCATAAAATAATTGAGAGTAAAATCACTCCAAGCCATATGACATTGTCTATACCTAATGCTCAGAAGTTTAAGAAAACACCTCCATCACTGTGTGCCTCCATTGAAGAACGACTCTCAAGTGGTAGGATTAATAAATGTCAATTAAGGGGGTAACATATATGTAGTAATAGGCTCCACCATCATGGTGTCCCAACCTGGGCACCGACTCTGACAAGTAGAAATGGGTGATAAATACCTGTCAGTCACAAGACATCGATGTGATACGTGATAAATGCTTGTCAATTACAAGACGGTGATAAAGGACGTGATAAATGGGAAATACTTTTCAATTACAAGATGGCAATAAAAGACCCACAGGTACTTAAAAAAAGTCGTATTGGACTTAAAACGCCCAACCATGATGGATTTTAACTCCCAACCGAAGCAACACGTAAAATGTTGGCCCAAAGATGTATGAGAGAACCAAATAAAGGATGGTAGGAGTAAGGTTGTCAAATAACCAATAGGTAATGGGTAAACAGGAAGATAGGATGTTGAGGCCACCACTTCTTCAATAATAATGTCTCATCCAAAGAGACACAACAGTTGTAGATGAAATGGGCCTAGGCTCATATATCACGAACCAAAATAATAAAAATCTTTTTTAAAGGATCCATGAAATAATCCGATGCGAGTATCTACACCAAATAAGATGTTAACCAAGGAATATGTTGCCAATACCTAAAAATAATAATCCAACCTGAGAAATAGAATCAAGTCGAGCCGAGTCAGGAATCACCAATAATTACCACAATTATTATTGTGAGCCAGGATTCTTGGTCTTCAATTTTCTTTGCTACAAAAAGTTTCTTCTTAGATACAAAAGCTTCATCTTTGTGCTCCCCCTTTTTCTTGAATATCTTTGTCACATTAAAATTACTATAACATATAAAATACCTCTTTCTTGTACTTCTTCTTGTACTTGTCCCCCTCAAGTTGGGAGGCAATGGTAGTGATCCCAGCTTGAACCAAATAATATAAATGTAGTAATAACAATAACAATAACATGATAATGGGAATCGAAGGAAGATAAGATGATGGGGCCACAATGTTCTTTATTCAAATTTTTATCAAGATAACCAATGCTGACAATAGATAGCAACCGAGGAGTCCTTCTTTCATAATAATAGCTCAGTTAAAGAGACACAATAGCAGCAGTGAAAAATGGGCCAATGCTTAAATAACATGTACAAATTTGTAGTAGTATAGCAGTAGATAACCGGTAAATAATGAAAGTCCTTAAGAGTAATAAGAACACATGAAATAATTCAGCTTAAATTCGGATTTTCCAATGCAACAGGATACCAAAATGACCTTTGATTCTTCAAGTAAGGATAAGGGTCTGATGTAATTTTAGATATGTATGGGGCTAGTCATGGTTGGTGGTTTACGTCAGCTTTTGGGAAAGGGTTAAGGTGGTTAGGGTTTGCTGTAATTTTATTTATGTATGGGGTTAGTCATGGTTGGTGGTTAGTGTTAGGCTTTGGTAAGAGTAAAAGCTATAGATTGGGAAGAGTATATATTGGGAAGTGAATGGGTGTCATGGAAAAATGAAGGGACATCATGGAAAATTGAATGGACATCATGAAAAATGAATGGACGTCATGGGTAATTTGGGATCTTGGGAAGTATAGTGTCTTGGTTCTTTTTGTTATAAGAAGGAGAGTAGTCTCAATGTACTCAAGCTTTGATCAATTAAATTAGTGTAAGGTCGGATTCTCCCTTTGAGGTCCAGGGTGAGCTTCCCTTCACAAGCTCAGTATTCCTCCTCTCGTTAATTCTGTATTCTCACTATTGCTCGATCAAAGAACTCCAAGTATCCTTCAACGTCGCACGTCAACTTGGAAGGAAGGAGTGGTCGTCGGGTGACTCGATCTATGGCAAAGGAACATAACATGTCATCTGGCCTAACTAAGTATTCTTTCTCCTTTTGCCAACATAACCATTGACTCTTCAAAGATCAATATCTCCATATAAAAAACTCAGATCGAGAATTGGTTGAATAGGTAAGAAAATTGATTGATAGATTTTTTTTGGATATATAATTCTCCATATAAAGTCTCATTCTTGATAGCATAAAATGACTCCAAAGTCGAAGTCTTCTATTGCTGCTCGAACCTCTCTTGTAATATGACCTTTGCTGCTTCAAATATTAATTTCTCTTTTTAGAAAACTTCGATTGGAAAATTTTTATCTTCGTTGGAAAGTAGACTCGAATATATTTTCATAAATATATAATATGAAATATGAACATCTCAGTGTAGAGGTGAAAACGTAAAGCAAATAACTGGTATAGGGATAGGAAAAAAATAAATTCAAACCTAAACTGCTAGAAATAATAAATCAGAAAATATCACATTACCTCTATGGGTTGACCAAGTCAACTCATAGAACCTGCTCCGATACCATGTTGAATTTAAGGAAAAGAAAAATACTTCATTGACTTCTTATAATCAGAGTATATGAACCTCTATTTATAATATAGGAAAGTAGTAGAGTCTAACTACAATTAAAATATCTTTGTCCCAATTACACCCAAACTCTAACACTTAAAGATAAGTCCTAGAAGATTAACATCACAAACACCTTTAAACTAAAACTCTTCTGTAAGACCTGCTTCCATAATAATTTTGGCTATGTTAGACTTGTTATTGTGTAAGACTCCTCACGTGATCATGATGGGTCCCACAGCTCGTGTGATCATGGTGGGTCTATATCTTATGAGCTTGAGCCCATCTTCCAATACTCTTGGATATGTGGGTCTTCCTTAGTCGTGTGGACTGGGGCCCATCTTCCAACATTTGATATCCCTCGCAAGGTTATGGTAGTAACCTTGAGAATATCATTCTTACTACCCATGTATTCTTCAACCTTAAATGTGAAGTAGCCTAATTAAGCGGCTTGTAGAATCAAGTGCAGCCAAGAGTAGCTCGGGTATATGGGAGGAGAACCCGAGCTTATCAAGCCTTTTAGACAAGGAAGGTCCACACATCCAAGTGCGTTAGAAGATGGGCCCAAGCTCATAAGACCAAGGAAGACCCATGCATCCAAGAGATATAGAAGACGGGCTACTCTTGGCTCACAAATCAAAGAGAAGGCCCATAGACCCACATACAATGATGGCAAGATGGTAAATAAAAAGTCATCTCATAGATATGACATTGATGTAATTAGATTAAAGTTCTAGGGTTAAAACCCTAAACCCTAAGTTCAGGGGTATCATTGTAATATAGTAGTTTCATTAATCTATAAATACGGCTTTAAGGGGAGGGTTAGAAAAATCAAGTCCATAACTCTTCTTCCACCATTTTCTCCCAATGGGTTTCTCTCCATTTTTCTCCAAGAGTTAAATCTATAGAGTCCTGAAAAATCAACATGGTATCAGAACTTTGATTTTCAAGACTTGTAGTATGGTTTTTCTGATTCCAAAAAAACCCATAGTTTTTTTCTTTCTTTCTTCGTATTTTTTCTTCGTTTTTTTTCTTCTCGTTATTTTCTTCCCAAACTATAGCTCTTTTCGTTGTTCTACCCATTACCATCTACCAGAAACTACTCCGGGAAGGTTGTGGGCTGGAGAGAAGTCATGCCGCATTGGTATTCTGTTTGGTGATTCGGTCTCTACTCCAAACAGAGCCCGGATATCACCGCTCTCCGAGAGATTTTTGCAAAAAAAATTTCCTCTCACTATATCTTCAGAAACTCCTCTGGCTGGTACGTCGTTCTAATCTCCTAACCATAAGATTGTATTGTCGTCTTCTCCAGAATCCGAAATAAAATATTTTGAACCAGCTGAGACGTTGTCCCGCTCTATTCGACATCGGGGAGGAAGACGATGACGTTTTCGAATTAAATTGCGAACTTAGATGATGTCTTGACGTTATGCCGAGGTTCTATTTATGCAAAGGTTCCGATCTGCCGACGAAGCTAAGCCGGAAATCTCTCTGTGATAGATATTCAAAACTCACTATCTGGAAAGTTTTCGCTCTGTTTGGCCACGGGGGAAGACGACCTACCATTGCTGAAGAAGAAGAAGAACTCGGCCACCGATCCCACCGAATTATCATCGACAGCCATCCGCTCGAAAGCCAAAACTTTCTCGGCCAAATTGATGGGATTTCCATCCGTCATTACGTTGTTGTCCATTCCTTTTTGGTTTACGGAGCTGTTCGATGCCGTGGGGAAGAAGGAATGAGTTGACGATGATTCTGTTGCAATTTAAGGAGTTTTTATCTGAAAAGTTTCCTCCGGAAGTGCTATGGTTTTCCGACCTATGTTTCCCCCTAGAGTTCTTCGGCTTCGGCATTGTGGAGGAAGAAGGCACTGTAGCCTTATTCAAGTTTCCTATGTTAGGAAACTTGAATTAAATCAGCGCCAAGTCGGCCATCGCCTGCCAAGCAAGATGGACCGGGCCGAGAGCAAATCGTTGTATAGTTCTTTACTGAGCAACTCGGACCAACTCGATCTGGTCAACCCAGACCGGGTCAACTCGGGTCCGGGCAATCTGAGTCGGGCCACTTATTTTTTGCCTCAGTATACGTATCCAAGTTTCATACAAATTTCGGTGTGACTCGGTTAATTTTTTCTCTGGCTGGATTATTATTTTTTATTAATTGATAGATTATTCTTTGGTCAACATATTATTTGGTACAGATATGTGCATTGGATTATTTCATGGGTCATTTTACAAAGATTATTTTGGTTCGTGCTATATGGGCCCAAGCCCACTTCAGCTGCTGCTATTGTGTCTCTTTTGATGAGATATTATTATTGAAGAAGATGTAGCCTCATACCATTATTTATTTGTCTTCGTCAAAAATATCAAAAATATTTGTGGTTGGGAGTCCATGACGGAGGAACTTTATACCTCGTCAAAAATATCAAAAATATTTGTGGTTGGGGGTCCATGATGGATGAACTTTATACCCCGTAAAAAATATCAAAATATTTGTGGTTGGGAGTCCATGACGAAAGAACTTAATACCCCAACAAAAATATCAAAAATATTTATGGTTAGGAGTCCATGATGGAGAAACTTAATAACACATAAAAAATATGTGTGATTGCAAGTCCATGATGGACGAACTTATAATTACATTTATGTTACCCCCCCCGTTAATGTCATATATTACTCTACCACTTGAGAGTCATTATCCTGCAGAGGGACATGGTGGTGGAGGTGGACACTTCAGAGCAATGCCGATAGACACACTGCCTACAGAAGACCGAGTGTGCCCTACATCTAGCATGAGTGAAGAATAGACTATGGAGCAATGTCTTAGCAGCTAGGAGTGATTTACTCTTACTGATATTATACCAGTCGGGCCTCATGAACAAGAGCACCAGTGTGAGGGGTAGTGTTGGAAGATGTGCCATTTTATACAAAAAATATTTTATACATCATTGTTATGGACTCAATAATACTGAGTCATCTACTTTACTTTTATTATTTATGTTGCTTTTAATTTCGAATTTTATTGATTTGTAATAAGGCTTAAAGGTAGGGGTAGAATTGGGTTTTTTAACCCTAACCTATGTTGATGTTAATTACCCTATTTAAGGGGTAAGAATGGAGAAATAAAACCTAAGTTCGGATTTAGCTTAAACTAGAGTACATTAGGTTAATCTAGGTTCTCCTCAAGCTCCCTCTTCTGGGATTTTGGGCGTGAACCTTTCCTTCGGCGTTAGAGCTTGTGTGAGTGGGTTGGGGAGGTTGAGAAGGGAAGAGAATCGAAAATCTCTACCTGACGGGGTGGAGAGAGACCTAGTGTTTCACAGAACTAAGGAGGAAGAAGGGTTGCGTGAACCCCTTCTTTAGCCAACGTGAGGGCGGAGGAATTTCTGCTTCATCGTGACGGTAAGAGGCTTGCTTCATTCATTGAACCGAGGATGGAAGATGAAGGAAGAGAATCGAACCCTGTCCGGGAAGAAGAACTCTTCTTCCTTCACAGCGAAACAGGGTCCCTTTACGGCGAAACAGGGTCTTTCACGGCAAAAACAGGGGATACGATTTACCTAAGTTAAAAAAGGTAAATTGAGATTGATTTTTCTAAGTTCATAAGGTTGGAGTTTTATTATTAAATTACCTGCATGAATAGTGGTTTACCTGTGCATGAATAGTGTCTGAACTCATTTTTGAGAGAAAAAGAATTATGTTTCCAACTTAGAGTGGTTGGAGACGAAATTCTTGGTTCTTTACGGAGAGTAAACCCATGTACGTGCTGGATTCATCAATATTTCGCCGAGTTACTAGATCCATGGCGAGGAACCATAACAACTTGGTATCAGAGCAGAGTAACCCGGTAGAGAGAAGCACCAATGAATAATTTGAATTGCTTGAAAGAAAATTTGATACTGTCCTAAAGAGGTTCTCAAAAATTGATATCGATATGGAGACCTTGAAGGGAAGAATGGACAGCATGGAGAATGGTCTAGCAAGAAATTTGCTGCATTGGAGGAAAAGTTCACTCTCAGTTTGGAAACCTTGAAAGGAAGGATGGATAACATGGAGATTGGTCTGAGCACTGGCAAAAACCCAATTCCGGGAGACCATTCGCAGATCAGAGGGGGAGATGAGTTTACTAGACACGAGTTTCTCGGGTCAGCAAGGACCCTTCATTCCGGGGGGACACCTCAACCAGGGGGAGGCACTGTACCCCTCAGTCCAGATCAGAGAGGAGGGGACCATTCGTATAACAGAGGGGGAGATGAATTTCCGAGGCGCACAAGTTTCTCGGGACAGCAAGGACCCTCATTCTGGGGGGACACTTCTACCAGGGGGGAGGCACTGTTCCGAGGTATACTAAAACGGAATTCTCTACTTATAATGGGTCAGAAGACCCTTTGATATGGTTGTATCGATGCGAAAAAAATTTTAGCCATCAGCGAGTCCCAACCTATGACCGAGTCAACGTAGCTTTTTTTCACTTACTAGGGGAAGCACAACTTTGGTACCAGCTAGTTGAGGTTGATAGCGAGGTGGTAGATTGGGATGAATTTAAGCGACTGTGTTCTCTCCGTTTTGGTCCTCCGGCTTACAGTAACCCTTTGGAAGATTTGGTTTTACTACACCAAACTGGGGCTGTGGAGCAATATCAAAAATTGTTCCAGCAAAAATTAGCACAAGCCAGCAGTATGGTACAAGTGGATCAACAAGTGGCGCTATTTACAGCAGGACTGATGGAGGCCTTAAAGCTTGAGGTAGAGCTCTATGCACCTGTTGACTTATCCAGCGCTATGAATATAGCTCGTGCTTTAGAATTGTGACAGCAGGCACAGCACAGATGACCTCTAGGGTCAGGGGAGCGCATTCCTCTAAGAAACAACCCAGGTATTACTTTGACAGGGGATCCGAGATCTAGTCATCCTGCAACTCCTTATATAAAAAAATTGACAAGTGCTGAGATGGCGGAACGGCGGGTTAAGAATCTATGTTACAACTGTGATGAACCATATCGGGTTGGGCATCAGTGCAAAAGATTGTTTTTGAGAGATAAGATTGAAGATGAGGATATCGAGGTGACAGAGGATATGATTGAGGAAGAACCACCGGACATCTCCCTGCATGCCATTACTGGGCAGCAATCGGCCACAACTACGCAAAATGGGAGCGGCTCGACAACTTTCACCAGGTCTACCCAGCTTCCGAACTTGAGGTCAAGCTCGGTCTCCAAGGGGGGGCAGATGTTATGGACTCAATAATACTGAGTCATCTACTTTAATTTTATTATTTATGTTGATTTTAATTTCGAATTTTATTGATTTGTAATAAGGCTTAAAGGTAGGGGTAGAATTGGGTTTTTTAACCCTAACCTATGTTGATGTTAATTACCCTATTTAAGGGGTAAGAATGGAGAAATAAAACCTAAGTTCGGATTTAGCTTAAACTAGAGTACATTAGGTTAATCTAGGTTCTCCTCGAGCTCCCTCTTCTGGGATTTTGGGCGTGAACCTTTCCTTCGGCGTTAGAGCTTGTGTGAGTGGGTTGGGGAGGTTGAGGAGGGAAGAGAATCGGAAATCTCTACCTGACGGGGTGGAGAGAGACCTAGTGTTTCACGGAACTAAGGAGGAAGAAAGGTTGCGTGAACCCCTTCTTCAGCCAAGGCGTGGGCCGAGGAATTGCTGCTTCATCGTGACGATAAGAGGCTTGCTTCATTCACGGAACCGAGGACGGAAGACGAAGGAAGAGAATCGAACCCTATCTAGGAAGAAGAACTCTTCTTCCTTCACGGCGAAACAGGATCTTTCACAGCAAAAACAGGGGATACGATTTACCTAAGTTAAAAAAGGTAAATTGAGATTGATTTTCCTAAGTTGATAAGGTTGGAGTTTTATTATTAAATTACTTGCGTGAATAGTGGTTTACTTGTGCGTGAATAGTGTCTGAACTCATTTGTGAGAGAAAAAGAATTATGTTTCCAACTTAGAATGGTTGGAGATGAAATACTTGGTTCTTTACGGAGAGTAAACCCGTGTACATGCTGGATTCATCAGTATTTTGCCGAGTTACTAGATCCATGGCGAGGGACCATAATGATCATTTGCAGCAAGTTGGGAGTTCATGATGTTCTCTCACCTCCATCTTGAGGGGGAATGTTGGAAGATAGGGCCCAAGCCCACACGACCATGGAAGACCCACATATCCAAGTGTATTAGAAGATGGGCCCAAACCCATAAGACTAAAGAAGACCCATGCATCCAAGAGATATAGAAGACGGGCTCAAGACGCACAGATCAAAGAGAAGGCCCATGGGCCCACATACAATGATGGCAAGATGGTAAATAAAAAGTCATCTCATAGATATGGCATTGATGTAATTAGATTAAAGTTCTAGGGTTAAAACCCTAAATCCTAAGTTCAGGGATATCATTATAATATTGTAGTTTCATTAATCTATAAATAGAGCTTCAGGGGGAGGGTTAGGAAAATCAAGTCCATAACCCTTCTTCCAGCAGTTGTTTCCCAATGGGTTTCTCTCCCTTTTTCTCCATGAGCTAAATCCATGGAGTCCTAAAAATCAACAACTTGGAGTAAACTGGTGTACATTCAATCATTCATGAGTTAGAAAAAATATGATTGATTGAAAATTAAACAAAACCGGCCTAATCAAGAAGATATTGATTCAATGTGAGATCTCAAAAACAATAATATTTCTTCAAATATATTGGCGCCAACTAGCCTCACCAAAGACTACATCCTTAAAGGTGCAAAAAAGAGGTTTTTAGCCTCGCATTTGGTGAGAGATTTAGAAAAAACTGAAAGGGAAAGAGGGATTAAGGTCATAGGAGCTTTGGAAAACTTGGAATGAAGAATCACCTTAAAAAATTGATTTTAGCACTTCATATTCTCTATTCATGCCATGAATGACCTATCATTCTGTTTCAATTGATCAATCAATCGATTAAGTTGATCGATCAACCAATAACCATTGATCGATCAATAACGTATGCAAAGTGTTAAAGGATAGTCCCACATACATTAGTGAGTATAATGATCTTGTATTTATTAGCTAGAAAAAAGGTTTCCTAAGTGGCTAGTCATTTTGGGATAGGGCCTTTGACCCAAATTTAACATGGTATCAGAGCAAGGTTCTCATATATGGGAATCCACCCAAAATTATCCACCTGCCACCACGTGAGGGTCTCTACCCAAATTATCCACGTGCCTACACGTGAGGGGGAGTGTTAAAGGATAGTCCCACATACATTAGTGAGTATAAAGATCTTCTATTTATTAGGGTTTAGGGTTGATTTATGAATTAAATAGAATGGCTAACTACGAGCATTTTGCCTCTTGTTTCATCAAAATCCATTGAGAAATGGTTTATAATTTCATGTTTTTCACTTAAGGATGGAATATTTTTGAACCACTTTTTTCATTGCAGTATAGTGCTTTCTTTTAAATTAAAGTATTATTTTAAAAGAGGACTCAAATACGAGTATTTCACTTCTTGTTTCATCAAAATCTATCAAGAAATTATGGTGCAATTGAGATTTCAAATATCTAGTTTGTTATGAGTTGAGAGGAAGATGACGACCCAGCATGGCTCGCCCTAATAGGCAATATGAATCATGCATCCGGTTTCAGAAACCGGATTTGATTCAAGAACCGTGCACATACCCGATATGATGGTACCAGGTCCGCATCACTTAATCGGCTATCTATCCGACACTCAAGTTTAGTATCGACTCGAGGATCCGCTACGTAGTTCCGGATCTGAGTTGGAAAATCGATGGAGAATCCGCATAACCATACTGCATCCACAACACATTTCACTTCTAGGGTGCAGATTTGACATGCAATTCGAATAGAAGATCCAATCCGTTTCACTATCTATTTACTGTTTTTGGTCTAGTTTTCTCATTTTTTAACTTGAATCAGACCAATGTTTGGTACAAACAAAAAAATTCTCATATTTCGCTCATTTTTCTTTCAATGTTTATGAAATTTTCACAGTTATTTTTCTACAACAATCTTCTATTTATTGTTTTTAAAACAAGGGGGAAGAATTGAGATGGGATTTATTTATTGAATCAGTAGGGAGATTTTTTTTCTTTGGTATTAGGAATAGGGGTTGTGTGGCAAATACAATCTCATATGCTAAACCAATTTCAAATATTATATTAATATATTTTTAATACACCATACTATTTCATCTTATTTTTTATCTCATTATTTGTTTGGATAATTGTTTTTTTATAGGATGGATATAAGACGTGCTAGTTGGATGGGCCCTTCCATAGTTGTTACAATGTGGGACCCACATTGGTGCACAAACTGGTGAGACCCACCATGAGGACGTAGGATGCCAAGAAGAGTCCGTACCCATGCTAGCACGAGTTAAGAGGATAAGAAGCACAAGCTGAAATAAGATAGAAGACTTGAAGATCAAGTGGGACCCACAAATATACCATGAGCTGGAATTTTATCAATATGAGTTGGAACATCACGTGGGACCCAAAAGGATAAGGCCACAAGCTAGTCTCCTCCCTTATCTCCACGTTCTTGAAGAAGAGTTATAGTTCAACTTATATTAGAACTCTATTAGAATGTGTTATCCTTTCATGATAGACTTATCTTAGACAGTTAGACTTGGAATGGAATTAGTAGATTTAAAGGTTAATTGTACAAGGACTTTATCACTTCCTCTACTATAAATAGAGGTGTTGTAATTCGGAATTGTTGAAAGATAGGGCTCAAGCCCACACGACTTAGGAAGGCCCACAAGATGGGCCCAATCCCACACGACCAAGGAAGGCCCACAAGATGGGCCCAATCCCACACGACCAAGGAAGGCCCACAAGATGGGCCCAATCCCATAAGAAGTAGGACCCACAATGATTACCATGAGCTGGCATCCTTACCACATCAGTTGGAAGATCAAGAAGGACTCAAGAAAGTGTTTTTATCTAATGGTCACGTCCTAGAAGAATTTTAGTTTGAGTTATGTTTGTCTTTTATCTATATTGAGTAATTTAATTATGCTAGGACTTATCTTTTTAAGTGTTAGAGTTTGGGTGTAATTGGCACATGGGTAGTTTTATTGTAATTGGACTCTACTACCTTCCTCTATTATAAATAGAGGTTCATGTACCCTGACTACAACAAGTCAATGAAGTTTTTCACTTTCCCATAAATTCAACATGGTATCAGAGTAGGTTATGTGAGTTGACGTGGTCAACCCACAGAGGTAATGTGATGCTTTTCTCTAAACCCTAAACCCTATGTCTAGGTTTGTAGTTATTTTTTTCAATCCCTACACTCGTAGTTTGCTTTGCGTTTTTTAACTCTATACAGATTTTTTCATATTTCAAAATATATTTAAGGAAAGATATTTGAGTCTAATTTCCAAAGCAAAATGATTTGTTCCAGTAGGAGTTATCTAAAAAGACATATTGATATTTTAATGAGCAAAGGTCATATTGAAAAAAAAGGTTTGGGCAGCAGCGCATATCTTCAAATTCCGAGGTATTTTTCGCTATCAAGAACTAGACTTTATATGAAAAAATATATATATCAAAATAAATGTCTGTAAGTCTAGTCTTTTACCTATTCAACCAATTTTTTATCTGAGTTACTTACAAAGAGAAATCGATATTTGAAGCAGCAAAGGTCAAATTGTAAAAGAGGTTTGAGCGGCAGTAGAAAGCCTCAATTTCTGAGATATTTCTTTATATGAAGAATCATATATCAAAAGAAATATATGTAAGTCTATTTTCTTACCTAATCAACAAATTCTCGGTATGATTTTTTTATAAGGAGATATTGATCTTGGAAAAGTCAATGGTCATTCTGGAAAAACAGGAGAAATAGTACTTAGTTCGGCCAGATGACAGAGACTAAAATATATAAGATTATTTATCTTCTGATAATTATATTTTATGAAATTAAGTTATACTTGGATTAAAGGTATTTAAGTCTACTTTCAGAAGGAGAAAATTTAATGTTAATCTGATCTATATTTAAAGATATATTGGCATTGGAAGAATCAAAGGTCATGTTGGTATTCTGTTGTATTGAAAAATCCGAATTTATGCCCATTATTTTGCGTCACTTTTTGAGTTGATATATCAGAAAAATATCTCACATCTCCTTGGTTTGGGGGCTTATTTATAAATCTCTGTTATTTGGGCTTATTGCTACATCTATGATATTTGGTTCAAATTGGGATCACGACCATTACCTCCCCCGCTTGAGGGGGAGAAGTAGAAGAAGTACAAGAAAGAGGTATTTTATTCCATACGTTGTGGATGAGTTTATGTGACCAAAATATTCAAGAAAATGGGAGCACAAAAGATGAAGCTTCTGCACCTAAGAAAACATATTTATATCAGATTATGATTATTTCATGGGTTCTTCTATAAGGTTTATTATTTTGGTTCATGTTATGTGTTGGAAGATGGTCGTGTTATATTCAGTTGCTGGTATTATGTTTCTTTGGGGACATTATTATTGAAGAAGAGGTGGCCTCATATCATCTATAAAAAAAAAATCACAGTGGGGAAACCATGATAGAGGAACTTCATCCCCGTCAAAACTATCAAAATTATTTGTGGTTGGGAGTCCATGACGGAGGAACTTCATCCCCGTAAAAAAGAACAAAATTATTTGTGGTTTGGAGTCCATGACGGAGGAACTTCATCCCCGTCAAAAATATCAAAATTATTTTTTTTGGGAGTCCATGACAGAGGAACTTCATCCTCATCAAAATTTTCAAAATTATTTGTGGTTGGAAGTCCATGACAAAGGAACTTCACCCTCATAAAAAATATAAAAATTATTTGTGGTTGGAAGTCCATAATGGAGGAACTTATTATTGCATCTATGTTATACCCCCATGAATTGGCCAGTTGGGTCTCAATAAAGAGAGCACCAGCGTGAGGGGGAGTTTTGGAAGATTGGAGGATTGCCATTTTATACAAAAAGATCATATACACCATTTGCAGCAAGCTAGGAGTTCTTGATTTTCTCTCACCCCCAGCTTGAGGGGGAGTGTTGGAAGATAGGTGTCAAGCCCACACAACCAAGGAAGACCCACATATCTAAGAGTATTATAAGATGGGCCAAACGACCAAAGAAGGCCCCAAGATGGGCCCAAGCCTATAAGTAAGATCCACAATGATTACCATGAGCTGGCATCCTTATCACATCAGTTGGAAGATCAAGAAGGACTCAAGAAAGTATATTTATCTAATGGTCACGTCCTAGAAGAGTTTTAGTTTGAGTTAGGTTTGTCTTTTATCTATATTGAATTATTTAATTATGCTAGGACTTATCTTTAAGTGTTAAGAGTTTGGGTGTGATTGGGACAAGGGTAGTTTTATTGTAATTGGACTCTACTACCTTCCTCTATTATAAATAGAGGTTCATGTACCCTGATTACAACAAGTCAATGAAATTTTTTTCTTTCCCACAAATTCAACAAGAATTAATCAAGTTCTACCATTTTCTCTTGAGTAAATCTCTCTCTCTTTGCTTGGCACACACCTTGTTCCTCTTCCCTTCTTCTCTCTACCCGAGAGCCTTCTTCCCCTTTTCTCATTTTTCTTTCTCTCTTCCCTTGCTTGGAATATTGGAAAAGGGATCCTAAATTCAACATGGTATCAGATGTTGTGTTCCCAGACCATTGATCGAGTCACACAACAAAGGGAGAAGTCGCCTTACTGCTCTAGAACAGAGTCTTGTCGTCGAGACCTCTCTGGTCGACCTATGTTGTCGATTTGGGGATAACGAGGATCACAAATGGTTTACAAAAGGGAGATGATGAGAAAGATGGTCGGAATGGGGATTTAGACTCATCGACGGGAGTCTACACCGTGGGTTCCAGGGTAACGCCGACCCTGGTTCCTTAGGGAGAACGCATATCCCAAATTCTTTCTTCGTTTTTCCATTCAATCGATGGCCCTTAAGCTAAGTCTGAAAAATAGAATTATTACATGAATGCCATTAAGGCTTCCCACACACGTCAATCAATTAATTAAAAGACATGTACGCCCAAGCCCTTTTTAACTCCTAATTCCATTGCGTCTTATGCCTGAGTCAACTCACCGCTTTGCCTCTGGATGACTCGTCCTACTATCAAGTCCACAACATCACTCCCCCCCTTAAAAATGAGGTTGTCCGCAATCTCGAACGTGGGGTAGGCTTGCTGGACAACGTCTATGTCCTCCCAAGTAGCATTGCTGGCGTCGGAGTGTGTCTATTGAACTAAAACCTCCCTGCAGTGTGCATTCTGGTGAGTATTTAAAATCTGGTGTGGCATGAGAGATAACTGACTGTCGTCCATGGATGGTAGAGATGGCGTGCGTGGATGTTCGTTGCCTTTGAATGGCTTGAGGAATGACACTATGAAAACAGCGTGGATCTGCGCGTCTAGGGGCATGTTGAGTTTGTAGGTTACTTCACCCACCCGCTAAGAGATGACGAATGGCCCAAAGTATTTGGGTGATAACTAATTCGTGCTGCCAGCCATGGAAGATTTCCAGTAATACTAGAGGCACAACCAAACCAAGTCACCAACGTTGTATTGAATGTCTCTGTGGCCTTGATCATAATACTCCTTCATTTTGACTTGGGCCTGCCACATACGGAGGTGTGTAACCATGAGCAATTTATCCCTCTCAATAAGAGCAGTGTCAACTGCGTCCACCCTAGAGGACTCTGGAAGATATGAAAGGAGCTGGGGGGATCCCTGCCATATACAATCTGGAATGGTGTCTCCTGTAAGGCCATGTGGAAGGAGGTATTGTAAACGTACTCTGCCCATGGCATACAGTCCACCCACTGCTTTGGACGATCTCCAACCAAACAATGTAAATACATTTCAATGGTGCGGTTGAGCACCTCTGTCTGGCCATCTGACTGTGGGTGATATGCTGAGGAAAAATTCAACTTGGTGCTGCAGAGTTGAAACAGATCACGCCAAAACTGGCTAGTGAAGACGATGTCCCTATCACTGACAATGGACTCTGGAATGCCGTGGAGCCGAACGATGTGAGTAAAAAATAAGTTGGCAACTGAGGCTGCTGTGTAGGGGTGTTCCAAGGGAATGAAGTGCCCATACATAGAGAATCTGTCCACGACCATGAGAAGGACAGATTTGCCAGAGGATTTCTGCAGACCTTCAATAAAATTCATTGAGATATCGGACCAAACCTGAGTGGGAAGTTGTAGTGGCTAGAGTACCCTTGTGAGGCTTAAATCCTCGGCCTTGTTACATTGGCATACAATACATGTAGAGACATATGAAGTAACCGAGGATTTCATACCTTCCCAATAAAAATCTTTTCTGAGCCGACATAGAGTTTTCTGAATGCCTTCATGATAACTATTATGATAGGCTGAGAGCACTTTGTCAATGAGAGGAGACGCTGGAGGCAAATAAATATGATGCTTGTAAAGAATAATGTCGTCATGAATTCTCCAAGAGATGGCCACTTGTCCCGCTGTAATTTTGATATGCCCCATTTCCATGGATCAGCCACCAGACGATCTCTTCCTGGTTTCGGATCGAAATATGTGAGGATAACCAAGCTTTCAAAGGAAGCTTGCACCTTAGGCCTTGTCAGAGAACCCGATCTCATTTTCAACTATGATCAATGCTTGGTCTTTCATTAATCAGACGTCCCTATAAAGGGAATTAGGGAATGACGCCAACAAGGGCCCAAGCAAGAGGCCATAGGTTTCAACTGAATTACAAGAAAACCCACTAATGCATTAAAAGTGCAAATTACATAATCCACCCCTCTTCGTTGACTAGTTAATCTAGATGCTATGGAGTTCATAACATCACTCCCCTCCTGGAGAACGAGCTTGCCCTCAAGCTCAAATGTAGGTCTGCTTGCCCATGTCGACGTCTCGATACATGCACAAGTGTCAACCGCGGTAGTTGGGTCAGCACTCTGGACTACAAAAGTAGAGCATCCAACCAGAGGAGCAATAGATAGCACGAAAGGTTGTGACGGTTCCCATGAGGCTGCAGTAGTGTCAGTCTCCCTCCACAGAAAGAAAACCTCCCATGCACCGGTATACAACGAGCCTGCTGATGTAAGAGTTCCAACAATACTAGCTTCAGAATCTACTACTACGTCCTGGCCGTGTTGTGTCTTATTGCCCTTTATAGTTGTGATAACTGAACCAAATAATCCCTTTTGTCTCGCGTTACTGCTAGGGGTTGAACAAGTGGCTTCATTTTGGATAGGAATAGTGTTCTGGTAAAATAGGCTAATGTAGTCTAGCTTTCGGTATATGTCATTGCTGGACAAAATAGAGATGAAAAGGATTTCTTGATATGTGTTCACCAAAATGAGTTCTTCTTTCGAGGCAAAATGGAAAGATAATTTCAAAGTTGAGCTTGATTTTGAATTTGAAACAATCAGATCCCTCAAGGAAGTGTCCAGTAGTAAGGATAAATCTAGAAGAGACCTTATTTCGATTTTGCCACTTGTAAACAGAAGTATTAGACCAATACCAGAACTCGGAGTGGAGACTGTTAATGCCCACCAGCAAGTCCCCTGGAACTTTTTCGTATTGTGCACTGTTTTAACCCCTTGCACCAAATGAAGGAATACAAATGTGCAGCTTTTTTAGAACAAACCAACACAAGTGATTGCTTTGATATTGTTGTGTTACTCATCTGCCCTTGGTTCAAACGTGGACTTGAGGCAAAGTATCCATGGCCAGATGTATCTTTCTCATCGAGAAGGTGCAGGAAAAGTGCTTTGGCAGGTTTATTAAAATGGACCCCACAGCTGCTGAGTGGATTTCCAGCGTCTCCATCAAGGCCAAAATGGATGAATCTTTCAGGGTTACCAGCTAAATATTTTGTTGAGAGCCACTGGAGTTGTAATTCTCAAATTTTAAAGCACCAGTAGATGGTTCACTTGAAAAACGTCGTAGAGACAATATGGTAGGCCCTTCCATCTCAATTATCGAAACCGATCATTCATCAGATTCAAAGACAAGTTTCCCTGCAATGGAGTTCAAATGGATGGACATTACAGCTTCTATAACCTTTAGAAGCATGATGTCATGAATGTTGTTGCTGCATCCTTGCTTTGTACTTACTTGCTCAAGTTTGCATGTGAAATTGCGGATCATTCCATACTGATCTCCAGAAACAAGAACCCGAGAACTGATGTCAAAGAACAAAGCTGTCACTGGAACACTACTCAAAGAATGAGTAGCATCCATATCACCCAAAAAAATTAACACAACATGTTGACATGGACTGTTACTGCTGGCCAAATGACCCAAAACAGCCACCTGGTTGCTGTAGGCATTCATCAAAATAGAATCTCTCCCCTGCCCTTGTGAAAAAAAATTGTTGAGGGAAAATATAGGTAAACCCCTCGGCTGCTTGAATTGGAAGATGGGCATAATTCCACAAAGATTAATTAACCATGATGGCTTCGTTGACCAGTCAACAACATCACATTGAGGCATTACTTCGAACAGCTCCCCAGCATTAGGAGTCCCGTTGACGCATGGAAAAATAGGTGCATTGAGAGAGAGGGATACACGCTCCACTGTAAGAAAGGGTGGAATGGCAATTACAGACCTGATTTTGTGCCTAGCAACCTCGAATGGAAGGCCATTTACAGCACCCCGAATAGGGGCCTTATCTTGTTGAAGCTACTTCAAATCGAAATTTGTTGTGCGAGATTTCTCTTCTTCCACCGGGGCCTCGATTCAACTTCAAAATCAAAATCTCTGGGTTTTGGTTGGTGTCAGTTCTTAGAAGCTGGCAATGGTGCTCGTCTGTAATTTTCAAGCCCTGTGCCAACTGCTAACCCATCGAGCTTGAGATGTTGTGGACGGTGAACATGATGAACGAGTGGCCTAAATTGAGAACATTTCTGCTCCTCGACAAACATGTGTCAAGGTTCCGCTACGGCGGAGTAGGTATTCGGTTTGGAGGTCACCTCGCCATTTGATTTCAGACGCTCCGGGAGTTTGGCCGAGACAACGATGTTATGGACTCAATAAGACTGAGTCATCTACTTTACTTTTATTATTTATGTTGCTTTTAATTTCGAATTTTATTGATTTGTAATAAGACTTAAAGGTAGGGGTAGAATTGGGTTTAATAACCCTAACCTATGTTGATGTTAATTACCCTATTTAAAGGGTAAGGAAGGAGAAATAAAGCAAGTTCGGAATTAGCATAATCTAGGGTAATTTAGGTTCCTTCTAGGCTCTCTATTCTAGGGTTCTTGGTGTGAACTCTCTTGGGCGTTTGCTGCATCCATTGGGGAGTCTTTGAGGAGATCTTGGAAGGAAAAGGAAGAGGAATTACCTTTCTCTTTCGAGCTACAGGAGAGGTCATCTCTTTCACGAAAATTCTGGTTGCTGGATTGGTGTTGATGTCAAGAGGTATTTGCTAATCTTATTCCAAGCATTAAGATTAGATTTATGTTTCTCTTTTACGTAAGGAACCAGTGCTGCATAAAATTGGAAACCCTACCTTGACGTGATCCATAAGAAAGGGGGTTCCACGTTGGGGCCTCAAGGAGCTTCCTTGACTAGTTGGGTTCATTCATAATTAAGAAAAGGAAACTCCTTTTCAAGGGGAATGAATTCAGTAAAGGGAAAGGGGTTGTTCTTGAGTCATTACAGCAAGTAAAACCCTCTTGTCTTGAATCATAAAAGAGGGGTTTCATATCTGAGTGCTTAAACAATCCTTTAACTTGCTTGTTGCATCTATAATTGAGAAAAGGAAAATCCTTTTCAATCCTAACGTGAAAGGAGAAGTATAAGAGAGTTCCTTTCACAAAAATGTGATAAGAAACCCTCAAACAGTGCTGGATTCATATTCAACTCGTCGAGTTACTAGATCCATGGCTAGGGACCGTAACAACTTGGTATCAGAGCAGGGTTACCCGGTAGAGAGAAGCACCAATGAATACTTTGAATTGTTTGAAAGAAAATTTGATATTGTCCTAGAGAGGTTCTCAAAAATTGATATCGATATGGAGACCTTGAAGGGAAGGATGGATAGAGAATGGTCTAACTACTGGCAAGAAATTTGCTGCATTGGAGGAGAAGTTCACTCTCAGTTTGGAAACTTTGAAAGGAAGGATGGATAGCATGGAGACTGGTCTGAGCACTAGCAAGAACCCAATTCCGGGAGACCATTCGCAGATCAGAGGGGGAGATGAGTTTACTAGACACACGAGTTTCTCGCGTCAGCAAGGACCCTTCATTCCGGGGGGACACCTCAACCATGGGGGAGGGACTGTACCCTCATTCCAGATCAGAGAGGAGGGGACCATTCGTATAACAGAGGGGGAGATGAATTTTCGAGGCGCACGAGTTTCTCAGGACAGCAAGGACCCCTCATTCCGGGGGGACACTTCTACCAGGGGGGAGGCACTGTTCCGAGGTATACTAAAATGGAATTCCCTACTTATAATGGGTTAGAAGACCCTTTGATATGGTTGTATCGATGCGAAAAAAATTTTAGCCATCAACGAGTCCCAACCTATGACTGAGTCAACGTAGCTGTTTTCCACTTACTAGGGGAAGCACAACTTTGGTACCAGCTAGTTGAGGTTGATAGCGAGGTGGTAGATTGGGATGAATTTAAGCGATTGTGTTCTCTCCGTTTTGGTCCTCCAGCTTACAGTAACCCTTTGGGAGATTTGGTTTTACTTCGCCAAACTGGGGCCGTGGAGCAATATAAAAAATTATTCCAGGAAAAATTAGCACGAGCCAACAGTATGGTACAAGTGGATCAGCAAGTTGCGCTATTTACAGCAGGACTGACGGAGGCCTTAAAGCTTGAGGTGGAGCTCCATGCACCTGTTGACTTATCCAGTGCTATGAATATAGCTCGTGCTTTAGAATTGCAAGAACAGGCACACCACAGACGACCTCCAGGGTCAGGGGAGCGCATTCCTCCTAGAAACAACCCGGGTATTACTTTGACAGGGGATCTGAGATCTAGTCATCCTACAACTCCTTATATAAAAAAATTGACAAGTGCTGAGATGGCAGAACGGCGGGCTAAGAATCTATGTTACAACTGTGATGAACCATATCAGGTTGGGCATCAGTGCAAAAGATTGTTTTTGATCGATAAGGTTGAAGATGAGGATATCGAGGTGACATAGGATATGATTGAGGAAGAACCACCGGACATCTCCCTGCATGCCATTACTGGGCAGCAATTGGCCACAACTACGCAAAATGGGAGCGGCTCGACAACTTTCACCAAGTCTACCCAGCTTCCGAGCTTGAGGTCAAGCTCGATCTCCAAGGGGGGGCAGATGTTATGGACTCAATAAGACTGAGTCATCTACTTTACTTTTATTATTTATGTTGCTTTTAATTTCGAATTTTATTGATTTGTAATAAGACTTAAAGGTAGGGGTAGAATTGGGTTTAATAACCCTAACCTATGTTGATGTTAATTACCCTATTTAAGGGGTAAGGATGGAGAAATAAAGCAAGTTCGGAATTAGCATAATCTAGGGTAATTTAGGTTCCTTCTAGGCTCTCTATTCTAGGGTTCTTGGTGTGAACTCTCTTGGGGGTTTGCTGCATCCATTGGGGAGTCTTTGAGGAGATCTTGGAAGGAAAAGGAAGAGGAATTACCTTTCTCTTTCGAGCTACAAGAGAGGTCATCTCTTTCACGAAAATTCTGGTTGCTGGATTGGTGTTGATGTCAAGAGGTATTTGCTAATCTTATTCCAAGCATTAAGATTAGATTTATGTTTCTCTTTTACGTAAGGAACCAGTGCTGCATAAAATTGGAAACCCTACCTTGACGTGATCCATAAGAAAGGGGGTTCCACGTTTGGGCCTCAAGGAGCTTCCTTGACTAGCTGGGTTCATTCATAATTAAGAAAAGGAAACTCCTTTTCAAGGGGAATGAATTCAGTAAAGGGAAAGGGGTTGTTCTTGAGTCATTACAGCAAGTAAAACCCTCTTGTCTTGAATCATAAAAGAGGGGTTTCATATCTGAGTGCTTAAACAGTCCTTTAACTTGCTTGTTGCATCTATAATTGAGAAAAGGAAAATCCTTTTCAATCCTAACGTGAAAGGAGAAGTATAAGAGAGTTCTTTTCACAAAAACGTGGTAAGAAACCCTCAAACAGTGATGGATTCATATTGAACTCGCCGAGTTACTAGATCCATGGCTAGGGACCATAACAACTTGGTATCAGAGCAGGGTAACATGGGGGATAATATCAGCAATGAAGAAATCCAAATCAGGATACAAAAGATAGAAGAAAGCCTTGAAACAGCACAACCAGTGTTGGGAAAGGTTTGTGGTTTGGAAGAAGAGATGAGCCGAATCATTAGCATGCTACAGGAGTTGAGGACAGAGAGACATCAGAGTCCAGAGGTGAGAGAGGTTGCTCAACCATATCACAGAAGAGGGGAGCAGTGGCCTGGGCGCACTGCTGTCCAAGCACCTTAGCATGGAGGCACAATCCCAAGGTACACCAAGTTAGAGTTTCCCTCTTTCAATGGTTCTGTGGATCCCGTAATTTGGTTGGATAGATGTGAAATTTTTTTTTTGAACCAAGGGACTACTGAATGGGATAAGGTGCAACTAGCCTCTTTCTATATGACAGATGAAGCCATGTTATGGGTGACTCAAGTAGAGAAAGAGAGACCGGGAATGACTTGGGGAGAATTTAAAAATCTATGCACAGTTAGATTTGGGCCTCCCGCCAACAGCAACCCCTTGGGAGAGTTAGTCCTATTGAGACAAACGGGTTCGGTGGAACACTATCAAAAACTCTTCCAGGAAAAGTTGGCTCATGCTGGAGAGAGGGTATTGGTTGACCAGCAGGTCTCCTTATTCACAGCAGGTCTCAATGAGTATTTACGGCTAGAGGTAGAACTCCTTATGCCCACGGATCTAGCTCATGCCAAGAATATGGCCCGAGCAATGGAACAACGACAATAGTTGCAACAATGTAAGCCGGGTTGGTCGAGTGAGAGGAACACTTCCTCCACGTGGCAAGGGTGCCGTTATAATTCATCTCAGGGAACATCTACAACAGCACCATCCAGACACACTCCGACTACGACTCGGGTAGCCGATCCCCGCCCTGGTAATTCCCTACCGAGCTTTATAAAAAAATGACGAGTGCGGAGATGGCAGAAAGGCGGTCCAAAAATCTCTATTATAACTGCGATGAGCAGTATTGGATCGGACACCAATGTAAACGATTATTTTGGCTCGAGATGGAGGATTCAGAGGATCCAGTGGAACCAGAGGATATTATCAAGGAGGAACCACCAGAGATATCCTTGCATGCTATTACTGGGCAGAAATCGCCTACTACAATGCAAGTCCGAGCTCATGTCATCGACCGAGAACTGGTGGGACTAGTCGACTCGGGGAGTACACCCAATTTTCTGAGTTTGACAGCCGCACAGCATCTCCAGCTCCAGATACACACTCATCCGACAGCCACCGTCTCAGTGGCCAATGGCGAGAAGGTCCCTAGCTATGGGATTAGTAAGGCGGTAACTTTTTCCATTGGATTTACTTCATTTAATACGGAATTTTTTGTTATTCCCCTAGCGGGATTTGATATGGTTTTAGGCATTAAATGGTTACAAACATTGGGGCCCATTCTGTGGGACTTTTCGGCTTTAACCATGAGCTTTGATTTGGCCGGAAGTCGGGTGCTCTTACAGGGCTATCAGGTGGACAGGGCCCACCACATACACACTTTGCAGACACAGGATCAGCCTGACAGTACTAGTGATGGTCTGGTTGAGGAGTTCTATGACCTCTTCCAGGAGCCTTCGGGGTTGCCTCCCATGAGGCACTGTGACCACAGGATTTGTCTGAAACCAGGTTCTGAGGTAGTGGTCGTGCGACCATACCATTACCCACACCTTCAGAAGGACGAGATAGAGCGTCAGTGCCATGAGATGTTGAAACAAGGTCTTATTCGTCCCAGCCGCTCCCCGTTCTCTTCACCCGTCTTACTTGTGAAGAAACATGATGGGACATGGAGGTTCTGTGTAGATTATCGGGAGTTGAACGTGCAGACAGTAAAAGACAAGTTCCCAATTCCGGTAGTGGATGAGCTTCTGGATGAGTTACATGGGTCGTGGTTATGCCCTAAACTCGACCTCCGTTCGGGATACCATCAGGTCCGGATGCACCCCTCTGATATCGAGAAGACGGCGTTCCGCACGCACCATGGCCACTTTGAGTTCGTCGTCATGCCGTTCGGGTTATCCAATGCACCCTCCACTTTTCAAGCTTTGGTGAACGAGGTATTTAGCCCCTATCTTCGAAAATTTGTTCTTGTATTTTTCAATGATATTTTGATATATAGCAAGTTGGTTGAGGAGCACTTGGCACAGTTGAGGATTGTTTTCGACTTGTTAAGAGCACATCAGCTCTATTTGAAGCACTCCAAGTGTTCTTTTGCGGCTTCACACGTGGGATATCTGAGACACATTATCTCACATGAGGGGGTTACGGTGGATCCCGAGAAGATCCGAGCTATTCACGAGTGGCCGCAACCACAGTCGTGTTCTACATTACGGGGTTTTCTGGGTCTTGCGGGCTACTACCGTAAATTTATTCAGAACTATGGGCCAGTGGCAGCACCATTGACGAGTTTACTCAAGAAAAATTTCTTTATTTGGAATGAGGGGGCCACCACGTCGTTTGTGGCACTCAAAGCTGCCCTCGCATCCGCGCCAGTATTACAGCTTCCCAACTTCGACGAATTGTTCGCGGTAGAGTGCGACGCTTCGGGCGTGGGCATGGGGGCCATTTTACAGCAGCTGGGCCATCCTATTGCTTATTTTAGCAGACAGTTGGCAGTCCGCCATCACAAATTGGCAGCCTATGAGCGCTAATTTATTGGGTTGGCCAAAGCGGTCCAACATTGGAGGCCTTATCTCTGGGGCCGGGCTTTTCTCATACACACAGATCACTACAGCCTTAAATTCTTACTAGAACAGCGTTTGACGACGTCGCCACAACAGCACTGGATCAGTAAGTTGTTGGGGTTTGACTTCTCGGTGGAGTATCGTGCGGGGAGATTAAATAAGGCGGCAGATGCCTTGTCACGGTGTTTTGAAGATCAGCAGTCGGTCTATTCTATCAGCCAGTCGAGATTTCTCATTATGGACTTGGTGCGAGAAGCACATGCTACTAACCCTGCACTGCAGGAACTGCATCAGTAGATCTTAGAAGGGAGAATGAATGTGAAGTGGTCCATCCAGGATTCACTTATTTATTATAAGCATCGGATTTTCCTTCCACCTGAGTCCGAGTTGATTCCAGCTATTCTCTCGGCCAACCACGACAGTACACATGAGGGGATCCAGAAGACCTTGCACAGAATTCGAGCTGATTTTTACTGGCAAGCCATGAAAGCCTCTATTGCGACTTATGTTGGCGACTGTCAGGTATGCCAGCACAACAAAGCCGAGCACTTGAGTCCAGCCGGTCTTCTCCAGCTTCTGGCCCTTCCAACGCAGGTTTGGGCCAACATTTCAATGGATTTTGTGGAAGGCCTACCCCTGTCAGCCGAAAAATCCGTACTTTTCGTAGTGGTTGATCGATTCTCCAAGTACGGGCATTTTATACCGATGACTCATCCGTATACAGCAACACGGGTTGCTCAGACTTTCCTGGAGTAGATAGTCCGCTTACATGGCATTCCAGAATCCATTGTGAGTGACAGAGATGCAGTTTTCATGAGCACCTTTTGGCGGGAACTGTTTCGCTTGAGTGGGAAAAAATTGAAGTTCTCCTCCGCCTATCATCCACAGACAGACGGGCAGACTGAGGTGGTGAACCGCACCATCGAGATGTATCTACGGTGCTTGGTGGGGGATCGTCCACGGCAATGGGTTCAATGGCTTCCGTGGGCCGAATATTGTTACAACACTTCGTTCCACTCTGCATTGCAATCCACTCCTTTTCGGGTTATATATGGCCGGGATCCACCTCGCCACCTCTCGTACAACCCAGGGTCCACCCGCGTGGACACGATTGATCAGGCACTCATAGACAGAGATCTACTGCTACAGAATATCACAGAACGGCTACAACGTGCCCAAGCTTGGATGAAGGATGTATATGACAGAGGCCACCGTGAGGTCTCTTTTGAGGTTGGAAAGTATGTGTGGCTACGGCTCCAGCCCTACCGTCAGCAGTCTCTAGCGGGACCTCCACATCATAAGCTCTCACCCCGATTTTTTGGGCCGTTTCCCATTCTTCGACGCGTGGGACCAGTTGCCTATCAACTCAAATTACTGGACACAGCCAAAATTCATGATGTGTTTCATGTCTCTCTTTTGAAGCCGCATTCCGGAGCACAGCCTACATCCACTCCATTCCTACCACCAGTTGATCATGGTGAGGTCATTCTTAACCCAGCTGCGGTGTTACGTGCACGGCTGACCAATGATCATTGGGAGATTCTCGTTCAGTGGACGGACACTGACCCCGACGCTGCAACATGGGAACGTGTGGACATCTTCAAACAAGTCTACCCAACTTTTGGGCTTGAGGACAAGCTCTTTCTCCATGGGGAGGCAGATGTTGTGGACTCAATAGCACACCGAGTCACACAACAAAGAAGACAACAACAACTCACTCAATAGGATTTAATTCTTATATTTCTTTGAGTAGGATTTATTTCTAATATTGTTTTAAGTAGGATTTATTTCTTATATTGTTTTAAGTAGGAGTTATTTCGAATTACTTTTTATGTAAGGGCATTATGGGGAATTATTGTAACCCTAACCCTAAAACTCCCTATTTAAGGGATAGGTATGAATGAAATAGGTAAGCTTTGAGATTTTAGAATAACCTAGTCTAAATAGGTTGGGATCACCTCTTGATCCCGAGTTTAGGGTTTACTCCAAAAATCCAACCTATCATTCACCCTCCATTGCCATCCATCTTCACCCAAATTCATCCACCATCATCCCTACTAAGAAAAGGAGCTTCCTGTCCCTTTTCTGAGCCCAAAGAGGAGGTCTATCCTCCTTCTTGGCAGCAGCAGCAAGAGAGGCCCAATTCCTCCCTTACCAAGCAGCAAAGTGAGGATTTTTCTCCTCAAATCTTGAGCAATTCCTGGTGCAACGTGGGAGCTGATCATAGCATCAAAGAAGAGGTATTAATCTATCCCAAACTCGTGTTTCAAGTTATTTAAGAAAGAAGGATTGCATTCTTAGCTAGAGTAGCAACAAAGAGGGCCAAACCCTCTTTGCCGTGACCAAGAAAAGAGAGCACCTTGCTCTAGCAAGGTCAGCATTGATGTGGGGTCTTCTACCTAGCACAAAAACTCGGTAGGACCCTCAAAAGAGGATCTTTCCTCCTGGCCAAGCATTGGTTAAGGAGAAATACTCATACACAGACCCTTGACGTGAAGTGAGTAAATTCTGAGTGCTGGATTCACAAATCCCACGCCGTGTTACTCGATCCATGACCTGGGAACGAGCTCTCAGATTTTCGGAGACTTCTGTTCGGGAGGACATATGGAGTCCAGGGAGAAAGGGTTTGATGGCAAACCCCCTTCCATTTTTTCCGATGAAGTTTGTGGGGAGGATCCTTCCAATTTCGGACATGTGGAGTTCCCAATTTCAGACATCGTCGCCGCTGGAGAAATAAGAGGGTTCTTTGATTTCTGGCATCTCCGATTTATCTGATTTTTTTTCTACGACACTACCCGGAATAGCAGAAGTCCGAGCAATATTTCCATCAAATCAAAGAGTGAGTTGATGAATAAGCTCCTGGATTTCCCTAAGACCAGTGTGGAGTACGGCGTAGTGGTTCGATAAAAAATTTCTTCACCAAAGTGAGGCAATCATTTAGAGAAGATGAATCATCGACGGTGGTCCGCTCTGATACCAAGTTGATATGCCCCATTTCCATGGATCAGCCACCAGATGATCTCTTCCTGGTTCTGAATCAGAAGACGTGAGGATAACCAAGCTTTCGAAGGAAGCTTGCACCTTAGGCCTGGTCAGAGAGAGAACCTAATCTTAGGCCTCGTGAGAGAGAGAACCCGATCTCATTTGCAACGATGATCAATGCTTGGTCTTTCATAAATCAGACGTCACTCTAAAGGGAATTAGGGAATGACACCAACTAGGGCCCAAGCAAGAGGCCATAAGTTTCAACCGAACTACAAGAAAACCCACTAATGAATTAAAAGTGCAAATTACATAATCCACCCTCTTTGTCGACTAGTTAATCTAGATGCTATGGAGTCCATAACAAATTTTCTGGTGTAATTCTTGCAACTCGGGAATAGAACTGTGTGCTGTCTTGATAGTGTCCAGCAATGTAGGATTGGGGTGACTTATGGCATTCAATTGACCCAAAGATTCAGAACGGCGGGATAGAGCATCAGCTACTGTATTCAATCGGCTAACTCTATGTTCCACTATGAAGTCGAACCCTAGTAATTTACTGATCCACAGCTACTACGGGGATGTAGAAATGTGCTGGTCCAAGAGATATTTCAAACTATAGTGGTAAGTGCAGATGAGAAAATATCTACCCCATAAATACAGATGCCAGTTTCGTACTGCTTTCAATAGACCAATAAGTTCTCTTTCATATGCTAGCAGTTTATGTTGGTGTAGCAGAAGTTGTCGGCTGAAATAGGTGAGAGGATGGTTGGCTTGTAGCAGAACCGCCCCTATACTGTCGCCGGAGGCATCACATTCGACCATGAAGATTTCCCCAAAATCTGGTAAGCGTAAGACCGAGGCCGTAGCAAGTGCTGTCTTCAGAGTCTGAAAGGTTGTGGTGGTATCCTGACTCCACTGGAAGGAATTTCGACACAGCAGATTTGTTAAAGGTGTTGCAAGTGCCACGTAGTTCTGAATGAACTTGCGGTAATATCCATCTAAGCCCAAAAATCCCCTCAAAGCAGAAATGTTGGTCGGTACTGGCCACTGTGTAATAGATGTAAATTTGTCTGGGTCCACTGTAATCCCGAATGCTGTAATGATGTGCCCCAAATAAGTAACTTGTTGGGACCCAAAGGTACACTTTGTCCTTTTTAAATAAAGTCGGTGAGCTCGAATAAGTTGTAAAACCCTGTGGAGATGTTGTAAATGCTCAGGCCATGACTTGCTGAATATGAGGATGTCATAAAAAACATACAAGAACAAATTTTCTGAGATAATCAGTAAATACCTCGTTCATAAGCGCCTGAAATGTGGAATGGGCGTTCAAGAGACAGAATGGCATGTCAAGAAACTCGAAGTGTCTGTGATGAGTACGGAAGGTTGTTTTCTGAATATCCGGAGGATGCATACGAACTTGATGATATCCCAAACACAAATCCAACTTCGTAAAAAACTGGGCATCATGTAGTTCATCCAATAATTCATAAACCACCGGAATAGGAAACTTGTCCTTGATAGTCTTGGAATTAAGTTCTCTGTAATCCACGCAAAATCTCCAAGTCTGGTCATGCTTCTTAACAAGGAGGACTGGTGACGAGAATGGAGATGTACTCTTTATGAGTCCCTGTTCGAGCATCAGTTTAAATTGTCTCTCAATTTCATCTTTCTATAAATGACGGTAGAGATAGGGCCTCACCACCACCACCTTAGAACCAGCCTTCAAACAAATTCTGTGGTCACATCTTCTCAGGGAGGGAAGTTCTGAAGGTTCCTGAAAAATATCAGAATAGTCCTCCAATAAATCATCTAATGACATTGCCAAAGGAGGCTATTGTTGGAGTAGATGCAATTGTGGCTGAATGTCGGCCTTGCACCCCTGTAACTGTAACTGTTTGCCCGCCTGCTCAAACGTCATAGTTAATGTTGCAAAGTCCCACAAGATTGGTCCCAACATTTTCAACCATTTAACTCCGAGAACCATATCGAATCCAGCTAAAGGAATAATGAGAAATTCTGCTTCAAACTGAGACCCATCAACATAAAATAATACGGCCTTGCTGATCCCATAACTAAGAAGTTTTTCCCCATTGGCCACTGACACTGAAGCCACTGGGTGAGGCTGCACTTGCAGTTGTAATTGTTGGGCGGCGTTGCTGCTAATGAAGTTATGGGTACTCCCTGAATCAACCAAATTGAGGAGAGGTTGGTCATTGACAATGGTGCAAAGCTACATAGTTTTAGTAGATTGTAGGCCTGTAATTGCATGGAGTGAGATTTTAGGTTCTGGTTCATCTTCTACCGGCACTGCGGGTATGGGCTCTTCCTCCTCATTATCTTCCACTTCTAGCCAAAATAACTTCTGAGATTGATGACCAAATGTATACTTTTCATCACAATTATAACACAACCCCCTGGATCTTTTGTCTTCCATTTCTATTATGGACAATTTTTTGATAAAGGCTGATGGAGGCTGACTAGTCTTAGGCGTTGTGGAAGGATATGTAGGGGCACTAGAGTGTCATGTGCTGCTAGTAGCAGACTTGTGAGTTTGCCTAGGCCAACGATTCTGAATTTTCTGTTTGGCCTCTAGCGTGCAGGCTAAGTTCATTGCTCGGGCTAAATTAGATGGAGTGAGGAGCTCAACCTCTAACCATAGGGACTCTAGTAATCCAGCAGTAAATAACCCCACTTGTTGATCCACCCGAACTATCTTACTGGCTCTGGCTAATTTCTCCTATAATGCCTTTTGGTACTGCTCTAATGTGCCGGTTTGACGCAGGAAGACTAGGTCCCCTAATGGATTGCTCTGAGCAGGCGGTCCAAACCGAATCGTGCATAAATCTTTAAATTCTTCCCATTCGATGTTCGGATTTTTTATTTTGAGTTGGTGGCCCCATAGCTGCTCTTCATCAAGCATGTGGAAGGTAGCCAACTATACCTTGTCATTTTCAGTCGTTCTTTGATGGGAGAAAAAATTTCTCACACCTATATAACCGATGCCTTAAATAGTGGAAAATCCAACTTGGTGTACCTCGGGATGTTCCCACCACCTGAACCCGAGCTTGCACCATTTTCGGTTTGATCAGTTCCACCCACATAATGGTCACCCTACATTGCCGCAAGGCTCCTCCTTCCTTTACGAGGAGTGGGGTTTCGTACCCCCACTAATTCATCAAGCTTAGCAGAAATTTGCTGGATTTGGACATTTACTTGAGACTTTCTGCTTCCCATCAAAATCGCCAGATGCCCCTCGATTTCTTCCTGGCTGGTTTTAGATACCCAATTTTCGCTGTTTGATGGCTCTCTCGTTTTAACCTTCTCTGATACCAAGATGTTGTGTTCCCGGACCATGATCGAGTCACGCGACGAAGGGACAAGTCGCCTTGCTGCTCTAGAATAGAGTCTGGTCACCGAGACCTCTCTAAAATGACTCTAAAATGTGGAAGATCGAAGAAAATTAAAATCAAAATGGGGGAAATCAAAGGAAATTGGGAGGTCTTTTAGGGGAAAAGAGAGCAGCGATAGGGAGAAGGGAGTGGGAGGTCGAGAGGGAGAATAGAGGGAGGCCAAGAGGGAGAAGAAAGAGGGAGAAGTGAGCAGGAAGTCGAGAGGGAGAGCAAGTGCAAGAGAGAGAGAGAGGGTGGCCGAGAGGATGTTCACAGCGAGAGGGAGAAGGGAGAAGAAAGTACGAGAGGAAGAAGGAGACCAAGAGAGAAGAGAGCAAGAGAGAAAGGAAAAAAAAATCGGGAGAGAGTGACGACGCATGAAATAGTTATTGGAAAAACTCCTCATTACGTTGTCGCAGCAACATTGGTTAAAGAAGTTAATGGGGTTTGATTTTCAAGTGGAGTACAAACCCGACCATCTCAATAGGGGGGCAGATGCATTATCCCACCGAGAAGTGGGGAACTCACACCTGCACGCAATTAGCCAACCACGATCCCTTTTGCTCGACTCCATTCGCCAGGATATTTAGCACCACCTAGAGCTGCTTGAGTTGAATGATAAAATTGAACACCATACCATGGACAGCCACTGGGCAATTCAGGACCGCCTCATCGTCTATAAGAGTCTCATCTATCTTAATCCAGAAATTCAGAAATCAATCCTCCCCTGCTCACAGCAAGCCACACTCCATTCCGCACGAGAGAGGAAAAATTTTGCGGCCATTCCAACCGGGAAATATTTTTGAGAGTCTGTCTCGGCAAATTTTCAAGCGGTGAAACCTCCAAGGGCTGTTGTTCACTGCCAGAGCAACAAGAGACTCGGTCGGCGAAATATCCGCCCTGTTAGGGGCCGTGAGGACGGAAGACGACCTTTGCCCGCCTTCGTCGGTGCCCAGAGGGAAGGAGCAGCTGTCGACAAGGATCCCGCACTTACTGACGGCCGCTATGTTCGGGATTGGCAGGAAGATACGGCAGGTTTCCGATTTCCGAAGACCCGTTGGCGAAATTTCTGTCGAAGGAAGAAGATGGCTTCCGATTCAAATTTTCCTAAGCTAGGAAAATTTAATCAGCGCACGAAGCTGAGTCACGCGCCGGACCAGGGTTCCTGAACCGAGTCAAACCAGGCTAATTCGTACCAGCCCAAAAAAAAAAACTCCAATTTTGGGCGTCCAAAGGGGGGTCATAGCTATCGCGGATGCTACTTCGGCACCGGTGGAGACATCGGCATACAGACACTACTTCCGAGCTTGAGGACAAGCTCGTCTTCCAGGGGGTGTAATGTTATGCACGCAATAACATTATTATTTTAGTTATTTTCTTTAATTTATTTTATTTTATTTCAGTTTTAGGTCACGGGGGTATTTTTGGAATTATTTATTTATAGGGGTATTTTTGGAATATTTTATTTATAGGGAAATTTTTGTAATATTTTATGAAACCCTAATCGGGTAAACCCTATTTAAGGGGTAAGAGTAATGAGAAGAGGAAGCATTGAAACATTGAAGTATTGAGAATTAGGTTAATTCTAGAGTAAATAGGCTTAGAATTCTCCTCAACGAGCTCTAGGGTTTTCAAGCTTCCCTTTGGCTTGATCTTCATCTTCTTCCTCATCTTTCCTAGGAATCCTTGTGTCAGATTTGGGACCGTAACATGATGCGACGGAGATGACACTACACCGGAGGTGCTGCAACAGAGGCGTTACGACTAAGCGACACTACGACAGGAGCTGCTACGGAGCCATGCGACAATGTACGACATTGGGCGGCCGAAAGGTACATTGGCGTGCTGTGATGGAGACCTCGGGATAGACCAAGAGGGAGAAGAGAAGGAGGCCGAGAGGGAAAAGAGAGAGGGAGAACTGAGCGGGAGGCCGAGAGGGAGAGCAAGTGCGAGAGAGAGAGAGGGAGGTCGAGAGGATGTTCGCAGTGAGAGGGAGAAGGGAGAGGGAGGCCAAGAGGGAGAAAGGAGAAGCGAGAGGGAGGAAGGAGAAGGAGTTCGAGAGGAAGATGAAATTGTGAGAGGAAGAAGAGACCGAGGGAGGAAGAAGGAGACCGAGAGAGAAGAAAGAAGGAGAGAAAGGAAAAGAAAAACTTTGGCCTCCTGCGATGACGCGTCCCGATGCTTCATCCGGATGATTCCAAAAAAAACTAAGGAATCCTGATTCCGAAAATTAAACTTTGGATGTCATCTTTGAATTCATCTAGATCATCGACATGAACCAGATGCTAGTGCACCACTAACGATGTTAGGAGATGAACTAAGTAATGCGGGTGAAGTTCATCTCCTGATTCTAGGTGACTAACCACCCCTTTTGGGGGGTTAGTCAAGCATGAATTTCAACTTCATATTCATTTGAATCATTTGCATGAATTTTAACTTCAATTTTGGTGTTAGTGTGGACGAGTTCATGTACACTGGAAAACAGTTTCCAGTGTTAGTGCCCCAAAATGAGAAAAATATAAAAATCAAGAGAATGAGTAACTTGTAATAATATATTTAATTAAAACATAATACCTAACCCCCAAATTAGGTAAAAAAAACATGATTACTGCACGAATAAGTAATTTAATTTATAGTTAAAATATATTAATATACTAATTAATTAAATTTATATTTTTTTAATGATTACAGTTTATTAATTATAAAAAATAACGTTAAAAATAAAAAAATGAATATAATAAGTAAAGTTATTAATTTATTAATAATATATGATATACTTTAATATAAAAATGAATGATTACACAAAAAGAATTGTCAAATGCTAACTTTAACATATCTTATAATACTCTTAGATATGTGGGCCTTCCTTGGTCGTGTGGGCTTGGGCATATCTTCCAACACTCCCCCTCAAGCTGGGGGTGAGAGAACAACATGAACTCCCAACTTGCTGCAAATGATATATAGAATCTTTTTATTGTATAATGTGGTAGATCATCCAACACTCCCCCTCACGCTGGTGCTCACATTCATGAGGCCCAACTAGAATAAGAAAAGTGAGAGTAAAATCACTTCAAGTCGTATGACATTGCTCTTTAATCCAGTCAATTAACTCCTACCTTCTGTAGGTAGTGGGTCTATATGTTGGATGTTCAGCGCACTCCTATCTTCTATAGGTACAACCACTCCTGTCATCTATAGGTAGTAGGTCAATACTATTACGGTCCCGGGTCATAGATCTAGTAACACAGCGTGGGACTTGGGACTCCAGCACTTAGAATTGAAGCACTCTTCACGTCAAGGCCTGTAGGTGAACCTTTCTCTTGCCAAATGCACGACCAAGAGGAAAGTTCCCTTTTTTTATAATGATAATGAGTTGCTGTGAAGGCTAGGGTACCCCACAAAAATGGTGAACTCGCTAGAGGAAGCTTCTCTCTTTTCTTGATCATGATAAAGAGGGTTTGTAGTCCTCTTTGTTGCTGCTCAAGATAGGATTGCCAACCTTCCTTCTTAATTAACTTTGAACACGAGTAGGTTAGAATATTACCTCCTTCAAGCTATTGTTAACAACTTCCTCATTGCACCAGGCCTGCTCGTGAGATGGGGATGAAAATCCTCACTTTTTCTGCTTGATAAAAGGGTTTGGGTGCCACTCTAGCTGTTGTTGACGAGAAGGAGGAAGAACCAGGAAGCTCTCTCTCTTGCTCGATATGGGTTGATGGAGGATGAATGATAGTGATGATCAATGGAGGATGAAGGGATACGTAGATTTTTGAGGAAAACCCTAACCTCGAGATCAAGAAGGAGATCCCTAGCATGTTTACCCTACAATTAACATAAAATGAATGCTTCCTTTTCTCTATTACATTAACCTTTAAATAGTTGACATCATAAGTGTTTTAGGGCTACAAGAATCACAATATTGCCTCTATGACCATACGTATTAAAAAATTAGAAATAAATCCTACCTAAAGAAATATAAATTTAACTAATGGACTTAGTGAGTTATTGCCTCCTTCGTTGTGTGACTCGGTGTGCTATTGAGTCCACAACATCTGCCTCCCCTTGGAGAAAGAGTTTGTCCTCAAGCACAAAAGCTGGGTAGACCTGTTTGAAGATGTCCACACGTTCCCATGTCACCGCCTCCGGTTCAGTGTCCGTCCACTGAACGAGAATCTCCCATTGGTCATCGATCAACTGTGCGTGTAACACTGTGGCTGGTGTAAGAATAACGTCTCCATTATCAACTGAAGGGAGGAATGGAGTAGATGTAGGCAGTGACCCAGAATGTGGTTTCAAGAGGGAGACATGAAACACATCATGAAGCTTGGCCGTGATTGATAGTTTGAGTTGATAGGCGACTGGCCCCACGCGCAAAAGAATGGCAAAAGGCCCAAAAAACTTGAGTGAGAGCTTATGAAGTGGTGGTCCCGCAAGTGATTGTTGGCGGCATGGTTGGTCGTAACCACACATAATCCCCTACCTTGAAAGAGACCTCACGGTGGCCTTTGTCGTAGACATCTTTCATGCGAACTTGAGCTCGCCATAGGCATTCTGTAATATTTTGTACGCGGTCCATGAGTGCCTGATCAATCGCATCCACACGGGTGGACCCTTGAGTATACGAGAGAAGGCGAGGCGGGTCCCAGCCATACAGGACCCTGAAAGGAGTTGATGGCAATGCGGAGTGGAACAAAGTGTTGTAACAGTACTCGGGCCACGGTAGCCATTGAACCCATTGTCTCGGACGATCACCCACCAAGCACCGTAGATACATCTTGATGGTACGGTTAACCACCACGGTCTGCCCATCTGTCTGCGGACGATATGCAGAGGAGAATTTCAATTTAGTTCCACTTAAACAAAAGAGTTTCTACCAAAAGGTGCATGTGAAAACCGCATCTCGATCACTCACAATCGATTCCGGAATGCCATGTAAGCAGACAATCTGGTCTAGGAAAGATTGTGCAACTCGTGTAGCTGTATAAGGATGAGCCAGTGGAATAAAATGTCCGTACTTGGAGAACCTGTCGACCACCACGAAGAATACTGATTTCCCGAAGGACTGTGGAAGACCTTCAACAAAATCCATTGAAATATTGACCCAAACCTGCGTAGGAAGGGTGAGAGGCTGGAGAAGACCGGCTGGACTCAAGTGCTCGGCTTTGTTGCGTTGGTAGACCTGATAGGCTGCTACATAAGTTTTAATGGAGATCTTGGCTTGCCAATAAAAGTCTGCCCGGATTCTGTGCAATGCCTTCTAAATACCCTCATGTGTGCTGTCATGGTAGGCAGAGAGAATAGCCGGAATCAATTCGAAAGTAGGTGGAAGAAATAGCCGTTGTTTGTAATAAATAAGTGAATCCTGGATGGACCACTACGATTCCATTGTCCCCGCTGAAATTTTCTTGTGGAGCTCCTGTAGAGCTGGAAGAGTGGCATGTGCATCTCTCACCAAGCCAAGGATGAGGAATCTCGGCTGACTGAGCGAATAGACCAACTGCTGATCTTCAAAAATCCGCAATAAGGCATCAACTACCTTGTTCAATCTCCCTGCATGGTATTCCATCGAAAAGTCAAAAGCCAAGAACTTACTGATCCAGTGATGATGTGGCGACGTCGTGAGCTGTTGTTCCAATAGGAATTTTTGGCTATAGTGGTCAGTGCGGATGAGAAATGCCCGGCCCCATAAATAAGGCCGCCAATGTTGGACCGCCTTGGCCAACCCAATCAATTCCCGCTCATATGTTGCCAATTTGTGATGATGGACTGCCAGCTGTCTGCTAAAATACGCAATAGGATGTGTTAGCTGCTGTAAGACAACCCCAATGCCCCCTCCTGAAGCGTCACACTCAACCACAAATAAGTCATCAAAATTAGGAAGCTGTAATACAGTGTTATGGTCCTGGGGTTAAGAACCTATGTCTTCCACTCCTAACAGGCCGGTCTTTTGGGATGTATTGGCTAGGTGCTTAACATTTGGTATCAGAGCAGGCGCTACGTCCTGAGTTCGAATCCCGAGCAGGGCGTCTGCACGTGGCATCTGTGTGTGTTAATCCTGGACATCCCAATAGTTGTGTGTTAATCCCGGCCGTTGTGGTCGTCGGGTCATAAGGGTGGGTGTACTGTTATGGTCGTGGGGTTAAGTACTTATGCCTTCCACTCCTAACAGGCCGGTCTTTTGGGTAGTATTGGCTAGGTGCTTAAAAGGCCAGAGGCAAGAGCAGATTTGAGGGCCTCAATCGACTACGTGGCCTCCTCATTCCAAATAAAGGAATTCTTCTTGAGGAGACTGGTGCGGCCAAGGGTCCATAGTTCTGAATAAATTTGTAGTAGTAGCCTATAAGACCCAAAAAACCTCGTAAAGCTGAGCAAGATTGTGCTTGTGGCCACTCATGAATAAATTGAATCTTCTAGGGATCAACCGTAACCCCCTCATGTGAGATAATATGACCCAGATAAGCCACATGTGAAGCCGCAAAAGAACATTTGGATTGTTTTAAATAGAGCTGATGTGCTCGTAAAAATTCAAAAACAATCCTTAAGTGCTCTAAATGCTCTTCTCCAGACTTGCTATATATGAGAATATCATCGAAAAATACAAGAACAAATTTCCAAAGATAGGGGCTAAATACCTCATTCATTAGAGCTTGAACAGTGGAGGGTGCATTCGATAACCTGAACGGCATGACGATGAACTCAAAGTGGTGATGATGTGTGGGGAACGTTGTCTTCTCGATATTGGAGGGTGCATCCAGACCTGATGATATCCCTATCGTAAGTCCAATTTAGTAAATAACCACGAACCATGCAATTCATCCAGGAGCTCATCCACTACCGGAATAGAAAACTTATCCTTCACTCTTTGAGTGTTCAACTCCCGGTAATCAACACAAAACCTCCATGTCCCATCATATTTCTTCACAAGTAAGATGGGTGAAGAGAATGGGGAGCGACTGTGACGAATAAGACCCTGTTGTAACATCTCCTGGCAATTTCTCTCAATCTCATCCTTCTGAAGGTGTGGGTTTTAAACAGATCCTATGGTCACAGTGCGTCAAGGGAGGCAATCCCAAAAGTTCATGGAAGAGGTCAGAGAACTCCTCAACCAGACCATCATAGTTCTGCTAAGCGGTTCCTGTGTGTGGATGGTGTGGATGCCCACCTGATAGCCCTGCAATAGCACTTGACTATCAGCCAAATCAAAGCTCATAGTTAAAGCCGAAAAGTTCCACAGAATGGGTGCCAATGTTTGCAGCCATTTAATGCCTAATACCATCTCAAATCCAGCCAAGATGATGACAAAAAAATCAGCATTAAATAACATACAGCCAGTGGAAAAAGTTACCGCCTTATTGATCCCATAGCTAGGGACTTTCTCGCCATTGGCCACTGATACGGTGGCTGTCGGATGAGGGAGGATTTGTAACTGAAGGTGTTGCGTGGCTATTAAACTCAAAAAATTGTATGTACTGCCCGAATCTACTAGTCCCACCAATTCCTGGTTAAGAACTTGAGCTCTGATATGCATCATTTTGGCAGATTTCTGCCTAGTAATAGCGTGCAAGGAAATCTCCAGTGGTTGCTCCTTAATAATATCCTTTGTCTCCTCTGTATCATCTGATTCCTCCTCCTCGAGCCAAAACAACCTGTTACATTGGTGGCTCACCCGGTACTGTTCATCACAGTTGTAGCATAGATTCTTGGACCTCTTTTTTGCCACCTCCGCACTTGTTAATTTTTTGATAAAAATCGGTGGGGGATTACTAGGGCGTGTATCGGCTACCGGAGCCATATTTTGATTGTGTCTGGAGGAAGATAATGTAGGGTTTGTCATTGTAGACGAATTATGGTGGTGCCCTTGCCAAGTGGAGGAAATGGTCCGTTCACCTGGCCAACCCGGCTTGCGTTGCTGCAACCGTTGTCATTGTTCCATTGCCTGAGCCATATCCTGGGGGAAAAGGAGTTCAACCTCTAACCTCAGAGATTCAGTGAGACCCGCTGTAAATAATGAGACCTACTGGTTGACCTTGTTTTTGATATTGTTCAACCGAACCTATCTGTCTCAATAGGACCAAATCACCCACGGGGTTGCTGTTGGCGGGAGGGCCAAATCTGATTGTGCATAAATTTTTAAATTCACCCCAATCCAGCCCTGGTCTCTCTCTTTCCACGTGATGAACACATAATTGGGCTTCATCTAACATATGGAAAGAGGGTACTTTCACCTTATCCCATTCAGCAGTCCCTTGATTTAAAAAAAAAAAAAAATCTCACATCTATGCAACCAAATTAAGGGATCTACTGAACCATTATAAGTAGGAAAGTCTAACCTTGTGTACCTTGGTATTGTGCCTCCATTCTATAGTCCTTGGATAGCAGTGCGCCCAGGCCATTGCTCCCCTCTCCTGTTATACGGTTGAGTCACTTCCCTCGTCTCTGGGCTCTGTTGCCTTTCTGCCCTCGTCTCGGCTAACATGCTAATGACTTGCTTCATCTCTACTTCCAAACCACAAACTTTTCCCAACAATGGTTGTGCTGCCTCCATGTTATCCTCTATCTTTTGCATCATGGTTTGAATTTCTTCATTGTTGAATGTGTCCCCCATGTTACCCTACTTTGATACCAAATGTTAAGCACCTAGCCAATACTACCTAAAAGACAGGCCTGTTAGGAGTGGAAGGCATAGGTACTTAACCCAGAACCACAACATCACACCCGTCCTTAAAAGCCGACGACCACGATGGCTTAACACATAGCGACGAGGGACCTAGCCAAACTGGGAATCCCTGCATTCCGGGGTTTGCGATCACCCACGTCAGTTTGGAATCGAACTCTGGACGTAGCGCTAGCTCTGATATCCAATGTTACGATGCCGGGTCATAGATCTAGTAACACAACGTGGGACTTGGGACTCCAGTGCTCGGCCAGGAGGAAAGTTCCTTTTTTGATAATGATAATGAGTTGTTGTGAAGGGTAGGGTACCCACAACAATGGTGAACTCGCTAGAGGAAGCTTCTCTCTTTTCTTGATCACGGCAAAGAGGGTTTGTGGTCCTCTTTGTTGCTGCTCAAGATAGGATTGCCAACCTTCCTTCTTAATTAACTTTGAACATGAGTAGGTTAGAATATTACCTCCTTCAAGCTGCCGTTAACACCTTCCACATTGCACCAGGCCTGCTCATGAGATGAAGATGAAAATCCTCACTTTTCTGCTCGATAAGAGGGTTTGGGTGCCACTCTACCTGCTATTGACGAGGAGGAGGAAGAACCCTCTCTTTGGTCTCGGAAAAGGGGCAGGAAGCTCTCTCTCTGGCTAGGTATGGGTTGATGGAGGATGAATAATAGTGATGATCAATGGAGGATGAAGGGATACGTAGGTTTTTGAGGAAAACCCTAACCTCTAGATCAAGAAGGAGATCCCTAGCCTGTTTACCCTACAATTAACCTAAATTCAATGCTTCCTTTTCTATATTACATTACCCTTTAAATAGTTGACTTCATAAGTGTTTTAGGGCTACAAGAATCACAATATTGCCTCTACGACCATACTTATTACAAAATTAGAAATAAATCCTACTTAATGCAATATAAATATAACTAATGGACTCAGTGAGTTATTGCCTCCTTCGTTGTGTGACTCGGTGTGCTATTGAGTCCACAACATATACATTGTTCGAAAGTGTAATAATAAAAAAAATCCTCCATCACCGTGTCCCTCCACAGGACAACGACTCTCAAGTGGTAGGAGTAATAAATGTCAATTCATGGGGGTATAGAGTTAGTAATAAACTCTTCCATCACGATGAAATAACATAGATGTCCTTACAGGTAGTGGATGTAGTAATAAGCTCCTCCGTCACATTGATGTAACATATATTGAGGCCACCTCTGCTTCAATAATAATGTCTCATCCAAAGAGAAATAATAGTAGCAGTTGTATATAACACGACCATCTTCCAACTCATATAACACGAACCAAAATAATAAACCTTGTAGAAGGACCAATGAAATAATCATAATCCGATATAAATATTGTTTCTTAGATGTAGAAGCTTCATCTTTTGTGCTCCCCTTTTCTTGAATATTTTGGTCACATAAACTCATCCACAACATATGGAATAAAATACCTCTTTCTTGTACTTTTTCTACTTCTCCCCCTCAAGTTGGGAGGTAATGGCAGTAATCCCAGCTTGAACCAAATATCAGAGATGTAGTAATAAACCCAAATAACAGAGATTTATAAATAAGCCTTCAAACCGGGGAGAAGTGAGATATTTTCCTGATTATCAACTCAAAAAGTGACTTAAAAATTTGGGCATAAATTCGGATTTTTCAATACAACAGAATACCAACATGACCTTTGATTTTTTCCAATGCGAATATTTATTTAAATATAGATCAGATTGACATGAAATTTTCTCCTTCTAAAACTAGAATTAAATACCTTTCATCCAAGTATAACTTAAATTCATAAAATATAATTATCAACATATAAATATTATGATAGATTTCAGTCTCTGTCATCTGGCCGAACTAAGTACCATTTCTCCTTTTTTTCCAGCATGACCATGATCTCTTCCAAGATCAATATCTCCTTAAAAAAAATGATACCAAGAATTGGTTGAATATTCAAGAAACTAGACTTACATAAATTTCTTTTTTATATATAATTATCCATTAAAGTCTCTTTCTTGATAGCATAAAATACCTCTGAAGTTGAGGTTTTCTGCTGCGCTCGAACCTCTTTTTCAATCTGACCTTGGCTTCTTCAAATATTGATTTATCTTTGTAGATAACTCAGATAAAAAATTGGTTGAATATTTAAAAGAATAGACTTACTGATATTTCTTTTGATATTTATTTCTCCATATAAAGTCTAGTTCTTGATAGAAAAAAATACCTTTGAATCTGAAGAATGTTGTTGCTGCTCGAACCTTTTTACAATCTAACATTCGCTCATTCACATATCGATATCTCTACGTAGATAACTCCGATTGGAACAAATATTTTTTATTTTTTAAGTAGAATCAAATATATTTCCTTCAATATGTAATTTGAAATATGAAAAACCACGTATAGAGGTAAAAAAACGCAAAAAAAACTACTCGTGTAGGGACTGAATGAAAATAACTACGAACCTAGACATAGGGTTTAGGGTTTAGAGAAAAGGATTACATTACCTCTGTGGGTTGACCACGTCAACTCACAGAACCTGGTCCGATACTATGTTGAATTTATGGAAAACAAAAATACTTCATTGACTTATCATAATTAGAGTACATGAACCTCTTCTTATAATAGAGGAAGGTAGTAAAGTCTAATTACAATAAAACTACCTTTATCTCAATTACACCCAAACTCTAACACTTAAAGATACGTCCTAGCATAATTAAATAACTCAATATACATAAAAAAAAAACATGACTCAAACTAAAACTCTTCTAGGACGTGACCATAAGATAAAGATGCCTTTGTGACTCCTTCTTAATCTTCCAACTTATGTGATAAGGATTCCAGCAAATGGTAACCATTGTGGGTCCTACTTCTTATGTGCTTGGGCCCATCTTGTAGGCTTTCCTTGGTTGTGTGGCCCATCTTATAATACTCTTAGATATGTGGGCCTTCCTTGGTCATGTGGGCTTGGGCATATCTTCCAACATCATCCAAGATAAATAGAAGAGGGGCTCAAGGCCCACCGATCAATGAGAAGGCCCATAGGCCCACATACAATGATGGCAGAATGGTAAATAAAGGGTCATCTCATAAAGATGGTATTGATGTAATTAAGTTAAAGTTCTAGGGTTAAAACCCTAAGTTTTGGGGTATTATTGTGATACAGTAGTTTCATAAATCTATAAATAGAGCTTCATGGGGAGGGTTAGGAAAATCAACTCCATAACCCTTCTTCCTCAACTTTTCTTGCAATGGATTTCTCTCTTTTTTTATCCATGAGCTAAATCCATAATGTCCTGAAAATCAACATGGTATCAGACCTTTGATTTTTAGGACTCATACTTATCGATTTCAAAAATCAAGAAAACCTAACTTTTTCCTAATTTTCTTCATCACCTTCTATTGCATATAGTTTAGTTTATCCCTTCTTTCTGAGTCTCCCCATTGTCAATGATATGGTCCCTTGCCATGGATCTAGTAACTCGACGAGCTAATTGTGAATCCAGCACTGTATTAGGGTTCTTGATCAAAGTAATGAAGCAAAGAACTCCCTTTCTCTTCTTGTTCTCGTTATGCTTGAAAAGGAGTTTCCTTTTCTTAGTCTTCTAGGTAAATAAAAGACTTATCTTGTTGTTCTTGACCAGGAAGGGTGAAACCCCTTTTTGATGCTCACGTCAATGAGGGTAGGGTCCCTCTAGAAGGATTGCTACTGCCCACGTAGGAGAGATTAGGACTTCCTAACCCTCCCATACTCGGTTAGACGCTAAAGCTGCCTCTTTGAATGAGCTACTCGATTAGGGAATCAAACCCTCTCTTTTCTTGCTCAGAATTAGGAAAAATTCTTCCCTCTTACTTTTGTAGACGTGAAGGATGTTAAAGCTCCTCCTTGAGCTCGAAAAACAGTATTCAAACACCTCTCCCTTTCTCTTGAATAATCTCAATGCAAAAAAAATTCAAAGAGAGAAGAAATAAAGATCAAATCAAAAGAACCATACCTTGGAGCTCATCAAGGAGACCTCCCAACCCTAGAGCTCGTCAAGGAGAACTCCAAACCCTGTTTAACCTAATTCAATACTTGCCTTTTCTCTATTTCTTTACCCTTTAAATAGGGTTTGACGTCATAAGTGTTTTAGGGCTAAAAATGATAATTCTGCCCCTACGTCCTTGCTCATTACATAATTAATGAAAAATTTAGACTTAAAGCAATATAAAATATGAAATTTAAAACTAATGAACTCAGTGAGTCATTGCCTCCTCCTTTGGGTGACTCGGTCTGCTATTGAATCCACAACATCTGCCTCCCCTTAGGGAAAGAGCTTGTCTTGAAGCTTGTAAGCTGAGTATACCTGTTTGAAGGTGTCTAACCACTCCCAGGTAGTTGCTTCAAGTTCTTTAGCTGTCCACTGGACTAGAATCTCCCACTGGTCATTGACCAAATGGGCGTGTAACACCGTGGAGAGTGTAAGAATGATGTGTCCCTTATCTACTGGAGGAAGGAATGGAGTAGATGTAGGCGGTGACCCCGTATACGATTTCAGAAGGGAGATATGAAACACATCATGCAGCTTGCCCATGGCTGGTAGTTGTAGTTGATAGACCACCGGCCCCACACGCCAAATAATGGAGAAAGGCCCAAAATACTTGGGGGAGAGCTTATGGCGCGATGGTCCCATAATGGACTGCTGGCGGTACGGTTGTAGTTGTAACCAAACATAGTCCACTACCTCATATGAGACATCTCGGTGTCCCTTGTCATAGATATATTTCGTGCAAACCTGAGCTCGCCGTAGGCGTTCAGCAATAGTCTGTAACACCTGGTCACGATCCATGAGTGCATCATCAATTGCGTCCACGCGGGTGGACCTTGGAGTCTAAGAGAGAAGGCGAGGGGGATCCCTACCATAAAGAACCCTGAAAGGAGGGGATTGCAAAGCGGAGTGGAATGAAGTATTGTAATAGTATTCAGCCTATGGTAGCCATTACCCATTGCTTCTGACGATCTCCAACAAAGCACCGTAGATACATTTCAACGGTGCTATTAACCACCTCGGTTTGGCCATCTGTCTAAGGATGATATGCAGATGAGAATTTCAATTTCGTGTTGCTCAGACAAAGAAGTTCCCACCAGAAAGTGCTAGTGAATACTGCTTCCCGATCACTGACAATAGATTCTGGAATGTCATGTATTCGGACAATATGCTCATGGAAAGTCTTTGCTACCCGTGATGTTGTATATGGATGAGCCAGAGGAATAAAATGTGCGTACTTGGAGAACCGATCGACCACCTCAAATAGTACTGATTTTCCAACGGAATGTTGAAGACCCTCAACAAAGTCCATCAAAATATCGGCCCATACCTGTGCAGGGAGGGCGAGAGGCTGTAGAAGACCTGCTGGCATAAGTAATCGGTTTTGTTGTGTTGACATACCTGACATTCTGAGACATATCGCAATGGAGGTCTTCATGGCTTGCCAATAAAAATCTGCGCGAATACGTTGCAAATTTTTCTGAATACCTTCATGTGTGCTATCATGGTATGCAGAGAGAATGGCTGGAATCAACTCGGAAGTGTGGGGAAGAAAAATCCACTATTTGTAGCAAATAAGTGAATCCTGGATGGACCACTTAGACTCCATGGTCCCCTTTGAAATTTTTCTGTGTAACTCCTATAGGTCTGGAAGAGAGGCATGGGCTTCTCTCACCAAGTCTAGGATGAGGAAACGAGGCTGGCTGATCGCATATATGAGCTGCTAATTTTCAAAACACTGTGACAAGGCATCTGCAGCCTTGTTTAATCTTCTAAAATGGTACTCCATTGAAAAGTTGAATCCCATCAACTTATAGATCCAATGTTGTTGTGGTGAAGTCGTGAGACATTGTTCCAATAAGAATTTAAGGCTATAGTGATCAATACGGATGAGAAATACGCCCCATAAGTAAGGGCGCCAGTGTGGTACCACCTTGGCCAACCCTATTAATTCCCGTTCATATGTTGCCAATTTGTGATGACGAACTGCCAACTGGCAGCTGAAATATGCAATGGGATGTGACTGCTGTTGTAAGATGGCCCCAATGCCCCCACCAGAAGTGTCGCACTCAACCACAAATAAGTCTTCAAAATTGAGAAGCTGTAAGATAGACGTGGAGGCGAGAGCTATTTTGAGGGCCTCAAAGGACTGTGTGGCCTCCTCATTCCAAATAAATGAATTCTTTTTTAGGAGATTGGTCAAAGGTGTTGCCAACGGACCGTAATTCTGAATGAATTTGCAGTAGTATCTGGCTAGACCCAAAAATCCTCGCAAAGTTGAGCAAGACTGAGGTTGTGGCCAATCATGAATGACCTGAATGTTCTCAGGATCAACAGTGACCCCCTCATATGATATAATATGGCAGAGATAAGCGACATGTGAAGCCGCAAAAGAGCATTTGGATTTCTTCAAATAGAGCTGATGTGCTCGTAATAATTCAAAAACAATCCATAAATCCATTTTGTTGATCCCGTAGATAGGGTTTTTCTACCCATTGGCCACTGAAACCGTGGCTGTAGGATGTGGAAGGATCTATAACTGTAGATGCTGAGCAGTAATTAAGCTAAGAACATTGTGTGTGCTTCCCGAATCCACTAGTCCCACAAGTTCCTGGTCGAGGACCTGAGCTCTGACTTGCATAGTTTTGGCAGATTTCTGCCAGTAATAGCATGCAAAGAGATTTTTGGTGGTTCCTCCTCAATAATATCATCTGTATCATCTGTATCCTCTGTTCCGGTCCCCTTGCCATGTTGGCCTCCTGTTTTGAACTTTTTGTCGAAATTCCAATGCTCGAGCTAGATTCATTGCTTGAGCTAAGTCAGCAGGTGCATGTAGCTCCACCTCTAGCCTTAATGATTCATTAAGGCCCACCATAAATAAATTGACCTGTTGGTCTACACGAACCATCTGACCAACTCTTGCTAATTTTTCCTGGAACTGTTTTTGATAGAGCTTCACTAGACTAGTTTGTTGTAACAGTACCAAATCCACCAAGGGGTTGCTATGGGCCGGAGGACCAAAGTGTATAGTGCATAATTCATTAAACTCTTCCCAATCTATCAATAAAATACCCTACTCAATTTGATGATACCAAAGTTGTGCTTCCCCAAGCAAGTGGAAAGCAGCCAACCCTACCATATCATTAGTTGCTATTCTTTGATGGATAAAAAAAATTTGCACCTATGCAACCAAATCAAAGGGTCTTCTGACCCATTAAAAGTAGGAAAATCAAGTTTTGTAAACCTGGGTACGGTGCCTCCTCCCTGGTTGAAGTTTCCAAGCTGGCCAGGAAAACAAGTGCGCCCAGCAAACTCATCTCCCCCTCTGTTATGTGAGTTATCCTCTCCTCTTTGTTCCGGAATTGAGTTCCTTCTAGTCATCATATTTCTCATCATCCCATTAAGTCTCTCAACCTCAAGATTTATATTAGCAAATTACTCCATGATTTGAGAAAATTTTCTATCATTCTTTGCCTGACCTCTGAGCACCAACTTCTTCAATTCATTCATGTTGTTCTCCGTCGTGTTACCCTTCTTTGAAACCAAGTTGATATGGTCCCTAGCCATGAATCTAGTAACTCGGTAAGGAAATTGTGTATCACGGTTAGGGTTTTTTTATCACGGTTATGAAGCAAAGAACTCCCTTTCTCTTCCTGTTCTCGTTATGCTTGGAAAGGAGTTTCCTTTTCTTAGTCTTCTAGGTAAATAAAAGACTTATCTTGTTGTTCTTGACCAGGAAGGGTGAAACCCCTTTTTGATGCTCACAACAATGAGGGTAGGGTCCCTCTAGAAGGATTGCTATTGCCCACGTAGGACAGATTAGGACTTCCTAACCCTCCCTTAGTCGGTTAGAGGCTAAAGCTGCCTCTTTGAATGAGTTACTCGGTTAGGGAATCAAACCCTCTCTTTCTAGCTCGGAATTAGGAAAAACTCTTCCCTCTTACTGTTGTAGACATGAAGGAGGCTAAAGCCCCTCTTTGAGCTCTGAAAACAGTATTCAAGCACCTCTTCCTTTCTCTTGAATAATCTCAATGCAAACAGAATTCAAAGAGAGAAGAAATAAAGATCAAATCAAAAGAACCATACCTTGGAGCTCATCAAGGAGACCTCCAAACCCTAGAGCTCGTCAAGGAGAACTCCAAACCTTGTTTAACATAATTCAATACTTACCTTTTCTCTATTTCTTTACCCTTTAAATAGGGTTTGACGTCATAAGTGTTTTAAGGCTAATAAATGACAATTCTGCCCCTAGTCCTTGCCCATTACATAATTAATGAAAAATTAGACTTAAAGCAATATAAAATATGAAATTTAAAACTAATGAACCCAGTGAGTCATTGCCTCCTCCTTTGGGTGACTCAGTCTGCTATTGAGTCCACAACAGTCAATTCTTTTGAAGTCTTTTCTGTGAAGGTCCGGCAATCGGAATCGATCTCGGTACTACCTACTCCTGCGTTGGTTTATGGCAGCATGACCGTGTTGAGATCATTGTCAATGATCAAGGCAATCGGATGACCCCTTCTTATGTTGCTTTCACTGATACAGAGCATTTGATCGGAGACGCTGCCACAATTCAGGTCATTGCAGGAGCAGGTGACAAGCCTATGATAATTGTTGCTTACAAGGGTAAGGATAAGCAATTTTCTACCGAGGAGATTTCTTCCATGGTCCTGATGAAGATGAGGGAGATTGCATAAGCTTTCCTACGATTTCATATAAAGAACATCATTGTCATAGTACCTGCATACTTCAACGACTCTCAACATGTTCGAAATGGTAATCGCATCAAAGCAAGGCTGGCTCGCGACACCTCGACGTCCCAATGAGCTCTTCTGAGTCCGGGTTTTCCACTCTATTCAGAACCAGAGACGACGACTTACTGTTCAACACCGTGAAGAAGATGAAGGCATTCCGAGAGTCCTTCGGTGTCGTGCGTCTCTGGATTGTTTCCGTCAAGAGTCCTTCGGTGTTGAGAAGGACTCACTATAGCTGTCGGAAAGTTCACTTCATCTGCTAGCTATCTCTGAAAAGATTTTCCAGAAACTCCTCTCACTGCTATTGCCGATTAATCAGTAGGATTGCTGTTATTTGGAAAGTTTCCTCTATTTCTGCCGAGCTCTGTTTCAACCAATTGATCCATTGGCTTTCCTCTTATAGCCATTCCAATTGATTGTCTCTGCTCACAGGGAAGAGGCGTTTTCATTTTTGGATGCCGAAGACGACAACATCTTGCCAAGACGCTCGCTGATTGTTCAAGCCAGCTTGGTTTCCTTTTCTGGACGATAAATCAGGAAACCAGCACTGTTCAGTTTACGAAGAAGACACTGTAGTGCATCTCTGCACTGTTTCCGCCGAGTGTCCTTCGTCGTCGAGAATGACTCACTGTAGCTATCAGAAAGTTCACCTTAGCTACTGGCTATCTCCAGAAAGATTTTTAGGAATCTCCTATGTTGAGGAGTCAAAAGCTAACCGAGTCATACAACGGAGGCGCACTGAGTTACATAGTTAATAGCTTTCTTTCCATATTGTTTTAAATTCGTTTTTTATGCATTATTTAAGTTAAATTGCCATAGGGACATAATTATAATATTTGACCCTAAAACTAGGGGAAGCCTACTTAGAGGGCAAGGGAATGAGAAAAAAGGCAAGTCTTAAAATTAGGTTAAACAGGGTTTGAAGTTCTCCTTGACGAGCTCTAGGGTTTGAAAGTCTCCTTGATGAGCTCTAGGTCCAGGTTCCCTCTTGAATCTGAATATCTTTCTCTCCTAGTTTGATTGATGTTTTCCATTGATCCATACCGAAGAAGAGAGGGGAGTTGTTGTCCCTTTTCCGAGTTCAAATAGAGGCTTCAGCCTCCTTTCCATCATCAGCAGTAAGAGAACGATTCTACCCTCCTTTCCAAGCAAGGGTTGAGGGTTCTCAATCCTCTTATCACAAGCAGCACCAGTACTAGTTCATCTCAGCCTCTAGGCCAGCAAGAATAAGGTCAAGAACCCCTAATCTTTGATCCAAAGGTTATACAAGTTAGAGGCTTTTCAGCCCTAACACGAGCAGTAGCCATGAGGGTTCCAAACCCTCTTTTCCGTGAGCAAAAGGGGAGTCTTTCCCTTCCTGCGCAAGTAGCAGTAGTAAGGGCTCTCTGCCCTTACCCAAAACAGCAGCATGAACTCACAAAGGAGGTTGCTTTCCTCCTATCCGAGATCAACACAAAGAAAGGCTCTTGATCATTCCTTACCGAGACCAACTGCTCTATTACAGTGCTAGATTCACAAATCCCACGCCGAGTTACTCAATCCATGACTAGGGACCATAAAAAAACCATGTATCAGAGCAGGGTAACATGGGGGATACATGCAGCAATGAAGAAATTAGAAGCATGATAAAAAAGATTGAAGATGAACAAGCTGAAGCAAGAGCAAGTTTGGAAAAAATTCTTGGTATGAGCTTGCAACTCCATCAACTGACTAGCATGTTGTCTGATCTCATGGCAGAGAGACACTCTATTCCAGACCCAAGGGGGGAGAATATTTACATAGCCAAAGGGAGAAGTAGTTGGCTGGGCGCACTGCTCTCCAAGCACCGCAAAGTGGAGGTACAATACCCAGGTACACAAAATTAGATTTTCCTACCTTTACTGGGTCAGAACCCCTTAATTTGGTTGCATAGATTTGAAATTTTTTTTGAAATCAAGGGACTGCTGAGTTTGACTAAGTGGGACTTGCCGCCTTCCACATGTTAGACGAGGCACAACTGTGATTTCACCAGGTGGAACTAGAAAGATTGGTGCTGGATTGGGGTGAATTTAAAGAATTATGCACAATTCAATTTGGCCCTCCCGCCCACAACAACCCCTTGAGAGATTCGGTCTTGTTGAGACAAACCGGGTCTATAACTGTATCAAAAACAGTTCCAAGAAAAATTGGCTCACGCTGGCCGGTTGGTACGAGTCAACCAACAGGTCCACTTATTTATAGCATGCCTCACCGAATCTCTGAGGTTAGAGGTGGAATTTCATTCACCTTTACATTTGGCTTGGGCAATGAATTTAGCTCGAGCAACGGAACAACAGCAACGGCTTCAGCATCATAGGCTAGTTTGGCAAGGGGAACGGAACACTTCCTCCAATTGGCAAGGGCGACATTATACTTCTCCCTAGGTGCCACTTCCAGCATTACCACCTTCCAGAAACAATCTGATTACTACTCTGGCAGCCGACACACGCTCTAGTAATCCCCCACCTTAGTATATAAAAAACATTAACAAGTTCCTAGATGGCGGAACGGAGATCCAAGAATTTGTACTACAACTGTGATGAACCGTATAGGGCAGGTCACCAATGTAAAAAGTTGTTCTAGCTCGAAGTGGATGAAACAGAGGATACAGACTATAGTAATGATTTTATTGAGGAGGAACCACCAGCAATCTCTTTGCATGCCATTATGTTAGGTTTTTCCCTTGCCATGGATAGAGTCACCCTTCTTTCCTCTCTTCCCTCCATGGATGATCTTGACGTTGGAAGAGAATTCTTGTTTCTTGAACAAGTAATGGTGGAACTCAATTAAAACGAAGGAGCTTTGGAGGAAGCTCAACTTTGGACCTCAAAGGGAGAAATCCGACCTAGACCTCTGAAGGAGAATCTGGCCTGTAAAATATAATTTTCTCAATACTTGCCTCTTTTTTCCTTCACGTCCCCCTAAATAGGGTTGAGGATGAAAATACAAAGATGACCCATAGGTCAAGTGGTTCATGCCACATTACACTGAACCAACCCAAAGTAAACTAAACCAAATAAAGTAAACCAAACCGAATTGAAATTACATGAAAAGTAAATTGACATAATTTAATTCCTATGCCTATGGATAACTCGTGATGCTATGGAGTCCATAACATCACGGATGTAGAATTTTAGTTACATCGACTTTTATACCTCGCAAGCGTACGAATCGTTCATGTAATCTAGCAGTAAGCGAGGGTCATATCCACAGGGAGGATTGAATTTCGTGTATTCTTCAGTCAACTAGCCTAACCAAATATGATGAATTAATATGAACTAAACACTAATTATATCCTAAATTATCAAGCAATAATTTAATTAACTACTTGCACAACAGGAAACGTCAACTTTGGATTTTACCGTGATTCGTGCCTCTCTCGAGCGCCACGTAACCACAAATCCGGATTCTCAATCCTTGCGTCTAGCCCCTCTCGGGCGCCTAGAGTTAATGACAAAGATCGGATCACAATAGAATGCAGAGAATTAATTTCCTATTGTGATGATGCTAAAATTATCAACTTTGGATTACACCGTGATTCGTGCCTTTCTCGAGCGCCACGTAACCACAAATCCGAATTCTCAATCCTTGCGTCTAGCCCCTCTCGGGCGCCTAGAGTTAAAGACAGAAATTGGATTAAAATACCAAAATCTAACCTCAATTATAATCTTACCCTAATTAACTAATTTAATCAAATATCAAGAAAACAAATCTTAAATAAACCTTAATTATCAAATCAGATTCAATTAACATTCAAAACCTAAGTTCGAACCATATGAAAAATTAAATTCAATAATGACGAATTACTCCCCTTCTTCCTCCTCTCGCTCGGGCAGCAACTCGTTCTCACGGGTGCTGCGATTTCCGAAAATTGGTGGCGTCGGGTAGTAACAGTGAGTGGCCGGAGGTAGAGACGACGCCGGCGACGACGGTTAGAAGCCGACGGACGGAGGTAACGTCCGGCGAAGAGCAAAATAGAGCTGACGTTCTCTAACCGGCTCTCTCGAGTCTCGGTTGGAGTCGGAATGGCTCCGGGACTGGTCGGAATATGTAAACGACGCCGGAGGATGGTCGGAAAGCGGAGTTGGCACCGGAGAAGCCCTCTCGGATCACTTCTCGCCCTGGTGAGTGACGACTGTCGAACTCATCTCGATGGAGACTCTCTTGAGCTCTCCTCGGGTTTGTTCTCGGTTGCTGGACGGCAGTGGACGACGGTGGACGACAGTGGCACGGCGGAGGGTATTGGCCCGGCGAACGACGGTGGGGAACTCCTCTCGGGTCCTCCCCTGTTTCCGGTCAAACAAACTCTGTTTTTGGTCTCCCTTTTTCCTTCTCTTCACGCTGCCTTCCCCCCTCGGGTTTTTCCTCTCGGGTCCCCTTTCGACCCCCTCTTTGGACGCCCCCCTTTTGCTTTAAATACCATCTTGTTTATTTTAAAACGATTTGACCTATAAATCATCTCCATTTCACTAAGGGCATTTTGGTAAATATCTCCTTCTCCACCATAATTCTCTTGAAATTCCATAATTAAATCTATAAAAAGCATTTCAGGAAGAAATAAACCTTAAAAACAATGAAATATAATTCAGGAGAGAAAAATATGCAATATCGACAGTGATTAATGCCAAATTCAATAAATGCTCATTTCTTTTGAAAACCGATAAATAACCACCTATAACACAATTATAAAGGTTATTCTATTATAATTAACCTAGTTCTCATGTCAGAATATGGCATCTATCACACCCCCAAACCTAAATCTTTGCTAGTCCCTAGCAAAACAACAATCGAACCAAAATTAAGCCTAGGAAAACAAAATGCCACTTTCGTAGGGAGCACGATTGCATTTAGTGCATGCAACAAGCTGTTAAACCCCTACTCTACAGTAGTGGACGAGTTATGTCTCGTGAGGGTTTGCATGGAATTTACCCACAAAATTCATCTAAATCAATAATATAAAAAGAAAAAACTGAAGAAAATTTACTCCTCATTAGCATATGACTAACACTTAGTATCATAAAATATCTGAAAATCATATGAAATCTTGCAAAATTTGAAAACCTGTGTAAAATATAGTCTATTATTAATCCAAATACACTCATTGTTACTCCACCTGAACCAATGTGACCCATAAGCTATTACTTCAACTGAACAAAGAGGCAACAAACAACAATAAAATCCTGGTCACATCACAATTAAGAGAAAATAGTAGAGTAAGCCTATTGTCTGACAATCTCACAAAATACCACAAGAGGAAGAAATTGTGGAAACTGACCAAGAAGATCCAGAGATTTCCCTTCATGCTATGACTGGTCTACGCAGTGCAAGCACAATGCAGGTTAAAGCCCAATTACATCATTTACAGTTACTGGCTTTAGTTGACTCGGGTAGTACACATAATTTCATCAGTCAGCAGGCGGCAGAACAACTTGGGTTAGTAGTACAGCAACAGAATGGTCTTTCTGTGTTAGTAGCCAATGGGGCTAAAATTAATAGTGTAGGCATATCACCAGCCACACACTTTGATATTGAGGGATATAAATTTGTTGCAGATTTTCTGGTGATTCCACTATCAGGATTCGATTTGATGCTAGGAATTAAATGGCAACAATTGTTGGGACCAATACTATGGGATTTCCAAGCTCTGACCATGTCTTTTATAGAGGACCAACATCAGATTATATTGCATGGCACACAAGCACCACTCACCTGCGCACTATAGGTTGCCCAGGTCCAGTCCACAAATACATGCCGGTTATCTCACTTACTTACAGAATTTGAGGATATCTTTCAAGACCCTACTGCCTTACCGCCACTTAGGCACTGTGATCACTGTATCCGTTTGAAAACGGGGACCGAGCCGGTAGTGGTACGTCCATATCGTTACCCTCACTTACAGAAGGATGAGATTGAAAGGCAGTGCCAGCAGATGTTAGCACAGGGTATTATTCAGCCTAGCAGGTCTCCTTTTTATTCACCGGTATTACTAGTCCGCAAGCATGATAAGTCATGGAGGTTCTATGTCGATTACCGACAACTCAATGCCCATACAATTAAAGATAAATTTCCTATTCCAGTGGTGGACGAACTGTTAGATGAGCTACATGGAGCTACTATATTTACTAAACTCGATTTGAAATCTGGCTATCATCAAATCCGAGTTCATCCATCAGATGTGGAGAAAACAGCGTTTCGCACGCATCACGACCATTTTGAATTCCTCGTAATGCCATTTGGTCTATCAAATGCGCCTTCCACCTTTTAGGCCCTCATGAATGAGGTATTTTCCCCTCTCTTGCGAAAATATGTATTGGTCTTTTTTGACGATATTTTGTTCTATAGCAACAGCTGGGAAGAACATCTTCAGCACCTTCACCAGGTATTTTCTCTTATACGTTCACATCATTTGGTTTTAAATCGGTCAAAATGTTCTATGGGCACATCAGAAGTGGCATATTTGGGTCACGTTATTTTAGCATCAGGGGTGAAGGTAGACCAGAGTAAGATACAAGCGGTCACAGATTGGCCTATTCCTACATCTATTACAGCCTTAAGAGGATTTTTGGGCCTAGCTGGATATTATAGAAAATTTATTCGTAGCTATGGCCAGCTTGCAGCTCCGCTCAACAATCTCCTCAAGAAAAATGCTTTTACCTGGTCAGAGACAGCAGCTCATTCCTTTCAGCAATTGAAAGACGCCTTATCATCAACCCCAGTTTTCCAGCTCCCCGACTTTGAGGAGTCCTTTGTAGTGGAATGTGATGCTTCAGGGGGCGGTATTGGCGCAGTGTTGCACCAACAGGGCCACCCGATTGCTTATTTTAGCCGTCAACTGGGCCAACACCACCACAAGTTGGCAGCTTCTGAGAGGGAATTGATTGGATTGGCGAAAGCTATACAGCATTGGCGCCCTTATCTTTGGGGACGTTGTTTTTTGGTTCGCACTGATCATTGCAGCCTCAAGTATCTTCTTGAGCAGCGTCTCACTACTTCACCACAATAGCATTGGTTAAGTAAGCTTATGGGGTTTGACTTTTCTGTCGAGTATAAACTGGGAAGTTTGAATGTAGGGGCTGATGCCTTATCTCGCCGGGACATTCCAGAGCTGCAATTAAACACCATCAGTCAGCTCAGAGCTCTCTTGTTGGATTCTATACAGGAAGAGGCACAACAGTACCCAGATATTATCTCCTTATGCAAGGATATCCAGCACGGCACAGCGGCACCACATTGGACGGTTCAAGACAATCTCGTCCTCTACAAAAACAGAATTTTTCTACACCACACATCCCCTCTGATTAACAGCATTTTGGCCTCCTTCCATGATAGTACACATGAGGGCTGACAGAAAACATATTTTCGAATCAGTAGGGAATTTTATTGGAGGGGCATGAAGCGCAGTATAGCTGATTATGTGGCGGCATGTCAGACTTGTCAACGGAATAAAGCTGAAACATTAAGTCCAGCGGGGTTGCTCCAACCACTTCAGCTTCCGTCACAAGTCTGGTCTGATATTTCTATGGACTTCATAGATGGACTTCCCTCTTCGTCAGGTAAATCTGTTATCCTGGTAGTGGTGGATCGTTTCTCTAAATATGGGCATTTCATTCCTCTGGCACATCCTTACACTGCAACGCAGGTAGCTCAACTTTTTATGGATAACATTGTACGATTACATGGGATGCCTAATTCAATTACCAGTGATAGGGATGCAATTTTACAAGTACCTTCTGGAAAGAACTCTTCAAGTTACAAGGCACAACGTTAGCCTTTTCTTCAGCCTACCATCCATAGACTGATGGTCAAACTGAGGTCGTCAACAGAACAATTGAAATGTATCTCCGCTGTTTTGTTGGGGACTCACCTAAGAGGTGGGTTAAGTGGCTCGCCTGGGCTGAGTTCTGTTACAACACCTCCTACCACAGTGCTCTCGGCACAACCCCATTCAAGGTGGTATATGGTAGAGAACCTCCCCATCTTTTAGCCTATGAACCAGGGGCCTCTAAAGTCGCAACTTTGGACCAAGCATTGGCCGAAAGAGACACATTCATCACAGAGGTGTGCACTCATCTACAGAAGGCACAAAATTCTATGAAACAATATTATGACAAGAAGCACTGGGAAGTCTTCTTTTCTCCTGGAGATTATGTTTGGTTGCATCTCCAACACTACAGGCAGCTGTCATTGACAACCTCCACACGTCACAAGCTTTTTCCAAAATATTATGGTCCCTTTCAGGTGATGGACCGCATTGGGACAGTGGCCTACAGATTGCAGCTTCCGCAAGAGGCCAGAATTCACAACGTCTTTCATGTCTCACAAATAAAGGCCTTCCATGGTGATTCGCCCTTGCTGTACACCCCGCTGCCACCACTCCATGAGGGACGTGTACTTTCTACCCCGGCACAGGTATTACAAACTCGTCGTATTCAGGGTGATTGGGAGATCTTAGTGCAATGGGCTGATGCTAACCCCAGTGACACGACATGGGAGCCATTAGCGGCATTTCGCACCCTCTACCCATACTTTGAGCTTGAGGACAAGCTCTTTCTCCAGGAGGGGGGGGTTGATGTTATGGACTCCATAGCATCACGAGTTATCCATAGGCATAGGAATTAAATTATGTCAATTTACTTTTCATGTAATTTCAATTCGGTTTGGTTTACTTTATTTGGTTTGGTTTAATTTGGGTTGGTTCAGTGTAATGTGGCGTGAACCACTTGACCTAATGGGTCATCTTTGTATTTTCATCCTCAACCCTATTTAGGGGTACTTGAAGGAAAAGAGAGGCAAGTATTGAGAAAATTATATTTTACAGGTCTGATTCTCCCTCAGAGGTCAAGGTCGGATTCTCCCTTTGAGGTCCAAGGTTGAGCTTCCTCCAAAGCTCCTTCATTCTAAATTGAGTTCCACCATTACTCGTTCAAGAAACAAGGTTTCTCTTCCAACGTCAAGATCAACCATGGAGGAAAGAGAGGAAAGAAGGGTGACTCGATCCATGGCAAGGGAAGAACCTAACACCTTCCACAGACATATACTGAATAATCATTTGCAGTGGTGTCCTTGGCCTTTCTCTAGTCCATTTCCTATCTAGTAAGTTTTTTGAAGTAAGGAGCAGGTGGAGCCGAATTAGAGATGTTTGGGCGTGGGGCTGCACTGTCTCTAAATCTTGGAATTTTAGAGGAAGGGTTTGGCGTTGAGGCATTGTGCCTCTCTGGCCAAGCTGGTTTTCTGACTAGTGACTCCTTTAGAACACGCTGCTTGTGCTCAATTACCCTGGCTAAATTCATAGCGTGGTCTAAATCTGTAGGAGCATTTAATTCAACTTCTAAACGCAAAGCTTCTGTCAAACCAGCAGTAAAAATATGAACATATTGTGTGTGGCGAACAAATTGGTTTGCTCGGGCTAACCTTTCCTGGAAGGTCTTTTGGTACACCTCTAGTGTTCCAGTTTGTTTGTAATAGATTAATTCTCCCAATGGATTGCTACTAGTAGGAGGACCAAATCTCATCATGCAAGACTGTTTAAAAGTTGCCCAATCCTGAACCACTTGGTCATTTCAGAATTGGTGGTACCATAGAAGCGCTTCATCGAGCATGTGGTAGGTGGCCAAATACACTTTCTCATCTACAGGTGTTTGTTGATGATAAAAGAACTGATCACACTTGGCTAACCAAATCAAAGGGTCCTTAGACCCATCATACGTAGGAAAGTCAAGTTTTAAATACCTGGGTACAGTATTTGGTCCTTGAATGGCAGGCCCCAGATGGGGATGGTGTTGACGCATTGGTGGTTGTGGGGGAGGTGGTGGGTGGAATTGATGGTGGTCAGCCGGTGGAGAGTAGACAGCTGGTGGTTGGGCTCGTGTATCATGGTCCTCTTGTCACCGAAGGAGAGCTTGGATGGTAGCATCCATTGATTTTATTGCCTCATGCAAATCAGAGGTTGTTTGACTCACCTCTTCCAGGGCATGAGCCTGGTTATCTGTCCTCTGCCTAGTATCTTCAACTAACTGTCTCAAATCGTTAGGGGAAGAGGAATCCCCAAGGGTGGACCTGTCTGATACCAAGATGTTAGGTTCTTCCCTTGCCATGGATCGAGTCACCCTTCTTTCCTCTCTTCCCTCCATGGATGATCTTGACGTTGGAAGAGAATTCTTGTTTCTTGAACGAGTAATGGTGGAACTCAATTAAAACGAAGGAGCTTTAGAGGAAGATCAACCTTGGACCTCAAAGGGAGAAATCCGACCTAGACCTCTGAGGGAGAATTTGACCTGTAAAATATAATTTTCTCAATACTTGCCTCTCTTTTCCTTCACGTCCCCCTAAATAGGGTTGAGGACGAAAATACAAAGATGACCCATAGGTCAAGTGGTTCACGCCACATTACACTGAACCAACCCAAAGTAAACCAAACCAAATAAAGTAAACCAAACCGAATTGAAATTACATGAAAAGTAAATTGACATAATTTAATTCCTATGCCTATGGATAACTCGTGATGGTATGGAGTCCATAACACATTACTGGGCAGAAATCTGCCAAAACTATGCAAGTCAGAGCACGAGTCCTCGACCAGGAACTTGTAGGACTTGTGGATTTGGAAAGTACACACAATTTTCTTAGCTTGACAGCTGCTCAGAATTTTTTGTCGTGCCTTTGGCAGGATTTGATATGGTGTAAGCATCAAATGGTTACAAACGTTGGGACCCATACTATGGGACTTCTCTGTTTTAATTATGAACTTTGTATTGAGTGATCACCAAGTGCTATTACAGGGTAGTCAGGTGGATAAACCCCACCACCTTCATACCATACACACACTGGACCAACCGAAAAGCACTATTGAAAATATTCTCGATGACTCCGACCTCTTCCATGAGCCTTCTGGATTGCCTCCCTTGAGACAATGTGACCATAGGATCTGTTTAAAGCCAGGTTCTAATGTGGTGGTAGTTCGACCGTACCGGTATCCCCACCTACAGAAAGATGAAATCGAGAGATGTTGCCAAGCTATGTTACAATAGAGCCTTATTCGCAGCAGTCGATCCCCTTTCTCTCCACCCGTCTTACTCATGAAGAAATATGATGGCACATGGAGATTTTGTATCGATTATAGGGAGTTAAATGCTCAGACCGTGAAGAATAAGTTTCCTATTCCGGTAGTGGAGGAGCTCCCGAATGAATTACATGGGTCGTGGGTCTTCACTAAACTGGATTTACGCTCTGGATATCATCAGCTTCGTATGTACCCCTCCGACATCGAGAAGACAACCTTCCACACGCATCACTAACATTTTGAGTTTGTGGTCATGTCGTTCGGATTATCAAATGTACCATCCACTTTTCAAGCACTAATGAATGAGGTATTTAGCAACTATCTTCAAAAATTCGTACTTGTTTTTTTTTTATATACTCCTATACAGCAAGTCTGGGGAAGAGCATTTAGTGCATTTATGGATAGTTTTTGAATTGTTACGAGCCTATTAGCTCTATTTGCATAAATGCAAATGCTCTTTTACGGCATCACATGTCGCCTATCTCGGCCATATTATATCACATGCGGGAGTCATTGTTGATCCCAAGAAGATTCAGGTAATTCATGATTGGCCACAACCTTAATCTTGCTCATCTTTGAGAGGATTTTTCAGTCTAGCCGGATACTACTGCAAATTCATTCAGAATTACAGTCCCTTGGCAACACCATTGACCAGTCTCCTCAAGAAGAATTCCTTTAATTGGAATGAGGAGGCCCTCAAACGAGCTCTCGCCTCCACCCATGTCCTACAACTTCCCAATTTAGAGGACTTATTTGTGGTTGAGTGTGACGCGTCTAGTGGGGACATTGGGGCCATCTTACAGCAGCAGTCACACCCCATTGCACGTCATCACAAATTGACAGCATATGAAAGAGAATTAATCGGGTTGGCCAAGGCGGTCCAACATTGGTGTCCTTACTTATGGGGCAATGCATTTCTCATCCGTACTGATTATTATAGCCTTAAATTCTTATTTGAACAACACCTCACGACTTCACCACAGCAGCACTGGATCAGTAAGTTGATGGGATTTGATTTTTCAGTTGAGTACCATTCGGGGAGATTAAACAAGGCAGCGGATGCCTTGTCACAACGTTTTGAACACCAGCAACTCATATATGTGATCAGCCACCCTCGTTTCCTCATCCTAGACTTGGTGCGAGAAGCTCATGCCACTCTTCCTATTCTACAGGAGCTACACAGAAAAATTACAGAAGGAACAATGGATTCTAAGTTGTCAATCCAGGATTCCCTTATTTGCTACAAATAGCGGATTTATCTTCCCCACACTTTTGAGTTGATTCCAGCCATCCTCTCTGCCTACCATGACCGCACACATGGAGGCGTCCATAAAACTTTGCAGCGCATTTGAGTAGATTTTTATTGCCAAGCCATGAAGACCACCATAGTGACATATGTCTCAACATGTTAGGTATGTCAATGCAACAAAGCCAACCACTGAAGTCCACCAGGTATTCTACAACCTCTCGCCCTCCCTATACAAGTATGAGCCGATATTTTGATGGACTTTGTTGAGGGTCTTCCACAGTCAGCCGAAAAATCAGTATTATTTGTGGTGGTCGATCAGTTCTCCAAGTATGCACGTTTTATTCCTATGGCTCATCCATATACAGCATCACGAGTGGCACAAACCTTCCTTGAGCATAATGTCTGCTTACATGGCATTTCAGAATTTATTGTCAGTGATCGGGATGCGGTATTTACCACACTTTCTGGCAGGAATTTTTTCATTTGAGTGGCATGAAGTTGAAATTTTCCTTCTCATATCATCCCCAGACAGATGGCCAAATCAAGGTGGTTAACCGCACCGTCGAAATGTATCTAAGGTGCCTTGTGGGCGATCCTCTAAAACACTGGGTTCAGTGGCTACGTGGGCTGAATACTGTTACAATACTTCCTTCCACTCCACCTTGCAATCCACTCCTTTCAGGGTTCTTTATGGCAGGGATCCCCCTCGGCTACTATCATATACTCCAAGGTCAACCCACGTGGATGCCATTGATTAGGTAGTCATGGATCGCAACCAAGTATTACAAAATATTGCAGAACACCCACGACGAGCTTAGGTTCGTATGAAAGATGTCTACGACAAGGGACACCCAAACATCTCGTACAAGGTAGGAGACTACGTTTGGTTACACCTACAATCGTACCGCCAATAGTCCATTGCCGGACCACCACGCCATAAGCTCTCACCCAAGTACTTTGGGTTTTTCTTCATTATTCGACACATGGGACCAATGGCCTGTCAACTACAACCTCTAGCCACGGCCAAGCTGCATGATGTATTTTATGTATCCCTCCTAAAACCATATACGGGATCACCGCCCACATCCACTTTGTTCCTTCCTCCAATGGAAAACGAACCCGTCATTCTTACACCAGCCGCGGTGTTATGCGCCCGTTTGGTCAATGACCAATGGGAGATTCTAGTCCAGTGGACAACTACAGAACCTAATGCAAGAACATGGGAATAGTTCGACACCTTCAAACAGGTCTACCCAGCTTACGAGCTTGAGGACAAGCTCTTTCTCCAAGGTAAGGCAGCTGTTGAGGACTCAATAGCTAACCGAGTCATACACGGGAGGCACACTGAGTTACAGAGTTAATAGCTTTCTTTCCATATTATTTTAAATTCATTTTTTATGCACTATTTAAGTTAAATTGCCATAGGGGCAGAATTGTAATACGTCAAGCCTACTAAGAGGGGAAGGGAATGAGAAAAAAGGTAAGTATTGAATTAGGTTAAACAGGGTTTGGAGTTCTCCTTGATAAGCTCTAGGGTTTGGAGATCTCCTTGATGAGCTCTAGGTCCAAGTTCCCTCTTGAATCTGAATATCTTTCTTTCCTAGTTTGATTGTTGTTTTCCATTGATCCATACCGAAGAAGAGAAGGGAGTTGTTGTCCCTTTTTCGAGTTCAAACAGAGGCTTCAGCCTCCTTTCCATCATCAACAGCAAGAGAAGGACTATACCCTCCTTTCCAAGCAAGGGTTGAGGGTTTTCAATCGTCTTATCACGAGCAGCACCAGTACTAGTTCATCTCAGCCTCTAGGACAGCAAGAAGAAGGTCAGGAACCCCTAATCCTTGATCCAAAGGTTATACAAGTTAGAGGCTTTTCAGCCCTAACACGAGTTGTAGCCAAGAGGGTTCCAAACCCTCTTTTTCGTTAGAAAAAGGGAAGTCTTTTTCCCTCCTGTCCAAGCAGCAACAATAAGGGCTCTCTACCCTATCCAAAACAGCTGCATAGACTCACAAAGGAGGCTGCTTTCCTCCTATCCGAGATCAACACAAAGAAAGGCTCTTTCTCCTTCCTTACCCATACCAGCTGCTCTATTACAGTTCTGGATTCACAAATCCCACGCCAAGTTACTCAATCCATGATTAGGGACCATAACATCCTCTCACTGTTGTTGTCGATTAATCAGCTGGATTGTTGTTATTTAGAAAGTTTCCTCTATTTATGTTGAGCTCTGTTTCAGCCAATTGATCCATTGGCTTTCCTCTTATAGCCATTCCAATTGATTGTATGTGCTCACCGGGAAGAGACTTTTCCGTTTTTGGATGCCGAAGATGACGACATCTTGCCAATACACTAGCTGATTGTTCAAGCCTGCTCAGTTTCCTTTTTTGGACGATAAATCAAGAAATTTGCACTGTTCGGTCGGGGAAGAAGACACAGTAGCAATATCAAATTTCCTAAGTTAGGAAACTTGATTTAATTGAGTGCTAGGTCGAGCACCTACCAAGCAACCTGGATCGGGTCGGGTCAACCCAGCAACCCGAGGCTGCCCTTCTAGCTACTGTTGTTCAGCACCATTCTGCTGATTCAACCCAGGCCAACTCGGTCCGGGTCAACTCGAGTCTAGGTCAACCTGTCTGGGTGCACTTATTTTATGCCTCGGTATACATGTCTAAACCAAAGCTTATACATATTTCTGCAATGAGTCGGATATATTGGTCTACTATTTGACTCAGTGCAACTCGATAAATTTTTCTTTGGCTGGATTATTATTTTTTGAAGAATTGACATATTATTCTTTGACAAACATATTATTTGGTACAAATATGTGCATTAGATTATTTCATGGGTCATTTTACAAGGATTATTTTGGTTCGTGTTAAATGGGCCCTAGCCCATTTCACCTGCTGCTATTGTGTCCCTTTTGATGAGACATTATTATTGAAGAAGAGGTAGCCTCATACCACTATTTATTTGTCCCCATCAAAAATATCAAAAATATTTGTGGTTGGGAGTCCATGACGGAGGAACTTAATACCCCATAAAAAATGTCAAAAATATGTGTAGTTGTGAGTCCAGGACGGAGGAACTTATTATTATATTTATGTTACTTCCCCCCATTAATGTCATATATTACTCTACCACTAGAGAGTCATTGTCCTGTGGAGGGACACAGTAGTGGAGGTGGACACTTCAGAGCAATGCTAATAGACACACTACCTATAGAAGATGGAGTGTGCCCAACATCTAGCATGAGTTCAGACTAGAGTATGGAGCAATATCTTAGCGGCTAGGTGTGATTTACTCTCATTGATATTATGCCAGCTGGGACTCATGAACGAGAGTACCAGAGTGAGGGGGAGTGTTGGAAGATGTGTCATTTTTTATATAAAAAAGACTTTATACATCATTTGTAGCAAGTTGGGAGTTCATGTTGTTCTCTCATCCCCAGCTTGAGGGGGAGTATTGGAAGATAGGGCCCAAGCCCACACGACTAAGGAAAGCCCACATATCCAAGTGTATTAGAAGATGGGTCCAAACCCATAAGACCAAGGAAGACCCATGCATCCAAGAGATATATAAGACAGGCTCAAGGCCCACAGATCAAAGAGAAGGCCCATAGGCCCACATACAATGATGACAGGATGGTAAATAAAGGGTCATCTCATAGAGATGACATTGATGTAATTAAGTTAAAGTTTCAGGGTTAAAACCCTAAACCCTAAGTTCAGGGGCAATGTTGTAATACAGTAGCTTCATAAATCTATAAATAGAGCTTCAGGGGGAGGGTTAGGAAAATCAAGTCCATAACCCTTCTTCCTTCAGTTTTGTCTCAATGGGTTTTTCTCCTTTTTTTCTCCATGAACTAAATCCAAGGAGTCCTGAAAATAAAAAATAAAAATAAATAAAAATATATATATATATTATTTTATCAATATATTAAAAAAATATTATTTTATTTAATAAATATATTTTATTAACTCTGTTTTCTGCATGTTGGAAGTCGTCTTCAACATCCAGCCACGTGCAGAGGGGGTTCAATGGCGGCCAACGTCGTTCCTCGTCGACCTGTCAAACGTCCGACGTCAGCCCCCGTCAGCCACCGTCGTCGACATCGCTGGCTCACCCTGCACCACCCCGTCGATGTCACTCATCGCAGGTTGAGAGGGAGAAGGGAGTGCGAGAGGGAGAAGGAGACCGAGAGGAAGAAGGTGAAAGGGAGAAGAGAGCAAGAGAGAAGCAAAAAAAAAAAAAATCAGGAGGAAGCAATGTAACACATCCCACTGGTTCATGTGGATGACTCGAAAAAAACTAGGGATTCCTGATTGCACAAATTTAGCCTTGGGTGTCTTCTTCGACTTCATCTCCTTCATCAACATGAACCCAGCGCTGGTGCACCACTAACGACTTCACTAGATAAACTAAGGGGGGGTTAGTCAACAAAACGGAAATTTGAAGTTCATTTTCATCTCCTGATTCAAATTCATTCCATTCATATACATGAGCTTCATCTTTGCACTTGGTGTTAGTGTAGACAACTTCATGTGCACTGGGAAACAGTTTCCAGTGTTAGTGCCCTAACATGAGAAAAATATCAAAAACAAGAAAATCCCTAAACCCTTACAGTACACTTAATTAAAACATAATCCTTAAACCCTAAATTAGGTAAAACATGTATTATTACTACACGAATAAGTAATTTAGGGTATAATTAAAATATATTAATATACTTATTAATTGAATTAGATATTTTATTATTTAATGATTGCATTTTATTGTGAATTAATACAGTAATTAGGTGAGCCAATGAAATACCCACATGATTAATTATTTAATGATTGCATTTTATTGTTCATTAATACAGAAATTATGCGAGCCAATGAAATAAGCACGTGATTAATTATAAGTAATAAATAAATAACATTATAAATAACAAAAATGAATGTAACAAGTTTAATTATTAATTTATTAATAACATATGATATACTTTAACCTAAAAATGAATGATTTAAGATGAAAAATTGATCTAATCATAACTTTAACACACTATATATTTGTACATAATATTAATTAATAATAAGTTTCTGTTAAATTTGAAACCATTGATTTTATTAAATAAAAAATGGGTTAATTAAACCAAAATAATTGATCAAATGCTTGATTTAACAATATCTTAATTACCACTATTAAATCACTAATATAATACAATAATTAAAAATAAATATAATGAGTAAATAAAGAATTATTTTATTAATAATAGAATATGGTTTTTTTAGTGGTATTAATTAATAATATATTTCCACAAAATTGAAAATAATTAATTGATCAAAGCATATTGTAATTATATTTTATTTACCAGACATAAATATCTACTTTAATATAGTAATAAAATTTAATAAAAATAATATATAAATAAATATACAACTTAATTAATAACGTAAGAAAGATTATTGTAATAACCAATTCGTGACTTTAATATTAAAATCATCAAATTATAAGTTTTGTACATAAGAACAACACATGTTCAAAAACAATGAGATACAATCATCAATTATTATTCCACAAGCAAGTCACTATGTCATTTCAAAATTGTGCGGCTCTTGTGGATTCTAATGCATACTACCTCCGAAAACTTGTTGATTGGGCATCCTCTTCCACAAGACTATCGCTATCATCACTATCTATATCATTTGTTGCACCTAATTGGACTCCATCACCTCCTCCACCGAACTCATCGTCCAAATCATCATCTTCCAAATCAAATATATCATTGTAATCCTTTCCACGTATATAATTGTGCAATATGCAACAAGCAATTACAATTTTTGACTACATATTAAAATAAAATGGACAAGCACCTTTCAACATTTGAAATCGAGCTTTTAAAGCACCAAAAGTTCTCTCAATAGTATTTCGCAAAGACAAGTGTCTTTGGTTGAATAATTCTTTTCATTCCTAGGAAGATTATCTCCAAATTCTTGCAGATGATACTGAGTTCCTCGATATGGAACCAAAAATCCTGGAAGATTTGAATAACCAGCATCGACTAGATAATATTTACCTACAATAGAAATTATATTCTACATAAAATAAATAAAGATAAAATAGATAAAAGATTACTGCAAAAAAATATATTATTTACCTTCGGGTATAAATAGTCTATCTCGGCAAGTCAATGCGTGCTTCAGTACATGGGAATCAACTGCTAATCCCTCCCATCCAGCAAGTACATAAGTGAATTGTATGTCAAATGTACATGTTGCAATCACATTTTGTGAGAGATAGCCCTTTCTGTACCAGAACCTTTGTTATTCTTCACATGGGATGTTTGCTTTTATAAGGGTTCCATCAATAGCCCCAATACAATCCTAATTATATAATTTCAATTAATATTGACTAACTTTGTATAGTAATCTAAAATTTTTTAGTTAGAGGGCAAGTGATTGTTACGGTCCCGGGTCATGGATTGAGTAACACAGCGTGGGATTTGTGAATCCAGCACTTGTACTGAGTTGTTGGACTCCATAAGGAGGGTTAAAGATCCCTTCTTTGATTGATCTTCCACACGTGATTAGTTCCCCTTTTTTATGAATCCACTCTAGTGCTAAAGTTATAACTAGAATTGAATTAATTCACGTGGAGAAAGGAGTGGAAGAGATACCTTTTGTTGCTCACGGAAACCAGGGTTTCAACCATGGTTTGGTTGCTGCTCGTGCTAGGATTGAAATCCTAGCTTATGTGTAGCCCTTGGCTCACCTTGGTGGACGCTAATGCTAGATTTCCGTGACGCCTCCAGGCTAGGAAGAGATGCACCAGACCTTCATGTGGAAGAACCAGAAAAATACTCCTTTTTCTGCTCGTCAAGAGGGTTAGAACCCTTGCTGACTGTTGACGCTGAGAAGGAGGGAAGACCTTCTCTTTGGGCTGGGAAAAGGGGCAGGAATCTCCTCTTCCAGCTATGGATGATGGAGGATGAAGGTGGATGAAGATGGATAGCAATGGAGGGTGAAGGATACGTTGGATTTTTGGAGTAAACCCTAAACTCGAGATCAAGAGGTGATCTCAGCCTGTTTAGACTAGGTTACTCTAAAATCTCAAAGCTTGCCTCATTCATTCATTCTTTCCCTTTAAATAGATCACGTCATGGATTTTTAGGGTTAGGGTTACAATAATTCCTATAATGCCCCTACATCTAAAAGTAATTAGAAATAAGTCAGGGTTACAATAATTCCCATAATGACCCTACATATAAAAGTAATTAGAAATAACTCCTACTTAAAACAATATAAGAAATAAATCCTACTCAAAGTAATATAATAAATAAATCCTTTTGAGTGAGTTGTTGTTGCCTCCTTTGTTGTGTGACTCAGTGTGCTATTGAGTCTACAACATCTGCCTCCCCCTGGAGAAAGATCTTGTCCTCAAGCTCAAAAGCTGGGTAGACTTGTTTGAAGATGTCCACACATTCCCATGTTGCAGCATCAGGGTCAATGTCCGTCCACTGAACGAGAATCTCCTAATGGTCATTGGTCAGCCGAGCGCATGACACTACAGCAGGGATAAGAATAACTTCGCCATTATCATCCGGAGGTAGGAATGGAGTGGATGTAGGCTGCGCCCTGGAATGTGGCTTCAAAAGAGAGACATGAAACACATCTTAAAGTTTGGCCGTGTCCGATAATTTGAGCTGATAGGCGATTGGTCCTACGCGTCGAAGAATGGGGAATGACCCAAAAAATCTGGGAAAGAGCTTATGTCATGGAGGTCCTGCAAGAGACTGCTGGTGGTAGGGCTAGAGCCGTAGCCACACATAATCCCCAACCTCAAAACAGACCTCACGGTGGCCTTTGTCGTAGACATCCTTCATCCGAACTTGGGCACGTCACAGCCGTTCTGTGATATTCTGTAGCAGCCGATCTCGGTCCATGAGTGCCTGATCAATCACATCCACGTGGGTGGACCCTGGGTTGTACGAGAGAAGGCGAGGTGGATCCCGGCCATATATAACCCGGAAAGGAGTGGATTGCAAGGCAGAGTGGAATAAAGTGTTGTAACAGTATTCGGCCCACGGAAGCCATTGAACCCATTGCTGCAGATGTTTACCCACCAAGCACTGTAGATACATCTTGATGGTGCGGTTCACCACCTCTGTCTGCCCGTCTGTCTATGGATGATAGGCGGAGGAGAACTTCAATTTAGTCCCACTCAAGCGAAAGAGTTTCCACCAAAAGGTGCTCGTGAAAACTGCATCTCGATCACTCACAATGGATTCTGGAATGCCATGTAAGCGGACTATCTACTCCAGGAAAGTTTGAGCAACCCATGTTGTTGTATAAGGATGAGACAGCAGTATAAAATGTCTGTACTTGGAGAATCTATCAACCACCATGAAAAGTACGGATTTTTCGGAGGACAGGGGTAGACCTTCCACAAAATCCATCGAAATGTCAGCCCAAACCTGCGTAGGAAGGGCCAGAGGCTGGAGAAGACCGGCTAGACTCAAGTGCTCGGCTTTGTTGCGCTGGCAAACCTGACAGTCGCCCACATAAGTCACAATAGAGAGCTTCATGGCTTGCCAATAAAAATCAGCTCGAATTTTGTGCAAGGTCTTCTGTATCCCCTCGTGTGTATCATGGTAGGCCGAGAGAATAGTTGGAATCAACTCGGACTCAGGTGGAGGGAAAAGCCATTGCTTGTAATAAATTAGTGAATCCTGGATGGACCACTTTGAATTCATTGTCCCTTCCGAAATCTTCTGATGTAATTCCTGTAGTGTTGGGTCAATGGCATGTGCATCTCTCACCAAGTCCAGGATGAAAAATCTCGGCTGACTGATCGAATAGACCGACTGCTGATCCTCAAAACACCGTGACAAGGCGTCTGCCGCCTTATTCAATCTCCCCGCACGATATTCCACTGAGAAGTCAAACCCCAACAACTTAATGATCCAGTGCTGCTGTGGCGACATCGTCAAACGCTGTTCCAGTAGGAATTTACGGCTATAGTGATCCGTATGTATGAGAAAAGCCCGACCCCATAGATAAGGCCTCCAATGTTGGACCGCCTTGGCCAACCCAATCGATTCTCGCTCTTAGGCTGCCAGCTTGTGATGGGGGACTGCCAACTGTCTGCTAAAATACGCAATAGGATGGCCCAACTGCTGTAAAACGGCCCCAATGCCCACGCCCAAAGCGTCGCACTCTACCACAAATAATTCGTCAAAGTTGGGAAGCTGTAATACTGGTGCGGATGCGAGAGCAGATTTTAGTGCCGCAAACGACTGGGTGGCCTTCTCATTCCAAATAAAGGAATTTTTCTTTAGCAGACTGGTCAATGGTGCTGCCACCGGCCCATAGTTCTGAATAAATTTGTGGTAGTAGCCCGCAAGACCCAAAAACCCCGTAATGCAGAGCAAGAGTGTAGCTTCGGCCACTCTTAAATAACTCGGATCTTCACGGGATCCACCGTAACCCCCTCATGTGAGATAATGTGTCCCAGATAAGTCACATGTGAAGCCGCAAAAGAACACTTGGAATGTTTTAAATAGAGCTGATGTGCTCGTAACAAGTTGAAAACAATCCTCAAGTGTGCCAAGTGCTCCTCAACCGACTTGCTATATATAAGAATATCATCGAAAAATACAAGAACAAATTTTTGAAGATAGGGGCTCAATACCTCGTTCATCAAAGCTTGAAAAGTGGAGGGTGCATTGGATAACCCGAACGGAATGACGACGAACTCAAAGTGGCCATGATGTGTGCGGAACGCCATCTTCTCGATATCGGAGGGGTGCATCCGGACCTGATGGTATCCCGAACGTAGGTCGAGTTTAGTGAATAACCACGACCCATGTAACTCATCCAGGAGCTCATCCACTACCGGAATCGGAAACTTGTCTTTCACTGTCTTCACGTTCAACTGCCGATAATCCATGTAGAATCTCCATGACCCATCATATTTCTTCACAAGTAAGAGGGGCTAAGAGAACGGGGAGCGACTAGGACAAATAAGACCCTGTTTTAACATCTCCTGGCACTGACTCTCTGTCTCGTCCTTCTGAAGGTGTGGGTAATGGTACGGTCGCACGACCACTACCTCAGATCCTGGTTTCAGACAGATCTTGTGGTCACAGTGCCTCAAGGGAGGCAATCCTGAAGGCTCCTGGAAGAGGTCAAAGAACTCCTCAACCAGACCAACACTACTACTGTCAGGTTGTTCCTGTGTCTGCAAAGTGTGCATGCACTGGGCCTTGTCCACCTGACAACCCCGTAAGAGCACCCGACTCCCGGCCAAATCAAAGCTCATGGTTAAAGCCGAAAAGTCCCACAGAAATGGCCCCAACGTTTGTAACCATTTAATGCCCAATACCATATCAAATCCAGCTAGGGGATTAACAAAAAATTCAGCATTAAACGAAGTAGAGCCAATGGAAAAATTTACCGCCTTACTAATCCATAGCTAGGGACCTTCTCGCCATTGGCCACTAAGATGGCGGCTGTTGGATGAGGGTGTATCTGGAGTTGGAGGTACTGTGTGGCTGTCAAACTCACAAAATTGTGTGTACTCCCCGAGTCGACTAGTCCCACCAATTCTCCGTCGATGACATGAGCTCGGACTTGCATTGTGTTAGGCGATTTCTGCCCAGTAATAGCATGCAAGGATATCTCTGGTGGTTCTTCCTCGATAATATCCTCTGGCTCATCTGGATCCTCTGAATCCGCCACCTCAAGCCAAAACAATCGTTTACATTTGTGCCCCACCCGTTACTGCTCATCGTAGTTATAACATAAATTTTTGGACAGTCGTTCTGCCATCTCCGCACTCGTTAATTTTTTAATAAAATTCGGTAGGGGATTACTTGGGCGGGATTGGCTACCCGAGTCGTTGTCGGAGTGTGTCTGGAGGATGGTGCTGCTGGAGATGCTCCCTAAGATGAAGTATAGCGGCGCCCTTGCCAAGTGGAGGAAGTGTTCCTCTCACCCGACCAACCCGACTTACGTTGCTGCAACTGTTGTCGTTGTTCCATTGCTCGGGCCATATTCATTGCATGAGCTAAATCCGTAGGCATAAGGAGTTCCACCTCTAGCCGTAAATACTTATTGAGACCCGCTGTGAATAGGGAGACCGGTTGGTCAACCAATACCTTCTCACCAGCACAAGCCAACTTTTCCTGGAATAATGTTAGATATTGTTCTACAGAACCAATTTGTCGCAATAGGACTAACTCCCCAGAGGGTTTTTGTTGGCGGGAGGGACAAATCTAACTGTGCATAGATTTTTAAATTCTCCCCAATTCATCCCTGGTCTCTCTTTTTCTACTCGAGTAACCCATAATAGGGCTTCATCTGTCAACCGTCCCTTGGTTTAAAAAAAAAAATTCACATCTATGCAACCAAATTAAGGGATCAACTGAACCATTGAAAGAGGGAAAATCTAACTTGGTGTACCTTGGAACTGTGCCTCCATGCTGGGGTCCTTGGACAGCAGTGCGCCCAAACCACTACTCCCCTCTTCTGTGATATGGTTGAGCCACCTCTCTCGCCTCTGGACTCTGACGTCTCTCTACCTTCAGCTCAGTTAGCATGCTGATGACTCGGCTCATCTCTTCTTCCAAACCACAAACCTTCCCTTGCACTAGTTGTACTGTTTCAAGGTGATCTTCTATCTTTTGTATCCTGATTTGGATTTCTTCATTGCTGAGAGTATCCCCCATGTTACCCTGCTCTGATACCATGTTGTTACGGTCTTGGTCATGGATCGAGTAACACGGTGTGCGATTTGTGAATCCAGCACTTGTACTGAGTTGTTGGACTCGATAAGGAGGGTTAAAGATCCCTTCTTTGATTGATCTTCCACATGTGATCAGTTGCCCTTTTTATGAATCCAATCTAGTGCTAAAGTTATAGCTAGAATTGAATTAATTCACGTGGAGAAAGGACTGGAAGAGATACCTTTTGTTGCTCACAAAAACCAGGGTTCCAACCCTGGTTTGGTTGTTGCTCGTGCTAGGATTGAAGTTCTAGCTTATGTGTAGCCCTTGGCTTACCTTGGTGGACGTTGATGCTAGATTTCCGTGATGCCTCCAAGCTAGGAAGAGATGCACCAGACCTTCACGTGGAATAACCAGAAAAACCTTCCTTTTTCTGCTCGTCAAGAGCGTTAGAACCCTTGCTGGCAGTTGACGTTGAGAAGGAGGGAAGACCCTCTCTTTGGGCTCGGAAAAGGGGCAGGAAGCTCCTCTTCCAACTATGGATGATGGAGGATGAAGGTGGATGAAGATGGATGGCAATGGAGGGTAAGGATACGTTGGATTTTTGGAGTAAACCCTAAACTCGAGATCAAGAGGTGATCTCAGTCTGTTTACACTAGGTTATTCTAAAATCTCAAAGCTTGCCTCATTCATTCATTCTTTCCCTTTAAATAGATCACGTCATGGAGTTTTAGGGTTAGGGTTACAATAATTCCCATAATGCCCCTACATATACAAGTAATTAGAAATAACTCCTACTTAAAACAATATAAAAAATAAATCCTACTCAAAGTAATATAAGAAATAAATCCTACTCAAAGTAATATAAGAAATAAATCCTATTGAGTGAGTTGTTGTTGCCTCCTTTGTTGTGTGACTCAGTGTGCTATTGAGTCCACAACAGTGATGTTACCTTGAAGTATGGATAAAACATTGAATTGTTTAAAATCCTTGAGTGTGTGCGTTCTGATGGCTGTTTGATGTAATCAAAGTGAAGTTTGAGAATAGCATCCAACACCTTATTGAAATATTTACTTATGGTTCAGTTCGATCTGTCAAACATCTCAGCTGTGACACTATAGGCTTGTTGTTGACCAATAGTAAGGAGGAAATAGGCAAGTTGTTCTTCAACTGAGATGGTATTTGTGGCTGATAAAAACCCTCTGCTATTAAGTATTTTTTTCCAATTTTCAAAATACAATTTGATTCATCCTATAAACTTTTCAAAATTTAACAGGTGATTTGTTTAATGCCTTTTTGAAAATACAATGGACCATTAATCCCACAAGAACGTGGTACACGTCTATCGCAATGGCATAGATAGCATCTTCCTATGAAAAAAATAATACATGTCAATCCAACAAAAGTTGCAACTCTTTCTTCGTCTGTCATAATAGCCATGGAAATATGCAAATTTAATCATCCTAAAAGTCATAAACAAAAATAGACATCAATCTTCAATCATAACCTATTCATCCAAACTCAACAATCATATTCATAAGAATGAAAATATTTAATTCACCACATCCATACTCATCCACCATATTACCCACATAATATATTAACAAAACAATCATATAAAATAAAATATTAACCATACTGATAAGTCTTGCAACATTATAATTCAAACATCATCATTAATACATAACAATCTTCCCAAAGAAGATATTGTACTTAAAACGTATTACAAATATTTTTTTGCACAATATTTAAGCCACCCGACCCGCTCTTCCACTGTCATCGCCATAAACATGGCCTTCTTGCTTGGCATATCCAATCATTCAAGAGCGCCATACTTCATGTCATCCAACAGGTCCGGGATTTCCTTGAGGGCACAGACACAATCTTTTTCGACATCGCCCTCATTAGGCTTCATAACACTATTCAATGCTTGAGCGATTTGGTTAACTGCATCAATGAATTTACTACTACCATTAGTGGGCAATTCACTTATCTTTTATGTCGACTTGAAGATGACGCTTTACTTCTCTGAGATTGCTCCGTTGTCGCATCATTTCCGCTAATGAATTGTAATAGAGTTTCCCTAACTACTTGAACATATTTGGGCTCGTCCATCGGGACAGGATCTGACTCATGGAGGAGTTCATCGCCCATATCTACAGAAGTTGTACTACCAGTCCCTATGGCTATTGAGTTTCCCACTACCAAAGCCAATTTGTCGTAAAGGGGGTAGCCTTGTTGTCTATACTTTTCAGCATCTTTATGCTCCTACAAGAATAAAACATCATTTAGAGGACTTGAAATAGAGTTCTAGTAATGTGAAACAACATAAAATATTTTACAGTACATCATGATTTATTGACCTTAATGAAGTCTTGCCATATAGCATGATATGCAGTAACTCGCTGTGTAGTTGCATCCCAATTGAAACCACTAGTGTTGAGACAGCTCGTTACCGGTATGTTTTCTTCCATTATCTTGTTCGATTCTTGAGTTGTTCAACAGTTTGTTTATTGACTGCGTCTTCATTGAACTTATTGACACATTCCATATATACCTCATGCTTCCAAACCCCATTGGGCAACTTGTTCCCTATACCGACCTGCTCGACTAAGAGATTGAGCATTTTGTTGTCTTCTTCGAAGGTCCAAACGTCAAATGATCGAGCACTTGGTTGTCTGCTTATAGCCATTTATAATCTAAATCCGAGATTGTCCTCATAGAAAAAACTTTATTAGACAACCATTACCCGTAACGGAAACAAAAAAAAAAATACCATGTGGTGGATATTTATAACACCCGAATCTCCTCACCACATGACAAAAACATCTCATAACATTTCAAAAATTTTAAACAACATTCTAAAACATTCCAAAATTAATCAACTATTTCCATTGCAGATGCACTAAACAATGCAAAAACACACACACATCAAATCCAAATTCATCGAACACCCATGTAGAGCCCCATATGATTTCATAGTCACTACGAACTGTACCTCATCAATGATGGGGGTCGGGTTTCGTTGGCTAATGGACGCCCGTGTAGGTGACTCAACCATGCTTGAACAAGACTAAACACCGTAAACTCTAAACCCTCATCGAGAACCTTAAAAAAACCTTAATAAATCCTAATAAACCCTAAACCCTTAACCCTAAACACTAATTCCAGAACATAAAACCCTAAACCCTAGACCCCCTAAACCTTAAAAGCCCTAAACCCTAATTCCAGAACTTAAACAAAAAAAACCTTAGACCTTAAAAACCCCAAAAGCCCCAAACCCTAAACCCTATCACCCAATAAACCTAAATTGAAAAAAAAAACCTAAACCCTAATTCCAGAACCTAAACCCTAACAATACCATAAATCCTTAACCCTAACACTTAACCCTTAAATACTGAGCACCAAACCTTAAAAACACTAAACCCTAACCCTAATCAAGAATTTAAACTCTAAATCATAACCCTAAATCCCACAATTATGCACAAATCACCCCAAATTTGGCACTAAAACTAATATTAAATAAAATAAAACAGTAATTTAATAAAAAAAAATTAGGGTTTAGTCATACCTTCTAAAATTTTGGGAAAACCGAAGCCGAAGGGTGAAATTGAAGCTCAATGGGGAAATCGATGCTGAATCGAAGTAGAAATTAAGAAATCGAAGCCCAAATGTCAAAATCGAAGAAAATCAAAACCAGAATAGGGGAAATCGAACGAAATTGGAAGGTATCATGGGGGAAAAGAGAATAGCGAGAGGGAGAAGACAGAGAGAAGAGAGAGAGGCCGAGAGGGATAAGCGAGCGGGAGGTTTAGAGGGAGAGCGAGTCCGAGATAGAGAGAAGGACGCCGAGAGGACGTTCATAGTGAGATGGATAAAGAGACGGAGGTTGTAGAGAGAGGGAGACCAGAGAGAGGCGGTGGAGAAGAGAGAGGGAGCAAAGAGCTCGGGGGCAGTAGGGAGACGAGAGAGGGGGTGCAGGAGATAGGGCGAAAAAAATCAAAATGAAGAGACCGAGAGAGGGGGTGCGAGAGAGAGAGGGGGGAAAAATCGTCGAGGGTTCGAACCCCCGCGATCGCTTCATCTGGATGAATGGCAAAAATGGGAGGAAACCAAATTCCATAACTTAAACTGTGGAGATAATTTTTGAATTCATCTTAGTCATCTAAATGACTTAAACTCTGATACTCCACTAACGATGTTAGGAGATAAACTGAGTTAGCGGTGAAAGTTCATCTTATGTCAAGTTGACTAACCTCCCCTAAGTAATCAAAATGTTGACTATTATGTTATATGAGCATGTTTCGTCCCGAATACGTACCCCTTTTTTCCAAGCCCGTATTTGGTGCTCTTGGGTGAAAGCCCCGTTTTATTTTTCTTTTTGATGAAGCGCCGCTTTCCCATGATCTTTTCTTGGGTGTGATAAGCAGGACAGAGGAGAGTGATGCCCGCTGCTGCCCCTTGAAAAATGACTGAGAACAAAGCGACTATCGTCAGCTATCTTGCCGCTGTGAAGGAGAATTCCGGCAAAACTTACAATCGGATAGCCCAAGAAACGGGTCTCACCAATGTTTACGTGTCCCAGCTCCTCAAAAGACAGGCTCAACTCAAGCCGGAGACCGCCCTAGTCTTGCGACAAGCACTGCCTGAGCTTACTGAATATCTTGTAAAAGAGATGATGAGGCCACCCATGAGATCTTATGAACCTTCTATCATCCAAGATCCCACTGTATACAGGTGCGTCTTTCTTCTTCATTCTTCTCCGTCATCTTCTAATGATTGCTTTTATGGTGAGTTTATCGAATTTATAGTTAAGACTTCCATATTCTCTACGATATTCACAGACTGAATGAAGCTGTGATGCATTTTGGGGAAAGTATCAAAGATATCATCAACGAAGAGTTTGGCGATGGCATGTAAGTTGTCAACAATTTTTTTCTCTATTCGTTTATCTTGATTCTTGGATCTATTTCAATCGTTTATACGAGTTCTATTCACGGTTCACATGGATAAATATTTGTATGTTTGGGGCTTGGGCTCATCGAGTGTGGTGAGGGCAAGAAGAAAACCTGATCTCAATCGAAAATTCGGTTTGCTGGATTTTGTTTCTTTTAACTACGAAGAGATTTTACAAACAAAGCCGGAAGAAGGAATTTATTGAAAATCTGTCTGCACTTTGGTTCAAGTATTTGGGGCACCCCATTTTCTCAAAACGAAAAGCATGCCTGAATTAAAATTCTCAGATGAGTTATAGTGTTACGTCCTATATCATGATGACAATCATCCATCCTAAGGATGATTATCATTAACTTCTCTGGCATATCTGAAGATGTCAAATTATTTCATTAGACGTCATCTCTTATTTGCGGTTCATTTTATGCTAAATAAGTCGGCTCGACACACGCATATATATATATTTTTTTGAGTGAATCAATTTAAAAAATATGTTTTTTGAGAGAATCAATTTTATTTATTTATTTATTTATCTGAATGAAGCTCAACACCCGCATATGAATTACAGTTCCATCCGTTCAAGCTTTACAAACCCACTAATGTGTGTTTATAGAAGTTTCAAATCCATTGAAGGAAGCTCATATCCTGATTTTTTGGCTGAAATGACAACAACAGTTAGGATCTCACCACTTTATATTGCTGCTGATATTTTTTAAATTATCAAGAATGCTAAAATAAATTGAACTTGCAACTAGTAGCAGTAAGTAGCTGTGTATGGTGGATCACCTTCCCAAAATGTCTGAGACTACCTAATTTATTCATCAAAACCATCCTTGTGGTTTTGAGTTGGTATTCTGAATCAAAAGACAAAGAAATTGCTTCCATTGAGGCCAGAAGTTAAACGGGTCAATTGCTTTACCTTGTCTGTGGTAGCTAGTATTACATTACAAACCGATACTACTGCTTGTCAGAGTTGATTGTACTTGTCTATTTTTAGGCTATTTTCTTTTGGTTGGTGGATGTGAGAGAATAATATGAAGAAGAAGAGAAAATTGTCAGATCAATGGCTGTATTCCTGCTCACCAGTTATAAGTGCATTATTTGAAGATTAAGAATAGAGTTCCTTTTGTTTGTAATGTTGATTACACACTACTCTGCACCCAATACACCTGCAAGACATGATCCCCAAACCTCATGCAAGCAACCATCCCATGTGGTCGAAGGCCCAATCCCAGATAGAACTCTATCATAACTCTATTACTTTCAAAGAAAAACAGATTCTTAGGTAAAAAATAATGAACTATTTGGGTTACTATAAAGTATTCTGTGTTTAACATGTTGATTCTTTGGGTTATCTCTCATATTTTTCATTTGCAGAATTAAAACCATGTTGTGTAACTTTTTTTAGTTGTCTTTTAATTCCTAAATTGATTTTCAGTTAGTTCTTAATGGTACTTGCTGGTGCTATGATGGGAGCAGGCTCTCAGGCTTCAATTCTGAGGCGCATAAAAGTTTACTGATTCGCCAGTGCATTGGTGGACGTGTCTAGAAATCTAAGAAATAAGTGAATAAAAAAAAACAGTGTATAAATCTTAAAATGTTTAAACAAGAAATGCCTTAAAATAAAGTATAAAAAACCTTCTGAGAGGATAAAGATAATCTTAAAATATTTCCTTCTATGGGTTGAGAAGAATTTTTACTTGATTGAGGTGGTTCTTCTTCTTTTTCTTCTTCAAATGCTTTTCTCTGACAAACTTATTTTGTTCTTCATCAGTATGTCAGCAATAGACTTCTTCTGCTCAGTTGATAAAGTTCAAGGTGTTGATCAGAAGGATCGTGTAGTTGTGACCTTTGATGGGAAGTACTTGCCTCACACTGAACATGTCAGTAATCCATCTTCAACTGTCTACTTTGATTAAGTGTCAAAACCTATTAATTGCTTTGCCCCTCTAGTGTTGCATGTTAGTTTCAGTTAATTTCTTTGTCGTTGGACAAAGCATTTGAGTTCATTTGTTGCTGCTTCAAAAGTACTTCATATATATCTTTGGTTGGTTATGCAGAAGACGGAGCATATGATCTCAAGGTTGGGGAAATAACAGATCCAAAATGAGTAGTTGTATATGTGTAACTTTCTGTGCATCAGTTCTATGTGAGTTGTACCTAATGTTGCCTCGTTGCTACTTTTGTACTAGATTTTGAGAAAATTTGTTCTTAATAGAGAAATAAGGGTCTATCTCTGGATGTTGGGTTTTAATAGTTTGAGTCTGTGTATCATCCATGGATAAATGATTCGATCTGTGAGATAATGGAATTGTACTTCGAATCTTAAAGCTCCCTGTTTGTCAAAAAAAATTCTTTTTTCTGTGAGGCAATGTTATCAGTGCTGTTCCAGAAATTCCATATATGATCTGTGGAAAAGATGTCACTGCTATTAACAATCACATGCATTAAAACGATTGATACGCCGAGCTGCTCATTGTGTCTTTGATCTCTAGGACAGATATTGTCTGTAGCACATTAGCTTGTCATACAGACGTATATTTGTTCGTAATAATTAAAGAAATATTTTCTAATTTGCAGTCATATATTAGTTACCAATTAAAATAAAATGTTGTTAAAGGATAAAAATCATTGTAATACTGTTATTGGTTTTTATATTTACACTGTTAGATTTAGGATCCTATGATAAGTACTCGACCAAGAGCGTGAGAGAGGAGAGAAAAAAGAAGAAAAGAATAGAAAGAGAAGAATAAGGAAGAGAAGAGAGTGACTACTAAGAAGATGGAGAGAGAGATGGTTTGAGAGAAGCTCCCTGTTTGTCAAAAATTTTTTTTTTTTCTGTGAGGCAATGTTATCAGTGCTGTTCCAGAAATTCCATATATGATCTGTGGAAAAGATGTCACTGCTATTAACAATCACATGCATTAAAACGATTGATACGCCGAGCTGCTCATTGTGTCTTTGATCTCTAGGACAGATATTGTCTGTAGCACATTAGCTTGTCATACAGACGTATATTTGTTCGTAATAATTAAAGAAATATTTTCTAATTTGCAGTCATATATTAGTTACCAATTAAAATAAAATGTTGTTAAAGGATAAAAATCATTGTAATACTGTTATTGGTTATTATATTTACACTGTTAGATTTAGGATCCTATGATAAGTACTCGACCAAGAGCGTGAGAGAGGAGAGAAAAAAGAAGAAAAGAATAGAAAGAGAAGAATAAGGAAGAGAAGAGAGTGACTACTAAGAAGATGGAGAGAGAGATGGTTTGAGAGAAGCTCCCTGTTTGTCAAAAAAAATTCTTTTTTCTGTGAGACAATGTTATCAGTGCTGTTCCAGAAATTCCATATATGATCTGTGGAAAAGATGTCACTGCTATTAACAATCACATGCATTAAAACGATTGATACGTCGAGCTGCTCATTGTGTCTTTGATCTCTAGGACAGATATTGTCTGTAGCACATTAGCTTGTCATACAGACGTATATTTGTTCGTAATAATTAAAGAAATATTTTCTAATTTGCAGTCATATATTAGTTACCAATTAAAATAAAATGTTGTTAAAGGATAAAAATCATTGTAATACTGTTATTGGTTATTATATTTACACTGTTAGATTTAGGATCCTATGATAAGTACTCGACCAAGAGCGTGAGAGAGGAGAGAAAAAAGAAGAAAAGAATAGAAAGAGAAGAATAAGGAAGAGAAGAGAGTAACTACTAAGAAGATGGAGAGAGAGATGGTTTGAGAGAAAAGTATAAGGACAAATTTGAGAGAGAAGAGGAAAGACTTAATGATCTGCCCCTTACATTGAGTCTCTATTTATAGTTTGTTGAAAGACATAGACAAGTTTTGGTGTCATTATTGTAAATATCTTATATTTTGTCTCTTCTTCACTCTCTCTAGGGTGAACGGTCTATTTGTAATTTATATATTATTGACATCTATAAATAAAGTCTAAGGGAGAGGGTTTGGATGTCTTCTATATCCGTAATTCATGTGATCATCTCTCTCTCTCACTCATCCTCACCACTCTCTTCCTTCTCTTCTCCTTTTTTCTTCTTATCTCCAACACTCTAAGTTGAAGATTTTAATATTATGGAATCCTGGAATCAACATGGTATCAGAGCAGTGATTTCAGGATTCTAGATTTATTTTTACTCGGATTATGATTCATAAAGGAATTGTTCGGCCTGGAGGAGCTGAATGACAAAGATAAGTTTTTTGTTTTGTTGGCCTTGGATCTGAAGCAGTTGTTACTCCATGCTTTCCTTCGGTCTTATAACTATTTATTGCAGCTAAGTTGCATCCTTTGACGATGTTGTACTGCAACGAATCTGCTACGTTGGTATACTTGCTAGTTTGCTCGGTTGGTATACAAGTATCTGTTAATACTCTGTTATAATTTGGAAACATTGATAAAGAACAATAGTTGACGACACACTGCTATTCTTCCATACTTGAAGGACATAACTATCTTCTTTCAGAGTTTTTATCTTGATCTTAGAAGTTGAAGATGCTAATATAATGAATGTCTTTATATGATTACCTTCGAACTCGGTGAATCAGATGGCCTGCGGCTTTGCTGTTGCCGTGTTGAGGCATGGACAAAAGGCTATTTTCTCTTATCGCTCTAATCGAATAGCCTGCTGTTTTGCTGTAAAACAGATAGCAATAATACCATCTGCTGTTTCTAGTGTTAACTAGCACAGGAAAACAAATAGCTTACTCCTGGTATCTAGCACTGGAAAACATACGCTACTTCAACTTGTATGCTGCGATTATTTACATGGCTATTAACTCATATGCTACTTCACCTTCAAGTGCAAGAGGGTTGATCTTCCTTGTTCTCTATTGCTAAGTTGAGGCAAATGGGGTCGACTTCTAGTGCAAGAGATGCCTTCTCACAACAGCATCGGTTCTCAAGCATCAATTCATTGGTGATCTTGTGTGATCTTGTTTGATCCCAGCAAAAGCGGTATCCTCACATTTGCATATCTTATTCTTTGGTGTCATTCTAGCACTCTCTTTGCAACAATCAAGCATCGTTTGGTTGGCGATGTTGGTGTCTCATCTCTCTTTGGAAAATTGTTTTTGACTTCAATCAAGGATCCTGCTATTGCTGTATATACTGGTTTCTCTTTGGAAGATTTCGTTGTTGTTTCTCTCATTGGAAGAACTGACTCTTTATCAGCTATCTCATTGCCAGCCACACTGTATTGGTATCACATTATAGTCTTATTCCAGCTATCTCTCTTAGCAGCAGATTTTCTGCCTAGCATATTTTGTTGATTCCATCATTCCAGTAACAACGACAACTTCGTTTTCGTTGACTTCTGATTGGCTACAACTTTAAATCTCGTAGCTGTCTCAAGTAATCACCAGACTGTATCTTTTTTTTCTTGTTGTTTTTTGGACCTCTTCATCTCAAACTACAAAGTTGCCCCTGATGAAAGTCTTATTCTCATTAATCAGCTGATTATTTCTGTTTTGCATTGCTCAACCCCTTTATTTCTGGATCAATTGGATTCATTCTGGATAACGTGTTCAGCTGGTGCATTACATCCAAAGTCTGCTCATATTGCATCCAAAGTCTAGCTCGGATTGATACTTAATCATCCTATCTGGCTTATTGAGTCATCTTGAGTCGGTAGTTATTGATTGGCTAATTCAATATGTTATGACCTCAATAGCAGGCCGAGTCATGCAGAAGCGCAGTGGCTAAGTCAATTAGTATTAAGTTAATTTATTTATTTTTAATTTCCTTTTACTTTTTTTTATTTCAGTTGAAGAGTTAATATGCAGTAGGGGCATTAGTGTAATATTTTATCTTGAACCTTGTTAGCGTGAACCCTACATAAGGGGTGAAATAAATGAGAAAGGGAAATCTTGATTTAGAGTAAACAAGGGTTTTTAGTTCTCCTCAACGAGCTCAGGGGTGTGCGTTCTCCTTAACGAACCTAGGGTTTCAAGCTTCCCTTCGACTTGATTCTTCTCTTTTCTTCTTCTCCCCTACGAATCACCATGTGAGATCTAGGACCGTAACAACTGGTATAAGAGTGGGAACACTATACTCCAGGAATTGCGCACAACAATATGTAAGATGCATTAGGATTTGCGCACAGAGGTTTTAGCATTGCGTGATGGAATGCGTGAGTCTTCCATTAAAATGTGTGAGGAATGAGCCGCAATCGAGAGACATTTTGCGAAGGCCGCAGAGAGAAAGGTTGTACGACCTCAAATCTCTGAGCAAGGAATTACAGAGCAAAAGTCCTGAGCAAGGAAATTCGAAATCGGAAGGGTTTTATGCCAAAACCTCGTCAGAACTAGACGATTTGGGTGGGACCTCAAATCCGAAGTCGGAATCTGTTGCAGAGGAACCAAGAGGACTGTTCGTTGTTCAACCTCAAGGTTCTTCGGAACAACCCCCTTTTGGTTCGCCGGCCGTCGACAAGCACCAGACTATTCTACATTTCAGCCACGACTTGCTGCTATTCACCATCGAAAAAAGGTGAGACCATGACTTGTTGCTGTTCGCCGTCGGCAACAAGCCAGGCTCGACATTGTCAGGGGGCATGAAATTTTTCTACACAGCAGTTTCAATTTTTTTGCCATTGACGGGTTATGCAAACCGAAAGGCAAAAAATCCAGAGATTTCAATTTCGATTTTGAAGTAGAAATTGTTGCCTTGACGGAAGATGAGAGGTCAGGTCCAAAGGGTTTCGATTTGAAACTGCATCAACAAGATGAGGCCCCTAATAATGGTGTTGTAGACGGAATTCCCTTCATGGTTGTTGGGCACATAATCAGGTATGCAATTGTCGTTCCAAACTTTATTCCAGTGGAGCGTGCAATTCTCTCTGTCTATGAACCTAATGCTCCATGCTCCAATGTGGCTCCTAATGCTTGGAAGTTGTTCGAATTAAAACCTACATGAGATGTTGTTGCTTGGTCGGCAATGCCAAAGAGAATAATTCCTCTTTCTGGAATCATGGCCATATTAAATTTCAAGCAACAAAGGGTCTTAGCTATGTCTATAGTCAATTTTTTTTTTTTTGTTGAACAAAGGCATGGGATGAATTATATTGTTGTGGATGAACTTAGAAACAGTGCGTCTGTTCATTGTCATACATCCAGCAGTAGCATTCAATCCGAAATATTTGTGATGAAATTTTTGGGTCACATGAATTCAGCCTGGGGAGTGTAGTGTCCAGGACATATGTTTATGCTTTTGGGGTACTATTACTAGAGGTTTTACTAAGGAAAAAACTAGGGAAAGATGCACGAATAGGGGAAATTACTCTCAAATTTTTTTCCGGAGGATACATGAAGACTATAATGATGACGACTTTTAAATTTGCTGTTGTTGTTGCAATGAAGAAAGGGGCACAACAACAGAAAACAAAATTGATAGGTAAAAAATTAGGACAACTTCACGGACAATCTCATTTATTTGGTCACAAAGGAAGATGTGGGTTTCCTACAAATTCTGATTCCACCTATTGCTATGCATTATGTCATGCAGCAGGTGCCCTTCTTCATTTTGGAAAGACTAATTTTATTTCACTAGTGGCAAATCTGGGTCCTGCCAGTGGAACATTAGATGCTGCCAACCAGGATAATAGGGCAATGTTAATGGATGTATATGCAAAGTGTGGAATGGCTACAGTCATATTTTTTTTCAGCACTGCACACTGTTCCAGCAGTATTGAAAATCAATCGCCCAAAAACTACATTTTCTGATTCAGACCCTTAGCAGCGATGTGTCTCTTACACAACCTACAACATTTAGAGCTACATCACAGCCAGTGGCATTACATGCCCAGAAAGAAATTTTCTTGCTTCCCACATTTCAGATAACCAATCTCTTGCAGTGGGCTGATCTTATACTTGCTGAAATGCTTCCAAAAGAGTTGATAATGTATGACAGCAGCCCCAAGTTTGCACATTTCTGGAGCATGGCTAATTGTTGTGCTCACCGTGGTGCTCTGGAGCAAGGGATAAAAACGCACCAATCTGCTGTCCACAATGTCTTGGAGTTGCGTTTGGCCTTGAGAAACTCCATGATTGATAGGTACCCTACGTGTGGATCCATAGAGGAACCTGTTGGTTTTGCAGCACTTGGGTTATGCAGAGATCCACCTAGTGTTGGGGGTGATGTAGCATGCTAGATATATGTTGACATGCTCAAAAGGATTTAGACAAGTGTTGGGTGCAGGTTTGAAATCGTGCCAATTGATATGGAAGGTGCAGTTGAAATTTTGAACTCTATATTAGGGGGAAGACTTCCACTTGCTAAGGCAAGGCATGAAAAATTATATATTGATGTGGACAATACATATAGTCCTGTGTAGGATGTTGTTGATTCTTGCCTCACAGGGACAACAACAAATGTAATTTGTGTTATTGCTGCATATGCCATTCTTAGAGCTCTTGAGACTGACAAATGGGTTCAATTATACATAACAAGGAACAGGTCAAGAGCATTAGCTTCAAAATATCACCATTTACCAGAAGAGTCTTCTCGACCATTTGACTCTGATCGAGATGGCTTTGTAATAGGTGAAGGTTTTGGCGTAATGGTGTTGGAGGATCTTGAACATGCAAAGGAACGTGGAGCAAGTATTTATGCTGAGATTCGTGGCTATGGAATGTCAGGTGACACTTGTCACAGTACTCAGCCACATATTGATGGGAGGGGTGCCATTTTGTCTATGACTTGTGCGCTACAACAGTCAAAGCTTCATCTGAATCAAGTGGATTATGTAAATGCTCATGCCACATCAACTCCATTGGTGATGTTGTTGAAGCCAATGCAATAAAAGGGGTAATTGAGGAGCATGCAAGTTCAGGGGCTTTGGTATTGTCTTCAACAAAGGGTACTACTAGTCATCTACTTGGGCCAGTTGCAGCAATCTTCGTTGTCTTGGCACTACACTATGGAATTGTTCCACCAACTATAAATCTACACAATGCAGATCCTGTTTTCCATGATGGTTTCATGCATCTGAGTGTTTCAAGGGTGATGCCAATCAGGGCTTGCCTTTCAAATTCTTTTGGATTTGAGGAACACTTGCAAATTTTGGAGTTGTGTGATATTTTCCTTTTGATTGCTGTCTACAAATTAGTGCTGAAAATTGAGAGGGTTAGTGCTGTTGAGTCTTCTCAATCCCTAGGGGAGAGTAATAGAACAACCAATTTTGGTCATGATGTTGCTGCTGCAATGCTGGAAGAGTTGGTAAATACTATGCACGAAATCAGTGGGTTGCAAGACCTTGATTCTGTCGTTGAAGCTTCACTATAGGAAATTGGGGCTGGACCAAATAAGCCACCTCCAGCCTCAAAATAGGTGGTTGCCAGGCTTCCAGTTACACATGAAATCTTAGTGAACCAAGGGAGAGAGACAAAATGTGCAGTTTTCAGGGAACACTAGGGTATAGATGACAAGATGCAACAGTTGCCTTGCAAGCGTTTATTTTACCCAAATTACCTCAAGCCATGGTTGGATGAGCATACTTCGTGCCCAATCTGCTGTCATGAGCTACAAACAGATGACCATGCATATGAGTGCTTGAAAGCGCGTGAAAAGGAGGCTGCAGACGACAGGACAGGAGCAGACTTCGAGGTAGAGTGGAAAATAAATTAAATTTTCAGAGTAAACTTTCTGCCAATAGGGGCAACCAGTGTAACGTTTCAATACCGCAATCACTTTGTCCCGGGTGTTACATTGCATCGCTTACACCACTTGCGTCATCCAGAAGGTTGACATGCATGCCATAGATGCTACTTGGGGAGATGTGGCAATGTTTAGGCACATAACCCTACCTTGGAGCTTGAGGACAAGCTCTTTCTCCAGGAGGGGTGTAATGTTATGATCTCAATAGCAGGCCCAAGTCATGCAGAGGCGCAGTGGATCAATCAATTAGTATTAAGTTAATTTTTTTTTCAATTTACTTTTACTTTATTTTTATTTCAGTTGAAGAGTTAATATGCAGCAGGGGCATTATTGTAGAATTTTATCTTGAACCTTGTTAGAGTGAACCCTACTTAAGGGGTGAAAGAAATGAGGAAAGGAAGTATTGATGTAGAGTAAACAAGGGTTTTGAGTTCTCCTCAATGAGCTCAGGAGGGTGCTTTCTCCTTAACGAACTTAGGGTTTTCAAGCTTCCCTTCGGCTTGATTCTTTTATTTTCTTCTTGTCCCCTACAAATCATCGTGTGAGATCTGGGACCGTAACACAATCATCCTATCTGGATTATTGCCTGGTAGTTACATTTTTTGAAACCGAGTCGGTAGTTATTGCTCGACCTGAGTTTCTTGATGAGGGATTGTCAATTAACTCACTATAGAAACATAAACCTTAGTTGGAATCTCATAAGCCATTACTCTGTTATTCCGAGTATGAAATTTCTAGTACAACCATATTGGTCTCTTGACTCGGCCTCACTCGAAATCCTGTCTCGATACCTAACTCGGCTTGACTCGCTCTCTGGTCTCAGCTTGATTCAGTACCTTGGCTCGGTAGGACTTAGGATCTTAACCCAACTTGACTCTCTCATTGTGTATCATTACTCAGTGACTATTGTCAGCTTGCACTATGGTGGCTCTTAAAAACAATAGAGGCCAAAAGACTGTCTTTGTTGAAGAATTTGTTCTACTTCAAAAGATAAAGAGTTAGATGGCTTATACAAACAGCCAGGCCACCTCCAACAAGATTTCTCCTATTGCTGCTACTTCTATAAAAAGTATGGTTTCAACTACTTCTCCATCTTGGATCATTGACTCTGGGCCTCTGAGTACATGACATGTAATGGTACCCTCCTGAATTCTATATCTCCTTGTTTACCTGACAAATTTGTTTCCATAGCTGATGAATCCCAAACCAAGGTACATGAGGTGGGGGTCCATATTTTCTACACTTACTCTTCATTTAAAAGACGTTTTTTTTGAGTTTCCATTAAACCTTTTAATCTGTTAGTCAACTCACCAAAAAAATTAACTATTCCATTACCTTTTCTCCCACTTCTTGTGTTCATGAGGATCTGAAGACAAAATAGGTTATTGGTGGAGGTTGTGAAAGAGAGGGGCTCTACTATCTTGATTCACCAACACTAACGGCCACCACTAGTGCTCAACATATGGCTCTTCAGTGGCACAATAGGTTAGGACATTCATCCCTTCAGTCACTCAAACAAATTATTCCCAAATTACAGTCCATTTTCAGCCTCAAGTGTGAATACTGTCAAGTAAGTAAACACCAACAGAGTACTTATTCTCCTTGTGGTGAAACCAAAAGTGTGCCCCATTTTCTTTAGTTCATACTGATATATGGGGCTTTCTGAACTTCTCAAATGTTTCTTGGTCAAAGTATTTCATTAGTTTGTGTGGATGATTTCTCTCAGGCTACATGTTTGTTCTTATTAAAAGAGAGATCAAAAGTCTTACCTCTTTTTAAGTCTTTTTGTGCCATGGTGTCTTCCCAATTCAACACTACCTTAAATATTATCCGCTCCGATAATGCTAAGGAATATCTGTCAATAGACTTTCAATCTTTTGGCCAGGACAAAGACATCATTCACCAAACCTCTTGTGCTTACACACCACAACAAAATGGTGTAGCTGAAAGAAAAAATAGACACCTTCTTGAGGTTGCTCGAGCTCTACTCCATCATATGCATGTGTCTCATTTCTACTGGCCCCATGCCATCATCACAGCCTATTATCTTATTAACAGGTTACCTTTTTTAGTACTTGGCAACTAGACACCATATTCTCATATTTTTCCAGGTGATAAGTTGTTTTCTTTTCCTTCGAGTGTTTTTGGGTGTACCTGTTTTGTTCACAATACTACTAAATTGGATCCTAGGATAGTTAAATGTATTTTTTGAGGTACTCTCGTACTCAGTAAGGATATGTATGTTACAATCCATCCCTTAGAAAATTATTTGTTTCTAGTGATGTCACATTTTTTGAGGACCAACCCTTTTATCCATCCATCGATGCCCTACTTGGTTTTTCTTTAGCCAATAAGTTTCCTAAACTGGTTGTACCTATTGATGACTCAAAAACTCAACTCCGTATTGATGTACCTACCCTGCCCTCTAAAGCATTGGCTAACACTACACCTACGGAGTCTCTTGATTCCTCTGAGGTATGCACTCCTTCTCCCCCCTCTTTTTTTTGTCCTCCATTTGATACCCAACCTATTGCTCTTTGAAAAGAACCCAGGGCCTGCACCCAATCTTCTACCTCTCACCCCATTGCTCATTTTTATCTACCCATCAATTATCACCATCTTATTATCGGTTTCTTGCCTCTATTTCTTCTGTTGCAATTCATCAAGTCTTATCAAGAGGCCCTGAAGAATCCAGGATAGAAAATAGGCTTGGACGAAGAGATGACAACCCTTTATGCAAATCGAACATGGCGTCTTGTTTCTCTACCATTTGGAAAAAAGTAAGCGGGCTGTAATTGAGTCTTCACTATCAAACAAAATCCGGATGGACCTACCATAAAGCCCTCCTTGACTTCTTGTATTCCTCTTGTATCACTGCCAGTTAAGACAATATCATTTACATAAACTGCTAGTAATACACTTCCCTTTGAGGTGTTCTTGAAAAATAAAGAATGATCAACAAAGCATTTATGGAACCCAAACCTCAAGATAGCTTGGTTAAATTTTTTAAACCAAGCCGGAGGAGACTGTTTTAAGTCGTACAGTGATTTCTTCAGTCTGCATACATATAATCCCGCAACCACAATACCAGGTGGTTGATGCAAATAGATCTCCTCCTTAATATCACCATTTAACAAAATATTTTTCTGATCGAGTTGATATACCGACTATTATGGTCCTGGGTTAAGTACTTGGCTTTCCGCTACCAAACAGATCATTCTTTTGGTATGTATTGGTTAGGTGCTTAACATGTGGTATCAAAGTAGGTGCTACATCACGAGTTCAACTCCTGGTGTGGGTGATCACGTTGACCTAGATTTTGGCGACCATGTAACAGTGGACCGTGTCGCTAGTGTGAAGGTGGGTGTAATGTTATGGTCTTGGGTTAAGTACTTGGATTTTTACTACTAAGCAGATCGGACTTTGGTATGTATTAGCTAGGTGCTTAACACCGGCCCAGAAGAATTTGCAGCAAGTGATAAAAGGATTCATATTGAAAATTTAACTTGGACATCGAGAGAAAGTTTCCTCATAATCAAATACACAGCACTGAGTGTAGCCTTTGGCGAAGAGGTGGGCTTTAAGATGAGCCACAAAACCATCAAGATTGTGCTTGATGGTAAAAACCCATTTACAACCTATAGGTTTCTTTCCAGAAGGAAGCGAAACCAAGGTTCATGTCTGATTCTCATATAAAACATTCATTTATTCTTCCATTGCTGCCTTCCATCGTGGATGTCTCAGAGCCTCCTAATGTGATTGTGGGACAGATAAAGAGGAGATGGATGCAAGAAGTTGACAACAAGGTGCAGACCTAGTGCAAGTAGAGGCTCATTTCATAGAGCTATGGGCTTAGTATCAAATTGAGGGCCAAAGATGATACGTAATGATGGGCTTACCTCTAAGGGATCCATAAATTGCATAAGTGTGATATCTGATATTATTTCAGGGGGTTGAAGGAGATCTGCATCAACTGGCGCAATAGGTCTTAGAGTTGTTTGAACCGATGAGAGTCCCGGAGGAGCATCTTTGGAAGAATTAAAAGTGTGTCTTAAAAAAAAGTAACATCCCTAGTTGTTGGAAGATAGGCCCAAGTCCACACGATCAAGGAAGGCCCACAAGACGGGCCCAAGCACATAAGAAGTTGGACCCACTATGATTACCACAAGCTAACATCCTTCTCACATATGTTGGAAGATCAAAGACTCACAAAGGCATCTTTATCTTATGGTCACATCCTAGAAGAGTTCTAGTTTGAGTTATGCTTGTCTTTTATCTATATTGAGTTATTTAATTATGCTAGGACTTATCTTTAAGTGTTAGAGTTTGGGTGTAATTGGGACAAATATAGTTTTATTGTAATTGGACTCTACTACCTTCCTCTATTATAAATAGAGATTCATGTACTTTGATTATAATAAATTAATGAAGTCAATGAAGTATTTTTTTTCATAAATTCAACATGGTATTAGAGCAGGTTCTATGAGTTGACTAGGTCAACCCATAGAGATAATGATATCCTTTTCTCTAAACCCTAAACCCTAAGTCTAGGTTCGTAGTTATTTTTTTTCTCTATCCTTACGTCCATAGTTTGCCTTGAGTTTTTCAACTCAATATTGAGATTTTCATATTACAAATTATATATTTACGGAAAGATAGTTGAGTCTACATTCCAAGGAAAAACAATTTTTTTTTCCAATTGGATTTATCTACAAAGACAAATCAATATTTGAATGAGTGCAGGTCAGATTGAAAAAAACGTTTGATCAGTAGAAAGCTTCAACTTCCGAGGTAATTTATGCTATCAATAACGAGACTTTATATGGAGAATTATATATCATAAGAAATATATATAAGTCTATTTCTTACCTATTCAACCAATTCTCGATCTGAGTTTTTTATAAGAAGATATTAATCTTGGAAGAGTTAATGGTCATGCTAAAAAAAAGGAGAAACAATACTTAGTTCGGCCAGATGACTAAGACCGAAATCTATTAGATAATTTATCTTCTAATAATTATATTTTATGAAGAGAAGTTATACTTGGATGAAAGGTATTTAAATCTAGTTTCATAAGGAGAAATTTTTATGTCAATCTAATCTATATTTAAAGATATATTCGCATTGGAAGAATCAAAGATCATGTTGGTATACTGTTGTATTGAAAAATCCAAATTTATGCCCTTTGTTTTGCGTCACTGTTTGAGTTGCTATATCAGGAAAATATCTCACTTCTCCTGGTTTAAGGGCTTATTAATACATCTATTTTATTTGGGCTTATTGCTGCATTTATGATATTTGGTTCAAGCTGGGATCACTGCCATTACCTCACAGCTTGAGGGGGAGAAGTAGAAAAAATACAAGAAAGAGGTATTTTATTCCATATGTTGTGGATAAGTTTAAGTGACCAAAATATTCGAGAAAGGGGGAGCACAAAATATGAAGCTTATGCATCTAAGAAAAATATTTATATCGGATTATGATTATTTCATGGGTCCTTTTACAAGGTTTATTATTTTGGTTCAAGTTATATGTGTTGGAAGATGGTTGTGTTACATTACAATTGCTTCTATTATGTCTCTTTGGATGAGACATTATTATTGAATAAGAGGTGGCCTCAGTACCTTTTCTCATACTATAATTTATTTCACTCTAAAAAATATTACGGTTGGGACACCATGAGAGTCGGTGCCCAGATTGGGACACCATGATAAATTTAACTCTAAAAAATATCACGGTTGGGATACCATGAGAGTCGGTGTCCGGATTGGGACACCATTATAAATAAACCCACTACCCCCTTGTAATGGCTTTTATTACTCATACCATGCCAGTAGGGCCTCATGGAAGGACGCAACAACGTGAGGAGGAGTGTTGGAAGATGAAGGCATATTGGAAGATGTGCCATTGTTTACAAAAAGATTCTATATATCATTTGCAGCAAGTTGGGAGTTCATGTTATTCTCTCACACCTAGCTTGAGGCGGAGTGTTGGAAGATAGACCCAAGCCCACACGACCAAGGAAGGCCCACAAAATGGGCCCAAGCACATCAGAAGTAGGACCCACCATGATTACCACAAGTTGGCATCTTTATCACATAAGTTGGAAGATCAAGAAGGACTAACAAAGGCATCTTTATCTTATGGTCATGTCCTAGAAGAGTTCTAGTTTGAGTTATGCTTATCTTTTATCTATATTGAGTTATTTAATTATGCTAGGACTTATCTTTAAGTGTTAGAGTTGGGGTGTACTTGAGACAAAGGTAGTTTTATTGTAATTGGACTCTACTACCTTCGTCTATGATAAATAAAGGTTCATGTACTCTGATTATAATAAGTTAATGAAGTCAATGATGTATTTTTCTTTTCCATAAATTCAACACTAGTGATAAGTACCTTATGAAGAGAAGAATTATATCAGACATAATCTTTTTGGCTATGAAAGTAACCCAAGAAAATACACATAAGAGACTTAGGATCAAGCTTACTCTTCTGGGGGGGGATGTGACATGAACACAATATGTGCATCCAAAGAATTTTAAGGGAAAAGAGATGGGGTTTTCATCAGGAAATAACAATGAATAAAAGGATTTATGTTTAAGCGCTGAGGAAGGCAACCGATTAATAAGAAAGTATGCAATAAGTATGGCGTGAGGCCAACAAAAATAGGGCACATTCATAGAATAGAGTTGGCCACGGACTATCTCTTGGCGATGTCTATTTTTTCTTTTTTGTAAGTAGATGAGGCCAAGCCCACACGGCCAAGGAACATTCACACATCCAAGTGTGTTAGAAGATGGGCTCAAGCCTATGAGACCAAGGAAGGCCCACACATCCAAGATATGTGGTAGATGGGCTCGAGGCCCATAGACCAAGGAGAATGCCCCTTAGGCCTACACAGTGATGACATAATGCTAAATAAAGAGTCATCTCATATAGATGACATTGATGTAATTAGGTTCAGTTCCATGGGTATTATTATAGTATTGTAGTTTTATCAATCTATAAATTGAGCTTCAAGGGGAGGGTTTGGACATAAGGCCATAGCCTCTTTTTCCTCATGTTTTTGTTAGGAATTAAATGCCCTAATTCCAAACTAACGAGAATAATAATAATAATAATCATAGAAGAAAGGAAAAGAAAACACAAAAAAAAACAACAAGATTTATACAGGTTCGCGTCAAGGTAAAACTTCATCCTGTCTTCCGCTGCTACAGTAATCCACTATGAAGACGACATAGTTTACAAGAGAAATTGCATATTTATAGGTGTTTCTCTCTAACCTCTCGGGTTGCAACTCGAGATGCTCCTCGGATTAAGATGATCAAACCCTAATAGCAGCACCACTCAATTATAAAGAGAAAATTAGGGCAACCACATTACAAGAGTGAAATTCCCAAACTGCCCTTAATGAAATAACAGTTAATATATCGTGGACCGGGTAGGGGCTCCACCCCCTACATCCTCAAGAAGATCCCCCACCAGCTCAATGTAGGGCATTAATTAGGCTCCACAACTTAACAATTTTCTCCCAATGAGTCTCTCTCTCTTTTTCTCCATGAGTAAAATCCCTAAAGTCCTGAAAATCAATATAGTATCAGAGCATTGATTTTTAGGACTCATAGCTATGGTATTTTAAAATTCTATTTTTTTCTCTTTATCATGCCTTGTTTTCGCACTCCATCCTGCTAGTAATTACCATCAATTGCTACTTGCTGCCAAGGATGATCCAAAGAACTCAGCCTTCCACTATCGTAACTGCTACATAGTTTCTCCATCTCAGTGAGGCTGGGATCTCTAGTTCTGAAGTTTGTAGTTTTGGCTCTTCTTTCTTGTGCATTGTTGGCAACTGATGTGTTTTACGATGGAAGATCCATAAAGATCAATGGCGAGAGAAGGGTTCTCCACTCTGATTCCATTCACTACCCTCAAAGCACTCATGAGATGTGGCCTGATCTCATTCCAAAAGCCAAGGATGACAGTCTTGATGCAATTGAGACCTACATTTTCTAGAATGCCCAAGAATCCAATTGTCGAGAGTACGACTTCGAGGATCACCTCAATCTTGTCCGATTCATTAAGACCATGCAGGATGCCGGTCTCTACGCTATTCTGCGTGTTGGTCCTTATGTGTGTGCAGAGTGGAACTACAGAGGATTCCCAATTTGGTTGCATCAAATGCCCGATATGGTGATTAGAATTGACAATGAGATGTTCAAGAACAAAATGGCTATAAGGCGGATATTCAGCTTTGTTGGTGCGCATCTCGACGAGGTTTTAGGAAGCCGATGCTCGGGGATGACAACAAAGCAAAAAGAGTTTTCAATTCTCGAAGAAGGTGATTTTTTCAAAGGATATAGAATTGGAGGAGTGAGCATGACTTTAAAAAACTTTGCCGGGGGGGGGGGGGGGGGGGGGGGGGTGTGTTTTATTTCAGGCTGAAAAATCAGTGTGATTCATCGTATCATAACAATCGAGATCTTATCATGTGATTTTTTTTCTAATATCTACTACATCTCGCTAGTTGGCATCTTCATTCAAAAACCATCCAGATTACTGCTGATTTATCTTTGTTAATTTATTTTTGGAAGTGGAATGAAGGATTAGATTCACTATGTTTGGATTTCCTGATATCTTTGTTGATGTTAGCTTGGACGAAAACTCTATTTTCTCAGCTAGCTCGCTTATCTCCAGATGATCCAGAGAGCACTCAGTCTAGCACTTTGCTGGCATCATTATTATTGGAAGGTTACTGATTACATCTGGATTCTTACCTTTGTTTTGAGTGATCGATGGATTACATTTTGGTGCTGCCTGGCAATCATTCCCGTTATTCCACAAGTTGTAGACGCTGTTGATTTCTCGGCTTATCTCACATATAGGTTGCTATCTGGAAGGTTGCCATCTGAAGACTCTCCATATATTTTCAAAAGACCCTACATTTCTCTGGAAAGTTGCCGATGCTCTCCCATGCTGTGTTGTTGTTCCGTTGTAGAGGACTCAATAGCTAACCAAGTCACCCAAAGGAGGCATCAATGACTCATTGAGTTAATTACTTTTACTTTCTTATTTTATATTACTTTTAAGTACAAATTTTTATTAAGTATGTAAGGGTACAGGTTGTAGGGGCAGAATTTTAATTTTTAAGCCTAAACTCTAATGACATCAAACCCTAGTTAGAGGGTAAAGGAATAGAAGAAAGGCAAGCATTGAATTATGTTAAACACGGTTTGTAGTTCTCCTTGACGAGCTCTAGGTTTTCAGAGGTTTTCTTGACGAGCTCGAGGTATATGTTATGCACGCAATAACATTATTATTTTAGTGTTTTCTTTAATTTACTTTATTTTATTTCAGTTTTAGGTCATATGGGTATTTTTGGAATATTTTATTCATAGGGATATTTCTGTAATATTTTATTAAACCCTAACAGGGTGAACCCTATTTAAGGGGTAAGAGTAATGAGAAAAGAAAAGCATTGAAGTATTAAGAATTAGGTTACATCTAGCGTAGAGAGGCTTAGAGTTCTCCTCAACGAGCTCTAGGGTATCAAGCTTCCCTTTGGCTTGATCTTCGTTTTTGTCTTCCCCATGTCTTCCTACTACCCCTACGGTAATGCCTGGAAGACCCGTAACCCGTGGCAGACCGTAGATCCTCCCAAAGAATCCACGTGTCAGATCCAGAACCGTAACAACTGGTATCAGAGCAGGAACACAATGGATTATTCTATATCTCAAGAAGGAATACTAGCTCGCATGGAGAAGGTATACAATTCCGCGGACAAACTATGCAAAGAATTTGGAGAAGCATGAGCATTATATGAAATTTTCATGGAATGCTGGACAAGAGAGCCACGCGCTGCCGCAAAACAGGTCACACGACCTTAATTCTCCGAGCACGACAGAGGCACAAAAGAAGACGCAGAAGCTCTCTCGGACGAACAGAAGACTGTCACGAGAAAGCTCTCAAAAAATCCAAAATTCGACGGGGGAGACACTGGAATTTCAAAAACGGAAGGGGCTCACCCTTTCCCAATGGACATCGTGCGTATCTCCGAACCGAAGCTACAACAGGGAGGTGATTTCCTAACAGAGGAAATTCTGAAATCGTCGACACCAGAGGATTTGGGGGTGACCGAAAATCCGAAATTGGAGGGGAATAGGAAATTCCGTCGGCGCCGTAGGCAAAATTTCCAACGGAATTTCCGCTGGTCTCTGTTCTGAGGGGCTGAGAAATAGAGGTTCTCTGTCTCGGCAATGCTCCCAGCGGCGAAGCCCCAACGGGCTTCTCTTCACCACCAGCGAAGCAGGATAGATCGTCGGCGCTATAATCGACTTTTTCACAAGGGATCTCGGTTCCGGGAGGCTGAGCAACGACGATTCACAAGTTTTCGAGAGCCATCTGTCTCAGAAACTATCCAGGCAGTGAAGCCCCGACGGGCTACGATTCGCCACCAAAAAATCAGGCGACTCCATCGGTGCCGGGAGAGAGGAAGGAGACGTCCATCACCGGCCTTCGTCGATGCCGTGAGGAAAGAATCCGCCGGCCGCAGCGTTAGGGAGCAGCCGAAGGAAGAAGACGACTCCCGATTAAATTTTCCTAACTTAGGAAAATTTAATCGGCCCGGTCCGCTGAGTCGCACGCCGGACCGGGTTCCGGAACCGAGTCAACCCAGGTTAACTCGGACCGGCCCAAAAAAAATGTGGGCAAACAGAGGGGGGGGTCATAGCTATCGCAGATGCTACTACGGCACCGGTGGAGACGTCGGCATACAGACACTACTTCCGAGCTTGAGGACAAGCTCGTCTTCCAAGGGGGTGTAATGTTATGCACGCAATAACATTATTATTTTAGTGTTTTCTTTAATTTACTTTATTTTATTTCAGTTTTAGGTCATAGGGGTATTTTTGAAATATTTTATTTATAGGGGTATTTTTGGAATATTTCTGTAATATTTTATTAAACCCTAACAGGGTGAACCCTATTTAAGGGGTAAGAGTAATGAGAAAAGAAAAGCATTGAAGTATTAAGAATTAGGTTAAATCTAGCGTAGAGAGGCTTAGAGTTCTCCTCAACGAGCTCTAGGGTATCAAGCTTCCCTTTGGCTTGATCTTCGTTTTTGTCTTCCCCATGTCTTCCTACTACCCCTACGGTAATACCTGGAAGACCCGTAACCCGTGGCAGACCGCAGATCCTCCCAAAGAATCCACGTGTCACATCCGGGACTGTAACAGTATAGATTTCCTCTTGAATCTGATTTTCTTCTTTCACTCTTGATTTATGTTTTATCTTGTTCTTACCGAAACCAAGAGGGGAAGTTCTTTCCCTTTTTTTGAGCTCAACCAGAGGCTATAGCCTCTCCTTAGTTCAGAGCAGTAAGAGAGGGTTTCTCTCTATTTTTTGAGCAAAGGTAGGAGCTTTCTAGCCCTATACCGAGAGGAAACCAAACTAAAGGAGCTTCAACCTCTAGTCCAGCGAGTAGCAAGGTTAGGGATCCCTAACCCCTCTCAGCCGTGAGCCAACGCAAGAACCAAGAAGGGTTCTAATCTCACTCAGCAATAAGTAGCAAGGGTTTCTCAACCCTTACCGAGAACAACAACCAAGCTGTAAAGAAAAGAGACTCCTTTCCTCATTACCGAGAGTAGCAGCTCTATATTACAGTGATGGATTCACCAATCCCACACCGAGTTACTCCATCCATGGCTAGGGCTCATAACAACGTGGTATCAGAGTAGGGTAACACGGGGGAGCCCAAGAATGGTGAGTTAAAAGAATTTATAATCAAAGGGCAGTAGGCGCAGGCAGAAAATGAAAGAAAGTTTGCCCTAATCATGGAGAAGTTGGAACGACTTCCAAATATGAACTTCCACATCAGTAGATTTTTTGGAATGATGGGAAATATTAAGGTTGGAAAGAACTCAACCCCTGAACAAAGAGGAGAGGACAACTCGCACAGCAGAGGGGGAGACTAGTTTGTAGGGGGCACTGCCTTTTCTGCCCTGACTAGAAATTTAAACCAAGGAGGAGGCACCATACCAAGGTATAAAAAACTTGGTTTTCCTACTTTTAATTTCTCAGACGACCCCTTGATTTGGTTACATAGGTGCAAAAAAAAATTTGCCCATCAAAGAACATAAGAAATTGATAAGGTGGGATTGAATGCCTTCCACATGGTCGATGAAGCACAACTCTGGTTTCATCAAGTAGAGTTGGATAGATTGGCGCTGGATTGGGAAGTGTTTAAGGAATTATGCACTATACGGTTCGGTCCTCCAGCCTACAGTAATCCTTGGGGATTTGGTGCTATTACGACAAACTGGCCCAATGGAACTATATCAAAAATAGTTCCAAGAAAAATTGGCACGAGCTAGTTGGATGGTTCGCGTAAACTAGTAGGTCAATTTATTTAGAATAGGACTTAATGAGTCATTAAGGTTAGAGGTTGGGCTCCACGCACCTGCTAACTTAGCTCGAGCAATGAATCTAGCTCGCGCACTGGAAACTCTACAAAAAGTTCAAAACAAGAGGACAACTTGGCAAGGGGACCAAAACACTTCCAATACTTGGCAAGAGAGGCGCAACACTACCCTCAGATAAATTTTCCAATAGGGAAACAAGCCAAAAATAATCCCATTACTACTCTTGCAGTAGATACACGGCCCAACCACCCACCCGCCCCGTATATTCAAAAATTAACTAATTTGGAGATGGCTGACCGCAGGGAAAAGAACTTATGTTACAACTGTGATGAACCATAAAGGGCAGTCCATCAGTGTAAAAGGTTGTTTTGGTTAGAAGTTGATGAAATCATAGAACCACAACAGATTGATGATCCTACTGAGGAAGATGCACCAGAAATCTTTCTGCATGCCATAATCGGCCAAAAATCTGCCAAAACTATGCAAGTATGGACTTGGGTGATGGACTAGGACCTTGTCAGCCTTGTGGATTCGGGAAGTACACATAATTTTCTCAGTTTAACAGCTAAACACCTTCAACTACAGATCCTTCCACACTCAACAGCAACTATTTCGGTTGCCAATGGAGAAAAAGTTCCTAGCTATGGCATAAACAAAGAAGTAAAATTCTCAATAGGTACGACTTTCTTTCATTCAGAATTTTTTGTTATACCTCTAGCTGGGTTTGATATGGTATTGGTTATTAAATGGTTGCAAACTTTAGGCCCTATTTTATGGGACTTTACTGCTATAACTATAAGTTTTGAAATGGGTGGACAAGAAGTACTATTACAAGGTAGTCAAGTGGACAAGCCACATCACATTCACACGATTCACACACAAGACAATCCAGACAACACTATAGAACATCTCCTAGATGAATTCTTGGACTTGTTCCAAGATCCCTCCGGGCTGCCACCCTTGAGTCACTATGACCATCAGATATTTTTAAAACAGGGCTCAGAAGTGGTGGTAGTTCGACCTTATCGGTACTCCCACCTCCAGAAAGATGAAATCGAAAGACAGTGCCAAGCCATGCTGTAGCAAGGCCTTATTCGTGGCAGTCGTTCACCATTTTTGTCACTAGTCCTCCTCGTTAAGAAACATGATGGTACATGGCAATTTTGTGTCGATTATCGGGATTTGAATGCACAAACTATGAAAGACAAGTTCCTTCTTCCTATGGTGGAGGAGCTTCTAGATGAATTACATGAGTCATATATATTCACCAAATTGAACTTGCGCTCTGGATATCATCAGGTTCGTATGCATCCAGACGACATCAAGAAAACTGCCTTCCGCACTCAACATGGCCATTTTGAATTTGTGGTCATGCCATTTGGGTTATCCAACACACCCTCCACATTCCAGGTATTAATGAACAAGGTATTCCGCAACTATCTTCCCAAATTTGTACTTGTTTTCTTTAATGATATACTCATTTATAGCTAGTCTGGAACTCAACATTTAGAGCATTTAAGAATGGTATTTCAACTGTTACGTGCACATCAACTCTATTTAAAGAAATCTAATTGCTCGTTTGCGAAATTGCATGTGGCCTATCTCGGCCATATTAATTCCCATGATGGGGTCATGGTTGATTCTGACAAAATTCAAGCCATTGCCAATTGGTCGCAACCTATGAATACCTCTGCTTTGAGAGGGTTTTTGGGATTGGCAGGGTATTACAAAAAAATTATCAAGAATTATGGCCTGTTAACAACACCATTGACAAGTCTCCTCAAGAAAAATTCCTTTATTTGGAATGATCAGGCAAAACAGTCCTTCTCAGATCTCAAATTAGCTCTTGTATCCGCACTAGTTCAGTAACTTCCCAATTTTGAAGATCTATTTGAGGTCTAGTGTGATGCATCCGGTGGGGGCATTGGGGCCGTTGTACAACAGCACTTTCACCATATTGCATCTTTCAACAAACAGTTGGTAGAACGACATCACAAATTTTCAGCATATGAACGCGAGTTAATCGGGTTGGCCAAAGCTGTCCAACATTGGAAACCATACTTATGGGACTGTGCATTTCTCATTCGTACTGATCATTACAGTCTAAATATTTTCTAGAGCAGCGCCTCACAACTTCTCCTCAACAACACTGGATTAGTAAATTGATGGGATTTGACTTTACAATGAAATACCGCGTTGGGCAGTTAAACATGTTATGGGCTCATGACGCACTTAGTCCTGAGGTTAAGTACATATGCCTTCCGCTCCTACTAGGCCAGTCTTTTGGGTAGTATTGGCTAGGTGCTTAACATTTGGTATCAAAGCTAGCACTTGGTCACGAGTTTGATTCCCGGCGTGGGCGATCGCGAATCCCAGACATAGGCCCCTGCCCTAGTCGCTATGTGTTAAGCCACCAGGTCCTCGGCTTCTTTGGCTCGTGAGGGTGGGTGTGATGTTATGGGCTCATGACCCACTTGGTCCTGGGGTTAAGTACATATGCCTTCCGCTCCTACCAGGCCGATCTTTTGGGTAGTATTGGCTAGGTACTTAACATTTAGCCCAAGGACCAAGTGGGTCATGAGCCCATAACATCACACCCTCCCTCACGAGCCGAAGACCCGACGGCTTAACACATAGCGACCAGGGCGGGGGCTTGCATCTGGGATTCGCGATTGCCCACGCCGGGAATCGAACTCATGACCAAGCGCTAGCTCTAATACCAAATGTTAAGTACCTAGCCAATATTACCCAAAAGACCGGCCTGGTAGGAGCGGAAGGCATAGGTACTTAATCCCAAGACCAAGTGGGTCATGAGCCAATAACATTTATATTACCCAGACCTGCCTTCGTTAGCTATACTTTCATCCTCCCCATTCGAGGCGCAACTTTGGGACAATTGGCTTGGCCATCCTTGTACATCTTCTCTTTGACATTTATTTCCTTCCTTAAAGTCTGTCTACTTTAAATTGTGAGGTTTGTCAATTAAACAAACACCAATAGAGCACATATTCTTCTCACCCTACCAATAAAAATGTTTCTCCCTTTTCTCTAGTACATTCTGATGTATGGGGACCCTTGAGTGTCTCCAATATTTCTCAAGTTAATTATTTTATTACTTTTGTTGATGATTTTACCCGGGTTACTTGGTTATGTCTATTTAAAGAATGATCTAACATATTTACTATCTTTAAGGCCATTATTGCTATGGTATTAACCCAATTTGGCAAAAACAAATCAAGTACTTTGGTCTAGTGAGTTTCAGTCCTTCTGTAAAGGTAATAGCCTTATCCATCGAACATCTTGTGCCTACACACCTCAACAGAAAGGTGTTGCCAAAAGAAAGAATCGTCATCTCCTTGAGGTTGCTCGGGGCCTCCAATACTCCATGAAGGTACCCTACTTTTATTGGCCTCATGCATTACTTACAACATGTTTCCTTATCAATAGGTTACCTTCATTTGTACTTGGTCATAACACTCCATATTCTGTATTATTTCCTAGTAAAGACCCATTTTCTCTTCCCATAAAGGTCTTTGGGTGTGCTTTTTTTCTCCATATCACATCTCCTCGGAAAAGTAAACTTGCTCCTCGCTTTATGAATTGCATTTTCTTGGGTTACTCTCACACCCAAAAAGGTTATGTATGTTACAATCCTACCCTTTGATGGTTACTTGTGTCTAGGGATGTGACCTTTTTTTAGGACACCTCATTTTATTCTTCAAATGATGCTCCTTCGGGTTTGTCATTCCCTTCTACCACTCCTCGTCCATTTCTACCTTTTAATGCTGATGTCACTTCACCCCCCGAAGCATCGGCCGAAACCACACCTATAGAGTTTTTGGATCGTATCGAGGTAAGTCCTTCCCCTATTCCATTTGGTCCACAATTTGATACTCGACCCATTGCTCTATAAAAAAAACCTCATACTTGTACTACTTCTCATCCTATATCCAACTTTATGTCTCAACATCGTTTGTCATCCGCATGTTATCAGTTCCTTGCATCTCTTTCTTCTATCTATATTCCACAGTCCTATCAAAAGGCCCTGAAACATCTAGGATGGAAGGAGTCTATGGATGAGGAAATGCAAGCCTTATATGAAAATCAAATATGGAACTTAGCACTGCTTCCGACATGTAAGAAATCGGTGGGTTGTAAATGGGTTTTTACCGTCAAACATAATTTGGATGGGTCCGTTGCTCGCCTTAAGGCCCGCCTCATTGTTAAAGGGTACACTCAATGTTATGGAGTGGATTATGAGGAGTACATCTCTCCTATTACTGTTGAATTTAGGACCTCTTTACTGATATCACAACCAAGGTGAGAGAGGGAAAAAGAAAAGGAAAGGGGGAAAGAGCTCTCGAGTAGAGAAGAGAGAAGAGAAAAAAAGAAGAAAGATTTTAGGCAAGAGAAGAACTCTTCACGAGAGAGAAGTGGAGAACTACTTCACTTTGATGATTTATTTCTGAGTACAAGCACCTCTATTTATATTAGAGGAAAGTAGTAGAGTCCAAGTACAATTAAACTATCTTCTCCTAATTACATTTAAACAATAACTCTTAAAGATAAGCCGATCATAAAAAAAATAACTCAACATAATTGGAAGACTAACATAACTCAAACTAAACCTCTTCTATGACGACGTGACCATAGGATAAAGATGCCAGCTCGTGGTCATCTTTATGGGTCCCACTTGATCTTTGTGCTCATGTGATAAGGATACCAACTCATGGTATCTTTGTGGGTCTCACTTGATCTTCAAATCTTCCAACTCATTCTATCTCATGCTTCTTATCTTCCAACTCATACTAGCTCATGTGATGACTCCTCTTGGAATCTCACGTTCTCATGGTGGGTCCCACCAACTCGTTCAACAATGGTGGGTCCCACATTGTAACACTCCTCCTCAAGTTGGGGTTGAGAAAACATCGTAAATGCTCAGCTTGTTGTAGATGGTGGACAAGATCTTATGAGTAATAGGTTTGGTGAGAATGTTTGCAACTTGGCTCTATGAAGATATATGTTTGAGAGATAATATGCCGATTTGAAAATTTTTCTCGTATGAAGTGGTAGTTTATTTCCATGTGCTTTGTTCTCTCACAGAACACCAAATTTGATGATATGTATTGCTGCCTGATTATCACAATATAGATCCATATGAGCTTCTTTATAAAACCCCAGTTCAGTGAGAAGGGATCTGATCCTTAGAAGCTCATAACTGTATGTGCCATGGCTTTGTACTCTGCTTCTGCACTAGACCGTGCAACTATATTTTGCTTCTTGCTTTTCTATGTAACCAAGTTCTCTCCAATTATTGTACAATATCCCGAAGTAGATTTTATGTCATCCAAGGATCCGGCCCAGTCTACATATGAGAATCCTCTTATGTTGAAGTGACCATGGTTCTTATAGAGAAGCCCTCTTCCTGAAGCTCCTTTCAAATATCGCAATATTCTTTCTAGGGCTTGCCTGTGACTGAATTGAGGTTTTGTGCTTGTATTGACTTACCACACTTACTGTATATGATATATTTGGTCTTGTTACACAGAGATAAATAAGTTTTTCCACAAGTCTTTGATATTTTCCAATATCCACATCTTCTCCAGTACTTGCACATAATTTTGTATTTGATTTCATAGGGGTTTTTGCTGATCTACACCTCATCATTCCTGTCTCCTCTTGTAGATCAAGGACATACTTCCTTTGAGATAGTACAATCCCATGTCTGGACTGTAGTACTTCAATACCAAGAAAATATTTACGAAGTCCAAGATCTTAGGTCTTGAATTCTGCACATATTTTTGCCTTGGTTTCCTGGATGCCCTCGGGATCATTACTGGTTAAAATAATATCATCAACATATACTGCCAAAATTACCTTGCCTTTAGGTGTATTTTTAATAAATACAGAGTGATCTACCGAACATCTATGAAATCCAGCCCGTATGAGGGCTTGGTAAAAATTTTCAAACCATGCTCGAGGAGACAGTTTCAAACCATAAAGGGATTTCTTCAATCGACATACCGACTCCCCCTCAACCACATAACCACGTAGTTGATGCATATAAATTTCTTCCTTGCTATCCCCATTAAGAAAAACATTTTCACATCAAGCTGATATACCTGCCACGAAGAATTAGCTGCCAGAGATAATAAAATATGTATCGAGTTTATTTTGGTCACCGAAGAGAATGTTTCCTCATAATCAATTTCATAACACTGTGTATAGCCTTTAGCAATGAGGCGAGCCTCAAGGTGAGAAATGGACCCATCCGGATTGTGTTTCACTAGAAAAATCCTCTTGCAACCGACAAGTTTCTTATCTGATGGAAGAGGAACTAGAGCCCTAGATTTTTGAGAGCCTCCTGATAGGACTGTGGGACTGATATGGAGGAGATAGATAAAAGAAATTGACAATATAAAGGGGATAAATGATGGTGAGACACAAAATTGGATATGGGGTGAGAAGTAGAGGGCCTAGTGCAAGTTTTGGGTTCTTTTCGCAAGCCAATGGGACGAGTATCATATTGTGGGCCAAAACAATTAGAAGATAGGCCCAAGCTATCACAACCAAGGAAGGCCCACGAGATGGGCCCAAGCACATAATAAGTAGGACCCACCATGATTACCACGAGTAGGCATCCTTATCACATAAGTTGGAAGATCAAGAAAGACTCACAAAGGCATTTTTATCTTATGGTCACGTCCTAGAAGAGTTATAGTTTGAGTTATGTTTGTCTTTTATCTATATTGAGTTATTTAATTATGTTGGGACTTATTTTTAAGTATACCTCGCAAGTGTACGAATCGTTCATGTAATCTAGCAGTAAGCGAGGCTCATATCCACAGGGAGGACTGAATTTTGTGTATTCTTCAGTCAACTAGCCTAACCAAATATGATGAATTAATCTGAACTAAACACTAATTATATCCTAAATTATCAAGCAATAATCTAATTAACTACTTGCACAACAGGAAACATCAACTCTGGATTTTACCGTGATTCTTGCCTCTCTCGAGCGCCACGTAATCACGAATCCGGTTTCTCAATCCTTGCATCTAGCCCCTCTCGAGTGCCTAGAGTTAATAACAGATATCGGATTAAAATACCAGAATCCAACCTAAATTACAATCCTACCCTAACTAGCTGATTTAATCAAATATTCGATAAAAATTAATTCTCAAATCAAATTTAAATAACATTCAAAACCTAAGTTCAAACTATAGGAAAATTAAATTACAAAATGACGGATTACTCCCCTTTTCCTTCCTCTTGCTCGGGCAGCAAAGGTTCATTCTCACGGGTGCTGCAATTTCCAGAAATTGATGGCTTCGGGTTACAAGAGCGAGTGGCCGAAGGTAGAGACGACGCCAGCGAAGAAGGATAGAAACCCACAGATGGAGGTGGTGCGGCGGACGACGGAATGGAGCCGAAGTCCTCTTACCGGCTCTCTTGAGTCTCGGTCGGAGCCGGAATAGCTCTGAAAATGGTCGGAAATGTGGAATCGGCGCCAGAGGAGCCCTATCGGGTCACCTCTTGGCCTGGTGATCAGAAAATGGCAGCTTCGAACTTGCCGCGACAGAGACTCTCTCGAGCACTCCTCGGGTCTGTTCTCGGTTGCTGGATGGTAGTGGACAACAGTGACGAATGGCGTTCGGAGGCTGGAGAGAGACTCTCTCGAGTTCTCCTCTCCTTTCAGTCGGTGGCTCCTCCCCCCTCTATCGAGCTGTCCTCCTCCCTTTTCAAAACGATTTTCCCCTAAAAATCACATCCCCCACTAATGGCATCTCTGTAAATATCTTCTTCTCCACACAAAATTCTCCTGAAATTCCATAATTAAATCCATAAAAATCATTTCAACAAGAAATAAACCCTAGAAGCAATGAAATATAATTCGGGAGAGAAAAATATGCAATATAAGTAGTGATTAATGCCAAATTCAATAAATGCACGTTTCATATGAAAACCGATAAATAACCACCTATAACACAATTATAAGGGTTATTCAATTATAATTAACCTAGTTCTCGTGTCAGAATTTGGCATCTATCACACACAACCAAGGAAGGCCTACGAGATGGGCCCAAGCACATAATAAGTAGGACCCATCATGATTACCACGAGTAGGCATCCTTATCACATAAGTTGGAAGATCAAGAAAGACTCACAAAGGCATCTTTATCTTATGGTCACGTCCTAGAAGCGTTCTAGTTTGAGTTATGTTTGTCTTTTATCTATATTGAGTTATTTAATTATGTTGGGACTTATTTTTAAGTATTAGAGTTTGGGTGTAATTGGGACAATGGTAGTTTTATTGTAATTGGACTCTACTACCTTCCTCTATTATAAATAGAGGTCCATGTACTTTGATTATAATAAGTTAATGAAGTCAATGAAGTATTTTAATTTTCAATAATTTCAACATGGTATCAGAGTTGGTTCTGTGAGTTGACTTGGTCAACCCACAGAGATAATGAGATCCTTTTCCCTAAACCCTAAGTCTAGATTTGTAGTTATTTTTTTCAGTCCTACACCTATAGTTTCTTTGCATTTTTCACCTGTATACTGAGATTTTCATATTGAAAATTATATATTGATGGAAAGATATTTGAGTCTACTTTCCAAGGAAAAATGATTTTTTCCAATCTAAGTTATTTACAAATAGAAATCAATATTTGAATGAGCGAAGGTCAGAATGTAAAAGAGGTTTGAGCAGCAGAAAAAAGATTCAAATTCTGAGGTATTTTATGCTGTCAAGAAGGAGACTTTATATGTATATATATACTTCTTTTTTTTAAGTCTATTGTCATACATATTCAACCAATTTTGAATTGGATTTATCTACAAAGACAAATTGATATTTGAAGAAGAGAGGGTCAGATTAAATAAAAAGGTTCGTGGAGCAGCATAAAGTTTCAACTTCCGAGATATTTTATGCTATCAAGAATGAGAGTTTATATGGAGAATTATATATCAAGAGAAATATTTGTTAGTCTATTTTCTTACCTATTCAACCAATTCTCGATCTGAGATTTTTATAAGAAGATATTGATCTTGGAAGAGTCAATAGTCATTGTTGAATTTATGGAAAAGAGAAATCCTTCATTGACTTCATTAACTTATTATAATCAGAGTACATGAACCATTATTTATAATAGATGAAGGTAGTAGAGTCCAATTACAATAAAACTACCTTTGTCCCAATAACACCCCAAACTCTAACACTTAAATATAAGTTATGGCATAATTAAATAACTCAATATAGATAAAAGACAAACTTAACTCAAACTAGAACTCTTCTAGGACGTTATGAATAAGATAAATAAGCCTTTGTGAGTCCTTTATCTTCCAACTTATGTGATATGGATACCAGCTCGAGGTAATCATAGTGGGTCCTAATTCTTATGTGATTGGGCCCATCTAGTGGGCCTTCCTTGGTCGTGTGGGCTTGGGCCCTATCTTCCAATAGTCATGCTAGAAAAAAATGAGAAATAGTACTTAGTTCTGCTAGATGACTGAGATCGAAATCTATCAGATTATTTATCTTTTGATAATTATATTTTATGAAGATAAGTAATACTTGGATGAAAGGTACTTAAGTCAAATTTCAAAAAGAAAAAAATTCATGTCAATCTTAACTATATTTTAAGACATATTCACATTGGAAGAATGAAAGGTCATGTTGGTATCTTGTTGCATTGAAAAATCCAAATTTAAGCTGATTGTTTTGCGTCACTGTTTGAGTTGCTATATCGAGAAAATATCTCATTTTTCCTTGGTTTAAGGGCTTATTACTACATCTATGTTATTTGGGGTTATTTTTGCATGTATATATTTGGTTCAAGCTGGGATCACTGCCATTACCTCCCAGCTTGATGGGGAGAAGTAGAAGAAGTACAGGAAAGAGGTATTTTATTCCATATGTTGTGGATAAGTTTATGTGACCAAAATATTCAAGAAAGGTGTGTGTGTGTGTGTGGGAGGGACAGGGGGGGCCACGAAAGGTGAAATTTATGCTTCTAATAAAAATTATTTATATCGGCTTATGATTATTCCATGGTTCCTTCTACAAGGTTTTTTTTTGGCTCCTGTTATATGTGTTGGAAGATGGTCGAGTTACATTACAGCTGCTGCTATTATGTCTGTTTGGATGAGACATTATTATTGAAGAAGAGGTGGCCTCAGTACCTTTTCTCATACCATAATTTATTTGACTCTCAAAAATATCATGGTTAGGACTCCATGAGAGTCGGTGCCCGGATTGAGACACTATGATAAATTCAACTCTCAAAAATATCACGATTGGGATACCATGAGAGTCGGTGTTCGGTTTGGGACACCATTATAAATAAACCAACTAACCCCCCCTCCTGTAATGGCTTTTATTACTCCTACCACTTGAGATTAGTTATCCTATGGAGGGACACGGTGGTGGACACTTTAGAGCAATGCTGATAGACACACTACCTACAGAAGACGAAGTGTGCCCTACATCAAGCATTTGGATTGGAGTATGGAGCAATGTCTTACCATGTAGGAGTATTTTTTTACTCTCACTTATATTATGCCAGCAGGGCCTCATGGAAGGACGTAACAGCGTGAGGGGGAGTGTTGAAAGATGAAGGCATATTGGAATATGTGTCAGTTTATACAAAAATATTCTATACATCATTTTCAGCAAGCTGGGAGTTCATGTTGTTTTCTCACCCCCAACTTGAGGGGGAGTGCTAGAAGATAGGCCCAAACCCACATGACCAAGGAAGGCCAACATATATAAGAGTATTATAAGATGGGCCACATGACCAAGGAAGGCCCACATATCTAAGAGTATTATAAGATGGGCCACATGACCAAGGAAGGCCCACAAGATGGTCCCAAGCACATAAGAAGTAGGACCCATCATGATTACCACGAGCTGACACCCTTATCACATAAGTTGGAAGATCATGAAGGACTCACAATGGCATCTTTATCATATGGTCACGTCCTAGAAGAGTTCTAGTTTGAGTTATGTTTGTGTCTTATCTATATTGAGTAACTTATCTTTTAATTGTTAGAGTTTGGGTGTCATTGGGACAATGGTAATTTTTTTTGTAATTGGACTCTTCTACCTTCCTCTATTATAAATAGAGGTTCATGTACTCTGATTATAATAACTTAATGAAGTCCATGAAGTATTTTTCTTTTCCATAAATTCAACAAAAATGTTGAAAGATAGGGATCAAGCCTACATGACCAAGGAAGGCCCACATATCTAAGATTATTATAAGATGGGCCACACAACCAAAGAAGGCCCACAAGATGTGCCCAAGACCATAAGAAGTAGGACCCACCATGATTACCACGAGCTGGCATCCTTATCACATAAGTTGGAAGATTAAGGACTCACAAAGGCATCTTTATCTTTTAGTCACGTTCTAGAAGAGTTCTAGTTTGAGTTATATTTGTCTTTTATCTATATTCAGTTATTTAATTATGCTAGGACTTATCTTTAAGTGTTAGAGTTTGGGTGTAATTGGGACAAAGGTAGTTTTATTGTAATTGACTCTACTACCTTCCTCTATTATAAATAGAGATTCATATACTCTGATTATCATAAGTTTATGAAGTCAATGAAGTATTTTTTTCTTGTCCATAAATTCAACATGGTATCAGAGCAAGTTCTATGAGTTGACTTGGTCAACCCACAGAGATAATGAGATCCTTGTCTCAAAACCCTAAACCCTAAGTCTAGGTTCGTAGTTATTTTTTTTCAGTCCCTACATCTATAGATTGTTTTACATTTTTTACCTCTATAATAAGATTTTAATATTGTAAAATATATACTGATCTAAAGATATTTGAATGCGCGAAGGTCAGATTGCAAAAAGGTTAAAGCAACAGCAGTAAGCTTCCACTTCCAAGGTATTTTATGCTATCAAGAACTAGACTTCATTGGGAGAATTTATATATCCAAAGAAACATATGTAAGTCGATTCTTTTACCTATTCAACTAATTTTTTATCTGAGTTATCTACAAAGAGAAATTAATATTTTAAGCAGCAAAGGTCAGATTGCAAAAGAGGTTCGAGCAGCAGCAGAAAGCCTCAACTTTCAAGGTAATTTTTGCAATGAAGAAAGAGACTTTATAGGGATAATTATATATCAAAGGAAATATTTGTAAGTATATTTTCTTAAATATTCAATCAATTCTTGGTATGATTTTTTTATAAGGAGATATTGATATTGGAAGAATCAATGGTCATTCTGGAAAAAAATGAGAAACAGTACTTAGTTCGGCCAGATGACTGAGACCGAAATCTATCAGATTATTTATCTTCTGATAATTATAATTTATGAAGAGAAGTTATACTTGGATGAAATTTATTTAAATCTAGTTTCAGACGAAGAATTTTCATGCCAACCTGATCTATATTTAAAGATATATTCGCATTGAAAGAATCAAAGGTCATGTAGGTATTTTGTTGCATTGAAAAATCTAAATTTAAGCCCTTTGTTTTGCGTCACTTTTTGAATTGATATATTAGGAAAATATTTCAGTTCTCCCTGGTTTGAGGGTTTATCCATACTTTTTTGTTATTTGGGTTTATAACTACTATTGGAAGATAAGATCAATCCCAACGGACCACGGAAGGCCCACAAGATGGGCCCAAGCCCATAAGAATTAGGACCCACAATGATTACCATGAGCTAGCATCATTATCACATCAGTTGGAAGATCAAGAAGGACTCATAAAAGTATCTTTATCTTAGGGTCACTACCAAGAAGAGTTTTAGTTTGAGTTATGTTTGTTTTTTATCTATATTGAGTTATTTAATTATGTTAGGACTTATCTTTAAGTGTTAGAGTTTGGGTGTAATTGGGACAAGGGTAGTTTTATTGTAATTGGACTCTACTACCTTCCTCTATTATAAATACAGGTTCATGTACTCTGATTACAACAAGTTATTGATGTCAATGAAGTATTTCACTTTTCCATAAATTCAACATGGTATAAGATAAGGTTCTTTGAGTTGACTTGGTCAACTCACGGATGTAATGTGATTCTTTTCTCTAAACCCTAAACCCTAGGTGTAGATTCGTAGTTATTTTTTTCAGTCCCTATACCCATAGTTTTATTTGAAATTTTTACCTCTATACGTAGTTTTTAATATTACAATTTATATATTGAAGGAAATATATTTGAGTCTAATTTCCAAATAAGAATGATTTATTCCAATCGGAGTTATCTACAGAGAGATATAAATATTTGAATGAGCGAAGATCAGATTGCGAAAAGGTTCTAGCAGCAGCAGCAATCTTCAAATTCCGAGGTATTTTTTGCTATCAAGAACTAGACTTTATATGAAGAAATATATATATCAAACGAAATATCTATAATTCTATTCTTTGACCTATTCAACCAATTTTTTATCTGAGTTATCTACAAAGATAAATTGATATTTGAAGCAGCAAAGGTCAGATTATAGAAGAGGTTCGAGCTGCAGCAGAAAGCCTCAAATTTTGAGGTATTTTATGCTATCAAGAAAGAGACTTTATAAGGAGAATTATATATCAACAAAAATATATGTAAGTCTATTTTCTTACCTATTCAACCAATCCTCGGTACGATATTTTTATAAGGAGATATTGATCTTTGAAGAGTCAATGGTCATTATGGAAAAATAGAAGAAACAGTATTTAGTTTGGCCAGATGACAGAGACCGAAATATATAATATTATTTATCTTCTGAAAATTATATTTTATGAAGAGAATTTATACTTGGATTAAAGGTATTTAATTTTACTTTCAGAAGGACAATATTTCATGTCAATCTGATCTATATCGAAAGATGTATTCAAATTGGAAGAATCAAAGGTCATGCTGGTATTCTGTTACATTGAAAATCCGAAATTATGCCCAATGTTTTGTGTCACTTTTTGAGTTGAAATATCAGAAAAATATCTCACTTATTTATACATCTTTGTTATTTGGGCTTATTGCTACATCAATGATATTTGGTTCAAGCTGGGATCACTGCCATTACCTCCTAGCTTGAGGGGAAGAAGTACAAGAAGTACAAGAAAGAGGTAGCACAAAAGATGAAGCTTGTGCATCAATGAAGAAATTTTTATATCAGATTATTTCATGGTTTCTTTTACAAAGATTATTATTTGGTTCGTGTTATATGTGTTTGAAGATGGTCGTGTTATATTCAGTTGCAGCTATTATGTCTCTTTGGGGACATTATTATTGAATAAGAGGTGGCCTCATGTCATCATTTATTTTACCCCGTCAAAAAGATCAAAATTGTTTGTGGTTGGAAGTCCAAGACGGAGGAACTTCATCCCCGTAAAAAAAGATGAAAATTATTTGTGGTTGGAAGTCCATGATGGAGGAACTTATGATTACATCTATGTTATCCCCCCCCTCCGTCATGGCTTTTATGTTCCTACTACTAGAGAGTCGTTGTCCTATGGAGGGAAATGGTGGTGGACACTTTAGAGCAATGCCGAGAGATATACTACCGATAGGAGTGGAGTGTGCCCTACATCCAGCATTAAGACTGGAGTATGAAGCAATGGCTTATCGGCTAGGAGTGATTTTTACTCTCACTTATAATGCCGCAGGGCCTCATGGAAGGACGCAACAGCGTGAGGGGGAATGTTGGAAGATGAAGGTGCATTGGAAGATGTGCCATTTTATACAAAAATATTTTATACATAATTTGCAGCAAGCTGGGAGTTCATGTTGTTCTCTCACCCCTAGCTTGAGGGGGAGTGTTGGAAGATAAGATTAAGCCCAAACGACCAAGGAAGGCCCACATATGTCAGATTATTATAAGATGGGTCACATGACCAAGGAAGGCCCACAAGATGGACCCAAACCCATAAGAAGTAGGACCCACAATGATTACCATGAGTTGGCATCATTATCACATCAGTTGGAAGATCAAGAAGGACTCATAAAAGTATCTTTATTTAGGGTCACGACAAAGAAGAGTTTTAGTTTGAGTTATGTTTATCTTTTATCTATATTGAGTTATTTAATTATATTAAGACATATCTTTAAGTGTTAGAGTTTGGGTGTAATTGGGACAAAGGTAGTTTTATTGTAATTGGACTCTACTCCCTCCTCTATTATAAATAGAGGTTCATGTACTCTAATTACAACAAGTTATTGATGTCAAAGAAGTATTTCACTTTTCCATAAATTCAACAGCTACATCTATGATATTTGGTTCAAGCTGGGATCACTACCATTACCTCCCAGCTTGAGGGGGAGAAGTAGAAGAAGTACAAGGAAGAGGTATTTTACTCCATATATTGTGGATAAGTTTTATGTGACCAAAATATTCAAGAAAAGGGGAGCACAAAAGATGAAGCTTATACATCTAAGAAAAATATTTATATTGGATTATGATTATTTCATGGTTCCATCTACAAGGTTTATTATTTTGGTTCGTGTTATATGTGTTGGAAGATGGTCGTGTTACATTAAAATTGTTGTTATTATGTCTCTTTGGATGAGACATTATTATTGAAGAAGAGGTGGTCTCAGTATCTTTCTAGTACCATTATTTATTTGTCCCCGTAAAATATATAAAAAATGTCAACAGTTGGGATTCCATGACGGAGGAACTTAATACCCGTCAAAAATATAAAAAATTTCAATGGTTAGGATTCCATGACGGAAGAACTTAATACCCCATAAAAAATATCAAGTGTCAATGGTTGGGATTCAATGACAGAGGAACTTAATACCCCATCAAAAATATCAAGTGTCAATGGTTGGGATTTGTGGAATTTTGGATCTCATGAAAGGAACTTTAGATCAACGAGGAAGAAGAAGAAGAAGAGAGAAGGAAAGGAGAAGAGGAAGGACGTGGAAGGAGAGAGTTTGGATTAAGGCAAAAGAGGTATGCGTCAAAGTGAAAATGAGGGTTGAACGAATTTTTGGAAAGAGAGGAGAGTGCTTCAATGCTCTACCTCTTAGCCAATGCCTTTATTTATAGTCTTTACAATGCCCTTAGGGCTTCAACTTGTTGAAATAAAAGACATAAAAATAACACATATTTACACCTCTATGCCATCTTTAAGTGAAGTATCATAATTCACACATGTGCAACTCCTTTGACGTGTGAGTTTCTTGCCTTGAGCTTGTGGGCTTGAGCCTATCTTCCAAAACTCCCCCTCAAGCTGGAGGAGAAAAGACATAAAAAATACCCAGCTTGCCACATATAAATGATAGGATTTTAGATGTAATGGGTTTAGTGAGAATATCAGCTATTTGCTCTTAAGATGACACATGTTTGAGAGATATTATTCCTACTTGAAACTTTTCCCGTATAAAATGACAATCCACCTCAATATGTTTAGTTCTTTCATGAAAAACTGGATTTGAAGTAATATGAATGGCTGCTCGATTATCACAATGCAGAACCATGGACCCTTTTTTGTAAAAACCTAGTTCGGTAAGAAAGGTCCTAACCCATAAAAGTTCACGAACGGTATGGGCCATAGCTCTGTATTCTACTTCAGCGCTAGATCTTGCAACCACATTTTGCTTCTTACTTTTCCATGTAACCAAGTTTCCTCCAACCAGAGTACAATATCCTGATGTAGATTTTCTATCATCAGGTGATCCAACCCAATCTGCATCTGAGAAGCCTTCTATGTTGAAGTGCCCATGTTTTTTATACATCAATCCTCTTCCTGGAGCTCCTTTTAGGTAACGTAATATTCTCTCGAAAGCCTACCAGTGGGTAATTTGTGGTTTGTTCATGAATTGACTCACCACTCTTACAGCATATGATATGTCAGGCCTAGTTATAGTGAGATAAATCAGTTTTTCCCACGAGTCTTTGATATTTGCCAATATCAATATCTTCTTCATTTGTGGCACATAATTTTACATTTGTATCCCTAGGTGTGTCAACTAGTCTACAACCCTTCATTCCTGTTTCTTCAAGGAAATTCAAGACATATTTCCTTTGAGATAATATTATCCCATGTTTGGATTGAAGAACTTCTATACCCAAAAAATATTTAAGCATACCAAGGTCTTTAATCTTGAATTCCTGACATATCATCTTCTTCACCTCTTGTATGCTCAAAGCATCATCACCGGTTAAGATAATATCATCCACATATAAGGCCAATAATATTTTCCCTTTGACCATATCTTTATAATATACGGAATTATCAACCGAGCACCGATGAAAATGAAACCGTAGAAGTGTTTGACTAAATTTATCAAACCACACCCGAGGGGCCTGCTTAAGCCCATATAAAGATTTTTTTAACCAGTATACTGAATCCCCCTCAACCACATAACCAGGTGGTTGGACCATATAAATTTCCTCACTTATATCACCACTTAAAAAAACATTTTTAGCATCCAATTGATAGAGGGGCCATGATGAGTTAGCAGCAATAGACAAGATGATGTGTAATGAATTTAATTTTGCAACAGGAGAGAAGGTCTCCTCATAATCTATCCCATAGCACTGTGTATAGCCCTTAGCAATGAGTCGAGCTTTAAGACGAGCAACCGATCCATCCGGATTATGTTTTACCAAAAAAAACCATCTACAACCAACCGGTCTTTTACCATTCGGAAGTGATGTTAAGGACCAGGTTTGATTTTCGTATAAGACGTGCATTTCTTCATCCATAGCCGCTTTCCATTCTAGATGCCTTAGAGCCTCCTAATACGACTGTGGAATAGAAGTAGAAGAAAGAGATGCAAGGAACTGAAAACACTCGGAAGACAAGCGATGGTGACATAAAATTTGAGATAGGATGCGAAGTAGTACAAGAACGACGTTCCTTTCTTAAAGCAATAGGTTGAGTATCAAATTCAGGCCCATACATAGGAGAAGAAGGACTTACCTCTGGTGGATCCAACAACTCCATAGGTGAAGGTACGGCCGGTGCATCAGGGGATGGGTTAACTTCAAGATTAAAAGGCACAAGCAAAGAAGGAGTAGTAGAAGGACAAGTCCATCCTGGAGGAGCATCATGGGAGGAGTAGAAGGAGGTGTCCTCAAAGAAAATCACATCCCTAGAGATAAGCATCCTCCGAAGGGTAGGATTGTAACAGACATAACCTTTCTGGGTGCAAGAGTACCCCAAAAAAATGCACCTCATAGACCGAGTATCAAGTTTATTTTTATGTGGAGATGTAACATGAAAAAAACACATACATCCAAACACTTTCAAAGGAAGAGAAAAAGGATCTTCACCATTAAATAACATAGAGTAAGGAGTTTTATGATGAAGGACTGATGAAGGTAACCTATTAATAAGAAAGCATGTTGTAAGTATAGCATGAGGCCAATAGAAATAGGGTACCTTCATGGAGTAGAGGAGGCCCCGAGCAACTTCAAGAAGATGACGATTCTTTCTTTTAGCAACACCATTTTGTTGAGGAGTATAGGCACATGATGTTTAATGTATAAGCCCATTACTCTCACAAAATTATTTGAATTCATGAGACATGTATTCCTTAGCATTATCAGATCTAAGGATTTGAGTTTTCTTCCCAAATTGTGTCAAGACCATATCATGAAAAATTTTAAACAAATGAAGAATTTCTGAACGCTCTTTAAATAAATATAACCAAGTCACTCGAGTAAAATCATCAACAAAAATGACAAAATATTTAACTTGGGAAATATTTGAGACACATAACGGTCCCCATACATCAGAATGTATTAGCTCAAAAGGAGCAGTACTTGCAGTTGTAAGACGAGGAAAATATGTACTCCTAATATGTTTACTTAATTGACAAACCTCACAACTAAAATTAGAAAGTTCTTTTAAGGACGGAAGCAAAGAATGAAGTGAAGGGGTAGACAGATAACCAAGTTGGTTGTACCAAAGTTGGGCCTCGAATGTAGTGGATGATAATGCAGCTAATGGTGGAAGAGTGAAGTAGTACAAGCCCCCTTTTTCATGGCCGCCACCAATCACCTGCTTCGTAGTGAGATCCTGAAATATACAAGAAGACAGTGAGAAGGTGATAGAGCAATTTAATTGTTTGCTTAATTGACTAACTGAGAGCAAATTTAAAGGAAATTGAGGGAGAAACAAAACATCTTGAAGGGGAATAGATGAGGTAAGAGAAGAGGAACCTTTGCCAAGGAGCTTGGTTTGGGTACCATTAGCAATAGTAACGAATTTCTGAGGATAACAAGGAGACAAGGACTGCAACAAGTATTTGTTACCTGATAGATGTTCGGAGGCCTCAAAGTCGAAGATCCAAGAGGAAGAGGAAGAAGAGGAAGAAAGCATACCTGAGGCAATAGTAGTGGCAGTAGTAGATTATGAGGGAATAGATGATTCCATGAAGGACTTCATTTTCTAAAATGCAACATAGTCTACAGCAGTAAGCGTCACTTTTCCAGAGGATGATTCAGCCTTATCTTCTTGTTTCTCAACGCTAACAGATACTGGGTTAGCCGTGGCCCAATCAGGCTTGCCATGAAGTTTCCAACATGTTGCCACAAGGTGGTTCTGACCACCACAGTAAGTGCAAATTCGAAGCTCAGTACAGGAAGAATTCGAACCCGTTCTACCACCTCAATTTTCAGCCCTTCTCATATTTCTACCTCATCCTCGATATGAGGAATATGTACCCCAATTTCCAGAGAACATCGTCGATGGGGCATCAATAGGAGGAGGGGATGGATCCGGTATCCGAAGTAATGTAGCACTAATGTCATCGAAGGATGGAAGAGCGGAAGAACTTAGAAGCTGAGTTTTGGCAACCTCAAGGTAAGGTTTAATATTCGATAAGCATATGGCTACTGCCAAAGCTTCTCGTTGTCGTTCTTGAATGACAATATCAGTGGAGTATGGCTGAGCTAGTTTCCATTCTTGGAGAAGGCCTCGAAACCGTGCTAAAAATTCGTGAATATTATCTCCATGTATTGTATGCAGCATATTTTGTAAGACATCATATATTTTTTGTACTGACGCAGTACTTGAGTAAAGCTTAGCACAAGTGTCCCATATGTCCTTGGCAGTTTCCAAGTGGACCACATTGTTGGCCACATGCTCTTCCATGCTATTGATGAGCCAACTTATCACCATGTTATCATGTTTAACCCACTTGTGGTAGGTTTCACCTTCTTCATCAATCAGAGGAGGAAATTTAATAACGTGGCTTAAGAGGTCACGAGTAATAAGAACCCTCCGAACCGATTGTGACCAACTCATGTAATTGGAGAGACCTCTAAGTGGAATTGTATTAATACGGAGTATATCAGTCTTATTACTATTGTGTCCACTCTCCATTATGAGGCAAGTCAAATTTGGAGGTCAAGGGAATGAGCCTTCTTCAAAGAACAATTACTCAATGTAATTTGAAGAACCCATGGACTAAATCAGTCACCAAAAAAGAGAAAAAGAACCAATTTCTTTCATGAGAGCAAGCACCAAATTATCAACAAATTTGTGCCTTTAGCAAGTGATAATAACATCCAGCCATCACTCAACTCCTCTTGTATTCTTAAAAACAAAGAGAAGAAGGTAGATGCAACCGATTAGGCCTTAATCCAAACTCCAACACAAATCGAGAGATAGAGAAAATATTTAGAAAATATTTAAAGGAAAATCAAGATACTTGGAAGAAATTTATCTTCAGCTCATGGGATACTTCAACGTAAAAAAAAATCAATTGATGAAGTTCAAAAGGAACTACAAAGGGTAAATGGTTGTTGGAATTTCACCAAACATATAGTGGGCATCCAACAACATAACACAAACCCATGAGCAACATTAAGTAGGAGATGTTACAACAACATGTGCTAGAATTCTACCTCAAAAGAGATTGATCCAAGTTACATAAAGGTAATTGAATCTCACCCATCAATCTTAATAAGACCCAAACAGCAAATGATCTTGATCACATTTGTAATTGATTTACAAGAAGATCAAGATTATAACATCAATTTAGTCATAAAAATAAATCTTCACAACATATAAGATTTATCTTGACTTGATGTGATTCAAAGTTCAAGAAGTAGAAAAAACAGTAAAGAGGAGTATGTAAATAAGGAAAGAAAATAAAATATAAATAAGAAGAGAATGAACTTATCTCTTCATGACTAAACTTCTTCTTTTACAACTTCTTGAACAGATACCATAATAACTTCATCAAGAGGGATCCTAAACTCCTTGCTCTGATACCACGTGGAATTTAGGATCTCGTGAAAGGAACTTTAGATCAATGAGGAAGAAGAAGAAGAAGAAGAGAGAAGGAGAGGAGAAGAAGAAGGACGTGGAAGGAGAGAGTTTGGATTAAGGGAAAAGAGGTTTGCGTCAAAGTGAAAATGAGGGCTGGACGAATTTGTGGAAAGAGAGGAGAGTGCTTCAATGCTCTACCTCTTAGCCAATGCCTTTATTTATATTCTTTACAATGCCCTTTGGGCTACAACTTGTTGAAATAAAAGACATAAAAAGAACACATATTTACACCTCTATGCCATCTTTAAGTAAAATATCATAATTCACACATGTGCAACTCCTTTGACGTGTGGGTTTCTTGCCTTGAGCTTGTGGGCTTGAGCCCATCTTCCAACAGGATTCCATGACGGAGGAACTTAATACCCCATCAAAAATATCAAATGTCAACGGTTGGAACACCATGATGGAGGAACTTAATATTACATCTATGTTAAACCCCCCTGAATTGTCATGTTGGGTCACATGGAAGAGAGCACCAGCGTGAGGGGGAGTGTTGGAAGATTGGAGGACTGCCATTTTATACAAAAAGATTGTAGACATCATTTTCAGCAAGCTAGGAGTTCTTGATGTTCTCTCACCCCCAGCTTGAGGGGGAGTGTTGGAAGATAGGGCCAAAGCCCACATGATCAAGGAAGGCCCACATATCTAAGAGTATTATAAGATGGGCCACACGACCAAAGAAGGCCCACAAGATAGGCCTAAGACCATAAGAAGTAGGACCTACCATGATTACCATGAGCTGACATTCTTATCACATAAGTTGGAAGATCAAGAAGGACTCACAAAGGCATCTTTATCTTATAGTCACATCCTAGAAGAGTTCTAGTTTGAGTTATATTTGTCTTTTATCTATATTCAGTTATTTAATTATGCTATGACTTATCTTTAAGTGTTAGAGTTTGGGTGTAATTGGGATAAAGGTAGTTTTTTTGTAATTGGACTCTACTACCTTCATCTATTATAAATAGAGGTTCATGTATTTTGATTGTAATAAGTTTATGAAGTCAATGAAGTATTTTTTTCTTTTCCATAAATTCAACAAAAAACAACAGGAGAAGATGGACTTATGTTATGGTCCTGAGTTAAGTACCTATATCTTCCACTCCTAACAGGCCGGTCTTTTTCGTAGTATTGGCTAGGTGCATAATATTTGGTATCAGAGCGGGCTCTCACGTCGCGAGTTCGAGTCCCAGGACACGCAAAGGCCAAATTAAAATACTGGTAGGTGCTTGTGATAAGCCCTGGGTGGGGCTAGTGTCATTGCACGGGCGCAAAGGCTGGACTAAAATACTGGTAGGTCGTGTCTAGGTATTATCGTGGTCGAGCCAATGTCGTTGTACCGTCGTGGTCGTCGGCTCACAAAGGTGGGGTGTGATGTTATGGTCCTAGGTTAAATACCTATGTCTTCCGCTCCTAACAGGCCAGTCTTTTGGGTAGTATTGGCTAGGTGATTAACAACTTACCTCGGTGGGATCTATAAACTCAGTAGGTGTGGTGTCAGCTAGTGTGTCTAGGGGTTCAGCAATTTTTGTAGCATGAGGCACAACCGGTCAAGGAGAATTTGGTACTAAAGATAGACGTGGAGGAACATTGTCAGAATAGTATGAAGAGTCTTCAAAAAAAGTGATATCCCTGGACACAAGTAAACATTGGAGAGTAGGATTTTTGCAAACATAGCCCTTTTGTGTGCGAGAGTATCCTATAAAGATACACTTGATAGACTTGGGATCAAGTTTAAAGTGTCAAACTCCTTGCCAATACAACCCAAAAGATCGGTATGTTAAGTGCGAAAAGCCAATTACCTCACCCAGGTGGACCAGGGGTGGACGAAACCTAACCCAGGTGGACCGGAATCACCTAGCTCTGACATACTGTGTTGTGGGGAGGTAATATGAACAACACATTGACAATCAAAGACTTTCAAGGGAAGTGAAAAAGGATCATCATGTGGCAACTATAACGAGTATGGGGATTTATTACCTAGAACAGAAGAGGGTAACCTATTTATAAGAAAACATGCAGTAAGAATAACATGCGGCCAATAAAAGTATGGAACTTTCATGGTATATATTAAACTACCAGCTACCTCAAGAAGTTGACGGTTCTTCCATTGTGCTACACCATTTTGTTGAGGCGTGTAGGCACATGATGTTTGATGAATAATATAATTCTCTTGGCAAAAGGAGTCAAGGTCTCTAGAAGTATATTCTTTGGCATTATCAGACCGAAATATTTTTATTTTCTGACCAAACTGAGTGAGTACCATAGCATGAAAATATTTAAATATGGATGGTATGTCAAAATATTCTTTAAAGAGAAATAACCAAGTAGTACGAGTAAAATCATCAATAAATGTAATAAAGTACTTGACTCGGGAAATATTTGAGACACTCAAAGCTCCCCATACATCTGTATGAATCAATGAAAAAGGAGTAATACTCTTAAGTTCTGGACGAGGGGAGTATGTAGTCATCTGGTGTTTGCTCAGTTGACAGACTTCACAATTTAACTTTGACCTTTCTTTAAGAGCAGGAAAAAAATGATGAAGAGATTGTGCGGATGGATGTCCCAACTGGTTGTGTCATAGACTTGTCTCAGTTTCACTGGTTGAAACAGTATTTATTTTAGGCATGTCTAGATAATAGAGCCCCCCCTTGTTCACAGCCTCCACCAATCACCTACTTTGTTATAAGATCCTGAAACACACAAGAAGTGGGGTGGAAGGTGATGGAGAAATTAAAATATTTTGTGAGCTGACTAATAGAAAAAATATTCAAGGGAAAATTAGAAACAAAAAGAATATATTTGAGCAAAAGTGATGGTGTAACAGAAGTGGATCCTTTCCCTAGAACTTTAGTTTCAGAGCCGTCGGCTATGGTAAAAAATTTATGTTAGAGACAAGGAGAAAGTGAGTGTAGTAGATTTTTGTTACCTGTGAGATGCTCGGAGGTCCCTAAGTCAATTATTCAGGATGAAGAGGAGACAGGTAGCATACCTGAAGCGATGGTGGCAGCAGTAGTTGAGGAGGAACTTGGAACAGAACCCATCAGTGTTTTTATTTTTTGGAATAAATCATACTCATCCTCGGTAAAGTTTTTCTTTTCTATTGATATAGTAGCCTGGTCCTCCTTTGTATCATGTACTAAGGCTTGATTAGCCTTCGTCTAGTCTGGTTTGCCATGGACTTTATAACATGTCTCTATAGTGTGACCATATCTTCCACAATAGGTGGATTCCTTGTAATAGCACATATCTATAGTGTGGCCATATCTCCCACACATAGTGCATTCCTTGTCATTTGTTCCAACAGAACCATTCCTTCCACCTCCTCCTCCTCCTCCTCTATAAAATCTTCCACAGGCTTGACCACGGTCGTATGATTTTCCCCTATTCACAGAGTACATAGCGGATGATACTTCAGTAGTAGAAGAAGAAGCATTTGGAATATGAAGTAATGTGGCACATACATCTTCAAAAGTGGGAATAGCATAAGCGCTAAGAAGTTGACTTTTAGCAACTTCGAGATACAGTTTAATGTTTGCAAGGCATATCACAGTGACTAAGGCTTCTTTCTATTTGTCTTGGACATAAACATCCGTGGAGGTAGGCTGAGCTATTTTCCATTCTTGAACAAGGCCTCTAAAGCGAGCCAAATATTCATGGATATTTTCTCCTTGTTTAGTGTTGAGCCTTCTTTGGAGAATATGATATGGCATGTGTAAGTTGTCGAAGCTAGAATACAACTGAGCATATGTCTCCCAAATTTTTTTAGTAGTATCAAGATGAATAACATTGTTGGAGATAGGTTCTTCTATGTTATTGATAAGCCAACTAATAATCAAAGTATTATTTTTTAACCACTTGTTATAAAAATATATCCTCTTCATCAATAGGTGGTCCATGGTTGGTGAGGTGACTAAGAAGGTCTTTTGTTATAAGAAACCTATGAACGGATGTGGACCAGCTCATGAAATTTGATACCCCTCGCAAGGGTATAATAGTAATTCTAAGTATATTACTCTTGTGACTCATGTTTTCTTCAGCCATAATAGGAAATTTAATTTTAAAAAAATCTCCAATCAAATACTAATAAAAAAACCAAGTAGAATTCTTCAAATAACTTGGTTAATGGAGAGGCATAGCATAGAAGCTAAGTAATCATATTTCTTAAATTAAATGAATCACCACTCATAATAGGCTCAATACCAATCTTCTTTATCAAGGAATCTTGTTCCCAAAAAATTATAACTTTTTATGCATAAATCTCAGCATAAACTGGTCTCAGTCAAAAAAATTCCAAACCAATAAAACTACTTTGGTAACTTCTTCTAATACTAGATGCATACATTCAATAATCTCATAAGATGAAGACAAACATAAAAACATCTATAAACCATCTTCTAATATCCGAAAACCAATAGCAGGAATCAAATAATATAAAAAACAAATAAATTTATCTCATGAGCTTCAATCTTGCTTTGTAAAGAGCCTTATATGAGCAACTTTGATCATACCTTCTTAGAGCATTCCTTTTGATGTGGGGATCCTAAATTTGATGCTCTGATGCCATGTTGAATTTAGGACACCTTTACTGATATCTCGACCAAGGTGAGAGAGGGAAAAAGAAAAGGAAAGGGAAAGAGAGCTCTCACGTAGTGAAGAGAGAAAAGAAACTAAAGAAGAAAGAGTTTAGGCAAGAGAATAACTTTTCACGAGAGAGAAGTGGAGAACTACTTCACTTTGAAGATTTATTTCCGAGTACAAGCACCTCTATTTATAGTAGAGGAAAGTAGTAGAGTCCAAGTACAATTAAACTACCTTCTCCTAATTATGTTCAAACTATAACTCTTAAAGATAAGCCTATCATAATAAAATAAATCAACATAATTAGAAGACTAACATAACTCAAACTAAACCTCTTTTATGAGGATGTGACCATAGGATAAAGATGCCAACTCATGGTCATCTTTGTGGGTCTCACTTTATTTTCCAGCTCATGTGATAAGGATACCAGTTTGTGGTATCTTTGTGGGTCCCACTTGATCTTCAAATCTTCCAACTCATTCCAGCTCATGCTTCTTATCTTCCAACTCATGCCAGCTTGTGTGATGACTCCTTTTGGCATCTCAAGTCCTCATGGTGGGTCCCACCAGCTCATGCAACCATAGTGGGCCCCACATTGTAACAGTTACCAAGTTAAATTTGGTATGTATCCTATTATCACTTGTCGCTAACCCTTCATGGCATGTCTATCAACACGATGTCCAAAATGCTTTCTTAAATAGTGATATACACGAGGAAATTTATATGATTTAACCACCTGGTTATGTGGTTGAGGGGAGTTCGTATGCTACTTAAAGAAGTCCTTATATGGGCTTAAACAGTCCCCTCGGGCCTAGTTTGATAAATTTAGCCAAACACTACTACGGTTTAGATTTCGTCGGTGCTCAGTAGATCATTTAGTATAGATTAAAGATACCTCAAAAGGAAAGATATAATTGGTTGTGTATGTTGATGATATTGTCTTAAATGGCAATGATGCGAATAGTATACAAGAAGTAATAAACATGATATGTCACAAATTTAAAACTAAAGATTTTGAACTTCTAAATTATTTTCTAAACATAGAAGTTCTTTAGTCCAAGTATGGGATATTTTTTTCTCATAGGAAGTAAGTGTTGGACCTCCTTGAAGAAACGGGAATGATAGGGTGTCACCCAGCTGACACACCTATGGATGCAAACATTAAATTATGTGCAAGTTCTAGAGAAGATATTAATACTGGCAAATATCAAAGAGTTGTGGGCAAACTTATCTACCTCATAATAACTAGACCAGACATATCATATGTTTAACTGTGGTGAGTCAATACATGCATAAACCATAATTTACCTATTAGCAAACCTTGGAAAGGATATTATGATACTTAAAAGGAGCCCTAGAAAGAGGATTGCTTTATAATAAAAATGGTAACTTCAACATAGAAGATTTCTTATACGTAGATTGGGCTAGATTACTTGATGATAGGAAGTCCACTTCTGGATATTGCATTTTTTAAGCACCTAGCCAACACATACCAAAAGACCGATCTCTTTGGTAGCAAAAATCCAAGTACTTAACCCAGGACCATAACAATACACCCATCTTTACAAGCCGACTACCACGACGGCCTAACACTAGCAATGTTGGTCTACTGTTACATGCTTTTCGCATCTGGGTCGACACGATTTCCCACGTTGGGAGTCAAACTCGTAGTGTGGTGCCCGCTTTGATACCAAAATGTTAAGCACCTAACCAATACATACCAAAAGACCGATATGTTTGGTAGTGGAAAGCCAAGTACTTAACCCAGGACCCCAATAGCAGGCCGAGTCATGCAGAGACGTCACAGCTGAGTCAATTACTTTGGCTGAGTCAGTTACTTAGTCATTACGTTACTTAGTTGTTAAGTTATTAGTCAGTAAGTTATGTCAGAAGTTCCAAGGTTCCATATGCAAGAAGTATCCCCTAAATGGGCTTATAGTGATAAATGAACTAAGGTTCTTATAACTGGAGACTTTCTATGCATTCCTTCAGAGTGTTCTCCTCACCATCCTTCTAGCAAGGTAAGTTTCTGTGTAACATATGGAAATAGTGAAGCCTTAGCAGAGTACGAGAGTTTGAATTTCAACCTGAGCCTCAATCCTCATCTTTGGGGTCCGCCTTCCAACAGAGAGAAGTAAATAAGACTAAAGAAGAATTAGCTCTCCTACTTAGATTGGTGGCAGTCCTATATCAAGAATTTGATAGTCTAACTGTTCATTAGGAAGACTCTGCTGAATCAGGAGCTGGACTTTTCATGGGGCCATATCATAGAGAGACTTACTGTTGGCAATGCAACCTCAATCCAGACATTGGAATGGACACTGGAATCACTACTACGGATAAGTTGCAGAGCTGGGCTTTATCAAAGTCCATGATTGTGATGGGGTAACAGATAGTTTCTTATCCAAGCAAGAGCAAGGCATGATACACATGATAGCTTCTTTGGTATTAGAGCAGACACCACACTACGAGTTCGACTCACGGTCCCAGATCTCACACAATGATTCAGAGGGGAGAAGGAGGAGGAGGAGGAGAAAGCCAAGCTCGAGGGAAACTTGAAACCCTAGGTCCTTTGAGGAGAACACACATCCTGAGGTTCTCATTTATTTCACCCATTAAGTAGGGTTCACGTTAACAAGGTTCAAGAGAAAATATTACAATAATTCCCCTATGACATATTAACTCTTCAACTGAAATAAAATTAAAGTAAAAGTAAATTGAAAGAAAAAGCAATTAACTTTGTGACTCAGTGGTGCCTCATTTGGATGATCCAGTTAGCTATTGAGTCCTCAACAACATTCTTGTTGGAGGGAACCTGGTTACATGGAGAAGCAAGAAGTAAAATGTGGCTGCAAGATCTAGTGTATAAGCAGAATATAGGGCTATGGCTGTTATGGTCCTGGGTTAAGTACCTATGTCTTTCGCTCCTGACATGCCGGTCTTTTGGGTTGTATTGGCTAGGTGCTTAACATTTGGTATCAGAGCTAGCGCTATGTCGCAGGTTTGATTCCCGTGTGTTGCAAGCGTCGTGTGGAGGTGTGTAGCCCTAGGCGGAGGGGGCGACCAGAGTGTGTTCCGGCACCATGGGCCATCGCTATAAGCGAAAGGGGTGACCTGAGTGTGTTCCCGCACCTTAGGGCCATCGCTAGAGTGGGCCATCGTCAGAAGTGGGCCGTCTCCAGTGTAGGCCGTTGTGGGCGTCGGCCTCACGACGATGGGTGTGATGTTATGGTCCTGGGTTATGTACCTATGTCTTTTGCTCTTGACAGGCCGGTCTTTTGGGTAGTATTGGCTAGGTTCTTAACAATGGCTCACACAGTTAGTGAACTCCTATGGATTAGGTCCCTTCTTACCAAATTAGGATTTTATAAAGGAGGTTCAATGGGTCTAATTGTGATAACGAAAACAGCTATTCATATCACTTCGAATATGGTCTTCCATGAAAGGACCAAACACATTGAAGTGGACTACCACTTTATATGAGAGAAATTTCAATTGGGTATAATCTCCCTCAAACATGTGTTATGGTCCTGGGTTAAGTACCTATGTCTTCCGTTCCTAACATGCCGGTATTTTGGATAGTATTGGCAAGGTGCTTAACATTTGGTATCAGAGCGGGCTCCCACGTCACGAGTTCGAGTCCCTGGACGCACAAAGGCATGATTAAAATACTGGTAGGTCCTTGTGATAAGCCTTGGGTCGGGCAAGGGCTGGATTAAAATACTGGTAGATCGCGTCTAGGTATTATCGCGATCGGTCCAGTGTTGTTGCGCCGCCATGGTTTTCAGGTCGCGAAGGTGGGGTGTAATGTTATGGTCTTGGGTTAAGTACCTATGTCTTCCACTCCTAACAGGCCGGTCTTGTGGGTAGTATTGGTTAGGTGCTTAACAACATGTTTTTATCACAAGAGCAAGTAGCGGATATTCTTACTAACCGGGCTACATCTAAGATCCTATCTTTTATATGTGGCAATCTGGGTATTTATGATGTCTTTTCTCCTCAACTTGAGGGGAAGTGTTAGAAGGTGGGCTCAAGCTCACACGTCCAAGAGGTGGCATATTCGTAAATAAGAAGACTCTCATAAAGATGCCATGAAGATGTACTTACTTATCTATTTATGTGTTTTCTCTTGTAATGTTGTAGCCCTAAGGGCATCATAAAAAACTATAAATAGAGGCTCTTGGCTAAGAGGTAGAGGATTAAGTTCTCTCCTCTCTTCTCAAATTCGTCCAAATTGTCCTCTCCCTTCTCTTGGAAGTTGATCTCTAAACTCTCTGTCCTTTCTCTCTTCTTCTCTTGTTGAGCTCTTTGGCTCAAGAACATTATGAAGGAGTCCTAAATTCTACACTCGTCTCCTAAAACTGTCTCTCCATAACTCTTATTCTTCTTTTCACCCCTTAATTCTCTTCTATTGTGATTATACATCATGGACTACTAAGTTTTAACATGGTATTAGAGCAAGCAATGATCTGAGATGGAAATGGAGAAGAAGATGGAGAAGAAAGGGAGAAAGAAGAAGAAGAAAAAGAAACAGAAAAAGAAAAAGAATAAGAATAAGAAAAAAGAGTAGTTTCTCGTTTTTCCTTTAGTCTTCTTTCCCAATTCATGTTTTGCATGGGATTTTTAACTCTTGTACCCAATGTTTCATATAGAAGATTATATATTGTTAGAAAGATATTTGAGTCTAATTTCAAAATCAAAATGAATCATTTAAATAATTTTTTTTATAAATATAAATCACCGTCAAAAGTAGCAAAGATCAAACAGCAGAAAAGTTTTGTGCAATAGTAAAAAAGTTCAACTTTCAAGCTCTTTTATGCCATCAAGATCGAGACTTTATATGGAGAATTATATATCAAAAGAAAGATATGTAAGTATATTTTTTTAAATATTAAACCAATTATAATTATGATTTTTTTATATGGATATATCAATCTCGGAAGAGTCAATGGTCTACTAGCCAAAGAAGAAAGAGTACTCAGTTTGGCCAGATTATAGAGTCCAAAATATATCAGATTATTTATCTCAAAATAAGTATATTTTATGAAGAGATGCTATACTTTTTTGAAAGGTATTTAAGTATAGTTTTATAAGGATAACTTTTTATGTCAATCAGATCTATATTTAATGAGATGTTCATATTGGAATAATCAAAGGGCATACTAGTATACTGTCGCATGAGAAGATCCTGATTTAAGCCAATTTTTTTGCTTAACTTTTTGAGTTACTATTATTGATCAACAATATCAGGAAAATATCTCATGATCTATCCTTCAAAATTTTCTTTTTATTAACTAACAATATCTGGAAGGAATCATTAGAAGGTCATTTTATTTTCATAAACTTTCCTTGATTTATTTGTCAAAGATTGCCTTGCCTAAAGATTTCAAGAAAAAAAGGGAAGGAAAGGTGTCTCATTTGATTGCTAGGTTGGCACCAATTGAAGGAGGAAACTACCTTATTTAGGAGATTTTTTGAGCCATGAATTTTGTGAAATTTTTTTGGTATTTTGAAAGATTACAAAAAAATTGATTTGGTATCCTTGCCTAAAAAAACAAGGCATGAAAAGATTGAGCTAGTGAAGTTGTTGATACTGTTGAATTTATGGAAAAGAGAAATACTTCATTGACTTGTTGTAATCAGTGTACATGAATCTCTATTTATAATAGAGGAAGGTAGTAGAGTCCAATTAAAATAAAAATATAAATGTCCCAATTACACACAAACTCTAACACTCAAAGATAAGTCCTAGCATAATTAAATAACTCAATATAGATAAAAGACAAACCTAACTCAAACTAAAACTCTTCTAGAATGAGACCATTAGATAAAGATACTTTCTTGTGCCTTTCTTGATCTTCCAACTGATATGATAAGAATGTCAGTTCATGGTAATCATTGTGGGTCCTACTTCTTATGGGCTTGGGCCCATCTTGTGGGCCTGCTTTGGTTGTTTGGCCCAACTTATAATACTCTTAGATATGTGGGCCTTCCTTGGTCGTGTGGGTTTGAGCCCTATCTTCTAACACTCCCCCTTAAGCTGGGGGTGAGAGAACTTCAAGAACTCCCAGCTTGCTGCAAATGATGTATAGGATCTTTTTGTATAAAATGGCAGTCCTCCAATCTTCCAACACTCCCCCTTGTTATGGTCCTGGGTTAAGTACCTATGTCTTCCGCTCCTAACAGGCCGGTCTTTTGGGTAGTATTGGCTAGGTGCTTAACATTTGGTATCAGAGCAGGCGCTACGTCCTGACTTCGAGTCCCAGCGGCCGCGTGCGCAGGTGGACCGCAAGCCCCTGGCGTGACCCCTGACCCGGTCGCGTTGCTGTGTTAATGCCGCCGTGGTCGTCGGCTCGGGCGGGTGGGGTGTGATGTTATGGTCCTGGGTTAAGTACGTATGTCTTCCGCTCCTAACAGGCCGGTCTATGCTGGTGCTCTATTCCTTGAGACCCAGCTGGCCAATTCAGGGGAGTATAACATAGAGGCAGTAATAAGTTCCTCCGTCATGGACTTCCAACCACAAATAATTTTGATATTTTTTACGGGGATGAAGTTCCTCCATCATGGACTTCCAACCACAAATAATTTTGATATTTTTTACGGGGATGAAGCTCCCTCGTCGTGGACTCCCAACCACAAATAATTTTGATATTTTTGACAGGGATGAAGTTCCTCCATCATAGACTCCCAACCACAAATAATCTTGATTTTTTTTATGGGGATGAAGTTCCCCCATCATGGACTCCCAACCACAAATAATTTTGATATTTTTGACAGGGTAAAATAAATGATGATATGAGGCCACCTCTTCTTCAATAATAATGTCACTAAAGAGACATAATAGTTGTAGCTGAATATAACATGACCATCTTCCAACACATATAACACGAACCAAAATAATAAACCTTGTAGAAGAACCCATGAAATAATCATAATTCGATATAAATATTTTTCTTAGATGCAGAAGCTTCATCTTTTGTGCTCCCATTTTCTTGAATATTTTGGTCACATAAACTCATCCACAACAAATGGAATAAATTACCTCTTTCTTGTACTTCTTCTACTTCTCCCCCTCAAGTTGGGAGGTAATGGCAGTGATCCCAATTTGAACCAAATATCACAGATGTAGCAATAAGACCATATAACAGAGATGTATAAATAAGCCTTCAAACCAAGGAGAAGTGAGATATTTTCCTCATATATCAACTCAAAAAGTGACGCAAAACAATGGGCATAAATTTGAATTTTTCAATGCAACAAAATACCAGCATGACCTTTGATTCTTCCAATGCGAATATATCTTTAAATATAGATCAGATTGACATGAAATTTTATCCTTATGAATCTAGAATTATCTTTCATCCAAGTATAACTTATTTTCATAAAATATAGTTATCAAAAGATAAATAATCTGATAGATTTCAGTCTCTGTTATCTAGCCGAACTAAGCATTGTTCCTCTTTTTTTCCAGCATGCCATTGACTCTTCCAAGATCAATATCTACTTAAATAAAAATCATACAAAGAATTGGTTGAATATATAAGAAAATATACTTACATATATTTATTTTGATATATAATTCTCCATATAAAGTCTCTTTATTGATAGAATAAAATACTTCGGAAGTTGAAGCTTTCTACTACCGCTCGAACCTCTTTTTCAGTCTGACCTTTTCTGCTTCAAATATCGATTTATCTTTGTAGATAACTCAGATAAAAAATTGGTTGAATAGGTAAAAGAATATACTTACAGATATTTCTTTTGATATATATTTCTCCATATAAATTATATTTCTCCATATAAATTCTAGTTCTTGATAGAAAAAAATTCCTCAAAATCTGAAGATTGTTGCTGCTGCTCGAACCTTTTTGCAATCTGAACTTCGCTCATTCAAATATCTATATATCTCTTTATATAGCTCCGATTGGAAAAAATATTTTTTCTTTGGAAAGTAGACTCAAATATCTTTCCGTCAATATATAATTTACAATATGGAAAACTCCTTATAGAGGTAAAAACGCAAAGAAATCTACGGGTGTAGGGACTGAAAAAAATAACTACGAACCTAGACATAGGGTTTAGGGTTTAGAGAAAAGGATCACATTACCTCTGTGGGTTGACACGTCAACTCACAGAACCTGCTTTGATACCATGTTGAATTTATGGAAAAGAAAAATACTTCATTGACTTGTTGTAATCAATGTACATGAACCTTTATTTATAATAGAGGAAGGTAGTAGAGTTCAATTACAATAAAACTACTTTTGTCCCAATTACACCCAAACTCTAACACTTAAAGATAAGTCCAAGCATAATTAAATAAATCAATATAGATAAAAGACAAACCTAACTCAAACTAAAACTCTTCTAGGACGAGACCATTAGATAAAGATACTTTCTTGAGTCCTTCTTGATCTTCCAAGTGATGTGATAAGGATGCCAGCTCATAGTAATCATTGTGTGTCCTATTTCGTATGGGCTTGGGCCCATCTTGTGGGCCTGCTTTGGTCGTTTGTCCCATCTTATAATACTCTTAGATATGTGGGTCTTCCTTGGTCGTGTGGGCTTGAGCCCTATCTTCCAATAGATATTAGCCTTCTTTTACTTGATCTTACAAGAGGTTGAATAGCACTTGAGCTTGCAAAATATTTGTTGACTTCAAGCTGGGATCATTGACATTATCTCCCAGGTTGAGGGGGAGAATAGAAGGAGAAGTATGAAGGATGAGCACATTGGAGATTGTTTGATTTATTGATTACCAAACAACACTTGGTTCAACTTATTATTGGCAATCTATTACTTGGCTTGACTCACACACTCACTATCAAAGCTATTATCTACTATTTGCTACCGGTTTGACTCTGACTTGATTATCACCATGGATTATTACGTTGGATTATCCTCTGTTTATTACTTGGTGCATAACTTCCGTATTCAAGGATGGACTTGCTGCAAATTATCTTATGTGCCCTTATAGCTCTTAAGGACTTTTACTAACTATTGATTATCTCTTGATATATAACTACCTATTTGATATGTGTTATTTGGTCTCATGTCCATTTTAAGTGGTTGTTATTGTCTCTCTGATTGAGACATTACTATTGAAGAAGGACTTCTCGGTTGTTGATTATTGTCAACATTGGTTATTCTGATGAAGAAGAAAGCACGTGGTGGCCCCAGAATATTAACATGGTGGCTCACGCCACCCCTCCCCTCCTCCCCCCCTCCCTTGTTTGGCATTTTACTCATACCATTTGAGAGTTAGCACCCTGTCTAGGGACACCGTGATAGAGGAGCTTATTACTACACTTTTAAGCAATGCCTATAGACCCACTACCTACAGAGGATATCAGTGTGCCTAATATCCAACGTGAATCAAGTCTATTTTTCACCCAAGAGGTGTTTTTTTTAAGCTACCCTAAGAAAGTTGGTAGACTTTGTGCCCCACAATACGACTACTTTTCTGCATATGAAATTGAGCGGAAAGTTTTTTTGACTATGAGAGTTTGACTAGAGTATGGAGCAATGTCTTATGGCTAGGAGTGACTTTACTCTCTCTTATATTATGCCATTTGGGTCTCTTGGAAAAGAACAAAGAGACTACCAGCTTGAGGGGGAGTGTTGGAAGATATGGTGGATTGCCATTTTATATGAGAAGATCCTATGCACTATTTTCAGCAAGTTGGGTGTTTATAATGTTCGCTCACCCCTAGCTTGAGAGAGTGTTGGAAGATAGGCCCAAACCCACATGACTAAGGAAGGCCACAAGTTCAGGTGTGGAAGATGGAATTAAGCCCACATACCAAAGAAAAGGCCCACAAGCCCACACAGTGGTGGCATGATGGTAAATAAAGAGTTATCTCATAAAGATGGCACTGATATAATTAGTTTATTATTTATGTCTTTTATTCACTCTTATTAGAGTGAAGGGTATTCTTGTAATATTATTACTTTTGATATCCATAAATACAACTTAAGGGGGAGGGTTTGGACAAGTCCATTACCCTAATTTTCTTCCTCTTTTCTCCAAATTCGTTACTCTTCATCTTCTCCTCCTAAAATTGTCTCTCCACAACTCTTATTATTCTTCTCACCCTTTAATCCTCTTCTATTGTGATTATACATCATGGAATCCAAAGTTTCAACATCAACCTTGATTGTCAACCCTTCTTTGGAAACTACACACCTTATATAATGTACCTTATGTGAAGCAAATGAGCACTTTCATAATTTGACATGGAAATGGTGAACTTTGAATATTGTTAACACCTCATGCTAGTGATCTAGATGATCCTCATAACTCTTGCTATAGACTAGTATGTCATAAAAGAAGACAAGTATCAATATTCTTAAGTAGGGCAAAAGACATTATTCATCAAGCATTGGAAGGAAGCTAGAGCATTAGTCAATCCAAAGGGCATCATAAGAAACTCATAATATCCATCATGTGTTCTCAATGTGGTCTTCTCAATATCAACATCAATTACTTGGATTTGATGGTAACGTGAGTGAAGGTCAAGCTTAGAAAAATCAAAGGATCACATAATTCATCAAGTAAATTATCAATAATGGATATGGGGTACTTATCTTTGATAGTGATATCATTAAGGGTTTGTAGTCTACACAAAACCCCCATGGTCCATCTTTGTTTTGACTAGCAAGACAACGAAAGAGTAGGGACTACTATTTGTCTGATTATTCCTTCTTGAAGTATCTCCTTGACCAATTTTTCTATCTCAATTTTCTAAACATGAGGGTATCTTTAGGTCATTGGGTTGGACTCGAATCTAGTGGTCATGAAGTCTCCTTGGTGGCAGTCCTTTTGGTTTTTCAAAAAAACATCATGGAACATGGTTAGCAATCCATGCAACCAAGGTGGGAGAGTTTTCTCTCCTTGTGGCCTTGTCCTCCCAAGGTGTCCAATTCTGTCGAAAGACCAACCACTAAGTGTGAAACTTACTATCTATAACATCCTATCACTAAATCCATTTAGTATCATTAAAAAATTGCATTGTCATCTTACTAAAGTCCCATATAACCTCACCCGAGGTGTGCAACCATTACATGCCTAACACCATGTCAACCCCTTTAATGGGGAGATTAAAAAAGATTAGCTATAATAAGGGATCCTTGGACCATATGAAAATATTCACTACTTTGAAAGAGAAAATCTAAAATTTGAAAGAGTTGAAGCCTTGTGTTTTTTGCAACACTGCTACATACAAATTTGTGTCTGTGACCACCATCAACTAATATGTATATGTCCTTTGATCTTACCTTATGTATACCTTATGTACAAGAAAGAGGTATTTTGTTCCACATGTTGTGGTAATTTTTATAAGACCAAAATATTTAAGAAAGGGGGAGAATAAAAAATGAAGTTTTTACATATATAAACAATTTTTTTGAGCAAAATAAGATTAAAAACCAACAAACTTTTCCTTGCAAGATGAAGTTATAAACTCCTGCTTGATGAGGAGTGTTCAAGAGCAGGTATGGAAGAGTTTTACACGACTCTCACAATAAGAACTTTCACAAAGGCAAAACTAATATAATGAAGTCTAAGAAAAGTCTTAGTTAAATGTGTTTTAGTTATGTTAGTTTTCTCTATTTAAGTTCAATGGTTAATTGTTCTAAGAGTTATCTTTTAATGTTTGACTTTAGGAGCGATTTGGACGAGGGTAGTTTAATTAAATCAGAATCTACTTGTCTCCTCTATTATAAATAGAGGCTCATTGTATTCAAATTAAAACAAGTTAATGAAGTATTTCTCTTTTCAAGAAATTCAACAAGGTTGAAAAGTGAGGTTGAGAGAGCTGGGAGAAAGAAAAAGTGAGGAGGTTGAGAAGAGAGTGAAGAGATAAGAGATAAAGAGAAGAGAGAGATAAAAAAGCAATAAAAAATAGGAAAAAGCTTAAGAAACGTCCTCCCCTTAGCCATGCTCTTTCTATTTATAATATTGCAATTACATTAAAAGAAAACTTCACTATAGCTAGGACTCTTAAGGACTATAGATTTTCTAGACTAGAACTTGACCTTATCCTATTAGAAAAATTCAACATCATCTAGGATATTACTCTATATCCTAGACTTCAACACTAACTAGGATTCTTAAGAATGATAGACTCCTATCATACCATGACTTTCTAACTTAGGATTTGACTAAAATACCCAAAGAGGTTGCCTTCCCTATAGCCATTCTTGCTAGTTTTTACAACCCAACCCACACCCTCTATAGTTCTTAGTACAACAATTTTTAGTTATATCATATAAACCATTGTTTGGGATGACTTCCAACTGCTTAGATTGTTTTAACAAAAAACAATGTTTCAACTTATCTGGATGGCATGTCTGACAAGCCTAGTTGACTTCTAATTTTTGTGAAGATTTTTTAAGGGATTTGGAAAAAATATCTACCTATTGATCATTTGTTTATAAATTTTATTTTTAACACTAAGAAAATTATGTTTGAGTTTTATATGTCAAGCTATGCTATAGACTAATTGAAAAAGTATTATCACAATAAATGAGGATAGAATCAAAATTTTGGATGTGCCCTAAAGTACTTGCTTCATCCAAAGGACTTGACTGCAACATGGGAGGCTAACATGTACTCATCATTGGAGATTGTAATATAGTTATGCTTTTTGGAAAATCGTGATCCCAAGAACTTTACAAAGAATTGACATGTATCTAAGGTACTATATTTGTCATCAAGATTAGTTGAAAAATTGAATCCAAATATATTACAAGAGAGAAGTCATCATTCAAAGTGTCCATAGTTCCGCTTTGGTATCTAAATATTCATTTTACTACTATTATAGGAACTCTTTTTGATTTGTTAAAATCTAGCACATAAACAAATGATACATTGAATATCAGGTCTACTCTCCTTAAAATGGAGTCAACACCTTTTCCTATCTCATTGTTATGCATTCGGGACGATGAGCTTAAGTAGAGTTGTGACATTTCTACCTTATTTTTTGTTGTATTTCTTCAATAATTTTTTAATGTGCTTATGTAAATTTCTTCCTTGACTTGTTTAACTTGCAATCCAAGGAAGCAAATATAGTTTAATTTAACAAGGTTTAAATTGGTTCCTAAGTTAATGATTTAAGGACTCGGTGGAAGAACTAGTAGGATTACTAAATGACAAAATAAACTATTCCACATATTATTCTATCTATATTCACTATATTTTAATATATTGGATAAGTTATTCTATATACCGTTTATTTATCTACTTATTATATGGGAGAAAAAATAATAGTTAAATATATAGAATAATAAAAAATGATTTATAAATTTATAAAATCATAAAAAAGTATAAAAATATATTATCATATACATAGAAGTCTAAGAATAAATATCTCAAAATTCTTAAAAGAGTAATGGATAATCCTCAGAAAAATGACACTTGAATCCTTTTTCTTATGATTTTTAATATTTTTAAGATTTTTTTGTATATGAAAATGACATTCTTCTTGAGTTTTTGTTTATATGATAATGTGACTTTTTGTTCTTTACGGTTTTATAAATATTTAATTTTTTTATTTTTATTTACTGAAATACCCGATCTCCTATTTGATAAATAAGTAAATAAATGATAAATAAAGTAACTAATTCTATATACAGATAACGCCATATACCAATATATAAACTATAAGTCAAATAGTTTACAGAATTAGATTATTTCGTTTACACACTTAATTTTGTGAACCGTGTAAAAGGATATTCTCGTCAATAGAATGGAGTAAATGGATATTTTTGTCACAAAAATCGATCTAATCTTGGATGATATAATCATCTCATCGTACGGTCCTTTGGAGGACAATCTAACCCTACAGAAAATCTGCACCCTCCTTTATTCTGCAATTACTATTTAACATCCAAAGCGTCTCCGAGTTTCATCTGATCCGTTCAAAGGTGCCCTTTCATATTTACTTTTTCTCTGCCCTTTTTTTTCTTTTTTTTTCTTTTTCTTGTTTTTCGACATTCGACGGAAAGATATTTCTTACAGCCATAGGCGGCGTCTTTGGCACAAACCCTCGCCCACACCCAAGCTCTCTGCTCTCGTCTCTGCTTCCTCAGAGGAAGTAGAAATTTAGAAGAGAACTGTAGGAAGAAGGCAAAAGAAATATCCAAGAAAATAAAGTAGGTCAAGCACCCATGGATTCAGATCAAGGAAAGCTTTTCGTTGGGGGGATTTCATGGGATACATCAGAGGATAGGCTTAATGAGTATTTTGGTAAGTATGGGGAAGTCTTACAGACTGTTATAATGAGGGATAAAAATACAGGAAGGCCGAGGGGTTTCGGGTTTGTGGTTTTTGCAGATCCTTCGATTCTAGATAGGGTTCTTCAGGACAAACATACAATCGATGGCCGAATGGTGAGTAAATGGTTATTATGAAATATTTTTGCGTTTTGTGGCTTCTGGCTAATATTGTTTTGCCTTTCAGGTATCGTGGTTTCGGAGTTTTCTTTCTTTCTTTCTGTTGTATTTATTACCCAAGTGTGTTTTGATGGACTCGTGTTGGAAATGTCGAATATGTGATTGATGTCTTACTTTGGTTGCTCTCTGTTATTATGCTTATGGTGGGCTGTAATGTTTAGGGTTTTTCAATAAGGACCTGTATAAGTTAATGGGTCTGTTCTCATTCTTTCGGTTTTCCCTGATTACATTGTTTGGTTAGCACTTCATTTAGTGTTTGAAGTTTAGGGCTGTCTGCATTTCTGTTTTAGCTTTCTGAATATTTCTAGTATCTGTTTATTGCGTTACCATTGGTAGTTATCGATGTGTTCTGCACAAGCAATACTTCTCGTATTTTTGTATGGTTGCTGTCGAAATGTTGACTTACTTTAAGATTGATGAGTGGTTATGGTAGGATCTTTACTATTGTGTGCTTTGTGTTTTACAAGGACATTGTCGTCACTTATCCTGTAATTATTATGGTCTCGCATGTACTTGAAGTTAGGCTTGCCTGGCTCAATTGGTTATTTTGGTGGATTTGTGTAGTCGTATAGATTTGTTTTTTCTTTTTTGATCCTCGCATTGTACCTCTACTATGCCTTTTTTTTGTTCTTATGCAGTGAGTGAATATGTAAGCTGGTGATTTTCAGGCCACAATGTGTCACACATTTATGCATTCATATATTTGAATTATGAAGAAATTGGATAGTTTTGGATATCTCTTCCATGGTCCTCTTACATATTCTGTCCAATTCTATTCCTTCCACAATGCGATATTGTCGTCCTACTCATGTGTTTTCTTTTCTAATGAATATCCTGTATCTGCCGATGTCCCGGTTTCTGTTTTTACCCTTTTTAGCTTTATTACCCCTTATTCTTTACCCAGGTGGAAGCTAAGAGGGCTTTGTCGAGAGAGGAACAGCACACCTCCTCTAGACCTGGGAGCAACTCTAATACAGGGAGAAGTTACACTGGAGCTGGCAATATTAAAACCAAGAAGATTTTTGTTGGGGGCCTTCCTCCTACTTTAAATGAGGAAGGATTTCGCCAGTATTTTGAGAATTATGGACTTGTAACTGATGTAGTCATAATGTATGATCAGACCACCCAGCGACCTAGGGGGTTTGGGTTTATCTCATTTGATGCAGAGGATGCTGTTGATAGAGTTCTACACAAAACTTTCCATGAACTGAATGGTAAACTCGTGGAAGTTAAACGTGCTCTTCCTAAAGATGCTAATCCTGGAAGCACGGGTCGTTCTGGTGGGGCCTATCCAGGTTATGGTGGTTCTGGTGTGAATACCAATTCTTATGATGGTAGAATGGATGGCAACAGATACATGCAGCCTCAGGCAGCTGGAGGTGGCTATCCTGCTTATGGATCTTCTGGCTATGGAGCACCTGGTTATGGGTATGGTACTGCAGGTAATGGTGTTGGATATGGTTATGGTGTAGGTGGCTACGGTGGCACAAATGCTGGCTACAGTGGCACTCCGGGAGCCTATGGAAATCCAAATGCTCATAGTGCAGGTTATGTTGGTGGCCCACCTGGTGCTCCAAGAAGTCCATGGAATACTCAAGCCCCTTCAAGCTATGGCTCTACTGGCTATGGTGCTGGTGCAGGCTATGGAGCTGTGGCAGGCTGGGGTGGCTCTGCTGGTGGCGGTGGGGCTGGTTCTGCACCTGCTGGTCAATCACCTAGTGGAGCTCCTGGATATGGTTATGGTGGCTATGGAGGTAATGAGGGAACATATGGGAACCAGACTGGTTATGGGCTGGTTGGTGGGCGTGGTTCTAGTGTCCCTAATAGCAGCACTGGTGGAGAGCAACAAGGTGGAGGGGCTGGTTATATGGGTGGTGGATATGGTGATGCTAATGGAAATTCAGGATACACTAATGCAGTTTGGAGGTCTGATACTTCACAAGGGGCAGGTTTTGGGTCTTCTCAGGGAAATGGTCAGGTTGGATATGGTAGTGGGTATGGTGGTCATCAGTCAAGGCAGGCCCAGCAGCAATAATCTATCAAAATCGAGATTCTTATTCAAGGGAACTACTGCCTCATCTCATCTGCTGCTCATGGAAGGAATGGCTGTAAAGGAGATGGGAGCAGATTTTCTTGGGACTGGTTGGGTTGCTTGAACCCTAATATTTATCAGTGTTTGCTATTTTGAAGTATATAATGAGTAGTAGTTTTGAGAGTAGTGGCTACCGCATCATCTTGTTAGAATTTGCTTTCTATAAGTTGTAGTTGGCTACAAAATTTGGTTTGTCTTTGCTTGATTGGATTAGATATATCTGGTGAAATTTTCTTGCCTCTAGTGTTTATGCTAGAGTAACACTATATTAGACAGTATCTTTTGCCTTTATGTGTTCAGATGTTGCGAAGTTGACACCAGATTATGGTGTAGTATTGAACATGGCAGCTGCATAGAGATTCTTACAATGCCACTTCTAAACTTCATGAGTAGGCTGTTGTTTTTGATACTCGCCAGCTTTCTGCTATGCTATAATCTAGAGAAATTCGAATTAGTAGTGTCGATAGTTATGAAGATGGAGCTGTAGGCACCTGGTTGAATGAAGTTATCACAGGATAGGGATTAACATATTAGTAGTTAAGATATTTGTCAATGGCATAATTGTTTCCTCCTGTAATTTTGTCCAGGAGATGCTGCGGTTTAGGTCGAAATCAGATGTCTCCAGCTGCTTTGCCGATCTCAAAAAGTGTTTTTAATGGGGTGAGGGACGTTAATGCATCGAGGACACTGATTCACTCTTATGATCGCGCTAAGTTGAGAATTGAGGGAGAAGCTGGTGAATGAGAATGCTCGTTGTGCCTTAGTCCATTTGATTTGATGTGTTTGGATCCATTTGGTATGTGGACAGCTGCAATTTGGCTTTTTTTTCCTACTGTCATACTGTTTGTGTTGTTTTTTTTATTTTATTTTAATGCCAACTTTATTGTGGAAAGTTCTTTTCCTTAGAGTTGATCTGAGGATTTTGTCAGAGTTTGTGCGAGATCCTTCTGAAAAGCCATAAGCATAAAACTCGGGGCTTTTTGAATGCAGTTGAGAATTAACTCCAACTCGCGTCTTTGATTGCCTTGTGTCATTAGTTACTAGCTATGGCTGAGGTCTTCAACCTCTAGTGTAAATGTGGCGTCCCTTTTAGGTAATGTTATTAAAGAATGATTTACTTAATTAGTGCCAGGTAGGTTAGTCCGTTGGTTGTCTTACAATTCCAGGTCATCAGGACTTCCTAGGGTGATATTTTGGTGAAGCAGTCTCCCTTGGGGGAAGTCTCCCTTCTTTAGCTTGTTTTGATTGAAGGTTTGGTTGATGGATGTTCAACACCACATTTACTTTAGGTACTTGAACTTTTTCTTATTTTTTTGGATTTTCGTTGGAATGATTTCTATGCCAAGAAGCCATGGTTTATGAGTTTGTGATATGGCTTCGGATATTTTGGTGGTTGGGATATCCACCATTGATTTTCGTATTAGATGAAGTATGATGGTGTAGTGGAGATAAGGTTTGGACGTATAGTTTGATCGTCAGAGTTAATGGTTAATCCTGTAAACGTTGATCTACCATCTTCTGCAAATCTGAAATTCTCTAGGCATCGTAGTCTATATCTTGTTAGTCAGTTAATCTCTCACGGTAAAAGTGTAGTAGTATTCACTTTTAGTCCCCAATTAATTTCAGTCTAGTTTAAGTGTTTTTTGTTCTGTGCTATAGCTTGCCTGGACGTTTTTTACTGTGTAAAACCAATCTAGAAATACTTGTTGTTTTGGAATCCATTATTGTTGTGCTGAAGGGTGCTCAGACCAGGGTTGTTAATGGGTAGGAATCCGTATCCCATCCGTTTCTTCTTACTGGCTTCACCTATTAAGATCTTCCCAAAACTGGTAGGGTTTTCTAGTTTTCTCCCGAGAACTTGATTGTAGTTCTTCTCACCTGACGAAGGATTTATTTCAAACTCTCCTTTCCCCTTTCCTAAGCTGTTTTGAGGTCAAGACAAGTAGGTTATCAAGTTTATCGTTACTTCTGCCGACATTCACCGCATTACTTCTACCAAGATGCTAAATTGTCACTGGTTAGAGAGTTTTGTAGCTTGTGTGTGTCAATGTTTACTTCTACCAAGATGCTAAATTGTCACTGGTTGGAGAGTTTTGTAGCTTGTGTCAATGTTTCATGTTGTTCTACTTCAATTGATTCAAAGCCTTATTTTTATTTTTTATCAGTGATGGGCTCATGTATGTGACGATGTAGTTGGAATAAATTCCTTATAATGCTACCTTAAAATTTGTTTTGTCATAATTGGATTGGATCCGCCGGTTCAAAAGAGTGACCCTTATTTGATTCTCACAAAAGGAAAATGATTTTGGCTAAAAAGATGAATACTAGGCTGTTCTGTCTAGTCTGAATTTGAACAAGACTGGTTAGTTTAGTTGCTGGCCTCCACCAGCGAAATTAGTTGGTGAAAGGAATGACTCCGCTGGTATAGTTTATTGAGATTTCCTTCCCACCTTGGGAAAAAGTTATTCCATGGAATTAGATGTTTTGGTTGAGCAACCATTCGAGGTTAAAAAAAAAAAATATGGTAATATTACGATTGGTGCAATGTGGAGTTACTGGGTGTAGGAAATTTTAGAATTCGTTGGTACTGGTTCAGATGTTACGGCCGATGAATTAAGAAATTCAATGTCGGTAATCTTGTCTTCACCAGCGAATCTCGAAATTTGCTGCCCCCAATTCTGCTTTTTCCTCCAATTGTCGCAATTTTTACCCAATTCTTGCATTTTTGCTTCCGATTCCTCCGTTGTTCGGTCCTATCGCTGTCCCTGTCGATTCCGCCATTGGCTCCAGTCGTTCTCTCTCGCCATTGCCAACACTTTAAGTTTTTTTTATTAATCTGAATATCGTTTTCATGGGGGGTAGGAGATTAGGCGGATCCAGTTCCTTACCCGCCTTTGAGTCAGTCCCAAGTCTGGATCTACGATTGGGTCTACCTTCGAATCCATCTTTGGATCCAAACCTCCCAATTTCTCTACTGCATATGTTTTATATAATTCCTAAGTAGTGTGTTATAGCTTATAAATTGAATAATGTGATATTTGATATAGCCTACAAATTGAATAATGTGATCTTTCCTAAGTGGTGTTTTATAGTCTACAATTTTCTATTGAAAAATATGATCTTTGCTAGAAGCTGACTAATAGATAAAAAGTTCAAGGGAAATGTTTGAACAAAAGGATATCTGTGAGTGGAAGTGATGATGTAATAGAGGTGGATCATTTCCTGAGAACTTAGTATGGGATCCATCAGGTATGGTAACAAATTTATTTGAGAGAAGGAGAGAGAGTGGAATAGACTTTTTGTTACCTATGTGATATTCGCGGGCCCCTGAGTCAATTATCAAGAATGAAGAGGAGGAAGTAGTAGAGAGCATACCTGAAATGGCGGTGGCAGCAGTGAAGGAGGAACTTGGAGGAGAGACCATTAGAGTTCTCATTTTTTGGAATAAGTTATACTCATCATTGGTAAGGGTCTTCTTTTCTGTTGGTTGGGCAGACTTGTCCTCCTTTGTACTACTTGTTGAGGCTTGATTAACCTTGGTCCATTCTGGCGTGCCATGGATTTTTCAACACTGATCGATAGTGTAGCCATATTTCCTGCAATGGGTGCATTCATTGCCTTCTATTCTAGAGGAACCATTCCTTCCACCTCTTCCTCGATCTCCTCTATAATTTCTTCCACGGTCTCGACCGCGGTCAGTTGATATGCCCCTATTACCGGAGTACATAGCTGATGATACTTCAGTAGGAGAAGGGGAAGAAGAGTCTAGAATGCGGACTAATGTGGCACATACATCATCAAAGGTGGCAATTGTAGAGGCGTTAAGGAGTTGAGTTTTAGCAATCTCGAGATACAATTTAATATTTGTTAGACAAATGGCAATAGCTAAGGCTTCCTTGTGCTTGTCTTGGACAGAGACATTAGTGGAGTTAGGTTGAACTAGCTTCCATTCTTGAAGAAGACCTTTTAATCGAGTCAAGTATTCATGGATATTTTCTCATTGTTTAGTATTAAACATACTTTGGAGAATATCTATGGTCTTTGTAAGTTGTCTGAGCTAGAGTACAACTTAGCACATGTGTCCTAAACCTATTTGGCTGTATCAAGGTGGATTGCATTGTTGGCTACTTACTCTTCCATGCTATTGATGAGCCAACTAACCACCAATGTGTCATTTTTCAACCACGTATTGTAAGTCCTATCTTCTTCATTAATAGGTGGTCCGAGCTTGGTTAGATGACCTAATAGTTATCGGGTAATAAGAAACATTTTAACCGATTTGGACAACTCGAGTAATTGGACAACCCTCTTAAGGGTATAGTAGTAATCCTAAGAACATCGTTCTTATGTCTAATATGTTTTTCAACCACGAGAAGCAAGTAAAACTTGTAAAGGATAAAGGGAGAAAGTAATTTGCAAGCCTAACCAAACCAAATCAAAGAGCCCAAGTAAGTGTCAACTTGAACCAACTTGGCTCAAGGAAGAATCTGATCCCAATCTTTCAATTTCAACAGGAACTCAACGATTGACATTAGTCAATTAATCATGCACTGAATTAAGGAAACTCTTGGCTAGACAAAAATCATGTCTTTCTAAAAAAGTGATAATCAAATTATCCACCAAATCATGATCTTTAGAAGATCTTTCACAAATCAGCCACTTCCAAATATAAATAGGGAAACTTTCCCTTGTAGTATGGCTCCATTTACCAAAAAATCAATCTTTACTTGATCTTAATACTCAAGGATATCAAATTAGATTTTTGTAATCTTTCCAAACACTAACAAATCTCACAAAATTCGTGGCTGGCCAAAGGAGGTTCTAAAGAGGAAGTTTCTTTCCTTGAATGGAGCCAAACATAATAGTCAAAAAACAACTTTTCTTGCTTTTTTTTCTTGAAATCATTGGGCAAGTAAATCTCCTATGATCTCCAACATGCGAGGGAGAGAAAGGAGCAAGAAAACTCGTGGCTTTACTTGTAGTTTTGAATAAAAAACTGAATAATTTTGGTTCTTCATAAAACAACTCTTCAATGGGGCATTGAGGGAGTAAAAAGTATCATGCTTTTCCTCAAAACTTCTTAAAACCAAAAAAGATCAAACTCGATTCATAAAAAGTATGAGAGAATGGATTTTCAATAGACATACCTTGCATGCACGAACAATAGCTTCCCATGCAAAAATAAAAAAATAAAAAATAAAAAATCTCAACATAACCTATTTTAGCCAAAACCTTGCAAACCGACGGAAAAAATCCATCCTTTACAAGATTCTTCCAAATTGAGAGATATGAATCTCAATATTCTCATAGGATGAAGAGGATAACTTCTAAACCATCTTCTAGAGATAAAAAACTGAGATCAAGAAGCCATCAATAGATAATAATAACAAGAACAAGAAACTTATCTCAACAAGTTTCAATTTTACTTCACAAGGAGCCTTGCATGAGTAGCTATCATATAAAGTTCAAAGCATCTTCATGATGTGGGGATCTTAAATTCTTTTCTTTGATACCATGTTGAATTTAGGACCCCATGATTAGAACCTCGAACCAAGTAAGAGAGGGAGAGAAGAAGAGAAGAAAAGGAAAAGAGAAGAAGAGAGAGATCTCGAGTAAAGAAGGGAGAAAGAGAGAAAAGGGAGAGCCCTTACGCTAAGAATGCTTGGACAGATTTGGAGAAGAGACTCGATTGAACAACCCTTCAACCAAAAAATCTATTTATACTTTTTCCATTACAAATTTAGAAAAAATCCTCAATCAATTAGGATCCCTAATTACATCAATCAAGGAAGATAAATTACATCAATCAATTACATCAATCAAGGAAAATTACAATCTTCCACCTCGTGTGATGATACCTCATGCCACATCTTGGACATGTGGGCATGGTGGGGTTGGTCTGTTATGGACTCTACAACATCATGAGTTACTACCAAGCGTAGGAATTAATTAATGTGATTTTCAATTTTCATGTAATTGTTTTTGGTTTGGGTTTGTCTTTGGTTTGGGTTGGTTTAGCATTTATTGATTTGAACCATTGACCCAAGGAGTCTAAAGTGTTTGGGCGTCCTCAACCCTAGTTAAGGGGACGGCTAGGGTAATGAGAAGATAGCAATTGAGTATACTTTAGCTAGAGTAAATTAGGTAAATAGGTCGAGAGCTCCTTCAAATTCTCTCCCGTTTTTCCCCAATCCCTTTCCGAAATTCTCTTCCCCGAAATTCAATCTTCACTATTCCATCATTCTATCTCAATGTCAAGCAAGGTAATGGAAGGAAGAGAAGAGAGGAGGGTGACAAGATCCATGGCTCGTGAGGATCCTAACAACGTGGTATCAAACAGGTCCACCCTCGGTGATTCATCTTCTCCAGAGACATATGTCAAGTACTTTCAAAACTTCAACAACGATCCACTCTTCAAGGTGCTGAAATTTCTCACATCCATAATACATTACACATGCTGGAATCATCTCTCCAAACAGTCATCCGACAACTTGCTGCAATTCAAGCACCAACGCCACCACCAGCCACCAATTTTCAACCACAACCAGTACATCACCAACAATTCACGCCACCACCGAATCCACCATTGCGCCAACCACCTGTTCCCTTGGCCACTCACGCACAAGGACCAACCACGGTTCCAAGGTACTTTAAACTTAACTTTCCTACATATGATGGCTCTAAAGATCCTTTACCGTAGTTCACGAAATGTGAACAATTCTTCTATCATCAACAAACGGTGGAAATGGACACGGTTACATTGGCCGCCTACCACCTGCTCGATGAAGCGCTCATGTGGTTCCATCACTACCGAAATATCCATTCCACTCAGGATTGGCTGCACTTTAAACATGCTTGCCAGTTGAGGTTTGGACCTCCAGCTAATAGCAACCCAGTGGGGGAATTGATCAATTATAAACAGACAGACACCTTAGAAGTGTACACAAAAAGGTTCCAAGAAAGGTTGGCCCGAGCCAGTGAATTTGTTCCTCCTCACGTACATGTTCAAATTTTTAATGCTGGATTGACAGAGGCGGTTAGATTGGAAGTGGAATTACTGGGTCCGACAGATTTGGACTCAGCAATGAATTATGCCAGAGCTGTGGAACACAAACAAAGAGTTCTCAGAGAATCTTTACACCGAAAATCATTTTGGAACAACAGAATACAGAGTACTGCATCTGGTCTACGTTTTGGGTCCTCTGCCCCTAACCGAGCAGATCAGTCTACCAGTGTGCCTCCACACACTATGCCACGTAAATTTTTGTCTAAACAAGAAATGGAAGCTAGGAAGGCCAAGGGCCTATGTTTTAATTGTGACGAACAATTCCTTCCAGGACATACCTGTAAACGCTTATTCAGTATTGAACTATTGGAAGAAGATTCAGAAGAGCTTTCTGAAAATGAATTTGTTGAAGAGGTACAGCAAGAACCAGAGCTCTCCCTGCATGCCATGCATGGCCTGCGTAGTTCTAACACCATGCAGGTAAAGGCCAGGTTGCACCATCTCATGCTACTTGCTTTAGTTGATTCGGGCAGCACCCATAATTTTATCAGTGAACCAGCAGCGCAACAATTAGGATTGGAAATTTAACAGCAAAGGGGTCTCTCGGTTTCAGTGGCCAATTGGGCTAAAATTGCAAGCGTGGGGTTATGTGCAAACACCCCTTTCACCATTGAGGGACATTCCTTTCAGGCCGACTTACTAGTCATTCCCTTGGCAGGATTTGATTTGGTGCTCGGGGTCAAATGACTTCAGTTATTAGGACCTATTTTATGGGACTTTCAGGTTCGGACTATGACATTTACAGCACCACAAGGCCATATTACATTACAAGGTATTGTGTCACAGGTCCCTAACGCACTTCACACTTTACAGCTTCAACACTATGGTGATGGTCAGTTAGCTTCTTTACTTACAACATTTGCAGATTTATTTAATGACCCTACGGGTCTACCACCAGTGTGTCACTGCGATCATCGCATTCGTTTAAAGTTGGGAACTGATCCAATAGTGGTGCGGCCTTATCATTACCCGCATATACAGAAAGATGAAATAGAATGACAGTGCATGCATATGCTCACTCAGGGAGTGATCCAGCCCAGTCGATCTCCTTTTTCCTCACCAGTGTTACTAGTACGGAAAAAGGATAAATCATGGAGGTTTTGTGTTGATTATAGAGAACTCAACTTGCAGACAATTAAAGACAAGTTCCCCATTCCAGTCGTGGATGACTTGCTGGATGAGTTACATGGTGCTACAATTTTTACCAAGTTAGATTTGAAATCAGGCTATCATCAAATAAGAGTTCACCCGGCTGATGTGGAGAAGACGGCGTTCCGCACACATCACGATTATTTCGAGTTCCTCGTCATGCCCTTCGGTCTCTCCAATGCACCTTCCACCTTTCAGGCCCTCATGAATGAGGTATTTTCATCGTTTCTGCGCAACTATGTGTTAGTATTTTTTTATGACATTCTGGTCTATAGCAAACACCTCCATCAGGTATTTACCATTCTAAGCTCTCATCATTTGGTTTTGAATAAATCCAAATGTTCTATGGGTACATCTGAGGTGGCATATTTGGGCCACATCATATCAGCTGTGGGCGTGAAAGTTGACCAGAGCAAGATACAAGCAGTAACAGATTGGCCGATTCCCACCTCCATCACATCATTAAGGGGATTTTTAGGCCTAGCGGGATATTACAGAAAATTTATCCAATCTTATCGCCAGATAGCAGCACCACTCAACAACCTTCTCAAAAAATATGCCTTCCACTGGTCTCCTTTAGTAGAACAGGCCTTTCACCTGTTAAAGGAGGCATTAGCCTCAGCGCCAGTCCTACAATTACCAGATTTTGAGGGAGACTTTGTGGTGGAATGTGATGCATCCGGGGGAGGTATAGGGGCAGTGTTACAACAATTGGGACACCCCATTGCTTATTTCAGCCGTTAGTTGGGACAACACCACCATAAGTTAGCTGCATATGAGAGGGAATTGATTGGGCTAGCCAAGGTTGTCCAACATTGGCGACCTTATCTCTGGGGACGACCATTTTTCATTCGTACAGATCATTGCAGCCTTAAGTATCTACTTGAATAGCGCCTAACCACATCCCCACAGCAACATTGGTTAACTAACTCATGGGCTTCGATTTTACGATTCACTATAAGCCGGGTAGTTCGAATTTGGGGGCTGTGCTTTATCACGTCGGGATATTTCAGCCACACAAGTTTATGCTATCAGTCACCCACGTTCACTGGTGCTAGATTCTATTCGTGAGGAAGTACATCAATATCCGGATTTCCTATCATTATATCAGGATATTCAACAGGGGACAACAGCTCCTCATTGGACAATTCAGGATCGTCTCATACTCTACAAAAACAGGATTTTTATGCATCATACGTCCCCACTTCTTCACACCATCTTGTCCTCTATTCAGGGTTTATGCTATCTATGGATTGGTGTCCTTTCGTAGCATGTGATGGATCGGCATTTTTTTATTTGGTCGAATACCTTTGTCCTCCTAGAGATATTTTGGAGTGGGAGAAACTTTCTCTTTCTCGAGAGTTATCCATTGTGCGGTCTCGAAAGTTGTCTCGGAAGCTGTCTTCCATGTGAGTATCCCATACCCTTGAAGTTTTTGCTTCATGTTGGTTACTACCTCGAAGCAGTCTAAATCTTTTACCAAGATCATCTGCCTTTTTGTCTTTAGCAGAGTAGTCTTTTTTCTTGGTTTTTTCCATAGCAACTTCATCAGAGTCCCATGCCTCTGGGTCACTATCTTGTTGCTCATGTTTTTTACTAGGGGAAGGTTTTTCATCTTGAACATAATAAATCTGTTGGCGACCAAAAGTATTATATTCTGCGTAAACTTCATCATCTGTAGAGGATGATGATTTTGAGGCGATCCTGAAGGCAGGAGGTTCGAGATCTTTTTTCCTAGGTGCTATGCAAGGTGTAATATACACTAGGTTTTTAAGACTAGTAAACTCAGATGGGGTAACTAGCCTTGCCTTGAAAGAAGTATCTTTCTTGGGCATATCCATCTCCATGGGTTCTGGAGTTGTTTTGGCTTCATTTCCAGCTCGAGACTGGCAGGTAGAAGTCCCTGATTACCCTTTCTTCATAGAAGACTGGGTTGTGATTTCCTTCTCATGCCTAGCATGACCGATAGAAATCCCGGGTTGACCTGTGTTTATCAAAACACTGAAGTCATCCGTCTGCTTGTTAGATGATGTTGAAGCTTCCTTTTCTTGCGATGGAGATCCGGTAGAAGTCCCAGAGGAGCTTGGCGTATCACGCCTTTCTGTGAGTTCTTTTAACTCTTCTGTTAATTCCTTAACCTAGAGTTTTAAAAGTTCTCCACTTGACCCATAATGGGCACAATTCTCTGATATGTCCCCTCGTTCATGAAGAACTAAGAGGTTGTTGAAAAGAGATTGTAAGGTTGAGAGTAATACCGTGAGGGTGGCTATTGCTACTGCCAGATCCGTCAATGTGTTGCTGAGGGGATCCATTTTACCTATCCGTAACACAAGAAAATTCTCGAGTAAGAGTATCAGGTAAATAATTTTTGTCTCCTTTAATGTATTTTATAGTAAAAGAGAATTGGAAGAACCATTGCTTCCAGCGGAGTAATCTACCACGACAAAGTGAATCTTCTAGATTTCTTGTCATAAAATCGAAAAATTTTTTACAGTCAGTACTCACCAGAAATTCTTTGGGGGCAAGATAAATATAAAATTTCTTTATCCCATTTTTTACTGCTAAAATTTCTTTTCGTAAGAATGATAGTTTATTTCGGCAGATGAAAATGTTCCAAAAGTATATTTACATATTCGCTCAGAATCATTAGTTTTATATTTTAGTACTACTGCCCAAGTATAATCAGAGGTGTTTGTTTCTAAAATTAGTTTTACATCTGGATCTAGTAGAGTTAATTCTGGGAGGTGTATTATCATTTGTTTGATCCTGATAACTTCTAAACTGTCAGTGGGAGTCCATTCCCATTTGACTTCTTTCTTTAACTTTTGTTGAAAAGGTTTTCTAATGTCTTCTAAATTCTTTATGAATTGTTCTGCATACGTTAGGCATCCTAAGAAATGTTGAAGTTGTTTAACATCTTCAATTTCATTTGGAAAAGCTGCCAGTTTTTCCAGAATATGATTTTGGAGAATGATTTCTCCTTTTGAGATGTTTAGTCCTAAGAAATCTATATTAGTTAAATAATTATGACTTCTTTTAGTAGAGTAATATCCCAACATTTTTTTAAGGCATTTAGTACCTTAAGTAATTGCTCTTTATGTTGATCCTTTGTTTGGGAAAAAACTAGGATGTCATCAACATAAACTAAGCAAAATTCAAAGAATGGTTTGAGGATATCGTCCATTCTTCTTTGAAATATATTGGGTGCTCTTTTTAAGCCGAGGGACAGTTGAATGCAGTAAGGGGAGTAGATCTTTCGGTTAGACGAATTTGCAATTGAACTTAGAAAACCATTGTTTTCCTCTTATAGCGGCTATTAACCTTTCTTTTAATAGGAAGATAGTAGCCATCCATTTTTTTTGGCTTCATTAAACTTTTTATCATTAATGACCATTCTAGTTTTTCCATGTTTTATCTCTGCATTATTCCGAACAAGGAAAGTAGGAGATGTATGTGGAGAATAACTTGCACGAATTAATCCTAGAGTGAGCAAGTCATTGATCTGTGGTGAAAATTCTTCAACATCAGAATGAGTGTAAACCATTGGTTTTTCTTGAATTTCTTTTTCAGGATCAAGAAGTTCTAGGTTGGCATATGGTTTTTGTTTATTCCACCATTCTAATGGTTTATCAGAACAAGTGGAACCAGAAGCTCCTGAAGTTCTGATTCACAGGACTCTGCGAGGCGGAGAGATTCCGGGGGGGGACTTCATCACCATGCTTGCTATGTTTTTTGAAGACTTGATGGAGGACGTCTCCATTGCCAGAATTGGCAAAGGTTTCAGGGGGGTTTTACTGCGTAGACAAATACAGCAGAATTATCTATTTCACATCAAGTACGACAACAAAGCTTATAGTAGGCTGGTGTTTGTTCTACAGGGGCGTGGAACATGAGCGATTCATTTCCTAGGACTAAATTAGGTCCTGAGTTTATTTTTGGTCCTAAAATAATAAGTTTTGGGATCATAAAATTTTCACCTCCGATGTCGAGATGAATGTTGTGGGCTTTTGTAGGAAGCGAAATATTTTTGCTAGAGCCAATAGTTACTTGTAGGGGTATTGCAAGTGTTTTCCATAAATTTATGGGAAGTAAATTTTGTCTGGCTAGGCAATATGAGCTTCCTGTATCGACTAGAGCGTGTATGTGGAATTTTATATATCCGAGTAACTTGAGCATGACCGTGATATAAGAATTTCCAGAAGCTACATGCTCTGCATTTATGTGGATACTCATTCAGAGTAGGTGCTTGAAGAGTCCGACATATTTTTTGAGTTTTTCGAGGTGGAAGACTCAGTTTCAAGATGAAGCTCATACACTTCATCGTCTGAATGGATTTCATCATGATGGATGATTTCCAATCCTTTTTCTTCGGTTAGTATCATATAAGTATTGTATTGCTATTTTTTCTTATCATTTGGACAATCACGAGCGAAATGTCCTTCTTTTTGGCATATCCAGCACTTGCATTTGCTTGGGGGTTTTCCTTTTGGGTAGTATGCATTTGACCCTTTACTGGCTGTGGAGGGGCCAAAGTTTGTTGTTCTTCTAAAGTATCTCTTTCGGGGAGTATATTAGTTTTTGAGTTTTTTTGTATCCTAAATTTTTTCTTATAAAATTTCTTAAAATATTTTCTTTTTTTATGGGAGTTGGTTTTACAACCATATGCTCCTACATTTTTGTTCTGGTTGGAACAACATAATGTTTGTTTCTATGCCTTACTACTTTTCTTTTTTAGTCTTTGGGCTTCACAGAGATTTGCCAACATGTCTTGTACAAACCTGTGTCTTCTTCGTAGAGTATCAAAATTTAGGAAATTATCCATGGTTATGCTCTGTGTTATTTTGCCAATACTTTATAATGTAGTCTTTTTCAGCTACAATTGCAAAAGGTTCTGGCAATTTTGAATAAAAGATGGGTAGATAAGGTTTCTGATCATCTTTTTGTAGTTTATAGAAGTAGCTTGCAAATTTGCAATAGTACTTCTAATAAAAATAAATGTTACATATTTGTAACTTGTTTAATTTTTGAAGAGTTTCTAATCGTTTTCTTTGTTTAGTACTTTCATTGTGAGCTTCTAGTGTTGGATTTATTTCTAGAAATTCTTTTGATATCTTAGCCATTAAACTTTTTAATATAGAGGCTATAGATGTTGAGGTAGCTCTTTTTTGGTCTTCGGGAAGGTTGTCCCACCAATGAGCTACGTTACCCTATAAAGAGCTACGTTACCCTATAAAGCATGGGTAAAGAAGTTAAAAGCCGAATCTTCATCCAAAGATTCATGCATATTTGCAGCATTGCTCATGCTTCTTTTCCATTCTTTAAGGACTTTTTCTCCATCCTTGGGGCAATCCAAGTTGAGATAAAATCCAAAAGGGTTTATATTATCTATGGATTGGTGTCCTTTCGTAGCATGTGATGGATCAACATTTTTGTATTTTGTCGAATACTTTTGCCCTCCAAGAGATATTTTGGAGTGGGAAAATTTTTCTCTTTCTTGAGAGTTATCCGATGTACGGTCTCGTAAGTTGTCTCAGAAGTTGTCTTCCATGTGGGTATCCCGTACCCTTAAAGTTTCTGCTTCATGTTGGTCACAACCTCGAAGCATTCTAAATCTTGTACTAAGATCATCTGCCTTTTTGTCTTTAGCAGAGTAGTCTTTTTTCTTGGTTTTTTCCATAGCAACTTCGTCAGAGTTCCATGCCTCTGGGTCACTGTCTTGTTGCTCTTGTTGTTTACTAGAGGAAGGTTTTTATTCTTGAACATAATAAATTGGTTGGTGACCGAAAGTATTATATTTTGCGTAAACTTCATCATCTGTAGAGGATAATGCTTTTGAGGCGATCCTGAAGGCAGGAGGTTCGGGATCTTTTTTCCTAGGTGCTATGCAAGGTATAATATACACTAGGTTTTTAAACCATAAGGTAATGTCAAGAAGGCCTAAAGGTAATGGAGTTTCCATATCAGTTAAATAGAAAAGTTCATTCATAGAGCTAATTCCTGAAGTTTTCTTTGAAGCCTTCGAAGCATGCACAGTAGTGCATATGCTCTAAGGTGTAATCTCAACCATTCAAACTGATACCTGATATAGGCTATAGTGGTTTCATTTGCTGGTCTGAGATTATCTCTGGCTTGCATATATTGATTTCGTGCTATGCATACCAGATTTATACGATCTAATAGTCTTTCTCTATAGATCATTTTTATAAAGCTAATAAGTTTAGCTTTTGTTTCATTTGTTTGGTCTCGCGTCTTAGATTATAAATGCGATCATCATATCTTTCCCATAAATAACGGTACCACACCATTGCTGGGATTGTGTCCTCTTTAGGTTGAAGAGTGTCTCTTTGCATTAGAGCGAAGGCAAGGTCATCTCTCTTTCTTTGTAGACAATCTAAACATTTCTTTTTATAGATCATTCTAGAGTCCAAGGTGTGAAAGAGGTGTTATACCTTGATGGACTGGGAGAACCTAGACGTTCTATTAATGCTAAGACTTCGGTGAGAAGTTCTTGCATTTTATCTTTGTTTAGATTATTTAAATTTTGTTTTAGTTATGTTAATTCTTTAAAGAAAACATGACTATTTCCATGGTCATTTTTTTCTAGAATGTTTTCTAGGATGTTTTGACATTTTATTATTTCTCTATGTTTATGTTCATCATAGAGGAAATCAGTTTTTTGTTGTAGACTATCAACAACATTTTCTAACCTATTAAGGGTATTTTCGTAAATCTCTAAGGTTTGGTTGGAATAAGTGACGATGTCACTGTTTCCTATAGATGGGCCTAAGGCTTTATATGGACTATGTGCCATCATCGATGTGAAGTGGAACATAGGCATTGGGCCTTGGGTTTCCTATTCCTTTGAAACAAGAACTGTTGAGGCTCTACTGGTAGAGGTAGAGGGCCTATCAAATCCATTCTAGGTTCGTTACTTGTTTGCTCAATGGCTTCATCCGTTTTGATGGCATTCAATAACCTCTTCTTCGGACAATCCCGCTCCATATGTTTGCCATCACAAATAAAGCATTTGATTTTTTTAGAAGTACCTTTGTTTGTAGGGTTCTTCTTTTCTCCATTTTTGGAGTTCCAGTTCTCATTATTGGAATTTTGCTTCCAAGATTGGTCCTTCTTGTTACTCTTTATGCCCATTCTTGTCAATTTTTCATGGATTTAGGTGCTTTTGTCAGATTTTCTCTCAAAATCCATTAGCTATTTGGAGGTGTCAAGAGCGGTGGCTAGCGTCTTCACATCTCGCCGCCTTCATTCTTGTTGGGCCCATGGACAAAGTCCCGCCAGAAACGAAAATAACCAATACTCATCGGTCATATGGGAAATACTTAGCATCAAGGAAGTGAAAGATTGAATGTATTCACGGATGGATGGTTCCCTTATGATGCAACACCTGCAATTCCTTTCCTTCTAAGTAGTTGACATCCTCCGGAAAGAAGTGGCACTTTAATTCGTTTAAAAACTTCCCAAGTTTCCATCAACTCTTCTCTATCTTCGACATCACCCATTCTCCTTCTCCACCACAAAATAGTGTCATCAACAAGAAACATGGAAATGATACTAACCTTCACTTCTTTGTTTACTAGTTTTGAAGCTTTGAAGTATTGTTCTACTTGCCATAAAAATCTTTTTATCACCTTCGGATCACACACGTCATTGTATGCTTTTGGCGCGGTCACTTTGATCTTCATCATTGAAAGGACACCTTCTCCATTTAGAAAGGCTCGTTCGAGAATCACCATTGTCATCTGCATCCCCTCTAGTTCTAGTTGCATCTAGTCAAGGTTGTTGCTTATGTCCACTTTAAGCACAACAATTATACTATGAATGTCGTCCTGCAGTCCATGAATAGTCTCAAGGCTATATTGTTGGATGTCCACCATCTCTTTAATCCTTTTCTTCAAACTCTAGCATTCGTACAACCTTCTAGAACTTAGATTCGAGAGAGGTTAAATGAGATTTGGTTTCAAAGATTTCATCTTACCTTTGTTTAGGATAATTTCGAACATCGGTTTCGATGAAGCCATGGCTGAAACGAACCTGCTCTGTTACCAGTTGTCACACCTCTATATCAGGATAGAATGCAATCCTAAAGCTTTGACTTGTGGAAAGTAAGCTAGTAAGCCTTCTTTTCAAGGGGAGAACAAGCCAAATGGGAGAGAAATGAGCTCTGGCAGGAATGAGGTATTCTTTGCATGGATTTCAGATGAATACACCATGTTTACAATGCCTATTTATTGTGCTGAGTCTATCGTGAGAACTTTTTCCGCTCCCGCAGTCCATGCTTGCACATGCCACGCCTACGTGCCCGGCTAGTCACTTGGGCATGAGGGTCTAGGCTGCAGAGCAGTTTGTGTGCACTGATGCGCCCTTGCTGCTACTGCCTTGGCTGTTTCATGCCAAGTTCTTCTTTTTGATTCCTGTGAGGGTGTTGTTTACATTAGATGGTAATCTTGAGGGCTTGGGGCTGCTATACCACTTTGCGAAGCCTTTTCTGATGGCAACCCTGGTACCCCCATATTTGGCCCAGTTGTGCACGTATCCATCCATGCTACTTTCGACCACGTATCACTGGTTCTACTAAAGAGTATGGCAATGGTAGGAGAAGTGATGAAGAGATAAGACATCATGGAATAGTTAATTAAGGGCTAATGCATCTTCAATTGTTCATTTTTAAATACTCCATATATTCCATGTTATGGTCCCAGATCTGACACGATGATCTGTCCCCGGTAAGCTGAGTAATTGGATTGAGCTGATTCCTAATTACGGTTGGCTGCCCAAGTTCAGCCAGTGGTTCTTCACTTGTCTATGCATACATGGCTGCTATGGCTCCACAAAAATTCCAAATCAAGGCAGAGATGAGTTTTTTCTTCTTGTCACTGGCATCCATGGTCACTATTAAATTTCTACTCAGAGGAATAAGGCCTGTATGACCCAAGTCAAGACTCCACAGACCATAATCGACATCCTTCGACTAGGCAGCAGTGGAAAGGACTGCTTGACTGAGAACAGACACCCAAAAGGTATCGTTTGCAGTATTTGGAAGCAGTCTTTGTGCAGTAAATTGCCCAACACTACCCAGATTATTTATTTGGACAACATACAAAATATTTGCGACAACTCCCATATTAATTGGCACTATTGCAAACCTGCACCCAACACTAGGATGAATCCCTCTGAGCATGCCAACACAGATCTTGTAGGCTACATTACCCCCAACAAAAGGTGGATAGCTGCATACCCCATGTGCTTTTTCATTATGCACTGTCTCTGTTTTCAGCACTGGTTGCTGGCTATCGAGCAACAATTTTTGTTGCACTGCCACAGCTTTCAGCACCGGTTGCTGGTTGTCGAGCAACAATTTTTGTTGTACTACCACAGTTTTCAGCACTGGTTGCTGGTTGTGTAGCAGCAATTGTTGTTGCACTGCCACAATTTTCATTTGACAAAGAACAGATGCACAAGTTCTGTTCGCATCAACAGAAAAACAAATCCCCCATAAAAAAATTATCTATCAATCCCAGAATCCTCAAAAAAATCCCAACTCACATTTTAGACACAAAAACAGGAATTCTGTCCAAATTAGTTCTTTTCTTTGCTTCACAGAGCAGAAAACCACCAGGCCAAAAATTCGAGCAGCGTCGCTACTAGGGGTGGCATCAAGCCGAGCCGAGCCCGAACCTGCCTATGTTCGAGTCGAGCTTGATTTAAATATTTCGAGCCGAGCTTCGAGCCGAGCCTCGTCTCGAGCCTAAAATTGTTATCGAGCTCGAGCCCAACGAGTTCGAGCCGAGCTTCGAGCCGAGCTCGAGCCTCAACATACATTTCAAACTTTTCAAAAAATATATATCGAATAAAATGTATATAAAATTATGCATACATTTTATATAAAATTGGGCATAACTTATATATATAATATGTGTATAAGATTGGGCATAACCTCTACTTAAAATTGAGCATAATCTATATATATAATACTTGTATAAAATTCGGCATGACCTTTACTTAAAATTGGGCATAATAAATATACATAATACCTGCATAAACACTCCATAAAATTGTTTATACATTCCATAAACACTTCATGAAATTGTTTATACACTCCATAAAATAATCTAAACACTACATACATTGCATAACATTATAAATAAACTCCATACAATAATCAAACACAACAAAATTAAATAAAATATCACTATCAATTTACAATCACCCAAATAAAAACTATAAATTCTTTAAATAAAATCATATTACTATTACATACTTACTAGAAAATTACAAGAAATATTTTAAATCTTTCTTAGGAAAATTAAATGGACCTCTTATTGCCTTTTCTAAGGAAATAAATAAAAATTAATAATTAATCTAATATATTATTATACTTATCGATAAAATTTTAATCACATAAAATGTCAAACACAAAATTACTATGAAAATTTCCTCATGCTCAAAGTATTATATCATCAACTGTCAAATACTTATTCAAAATTTTTCTATATGGTTTTCTTAACCATCTTGGCAAGAAAATCTTACTTGAAAAATTATAGGATTTTTTAAAAAGAATTTATAATTAGAAAAATATTTTGAAAAAATACGAGGCACTAATGGTCCCTATATTTCTATTAAAAATGTTTTTTCAACATTTATTGAAAAAACTAGTCTCTAGAAACGTATTTCTACTAAAATATCTTTTCAATTTATTTAAGAGCCATGAGGAAGGGACAAAGAGTTTTTTTTTTTTCCTTGTTTATGATCTCGCACGTAGGGGTGGTTTTGAATAAATTATATATAAAATTATGCATACATTTTTCAGAAATATAATGATAGGGGAGGTTCAGGATTGAATTTCAATAATGGATTAAAATGCACCAATATTAATATATTTTACTCCAATTGTTGTCTAGCTTGTTTTGTAATTTTTGAATTTGGCCATAATTTATTATGGCCTCCTTAGTGCCCCTAGATAAAAAATTATATTCTAGGAAAAACTAAAAATATTTTTCCTATGATACATATTCCCAAAAAAACTTTAAATAAAATCTTATTACTATTAGTGACTTATTAGAAAATTATAGGAAATATTTTAAAATTTTCTTAGGAAAGTTAAATGGATTTTTCTATTGTCTCTTATAGGGAAATAAATAAAAATTAATAATCAATTTAATATATTATTATACTTATCGATAAATTTTTAATTAAATAAAATATCAAACACAAAATTGCAATGAAAATGATTTCATGCTAAAAGTAGTACAGCATCAACTGTTAAATACTTATTCAAAAATTTTCTATACAGTTTTCTACCCCATCTTGGTACAAAAAATCTTACTTTGAAAATTATATGATTTTTAATAAAAAATTTCAATTAGAAAAGTGTTTAAAAAAACATGAGACACTAATAGTTTATAGAAAATTATTTCTATAAAATTTATTTTTAATTTTTTCCAGAGGAAAAAGTTTTTATTTTATTTTATGATCTCGCACGTGCAAAATCGCACGTGCGAGATCATCTTCTCGCGAGGGAAGGGGCTTACGGCGCCGGGGAGGATTTATCGTCGGAGATGACGGCCACAACGGAGTCGGCGGCGACGGAATCGGCGGTGACGGAAGCGGCGGCGACGGAAACAGAGGCGACGGCGAGGAGAGGAAGAAATCGAACGGACGGACACAAAGGCGGCCGGCGAGCAGCTGCGACGGCGGTATAGACGCCGGAGAACAGCTACGACGGCGGTAGAGGCAGCGACAACAACCGATGGGAGGGGTCGGCGGTGACGAGGGGGGAAGAAAAAATTTTCCCCCCTCTCGCTCTCGCTCCCGCTCCCGCTCCCCCGCTCGCTCGCGATCCCATACCGATTCATGCCGATCTGACTCATTTTGAGCCGGCTCGCGAGCCAACGAACCGAACCTAGCTTCGGTCGAGCTCGGCTCGTTAAGGTAAACGAGCCGATTTCGGTGTTCGAGCTCGGCTCGAGCTCGAAAAATGACGAACCGAACCGAGCCGATACCGAGCCGAGCCGAGCCGGCTCGCGAACCGGCTCGGCCCTAGTCGCTACTGCTCAACCCCTTTTAGCCCAATCACCAACAACCCCCCCCCCCCCTTCCATGAAAGAATCATTTTGACATCCAAATCAAGGGCGTTTAAGAAACTTACCCCCAATCGAGGGCGTTTCAAAAACTTACCTGAAAATTTCGTCTTCCACTGTGGTTCCCCTTTCACCTATTTTCTCCTCGCCTTGCCGGCTGCCGGAATGACAAACCCCGAAGGCGAACAGCAACCCTCTGGGGCTTCTCTGCTTGGAGATTTTTCGAGACAGAGGTCTCTCTAATTTTTTTGCGTCTCCTGTGGAAGACCTATGGCGTCCCGTGAGAAGGGGGTTGTTGAATACCCATCTGATTTCGAAAAATCAGGGTCCCCACCGTCTGATTTTGGAATTTCTCAGTCCGATTTTGGATTTGTGTCCCCAATTTTGGATGTCTCCACCGCTGGAAAGACTTTGAATTTTTCTCGCCCTTGGCTTTGCTTCCAGTCCTAGACAACACCTACTGCCATTCGTTTTGTGCATATTTCGTGCTCGAAGATTGTGGAATTTTCTGGCCCTTGGCCTTTTTGCCCATACGAGACAGCATCTGGAGCGAGTTGTGGTCATATGACCTTTTCTGCGGTAGCGAGTTTCTCCCATGTAAAAATTTTAATGGAAGATGCATGCCATGCTGCTTCCTTTGTGCATATTGCTTCCACTAGATCACGCACGACAATCTATTTTTCTTGGGACGAATAATCGCTCATTGTGTTCCCGCTCTGATACCAGTTGTTATGGTCCCAGATCTGACACGACGATTCGTAGGGAGGAAGAAGAGAAAGATGAAAATCAAGCCAAAGGAAAGCTTGAAAACCCTAAGTTCTTTGAGGAGAACGCACACCCCTGAGCTCGTTGAGGAGAACTGAAAACCCTTGTTTACTCTAAATCAATACTTGCCTTTTTCTCATTACTCTTACCCCTTAAATAGGGTTCACCCTCACAAGGTTTAAGATAAAATATTATAAAAATACCCCTGTATATAAAATATTACAAAAATGCTCCTATGGCCTATTAATTATTTAACTGAAATAAAATAAATTAAATTAAAAATAATAATTAATTAGACTCTAAATAACTTAATAATGTTATTACAGGCATAACATTCCATCAGGATCTTAATAATTTAATGGGAACTAAAGGTGACTCACAAGTCTTCCTGTCTCCTTGTCGATGTAGTTACCAAAGATCAAGGTTCCACTGATGCAAACTAAATGGATCACAGAGTTCTAAATAGCATGAATCATTAAACTAATACATGTTTTAAGATTGACTAATGTCAATCAAAGAGATTAACATACAAATAATTGTAGAAAGGCCAAAGTTGATTTTAGTGAAGGAATGCTTCATCAGAATGACTGGTTATAATGAAATGAACATATAAATTTAGTCAATGAAATGAACATATAAATTTAGTCTACTGCCACTCTTGACCCTTCACATTCATTTCCATGGCAAATTTTCAGCGACATGATTCTTCTTCTTCTGTTTCTTCTTCCACGCTAGGTCTTTCTTCAAGTTTGACTCCAAAAAGAGAAGTTTATACTGTCTGACTGAATTCTTTGGTACTCAATCACAATGGTTGTACCATATGTAATTCAAATGGGCAGATTATTTACAAGGTAGATTACTGACAGAGTTTTTTTAATATTTGAAAGGCACCCTTGTGCGTGCATAAGGCTCTTCCAAGCGTGCGTCTCATCCTCTTCATTTCTCTTCCTTCTTCATTTTCTTTTAGTCCCACACTGCTAAAGCAATGGGGACCTTTCTCTTTAAGAGTGTGTGAGAGGTAGCTATGAGAGAAAAGTAAGCGTGTGCACGAGGTGCCTATGGTCTCACATGTGTTGGGGTGGGTTCGAGTGTTAGACAGATGAGTGTTTTTATGTGATCGGATTGAGGGATGGATGCCGTCACATATCCAAACCATCAGATAATGAGGTTATAGATTTGAACTATCGGATCATGAGTTTTATAGATCTAAACTGCACATCAAATGGTTAACGATCCAGGGGTGAATTTTCACGTAAGGGTATTACAGACCTTTGACAGTGGCATCACTGATATGAATCATTAGATTAATTGGTTATAGATACGGACGATCAAAGGGTGGATTTTCACGAAGGGGAAGGGGTAGAAAGCTGTATAAATAGAGCCGCGAAATGTGAGAGAGAAATAGAAAAAAATTCAGAGCTCTTAAAAGTGTTATGAACTATCGGATCATGTTTTTGATAAAGTATCATCTCTAAGAGGGTAGAAAGGTCTGTATCATCATGTAGGAGTTGAATATCTTTCGAATATAGTGAATACCTGCTTGTGCTAGAGAGAGGTTTTATTTATTTATTTTTTGTTTGTTTGGTGATCATTGAAAGGAATAAACAAACTTAGGTTTCATTATTATAAATATCTTATATTTTTGTCTCTTCTTCACTCTTTATAGGGTGAAGGATATACTTATAATTTATGTATTCTTCATGTCTATAAATAAAGGCTACAGGAGAGGGTTTGGATATAATCCATTACCCTAATTCTCTCCCGTTCTGCTCTCCTCTATGTGACCTATGCTCTCCCTTTCTCTCTCAACCATCCTCACTTCTCTCCTCCTTCTCTTCTCCTCTTCTCTTCTCTTCTCCTTTTTTCTTCTCTCCAATACTTGTTGAAGATCTTGGTAGTATGGAATCCTGAAATCAACATGGTATGAGAACAATGATTTCAGGATTCCAAATATCTTTTTACTCAGATCATGATTCGTGAAGGAACCGTTTAGCATGGAGCAGTTTCATGACAAAGACAAGTTTTTTTTTGTTCTTGTTCTTGGATCTAAAGCGGTATTACAGCTGGTTATTGTTGCTAATCTGCATCTTTTGATGATGCCTTGCCGCCGCTAATCTGCATCTTTTAATGATGTTTTGCTGCTGATAATTTACTGCTCATTCATAATCCTGAATTCATTTGCTGACCTGGCCTGGCGTTTGATCATAATCTCGCTCATAATTCTAATGTTTGCTTGGTATACTTGTTGCTAATCTGCTAAGTTAAGTGATTGAAGAGCAGTAGTCTCTGAGATCCTACGTTGCTAGTAATTGGTAAGATGATATAATCCTACGTTGATAGTCTCTGAGATCCTATTGCTAATCCCCAGCACGTAGTTGCTGCTCAGAAGCCTCTCTTGTTTGAGTTGCTGGATAGGGTTTCTGGAACCAACACACGTGTTTTTTCAGAACATTGATTTACTGCTACCATCTCTTAGACGTATGCTTCAGAGGAAGGAGAAGCTGATTCCATGCCTGGCTTTTAGTAAGTTGATGCAAGGGATTCGACTTCTGGTGCAAGAGCTGATTCTTCACAACAGCTTCGGTTCACCCCAGAATTTTTGGCGTGAAATGCTTTAGTCACTGCAAGAAAACTTTGAGACGTGCGCTATAGAGAATCGGAGAATGAAAATAGAAACTCGGAGACTATTGCTGGACGTAGTTTGTTGTTATCATGTTTCCATTATCCGGGAGAGTTTCCTCCAAAATCTGTTCCAGCCCCCAGCAAATCATATTTCTAAGTCATTGCTGCTATTGAAGGATGGTTTACAAACTCGTCTCCAGATCTAATCTATTTTCTGGTCTGAGTCATTGATTAGCAGCAGTTTTTTTCGTTTTCGTTGCTGTTTAGACTTCTCCATATTGGGCTGGATTAATTCTGGATTAACGCTTCATTGGCTTCAGCAGATTGTTATCATGACACTATTTATCCAGCTGGTGGCTTACAATTCTAGTTGCTGCTTGCACTGCTCGGCTTTGGTATCTTGACGTGGGATCGTCAATTAATTCCACTCAGCTTGCTAACTAAAGAGGCGTTGGATATCTTGCACTTCTATTAGCTAAGAAGACCAATTCTATTTTTGGAATAATTGCAGCACCTCTCAGTTCAAATTATCGTTTTCTTCTTTTAGACTTGGTCAAGAAGGAAAATGTCAGCAATCCTGTTCTTTTCAATATGCACAAGAAAATTACAGAGGGGGACATGGACTCCAGATGGACAATTCAAAACTCTCTTATTAATTACCACTCGCGATTATATATCCTATACACTTCGGATTTGGTTTCAGCCATCATCTCTGCTTACCATGACAACACTCATGAAGGCATCCAGAAAACATTACATAACATTCGAGCGGATTTCTATTGGCAGAGTATGAAAACCTCCATTGCAGTATATGTAACATCTTGTCCGGTGTGTCAATGTAACAAAGCCGAACATTTAAGTCCCGCGGGTCTTCTGCAACATTTGGCACTTCCTACACAGGTGTGGACCGATATTTTTATGGACTTCTTTGAAAGTCTTCCACTATCTTCTAGCAAGTCGATATTATTTGTAGTGGTGGAGGATCGATTATCCAAGTATGCTCACTTTATTCCCATGGCTCACCCATATACAACATCCAGCGTGGCGCATATATTTCTCGAGCATATTGTTCGTTTACATAGTATTCCAGAATCGATTGTTAGTGATTGTGATGCGGTCTTTACTAGCACTTTTTGGCGTGAACGGTTTCGTCTATGCGGTACCAAGTTGAAGTCTTCATCATCATATCATCCTCAAATAGATGGACAAACAGAGGTTGTTAACTGCACTGTGGAAATGTATCTCCGATGTCTAGTGGGCGATCGTCCTAAAAACTAGGTGCAATGGCTACCGTGGGTGGAATATTGTTACAAAACCTTCTTCAACGCCGCTTTACAGTCTACTCCCTTCAGCGTTCTATATGGCAGAAATCCTCGTCGAATTCTCTCGTATACTCTGAGCTCCACCCGCGTGGACTCTATTGATCAAACACTCATTGAACGGGACCAGGTGCTATGGAATATTTCAGATCACCTCCGCAAAGCACAAGTTTGTATGAAGGACTTCTACGACAAGGGACACCAAGATATCGCATACAAGGAAGGTGACTATGTCTGGTTACGACTCCATCCTTGCCGTCAACACTCACTAGCGGGCCAACAACGTCATAAACTTTCCCCAAAGTACTTTGTGCATTTCTCTATTATTCGACGCATCGGGCCAGTCGCCTTTCAATTGCAACTTCCCGCAACGGCTAAACTTCATGATGTGTTCCATGTTTCCTTACTTAAACCCTTTAAGGGTCCACCTCCTTTGGCAATTCCGTCTCTTCCTCCGATGGACAATGGACGGTTATTCTTACTCTAGCTACGGTATTGCAGGCCCGTCATATTAATGACCATTGGGAGATTCGAATCCAGTGGAAGGACACCGAAAAAGAAGATGCGACATGGGAGCAGCTATCCAACTTCCAACAGGTCTACCCATCTTACAAGATTGAGGACAATCTCTTTCTCCATGGGGGGGTTGCCGATGTTAAGGACTCAATAGCACACCGAGTCACCCAAAGGAGGCGACAATGACTCACTGAGTTAATTACTTTTAAATTTCATATTTTATATTTCTTGAACTATATTTTTCATTAATTATGTAATGATCAAGGACGCAGGGGCAGAATTGACAATTTAAGCCCTAAAACTCTAATGAATCAAATCCTATTTAGAGGGTAGAGAAATAGAAGAAATGCAAGTATTGAATTAGGTTAAACATGGTTTGGAGTTCTCCTTGACGAGCTCAAGGGTTAGGAAGTCTCCTTGACGAGCTCCAGGTATGGTTCTCTCTTAAATTTGGGTCTAGTCTTTCTCTCTTTGAATTCTGGTTTGCATTGATATTATCCAAGCCAAGGGAAAGGAATTGAACTACTGTTTCCTAGTTCAAATTGTCCCCTACGTTCACAACAGCAGGAGGGAGTGGTTCTCCTTCATTCTGAGCAAGAAATTGGGGTTCCACAAGCACCAACCCGAGTAGCGCATCTAAAAGAGGTATCTTTAGCCTCTAACAGAGCAAGGTAGGGTGAGGAAGTCCTAATTTCTTCTACGTGAATAGCAGCAACCTTCCAAGAGGGTCCCTACCCTCTTAGACGTGAGTAGCAAAAGGGGTAAACCCCTTCCTGGCCGAGAACAGCAAGCGAGTTCATCCCTTATCCGAGAAGGTTAAGAAAAGGAAACTCCTTTTCAATCTTACCGAGAACAGCTAAGGCAAGGAGGCTCCTTTCATCCTTATCGAGAGCAACAACTCGGTTACAATGCTGGATCACAAATCCCACACCGATTTACTCGATCCATGGCTAGGGACCATAACACAAGAGGGTATGTTATGTTTGTGGAAAATTGGGTTACTTTGCTAAATATTGTAGACACATGAAAAATAAAGGGCAAGGTGATAGTACGACTCCTCTGGCAAACAAGATAAACATAACTACCTTGACTAGAATTAATGACAGGTTAGTAAGAACTAACTTCGAAATAAATATGACATTTAATCCAATCGATTGGTGGATTGATACAAGAAAAATTGCCAATATTTTTTCTGATTTTTTTTCTTTTTCTTCCTACTAGAAGTCAAAGGGATAACTATGATAATGGGCAATTCTAGTGTTATTGAAGTGATCGATGAAGGATAAGTAGAATTGAAATTCACATCAAGGAAAAATCTCACTTTGGAGTAGCTAAAAGGACAAGGAGAACAATTTTAAGTGGTCTTCCCAACAGTATGTGGGGGAGAAGCTTTACTTTTAGTGCATAAAACACTTAATTATATTCCATATGAGGACACTCAAAAAATGGTAAATGAGATTTTATAGGGTAGTCAACCTAGTCTTAAATATTTTAAAGTATGGGATGCCTTACTAAAAGATAAAATTAAGCTTAACAAGATGAAAAAGTTGAGTCTTAAGATTTACGATGCAACTTTCATAGGATATGCAAAAAATAGCAATGCATATCGACTTTTAGTAGTACATTTAGATTTACCTGAAATTTTTGTAAATACTATTAAAGAATCCGATGATGTTGTCTTTCCTATGAAAGAAAAGAGAAAATTAAAAGTAGAAGAAACTTCTAGATATCATGATGAGGATACTTAAATAGTGCCACAAACTAAACTTAGGCAGAGTAAGAGACCTAGGATAGAAAAGAACCTAAGAGATGATTTTTACTCATTCCTCATAGAGGATGATCCATTGACTATTACCAAAGCGATTAAATCTTGTGACACATTCTTGAGTGAGGAAGCAGTAAGAAGTGAAACAGATTTCATTCTTTTACACCATCCATGGGTGCTGAAATAATGTCTCAATAATAAACTCGACACGAAGGATGGAGATGCAGAATAGCATCGACATGAAGCTCGCTGCCCGTTTTGGAGACCTTGACAATTATTGAGCGAAGCTAACAGGTAAAAGTTTGAAAATAAAAATTGACCCTTTACTTGAAAAATCAAAAGCTATAGTTTGAATAAAATAATGACAAAGAAAAAAATATTTAGAATTCTAAAAAGAAATCATAACTACGAGTCCTGAAAGTCAATGCTATGATACCATGCTGATTTTCAGAACTCCATGGATTTTGCTCGTGGAGGAAAAAAGAAAGACACTCATTGAGAGAAAACAAGAGGAAGAAAGGTTATGGACTTTATCCAAACCCTCCCCCATAAGGTATATTTATAGGTATCAAAACTACCAATATTATAAGTATACCCTTCACCCTTATAAGACTGAAGAAGAGACATAGAACGTCAACTAATTACATTAGTGCCACCCTAATTACATCATATATTCCAACACCACCCTCAAGCTGGGAGGTAATGGTAGTGATCCAGCTTGAACCAAATAACATAAATGTAGTAATTATCTCCTCCATCACGGTGTCCCAAGGATAAGTACGAAACTGGATACAAACTCTCAAAAGGTAAAAATGGGTGATAAAACATAAGTCGAAACCAAACTCGAAGGATTTCGAACGAATATAGTGAAAATAAACACTAAAGTGGGCAATGATTGCCATTCACAAGACGAAGATAAAGGAACCATGGGTACCAATAAAAAGTCTCAACAAACTTAAAACACCCATATAAATAAAAAGGACCAACCAAAGTAATGCTCCAACAGGGTTGGCCAAGAGAGGTAAGTGAGAGTCAAATAAAAGGATGGTAGGAGGAAGATTGACAAATAACCAATGGTTAATGGGTAATGAGGAAGATATGATGCTAAGGCCACCATGTGATTTAATTTTTAAATAAATTCAAAATTTGCATCAAATGAACCTAATCTAATAACAGTCAGCAAATAATGAACCCAAGGCAAGCAATCGAGGAGTTCTTCTTCAGAAATAACGTCTCAATCCAATAGACACAATAGTAGCAACGGAAATGGGCCAATGCCCAAATAACATGCATCATATGTGCAGTTGTATAATAGTGGATAACCGGTAAATAATAGAAATCCTTAAGAGTAATAAGGACACATGAAATAGTTCACAACGAGTATCTGCACCAAATAATATGTTGACCAGAATATGTTGTGAATACCTCAAAATAATAATCCAGTTGCAGACAAAGAACTGTGTTGCACCGAGTCAAATAGTAGACCAATATAGCCGAGTCGTGACAGAAATATGTATAAACCTTCGACACATATACGGAGGTACAAAATAAGTGGCCCGAGTCAGGTTGACCTGGGTCGAGTTGACCTGGACAGGTTGAGCTGAGTTGGTCCGAGTTAACGTGGCAGAACATAAGAGAGCAATGCTTGGGTTGCTGGGTTAACTCAGCCAGGTCCGGTTGGGCAGGAACAGGCATGGGCCAACGTTGATTAATTGAGGTTTCCTAACTTAGGAAACAAGAAATTGACAGTTGGCGATCGAACAGAGCGGGACAACAACACAGCCGAGAAATCAATAACTTCTTAAATAAATCACCGACTGATCAAAAAGAGATAAATCGAGAAATTTCTGAAACCAGTTGTTTCTGAGGCAGAGACGTTTTGGGATGATCAGCAACGCAGTGACAGAATGAAATCCCATCAATTCAGCAATTGGCCGAGATAGTTTTGGCTTGCCAGTGGAGGAGCAGTCCAGCCAGAGAAGAAAGACACGATTTGTTGAGATATTTATATCGGGCCAGTCCTTGTATAAGATCCATATGGTTGCTTTCCTAAGAGGTTAGAGCCTTTTAGCGCACTGGTTTCAACATGTTATCAGAGCAGGTTGGTTCGGAGTTCGAATCCCTCTCCCATTGTGTTTCCACGGTTGTACCAGTACGCTTTCTACGGTCCTCGAATTTCCACTGGTTTCCTCGTGCAGGGGAGTGTTGAGATATTTATATCGGGCCAATCCTTGTATAAGATCTGTACGGTTGCTTTCCTAAAAGGTTCGAGTCTTTTAGCGCACTGGTTTCAACACGATTCTTCATAAACCAAGAGAGCATCTTTGGATGGCAGCAGCGGAAAATTTTTGACAACAGCAACAGTGCTACATGATAGGCTGTATTCTGAGCAAGTTATGGAAGCTGTAATCTTCACTTTCTTGGATTATCGGAGACCAGAGACAGCAACCCAACCAATTATTTCCCAAAGATAATAAATCATGGATATTTGCCAAAGTTTTTTGTAGGGGAAATAATCCTGTGAACTGAAGATCTTCGACAGACCGAAAAAATCCATCAAACAGAGTCAGCCAGTAGAAAGATACCAATCAGCCAGCAATAATCTTTCAGTAATGGAAAACCTTTCGAAGATCACCAGTGTTGATTCAGGCAGTTTGGCAGAGTAATTACTTCTAGAGATTAATTCGGATAGTTCTTTGAGACGTTCAAACGGCAAAGTTCATCCTCCTCCATAACCAGAGTCCTCTTCTCTGGCGATGCATATGGTGTATCTTTTTCTGTTCCAGTCGGAGGTTCTCCACGCAATCAAAAACTCTCGACGGAGAAAACTCCCGCTCACCGAGCGAGATCAATAATGACCAAAAATGCACACCGGTGTTTCTTCATGGCAGTAGAAATGCATTATACTCCGAGATACAATCTGTTGTTATACCCTTGGATGGAGACCAAAACTCGTTGAATTACTGTTGACTGCTTGGAAGGAAGACAGAGCTTTCAAACATATATGGATGCCTTTACTTCAACTTAATATGAAGAGATCCAAACAACAACGGAAATTTTTTTGGATGCTGGCTGATTGCTGGAGTAGAGATACCAGATCACTGAGCAAACGAAATCATAAGTACACTGATGTTCGGAGTCTCGGGCTGGATGCGCGGTGCTGCAGAATTCATTTCCCATCTCTATGAAGTAGGTGCTCAACTGAATGAGATACCTAGATATGAGTGTTGTATTAACTTAATGATATTGAGGTTATTATAACAGGGTATAGAGATGCAATATGTCCTTGGTAATATCACCGATGTGAGTGTGACTGTGGGGGCTCACTCTAATAGAGAATTGAGGCTTATTGTCTAAAAAGGCACTCACATGTGTTGTTATGGTCTCTGACCATGGACCGAGTGACTCTACAGAGGGAGAGGTCTTCGTCCAGCTCAGGTCTAGCACCAGAGTGCTGTTGACGTCCTAGCCTTCCTATGATTCTGATTTCTGGGTGAAGAACGTGAGGGAAGTGGGAAATATGTGTGTTCGGAATAGATTGAAGGGTAGAAGATAACTGGCTCTGAGGGAGACCGTAACCTGGTTCGTCGGAGGAGAACCTGCCCTATTTCTGTTTTCAATTTCGTTCCCCTTTTTCATTCATTTAAGCTCCCCCTTAAGCTGCTTGTTGAGGGCCCAATACGTTTTTTTACAAAAGTGCCATTAATGCTTACACGCTCAATGAGCTGAATTCATTCAGACATAAGTCCTAAGTAGATGCTGAAATAAATCAAACACATTGAAATAAATCAAACACAAAACACAAGTCCTAATTAATTGAGTGATCTACATCGCCCTTCAATCGCGTCACCTTTGAATGACTCGTTCGGCTATCGACTCTATAACATCACTCCCCCCTTGGGAACAGAGCTTGTCCTCAAGCTCAAATGAAGGGTAAATGTGCTGGAACACCTGTAATTCTTCCCAAGTGGCCTCTGTCGGATCAGTATGTTACCACTGAACCAAAATCTAGGTACTGTCCTTGATCTGCCTAATCTGCAGAATTCTGATCGGAGTGAGAGAGACCTTACCGTCTTCTATCGGTGGCAGTGCAGGGATGGACTGAGGTGCTGGTCCCCTGAGTGGCTTGAGCAGGGAAACATGGAAAATATCATGGAGTTGAGACTCTGGGGGCAGTTGGAGCTGATAGGCAACGTGTCCCACTCGCTGCAGACTTCTGAAGGGCCCAAAGTACTTGGGGGAAAGCTTGTGGTGCGTACCGACAAGGGTGTTGGAGATATGGCTGGAGGCGGAGCCAGACAAAGTCGTCTGGACTGTAATGCACATCCCTGTGGTGCTGATCATACTGGAGCTTCATGCGGGCCTGAGCTTTCCGGAGCCGATCGAGGGCATTTGCTAACAACTGATTTCTACTCTGTAGGGCGTGGTCAACTGCGTCCACGCAGGTGGACCCTTCTGTATATGAGAGCAAACGGGGTGGGTCCCTGCCATAGAGAATTTTGAAGGGTGTCTCTTGCAAGGCTGTATGAAATGATGTGTTGTAGCAATACTCGGCCCAACTACTGCAATGAACCCATTTCTTGGGGCGGTCACCCACATGGCATAGTAAGTACATCTCGATGGTTTTGTCACTACTTCTGTTTGACTATCTGTTTGAGGGTGGTACGCCGAAGAATATTTGAGTGTCGTGCCGCATAATCGGAAGAGTTCCTTCTAGAAGTGACGGTAAAGATCACATCCCGATCATTGACGATGGACTCAGGAATGCAATGGAGATGGACAATGTTGTCAAAAAAAATTTGGGCGACTGTGGCTGTTGTATACGGATGGGCCTTGGGAATGAAGTGGGCATACTTGGAAAGGTGATCAACCACAAAAAAAAGGACGGATTTCCCCCCTGCTCTCGGAAGGCCTTCAATAAAGTCCATAGAGAGGTCTGACCATACTTGAGTGGGAAGGGCGAGGGGCTGAAGCACCCCAGTCGGAGACAAATGATCAGCCTTGTTGCGCCAGTAGACCAGGCAGGCAACAACATATTCTGCAACGTGAGACTTCAACCCAGACCAATAAAAATCGGTGCGTACCCGCTGTAAGGTTTTTTTGAGCCCCTCATGTGTGCTGTCATGGTAAGCTGATAAAATTTTTCAGCACCAAGGAAGATGAAGGTAGGAGGTAGATTCACCGTTTGTACATGATGAGCTGATCCAGTATGGACCAGTGATGCGCCATTTGGCATGCTATAATCAGGTTTGTGTTCTACGGTAAAATCGAATCCCATGAGCTTGATTATCCAGTGTTGTTGGGGTGGGGGTGGATATGTGTTGGTCCAACAAGAGCTTGAGACTAGAGTGATCGGTACAGATGAGAAAAAAGCAGCCCCACACATATGGTCTCCAGTGCCGCACGACCTTCGCTAACCCAATTAAGCTGGCAATTGTGATGGTGGAGGGTGAGCTGATGGCTGAAGTATGTAATGGGGTGATGGGATTGATGAAGAACTTCCCCGATTCCACTGCTAGAGGCATCACATTCCATCACAAAGACGTCTTCAAAATTTGGCAGTTGCAGTACCAGTGTTGAAGCTTGCTTGAGCACGTTGAATGAGTTCTCTGTTGTATCTGTCCAAAGGAAGACGTTACGGTGCAGCAGGTTCGATAAGGGCACTGCGAGGTGTGCATAATTCTAGATGAACTTTCTGTAATACCCTGGTAACCCCAGAAACCCTCATAAGGCAGCAACATTGTGGGGTGGTGGCCACTACAATATCACCTCTATTTTTGTGGGATCCATAGTTACTTCGGATGCTGTAATCACATGTCCCAAATATGCCACATGTGGCTGATCAAAGGAGCACTTGGAGAGCTTCAAATATAAGTGATGAGTCCGAAGGAGGCTGAAGACCCGACATAGGTCTTGGAGGTGTTGCACTCAACTCTTGCTGAAAATCAGGATATTGTCAAAGAAAACAAGGACAAATTTTCTGAGAAAGGGGCGAAATACCTCATTCATTAATGCCTGAAATGTAGAGGGCGCGTTGGACAGGCCGAACGGCATGACAATGAACTCGAAATGGCGATGGTGAGTGCGGAGGGCTGTTTTCTCTATGTCCGGAGGATGCATGCGGACATGATGATAGCCAGACAGACTTGTTGACCCCATAGCTTGGCACTTTGTCTCCATTGGCAACGGACACTGAAGCGGTTGGTTGGGATTGCACCTAGAGTTGTAAATACTTGGCGGCGGTGACGCTGATGAAATTGTGCGTGCTGCCTGAGTCCACTAGACCTACTAGTGGCTGGTTGCCAACCAAAGCACAGACCTGCATTGTTGTTGTGGTTTGAATGCCTGTGAATGCGTGTAAGGATACAGCCGGTTCCTCCGTATCAATATGTTCAATCGGGTGTTCTTCTTGTTCGTCCTCTTCCATTTCTATCTAAAGTCTCTTGCAGTTGTGCCCGAATATATAGTGTTCATCACAATTAAAGCATAACCCCTTTTCTTTCTGGGCTTCCATTTCGGCTCTGGATAATTTTTTTGTGACTGGGAGGGTTGCGGGAGAGGGTTTTGCGGTGGAAGGAGGAGGGTTGTAAGCATTGCTGCACCATTGGGAGGTTGTGGAGCACCCTCCCGAGTTAGGTTTCCCGGTTGGCCACATTGGTTTTCTGTTTTGAAACTTGGTTTTGGCCTCCAGTGCTCTAGTTAAATTCATAGCTCGTGTCAAATCTGAGGGGGCAAGGAGCTCTACTTCCAACCTCAGGGCCTCATTTAACCCGATTGTGAAGAAGCTAACATGCTGATCCACTCGAATGATGTTGCTAGCTCAGGCTAACCTCTCCTAAAATAATTTCTAGTATTCGGTGACACTGCCGGTCTGTTTTAAGAGAATGAGATTACCCAGCGGGTTGGTGTGGTGGGTGGCCCAAACCGAATGGTGCATAATTCTTTAAAGTCTTCCCTACCCATGCCCGGATGTTCCTTTTCGAGTTGGTGGCCCCACAGTTGCGCTTCACCGAGCATGTGGAAGGCGGCCAACCCAACTCTGTCTACTGCAGCAGTACGTTGGTGGGAAAAAAAATTTCACATATGTACAACCAACTTAAAGGGTCCTCTGACCCATCATAAATGGGAAATTCCATTTTAGTGTACCTGGGAATGGTGCCATTGCTCGGGCCAGTATGCTTTGGACGTCCTCCATTCGGACTGAAATGTCCCCCCTGTGCATGGTGTTCTATGTATCCCCCATTTGGAGTGGGTGTCCTTCGGATCAGGGTTGTGAGCTCTTCCATTTGTTGAGAGAACGCCTGAGAAACTGAGGAGATCTTGCTGTCCAACAGGGATGCCAAGTGATCCTCTGCTTTTCCTGCCTGGCCTGCATCTCTTCCCTGAACGTTTCAAACCTTACTTCTTGGCTTGACTTCTCTCCCATATTTCCTCGCTCTGATACCAATGTGTTATGGTCTCTGACCATGGATCGAGTGACTCTACGGAGGGAGAGGTCTGCGTCCAGCTCAAGTCCAGCACCAGAGTGCTGTTGATGTCCTGGCCTTCCTATGATTCTGAATTTTGGGTGAAGAACGTGAGGGAAGTGGGAAAGATGTGTATTCGGAATAAATTGAAGGGTAGAAGATAACCGGCTCTGAGGGAGACCGTAACTTGGTTCGTCGGAGGAGAACCTGCCCTGTTTCTATTTTCAATTTTGTTTCCCTTTTCCATTCATTTAAGATCCCTCTTAAGCTGCTCGTTGAGGGCCCAATACGTTTTTTTTACAAAAGTGCAATTAAGGCTTACACGCTCAATGAGCTGAATTATTCATTCAAACATAAGTCCTAAGTAGATGCTGAAATAAATCAAACACAAAACACAAGTCCTAATTAATTGAGTGATCAACGTCGCCCTTCAACCTCGTCGCCTTTGAATGACTCATTCGGCTATCGAGTCTATAACATGTGGATGGCCATAACGCACTATCCCGATGAAACTCACATGCAAGACTAACACTTAGTTGTTCGATATTCTCAAAGCCTATATATAAAATTGAAGTTCAAGATTTGTTCATTTAGGACTGATGTGGGTGTCGAAATTCCAACTAGATGAAGGTTAAAGTTTGAAAGACACCTATCATCAAAAGCTATAGTGCACTGATTACACGAACCTTGTCTTTTCTAATCATATGTCAGTTTTCAATTTTTAAAAAATGGTGGGAGTTACCAGATTTTAAAAAATTTTTAAAGACAATCTTGCACACACTCAAGAGGCTTGTGCATGCCTCTCCTTCTCTTTATTTATCTTCGTTCATTTTCTTTTAGTCCCACATTGCTAAAACTATGGGACTATTGAAGAATAGATATAAAAAAGTCTTACTTGATTCTCACAAAAGTGCCTAAGTTAAAGGTGTTTTAGTTGAATTTTTATTTTTGTTCAATTGTTCAATTTTTCTAAGACTTATCTTTAAGTATTTCACTTTGGGTGTAATTGGGGCAAAGATAGTTAATTTGTAATCTAATTCTACTTGTTTTATCTATTATAAATAGAGGCCCATTATACTCGAATTACAACAAGTTAATGAATTATTTCTCTTTTTCAGTAATTCAACAAGGTATTATAGTGGGTTATATGAATTGACTTGGTCAACCTGTTGAGATAATGTGATCATAATTATGATCAATCGTCTCTAATAGTTTAGGTTCATATTCTATTTGTTTTCTTCCTTTTCCTATTCCTATACCTGTAGTTTCCTTAGCACTCACTGTTACGGCCCCAGATCTAACACAGTGACTCGTAGGGAAGAAGAAGAGAAGAGAAGAATCAAGTCAAAGGGAAGCTTCAAAACCCTAGGTTCATTGAGGAGACCGCACACCCTCGAGCTCGTTTTGGAGAACTCAAAAGCTTTTGTTTAACCTAAATTCATACTTGTTTCTTTTCCATTCCTTACACCCCTAAATAGGGATCACGTCAACAAGGTTCAAGAGAAAATTACAGATTTGCCCCTCCACAACATTTACAGTTAATAAACTTAATGACTAAGTAATTGACTTAACTTACTAACTAAGTAACTTAAAAACTAAGTAACTTAATGATTAAATAACTGACTCAGCCAAAGTAATTGACTCAACTATGGCGTCTCTGCATGACTCGGCCAGCTATTGAGTTCATAACATTACACCCCTCCTGGAAAAATAGCTTGTCCTCAAGCTCAAAGGTATGGATGCATGCCAAAACGTCGCCACATCTCCCCAAGTAGCATCTATGGCATCCATGTCAGCCCACTGGACGACACAAGTGGTGTAAGAACTACAATGTAACACCCCGGACGAAGAGATTGTGGAATCCAAAACCCTCCACTAGTTCCCCTTGTTGGCAGAAAGTTTCCTTTGAAAATTAATAATTTTTTTTACCTAATCCAACACTACTAGCATCACTCGCGCCAGCAACCCACCATACGTTCAAGCAACCAAACAACAGCTTGAACTATCACTTGTACCCGACTTGGTGATTTGGCCATTACAAGTCCTTCTACAAACTCATAAGCTAGATAGCTCTGGTCTCGGTCTGGGTCTGTGTCTTTAATGTATCCTACTTTCTGAATCCAACTATAACAGAGGGCAATTGAAAGTGAAGCATTTAGACATTGGTGGTCCCTTGAAATCCAAGTTGCCGACCATTAAGCAAGTCCATGTCCCAAGGGGGAGTTACTTGTAAAGGCACACCTAATTGAGCAGCCTTGTTCTCAGTTACTATCAGTGCTTCTTTTGGATGGAAAAAGATAAATGCGGCCACTCCATCCTATAATATTCTAGCATGCTCTTCAACAATTTCACCAAGAGTATGGCCTAGTATTTCCATATGGTAATATCCCAAGGAAGATATTCCACAGACAATTGGTCTCTTCCCCACATTAGTTGCATCCATTTTTCCTCCTAAACCTACCTCCAAAATGGTAACAGCCACCTGTGCTGCTGCAATTGTCTTGAGCTCCAGTGATGTGTTGGAAGATAGAGCCCAAACCCACACGACCAAGGAAGGCCCACATATCCAAGTGTATTAGAAGATAGGCTCAAGCCCATAAGACAAGGAAGACCCATGCATCCAAGAAATATAGAAGATGGGCTCAAAGCCCATAGATCAAAGAGAAGGCCCATAGGCCCATATACAATTATGGCAAGATGGTAAATAAAGAGTCACTTCATAGAGATGACATTAATATAATTAAGTTAAAGTTCCAGGGTTAAAACACTATACCTAAGTTCAGGGGTATTATTGTAAGACACTAGTTTTATAAATTTATAAATAGAGCTTCAGGGGGAGAGTTAGGATTCCGACTATGGTTGTTTTGTTTTCGGGTTCATTCTCCCTAGTTTTTTGTTTCCATAGTTGCTAGAATTCGGTTTGATTTTGTTAATTGTTTTTTTCCACTCTAGCTAGTCCATGATTTTTCTTTTTTTTCTTAGCATCGTTGAAGTATAGTTTGCTTCGTTCAACCCCATATTCCTCAGCAATCCTATTATTCAGTCTCGCGCCATTAGTAGCAGCCAACGGAACAAGCAGATGTTGCTGCTCTTCAGACTGCTGTCCAAAGTTGCCATTAATCTCGTATCTCCTTGATCACTGCCGCAAATATCATCCCAGATCAGAATTCCAAGAAAAGCACACTATATATCCTCACCCAGCCAAGAAAACACTCTCACTCACTGTCTCTTCGGAAACTCCTCTGGCTGGCATACGTCGTACTGATCTTCTAGCTGGCATCCTTGTTGATCCAGCACCTCATCCTTCGTTGGTTGTCATCTCTGTTCGGAAAGATCATGAAACTATTTTCGGAAGGTTCACATTGCTTCTCTGTTATGCGGTAGTTTTTTTGCTCTAATTCTGATCGTTAATCCAGAAAATAATTCCATGTTATCGTCCTGCTGCTTGGTATCTTCAATTATCTGTATTATTATTGCTGTTCTGAACTGGTAATATTTGATATATTGAAGTCTCCAATTTATATCAAGAAACTCATTCTAATCAAGACGTGTAAGACAAAATTATTTCCTAATTGCTACTGGCGCTTGTTGTCGTAAGCGAGGAAGATATATTTTTGGAAGGTCTATTCCAGAGTGAAGTTTTTTCCGACAAGTCCTCTGTCCGGAATCTTTCTTTCTGGAAAGTTGCCTTCCTTGACGCTCTTCATCTGTGAGTGTATTGAAAACGCTCTTCATCGTGTTGGATTGCTTGATAGTGTTCTCTATCGTCAACACTCGCCACTGATGGTTCTCCCTTTCGCAAAGAGCTGTTGACGCCGTAAGCTTTACTTGATGCTCCCTTTGTCTCTCCACTATTCCTAACTTTAGGCATCGACCTTCATTCTCCCTGTTTCATCGCCGGTTATTCGGGAGCTAGCGCCTCTGGATGATTATGCTATCACGAGCAGTTTGGTGCTGTTGCCGAAGAAGATGACTGCCACTCTATTCAGAGCAGCGCGGGGAAGACGACCCTGTTGCCAAATTAATTTTGTATGCTTGTCTCCGGAGATAACATTTTTCGTTCTTCCAAGCTGCTACTGTTCCTCTTTTCGGCCGGTCGATAGGAGGAAGACGGAAGCTCTGTTCAGCCGCGGGAGAAAGATGAAAGCACTGTTGATAATTTTTCCTACGTTAGGAAAAATTAAGCCCACCGGTTCAGCGCCTGATTGCAACCTAGACCAGGCCGAGAGCAACCCAGCAAACCGATGTTCTGTTCTTTACCGAGTCAACCCAGGCCAACTCGGACCGGGTCAACTCGGGTTCAGGTCAACCTAACTTGGGCCATTTATTTTTTATCTCGGTATATGTGCCCAAGTTTATACATATTTCGATGCGACTCGGTAAAGTTTTTCTCTGGCTGGATTATTATTTTTGAAAAATTGACAGATTATTCCTTGATCAACATATTATGTGGTATGGATATGTACATTGGATTATTTCTTGGGTCATTTTACAAGGATTATTTTGGTTCGTGTTAAATGGGCCCAAACCCATTTCAAACCCATTTTAGCTGCTACTACTGAGTCTCTATTGATGAGACATTATTATTGAAGAAGAGGTTGCTTCATACCATTATTTATTTTTCCTTGTAAAAAATATAAAAAATATTTGTGGTAGGGAGTCTATAAAGGAGAAATTTAATTCCCCCGTCGAAAATATCAAAATTATTTGTGGTTGGGAGTCCATGACCGAGGAACTTAATACCTTGTCAAAAAGATCAAAATTATTTGCGGTTGGAAGTCCATGACGAATGAACTTAATTCCCCATAAAAAATATCAAAAATATTTGCGGTTGGAAGTCCATGACGGAGGAATTTACTATTACATTTATGTTACTTCCTCCTATTAATGTCATATATTACTCTGCCACTTGAGAGTCATTGTCCTATGGAGGAAAACGGTGGTGGAAGTGGACACTTCAGAGCAATGCCGATAGACACATTTCCTACTGAAGAGAAAGTGTGCCCTACATCCAACATGGGTTAAGACAGGAGTATGGAGCAATGTCTTTGCGGTTAGGAGTGATTTACTCTCACTGATATTATGCCAGCTGGGCCTCATGAACGTGAGCACTAGCATGAGGGGGAGTGTTGGAAGATAACAACATATTGGAAGATGTGCCATTTTGTACAAAAAAGATTTTATACATTATTTGCAGCAAACTGGGAATTCATGCTGTTCTCTCACCCCGAGCTCGAGGGGGAGTGTTGGAAGATAGGGCTCAAGCCCACATGACTAAGGAAGACCCACATATCCAAGTGTATTAGAAGATGGGTCAAAACCCATAAGACCAAGGAAGACCCATGCATCCAAGAGATATAGAAGATGGGCTCAAAGCCCATAGATCAAAGAAAAGGCCCATAAGCCCACATACAATGATGATAGGATGGTAAATAAAGAGTCATCTCATAGAGATGACATTGATGTAATTAAGTTAAAGTTTCAGGGTTAAAACCCTAAACCCTAAGTTCAGGGGTATTATTGTAATATAGTATAATAAATCTATAAATAGAGCTTCAGGGAGAGGGTCTCTCTCATTTTTTTCTCTATGAACTAAATTGATGGAGTCCTGAAAATCAGCATGATGTAAGGAATTGGAAGTAGTTTGGTTTGGCCACATTCTCATTTGTGTTATGCTATCCCAGCACCACCAGAACCATCGTTCACTATGGGATTTGTTGCCCTTAAGTAAACCTCAAATCCAATCCAAGCAACTGAAGCAATCACTACAACTGCCAATGCATTAGTGAACTTGCTATAATTATCCAGCTTAACTGAACTCTTTGCTTGTAGCTTTTCTAGTGTCTTAGAAAGGGAAGTGAAATTCCAGAGAATAAGAAATGCATCCAAAAAAACATTTGGAAGAACAAGAAAGAGTCTTCCCTTCCCTGATATGTCATTAATAGTCCCCACATTTTCAGTTATATCCAGGAACTCTGATGCCAGGAAACATGTTAGATCAATTAGAAGCACCCTTGAGGCGAGGCCATACCCCATAGAAACACAAACTATAATAAGACATGAAATTGTCTTCCTTATAGCTCCTACTGTAACCACCCAAGATGTGATCCCAACTGGCTGTTGCATTGAAGTATGCATAGTCTAGGTACCAAAGGGTCATTTCAAACAAACCTAGTGCAATAACAACAGTGATACAATGCTGAATCTTGAGTATGTCATTACAAACTTTCATATACTGAGATAGCCAAATTATGCTGAGCAGAAAATAAGCAAGAGACATGAAATGTAAAATGTCATTCTTTGTTATAGCTACCTCTGCTGGGTCCATCTCGGTAGAGAGTAAATCACCGCTGAAATGTGTATTTAGCACATATGGTCATGTAGGGTCTACAACAGATCTTCTAATGACTTCCCCTTGTTTTCAACCTTCCAACTTGGTAAGATCCGGTGTGCAGCATATGGATCTTTGTCCTCCATAGGCAGAGCCAACACTATTGTCATAATCAACTGCCTCAAATTTAATTGCTTGGATCAACCCAGTGCTATGTTCCATATTCGGGTGCTGCACAGGGGCTTCCTTGGGCCTCTAGAATGTAATGTTCTCAAACCTGATTATATTTTTACAAGTAGCAACTAATTCTTTCAATTGTGCAAGCTTTTCAACTTTAAAGCTTGAACCAAAACTATCCTCTATAGCAACCTTTTTAAAACGGGTAGGCTTTTCTTTCTGAGAGCTAGATCTACATGTATCACTCGCAGCCCACTCCTTTGTAGGTACAGACTTTTCATCTCGAGAACTTGATCTAAGCAGAGGATTTATAGGTAAATCCTTCAATGAGTGAGTTTTAACATTTTTCTCGGGTAATTCATCGAACAACTGCAATGCCTTGTCCATTGTCCCTGTCTTCCCCAAATATTGCAAGAACATTTTAGGACGTTTTCTAATTCCACTGTCTAATGAAGCAACCTGAGCCAAATAATATGCAATAGGAAGCAAGACTATCCCTTCCATCTTTGGCGAGTAACCCCTCTATTTCTCAGCCTAACGAAACACCCTCAACGCAATTCGAGAGTGCTTTCTTAAAAATTCAAGGGACTTGACAACTACCCAGACAAAATTCGGAGAAAGTCGGTGAAGGAACTTACCACTTAAGACTTTCAAGTCGGTATCCTGTTGTCGACGGCATTTCTCCAACTGTGGTCACCATTTCCATTTCTCCCATTTTTTTATTCGCTCTGCAGTCTGCCGGAATAAGAGAAATAAGCAGTTGTCTAAAAATTTTGGGAAGTAGCTTCGCTGTTGCTTGACATAAGTCGTGATTTCTGTAGGGGTAGATAGAATTGAATCTGCTGGGTAGAAATTTTTTATGCCCCATGACGAAGTTGAGCCTGACTTGTTGCCGATGGCGAACAAACAACAGCCACATGGTGCTTCTTCGGTCAGAGAAGCTTGGAGAAGTTAGGTGATTCGCCGAGACAGAGGAAGCTCGAGTTCCGGGGGACGTTGCCGTGAGAAGGGGGGGGAGGGGAATTTTTTTGGAACGAAGAATCACTTACTGTTCCCGTTCTGATACCAAGTTGTTACGGTCTCGATCAAACACAGTGATTTTCACTTATTGTTCCCGTTCTGATACCAAGTTGTTACGGTCTCGATCTAACACAGTGATTTTTAGAGAAAGAAAAGAGAAGAATTAAGCCAAAGGGAAGCTTAAAAATCCTAGGTTCATTGAGGAGAATACACACCCTCGAACTCGTTTAGGAGAACTCAAAACCCTTTGTTTAACCTAAAGTCAGACTTTTTTCTTTTCCATTCCTTACACCTCTAAATAGGGTGTTATAGTCCCTTGTCAAGGATCGAGTAACTCAGCGTAGGATTGGTGAATCCAGAGTTGTAACAGAGAGCTGCTGCTCTCGGTTAGGAGGTAAGGGCTGGGAAGCCTCTTTCTGCTCACGGAAACGTGGGGGATGGCCCCTTGTTGCTCATGGCTGAGAGGGGTTAGGTCCCTTCCTGCTGTTGTCCGGATTAGGGGCTGAGAAGCCTCTAACTTGGGCAGTCCACGGATTAGAGGTTAGGAGTCCCTAATCTTGCTACTTTCTAGTTTAGAGAATGGAGAACCTCTGGCCTTGCTGCTCTCAGTCTTGAGGCTAGGAAAGCCTCTAGCTTTGCTTGGAAAAAGAGAAGGAAATTCCTCTCTTACTGTTGTGCCCTGAATAGAGGATAAATGCCTCTTGTTGAACTCGGAAAAGGGGAAGAATCCTTCCTTATTCTCGGTGAAGAGTATTGTAAAACAGAAAATCAAAAAGAGAAGAAAGAAATTCAGATTCAAGAGGGAACCTGGACCTAGAGCTCGTCAAGGAGAACTCTGAACCCTGTTTAACCTAATTCAAGACTTGCCTTTTCTCATTCTCTTTCCCCTCTAAGTAGGGTTGACGCCAACATAGTTTGTTTAAGTTTACAATTCTGCCGTTGTGGCAATTTAACTTAAATAATGTATTAAAACGAATTTAAAACAATATGGAAATAAAGCAATTAACTCAGTGACTTAGTGCACCCTTTGGATGACTCGGTTAGCTATTGAGTCGTTAACATAGGGATCACATCAACAAGGTTCAAGAAAAAATCACAGATTTGCTCCTCCATGGCATTTACAGTAAATAAATTTAATGACTAAGTAATTGACTTAACTTACTGACTAAGTAACTGACTCAGCCATGACGTCTCTACATGACTCATCTTGCTTTTGAGTTCATAACACTCACACCTCTATACTAAAGCTTTCATATTTCAAATTATATGTTGACGGAATGGTCTTTGAGTCTAATTTACAACTCATAAGGAATTTTGGAGATCAGAATTTTTTTAGAGTGAAATTGATATTTGAAGCAAAAAAAGGTCTAATTACGAGAGAGATTTGAACAACTACATAAAGCTTCAATTTTTTGAGGTGTTTTATACCATCAAGAACAAGACTTTATATGGAGAATTACATGTCAAAAGAAATATATGTAAGTATATTTTATAACATAATATAATAATTCTAAATCTAAAGTTTTTAGAGGGAGATTTCAATTTCGGAACATACATTAGGTCATGCTGGCCAAAGAAGAAAGAGTACCCAGTTCGGTTAGATTATAGAGTCCAAAATCTATCAGATTCTTTCTATCAAAAGAAATATACTTCATGAAATAATATTATAATTTAATAAAAAATATTGAATTCTAGTTTCATAAGGAGCAACTTTCCAATCATTCTGATCTATATGTAAGGAGATATTCTCATTGGAATAAGCTAGGTCATGCTACGGAATGAAGTAAATCAAGTGGTGAGAAAAGATTCAAGAATGAAGGTTTTTATGTCAAATTAGGCATCAAATTAAAGATATTTGAGTGTAGTGTCTTGAAAAATAAACCATTTGTGATTTAGAGATATATTGTGGGAGATATCAATATCAAAAGTACTAAAGGTCAGTTCTGCTGACAATCTCTCCTTTTCCTATTTTCTCTCTTGTCATCTCTCCATGGATTGATTTGAATTGAGTTTCTTCTTCTCATAGAGTCATAGTTTTTTAGGAAAATTTCTCTTATAATCAATTATTTTTATTCAGTCTTAATCATTCTATGATATGCTCGTTCAAAGTATCGATATCCTATTTTGATGCAGTTTTTAATTGTTTGCATTTTTATTACTTGGTTGTGTATCTTCGACATTATCAACTCCAAGACATATGATATTGCTCCATACTCATGTAGGGCACATTCCTGTCTTTTGTAGGTAGTGGTTCTCTACGCAATGCATAGAAGTGTAATAAAACTCATCCATCACTGTGTCCCTCCACAATATAACGACTCTCAAGTGGTAGGAGTAATAAATGCCAATTCAGAGGGGTATTTAACATAGATGCAGTAATAAGTTCTTCCATCATGGTGATGTAACATAAATGTAATAATAAGCTCGTTCATCATGGTGTCCCAACCTGTCATCATTTATCAATGTTCCATTTTTGGTTTGCATCGCTTGTAGTCCAAGGAAGAGTGTGAGTTCACCCATCAAACCCATTTGAAATTCATTCTTATTACTTTAGTGAATTCTTCACATAGTGAGGTGTTGGTAGACCCAAATATGATTTCGTCCACATAGACTTGGACAATAATCAAGTTTTGATCGTGACTCTTTGTGAATTGTCCACACTACCTTTTTTGTATCCATTCTTTTCTAAGAATTATCTAAGTCTTTCATACCATGCTCTAGGAGCTTGCTTCAAACCCTATGAGGTTGTATGCAAGTTGTATACATGGTTTGACTTACTCAAGTCTTTGAAACCTTTGGGTTGTCTACATAAACTTCTTTTTGTATCTACCCATTTAAGAATGCACTTTTCACAACCATTTGGCACAACTTGAAGCTTTATTATAAGCATAGGCTAAGAAGGTTCTAATTGCTTCTAATCTCATCATGGGTGCATAAGTTTCTTAAATATCTATTCCTTCTTCCTAGTTATAACCCTTGGCAATAACTAGCTTTGTTTCTCACAGTTTTATTTTCTTCATCAATTTTGTTTCTAAACCCATTTAGTTTCTTTCATTTGTTGATTTTGGGGTCCAGGTACTAGAGTCTAGGCAATATTCATTTCAAATTTGATTAAGCTCTTCTTGCATTATTATTTGCCAAAAATCATCATTTTTGGCCTGGCAAAACACTTGGGTTCTATTTAAGAAATGAAGGCAATATTTTCCATGACTTCATGATTTGCTCTTCTAATTCCAATTTTTCCTTGGGGGTCAACAATTTGATCTAGAGGGTGAGCAGCCATGAACCTTTAGTTATTTGGCTCCATAGTAGGTTCCTCTTAGTTATTCGTATCTTGTGGGTTCTCATCAATATTTTGGTCTTGTGGGTTCTCGTCCAAGGAAGAAAGCCCTCACGTCTAAGAGGTGGCATATTGGTAAATAAGAAGACTTCTCATAAAGATGGCATGAAGTTGTAATTATTTGTCAATTTATGTCTCTTCTCTCATCAGGTTGTAACCCTAAGGGCATTATAGTAATTGTAACATACACACAAAAAACTATAAATAGAGGCCCTTGGCTAAAAGGTAGAGTATTAAGTTCTCTCTTGACTTTTCAAACTCATCCAAATTTTCCTTGCCCTTCTCTTTGAATCCGATTTCAAAACTCTCTCTCCTCTCTCTCTTCTTCCTCTCCTTCTTCCCCTTCTCTCCTTTTGCTCGAGATCAAAATGAAGGAGTTCTAAATTCTACATGGTATCAGAGCTAAGGATTTAGGACTCCCATTTTGAAGTCATGTTTAAGAACCTTGAATGTTTCATGCAAGGTACTTTTGAAGAAGAGATTGAACCATGGAAAGATAAGTGATTTCTAGTTAGTTTTTCCATTCATTCATACAATGTACTGAGCCCTTAATCTCTATGTTACATAAATAAACAAAAGGCTTTCATATGAGAAGTTACGAAAGCTAATACTTAGTGTTTAAAGAATATTATGACCTTAATCTTATTGCACTCAAATATTACAATTTTGATCAAGATTGGTTGCCTACAAGTTTATGAAGACCTATTGATTACGAAGTTGATGGTTATATGATGGAAGAATAATATGTGACTTGTATGAAACTTAGTTTTATCTCTCATTATTCAAGACCAGTGGTTTACTTGACTTTTTTTTGGATTAAATCAAGTTGTTTTATGATTTATGGTTTTTTTCGATTAAATCAAGTTGTTTTATGACTTATGGTACACGGATTCTCCAAACATAAAGAAATTATTTGTGGGACTATTTTTTATATCAAAGAGCAGTTGGTTTTGGTGATTTATGAATTTTTTAAATTTCTAATTCCTTCTCTAATCCTTTAAGACTTATGAGCAATTTCATTGCCTAAAGGATTTTTTGGAAATTAGTAAGGGAAATGTGTCTTTCTAAGTGATAAATATGATACCTATCAAAAGGAAAAGTTAAGCCATGCTTGGGTGAAGAACCAGTCACGAGTTCTTGAGTTTTTGAAGAAAAAAAGGATTTGAATGGATATTGAATGAGTAATTGATTTAATTCACTTAGGGCACAATTTTTTGTGTGTTTGGAGCCTGATTTAGTGGCTAATATAGTGGATAAGAAATTATCTTTATTTGAAAGTGGGTAGTATTTGAAAGAAGGTTGTTCAAATTTGATTAAGAGGACTATTTTCAAATTTTAATTGTGGATTGTTTTTGGCAAACATGAGCTTCCCAATATTGAGGTCTCAATTTGAATACAAGTTCGAATTTTTTTGAAACCTTAAAAGTCCTTCTGGGGTTAAAAATTGGGAGGAAAATTCCCTTACTCGGGTTACCAATTTATTTGGACAGAAAATCATTTCTTTAAGTGGTTCACAAGCGTTACAAAGTGACCTTACTTCAGTCCCAATCAGCTCTTAAATAGTGGATTATAGCAATTGTGCCATCTAAATTGGGATTTTAGTTTGATTGAATCTCAATTGGAATTACAACTCTTCTTGTTTGTGCTTTCCTAAGCATTTATTAAATTAAGATGGCTGAAGGAAATACAAGTAGTAAGAGTAACATACTCAAAATTACTACCATTCCCTTAAGAGTATTATCCAATTATCTTAGTTGGTCTCAATCGGCTTGAAGGTTTCTTATTACTCGAGACCTTCACGGTCACTTAACCAAGCCTTCACCCAATTGATGAAGAAAGTCAATCCTATCTAAAGTGGGTTAAGGATGAAAATTTGGTAATTATTTGGCTTATTAATAGTATGGAAGAACATGTATCCAACTATGTTGTCCACTTAGAATCAGTAAAACAAATTATGCTTGTACTAAGTTATACCCTAGTATGACACTTTACAAAAGTTATTTGATGTATTGAAAAACATACTCAATACTAAAAAATGAGATAATTCATGAATATTTGGCTTGATTTTGAGGTTTACTTCAAGAGTGGAAGATAACCCAACCATACTCCATCGATATTTCAGTTCAAGAAAAGAAAAGGGATGGTTTAGTGGCAACAATTTGTTTGAAAAAGATCAAACCATACCTTGAAGTTAGTTCCTTTGCACTTCTGTCATTTGATGATATAAGTGCTACATTGCTGTGAATCCTTGATCTATCTTTTAACTCAAATAATGGTGCTTCATCTAATATGTATTTAGGTAATAGAGGTACATCATCCTCCAACTAAGGCCACAACAGAAATTCTAGAGGATGCCAAACAAGAGGTGGTAGAACTGATCCTAGCTACTCTCGTACACAATCTCGAATATGCACTTATTGTGGTGGTCAAAACCACCTTGTGGAAACTTGTTGGAAGCTTCATGGCAAACCAGAATGGGCCACAACTAGTCCAGCATCCGTTACCAATGATAAACGAGAAGAAAAAGATGAATCACAAACCAAGAAGATGAGTCTCACTCATGAATACTATGAAACATTTTAGAAAATGAAGTCATTCATGTGGTCTTCCCTTACATCTTTACCACTATTGCTTCAGGTATGCTTTCTTCCACTTCCTACTCTTCATCTTGGATAATAGACTCCAGGGCGTCCAAACATCTCTCAAGTAACAAACATATGCTAATTTTCCATCTCCATGTATTCCCCATAATTTTGTTACTATAGATAATGGTACCCAGACCCAAGTGTAGAATTTAGGACTCCATCCTAATGATCTCGAACCAAAGTGGGAGAGAAGAGGAAGAAAAAGGAGAAGAAGAGAGAAAGGAGGGAGATTTTAGAGATGGACATACACGAGAAGGGAGAGGAGAGTTTTTACGAATTTGAAAAGAGAGGAGAGAACGTAATGATGTACCTCTTAGCCAAGGGCCTCTATTTATAGTTTTTACAATGCCCTTAGGGCTACAACATTATAAGAGAAAATATATAAATAGACAAGTAATCCATAGGAGTTCACTGACTGTGTGAGCCATATTTATAAAATCCTAATTTGGTAAGAAGAGACCTAATCCATAGGAGTTCACTGACTGTGTGAGCCATAGCCCTGTATTTTGCTTCTACACTAGATCTCACAACCATATTTTGCTTCTACACTAGATCTCACAACCATATTTTGCTTCTTGCTTCTCCACCTAACCAGGTTCCTTCCAACAAGAGTGCAATATCCTAAAGTGGACTTCCTCTCATCAAGTGATCCAGCCCAATCTGCGTCTAAGAAACCTTCTATGTTGAAGTGGCCATTTTTCTTATAAATCAATCCTATTCCAGGGGTTCCTCTTAAGTATCATAATATCATTTCCATGGCTTGCTAACAAGTAAGTTGTGGTCTATACATGTATTGACTCATCACACTTATGACATATGATATGTTTGGTCTAGTTATAGTGAGGTAGATAAGTTTGCATAATATCAATATCTTCTCCAAAACTTGCACATAATTTAATATTAACATCCATAGGTGTGTCAGTTAGGCGGCACCCATCATTCCCGTACTTCGAGGAGGTCCAAGACATACTTCCTCCGAGATAATATTATCCCATACTTGGACTGAAGAACTTTTATGCCCAAAAAATAATTTAGAAGTCTAAGATCTTTAGTTTTAAATTAATGACATATCAAGTTTTTTACTTCTTGTATGCTATTCGCATCATCATCGGTTAAGATAATATCATCAACAAACATAGCCAATAATATCTTTCCTTTAGAGGTATCTTTAATAAATACCAAATGATCTATTTAGCACTGATGAAATCCAAACTGTAGTAGTGTTTGGCTAAATTTATCAAACCAGGCCCAAGGGGACTTTTTAATCTCATATAAGGACTTCTTTAAGCGGCATACGGACTCCCCCTCAACCGCATAACTAGGTGGTTGAATCATATAAATTTCCTCGCGTATATCACCATTTTAAGAAATTTTTTTTGACATCGAGTTAATAGACGGGCCATGAAGAGTTAGTGGCAAGTGATAATAGGATACATACCAAATTTAAATTCGCAATAAGAGAGAAGGTCTCCTCATAAACCACTCCATAACATTGAGTGTACCCTTTACTGATGAGGCGGGCCTTTAGGTGAGAAACGAACCCCATTCGGATTATGTTTGATGGTAAAAACCCATTTACAGCTCATTAGTTTCTTACCTATTGGAAGCAGTTCCATGTCTGGTTTACATATAAGGCTTGCATTTCCTCATCCATATCCGCTCTCCATCCTGGATGATTCAGGGCCTTCTGATAGTATTGCGGGATAGAGATGGAAGAAAGAGATGCAAGGAACTGATAACATGCAGAAGACAAGCGATGGTGAGACATAAAGTTAGATATAGGACGAGAAGTAGTGCAAGTACGAGGTTATTTTCTTAGAGCAATGGGCTAAGTATCGAACTGTGGACCAAATGGAATAGGGAAAGGGAGACTTAGGATCCGGAAACTCTGTGAAGTTGTGGAGCCTAATCAGCACCCTACATTGAGTGACCATCACGATAAGGTCGTCGTGGGGTTGGTAGGAGGGAGGGGAGCCCCCCTCTCGGGGGTGTGGGGATGGAGTCCACGTCAGGTCCACGATATATTAACTGTTGTTTCATGAAGGGCAGTTTTGGAATTTTACACTTGTAATCTGGTTGCCCTAATTTTCTCTTTATAGTTGGGGAGGGAGAGGGGGGGCACTATTAGGTTTTAATCATTCATCCAAGGAGCATCTTGAGGTGCGACCCGAGAGAGAGGTTAGAAAAAAACACCTGTAAGTGTGTGCTATTTATCTTGTAAACTATTTAATCTTCATAGTGGATTACTACAATGGCGAAAGATAGGATGTAGTCTCACCTTGAGGCGAACCTATATAAATCTTGTTGTTTTTTTGTTGCTTGCTTTTCCTTTCTCCCATGATTATTAAGGCATCTAGTTCCTAACAAGTGGTATTAGAACTTTGGTTCATGATTGAGAGCAATGGTTGGAAGAGAAGGATCGACATTTGGAATCAACAAGTTCGATGGTATGGATTTGGCATGCTGGATGATGCAAATTGAAGATTATCTGTACAGTAAAAATTTGCACGCACTACTTCTGGATACAAAACCAGAAGGTATGAAAGATGATGAGTGGAATCACCTTGATAGACAGGTGTTGGTAGTAGTTCGGTTAACACAATCAAAGAATGTTGCTCACAATGTGGCATCGGAGAAAACCACAACAGGGATGTTGAAGATTCTATATGACTGTTACACCCTAGATCTAACATGCAAGAAGACGATGAATAGGGAGGATTGCTGTGATATTTTGAGCCTTCGAAGGGAGCTCAACCCTGGACCTCAAAGGGAGAATCCGACCTAGACCTCAAAAGGGAGAATCCGACCTTGATAACAACTATTTGATTCAATGCTTACTTTCTTCATTCATCTCACGTCCCTATATAGGGAGTTAGGGAAAAAATGCCAAAGGCCATAAGTTCAACAAATTACAAATAAACCCCTAATTAATAGAAATTGCAAATAAACCCATAATGAGTCCATAACATTACTCCCCTCCTAGAGAACGACTTGCTCTCAAGCTCGAATGTAGGATGGTGTGCTAGTGCCGAAGGCTGGGTCCATGTAAAGTGGCAACCGCAGTATCGGTGTCAGCACGCTGGACTACAAAAGTAGAGCAACCAAGCAGAGGAGCAGGATTTTTTTTTTTTGGTAACTTCATCACTACAATTCTCTCTTATGTTAGTATCATGCAATGCAGCAGTTCCAAAACCAGGTTTCATAACTGGTGGTAACAGCCCACAAAACCTGGGGAGGGTGCTGGTCATCTTTGGCAAGGCGCTCAAACCGGCATGGGGCTCCTGTCTGGATCTGACCTATTGACAAACCGACGACCATATCAGCGATAACGAGATCCTCGGTTCCACCACTCCTGTGACCTGTCATCACACCCCAGCCAGCACGTGTGGACATCTGAACAGCCTCAATGCTCTCTGTCACAGAGCCAATATGGTTGACCTTCAACAGAAGATCATTGCACACCTTGTCCTGGATTGCTTTCTCCACACGCTTTGGGTTAGTAAGAAGAAAATGATCTCCAACACTTTGCACTTTCTCCCCAAGCTCCTTTGTTAGCTTGTTGTAATGTTCCCAATCAGCCTTAGCAAATGGATCCGCAATAGACACAAGTGGGTAGTAGGTCACAAAGGACTTGTAGACAGTCTTCAAGTTGTCTCCTAAAATTTTCTTAGAGCTATCATGGTTTGACTCTTTGAAATTCAAATCATATGACTTATCCTTATGGTCAGAGAACTCAGATGCAGTGACATCCATGCCAATCACCACCTGGCCAAGATATCCGGTTATGACTCCATGAACAGCACTATGTGCAAGAAGAGTATAGTAGATGTTGTCTGATGCATTACTAGGAATTACACGGATCATGTAAGTTGGATCAATATACTTCAAGTTTATTGTTGTCTTCTGGCTTTTTGAGAAATAATCCTTGACTTTTTGAGACAGCCAGAGGCCAACATCAAGGAGTAAACGATTCCCTGATGCATCTTTTGTATCCATATGACTCATGCTGTGAGCAACATACTCCTGCCCAGCACCTTCGTCTAACACAATGACAATATGCCCATTTTTTTTAATTCGCTGCTCGACAAATTCAAAAAGTCCACTTTCCCCTTCTAAGTAAAATGGATGACTCCGAAATTAAGCAATAATCCACATCTCGGCTTGCCAAAGTAGCATACCTAGCTATAAACCCACTGTAACGACCCATAAGTTTCACAATTTCAACTGCAACATGTGTAGCATTAATAGGCCTCTAGCCTCTTCTATAGCTGTGTCAAAACCTAAGGATTTGTCGATCACTACAATGTCATTATCAATAGTTTTAGGGATTCTAGCAACAGCTACCAGGAGCCTGCATTTCTCAATTTCCTCACATAATGCATATGCTCCTTTTTGGGTTCCATTACCTCCAATTATGTAAACCGGATTAATGTCCCGGTCCTGTATGTCGTCACCTATTTTCATTGTATCGTGACCTCCCCGTGAGGTACAAAGGAAGGTCCCACCACGTTTGTGAATATCATTCACAACCTTTGGTGTCAATGGAATGGTATTTTTGGAGTAAAATTCTCTATATCCTCCCTGAATACCAAGGATGTCATTCACTCCATACATAATATTCAAACCACATACTATCTCTTGAATAACTGTATGAATACTAGGGAATAAGCCACCACATGTGACAATGCAAGCCTTGACGTCGAAATAGATCTTCTCCTGAGGACCTGCACATCGAAAATGTACTCCTCTTTGACTATTTTTCTGGACAACAATCTTCTGGGCAACCACACCTTCTGGATTGACAAAGTTTTGCTTAAGGCTTTGAAAGGCAGGGTTTTTTCCTCTGAAAACCGGTTTCCAATTGAGAAAAGCAGAAGGACAGCATGAATTCCATCCTTTGATAAAGCAAGGCATCCAACAAGCTCTTTTACTATGTCCATTTGAATCAACACCGTATCAAATAGCCCAAGAGTGTCAATAACATTCACAACATGGCCATCTCCAAGAACAGTTTTATGCAATTCATAGTTAGTTGGAACACCAGAAGCCTTAGTCTTTGAAACAAAGACCTTCCATCCAAGTTTTAGCTTCAAATTGACTACCCAAAAGAATTCTATCTCCTTGGGATCCAGAAAAGGAAACCCTCCCTCTGCAATTTGACAATTCACCTTTGCACAGGTATTGTACGCATCCATAGAAAAACAAACCCACCAAAAAAAATTTCCCCGAGGTCCCCAAAAAATTAGTTTTACTTCCTGCATCCTTCCAAAATTTTGATCTCGACTTGCATAGACCCAAGCCAAAATTCCTGCATTTGGGCTCTGATTTGTGGCTTCCCGAAACAGAGAGCCTTCGTTCCCAATTTCCGAGCAGCGTTGCTGCAGGTCAGCACCTTGGAGGCCCTTCAACTGCATGGAACCACCGATTTGAACTAAAAATAGATGGTGTTTCAAAATCTTAACCCAAAATTTGTTGGATATGGTTCCCCGTTGGGCTTCCAAGGGCAAGGTTGAGGCTAAGAATGAGAATCTAGAAGCCAGAGCCCACTGGATTTGTTTCCGATGGCGCCGACGGAGCCTCCTCAGTGTCCGGTGGCGAAAGGAAAGGCAAACCTGCGCTAATGTGGCAAATATGGCTAGCACTTGTCGGCCCGTTCGGCGGAATTTGTGCCCCATAAACTGCCAGTTCAGCCAGTGCCATGGTTTGCGTCGTCGGTGGAAGATGTATGGCTTCGTGGGAGACAGGGGTGGGGAAAAACCCCTCCGGTGGGCACGATTTGGGGTCGCCGCTATCTGATGTCCCAGTTGAAATAGTTGCCGGAAGATATTCCTTTTAAAGATCGGGATGGGGTTCCGCTCGTCGTGAGTCGTGTTGGTGTGCTTCCGGATTTGAAGTCTCCCCCAATCTGACCAATGTCGATGATGTGGTAGCCGAAAACCCCTCCGATTTTCCATAATCGTTGTCGTTGTTCTGCTTTGAAATTCCGTGCACGAAAATCTTAATTTGTGGTGACAGAAAGCCTCTCTGCTCCTCCGGATCTGAGATTGACCCCAAATCCCACGTAGAGGCTTTGGCTGGTAGACGGGACAAAGTGGTTACTTGGTCACCAGCTTTCCCGTCGGAGACAGCTTCTCCAGCGAATGCCTCTCGATACTCCATTGTTACTCAATACTTCACGCATGCATCACGCCAATACTGTATCTCGTCCACTGCAAAGCCATCTATAGCTATTTCACGGACTCGTCTGTGCATCGTCAACCATGGGTCTTCGTGGCCCATCGTGTGCCCACTCTGATACCAAGATTTTATGCCCCGGATCTAACACGCAAGGAAGACAATGAATTGGGAGGATTGCTGTGATGTTTTGAGCCCTCGAAGGGAGCTCAACCCTAGACCTCAAAGGGAGAATCCGACCTAGACCTCAGAAGGGAGAATCCGACCTAGACTTTAGAAGGGAGAATCCAACCTAGACCTTAGAAGGGAGAATCTGACCTTGCTAACAACTATTTGATTCAATGCTTACTTTCTTCATTCATCTCACATCCCTATATAGGGAGTTAGGGAAAACATGCCAACGGCCATAAGTTCAACACATTACAAATAAACCCCTAATGAATAGAAATTGAAAATAAACCCCTAATGAATAGAAATTGCAAATAAACCTCTAATTAGTCCATAACAATGACATGTATGAGAAGCCTTCTGCAAATAATAAGGTACATCTCATGAAAAAAATATTCAATTTAAAGATGACAAAAAATACATCAATGGCATTGCATTTGAAAGAGTTTAAAATTATTGTCAATCAATTGACCTCCATTCAAATTAAATTTGATGATGAGGTTCATGCTTTAATTCTTTTGGCATCTCTGCCAAATTTTTTGGAGCCTATGAGGGCTGCGGTTAGCAACTCTGTAGGCAATGGTAAGTTGATCTTTAATGATATTTATGATACCATTCTCGCAGAGGAAGTTCTTAGAATGGACGTTGGAGAATCGTCGACATCTAATGCTGCCCTAAATGTCCATACTAGGAGCATGAACTTTTGAGGAATTCCAACAAGAGCAATGGTAGAGGGAAGTCAAGGAATTGTAGAAGCAACTCCAAATTCGGAAGGAATTTAAAATGCTGGAATTGTATAAAGTCTAGTCACATAAAGAAGAATTGCAGAACTCCAAAGAAGGATAAAAAGAAAAGTGATACTGAAAATGCGGTGACTGAAGAGGTACAAGATGCTTTAATCTAATCGGTTGATACTTGGGAGGGGGGCTCCCCGTCCCCTTTCCAACCCCAACAATGACCGCTAAGGTCAATCCGTATACTGAGTCAACGTAAGTCGTTCAAAGTAAGGCGTTGATTAGGCTCCACAACTTAACAATTTCCCATTTGGAGACTAATCCATCATCAATATCTCCTCTGCAATGGCAACAACTTCTCTATCCTCAGAGAGAAGTCCAACTGAAGTTGCACACAACTTTAGTTTCTCGATCGTAACAATCTTTGTCAACATATCAATCGGATTCTGAGTCCCTTGAGTCTTCTCAGGTGCTAATACTCCATACTGGGAGCATGAACTTTTGAGGAATTCCAACAAGAGCAATGGTAGAGGGAAGTCAAGGAATCTTAAAAGAAACTCCAAATTCGGAAGGAATGTAGAATGCTGGAATTGTGGCAAGTCTAGTCACATAAAGAAGAATTGCAGAACTCCGAAGAAGGATAAAAAGAAAAGTGATGCTGAAAATGTGATGACTGAAGAGGTACAAGATGCTTTAATCTTATCAGTTGATACCAGAGAGGGGGGCTCCCCACCCCCTTTTCAACCCCCACGATGACATTACCTCTAAGGTCAATCCGTATATTGAGTCAACGTAAGGCGTTGATTAGGCTCCACAACTTAACAATCTCCCACTTGGAGACTAATCCATCATCAATATCTCCTCTGCAATGGCAACAACTTCTCTATCCTCAGAGAGAAGTCCAACTGAAGTTGCACACAACTTTAGTTTCTCGATCGTAACAATCTTTGTCAACATATCAATCGGATTCTGAGTCCCTTGAGTCTTCTCAGGTGCTAATACTCCATCCTCAATTATCAATCTAATGAAGTGGTAATGCACTTGTATGTGCTTTGTTTTGGCATGATAAACAAGGTTCTTTGCTAAATGAATAGCACTCTGACTGTCGCAATACAACACATTCGTCCCATGCTTGAGACATAATTCTTCCAAGAAAGACTGCAACCATACTATCTTTTTGTTGCTTCGATCACAATGACATTTTCTACCTCAATAGTGGAAAGAGTAACTATCTTCTGCAACATAGAGACCCAACTAAGTGTTGTACCACCCAATGTGTATACATATTCAATGATACTCTTTTTTCCATCAATGTGTCCAACCTTGTCAGCATCTACATAACCTTGCAATCCCAAGTCTGACTTTCTAAAACATATGGCGGAGTCTACAGTGCCTCTCAAATACATAAGAATCCAGTTCACTGCTTCCCAATGTTGTTTACCTGGATTACTCATATATATGCTGACAACTCCCACAGGATGAGCTATGTCTGGTCTAGTGCATACCATGTCATACATGGGACTGCCAATAGCAGAAGCGTAAGGCACATTGGCCATGTAGGCTCGTTTATGCTCTATAGAAGGTGACTGCTGCTTAGATAGCCTAAAGTGACTATCCAAAGGAGTACTCTCTGGTTTTGTATCATTCATGTTGAATTTGCTCAAAAACTTCACATATTCTTCTTGTGACAATTTCAAGGCATCAATGTCCCTAGTACTCCTCATCCCAATGATTTGTTTTGCAGCACCCAAATCCTTCATTGCAAACTTCTTGGACAACTCCCTTTTCAACTTATTTATTTCCTATTTGCAAGCATTTTCTATCAACATGTCATCAACATATAGCAGTAGAATGATGTAGGAGTCATCAAGCTTCATCACATAAAAATAATGATCTGCCTGGCACATCAAGCAACCATTACTACTCATAAAGGTGTCAAACTTCTTATACCAGTGTCTTGGAGCCTCTTTAAGACCATACAAGCTCTTTTGAAGTTTTCACACTATTTTCTCCTTTCCCTATGCAATGAAACCCTATGGCTGCATCATGTAAATTTCTACCTCCAAATCACCATGAAGAAAGGTTGTCTTTACATCCAACTGCTCCAATTGCAAGTCTTCATTTTCCACTAGTCCAATCACTATTCTAATAGTAGTCAATTTCACTACTGGAAACAAAATCAAAGTTTAGTCAATGCCTTCTTTTTATTGAAAGTCTTTTACTACCAGTCTTGCCTTGTACCACATGTTGCAATCATATTCATCTTTTATTTGGTACACCCATTTATTATGCAAGTCCTTTTTCCATTTTGGTAACTTAGTCAACTACCATGTCTGATTAGATAACAATGAATCCATCTCATCCCTCTAGACCAACTCCCACATGGTTGATTCATCAACTTGCATGGCTTCCTCATAAATCTTTGGTTCACCAATATTAGTCAACAAAATATAATTCAGCTCAGGGGAGTTTCTCTGTGGTGGTCTGCCAGTTCTGGTAGATCTCTTAGTTCAGCCACAGGAATGTTCTTATTTACTTCTTGGGTATATTTTCTGGTCTTTTTGAGCAATATTCTCCATCTCAATAACCGGAAGATCTCTCAACTGAATCACTTCAGACTTCTTGGCTTCATCATTTGTGCTCTTAGACTTTGTTCTCAACCTGTCTTTATGCAGGGCACCTTCATTGAAGATCATGTCCTTGCTTCTAGTAACCTTACGAATTTGGTCATCCCATAAGCGATAACCAAACTCAGTACCCCCATAGAAAATATAGAAACATATCTTAGATTTAGCATCAAGTTTATTTCTAACAATATAATCAACATGAATATAAGAAGCACTATTGATTTTCAGGACTCTATGGATTTAGCTCCTAGAGAAAAAGAGAAAGAGACCCATTGGGAGAAAACAGGAGGAAGAAAGAGGTTAGGGATTTGTTGTCGTAACCCTCCCCCTAAGCAGAATTTATAGATTAATTGTTGATTTTTAGGACTCTTTGGATTTAGCTCATGGAGAAAAATAGAGAGAGATCCATTGGGAGAAAACTGGAGGAAGAAGAGGTTATGGACTTGATATCCTAACCCTCCCCTTGAAGCTCTATTTATAGATTAATGAGACTACTTTATTACAATAATATCCCTGAACTTAGGGTTTAGGGTTTTAACCCTGAAACTTTAACCTAATTATATCAATGTCATCTCTATGATTATTTACCATCCTGCCATCATTGTATGGGCCTCTGGGCCTTTTCCTTGATATATGGGCCTTAAGACCATCTTCCACATCTCTTGGATGTGTGGGTCATCCTTGGTCTTATGGGCTTAGGCCCATCTTCCAACACTCCCCTCAAGCTGGGGGTGGGAGAACAACATGAACTCCCAGCTTGCTGCGAATGATGTATAAAATATTTTTTTATATAATGTGGCACATCTTCGAAGACTCTCCCTCACGCTGGTGCTCTCGTTTATGAAGCCCACTTGGCGTAAGAAAAGTGAGAATAAAATCACTTCAAGTCATATGACATTGCGCTTTAATCCAGTCAAACAACTCATGCTAGATGTTCGGCACACTCCTATCTTCTGTAGGTAGTGACACTCCTATTAATTTAGGTAGTGGATCTATAAGCTGTTTGGAAGTGTAATAAAAAATTTCTCCTTCACCGTGTCCCTCCACATGACAACAACTCTCAAGTGGTAGGAGTATTACCACATGGGATTAGATGAAGACATTGTTTTTGGAGAAATATTTCCCAGCTTCAAGGACGGCCAACATTCGGAAAGAAATTTGTGGTGTAAGGCAGCATAACGAAGAGTCCCTACACGAATACTGGGAACGTTTCAAGAAATTATGTGCATATTGTCCCCATCATCAGATTAGAGAGCAACTTCTTATCTAGTATTTCTATGAGGGCCTTCTACCCACTGATAGGAGCATGATTGATACTGCTAGTGGATGAGCTTTCCCGAGGCTGTGAGAAACTTGATTGCAAATATGGCGGCCAATTCTCAACAATTTGGCACTAGGCTTGACCTTCCATCTAAGATTGTTAATGAGGTAAATATTTCCTCCCGCGAACAACAAATTGTGAGTGTAACTTCTCTTGTTCGTCAAATGGCTGTAGGCAATACACAAACAGCGAAGGCTTGTGGGTTTTGTTCAGTAGTAGCGCATCCAACCAATATGTGCCCAACTCTTCAAGAGGAGCCCACTGAGCAAGTGAATGCGGCGGGTGGTTTTCCTGGACAACCGTAAAAGAAGTATGATCCCTATTAGAACATGTATAACATGGAATGGAGGGATCATCCCAACCTTAGCTATGAGAATCCACAAGTTAATCAGCAATATAGGCAACCATATCCCCCTAGACAACAACCAGGCCAAACTTCCAATTCTGGTACATCTTTAGAAGATATTGTTAAATCTCCTACCACTAATAATTTGTAATTTCAATAGGAGACAAGGGCCAGTATTCAAAGTTTGGGCAATCTGATGGCAACCACAATTAGTAGGCTAGAGGCGCAAAGTTAGGGGAAATTTGTTAAGCATCTTGCCAATACTACCCAAAAGACCGACCTGTTAGGAGCGAAAGGCATAGGTACTTAACCCCAGGACCATAGCAGTACACCCGCGCTCCTGAACCGATGACCATGGCGGCCTTAACACAACAACGAGGACTGGGTCAGGAGCCCATACTCCCTTACGGAACCCCGCCAGGGGCATGCGGTCCACCTGTGCATACGGGGACTTGAAGTCGGGATGTAGTGCCTGCTCTGATACCAAATGTTAAGCACCAAGCCAATACTACTCAAAAGACCAGCCTGTTAGGAGCAGAAGGCATAAGTACTTAACCTCAGGACCATAACAAAATTACCCTCTCAAATGGTAGTAAATCCAAGAGAAAATGCGAGTGCAATCTTTTTGAGAAGTGGTAAAGTGGTTGAGATTCCAATAAAGGCAACCACTACATCGTCGGAACAAGATAATGAGAAAAACGTCATTGCAGACAGGAACGTTCCCAATGATGATGACGTATTCCACCTTTTCTGATTATAAACCAGTTCCTCGTTTTTCCTTAGGCTTTGGCAGATTCTAGAAAATATGAGCAAAATAAAGATTTATATGAGATTTTCCATAGATGTGAGGTAAAATTCCACTTTTAGATGCTATTAAACAAGTGCCTTGTTATGCTAAATTCCCGAAAGAAATGTGCACAATTAAGAGGAAACAAAAACTTAAAGGATGTGAGAAGGTGAGAGTAAGGGAAAATGTTTCTGCAATTATTCAAAGAAAACTCCCTGTGCAGTGCAAAGATCTAGGTATGTTTACTATCCCTTGTACGTTAGGTACCACAAGATTTGAGAAGGCCATGATAGATTTTGGAGCTTCGATTAATGTCATGCCATATTCTATATATGCTTATTTGAAACTTGGACCTTTGAATAAAACTGGTGTTGTGATTCAATTGGCTAATAGATCTAATGCCAATCCTAAGGGCGTACTTGAGGATGTTCTTGATTTTCCCTACCGATTTCAATGTGCTTGATATGGAAAATGGTGACCAAACTGCTCCTATTTTGTTAGGAAGACCATTCTTAAAGAAATCCAAGACTAAGATTGATGTTCATAGTGGCACACTTACCATGGAATTTGATGGTGAAATTGTTAAGTTTAACATTTATGATGGCATGAAATATCCTGGTGATGACAATCCTATTTATTTTATTGATGTGCTTGATTCTGTTGCACATGAAGTTTTTGAACTTAATAGAAAAGATGAATTGGAAGTTGCCTTTAGTAAGCATCTTGAGAAACATAATGAGAAGTGCCTTGAGTTCTGATTTTCAAGAAATTGTTGCAGCGTTGAATGATATTCCACAATTACAACTATTAGGTGACGTTCTTTATTTGCCATTACCAGTTTGTATCGAGAGGCCTTTACCCTCTGTTTTGCAGGCTTCCAGTCCAGATTTGAAGCCTTTCCATAGTCACCTCAAGTACGTGTTCCTTGGAGATGGATGAACGTTACCTGTGATCATCTTCAGTAAACTTAGTGCACAACAAGAAGAAAAGCATGTGTAGGATGAACTTCATTTGAAGGAAACGTTCCCTGATGAGAACTTGCTCGCCGCGAGTGTGACATTACCTTGGTATGCGACTATTGTAAATTATTTGGTTATTAATATGTTACCTCCTGGTTTGTCTAGGGCTCAAAGAGATAAGGTCAAGAGTGTTGCCAAATACTAAGTGTGGGATGACCCATAATTATGGAAGCATTGAGTAGAGCCAATGACAATAAACAAAGGCGCTGTTTGGGAGGCAATCCAAGGGGAGTTCGTTCATTTTTCTTTTTATTTTCACATTTATATTTTGGTTATTTGTGCCTTCTCTTTACATTTCACCTTACATTGGGGACAATGTAAGTTCTAAGTGTGGGGGAAGGGATTTAGGTTGTGTTTCAATTCTGTTTTAAAAAAAAATCTTTGTTTTTGTGGTTTTTGATGATTTTTGGTTGTGTATGTCATGAGCAAGATTAAATTAGGCTCTTGAAAGATTCATAATGTGATTGAATAAGTAATATTGCAATTGAGAATGAATTAGTCTAGTTATTTTCTTTGAGGATGGTAGTGACTAAATTCAGTAGACAAAAGCCGGTCAGATTTTGAGCCTTTAGATTGACACATCCATATCAGTGTCACTATTTTCTTTCATGATAGATATTCTTCCATGGATTTGTTTCTCTAGAACTTGTATTGATTCTCTTGGAGGTCACATTAACACATGTTTTTATGCACGCAATAATATTATTAAGTTATTTAGAGTCTAATTAATTATTTTTCTTTAATTTACTTTATTTTATTTCAGTTACAGAATTATTAGGCCATAGGGACATTTTTGTAATATTTTATCTATAGGGGTTATTTTGTTATATTTTATCTTAAACCTTCTAAGGGTGAACCCTATTTAAGGGGTAAGAGTAATGAGAAGAACAAACATTGATTTAGAGTAAACATGGGAGTTCTCCTCAATGAGCTCAGGAGTGTTCGTTCTCCTCAAATAACCTAGGGTTTTCAAGCTTCCCTTTGGCTTGATTTTCGTCTTTCTCTTCTTCCTCCCTACGAATCCATGTGTCAGATTCGGGACCATAACAACTGGTTTTAGAGCGGGAACACAATAAGTGATTCTTCGTCCCAAGAAAAATGGATTGCCATGGTCATTCTATTGGAAGAAATACGTGCAGGAAAGAAACCTTGCAGGAGGGAATGCGTAGAACTTCCATTAAATTTTTTGCAATTGAGAGGTATCTTGCTACCGTAGAAAAGGTCAGATGACCTAAACTCGCTCGAGACACTGTCTCGGAAGGGCAGAAAGGCCAAGGGCGAGAAAATTTGACAATCTCTGAGTAAACGAAGCCAGTACAACAATCCCGAGCCCCTGGAAATCCAAAATCGGAGGCTACAAACACCTCATCGATAAGGGCAGATTTGCATTCAACTTCAAAAAACCCTTCTCATGGGACGTAAAACATCTCCCAAAATATGAGACACAAGAAATTCGAGAGCCCACTGTCTCTCCAACGACGGAGACATTCAAAATTGGGAACACAAATCCAAAATCGGAGTCTAATACATCAAATCCGAAATCGTCCTCAATCACGTCGGCACTGGACGATTTGGGGGCGACCTCAAATCGAAAATCGGGGACCATGAAAATCTCTAAGCTAGGAATTCATGCGTAAAAATCCCGAGCATGGAAATGGGACCCAAAAAAACCGAAATCAAACCACCCCTGCTCACGACAAGCAAAACTCCTTCCCGAACAGGAGAAGGAAATATTTCCGGCGACTCTTCCGACTAGGAAATGTTTCTAAGAGCCCTCTGTCTTGGAAAATCTCCAAGCGGTGAAGCCCCAAATGGCTGTTGTTCACCACTGGAAAAAGAGGAGGCTCCATAGGACAAAATTCTGGTGGGCTTTGGCTTCCAGACTCTCATTATCATTTTCAATCTACCTCTCAGTAGAACAAAAGAAACCCCAATTTCCACAAATGTTGGGGTAAGTATCTTCATCCTATTAATTTCATTCAATCTTTCGGAAAGATAGGGAATATAATTGTAAGGGTGAATTTTCATTCAATCTTTCGTGAATTTTCATGTTGTTGTTGTTCCCTATCGGAAAACGATAATGTTGTCTTCGCCGGAGAAAGATACTTCAGGAACAGTGGGTTTGGAAGGGGTGAGATTGAAGTGTTTATTTTTTTGGATGATATGTATGATGATTAGACCCTGTTCATAGAAAATTTTCTATTCGGTTGGAGTTCTGAATATGAGAAGAGAACCAATGTGGACAAAAATGGAGATAAATTTTTTTGGTGTGCTGGGAATGGTCTTGTGGAAGAATGATTTTTTTGTGGCTGGGTTGCACAGTCTGACTCAATTTCCAATTCTTGTTGTTGTTACATTATTGGGTTGGACAGGAGAACCACTTCCAAATTTTAAATTTGCTACGGCAGTGGCAATGCAAAAATGGACTCAACAGAAAAAAATAAAACCTGTTAGAAGTGATGCAGATGAGCAATACCTGGAATATGTCGAAAATGAAAATGCATCACAGGGTGCATCTATAGCTCATGAGAATCAGGAATATGCTGCAGTGTTTAATGTTGTTCAGATTTGTGAACACAAGTTGGAAAACAGAAAATTGATAGGTCCATCTTTAGGCCAGCAACATAGCAGTGTTTATTGGAAGAATGGAAGTTCCACCACATTGAGTTTTTTAAACCCAGAAAAAGGCTCTTTTAACCTAGTTGAGGGATGTTTTTCACACCGAATAGTCACCTATATGGATGGACAGAAGTACCACTTCACAGTGCCAAGTGATGGAGAGAACTGTTGGGGTGCGTTAGCATTGTCTCCACTTACTGGGTCTAGTGCATATGCAAAATTCCCAGGTCCATAAATAAGGAAGATAGTTGAAAGGCAGCCAAAGGTATATAATGCAACAGAAAATATTTCTCTTGTTAGTTCATTCATGGCATATCTTCTTATAGGCGGTTATGCTAGTATTACTGAAACTGATGGAGCTGGAATGAACCCGATGGATCTCAGACAATGAATCTGGTCTCAGTAGGTTATGCAAGCTATTGCACCAGGATTAAAAGAACAACTAGAACAGCCTACACCAGCACATGGATTATGCAGAAGTTCCACCTCTTGTTCCAGCTCAATCCAATGCATTGCTGGATTGTACCGAGCTGTTTTGATAGTGCAGAACACAGTGCTGTTGTGGCAGTGAAGAACACAGTGCTGCTAGACAGCAAAGGACACTGTGCTGCTGTGGCAGTGTAGAAAAATTTGCTGCTACACAGCCATAAACCACTGCTGAATACAGTGATGACAGTTTTGAGAGTACATCCAGCAGCTGTGGCAGTGTAGAAAAATTTGCTGCTACACAGCCATAAACCACTGCTGAATACAGTGATGACAGTTTTGAGAGTACATCCAGCAGTGACTTATGAAGCCCAATTATCTGTTGTTGTGGGCACTACAGATACTGCATGTGTCATTCATGGAGCTCTAGTGACTGAGATGACGTTGTATGTTCACAAGGGGACTGTTATACTTGCTAGAAAGTTACACGGAATACAACTAGGTCATTGGCTACCATTGTATACATTGATGAAGAAGTTGGGTTGGACAGGGGTGGCCAACCAAATATTTACGGTTTGGACAGATCTAGAAGAGACAACCCACTTCAGCCCTACATTTTGTGACACAATGGGTTTTGGTTGACAGCTAGAACAAGGGAATTATACTTGGAACAGAGAAAAAGGAATAGAGGAGTTGGAGCATTACAAATACAATGCCATCTCTATGAGATGACTCTTTATTTACCATCCTACCATCATTCTATGGGTTTGTGGGCCTTCTCCTTGGTCTATGGGCCTTGAGCCCATCTTCCACATCTCTTGGATGTGTGAGCCTTCCTTGGTCTTATGGGCTTGGACCCATCTTCCAACACAATTGGATATGTGGGCCTTCCTTGGTTGTGTGGGCTTGGGACCATCTTCCAACACTCTCCCTCAAGCTGGGGATGAGAGAACATCAAGAATTTCCATCTTGCTAAAAATGGTGTATAGGATCTTCTCGTATAAAATGGCAGTCCTCCATATCTTCAAATACTCTCCCTCACGCTAGTGGTCTCTTCCATGAGGCCTAACTGGCATAAGATAAGTGAGAGTAAAATCACTCCAATCCGTATGACATCAGTCCATACTCTAGTCATAACTCATGTTGGATGTAGGGCACACTCCTATTTTCTATAGGTAGTGGGTTTATATGCAGTGCTCCGAAGTGTAATAAAACTCATCCATCACCGTGTCCCTCCACACAACACTGACTCTTAAAAGGTAGGAGTAATAAATACCAATTAAGGGGGGCAATGGGCAATTACCCGAAAGATAATATTCTAGGGCCATCTTGGCTTTCTTCATCATCAGAATAGCCATTGCTGATAAAAATTAGTAATTGTGAGGTCTTACTTCAATAATAATGTCTCAAACAAAGAGACATATAGCAGTAGGTGAAAAGGGTTTCGGCCCAATAACACGTACCAAATAATGAAAGTCTTCAAAAAAAAGACCCATAAAACAATCTGATGCGAGTTTGTGCACCAAATAATAAGCTGACCAAGGAATAAGCTGCTAATACTTCAAAATAATAATCCAGTTGAAGACAAAGAACCGAATAATAATCCAAGACAATAATCCAGCCAAGGAAAAAGGGACCGTGTCGAGCCGAGTTAGATATCAGACCAATCTAGCCTAGTCGTGGAAGAAATATGTATAGAACTTGGGACTTGGACCCATATAACTGATGCAAAAAACAAGTGGGCCGAGTCACTTGACCCTGACCCGAGTTGACCTGGATCGGGATGACTCGGTCAAAATAGAACATACTCTGTTTGGGTCCCTCGAGCTGGATTAAAATCAATCATCATCTTCCTAACTTAGATAGTTTTTTAATTGAGAAAAAAGGTGTTACGGTCCCGGGTCATGGATCGAGTAACACTACGTGGGATTTGTGAATCCAGCACTCAGAATTTACCCACTTCACGTCAAGGGTCTGTGTATGAGTATTTCTCCTTAACCAGTGCTTGGCTAGGAGGAAAAATCCTCTTTCGAGGGTCCTACCGAGTTGTTGTGCTAGGTAGAAGACCCCACAGCAATGCTGACCTTGCTAGAGCAAGGTGCTCTCTTTTTTTTGGTCACGGCAAAGAGGGTTTGGCCCTCTTTGTTGCTGCTCTAGCTAAGAATGTAATCCTTCTTTATTAAATAACTTGAAACATGAGTTTGGGATAGATTAATACCTCTTCTTTGATGCTATGATCAGCTCCCACGTTGCACCAGGATTTGCTCAAGATTTAAGGATAAAAATTTTCACTTTGCTGCTTGGCAAGGGAGGAATTCGGCCTCTCTTGTTGCTGCTTCCAAGAGGGAGGATAGACCTCCTCTTTGGGCTTGGAAAAGGGGCAGGAAGCTCCTTTTCTTAGTAGGGATGATGGTGGATGAATTTGGGTTAAGATGGATGGCAATGGAGGGTGAAGGATAGGTTGGATTTTGTTAGGATCCTCACGAGCCATGGATCTTGTCACCCTCCTCTCTTCTCTTCCTTCCATTACCGTGCTTGACGTTGAGATGGAATGAGGGGTTGAAGGGAATTGAATTTCGGAAAGGAGAATTGGGGGAAAAACGGAAGAGAGCTTGAAGGAGCTCTTGACCTGTTTATCTAAATTACGTTAGCTAAAGTGAACTCAATTCCTAATTCTCATTACCCTAGCCGTCCCCTTAAATAGGGTGGAGGACGTCCAAAACCCTAAAGACCTCTTGGGTCAATGGTTCAAACCAATAAATGATAAACCAACCCAAACCAAAGACAAAACCAAACCAAGAAACAATTACATGGAAATTGAAAAACACATTCATTAATTCCTACGCCTGTTGGTAACTTGTGATGCTATAGAGTCCATAACATCACCCCCCTCCTGGAGAAAGAGCTTGTCCTCAAGCTCGAAGGAAGGATATAAAAGTCGAAATGCTGATAACGGTTCCCATGTGGTGTCACTGGGATCGGCATCTGCCCACTGGACTAGAATTTCCCAATCCTCTTGAATGTGGCGTGCTTGTATTACCTGAGCCGGAATAGAAAGGACTCTGCCCTCATGTAGTGGCGGCAGTGGAGTGTGCAGTAGGGGCGAGTCACCCTGGAAGGGCTTCAATTGGGAGACGTGAAATACATTGTGGATCTTTGCTTCCGGTGGTAGCTGCAAGCGGTATGCCACGGGCCCAATTTGGTCCAATATCGGAAATGGACCATAATATTTTGGAGACAACTTATGGCGCTTGGCTGCAGTCAGGGACAGCTGGCGGTAGTGTTGAAGCTTTAACCACACATAGTCTCCAGGGTAATAAGATGCCTCCCGGTGCTTCTTATCTTAAAAGTGTTTCATAGAGTGTTGGGCCTCCTACAGATGTGTACGTACCTCAGTGAGCATAGCATCTCGTTCAGCTAATGCTTGGTCCAAAGTGACGACTTTGGATGCCCCAGGTTCATATGGTAACAAACGAGGTGGATCTCTGCCATAAACTACCCTGAAAGGAGTAGTACCCAGTGCTGTGTGGTTAGATGTGTTATAGCAAAATTCTGCCCATGAAAGCCATTTCACCCATCTTCTAGGTGCATGCCCCACAAAACAACGAAGATACATTTCAATCGTGCGATTGACAACCTCTGTTTGGCCATCCATTTGTGGATGATAGGCAGACAAAAATGCCAATTGGGTGCCCTGTAATTTGAATAATTCCTTCCAAAAGAGACTGGTAAAAATGGCATCCCTGTCACTGATAATGGATGTGGGAATTCCATGTAATCGGACAATGTTGTCCATAAATAATTGAGCGACCTGAGCAGCAGTATATGGATGCGCCAAAGCAAGGAAGTGCCCATATTTTGAAAACCGATCAACGACGATGAATATCACCGATTTACCTGATGAAATGGGAAGTCCAGCAATGAAGTCCATGGAAATATCAGACCAGATTTGAGATGGTAGTTGCAGAGGTTGCAGTAGGCCGGACGGACTTAAAGATTCAGCCTTGTTTCTTTGACAAATCTGACAAGCAGCTACATAATCAGCAATTGTGCTCTTCATGCCCTTCCAGTAAAAGTCCTGACTGATTCGGAAATATGTTTTCTGTCGACCCTCATGTGTGCTATCATGGATAGAGGAAAGGATGGTGTGAAGAAGTGGGGATGTATTATGCAAAAAGATCCTGTTTTTGTAGAGAATGAGACGATCCTGAATCGTCCAATGAGGAGCAGTTGTCCCTTGTTGAATATCCTGATATAATGACATGAGATCCGGATATTGATGTACTTCCTCACAAATAGAATCTAATAGCAGTGCACGTGGGTGACTGATAGCATAAATTTGTGTGGCGGAAATATCCCGACGTGATAAGGCATCAGCCCCCAAATTTGAACTACCTGGCTTATAATGAACCGTAAAATCGAAGCCCATGAGTTTAGTTAACCAATGCTGCTGTGGGGATGTGGTGAGGCGCTGTTCAAGAAGATACTTGAGGCTGCAATGATTTGTACGAATGAGAAACAGTCGTCCCCAAAGATAAGGTTGCCAATGTTGGATAGCCTTGGCTAACTCAATCAATTCCCTCTCATATGCAGCTAACTTATGGTGGTGTTGTCCCAACTGACGGCTGAAATAAGCAATGGGGTGTCCCAATTGTTGTAACACTGCCCCTATACCTCCCCCGGAGGCATCACATTCCACCACAAATTCTGCCTCAAAATCTGGTAATTGTAGGACTGGCGCTGAGGCTAAGGCCTCCTTTAACAGGTTAAAGGCCTGTTCTGCTGAAGAAGACCAATGAAAGGCATTTTTTTAGCAGGTTATTGAGTGGTGTTGCTATCTGGCCATAAGATTGGATAAATTTTCTATAATATCCCGCTAAGCCCAAAAATCCCTTTAATGTTGTGGTGGAGGTGGGAATCGCCAATCTGTAACTGCTTGTATCTTGCTCTGGTCAACTTTCACGCCCACAGTTGATATGACGTGGCCCAAATATGCCACCTCATATGTACCCATAGAACATTTCAATTTATTCAAAACCAAATGATGAGAGCGTAGAATGGTAAATACCTGATGGAGGTGGTGGAGATGTTCTTCCCAATTTTTGCTGTAGACCAGAATGTCATAAAAAAAGACTAACACATAGTGGCACAGAAGTGATGAAAAGACCTCATTCATGAGGGCCTGAAAGGTGGATGGTGCATTGGAGAGACCAAAGGGCATGACGAGGAACTCGAAATGACCGTGATGTGTGCGGAAGGCAGTCTTCTCCACATCCGCCTGGTGAACTCGTATTTGATGATAGCCCGATTTCAAATCTAATTTGGTAAAAATTGTAGCACCATGTAACTCATCCAGCAACTCGTCCATGACTGGATGGGGAACTTGTCCTTAACTGTGTGCTAGTTGAGTTGCCTATAGTCGACACAAAATCTCCAAGATTTATCTTTTTTACGTACAAGTAACACTGGTGAGGAGAAAGGAGATCGATTGGGCTGGATCACACCCTGAGTGAGCATATGCATGCACTGTCGTTCTATTTCATCTTTCTGGATATGCGGGTAACGATAAGGCCACACCACTACTGGATCAGTTCCCAACTTTAAACGAATGCGGTGATCGCAATGATGCACTGGTGGTAGACCTGTAGGGTCATTAAATAAATCCGCAAATGCTGTAAGTAAAGGAGCTAACTGATCATCACCCGTGTGTTGAATATGCAAAGTGTGAAGTGCGTTAGGGACCTGTGCCACAATGCCTTGTAATGTAATCTGGCCCTGTGGTGCTGAAAATGTCATAGTCCGAGCCTGAAAGTCCCATAATATCGGTCCTAATAACTGGAGCCATTTGACCCCGAGCACCAAATCAAATCCAGCCAATGGAATGACTAGTAAATCTGCCTGAAAGGAATGCCCCTCAATGGTGAAAGGGGTGTTAGCAAATAACCCCACACTAGCAATTTTGGCCCCATTGGCCACTGAAACTGAGAGTCCCCTTTGTTGTTGAATTTCCAATTCCAATTGTTGCGCGGCTGGTTCACTGATAAAATTATGTGTGCTGCCCGAATCAACTAAAGCAAGTAGCATGAGATGATGTAACCTGGCCTTTACCTGCATGGTATTAGAACTACGCAGGCCATGCATGGCATGGAGGGATAGAACTACGCAGGCCATGCATGGCATGGAGGGAGAGCTCTGCTCCCTGTTGTACCTCTTCAACAATTTCATTTTCAAGAAGCTCATTTGAATCTTCTTCCAACAATTCAATACTGAATAAACGTTTACAGTTAAGTCCGTGCAGGAATTGTTTGTCACAATTAAAACATAGGCCCTTTGCCTTTCGAGCATCCATTTCCTGTTTAGTCAAAAATTTACGTGGCATAGAGTGCGGAGGCACACTGGTAGCCTGATCTTCTCGGTTAGGGGCAGAGGACCCAAAACATGGACCAAATGCAGTACCCTGTATTCTGTTTTGCCAAAATGGTTTTCTTTGTAAAGACTCTTTTAGAACTCTCTGTTTGTATTCCACAGCTCTGGCATAATTCATTGTTGAGTCCAAATTTTTCGGACCAAGTAATTCCACTTCCAATCTGACTGCCTCTGTCAATCCAGCATTAAAAATCTGAACATGTAGGTGAGGAGGAACAAATTCACGAGCTCTGGCCAACCTTTCTTGGAACATTTTTTGGTAAACTTCTAAGGTGCTGGTCTGTTTGTAGTTGATCAATTCCCCCACTGGGTTGCTGCTAGCAGGAGGTCCGAGCCTCAACTGGAAAGCATGTTTAAAGTGCAGCCAATCCTGAATGGAATGGACATTTCGGTAGTGATGGAACCACATGAGCGCTTCATCGAGCATGTGGTAGGCGGCCAAAGTAACCTTGTCTATTTCCACCGTTTGTTGATGATAGAAGAATTGTTCACATTTCGTGAACCACAGTAAAGGATCTTTAGAGCCATCATATGTAGGAAAGTTGAGTTTAAAGTACCTGGGAACCGTTGATGGTCCTTGTGCGTGAGTTGCCATTGAACCCATTGGTTGCCGCAGGGTTGGATTTGGTGGTGGTGTGAATTGTTGGTGGGGAACTGGTTGTGGTTGAAAATTGATTGCTGGTGGTGGCGTTGGTGCTTGAAGTGCAGCAAGTTGTCGGAGGATGGTTTGTAGAGATGATTCCAGTGTTTGTAAGGTAGTATTGATGTGAGAAATTTCAGTACCTTGAAGAGTGGATCGTTGTTGTAGTTCTGAAAGTACTTGACGTATGTCCTCTGGAGAAGAGGAATCACCGAGGGTGGACCTGTCTGATACCACGTTGTTAGGATCCTCACGAGCCATGGATCTTGTCACCCTCCTCTCTTCTCTTCCTTCCATTACCATGCTTGACATTGAGATGGAATGAGGGGTTGAAGGGAATTGAATTTCGGAAAGGAGAATTGGGGGAAAAATGGAAGAGAGCTTGAAGGAGCTCTTGACCTGTTTATCTAAATTACGTTAGCTAAAGTGAACTCAATTCCTAATTCTCATTACCCTAGCCGTCCCCTTAAATAGGGTGGAGGACGTCCAAAAGCCCTAAAGACCTCTTGGGTCAATGGTTCAAACCAATAAATGCTAAACCAACCCAAACCAAAGACAAAACCAAACCAAGAAACAATTACATGGAAATTGAAAAACACATTCATTAATTCCTACGCCTGTTGGTAACTCGTGATGCTATAGAGTCCATAACAGATTTTTGGAGTAAACCCTAAACTCGAGATCAACAGGTGATCTCAACCTATTTAGACTAGGTTATTCTAAAATCTCAAAACTTACCTATTTCATTCATACCTATCCCTTAAATAGGGAGTTTTAGGGTTAGGGTTACAATAATTCCCCATAATGCCCTTACATATAAAGTAATTAGAAATAACTCCTACTTAAAACAATATAAGAAATAAATCCTACTTAAAACAATATAAGAAATAAATCCTACTCAAAGAAATATAAGAATTAAATCCTATTGAGTGAGTTGTTGTTGTCTTCTTCGTTGTGTGACTCGGTGTGCTATTGAGTCCACAACATCTGCCTCCCCATGGAGAAAGAGCTTGTCCTCAAGCTCCAAAGTTGGGTAGACTTGTTTGAAGATGTCCACACGTTCCCATGTTGCAGCGTCGGGGTCAGTGTCCGTCCACTGAACGAGAATCTCCCAATGATCATTGGTCAGCTGTGCACGTAACACCGCAGCTGGGTTAAGAATAACCTCGCTATGATCAACCGGAGGTAGGAATGGAGTGGATGTAGGCTGTGCTCTGGAATGCGGCTTCAAAAGAGAGACATGAAACACATCGTGAATTCTGGTTGTGTCCGATAATTTGAGTTGATAGGCGACTGGTCCCACGCGTCGAAGAATGGGAAACGGCCCAAAAAATTTGGGTGAGAGCTTATGACGTGGAGGTCCCGCTAGAGACTGCTGAAGGTAGGGCTGGATCCGTAGCAACACATACTTTCCAACCTCAAAAGAGACCTCACGGTGGCCTCTGTCGTATACATCCTTCATCCGAGCTTGGGCACGTCGTAGCCGTTCTGTGATATTTTGTACCAGTAGATCCCTGTCTATGAGTGTCTGATCAATCGTGTCCATGCGGGTGGACCCTGGGTTGTACGAGAGGATGCGAGGTGGATCCCGGCCATATATAACCCGAAAAGGAGTGGATTGCAATGCAGAGTGGAATGAAGTGTTGTAACAGTATTCGGCCCACGAAAGCCATTGAACCCATTGCCGCGGATGATCCCCCACCAAGCACCGTAGATACATCTCGATGGTGCGGTTCACCACCTCACTCTGCCTGTCTGTTATGGACTCCATAGCATCACGAGTTATCCATAGGCATAGGAATTAAATTAAGTCAATTTACTTTTCATGTAATTTCAATTCGGTTTGGTTTACTTTATTTGGTTTGGTTTAATTTGGGTTGGTTCAGTGTAATGTGGTGTGAACCACTTGACCTAATGGATCATCTTTGTATTTTCGTCCTCAACCCTATTTAGGGGGACGTGAAGGAAAAGAGAGGCAAGTATTGAGAAAATTATATTTTACAGGTCTAATTCTCCCTCAGAGGTCAAGGTCAGATTCTCCCTTTGAGGTCCAAGGTTGAGCTTCCTCCAAAGCTCCTTCATTCTAAATTGAGTTCCACCATTACTCGTTCAAGAAACAAGGGTGACTCGATCCATGGCAAGGGAAGAACCTAACATCTTGGTATCAGACAGGTCCACCCTTGGGGATTCCTCTTCCCCTGACGATTTGAGACAGTTAGTGGAAGATAATAGGCAAAGGACAGATAACCAGGCTCATGCCCTGGAAGTGGTGCGTCAAACAACCTCTGATTTGCATGAGGCAATAAAATCAATGGATGCGCCATCCAAGCTCTCCTCCGGCGACAAGAGGACCATGATACACGAGCCCAACCTCCAGCTGCCTACTCTCAACCGGCCCAACACCATCCATTCCACCCACCACCTCCCCCACAACCACCAATGCGTCAACACCATTCCCATCTGGGGCCGTTCAAGGACCAAACACTGTGCCCAGGTATTTAAAACTTGACTTTCCTACGTATGATGGGTCTAAGGACCCTTTGATTTGGTTAGCCAAGTGTAATCAGTTCTTTTACCATCAAAAAACACCTGCGGATGAGAAAGTGTATTTGGCTGCCTACCACATGCTCGATGAAGCGCTTCTATGGTACCACCAATTCCGAAATGACCAAGTGGTTCAGGATTGGGCAACTTTAAGACAGTCTTGCATGATGAGATTTGGTCCTCCTACTAGTAGCAATTCATTGGGCGAATTAATCAATTACAAACAAACTGGAACACTAGAGGTGTACCAAAAAACCTTCCAGGAAAGGTTAGCCCGAGCAAACCAGTTTGTTAGCCACACACAGTATGTTCATATTTTTACTGCTGGTTTGACAGAAGCTCTGCGTTTAGAAGTTGAATTACATGCTCCTACAGATTTAGACCACGCTCTGAATTTAGCCAGAGCAATTGAGCACAAGCAGCGTGTTCTAAAGGAGTCACTGGTCAGAAAACCAGCTTGGCCAGGAAGGCACAATGCCTCTGCGCCAAACCATTCCTATGGACCTCCAAGATTTAGAGACAGGGCAGCCCCACGCCCAGACATCTCTAATTCAGCTCCACCTGCTCCTTACTTCAAAAAACTTACTAGACAGGAAATGGAGCAGAGAAAGGCCAAGGGCCTCTGTTTTAACTGTGATGAACAATATGTTTTTGGGCACCACTGCAAACGATTATTCAGTATATGTCTGTGGGAGGATGGAGACGAAATACCACAAGAGGAAGAAATTGTGGAAACTGACCAAGAAGATCCAGAGATTTCCCTTCATGCTCTGACTGGTCTACGCAGTGCAAGCACAATGCAGGTTAAAGCCCAATTACATCATTTACAGTTACTGGCTTTAGTTGACTCGGGTAGTACACATAATTTCATCAGTCAGCAGGCGGCAGAACAACTTGGGTTAGTAGTACAGCAACAGAATGGTCTTTCTGTATCAGTAGCCAATGGGGCTAAAATTACTAGTGTAGGCATATCACCAGCCACACACTTTGATATTGAGGGATATAAATTTGTTGCAGATTTTCTGGTGATTCCACTATCAGGATTCGATTTGGTGCTAGGAATTAAATGGCTACAATTGTTGGGACCAATACTATGGGATTTCCAAGCTCTAACCATGTCTTATATAGAGGACCAACATCAGATTATATTGCATGGCACACAAGCACCACTCACCTGCGCACTACAGGTTGCCCAGGTCCAGTCCACAAGTACATGCCAGTTATCTCACTTACAGAATTTGAGGATATCTTTCAAGACCCTACTGCCTTACCGCCACTTAGGCACTGTGATCACTATATCCGTTTGAAAACGGGGACCAAGCCGGTAGTGGTACGTCCGTATCGTTACCCTCACTTACAGAAGGATGAGATTGAAAGGCAGTGCCAGCAGATGTTAGCACAAGGTATTATTCAGCCCAGCAGATCTCCTTTTTCTTCACCGGTATTACTAGTCCGCAAGCATGATAAGTCATGGAGGTTCTGTGTGGATTACCGACAACTCAATGCCCCATACAATTAAAGATAAATTTCCTATTCCAGTGGTGGACGAACTGTTAGATGAGCTACATGGAGCTACTATATTTACTAAACTCGATTTGAAATCTGACTATCATCAAATCCGAGTTTATCCATCAAATGTGGAGAAAACAGCGTTCCGCACGCATCACGGCCATTTTGAATTCCTCGTAATGCCATTTGGTTTATCAAATGCGCCTTCCACCTTCCAGGCCCTCATGGATGCCAATACATATTTTCGCAAGAGAGGGGAAAATACCTCATCCATAAGGTATTGATGAGGTATTTTCCCCTCTCTTGCGAAAATATGTATTGGTCTTTTTCGATGATATTTTGGTCTATAGCAACAGATGGGAAGAACATCTTCAGCACCTTCACCAGGTATTTTCTCTTATACATTCACATCATTTGGTTTTAAATAGGTCAAAATGTTCTATGGGCACATCAGAAGTGGCATATTTGGGTCACGTTATTTCAGCATCAGGGGTGAAGGTAGACCAGAGTAAGATACAAGCGGTCACAGATTGGCCTATTCCTACATCTATTACAGCCTTAAGAGAATTTTTGGGCCTAGCTGGATATTATAGAAAATTTATTCGTAGTTATGGCCAGCTTGCAGCTCCGCTCAACAATCTCCTCAAGAAAAATGCTTTTACCTGGTCAAAGACAGCGGCTCATTCCTTTCAACAATTGGAAGACGCCTTATCATCAGCCCCAGTTTTGCAGCTCCCCGACTTTGAGGAGTCCTTTGTAGTGGAATGTGATGCTTCAGGGGGCGGTATTGGAGCAGTGTTGCACCAACAGGGCCACCCAATTGCTTATTTTAGCCGTCAATTGGGCCAACACCACCACAAGTTGGCAGCTTATGAGAGGGAATTGATTGGATTGGTGAAAGCTATACAGCATTGGCGCCCTTATCTTTGGGGACGTTGTTTTTTGATTCGCATTGATCATTGCAGCCTCAAGTATTTTCTTGAGCAGCGTCTCACTACTTCACCACAACAGCATTGGTTAAGTAAGCTTATGGGGTTTGACTTTTCTGTCGAGTATAAACCGGGAAGTTTGAATGTAGGGGTTGATGCCTTATCTCGCCGGGATGTTCCAGAGCCGCAATTAAACGCCATCAGTCAGCCCAGAGCTCTCTTGTTGGATTCTATACAGGAAGAGGCACAACAGTACCCAGATATTATCTCCTTATGCAAGGATATCCAGCAGGGCACAGCGGCACCACATTGGACGGTTCAGGACAATCTTGTCCTCTACAAAAACAGAATTTTTCTACATCACACATCCCCTCTGATTAACAGCATTTTGGCCTCCTTCCATGACAGTACACATGAGGGCCAAAAGAAAACATATTTTTGAATCAATAGGGAATTTTATTGGAGGGGCATGAAGCGCAGTATAGCTGATTATGTGGCGGCTTGTCAGACTTGTCAACGGAATTAAGCTGAAACATTAAGTCCAGCGGGGTTGCTCCAACCACTTTAGCTTCCGTCACAGGTCTGGTCTGATATTTCTATGGACTTCATAGATGGACCTCTTCGTCAGGTAAATCTGTTATCCTGGTAGTGGTGGATCATTTCTCTAAATATGGGCATTTCATTCCTCTGGCACATCCTTACACTGTAACGTAGGTAGCTCAACTTTTTATGGATAACATTGTACGATTACATGGGATGCCTAATTCAATTACCAGTGATAGGAATGCAATCTTTACAAGTACCTTCTGGAAAGAACTCTTCAAGTTACAAGAAACAACGTTAGCCTTTTCTTCAGCCTACCATCCACAGACTGATGGTCAGACAAAGGTCGTCACCAGAACAATTGAAATGTATCTCCGCTGTTTCGTGGGGGACTCACCTAAGAGGTGGGTTAAGTGGTTCACCTGGGCTGAGTTCTGTTACAACACCTCCTACCACAGTGCTCTCGGCACAATCCCATTCAAGGTGGTATATGGTAGAGAACCTCCCCGTCTTTTAGCCTATGAACCAGGGGCCTCTAAAGTCACAACTTTGGACCAAGCATTGGCTGAAAGAGACACATTCATCACAGAGGTGCGCACTCATCTACAGAAGGCACAGAATTCTATGAAACAATATTATGACAAGAAGCACCGGGAAGTCTTCTTTTCTCCTGGAGATTATGTTTGGTTGCGTCTCCAACACTACAGGCAGTTGTCGTTGATAGCCTCCAAACGTCACAAGCTCTCTCCAAAATATTATGGTCCCTTTCAGGTGATGGACCGCATTGGGACAGTGGCCTACAGATTGCAGCTTCCACCAGAGGCCAGAATTCACAACGTCTTTCATGTCTCACAATTAAAGGCCTTCCACGGTGAGTCGCCCTTGCTGCACACCCTGATGCCACCACTCCATGAGGGACGTGTACTTTCTACCCCGGCACAGATATTACAAACTCGTCGTATTCAGGGTGATTGGGAGATCTTAGTGCAATGGGCTGATGCTGACTCCAGTGACACGACAAGGGAGCCATTAGCAGCATTTCGCACCCTCTACCCATACTTTGATCTTGAGGACAAGCTCTTTCTCCAAGGGGGGGGGTGATGTTATGGACTCCATAGCATCACGAGTTATCCATAGGCATAGGAATTAAATTATGTCAATTTACTTTTCATGTAATTTCAATTCGGTTTGGTTTACTTTATTTGGTTTGGTTTAATTTGGGTTGGTTCAGTGTAATGTGGTGTGAAACACTTGACCTAATGGGTCATCTTTGTATTTTCGTCCTCAACCCTATTTAGGGGGACGTGAAGGAAAAGAGAGGCAAGTATTGAGAAAATTATATTTTACAGGTCTAATTCTCCCTCAGAGGTCAAGGTCGGATTCTCCCTTTGAGGTCCAAGGTTGAGCTTCCTCCAAAGCTCCTTCATTCTAAATTGAGTTCCACCATTACTCGTTCAAGAAACAAGGGTTCTCTTCCAACGTCAAGATCAACCATGGAGGGAAGAGAGGAAAGAAGGGTGACTCGATCCATGGCAAGGGAAGAACCTAACACTGTCTGTCTGTGGATGATAGGCGGAGGAGAACTCAATTTCGTCCCACTCAAGCGAAACAATTCCCGCCAAAAGGTGCTCGTGAAAACTGCATCTCTGTCACTCACAATGGATTCTGGAATGCCATGTAAGTGGACTATCTGCTCTAGGAAAGTCTGAGCAACCCGTGTTGCTGCATACGGATGAGCCATCGGTATAAAATGCCCGTACTTGGAGAATCGATCAACCACTACGAAAAGTACGGATTTGTCGGCTGACAGGGGTAGGCCTTCCACAAAATCCATTGAACTGTTGGCCCAAACCTGTGCAGGAAGGGCCAGAGGCTGGAGAAGACCGGCTGGACTCAAGTGCTCGGCTTTGTTGCGCTGGCATACCTGACAGTCGCCCACATAAGTCGCAATAGAGGGTTTCATGGCTTGCCAGTAAAAATCAGCTCGAATTTTGTGCAGGGTCTTCTGGATCTCCTCGTGTGTACTGTCGTGGTAGGCCAAGAGAATAGCTGGAATCAACTCGGACTCAGGTGGAAGGAAAATCCAATGCTTGTAATAAATAAGTGAATCCTGGATGGACCACTTCACATTCATTGTCCCTTTTGAGATCTGTTGATGCAGTTCCTGCAGTGCAGGGTTAGTAGCATGTGCTTCTCGCACCAAGTCCATAATGAGAAATCTTGGCTGGCTGTAGAATAGACCGACTGCTGATCTTCAAAACACCGTGACAAGGCATATGCCACCTTATTTAATCTCCCCGCACGATACTCCACCAAGAAGTCAAACCCCAACAACTTACTGATCCAGTGCTTCTGTGGCGACGTCGTCAAACGCTGTTCTAGTAAGAATTTAAGGTTGTAGTGATCTGTTCGTATGAGAAAAGCCCGGCCCCAAAGATAAGGCCTCCAATGTTGGACCGCTTTGGCCAACCCAATCAATTTGCACTCATAGGCTGCCAGTTTGTGATGGCGGACTGCCAACTGTCTGCTAAAATAAGCAATAGGATGGCCCAACTGCTGTAAAATGGCCCCCATGCCCACGCCCGAAGCGTCGCACTCTACCACGAACAATTCGTCGAAGTTGGGAAGTTTTAATACTGGCGCGGATACGAGGGCAGCTTTGAGTTCCACAAATGACTTGGTGGCCCTCTCATTCCAAATAAAGGAATCTTTCTTGAGTAAACTCGTCAATGGTACTGCCACTGGCCCATAGTTCTGAATAAATTTGTGGTAGTAGTCCGCAAGACCCAGAAAACCCCATAATGCAGAACACGACTATGGTTGCGGCCACTCGTGAATAGCTCGGATCTTCTCGGGATCTACCATAACCCCCTCATGTGAGATAATGTGTCCCAGATATCCCACATGTGAAGCCGCAAAAGAACACTTGGAGTGTTTCAAATAGAGCTGATGTGCTCTTAACAAGTCGAAAACAATCCTCAAGTGTGCCAACTGTTCCTCAACCGACTTGCTATATATCAAAATATCATCGAAAAATATAAGAACAAAATTTCAAAGATAGGGGCTAAATACCTCGTTCATCAAAGATTGAAAAGTGGAGGGTGCATTGGATAACCCGAACGGCATGACGACAAACTCAAAGTGGCCATGGTGTGTGCGGAATGCCGACTTCTCGATATCAGAGGGGTGTATTCGGACCTGATGGTATCCCGAATGGAGGTCGAGTTTAGTGAATAACCACGACCCATGTAACTCATCCAGAAGCTCATCCACTACCGGAATCGGGAACTTGTCTTTTACCATCTGCACGTTCAACTCCCGATAATCCACGCAGAACCTCCATGTCCCATCATGTTTTTTCACAAGTAAGATGGGTGAAGAGAACGGGGAGCAGCTGGGACGAATAAGACCCTGTTTCAACATCTCATGGCACTGACGCTCTATCTCGTCCTTCTGAAGGTGTGGGTAACGATATGGTCGCACGACCACTACCTCAGAACCTGGTTTCAGATAGATCCTGTGGTCACAGTGCCTCATGGGAGGCAACCCCGAAGGCTCCTGGAAGAGGTCATAGAACTCCTCAACCAGACCATCACTAGTACTGGCAGGCTGATCCTGTGTCTGCAAAGTGTGTATGCGGTGGGTCATGTCCACCTGACAGCCCTGTAAGAGCACCCGACTTCCGGCCAAATCAAAGCTCATGGTTAAAGCCGAAAAGTCCCACAGAATGGGCCCCAATGTTTGTAACCATTTAATGCCTAAAACCATATCAAATCCCGCTAGGGGAATAACAAAAAATTCCACATTAAATGAAGTAAATCCAATGGAAAAATTTACCGCCTTACTAATCCCATAGCTAGGGACCTTCTCGCCATTGGCCACTGAGACGGTGGCTATCGGATGAGTGTGTATCTGGAGCTGGAGATGTTGTGCGGCTGTCAAACTCAGAAAATTGTGTGTACTCCCCGAGTCGACTAGTCCCACCAGTTCTCGGTCGATGACATGAGCTCGGACTTGCATTGTAGTAGGCGATTTCTGCCCAGTAATAGCATGCAAGGATATCTCTGGTGGTTCCTCCTTGATAATATCCTCTGGTTCCTCTGGATCCTCTGAATCCTCCATCTCGAGCCAAAATAATCGTTTACATTGGTGTCCGACCCGATACTGCTCATCGCAATTATAACAGAGATTTTTGGACCGCCTTTCTGGCATCTCCACACTCGTCAATTTTTTTATAAAGCTCAGTAGGGAATTACCAGGGCGGGGATCGGCTACTCAATTCGTACTCGGAGTGTGTCTGGATGGTGCTGCTGTAGATGCTCCCTGAGATGAATTATAGCGGTGCCCTTGCCACGTGGAGGAAGTGTTCCTCTCACTCAACCAACCTGACTTACATTGCTGCAACTGTTGTCGTTGTTCCATTGCTCGGGCCATATTCATGGCATGAGCTAGATCCGTGGGCATAAGGAGTTCTACCTCTAGCCGTAAATACTCATTGAGACCTGCTGTGAATAAGGAGACCGGCTGGTCAACCAATACCCTCTCTCCAGCACGAGCCAACTTTTCCTAGAAGAGTTTTTGATAGTGTTCCACTAAACCCGTTTGTCTCAATAGGACTAACTCTCCCAATGGGTTGCTGTTGGCGGGAAACCCAAATCTAACTGTGCATAGATTTTTAAATTCGCCCTAAGTCATTCCCGATCTCTCTTTCTCTACTTGAGTCACCCATAACATGGCTTCATCTGTCATATGGAAAGAGGCTAGTTGCACCTTATCCCATTCAGTAGTTCCTTGGTTCAAAAAAAAAAATTTCACATCTATGCAACCAAATTACGGGATCCACAGAACCATTGAAAGAGGGAAACTCTAACTTGGTGTACCTTGGGATTGTGCCTCCATGCTGAGGTGCTTGGACAGCAGTGTGCCCAGGCCACTGCTCCCCTCTTCTGTGATATGGTTGAGCAACCTCTCGCACCTCTCGCACCTCTGGACTCTGATGTCTCTCTGTCCTCAACTCCTGTAGCATGCTAATGATTCGGCTCATCTCTTCTTCCAAACCACAAACCTTTCCCAACACTGGTTGTGTTGTTTCAAGGCTATCTTCTATCTTTTGTATCCTGATTTGGATTTCTTCATTGCTGATATGATCCCCCATGTTACCCTGCTCTGATACCAAGTTGTTACGGTCCCGGGTCATGAATCGAGTAACACGGTGTGGGATTTGTGAATCCAGCACTCAGAATTTACTCACTTCACGTCAAGGGTCTGTGTATGAGTATTTCTCCTTAACCAGTGCTTGGCCAGAGGAAATATCCTCTTTTGAGGGTCCTACCGAGTTGTTGTGCTAGGTAGAAGACCCCACAACAATGCTTACCTTGCTAGAGCAAGGTGCTCTCTTTTTTTTGGTCACGGCAAAGAGGGTTTGGCCCTCTTTGTTGCTGCTCTAGCTAAGAATGCAATCCTTCTTTCTTAAATAGCTTGAAACACAAGTTTGGGATAGATTAATACCTCTTCTTTGATGCTATGATCAGCTCCCACGTTGCACCAGGATTTGCTCAAGATTTGAGGATAAAAATCTTCACTTTGCTACTTGGTAAGGGAGGAATTCGACCTCTCTTGCTGCTGCTGCCAAGAGGGAGGATAGACCTCCTCTTTGGGCTTGGAAAAGGGCCAGGAAGCTCCTTTTCTTAGTAGGGATGATGGTGGATGAATTTGGGTGAAGATGGATGGCAATGGAGGGTGAAGGATAGGTTGGATTTTTGGAGTAAACCCTAAACTCGAGATCAAGAGGTGATCTCAACCTATTTAGACTAGATTATTCTAAAATCTCAAAGCTTACCTATTTCATTCATATCTATCCCTTAAATAGGGAGTTTTAGGGTTAGGGTTACAATAATTCCCCATAATGCCCTTACATATAAAGTAATTAGAAATAACTCCTACTTAAAACAATATAAGAAATAAATCCTACTTAAAACAATATAAGAAATAAATCCTACTCAATGAAATATAAGAATTAAATCCTATTGAGTTGTTGTTGTCTTCTTTGTTGTGTGACTCGGTGTGCTATTGAGTCCACAACAAAATGCCATCTTCCCCGTGGCACTGGCTCCCAAACAACGCAGGACAATAGTAAATGAACTTCTGACTATAGTTTCATGATCTTTCCAAATTGAGATGACAGCCAATGAAAGATAAGGTGCTGGATCAACGCCGAGGCCAGCTGGTTTCTTACTTCAGAAATAGAAATGGATTAACATCACTTATATCACGGAGAGCCAGATCTGCAGAGAATCGGGAGTTTCTGAAAAATAGCAATGCAGTAATGGAGAAGAGGAGAAATCAGCAACGATCAGACAACAACTTTGGACGGCAATTAGACAGCGAAGCAGCAACAATGATCTAGTAATCTTCAGCTCACAACGAAGCAATGACAGCAAAGGATGACGTAGAGTATTATTATGGTCTTGGGTTTAGTATTTGGCTTTCTGCTATCTACCAGGCCGGTCTTTTGGGTAGTATTGGCTACGTTCTTAATATTTGGTATCAAAGGCACTACTTACGTTGCGATTTTGAATCCAGGAGGGTGAAACCTAGTGGAGGAGGCGACCTGGAGGTGTCGTTAGAGTGGGTTGTCGCTAGAGTAGGTTGTCGCTAGAGTGGGCTGCCATGGACGTCGGCTCGTAATGGAGGAGCTTGTTGTGTGTCGGCTCGTAAGAGATTTAGAGCAAGCTCTTTCTCCAAGGGGTGTGTGATGTTATGGTCCTGGGTTAAGCACTTGGCTTTTCACTACCTACCAGGTCGGTCCTTTGGGTAGTATTAGCTACGTTCTTAACAAGTATTTTTGGCGAGATTGAAGATGATGCCAATGTAGAACGAACGAAAAAGAGAGGATGACAGGAGCATCACCAGAGAAAAGTTTGGAATTGATAGTAGTAAGCTCGGGAATAATCCGAGCAAAGAAAGGATAATTCTTGGAACAGTGACGACAGAGTGAATAATTCCTAGGGAGGCAGTGAAGGAATCTCTGTCCTCGACTCAACATCCCTTTACGTTGCGTGGTGCTTCTTCTCACATTCATGATGTCGCCAGAGATTTCATCTCGGATAAGAACTGATGACCCTCGCTCTAGGGACTCCGCCGATGAAGGTGCTTGCTATCACCGACATCGGTAGAGATCTCAACTCGACCCAATGCAAGTGGGAGAGTCCACGCTTTGGACAATGCCATCAAGAACCACTGGAACTTCACGCTCCGAAGGCGAGTGGCAGAGTCGAAGCTGGAGTCGGACTCCAACTCTGCTCAGACATGGCAAAGGGTAAGTCCTTCGATGGAGACCAGTGTAGATGGGTGTTCTTGTCCTGCACTGGTTTTGCCGACCAGTGGAAGGCTCCAATCTGTCGACCTTTTTTCCCTTTCTTTTGCCTACTGTTCATCAAGCTCAAGAGCAGGTGATGGCTTCTTCGTGCTCTTCAACTTGTCAATGAAAGAGTTCGGTGTTTATTGACACAAGAGAGCAGCAACTTAAAAGATGTGTATTTTCTCAGCATGAATGTTCATGCGAGGTTTTAGATATCGCCTAAGACTGGGAAACACCATTATTTTATTCCTCATCGGAAAACAACAAGATAGTCTAGGCTAGACTAGTCTCACATCATCAGACAACATAAGAAAATGAACAATAATAAAAAAAACGAAGTTCAAGAAACTATGAAAAAAGAACCATCAATATGATAAAGAAAAAAAAAGGTTTCTAGAATCCTACAAAACCATACCTATGAGTCCTGAAAATCAATGTTCTGATACCATGTTGATTATCAGGACTCCATGGATTTAGCTCATGGAGAAAAAGAGAAAGAGACCCTTTGGGAGAAAATAGGAGGAAGAAAGAGGTTAGAGACATGTTGTCCTAATCCTCCCCCTATGCTCAATTTATAGATTAATCAAACTTGAAGATTACAATTATGCCCCTAGGACTTAACCTAATTACATCAATGCCATCTCTATGAGATGACTTTTTATTTACCATCCTACCGTCATTGAAAGGGTTTGTGGGCTCTCTCCTTGGTCTATGGGTCTTGAGCCCATCCTCCACATCTCTTGGATGTGTAGGCTTTCCTTGATCTTATGGGCTTGGGCCCATCTTCCAACACACTTGGATATGTAGACCTTCCTTGCTCGAGTGGGCTTGGGCCCATCTTCTAACAAACACAACCAAAAACTTTCAATAAAGAAAGGTTTACTTATTTGCCACTCCAGACCTCTTCTGGTATTTTGCAATCCAATGGTGTTGAGGGACCTCTATTGATAAAAAAGGCAACAGTGCTAATAGCCTCAGACCAAAACATCTTTGACAATCCTACATGCAATCTCATACTCCTAGCATGCTTGTTCAAAGTCCTATTCATCCTCTCTGCTACACCATTTTATTGAGGTTTTCTAGGAATGGTCTTCTTCATCTTGATTCCATTATCAACATTGTACAGCTTGAAATCATCATCTACATATTCTCCCCCATTATGTGACAACACACACTTCACCTACAAATCTGTTTCATTTTCTAGGAAGGTATCAAAAACATTAAATTTTCTTTTTAGGAATAATCCCATACCTTTCTACTTGAACCACCAATAAATGTCACATAGTAGTTAGAACCACCAAGGGTGGTAACAGTTGAAGGCCCCCACACATCACATCAATAAATGTCACATTTGTTGTCTCTTACTTCTTTTCAGCCTTTGAAAAGCTAATCCTTTTCTACTTGTAAAAAATACAGGCTTCACACAAACTGTTGTTTACAATTTTCAACCCTGGTTCCTTCCCTTTGGACTACAACACTTTCATTCCCTTCTCACTCATGTGACCGAGCCTATAATGCCATAAATCATAATCAATAACAGAATCATCAACTACAACCGTGTCTTTGCAGCTGGAAGTGATGTAAGGAGTTCCAGTTTTAAGTCCCCGTGCCACACCCATGGCTCCCTTAGTGACTTTCTAGGCAGTACCATTAAAAGTCACATTATGACCTTCATCATCAAGTTGCCCTAGTGAGATCAGATTACGCATCACTTTTGGCACATGTCTCACATTGTGAATTTTCCACACTATCCAGTTTGACATCCTCAAAATGGCATTACCAATACTAACAATATCCAAAGGTGCTCCATCAGCAAGATACAACTTACCCTGATCTCTAGCAATATAATTCTCCATGATCTCACGGTGCATAATGGTGTGAAAAGAAACTCCTGAATCTAACACCCAAGAGTCACTATGGCTATCAACCGACAAGAGTAAAGGAACTTGGTACTTCTTCAGTCACCACATTTGCAACATCGTTTTTCTTTTCATCCTTCTTCGATACTTTGCAGTTTTAATTTCTGTGAGCAAACTGTTACGGTCCCTAGTCATGGATCGTGTAACACGTCGTGGGATTGTTGTAGACTCAATAGCACACCGATTCACACAACGAAGGAGGCAACAACAACTCACTCAATAGGATTTATTTCTTATATTACTTTGAGTAGGATTTATTTCTTATATTGTTTTAAGTAGGAGTTATTTCTAATTACTTTATATGTAGGGGCATTATGGGGAATTATTGTAACCCTGACCCTAAAACTCCATGACATGACCTATTTAAGGGAAAGGAATGAATGAAATAGGCAAGCTTTGAGATTTTAGAATAACCTAGTGTAAACAGGTTGAGATCACCTCTTGATCTCGAGTTTAGGGTTTACTCCAAAAATCCAACCTATCCTTCACCCTCCATTGCCATCCATCTTCACCCAAATTCATCCACCATCATCCCTACTAAGAAAAGAAGCTTCCTGCCCCTTTTCCTAGTCCAAAGAGGAGGTCTATCCTCCTTCTCGGCAACAGCAGCAAGAGAGGTCTCAAATCCTCCCTTACCGAGTAGAAAAGTGAGGATCTTCATCCTCATATCTTGAGCAACTCTGGTGCAACATGGGAGCTGATCATAGCAACAAGAAAGAGGTAATAATCTATCCCAAACTCGTGCTTCAAGTTAATTTAGAAAGTAAGATTGCACTTTTAGCTAGAGCATCAACAAAGAGGGCCAAACCCTCTTTCCCGTGAGAAAGAAAAGAGGGTAGCTTGCTCTAGCAAGCCCAGTGTTGTTGTGAGGTATCCTACCTATCACAACAACTCGGTAAGACCATCAAAAGAGGAGTTTTCCTCCTGGCCGAGCACTATTCAAAGAGAAAGACTCCTATACAGACCCTTGACGTGAAGTGAGTTTAAATTCTGAGTGCTGGAGTCTCAAGTTCCATGCCGTGTTACTCGGTCCATGACCCGGGACCATAACAACTTGGTATCAAAGCAGGGTAACATGGGGGATAATATCAGCAATGAAGAAATCCAAATCAGGATACAAAAGATAGAAGATAGCTTTGAAACAGCACAACCAGTGTTGGGGAAGGTTTGTGGTTTGGGAGAAGAGATGAGTCGAGTCATCAGCATGCTAACGGAGTTGAGGGCAAAGAGACATCAGAGTCCAGAGGTGAGAGAGGTTGCTCAACGATATCACAAAAGAGGGGAGCAGTGGCCTGGGTGCATTGTTGTCCAAGGACCCCAACATGGAGGCACAGTTCCAAGGTACACCAAGCTAGAGTTTTCCTCTTTCAATGGTTCAGTTGATCCCTTAATTAGGTTGCATAGATGTGAAATTTTTTTTGGAACCAAGGGACTACCGAATGGGATAAGGTGCAACTAGCCTCTTTCCATATGACAGATGAAGCCATGTTATGGGTTACTCAAGTAGAGAAAGAAAGACCGGGAATGACTTGGGGAGAATTTAAAAATCGATGCACAATTAGATTTGGCCCTCCCGCCAATAGCAACCCCCTAGCAGAGTTAGTCCTATTGAGACAAACTGGTTCGGTGGAACAATATTAAAAACTGTTCCAAGAAAAGTTGGCTCATGCTGGTGAGAGGGTATTGGTTGACCAACAGGTCTCCCTATTCATAGCAGGTCTCAATGAGTATTTACGGCTAGAGGTAGAAATCCTTATGCCTACGGATTTAGCTCATGCAATAAATATGGCCCGAGCAATGGAACAATGACAACAGTTGCAGCAACGTAAGCCAGGTTGGTCGGGTGAGAAGAACACTTCCTCCATGTGGCAAGGGCGCCGCTATAATTCATCTCAGGGAGCATCTCCAGCCGCACCATCCAGACACACTCCGACTACGACTCGGGAAGCCGATCCCCGCCCTGGTAATTACCTACCGAGCTTTATAAAAAAATTGACGAGTGCGGAGATGACAGAAAGGCGGTCCAAAAATTTATGTTATAACTGCGATGAGCAGTATCGGGTAGGACACCAATGTAAACGATTGTTTTGGCTCGAGGTGGAGGATTTAAAGGATCCAGAGGAGCCTGAGGATATTATCAAGGAGGAACCACCACAGATATCCTTGCATGCTATTATTGGGCAGAAATCGCCTAATACAATGCAAGTTCGAGATCATGTCATTGACCGAGAACTGGTGGGACTAGTCGACTCGAGGAGTACAACAATTTTCTGAGTTTGACAGCCAAAAAACATCTCCAGCTCCAGATACACACTCATCCGACAACCACCGTCTCAATGGCCAATGGCGAGAAGGTCCCTAGCTATGGGATTAGTAAGGCGATAACTTTTTCCATTGGCTCTACTTCGTTTAATATTGAATTTTTTGTTATTCCCCTGGCAGGATTTGATATGGTATTAGGCATTAAATGGTTACAAACGTTGGGGCCCATTCTGTGGCACTTTTCAGCTTTAACCATGAGCTTTGATTCGGCCGAAAGTCGAGTGCTCTTACTAGGCTGTCAAGTGGACAGGGCCCACCGCATGCACACTTTGTAGACACAGGATCAGCCTGACAGTACTAGTGATGGTCTGGTTGAGGAGTTCTCCGACCTCTTCCAGGAGCCTTCGGGTTTGCCTCCCCTGAGGCATTGTGACCACAAGATCTGTCTGAAACCAGGATCTGAGGTAGTGGTCGTGCGACCATATCGTTACCCACACCTTTAGAAGGACGAGATAGAGCGTCAGTGCCAGGAGATGTTGAAACAGGGTCCTATTCATCCCAGTCGCTCCTGTTCTCTTCACCCGTCTTACTTGTGAAGAAACATGATGGGACATGGAGGTTCTGTGTGGATTATCGGGAGTTGAACGTGCAGACAGTAAAAGACAAGTTCCCGATTCCGGTAGTGGATGAGCTCCTGGATGAGTTACATGGGTTGTGGTTATTCACTAAACTCGACCTCCGTTCGGGATACCATCTAATATCGAGAAGACGGTGTTCCGCATGCACCATGGCCACTTTGAGTTCGTCGTCATGTCGTTCGGGTTATCCAATGCACCCTCCAGTTTTCAAGCTTTGATGAACGAGGTATTTAGCCCCTATCTTCAAAAATTTATTCTTGTATTTTTTGATGATATTTTGATATATTGCAAGTCGGTTGAGGAGCACTTGGCATACTTGAGGATTGTGTTCGACTTGTTATGAGCAAATCAACTCTATTTGAAACATTCCAAGTGTTTTTTTGTGGCTTCACATGTGGGGTATCTGGGACACATTATCTCACATGAGGGGGTTACGGTGGATCCTGAGAAGATCTGAGTTATTCACGAGTGGCCGCAGCCACAGTCGTGTTCTGCATTACGGGGTTTTTTGGGTCTTGCGGGCTACTACCGCAAATTTATTCAAAACTATGGGTCGGTGGCAGCACCATTGACCAGTCTACTCAAGAAAAATTCCTTTATTTGGAATGAAGAGGCCACCACGTCGTTTATGGCACTCAAAGCTACCCTCGCATCCGCGCCAGTATTACAATATAGTGATAATAATCACTAAAATGGGTAATGTATGTCATTTAGAAGACGGTGATAACAAACCCAAGGGTACCAATAAAAAGTCTCAAAGGACTTAAAAACACCCATATATATAAAAGGGACCAACCAAAGCAATTCTCTAAAAGGGTTGGCCAAGGTGTAAGTGAGAGTCAAATAAAGGACAGTAGGAGAAGGGTTATTGTGCGAGAACAAAGAGCCATGGCAGGTGACAATAGTAAATGACTTGAAATGAGCAGCAGTAATAATCCGAGCAGATAGCAAGATTGGAATTCTAAAACACCATAGCTACGAGTCCTAAAAATCAATGCTCTGATACCATGCTGATTTTTAGGATTCCATGGATTACATTATAGAGAAAAAAGAAGAACACACATTTGGGGGAAAGAGGAGGAAGAATGAGGTTTTGGACTTGTGTCCAACCCCCTTAAGCTATATTTATAACTGATAAGTGTATAATATTATAATTATGCCCTTCACCTTAGAAAGAGTGAAGAAGAGACAAGAAACATAAACTAATTACATCAATGATACCCTAATTACATTATATCTTCCAACAAGTTCTACATTCGCCTTTTCTGAAATTCTTCTTTTTCCTATAAATTCTTTGAAGATGTATAGTGAAATTCAATTTTTTTTTAGAAAAGTGTTTTTTTTTTTAAATTGATCTTTACCGAGAAAAATGGTTTTTGCTTGCAAAATTAAATTTACCAAGAAAAAATCACCCAAAAAGTCAATTTTCTTCTTTTCCTTCCTTTTATTCTCTCTCTCTCTCTCTCTCTCTCTCTCTCTCTCTCTCTCTCTCTCTCTCTCTCTCTCTCTTACTAGGGAATGCTTGCTTACTCTACTGAGCTCTTTTGCTTGGACAAGTAGTGTTTTTAGACCAATTCTATGATATGTTATTTGGCATTAGCTACTTCCCCTTTTGTATGAGGTATCCAATTAGTTATGTGTCAATTGAATGAGTATGCTGCCAAAAAATGTCTATGGGGGTTTTATGAGCTGCAAGTCATTTCCATTACATTTCATTAAAAACATAAGTGTTTTATTATTATCAAAATTATCTCAATGGGGATATTGAACTCAACATTGGACATTAGTTTCTACTTAGAAAGTATATATTATTTTCTTATTATAAAGAAACAAGTAATAATAAGTTAAAAAAGAAACATTTAGTAATATCTAAAAAAATCAAAGAAACTTGTAGACTAATTAACCATCGGCTCTAATATCATATACAATAAACAAAAAATAAAAAGTAACCTACATCAAGAGAAGGGCAACAAAAATTAGTGTAAGCTTGCTTTACTTGACAACGTTTAAGTGGCCTATTTATAGGTAATTGGTAGAGAATTTAAGAACTCTTTACTGAATATGTTTGTAGTTTTTGGAGATCCCACAATTGTACTCAAAGGGCTATCCTTTAAAGGCTCATTCTGTGCACGGGGTCCTGATCCCAATAAAGGTCTATTTGGAACCTCTAGAAAAGAAAAGAAGAATTCAACTATTATTATTCCCAAAAAAGTTAGTGAAAATGAGATAATGATAAAAAGTTTTTTTTCACTAACTATTTTTAGGAATAATAATGGTTAAATTCTCCTTTTCTTTTCTTTTCCATGGGATTCTAAACTGACCCTAAAAGGATTTAAGTTCAACATCTATCTATCTGAAATAGAAGATTGGGTTCGTTCAATGACTAAGCAAACATTCACATACTAAGAGTTTAATGGATGAAATGTCCTCCTTCATCAATGAGAGAGAAAGGATCCAAATCTCATAGATTTAAGTAAATCTTAATCAATTCAAATGGGTATTAATTTTCTAATATAAATATATTACACGATATCTACTATAAATCTTAGTCTATTATCTAAAGCAGCATACCATCCAAAAGACCGGCCGGATGAACGGTAACTGACAGCCATATCAGCTTCTTCTCCTGCTAGTTTTTCCTCGTGACCACTGCATTCTAATAAAACAAGTAGAACAGGAAGAAGAGTGTGTCCATAATCTGGGAACATTTCTTGGACAACGAATGCCATATTGCAGCTGCCTCAATGGCGCGCTGGGACTCAGATTTTTTATTGGCAGAAAACCTTCCGAAAGTAATCCAGACAACCATAAGCAGCCGTATACATGTCCCTTCAGTATGAAACCAATTGGATGAATAAATTAAGGTTATATGCCCTTCTTGTTTGTTTATCATATTTCCCAAGGCATGTCAGTTTCAAACTAAAAGGAACCTCCAGCCTTGTTCTTTCTTAACAAGTTCGCGCTTCCTCAGAATGTTGACACGATTGTCATGAGTCTTATTTTAGACCCAAGTGAAGGCCAAAATGAGCCAATCGATGTGACATTGATGACAAATATGATTTTATTTTATTGTTTAGGTAATCAATCCTGTGGAAAGGTTTCTTGTGTGAATAAGTCGTTTCGTAATTAACTACTACTCTGTACAAGAAACATCCCTAACGTGACCAATTGTAGGGAGTTTGATTCAGATGTTCATCTCACACTATGAGATTCAGAAGAGGGTTAAAAGAGTAAACAAGTGAGGAGGTAGTAGATATATTTCTGGTGGGAGAAAAGAGGTGATTCACCTGTCCATGACACTTTATAAAGCGCCATGAACAGGCTGTAAGTCCTAGCGATCGAGCACAGATATGGCAGGAGTAGAAGAGAAAGGCGAAGGAAGACAAGGATTCACACAAGATGGGACTGTTGATCTCAAAGGCCGTCCCGTCCTACGTTCACAGGGAGGAAGATGGACCGCGTGCTCTTTTATAGTTGGTATGCCACCCTTTTCTTCTCAGGCCACTTCTTCTCTTTTCCGCCTCGTCCTGCCTCTCCGCTATCTTCTTCTACATGCTCTTAATATTGCAACTCTTTTAAGGATTGAAAGCGAGCAACAGAAGAAATCAAGGGCAACAGATTGATATACAGGAAGCTAGAAGCTCCTTAGATGAACTCGTATATGTGCTTTGCTCTTTCCGAATGAGGAGAATATTTTTGCTGTAAACTGTGTCAAATTTTAGGGAGCTTTTTACTGACCTCTTTGGGTGACTTTGGCTGCAGGTTACGAAGTATTTGAAAGAATGGCTTATTATGGAATAGCAACAAACCTTGTTGTGTATTTGACGACGAGGCTGCATGAAGGAACGGTGACTTCTTCAAATAACGTCACGAATTGGATTGGAACAGTGTGGATGACTCCAGTTATTGGGGCTTACATCGCCGACGCTCATCTCGGCAGATATTGGACTTTCGTCATCGCGTCCGGGATCTATCTTCTGGTAAATAAAAAAAAAACTACTAATTAATCTTACCATACACCAGAGGTAAACTCTTCGGGAAGCTGTTATGTAGAGATTTACAGAGGTTTAAGTATCTTCCTCCCCTTAATTCAAACAGCAATTCTTTTAAACTACGCGCTGTTTTCAGATTCAGAAACCCTTGACTTTAGCAAGGCTCCCGTCAAGGAGGGTACTCCCTGGATGGTCAGGGCTTGTTGATCTATTTTTCCTTGTTTAAGTTGTTTAATAACAATAACGTCAAAATCTCTTCGGCCGGCTCGCATAAATTTTAAACATAAATGTCATAATCCTATCTGTAAACTAAAGATATCTAGTATGAGTTTTTACGACGACTCCGAAGACCTGCTTCATGTGCATAAGACATTATTAGATGATTATTAGTTTTTATATAAGAAATTTGATCCATAGGGCATCTCCCTGTTGACCATTGCGGTCTCGGTACCATCGCTGCGGCCTCCAGAATGTAAGCAGGAGAACGTTGAGGACTGCAGGCGAGCATCAGCACTACAAGTGGGCATATTTTACTGCGCACTGTACATAGTTGCAGTAGGAACTGGAGGGACGAAACCCAACATCTCCACCATGGGCGCCGACCAGTTCGACGATTTTGAACCAAAGGAACGCGATCAGAAGCTATCTTTCTTCAACTGGTGGATGTTCAGCATCTTCTTTGGTACGCTCTTTGCCAACATATTTCTGGTCTACCTTCAAGACAATGTTGGCTGGGGGTTGGGTTATGGCCTCCCCACAGTTGGCCTCGCAATCTCCATCTTGGTTTTCCTGGTGGGCACCCGTTTCTACAGGCACAAGGTTCCTTCTGGGAGTCCATTAACGAGGATTGCCCAGGTCCTGGTGGCCGCCACAAGAAAATTGAGCGTACCCCTCCCAAATGACCCTAAAGAGCTTCATGAATTGCCCATGGAGGAGTATACTAAAAATGGCAAGTTTAGGATCGATTATACCCCATCCATGAGGTCTCTCTCTCTCTCTCTCTCTCTCTCTCTCTCTCTCTCTCTCTCTCTTTTTCTCTCGCTCTTTCTCTAACTGCCTCTCTCTCTCTCTCTCTCTCTCTCTCTCTTTTTCTCTCGCTCTTTCTCTAACTGCCTAATGCGTGCAGGATACTAGACAAGGCTGCGGTGAAGAATGGTCCAGACACTCCATGGATGCTTTGTCCAGTGACTCAGGTGCAAGAAACCAAGCAAATGGTAAAAATGATTCCTATACTAGCGGCGACCTTTATTCCAAGTACTATGGTAGCCCAAGTTAACACCCTCTTTGTGAAACAAGGAACCACATTAGACAGGACCATGGGCCACATGAAGATCCCTCCTGCTAGTCTGGCAGCATTTGTGACACTCTCCATGCTCATCAGCTTAGTTATCTATGACCGATACTTTGTTCCTGCAATCAGGAAATACACTAAAAACCCTAGAGGGATTACATTGCTGCAGAGGATGGGAATCGGCTTGGTTCTGCATATTATTATCATGATCACTGCAGCACTCGCCGATAAGAAGAGGCTAACTGTGGCCAGCGAACACGGAACTGTTGGAGCAACGCAGACCGTACCTCTCACAATATTCATACTCCTCCCCCAGTTCGCTTTAATGGGCATTGCAGACACCTTCGTTGAGGTGGCGAAGATAGAATTCTTTTATGATCAGGCACCAGAAGGCATGAAGAGCCTGGGGACTTCCTACTTCACTACCAGCTTGGGAATTGGTTTTTTTCTCAGTAGTTTTCTTCTCACGGCTGTTTCGGATGTCACCAAGAAGAACGGTCACAAAGGTTGGATTTTGAACAACCTCAACGAGTCTCGCTTGGATTACTACTACTTGTTTTTGGCGGTCCTGAACACCCTCAACTTTCTTTTTTTCTTGCTTGTTTCAAAGTTCTATGTCTACAATGTGGATGTAGTGGAATCACAAATAGAGCTGCAAAAGGCAGCGGAAATGCCAAGACCAAAGGCTGCGGGTGAAAATGAAGGGGAAAGACGAGAACAATTGAACTTCTTGTAATTTTGCTTTCTTCCTGTGCACATTGTTCAAAAGATAAAAGAAGTTGATCCTTGAAAACCTGTCTTCATAATTCACTCTCTTTAGTCAAAAAAACCAGACGCGGATTACAATTACCCTGGACGATATAAACAAATTGGTTTATAACCATGACATGAACAGTTTCGAGATGGAGTTGCAAGCTCCGTTTATTTCACATTAGCATATATTCTTCTTCTTTCAGAACGAAGAACACACGTGGCTCTGGAGGGATGCCTTGATGAGAGACAACCACAAGTCCGTGAATCAATTATCCATAATTGTTATACAATCTGGTCTTCTTAATTTGTTGGACCCCTCCATAGATTCCAATGGAACTACGGGAGTCCGGAGTTTCATCTTCTTTTGAATTCGAAACAATTTATCCTATTAGAAAATCGTAATCTTAAATCATAATGTAATTTTTTTCATCACGCTAGAATATTAGGATTCGGGATACATACCTGAATCCATTCCGAAATTTCGTCTTTCTGATGCGGAATTACTATGACGAACAGATGAATAGTTTTATGATCTTCCTCAACTATATCACCTTTATTCCACTACAAGACCGTTGTCACTCTTCCAGATAGGGAGAAGAGAAACCGTGTTGGATTTAGTATCTGAGGACCACAACCCCGATGTTCTATTTATATTGTTTAATTAGGGTTCCCATAATTCCCTAATTAAAACAATATGGGTATCTACTCAATTGGCTCATATTCATTCATTAGCAGTCTATGAACTTACCAAAATTAGACCACTTAATTTTAGCCCATATTAAATATAATTGAATAAAATATGTTACCCAACTTAGGAAATGTGAGTTTCCTAACAATCTCCCACTTGGGTTACAAATTATTCCTGAAACAATTAAATCACAAATTCTTTAGGTATGCATCTGTATACTATAAAACCATCTTATATATTAATAATGGAACCACCGCGACTATCATCACAATACAGTCATGACAAAACCACAATGATCACCATCCTAATACACTCAATGACATAGCTCAAATATGGATGAGTAGCATGGAAATTACATGCAATGTGATCTCGGACATGCCTATTTCCAACTGGTCCTTCTTTAGTCATTAGTGAGATCTTTCCAAAGTCCTTAATGCAATGCGAACATTGCTCATAAAAAGAAACACAAGCAAGTTCAGAAATAGAATAATAAGAAATCAATTTTATTACATAAAAAATCGAATAACTCAATGTCTAAAGCAAACATATAGTACATAAATGACTCCCACTAAACCAAGGTATCCTAAAAAATAACGTTCATATGCGCAATGTGCTCATGAAAGACCTTAGGCGTTAAACCCTTGGTTAATGGGTTTGCTAGCATAGAGTTTGTCCCTATATGTTCTATAGAAATCTGTTTATCCTGAACTCTCTCCTTAACAACTAGAAACTTGATATTGATAAACTTCGACTTCATCGAACTCCTATTGTTGTTGGATTAAAGTACCGCCGAGTTATTGTCACAATAAATCTTTAATGGCCTATCAATGCCATCTACCACTCGCAGCCCAGTGACAAAGTTTCGCAACCATATACCGTGGTTGGATGCCTCAAAATAAGCAATAAACTCCGCAGCCATTATTGAAGAAGCTATGAGAGTCTGATTAGCAGACTTCCATGAGATAGCTCCTTCCCCCAACATAAAGATGTAGCTTAATGTGGAGCGTCTGCTATCTTGGCATCCAACAAAGTCAGAGTCGAAGAACCCAATGATCTCTAAATTGTCTGATCTTTGATAAGTGAGCAGGTAGTTTTTTGTTCTCCTCAAATAACGCATCACGCGTTTGGCTACCTTCCAATGTTGCATACTCGGATTACTCAAATATCTACCCAAAACTCCTACTATAAATGCTATGTCAAACCGAGTACAAACTTGAGCATACATTAGACTCCCTACTACTAATGCATAGGGAATTTTCTGAATCTCTTTTCTTTCAAGATCATTATTAGGGCACTGTTTGAGACTAAACTTGTCTCCTTTAGCGACAGGTGTGTCTCCTGATTTACTATCTTTTATGCCGAATCTTCTCAAAACCTTATCGATGTAGCTCTTTTGTCACAACCTAAGGATACCTTGAGAACGATCTCTAAGTCTCTGTATACCTAATACAAAAAAGGCATCATCAAGATCTTTCACCTCGAATTTTTTCATCAAAATATTTTTGGTTTCGTGCAGTAAGCCTATATTGCTACTAGCGAGTAGAATATCATCGACATATAATATCAGGAAGATGTATTTACTCCCACTGAACTTATGATATACACAGTCATCAACAACATTCACCTCAAAACCGAATGAGGTGATGACTTGATGGAACTTGTGATACCATTGACGAGAAGCCTGTTTGAGACCATAGATGGATTTCTTCAATTTAAAAACCATAGACTTTATATCTCCAGATACAAAGTTTTTCGGTTGTACCATATAAATTGTTTCATCAATCTCTCCATTGAAAAACACAGTTTTGACATCCATCTGATGTAACTCTAGATCTAAATGAGCCTCTAGTGCCGTTATTGTTATAAATAGTCTTTCGAATATACCGAAGAGAAAGTCTCTTTATAGTTTATGTCTTCCTTTTGAGTAAAGCCTTTAGCGACTAGACGAGCCTTAAATCTCTCGACATTGCCCTTTGAATCCCTTTTGGTTTTAAATATCCATTTACAACCAATGGGCTTTGCACCTTTAAGCAACTCGATGAGATCCCAAACGTCATTGTCATTCATAGACTTCATCTCATCCTTCATGGCATCAATCCACTTTTGAGAGTTAGAATTGTGCAAGGCTTGACAGAAGTTAATTGGGTCATCTTTTGTCCATCCGACGTGTTAAGCACCTAGCCAATACTACCCAATAGACCGGCCTGTTAGGAGCGGAAGGCATAGGTACTTAACCCAGGAGCATAACATCGCACCCCACCTTTGCGAGCCAATGTCCACCGTGGCCCACTGTAGCGATGGCCTACTCTAGCGATGGCTTACTCTAGCAACGACCTACTCTAGCGACGACCTACTCCCCCTTCGCTAGGTCGCCCCTTCCGCTAGGTTGCCCCTTCCGTGAGGTTGCCCCTTCCGCGAGGTTGCCCCCTCCGGGATTCGAACGCGCTACGTGGGAGCCCGCTCTGATACCAAATGTTAAGCACCTAGCCAATACTACCCAAAAGATCGGCTTGTTAGGAGCAGAAGGCATAGGTACTTCACTTAGGATCATAACACGACGCCATCCTCATGTTCTTGAGAAATATGATATAATCATCTAGAATCGCATTTCTCCTCTCCCTAGTGGATCTCCTTAATGACACTTCTTGAGGTTGTTGAGTTTGTTCTAAAGGTGGTGCAAGAGGAAAATCTCATTGTTGTCTTGATTTGGAACAATGCAGGAATAGAAGCATGAACATTGTCCTCTAGTGCCTGAACTGTGTCTTGAACAGTAATATGTATGGAGACCTGATCACTGTCAATAACAAATTCTACTTCAAAGACAACATTCCTTATGTTTTCTTCCCCTCCAAACTCAATATCCTCAAGGAATCTCACATTTCTCGTTTGAAAAAAGGATCTTGATGTGGGATTGTAAAACTTATAACCCCGAGAGTGTTCAGCGTAACCAAGGAAATAATAGCTAACCGTCCTTGAGTCCAATTTTCGTTCATGTGGCCTATAAGGTCGTGCCTCAGCTGGACAACCCCAAATGTGCAAGTGCCTAATGCTAGGCTTCTTGCTTGTCCAAAGCTCATAGGGGGTTTCAGCAACTGCTTTGCTCGGTACCCTGTTAAGGATGTACACTGCGGTCTTTAAAGCTTCTCCTCAAAGTGACTCTGACAAAGAGGAATGACTGATCATACTCCTTACCATATCTTTAAGAGCTCGGTTTCGTTGCTCTAGAATACCGTTCATGTTGGGTTTGCCCGACATGGTGTATTGCGGAATAATTCCACACTCTTTGAGGAAAATCGTGAAGGGTTCTGGATGTTGTTCTCCTGATCCATCATACCTTCCATAGTATTCACCACCACAATCGGATTTGACAACCTTTTTTTTTTTCAAGTTGAAGTTCAACTTCAGCTTTGAAAGACTTGAAGACGTCTAGGGATTGTGACTTCTCATGTATTAAATATACGTAACCGAATTTAGAGTAATCATCTATCAACGTAATGAAGTAATGTTGTCCATTCCATGAAGTTGTAGGAAATGGACCACAAATATCTGTATGTATAAGTTCTAAGACGGTTGTAGCTCTTTCGGTACCTAATTTTCTAACGTTTGATTGTTTTTACTTGATGCACTCAACACGAACTTGAAAGTTTGTAGTATCTAGGGGTTCAAGAATTACATCCGACACAAGGCTTTGAATTCTCTGTTTAGAGATGTGTCCTAAACATTTGTGCCATAATGTGACGGAATTTTCATTTAATTTTTGTTTTGTACCATGTGAACTTGTTTGCAGTATTTCTCTATAGGAACTAACAACATCAAGCATATAGAGATTATCAATTAAGAGACTGGAACGAACAAAATTTGAATTTTGCTAGAGACTAACTTTATTATTTCCAAAAGAACAAGAAAAATCTGATTTGTCCAAAATGGAAATAGAAATTAAATTCCGCCTAAAAGATGGTGCAACAAATGTCTCAAATAAATCCAAATAAAATGTAGTGTTTAATTGTAATCTGAAAGTTGTTATAGCATCTACCGCCACTTTATTGTCATCGCCCACAAAGATGAATTTTTCAGTATCACTTGGCGGTCGGCTCTACAGGCAACCCTGCAAAGGCATACTTATGTGAGTGGTAGCACCAGTATCCACCCACCAAGTATCTTTAAGTACAAAAGCTAAATTAACTTCAAAACAAGCTAGAGTTAGAGGCATACCCTTCTTTACACACTAGGAGGCGTACATGGTACACTCCTTCTTCATGTGTCCCGGATTCTTGCAGAAGTAGCAGGTAAACTCCTCATCCTACTTCTTCTGTGTCTTAATATGAGAAGATCATTCCACATCATCCTTACCTCTTTTCTTCTTCTTTTTCTGAAAGGTTGAGGCCAAGTGAGCATTTTCAGTCTTATCCCACTGCTGCCTCTCTTCCTCTTGTACATAGTGAGATATAAGCTCATTTAGGGACCATTTTTCCTTCTGAGTGTTATAACTCACTTTGAATTGCCCAAAGTGTGCAGGAAGAGATATCAAAACCAAGTGCACGAGTAATTCCTCAGAAAACTCCATCTTAAATGACTTGAGTTTTGATGCGAGATGAGACATCTCCATGATGTACTCCCTTATTTTCCATTTGCCCTTATACTTTTGCGAAACGAGTTTAGCTAAAAGGCTACTCGCCTCTGACTTTTTGTTCTTTACAAAATATTGCTCAATTTCCTCAAGGAACTTCTTGGCACTCTTGCTCTCAATAATAGAACCCCGAAACGTCTTCGGAATGGAGTGTTTCATGATCATCAAGCACATTCGGTTAGAGCACTCCCACTTCTCAATTTTAACCTCATTGAGGTTTTTCGGAGTAGAAGTGGGTTGCTCCGCTCGAAGTGCAAGATCCAAATCCATACAACTGAGGACAATTTTCACGGTATCTTTCCATGCCTTAAAGTTCGTCCCGCTCAGCATTGGAATGTTGCTTATTTGAGCAGTAACATTTGAAGCAATAGCAACAGAAATTGTATATAGCACAAAATCAACAAGCATACTTACATTAACTAACATGTCATATAAATAAAAACAAGACATGTACAAATAATCCAAATTGGTGACCCATCTCAAGATACCTAATACAACATTAATTCCTAGTCTTTGGACAGAGAAATTAACTGTAAGTGGTACTCTCAGTGCAATGATCAAATACTGACAATCAGTTCTATCAAACAATAGTCTTTCTTTGGACTGATTATTGTTCACATGAAAAGTCTTTATAATTGTCACACATTTATCTTCACATGCACGGCAACTGTGTCTTCTTTTGGGCCAAGCACAGTTTGCATAAATAACTCCGCACAAACATATATGTATTTTAAGTCAAATTAATTTACACTACAGAGGTTACTTTGGCAACATGTAACTTCAATCAATTTGATTAAAATACAAGACCAATTGCATAAAAACAATAGAAATTTTCATAATTGAAAAATCAACTTAAATATGCACATTAAACAACTATATGTGTATGCATATATATTCACATGAATGAAAATTGCATAAAAAACAGATTCTTTAATTTCTGAAATTTAATATATATGATATTTTTTATCCAAAGGTAACACACGTATGCAACCTGGCCTACTGGTCTTATGCATTAAATGCAAAAGCTTGTGTGCAGGTTTCACATCCCTACGGGCGCAAAAAAATCAATTTTTAGAGACGAGTCGACTTGGTCCTCTCTCGGGCGAGCCAACTCAGCCCGTCTAAGTCGACCTGAACCGCCTGATTCAACCCTTAACATCCGAGTCGCGCCAACCCGATCGACTCGTCTCAACCAGCCCGATCCTCAGCAACCAGTCCGAGTCAACTCGTCATTTAAATGAAATGTAACCTAAGTTTCAAAAAATAATTATTGTATTATTTTTTTCTTTCTTCCCTGCGCGCGCACTGGAAGTCATCTTCAACCTCCAGCCACGCGTAGAGGAGGGCTAGGGTTTCCATCGGTGACCCTCTGCCGGACGTCGGACTCCCGTCTGATGTTGGCCGCTGGCGTCTGACGACGATGCCAGCCGAAGCACAACGCTGAGCCGAGTTTCGTGGAGAGTGACGCACACAATGTCGGGATTGTACAAAACCATTGTTTTTCTCCACGGATCTCATCCATTCCAATCCTAATAATCTACCAGTAATGCTGCTCTGATACCACTTGTTAGAAAATCGTAATCTTAAATCATAATCCAAAATTTTCATCACGCTAGAATATTAGGATTTGGGATACATACCTAGATCATTCCGAAGTTTTGTCTTTTTTATGCGGAATTACTATGACGAATAGATGAATGGTTTTATGATCTTACTCAACTAAATCACCTTTATTCCGCTACAGGACCATCGTCACTCTTTTGGATGGGGAGAAGAGAAACCGTGTTTGATTTAGTGTATGGGGACTACAACCCTGATGTTCTATTTATATTATTTAATTAAGGTTCCCATAATTCCCTAATTAAGATAATATTGGTATTTAGTCAATTGACCTATATTCATTATTTAGAGGTCTATGGACTTACCAAAATTAGACCACTTAATTTTAGCCTATATTAAATATAATTGAATAAAATATGTTACCCAATTGAGGAAACTTGAGTATGCGGAAGAATGCATAAGAAGGCCATTTAGTAAATCAAATTTCTCTATTTAATTTTCTCTCTCTGATTCTTTAGGATCAAACGTTCTCAACGTCAACAGGCCCTGATCTCCTCCAGGCATTTCATGGGAGATTTCTGCTCTGTAGACATAAAAGTTTGACAGCACGAGGAAGAAAATGAAATTTAGAAAACTGAGAATGGCGAAGAATGCATAGTAGTAGTCCAGATGAGACGCATTGAGATTGTTGAGAATCCATCCCTTCTTGCCATGCTTTTGTGTTATGTTAGAGACTGTCGAAAGAAGCAAGGAACTAAGGAAGTTTCCGATCCCTAGGGTAGTCATAGAATACGAGGTACCCAAACTCTTCATGCCTTCGGGAGCCTGGTCGTAGAAAAACTCGATCTTCGCCACCTCTATAAAAGCATCGGCTACTCCCATGAGCACAAATTGAGGTAGCAAAGCGAAGATGGTGAGGGGAACCTGTTCACCGTTTTCGACAACGGCGTTTTCTCTTGCGATTTCCAACCTCCTCCTCTCGGTTAAAGACGCCGTCACCATGATCAAAATGTGGATGACCATTCCAACTCCCATCCTCTGGAGGAGGCTGATCCCTCTCTGGTCTTTTGTCCACCTTCTCATATACGGGACGAAGTACCGATCGTAAATAACCACCGATATGAGCATGGACAAGGTCACGAACCCACTGAGACTCGCCGGAGGGATCTTGAAATTCGGACCCACGCTTCTGTCCAGAGTTGTCCCTTGTTTGACGAAAAGGGTGTTGATCTGAGCCGTCATGATGCTCGGCACAAAGGTCGCGAATAAAATCGGGATCATCATTAGCATTTGTTTAGTTTCCTCGACCTGGGTCACCGTGCTCAACCTCCATGAACTTTTCGAACCCGATTTCACGGCAGCTTTGTTGAGAAATCTGCATGAATTCCGGTCCACAAACGTGTTAATTAATTAGAGGAATATCGTCAGTATTAATCTGTTTGACTTCGAACTGGCCAGATAATTAATTCATATTATACGAAAACTGACCTCAAGGAAGCGGTGGAGTCGATCCTAAACTTGTGCTTCTTGGAGTATTCTTCCTGATCCAAGTCATGAAGCTCCTTAGGGTCGTTAGGAAGAGTTACCCTCCCTTTCCTTGCGGCAGCAACGAGGACCTTAGCCATCCTACCAAAGGGGCTCCCGGAGGGCACCCTGTGCCGATAAAACGGAGTGCCTGCCAAGAAGATACAGATCGAGATTGCCAACCCGAGTGTGGGAAGCGCATATCCCACACTCCACCCCACGTTGTCCTGGATGTAGACCAAGAAGGTATTGGCAAAGAGCGTCCCGAAGAAGATACTGAACATCCACCAATTGAAGAAGGAGAGCTTATGCGCCCGTTCCTTGGGCTCGAAATTGTCAAACTGATCAGCGCCGATGGTAGAAATGTTCGGCTTCGTCCCACCTGTGCCCAGCGCGAGTGTGTAAAGGGCGCCATAGAACACGGCCAACTGCAAAGTGGAAGGATTTCCGTTACAATCTGAATTTGAACTCCCTTCTCTGCAACTTGGTGGCTTCAATGGATGTACGGAAACTGCCAGCGTCAACAAGCACATCCCCTGTGTAGAACAAGAGAAAAATAGGCCGGTTGAATCAAAACCGTTAAACTTAGTGGGCGCGGTGTATCAGAGCCCAGAGGAGGAGGCCGTACTTGCAGGACAATTGGTGGGTGAAGGAGTGTTATCTTGGACAGCCTAAGCAACTTTTGATTGCAGTTCAAGCAGCTGTTATTTCCTCAGTGATCGGCAAGTCAATTCTAGCTTTTATTTGGTTACGTTTCAAACTTCAAAAGTCACAGTAAAGACAAAAGAATTTAGGTTTTTATACAACAACTATGCCAAGATCCCCTGTCCAACTAATCAAACACAGACTAGTTGCGGCAATATTGTGGTCCTATTTGCTATTTCAGACTACTAGTCGTTGCAGGAAGTCATCACCTGCATTACTCCACAGTTAAAGATGGTTCTTGAAGTGACGAAAAGGGAGCAAGTAGATTTTTCCTAGCAGATGCTTGAAATGACAGAGATAAGGGAAGCTTACGGAAAGATAAATGGCGGAAGCGATGACAAAAGTCCAGTATCTGCCGAGATGGGCATCGGCGACGTAAGCGCCTAAGATGGGAGTCATCCACACGGTGCCGACCCAGTTGGTAACGTTATTCGATGAGGTGACAGTCCCTTGATGCAGCTTCCTTGTCAAGTATAACACCAGGTTCGACGATATTCCGTAGTAGGCCATCCTCTCAAACACCTCATACACTAGCAAACAAAAAAAAATAGAAATAATATTCAAGTCAGCAGATAGAAAATTAATGAAGGAAACATATCAGCACATTTAGTGCACAGTAGCTGCGTAGTTGCAGCTGAAATTAATTCAATGAAGAAAGAGTAGTAAATGAGTGACATCGGCTCTGATATTTGTTTTATCAAGGTTGAAGATAAAGCTACAGAGACCCTTAAATTGCTGAAACTCTTCAAAACTAATTGGTTTCAAATATCAGAGGAGAGCAGGTGTGGAATCTCAGATGAGGAAACATGAAATTTCTGTCCAGAAATGAAGAACTTTCGCGAGCATCTGTGCCTGTAGATGCTTCGATCGACCCTTTTAAGCTGTGTCTTGAGATAGGAAGGTCGATCTTACAACAGGGGGCTTCAGAAACAAAGCCGAGGAAGCTTGAAGCTTTAAGAAAATGTTAAAAAGTGTAAGTAATGAAAATGAAAACAAGGACATACCGACAACGAAAGAGCAAGCCCTCCACCCTCCTCGCTTGGATCGAAGCACAGGGTTTCCTCCGAGATCCACTGTTCCATCTTGAGTGAAATCTCCGCGAGCTTCTTCTTCCTTGCTTGCCATTGATCTCATCTTCATTGGTTAGAAGTAGATGATCAGAGCAGAGCTGCAACAGCTACGAACACACCCTTCTATTTATAATCCATTGGCGACACCACTCTTGAGGAGATTAGATTCCTATGTTGTAGTTACAAAAATGCCATCGGCCTGTCATTTCTGCTCCTGTCTTCTAAAGACAAGTGGAAAATGTGAATTGAATGGATTCATCAAAGACAAGTTGATCTGACGGCTTGGTTGTCGGTACAAAAATACCATCTCGCTGGGGACGGTTTCTTAACTTTCTTTTGGCGAAAATGACAAAAATAGACTCGACGTGAGAAAGCCACTTTTAATAACGAGCTCTTGGCCAATCAGAAACCCCTGGTGCCTAATAACAATTTAAGCACCTTGGCTTCGTCAGAAAAATATACGAATAAGACGATCGCAAATTAGCTTTCATTTCTAATCAATTATATGGGAAATTGTCTCGTGCTCTTACCTTGCCAAAAAAACAAGGACATTTAGGTTTGAACCTAATTTTTTAAACATAATTAGATAAATAACAAACTTTTGAACTTATTTAGGAAAATACCGAACTTTGACCGGGTAACTGCACACGTGTACGGTCAAAAGTGACAAGTAGACTTTGACTGTTTATATGTTACCATGTCATCATGCCACATCAGCACTCTGTTAATCGAACGACACATCAATTGATACATCATCTTACAGATACCCCATCACCCATGTAGGATGCCACATCATTAAATGACACAAAAACCGTCAGTTAAAAATATAACATGGCAAACCATGTCATCATCCATGTAGTACTTTTTATCATCGATTTAGAATATTTATAAATTGAAAATTTTATTTTAAAAAATTATTTTAGAGTTTAAAAATCAAATTTATTGATACACTTTTTATTACCTTATATTTAAACTAATAAATTATTAAAAACTAAAATTAATTAAAAAATCTTACTCTTACCTATTTAACATCATTTATTGTCGATTTAAAATATTTATTAATTGAATAAATATATAAAAAATTATATTAGAGTTCAAAAATAAAATTTATTGATACACTTTTTACTACTTTATATTAATAATATTAAATATTAAAATAAGTATACTAATTAATTAAAAAATCTTACTCTTACCTATTTAAAACCTTTTATTACTAGATTTAAAATATTTATATATTAAAAAAATTATTCAAAAAAATATTTTAGAGTTTAAAAATACAATTTATCAAACACTTTATTAAATTATTTTCAAATAATAAATTATTAAAAAAGTATATTGATTAATTAAAAAATCTCACTCTTACCTATTGAACACCTTTTATTATCGTTTTGAAATATTTACTAATTGAAAAAAATTTGAAAATTTTATTTTAGAGTTTAAAAATCAAATTTATTGGTACACTTTTTATTACCTTATATTTAGAATAATAAATTATTATTAAAATATATTAATTAATTAAAAAATCTTACTCTTACCTATTTAACACATTTTATTATCGATTTAAAATATTTATTAATTAAAAAATAAATATTTATTTTAGAGTTTTAAAATCAAATTTATCTATACACTTTTAATTACCTTATATTTAAAATAATAAAAAATAAAATAAATATACTAATTAATGAATGCATTAGGAAGATTTTCATATTCTTTTTTTTTTTTTTTTTGGGTTTTGGTTCCGATATTGGCTAGCAAAATTCTCTATGACTCTTTCCTCATTCTTCTCTCTTAATTATAATCTCGTAGAGCTTCCCGATCCAAACCGAGATTCATGAAATAGAACGAAACTTTGTGAAAACTAGCAAGTGAGAAAAAAGAGAGTAGAACTCACCAGGCTGGAATCCGCCGATGCAGTACTCTCAGGACTAGCAAAGTGTAACCATCAAAAGGACCCATTCTTGTCCTTGTTAATTACTTGTTTAAGCTATAAAGATTGTGGCTAGATTCATGAGTTAACCTCACTTTTATAGTGCCTCAGAGAATTTCTCATAAATTAAAGCACTTCAGTCACCATCCCTTTCAGTTTGTTTATCATACACTTCAAAATACAAACTTTCCACTAAACTTAGACAAGCAGATCAAGTCCTGCCACTCTGTTATGGTCTGGGGTTAAGTACCTATGTCTTCCGCTCCTAATAGGTCGGTCTTTTGGGATGTATTGGCTAGGTGCTTAACATTTGGTATCAGAGCAGGAGCTACGTCGCACGTTCGAATCTCTGCGGTGCTTAAAGTTTTGGGAGTGCGTGAGTCCTGGGTGGAGGGGGCGGCCTAGTTGAAACTAGAGTGGGTCATCGCCAGTGTGAGCCGCCGTGGGTGTCGGCTCGTGAAGGTGGGTGTGATATTATGGTCATGGGGTTAAGTACCTATGCCTTCTGCTCCTAACATGTCAGTCTTTTTGGTAGTATTGGCTAGGTACTGAACATTTGGTATCAGAGCGGGCTCCCACGTCGTGAGTTGAAATCCTCGAGGGGAGTTCCCCGGCACTGGTGTTGTGAGCCCCAGACGTGGTGGGCGTAAGGGACTATGAGATCTTGACCTGTCCCCCGTCGTTAAGTGTTAAGCCATCGTGGACATCGGCTCGCGAAGGTGGGGTGTGATGTTATGGTCCTGGGGTTAAGTACCTATGCCTTCCGCTCCTAACAGGCCGGTTTTTTGGGATATATTGGTTAGGTGCTTAACACACTCTCTGGAGATGGGACAACATCCATAGTTTAACAAGATCACAAAATCTGAAAATAAGAAGCATGGCTGAGACAAAGTCTGGGTTAAGAGGAAGAGAGGGCAATTGAGAGAGGAGGCATCGGGGCAAGGCCGATCAGCGGCAACAGAGGAGCTATGGCGGAACAACAGGGGGAGCAATGGGGAGCGACGACAACTAGCACGGTGAGAGGGTGAGAGGAGAAGAGAGGAGAGAGATTGAGCGACGAGAGAGAGAGAACAAAAAAATAAGAAGCATGTAGCCCTTAGAGCATTGTAGTCATTGTAAGCACCTTCCTACAACTATAAATGCAACCTCAAGGCATGAGGTAAAGCATTCAAGCGTCCTTATCTTGGTCCAAATTTGTCCATACACCTCTCTCCCTTTTCCTCTTCCTTCTTTCCCTTTGTTTCTTTTCTCCTCTCTCCTAAGAGTAAGAGTTCATCTCTTCTCTCCTTCCCTTGAGATCTCTTGTGTTTATGTCTTGGTCAAAAATCAACAACTCCTAGTGTACATCTTTTTATAAGATATACTTGTATGTATGATTTTATACTTGTACGCAACATTTTATAATCATTTGAACATCTTTATGATATGGCCTTTGACTAACTTTTTGTTCTATGCTATGCGTTTAATTCACTATCTATTTGAATATGACATAAAAGTTGGCGATGAAAACATAGAGAATATGGATAAAAAAGACCTTGACACTCATAAAATTGCACTTAAAAGGATTAAAACAAACTATGCACAGATTAAGGGGGAGTGATGAGAATACAAAATGTCATATTTTTCTCCCTTAATACTTACGATTTTATAATTATTTTGTGACTAAATATACTCATTATTCTTATATTTTGATTTAGGATGCAAATGGAGGCGTTAAGTGCAAAACAAAGTTAATTGGGCGATTCTGGATAGTTTCAACATTACTTTGTAATCTGAGCATAACTCTCTCATCCAAGATCTGATTGAGATGATTCAAGATTATATGGAACACCAAGAAAATTTTCTAAAACTTTTATGTTTTGAATTTTCAGAGATATTGTCTGAATCTAGGTCTAAAATCGGGCTTGAAGTCACGGCACATGCACTGTGACGTCCGGGAATGAGAACAAGGGAGGGGGGGGGGGGGGGGGGGGGGAGGGGGCAATAAAAAAAGGAAAACCTTAAACCTTAAGGGACTAAGAAGAGGAGGAACTAGGAGAGTTCGGTCAACCCCCCTCTTTTTCCCTTCTCCAGCTTTTTCTCCTCTTTTCTCTAGTTTTTCTTTCAATCTTCTTCATGGCCCTACGTGGCTAAACTTTCAGACCAGGTCAAAGGAAACTGAAGCTATCAGAATCAATAAAACTGTGAGATCTAATTTGTTTTCATCGTTCAATTTATGTTTTGAGTATCACATGTTCTTCTGTAAATTTTTTCATGATTGTCTCATTCAATCACTAGGAGGTATACTAGTTTATTACTCGTTGCAATCTACTGCTGGGTTAGATGTCAAATACATAATTGTTTGATCACTCTAACTTGTGAAGCAATTGAGATTTGATGATTTGTTGCGTAAGGGATTATTAGATCTTAAGAAGAATGTTGGACAAAATTAAATGCAGCCACTTGTGCTTGTGTTGTTTAGTTTCATCGATCTCTCAAATTCTTAAGACTACTGCTAGATTAAACCTTTAGCGCTTGTCTTGGGTTGTTTAGTAGTTAGGGTTAATTGGATCGCTTGTTTTCTAATTAACTACGACTAAGGAGAGATAGAAGGATAGTTCCAATGGAGAATACTCCAGTGTGAATTGATATATGTTTGCATCGATTGTTAGTTGTGAAATTCCGATGGTGGATGTTGACTTAGACCATGGTTTATTCTTTTGATTGATTTTGATTCTTTAATTTAAATTGTTTTTTAGTTGTTTTTCTTAAAAGTGTTTTTGTTATACACAAACCCCCGCCCCCCTCCTTGTTCATGGAACATAAAATTAGACTAATAACTCTTTGTGGGAACGATCATTATTCGCACTGCGACATATACTTTTAGGAGTATAGGTTTTATTTTTGGTTGCCTGCAACAACACACCAGGGAACTTATGATAAAATTGCATATTTACTTAACTACTACCCTTAGGGAAGTGTAATTTTTATTTTTTTCCAAGTTAGGTTTTTTCATCATAAAAAGGGGGAGTGTTAACCATAGGTTGAGTCCCACATTGCTTTTGATGATAAAAAAAACTTAATTGAACTAATAACTTGTAAATCTAAAGTATTCTAGATACTTCACCTTCAAGAGCATTCAAGGTTCAAAGTGTAATTCCAAACTAACGAGAGTAATAATAATAATCACGAAGAAAGGAAAAGCAAGATTGAAAAAAAGACAAGATTTATACAAGTTCACCTAAAGGTGAGACTACGTCCTATCTTTCGCCAGTGCAGAAATCCACTTTGAAGATGAAATAGTTTACAAGAGAAATCACACACACACTTATAGGTGGTTTTTCTCTAATCTCTCTCGGCCACAACTAGTGATGCTCCGATGATAATACTTTGGGTGATAAAACCCTAACAACGGTTGACCCGCATACCAAATTTGTTTAGGGCGCTAATTAGGCTTCACAACTTAACAATCTCCCATCCATCATCAATATCTCCTCTGTAGCGGCAACAACTTCTCAATGCTCAAAGAGAAGTCCAACTAAAGTTGCAAACAACTTCAGTTTCTGAATTGTTGAATTTATGGAAAAGAAAAATACTTTATTGACTTCATTAACTTATTATAATCAGAGTACATGAACCTCTATTTATAATAGAGGAAGGTAGTAGAGTCCAATTACAATAAAACTACCTTTGTCCCAATTACACCTAAACTATAACACTTAAAGATAAGTCCTAGCATAATTAAATAACTCAATATAGATAAAAGACAAACATAACTCAAACTAGAACTCTTTTAGGACGTGACCATAAGATAAAGATGCCTTTTTGAGTCCTTCTTGATCTTCCAACTTATGTGATAAGGATGCTAGCTTGTGGTTATCATGGTGGGTCCTACTTCTTATGTGCTTGGGCCCATCTTGTAGGCCTTCATTGGTCGTGTGACCCATCTTATAATACTCTTAGATATGTGGGCCTTCCGTGGTTCTTGGAAGATAAGATTAAGGATGGCCCACATATGTAAGATTATTATAAGATGGGCCACATGACCAAGGAAGGCCCACAATGATTACCAAGAGCCAACATCCTTATCACATCAGTTGGAAGATCAAGAAGGACACACAAAAGTACTTTATCTTAGGGTTACGACAAAGAAGAGTTTTAGTTTAAGTTATATTTTTCTTTTATCAATATTGAGTTACCTAATTATGTTAGGACTTACCTTAAGTGTTAGAGTTTGGGTGTAATTGGGACAAGGGTAGTTTTATTGTAATTGGACTCTACTACCTTCCTCTATTATAAATAGAGGTTCATGTACTCTGATTAGAACAAGTTATTGATGTCAATGAAGTATTTCACTTTAACATAAATCCAACATGGTATCAGAGCAGGTTCTATGAGTTGACTTGGTCAACTCACGGAGGTAATGTGATCCTTTTCTCTAAACCCTAAACCTTGGGTCTAGGTTCGTAGTTATTTTTTTTTGTCCCTACACCTATAGTTTTCATTGCCATTTTTTTATCTGACAATAACTAATTTTATTTTTTTGTTTTTGTCATAGGTGGAGATTTTGCTCAAACAAGGACGTATATTATTTTCTAGCATAAAGAGAAATAACTATAGTTTGTAAATTTATAATGGATTTATAGTTTTTATTTGGGTGATTGTAAATTGATAGTGATATTTCATTTAATTTTGTTGTGTTTGGTTATTGTAAGAAATTTATTTATAATATTATGCAGTGTATGGAGTGTTTAGACTATTTTATGGAATGTGTAAACAATTTATTGAAGTGTTTATGGAATGTATAAACAATTTTATAGAGTATTATGTATGTTGATTATGCCCAATTTTAAATAGAGGTCATGTCGAATTTATACAGGTATTATATATATAGATTATGCTTAATTTTAAGTAGAGATTATGCTCAATCTTATACATGTATTATATATATAGGTTATGCCCAATTTTATGTAAAATATATGTATAATTTTATATATATTTTATTTGGTATATATTTTTTGAAAAGTTTTAAATGTATGTTGAGGCTCGAGTTTGGCTCGAAGCTCAACTTGAACTCGGTGGGCTCGAGCTCGATAACAGTTTTAGGCTCGAGATGAGGCTTAGCTCGAAGCTCGGTTCGAAATATTTAAATAAAGCTCGGTTCGAACATAGGCAGGTTCGGGCTTAGCTCGATGCCACCCCTACTTGCAAGGTCAAAATGCATTTACCATTTTTGGAATTTACTCAAAAAATGGGATGGAAATACTGTTGCAAAACCAAAAAATCCACAAATATATCCACAGAAGGGGAGAGAAAGAGGGCAATTTAGTCATTTTCAGTCTATCAATGGTTGTATAGTTAAGAGCGAGGGCGAAGGAATAAGGAATCCCAGTATATAAAATTTATATTCTTTTGGACTTGCTGTGATGAGGACGCTTAATACATTTTACACGTGAGAATCCGCGGGTGAACCTCGAATTGTCGACATGAACCAAACCGAGTGGAGCTGGGAGATACGAGTCGAGAACCTCGTGCCTGCTTCGTTTTCGCATGAGCACATTTATTCTCGCTTTCTCACTTCCTTCTCATCGGTTTTCTTGTGCTCACGTTCGTCTTTCATTTTCTACTTCAGTTGTCACAGTCGAACAATGAATCGAATAACCTAAAAAAACAAAGGGTGGGGGTACAGATCGATTTGACCAGTTTCTTTACTGAAATACGTTACAGAGAAAAAAGGCCAAATAATGCAGTCAGACCAAGGGTTTGCTCAAATGGTGATCAGTCAAACTTGGACTCTCAGCCTTCCACAAAGAGTCAGAGAGAGATGCAATCATCCTTAGATTATCATCTTTCTTGCTTTCTAGAAGCTGCCCATTTAGAATCTTCAGAATAGAATCTCTGGACACATGAAAATATCTCTCTCCCATCTGCCACAGCCAAGCCACATGCAGCGTTCTTCTGGGTTCAGTGATGGGTTCTCCCTCTGTGAATTCAAAGATATTTTGCTGCTAAAAGAAGAAGTTTAGTTGAAGAATTCGTCTTTTAAGATTGTTTGTCGGCCTCGTTCAAATAAAATGTCAAAGATTGCGGTGGGATGCTTTCCCACCTTAATTTAATTCTCGTGTTCGCATCTAAGATGCATCGTCCTTTCGCATAACTTATCTTTCTCTTAAAGAATAAACTTAATCTTTCTTATCGGTTTAGCCATTTAGTCAAAAGCTTTTATGTTCTAGAAATCGTACCATCGGCAATTGTCTCGATTGCAACCAGCGCCTACAGAGGCTGCAAAGAAACGAATTAAAAATTAAAAAGAGGACATGTTATCCGATCAAATAAAAGAGGTTTACCAGAAAACAGATAATAAAGCAGGAAAACCACCCTTGCTAGAACCTTCGAAGCACCAGATCAGCAGCCAAAAGATGCTCAATAATGAAGAAGATGCAGGCAACGTGAGTAGTTAATATCGATCAATCACGCGTAATCTTGGACGTGTTTGCTACGTTGAAATCTTTAATGTGTAGAAACAATAATCGCACTGTAGTCGTATATTAAATCATCACTGTAAAGAAAAGAAGATATCTTAAATGATATGAGCGTGAGAGTGACAAGATATAGGAAAGTTGGGAGTCAGTGACGGAATTTCTTATTACAAATGGTCAACGACGGTACATTTCGAACGTTGATAGAAATAAATGCAGCGAGTTTCTAATGAACATTGAAGATTTAATGAACGTGAAGATAAGGTTTAACTAAAGGACGCATTGATCAGAGTGCAAAAATTCAAACTTGTGATCAAACAACAATTATTAGTGAAGAATTTCATCGAAACAGAAATCCCATTAAGACTTTGGAAAGCGAAACTGGGTAAGAGCAGAGAGACTGAAAGCAAAATGTTCATACTACTCGTCAAAGTTCTCAGAACTAGGAGACAAAATTCATTGATTAGTTTACCATTGAGACAAGCATACCAGCTTGACGATCGGAGAGTCCAGACGAAACCAAAATATGTGAAGGCATTTTCTTGGGCAGGAGTATAATTTCCATTGCTGACTTTCATATTGTGAATTAACATGATTAAATTCCAAAGTTCAAGGATTATGACTTGGGGGAGCTCAAGCTCAACTGGTCAGTGTAACGTGGCTTGACCCAACTGCTTGGAGACTTGTTCATCATTCGAAACATCCATTTATAATAAATTTTTTTCCGTCTTCCTCCATGAACTCTCCAATCTATAGATAAAATCCAATAAACATTTTTAAGATATGATAAATTAAAATATTAGGAAGGCAAGAAACCCAACTACGGAGCGTGCCATCATCTGGGCTTGAGTCTCGTGCCACGAATGCCCGTGTCAATGACCAACGAAGGTCTAAGGATGAGACATTGTCACAGTTAACATGTTTTTGTAAGTTGAAGAGGAATAAAAGAAAGGAAAAATGTCTAAAACATGCCTTATAGAACTTTTGTATCTAAAAGATTCACAGTTGATTTCATTTTAAAAAAAAACTACTAGACTTCAAGATTTTTTAACCCCTTCTTTAGTGAAATCCATTAATACCATTTACTGAATAAGAAAAATACCAAAAATGACCTCATGAAATATCTAAAAATTGTAAATACTTAGTTATTTAAATACCCTTGATTAAGAAACTATAAATAACTGTCTGTAACTAGAATTTCTAGTTTACCTCCTTCAAGTGAAAATTTTAAATTTAAATTGCACATAAATTTATGATAGTGTGATTATTAAAAATAATAAAGAATTAGAAGTATATAGTTATATTGTTATTCCTTAGTGGAGATCACATAATAAAATTGGCTTATAAATTTTTACATATAAATATTCTAATAATAATTGGATTTATAGGTTTCATACAAGGCTATTTTAGTTATATTTTCTTATCAAGTAAATGGTGTTAGTGGCTTCTACTAAAGGACTTCAAAGATATTATTTTGTCACATTGTGTGTGTTATATATAAATCAATATCAAACAATGATTTTATAATATAAAAATATTATAGAGAGGTATACTTTTACATATTTTCACCTAGAGTTTTGCTAAGTTGCACCGATGGCCTTGTTTCTATGTCATCTTAAGATATGGTTTAGAAAACTTGAAGACCTAAATGAGTAGGAGGGAAATTTTAACAAATAGAACTTGTGCTAAGTTGCTTGAATTCAACCCAAAATCCAATCTTTGTTAAAACAAAAATAAAATAAAATATGGAGATGATATTTGAATACAAATGTTCTTCAAAACATAAATAAGTGTGTGCATAATAACTAATGGTGGTTAAAAAGGAAAAAATATGAACTAGTGATTACTTTCCAAAACTATTCTTCAAACCCTAACTTAGGGTTTTAACTACTTAATTGAGCAGCCACTCCTTCAACAAACCAAAACTTAAGAAGAACTTAAAGACGAATTTTCAAATTCTTAAGGTGGATTGTTTGGCATAAAAATTAAATAAAAGAGATAAGGAAGGAAGAAAACTCATGCATTGTTATGGACTCTATAGCATCACGAGTTACCAACAGGCGTAGGAATTAATGAATGTGTTTTTCAATTTCCATGTAATTGTTTCTTGGTTTGGTTTTGTCTTTGGTTTGGGTTGGTTTAGCATTTATTGGTTTAAACCATTAACCCAAGAGGTCTTTAGGGTTTTGGACGTCCTCCACCCTATTTAAGGGGACGGCTAGGGTAATGAAGATTATGAATTGAGTTCACTTTAGTTAACGTAATTTAGATAAACAGGTCAAGAACTCCTTCAAGATCTCTTCCGTTTTTCCCCCAATTCTCCTTTCCAAAATTCAATTCCCTTCAACCCCTCATTCCATCTCAACGTCAAGCAAGGTAATGGAAGGAAGAGAAGAGAGGAGGTGACAAGATCCATGGCTTGTGAGGATCCTAACAACGTGGTATTAGACAGGTCCACCCTCGGTGATTCCTCTTCTCCAGAGGACATATGTCAAGTCCTTTCAGAACTTCAACAACGATCCACTCTTCAAGGTACTGAAATTTCTCACATCAATACTACCTTACAAACTCTGGAATCATATCTACAAAACATCCTCCGACAACTTGCTGCACTTCAAGCACCAACGCCACTACCAGCAACCAATTTTCAACCACAACCAGTTCCCCACCAACAATTCACGCCACCACCAAATCCACCCCTGCGCCAACCAATGGGTTCAATGACCACTCACGCACAAGCACCATCAACGGTTCCCAGGTACTTTAAACTTAACTTTCCTACATATGATGGCTCTAAAGATCCTTTACTGTGGTTCACGAAATGTGAACAATTCTTTTATCATCAACATACGGTGGAAATGGACAAGGTTACTTTGGCTGCCTACCACATGCTCGATGAAGTGCTCATGTGGTTCCATCACTACCGAAATGTCCATTCCATTCAGGATTGGCTACACTTTAAACATGCTTGCCAGTTGAGGTTCGGACCTCCAGCTAGCAGCAACCCAGTGGGGGAATTGATCAACTACAAACAGACTAGCACCTTAGAAGTTTACCAAAAAACGTTCCAAGAAAGGTTGGCCAGAGCTAGTGAATTTGTTCCTCCTCACCTACACGTTCAAATTTTTAATGCTGGATTGACAGAGGCAGTCAGATTGGAAGTGGAATTACTTGGTCCGAAAAATTTGGACTTAGCAATGAATTATGCCAGTGCTGTGGAGCACAAACAGAGAGTTCTAAAAGAGTCTTTACAAAGAAAACCATTTTGGCAAAACAGAATACAGGGTACTGCATCTGGTCCACGTTTTGGGTCCTCTGCCCCTAACCGAGCAGATTAGGCTACTAGTGTGCCTCCACACTCTATGCCACGTAAATTTTTGACTAAACAGGAAATGGACGCTCGCCTATGTTTTAATTGTGACGAACAATTCCTGCCCGGACATACCTGTAAACGTTTATTCAGTATTGAATTGTTGGAAGAAGATTCAGAAGAGCTTCTTGAAAATGAAATTGTTGAAGAGGTACAACAGGAATCCCTCCATGCCATGCATGGCCTGCGTAGTTCTAATACCATGCAGGTAAAGGCTAGGTTACATCATCTCATGCTACTTGCTTTAGTTGATTCGGGCAGCACACATAATTTTATCAGTGAACCAGCCGCGCAACAATTGGGATTGGAAATTCAACAACAAAGGGGACTCTCAGTTTCAGTGGCCAATGGGGCCAAAATTGCTAGCGTGGGGTTATGTGCTAACACCCCTTTCACCATTGAGGGGCATTCCTTTCAGGCAGATTTACTAGTCATTCCATTGGCTGGATTTGATTTGGTGCTCGGGGTCAAATGGCTCCAGTTATTAGGACCGATATTATGGGACTTTCAGGCTCGGACTATGACATTTTCAGCACCACAGGGCCAGATTACATTACAAGGCATTGTGGCACAGGTCCCTAACACACTTCACACTTTGCATATTCAACACACGGGTGATGATTAGTTAGCTCCTTTACTTACAGCATTTGCGGATTTATTTAATGACCCTACAGGTCTACCACCAGTGCGTCATTGCGATCACCGCATTCGTTTAAAGTTGGAAACTGATCCAGTTGTGGTGCGGCCTTATCGTTACCCGCATATCCAGAAAGATGAAATAGAACGACAGTGCATGCATATGCTCGCTCAGGGTGTGATCCAGCCCAGTTGATCTCCTTTCTCCTCACCAGTGTTACTTGTACGTAAAAAAAATAAATCTTGGAGATTTTGTGTCGACTATAGGCAACTCAACTTGCACACAGTTAAGGACAAGTTCCCCATTCCAGTCGTGGACAAGTTGCTGGATGAGTTACATGGTGCTACAATTTTTACCAAATTAGATTTGAAATCGGGCTATCATCAAATACGAGTTCACCAGGCGGATGTGGAGAAGACTGCCTTCCGCACACATCACGGTCATTTCGAGTTCCTCGTCATGCCCTTCGGTCTCTCCAATGCACCATCCACCTTTCAGGCCCTCATGAATGAGGTCTTTTCATCACTTATGCGCCACTATGTGTTAGTCTTTTTTTATGACATTCTGGTCTACAGCAAAAATTGGGAAGAACATCTCCACCACCTCCACCAGGTATTTACCATTCTACGCTCTCATCATTTGGTTTTGAATAAATCAAAATGTTCTATGGGTACATCTGAGGTGGCATATTTGGGCTACGTCATATCAGCTGTGGGCGTGAAAGTTGACCAAAGCAAGATACAGGCAGTTACAGATTGGTCGGTTCCCACCTCCACCATAGCATTAAAGGGATTTTTGGGCTTAGCGGGATATTATAGAAAATTTATCCAATCTTATGGCCAGATAGCAGCACCACTCAACAACCTGATAAAAAAAAATGCCTTCCACTGGTCTTCTTCAGCAGAACAGGCCTTTAACTTGTTAAAGGAGGCCTTAGCCTCAGTGCCAGTCCTACAATTACCAGATTTTGAGGCAGAATTTGTGGTCGAATGTGATGCCTCCGGGGGAGGTATAGGGGCAGTGTTACAACAATTGGGACACCCCATTGCTTATTTCAGCCGTCAGTTGGGACAACACCACCATAAGTTAGCTGCATATGAGAGGGAATTGATTGGGTTAGCCAAGGCTGTCCAACATTGGCGACCTTATCTTTGGGGAAGACAATTTCTTATTCGTACAGATCATTGCAACCTCAAGTATCTTCTTGAACAGCTCTTCATCACATCCCCATAGCAGCATTGGTTAACTAAACTCATGGGCTTCGATTTTACGGTTCATTATAAGCCAGGTAGTTCGAATTTGGGGGCTGATGCCTTATCACGTCGGGATATTTCCGCCACTCAAATTTATGCTATCAGTCACCCACGTGCACTGCTATTAGATTCTATTCATGAGGAAGTAAATCAATATCCAGATCTCATGTCATTATATCAGGATATTCAACAGGGGACAACTACTCCTCATTGGACGATTCAGGATCGTCTCATTCTCTACAAAAACAGGATCTTTTTGCATAATACATCCCCACTTCTTCACACCATCCTGTCCTCTATCCATGATAGCACACATGAGGGTCGACAAAAAACATATTTCCGAATCAGTCGGGACTTTTATTGGAAGGGCATGAAGAGCACAATTGTTGATTATGTAGCTGCTTGTCAGATTTGTCAAAGAAACAAGGCCGAATCTTTAAGTCCAGCCGGCCTACTGCAACCTCTGCAACTACCATCTCAAATCTGGTCTGATATTTCCATGGACTTCATTGATGGTCTTCCCATTTCATCAGGTAAATCGGTGTTATTCGTCGTCGTTGATTGGTTTTCAAAATATGGGCACTTCCTTGCTTTGGCGCATCCATATACTGCTGCTCAAGTCGCTCAATTATTTATGGACAACATTGTCCGATTACATGGAATTCCCTCATCCATTATCAGTGACAGGGATGCCATTTTTACCAGTCTCTTTTGGAAGGAATTATTCAAATTATAGGGCACCCAATTGGCATTTTCGTCTGCCTATCATCCACAAACGGACGGCCAAACAGAGGTTGTCAATCGCACGATTGAAATGTATCTTTGTTGTTTTGTGGGAGACGCACCTAGAAGATGGGTGAAATGGCTTTCATGGGCAGAATTTTGCTATAACACATCTTACCACACAACACTGGGTACTACTCCTTTCAGGGTAGTTTATGGCAGAGATCCACCTTGTTTGTTACCATATGAACCGGGGGCATCCAAAGTCGTCACTTTGGACCAAGCATTAGCTGAACGAGATGCTATGCTCACTGAGGTACGTACACATCTGCAGGCGGCCCAACACTCTATGAAACACTTTTATGATAAGAAGCACCGGGAGGCATCTTATTGCCCTGGAGACTATGTGTGGTTAAAGCTTCAACACTACCGCCAGCTGTCCCTGACTGCAGCCAAGCGCCATAAGCTGTCTCCAAAATATTATGGTCCATTTCCGATATTGGACCAAATTGGGCCCGTGGCATACCGCTTGCAGCTACCATTGGAAGCAAAGATCCACAATGTATTTCACGTCTCCCAATTGAAGCCCTTCCAGGGTGACTCGCCCCTACTACACACTCCACTGCCCCCACTACATGAGGGCAGAGTCCTTTCTATTCCGGCTCAAGTAATACAAGCACGCCACATTCAAGGGGATTGGGAAATTCTAGTCTAGTGGGCAGATGCCGATCCCAGTGACACCACATGGGAGCCGTTATCAGTATTTCAACTTTTATATCCTTCCTTCGAGCTTGAGAACAAGCTCTTTCTCCAAGAGGGGGGTGATGTTATGGACTCTATAGCATCACGAGTTACCAACAGGCGTAGGAATTAATGAATGTGTTTTTCAATTTCCATGTAATTGTTTCTTGGTTTGGTTTTTTCTTTGGTTTGGGTTGGTTTAGCATTTATTGGTTTGAACCATTGACCCAAGAGGTCTTTAGGGTTTTGGACGTCCTCCACCCTATTTAAAGGGACGGCTAGGGTAATGAAGATTATGAATTGAGTTCACTTTAGTTAACGTAATTTAGATAAACAGGTCAAGAGCTCCTTCAAGCTCTCTTCCGTTTTTCCCCCAATTCTCCTTTCCGAAATTCAATTCCCTTCAACCCCTCATTTCATCTCAATGTCAAGCAAGGTAATGGAAGGAAGAGAAGAGAGGAGGGTGACAAGATCCATGGCTCGTGAGGATCCTAACATGCACATGACCAAAAAAGTGATTTCAACCATTCAATATGAAGAAAATACGAATTTTGAGGGGGATAATTAGGCTTAAGTAAAAGAAACTTTGTGACTATCAAAAACTTGAATTGAATCCTCATAACGTGAAACATAAGGTGACACTTATCTGATTATGTAGAGAATTTGCTGAATTGACTTCAGCCTTTTGCTCCTCTTCAAAAGTAGTCGAATCCTTTGTTGCTTGAAAGCTGAATTGAGTTTCCTTTCCAATAAAATTTCATAACTTGATCAACTTTACTTTAAATCCTAGAATTCTTGCTTTGATACAATGTTGAATTCTAGGGTTTAATTGTTATGGTCCTGGGTTAAGTACCGATGTCTTCTGCTCCTAACAGGCCGGTCTTTTGGGTAGTATTGGCTAGGTGCTTAACATTTGGTATCAGATCTAGCGCTCGGTCACGAGTTCGAATCCCGGCAACAGCGCAGAGGCTGGATTTAAATACTGGTAGGTCGCGCCGCTGTTGCGATGCTGCGGTTGGGCCAGTGCCACTGCGTCGCGTGCAAAGGCTGGATTAAAATACTGGTAGGTTGCGCCGCTGTTGCGATGCAGCGGTTGGGCCAGTGTCGTTGCCCCGCCGTGGTCGTCGGCTCGTGAAGGTGGGGTGTGCTGTTATGGTCCTGGGTTAAGTACCTATGTCTTCCGCTCCTAACATGCCGGTCTTTTGGGTAGTATTGGCTAGGTGCTTAACATTAATTCGTAGATAACTTGGTTTAAGAAGAAGAAGAAGTAAGAAGAAGAAAGAAGGAAGAAGAGAATAGAAGAGAAGAGAAGAGAAGAAGGAGAAGGCAAGAGCACGAGTTGAGGAGAGAAACTTTAGGGATTAAGAGAGAGCACGTGAGTGAGCTCCTCCCCTCTCTTTATTATTTATATAAGTGGGGCATGGATGCAATAATACATAAGAATAGAAAAGAACACTTAAATTAACTATTAATTATAGTTTGTGCGAGTCACTCTCATAAGTATGTAGAATACCACTGAAACTGCTTCAACAAAATTCAAAGAACTTCTTGTCACCGGTCATGTGCCTTGAGGACTTTCTATCTAAGATCCATACAGTCCTTGGTGCCTAGGATCAAAGACATACCTACATCACAAAAGATCAAACCTTAGAGATCTCATTCAAGTTGAATCCCTTCAGTAAAATTTTGATCTATTAGGTGATTTGGGCATCCAAATTTGTTTTCCCATAGTTTTGTGGTTTAAAACAACCCTATCGGTTGCTTTAGTCACCCAATTTTATTTTATACCATTCAAAATTTTAATTTGGGAAATGTGGACATAATGTAACAACTCATTGCAATAACGACATCTAATTGGACGAATGTGAGTAAACTTCTTGTTTTGTTTTTTCTTGTTCTTTCCAATTATAGTTCTATGTGTGATAGTGTTTTGAGTTGTTGTTCTAGTCAATTTCCTTCTTCTCAAAATCTAACGTATCAAAAGAGAGTTTGTCAATCACACCACTTTACTTTGAAGCATTAGCCATATGGCTTTCATTTGCTTCCTTCAAGGCTACAAGCTCACTCTTGAGCTTTGCAATCTCAGGTTTTGAGCATTGCCTTTGTATTTATATTTATTTATACCATGAATTAGTTTTTCTAAAAGAATTTCAAACTCATTTTCATAATTCGAGTCAATTGCCTCTTCTAAAGTAGTGGAGCCATCATCCTCAATGCCCATGAGATCCACATCACTTTCTTCTTTCATGGAATGGTTGAACTCTTCTTCCATTGCATCCCAATGTTAGATCAAGACCTTCTTCTTTTGTTCTTGGGATTTTTTCTTGAGGCTGGGGTTCTACCTTCAAAAATGGGCATTTGTTTCTTCTATGCCCTGGTTTTCCATAATCATAACAAACATCAATTTGTTTAAAAGATTTATCTTTTTTAAATTGGCCTCTCGTAAATTTTTTTATTATAAAACTTTTGAAGATGCCTAGTGATAAAACCAATCTCACAAGAGCTTTCTTCACTAGTGTCAATTGACACTAGATTTGACCTTAAGAGCAAGAGTTTTCCTCTTGGGTTGCTCCTTTCTTTTTCTTTAGGTTCCTTCTCATATGATAGGAGGATCTAAAGTTCCTCGTTTGAGTTCAATGTTCTAAAGTTGGTGTTTTCACGAATGGTTGCCATCCTCATGTCCCATGACTTTGGAAGTGCCTTGAGAAACTTGTCATTGTTTCTACACAATAAAATGTATTCTCCTAGGATGTCAATTTTTTTATGATATGAGTGATCCTAGAGTCATCTAAGAAATTTATTTGCATGTTCTCATCTTGAATTCATCATATTGGGCTATCAACAATCTAATTCTAGAGTCCTTGAGTCTAGCCGCTCTTTCATGGGTAACATTTCTTTGGTAGTTTTGCATGTAGAAACCCAAATGAACTATTTGAACCTAAGACATATAACTATAAGTTAATTGCCTTATATTTTATTCTAATTTTCTCTATATCTTCCCTAATTAGTTCATTAAACTCCTTAGTGACAGATGACCATCTTCTAACTTTTGTGGCTCAAATGGGCCATTCTTGATGACATACCAAATGTTCCAATCCATGGATTGGAGAAAGAATTCCATTCTTACCTTCAAATATCCATAAGTCACTCCATTGAACAATGGGGGATGGTTGACCGATTGTCCTTAGGGAAGGAACAACTTATCTTGAGATGCCATTAAAGCAAATATTTAAAATCAAGAGAGAATTTGATTTCAAAAGTGTAAAAGCATGCTCAGATACCAACTTGGCCCAAGAGGCTTCTCAAGAGGGGGGTGAATTGAGTTTTTAAATTTTTTAAGTAAGTGTGCTAATTGGAAATTAAAACAATTGAAAGATAGAATATGCACACACCAAAATTGACACAAAGATATTTTGTTATCGATGTTCCTCTAGTGGTATTTCCCACACAAAACCCTTGCTTGGGAAATTCCACTAATTTACTTTATTAGCTGGAATTTAGATAAAAGAGATTACAACTCTCTTTTAAGTCACTTGTATGCTCAAACACAAGATTACAACAATCTCTGCTAAGATTTGGCTAAATTCTAGCTCTAGCAAGCTCTTCTATCTAGAATTAAAGGTCTTAGATAAACCTATGAATAGAAATATGAGAATACAAAGAAGAAAACCTTACACCCTTTGTATTTGATGGAGAGAGAACCTTCTCCTTTGTTTTTATTTTCAAGACTCCATGGATTTAGCTCATGGACAAAAGGAGAGACAACATGTTGGGAGAAAACAGAAGGAAGAAAGGGGTTATGAACGTGGTCCTAACCATCCCCCTGTGACTCAATTTATAGATAAATAAGATTATAATATTATAATAATACCCTTAAAACTTAAACTAATTACATCAATGTCATCTTTATGAGATGAATCTTTATTTACTATCATCCCATCACTTGTAGGCATGTGGGCCTTCTCTTTGGTTTGTAGGCTCGAACCCATCTTCCACCTCTCTTTGATGTGTGTTTGGTCTTATGGGCTTGAGCCCATTGTCTAACACAGTTGGACGAGCGGGCCTTCCTTGGTTGTGTGAGCTTGGGCCCATCTTCAAACTTTCCCCCTTAAGCTGGGGGGGTGAGAATATCATAAACTTCAAGCTTGTTGCAAATAGTGTATATGATCTTCCCGTATAAAATGGTAGTGCATCATACATTCCAACACTCTCACACAAACTGGTGGTTTCTTTGTTCTTTACCAAGAGACCCAATTGGCATAAGGGCGCCATGGGGGGTGGAAGGGGGGGTGCAGGGGGATCCCCCTTCCGATCCACGATATATTCACTATTATTTCATTAAGGGCAGTTTGGGAATTTTACTCTTGTAATGCGGTTGCCCTAACTTTCCCTTTAAATCAGGGGATGCCGTTATTAGGGTTTTATGATCTCAATTCGAGGAGTATCTTGAGTTACAGCAGGAGAGGTTAGAGAGAAACACCTATAAGTGTGCGATTTCTCTTGTAAACTATTTCATCTTCATAGTGGATTACTGTAGTAGCGGAATACAAGATGAAATCTCACCTTGAGGCGAACCTATATATATTTTGTTGTGTTTTTCCATGCTTGCTTTCTCCTTCTTCGACGTTTATTATTATTTCTCTTATTAGTTTGGAATTAAGGCATGTAATTCCTAAAAATTAGTATCAGAGCTTTGGTTCGTGATTGAGAGCAATGGTTGACAGAGAAGGATCGATATTTGGAATCAACAATTTTGATGGTATGGATTTTACGTTCTGGAGGATGCAGATCAAAGATTATCTATACAGTAAAAAGCTGTATGCACCACTTCTGGATATGAAACCAATAGGTATGAAATATAATGAGTGGAATCTCCTCGATAGATAGGTGTTGGGAGTAATCCAGTTAACATTGTCGAACAACGTTGCTCACAACGTGGCTTCAGAGAAAACCATAGTGGAGATGATGAAGATTATGTCTGAAAAGTACGAGAAGCCTTTTGAAAATAATAATAATAAGGTACATCTCATGAAAAAACTATTCCATTTAAAGATGACAGAAAATACATCTGTAGCATCGTATTTGAATGAGTTTAGTATGATTGTCAATCAATTGACCTCGATTCAGATTAAATTCGATGATGAGATTAGTGCTTTAATTCTTTTGGAGGAAGTTCGTAGAAAGAACTCCAGAGAATCATCAACATCTAATTCTGCTCTAAGTGTTCATACTAGGGGCAGAAACTTCGAGAGGAATTCCAACAAGGGCAATGGTAGAGGGAAGTCAAGGAAAGGACGAAGCAAGTCCAAATTTGGAAGGAATGTGGAATGCTAGAATATTGGCATGTTTGATCACATAAAGAAGAATAGCAGAGCACCAAAGAAGGATGAAAAGTAAGGCGATGCTGCAAATGCGGTGACTGAAGAAGTACAAGATGTTTTACTCTTGTCGGTCGATATCCCTATTGATTCTTGGGTGCTAGATTCAGGGGCTTCTTTTCACACCACTGCACACCATGAGATCATGGAGAAATATGTTGTTGGAGATCATCAGAAGGTGTATCTTGCTAATGGAGAACCTTTTGATTTTGTCGGTATTGGTAATGTTATTTTGAGGATATCAAACGAGTGAGTGTGGAAATTCACAAGGTGAGACTTGTACCAAAATTGATGTGTAATTTGATCTCAGTAGGGCAGCTTGATGATGAAGGTCATAATGTGACTCTAATGGTGCTGCCTGGAAAGTCACTAAGGGAGCCATGGTTGTTTCTCAAGGAGTTAAAATTGGAACTCTATACATCACTTCCAGTTGCAGAGACACGGTTGCAGTTGCTAATGCTATTACTAATTCTAATTTGTGGCATTATAGGCTCGGTCACTTGATTGAGAAGGGAATGAAAGTGCTTCAGCCGAAAGGAAAGCTACCAGGGTTGAAAACTGTAAATAATAGTTTGTGTGAAGGCTGTATCTTTTTTTAAGGCTGTAAAGGAGCAAAAGATAGCAATGTTGGCGTGGGTTCACACGGATGTGTGGGGGCCTTCAACTATTATCTCCCTTGGTGGTTCTAACTACTGTGCGAAATTTATTGATGAATCAAGCAAAAAGGTAATGGGTTTATTTCCTGAAAAAGAAATATAATGTCTTTGATACCTTCAAGAGCTTCATAGCAATTGTTGAGAATGAGACTGATTTGAAGGTGAAGTATCTATAGTCAGATAATAGGGGAGAATACATAGATAATGATTTCAAGCAATACTGTGTTGATAATGGAATCAAGATGAAGAAGACCATTCCTGGAAAGCTTCCACAGAATGGTGTGGCTGATAGGATGAATATAACTTTGAATGAACATGCTAGGAGCATGCAATTACATGCAAAATTGCTAGAGGTGTTCTGGTCTGAGGCTATTAGCACCGAAACCTTTTTGATCAACATAAGTCCCTCAACACCATTGGATTGCAAAATACCATAAGTGGTCTACAGTGTCAAAGAGGTACACCTTTCTGTCGTGAAAGTTTTTGGTTGTGTTTCTTATATGCATATTGATTATGCTGCTAGAAATAAACTTGATGCTAAATCTACGATGTGTTTCTTTATTGGCTATGGTGGTATTGAGTTTAGTTATCGCTTCTGGGATGACCAAAGTTGTAAAGTTATCCGGAGCAAGGACATGATCTTTAATGAAGGTGCCCTGTATAAAGACAGGTTGAGAACAAAGTCTGAGAGCACAAGTGATGGAGCCAAGAAGTCTGAAGTGATTCGGTTGAGGGATCTTCCAGCTATTGAGATGGTGAATATGCCTCAGGGAAGACCAGGAAAACATACCCCCAGAAGTAAATTAGGACATTCCTATGACTGAACTCAAGAGATCTGCCAGAACTAGTAGACCACCACAGAGGTACTCCCCTGTACTGAATTATATTCTTTTGACTGATAAAGGTGAACCAGAGAGTTATGAGGAAGCCGTGCAAGTTGATGAATCAACCAAGTGGGAGTTGGCCATGAAGGATGAGATGGATTCACTGTTATCTAATAAGACATGACAGTTGACAGAGTTACCAAAAGCGAAGAAGGCCCTCTAGAATAAATGGGTGTACCGAATAAAAGACGAACATGATGGCAGTAAGTGGTACAAGGTAAGATTGGTGGTAAAGGGCTTTCAACAAAAAGATGTATTAACTACACTGAGATTTTCTCTCCAGTAGTAAAATTGACTACTATTAGAACAATGCATATTAACTACATTGAGATTTCCTCTCAAGTAGTGAAATTGACTACTATTAGAAAATTGCTTGGACTAGTGGCAAATAAAGGCTAGCACTTAGAGCAATTGGATGTAAAGACAACATTTCTTTAAGGTGATTTGGGGGAAGAAATTTACATGATGCAACCACAGGGTTTCAAAGCACAAGGCAATGAGAAAATGGTGTGCAAACTTCAAACGATCTTGTATGGTCTTAAACAAGCTCTAAGGCAATGGTATAAGAAGTTTGACACCTTTATGAGTATTGTAGAATTTAGGATCCCATGAGAAGAACTTTAGATCAATGAGGAAGAAGAAGAAGACGAAGAGAGAAAGGAGAGAAGAAGAAGAAGAAATTAGAAGGAGAGAGTTAGGATTAAGGGAAGAAGGGTTTGCATCAAATACGAAAGAGGAAGGATGGAAAATTTCATGGAAGAAGAGGAGAGGGGTTCAATGCTCTACCTCTTAGCCAATGCCTTTAATTACAGTTTTACAATGCCCTTGGGGCTACAACTTGATAAACCAAAAGACATAAAAGGAATACATATTTACACCTCTATGCCATCTTTACGGAAAGTACCATATTTTACACATATGGCACTTCTTTGACGTGTGGGCTTCTTGTCTTGAGCTTGTGGGCTTGAGCCCATCTTCCAACACTCCCCCTCAAGCTAGAGGAGAAAAGACATCATAAATACTCAGTTTGCCACATATAAAAGATAGGGTTTTAGATGTAATGGGTTTAGTGAAAATATCATCTACTTTCTCTTGAGATGAAACAAGTTTGAGGGAGATTATCCCTGCTTGAAACTTCTCCCGTATAAAGTGACAATCCATCTCAATATGTTTACTTCTTTCATGGGAGACTAGATTTGAAGTAATATGAATGGCTGCTTGGTTATCACAATACAGACCCATGGAACCTCTTTTATAAAATCCTAATTATGTAACAAGGGTCCTAATCCATAAATGTCACTGACTCTATGGGCCATAGCTCTTTATTCTGTTTTGGTGCTAGATCTTGCTACCACATTTTGCTTCTTTCTTTTCCATGTAACCTAGTTCCCTCCAACAAGAGTACAATATCCTGATGTAGATTTCCTATCATCAGGTGATCCAACCCAATCTGCATCTAAGAAGCCTTCTATGTTGAAGTGCCCATTTTTTTTATACAACAATCCTCTTCCCAGAGTTCCTTTTAGGTACCGTAATATGCTCTCTAAGGCCTACCAGTGGGTAATTTGTGGTTTGTGCATGAATTGACTCACCACACTTATAACATATGATATGCCCGACCTAGTTACCATGAGATAGATTAGTTTTCCCACAAGTCTTTGATATTTTCCAATATATATATCTTCTCCAGTCGTGGCACACAATTTCACATTTGTATCCATAGGTGTGTCAACTGGTCAACAACCCTTCATTCTTGTTTCTTCAAGGAGATCCAAGATATATTTTCGTTGAGATAATATTATCTCATGCTTGGATTGAAGAACTTTTATACCAAAAAAATATTTAAGAATACCCAGATCTTTAGTCTTGAATCCTTGACATATCATATTCTTCACTTCTTGTATGCTCTGAGCATCATCACCGGTTAAGATAATATCATCAACATATACATCGAATAATATTTTTCCTTTGACGTTATCTTTAAAATATACTGAATGATCGATCGAGCACCGATGAAAACCAAACCGTAAAAGTGCTTGACTAAATTTATCAAACCAAGCCCGAGGGGACTGTTTAAGCCCATATAAATATTTTTTTAACCGGCATATCGATTTCCTCTCAACCACATAACCAGGTGGTTGAACCATATAAATTGCCTCATGTATATCACCATTTAAAAATGTGTTTTTGACTTCCAATTGATATACGGTCCATGATGAGTTAGCAGCAATCGATAAGATGATACGTACCAAATTCGATTTGGCAACAGGAGAGAAGGTCTCCTCATAATCTATCTCATAGCACTGAGTATAACCTTTAGCAATGAGTCGAGCTTTAAGATGAACAACCGATCCATCCGGGTTATGTTTTACAAAAAAAACACCCATGTAAAACACCCATATACAACCAACCGGTCCTTTTACTTTCGGGAGTGATGCTAAGGACCAGGTTTGATTTTCATATATGGTGTGCATTTCTTCATCCATAGCCGCCTTCCATCCTGGATGCTTCAGGGCCTCCTGATACGATTGTGGAATGGAAGTAGAAGAAAGAGAAGCAAGGAACTGAAAAAACTTGGAAGACAAGCAATGGTGAGACATAAAATTTGAGATAGGATGTGAAGTAGTACAGGAACGACATTCCTTTCTTAAAGCAATAGGCCTAGTATCAAATTCAGGTCCAAACATAGGAGGAGAAGGACTTACCTCTAGGGGATCCGACTGCTCCACAGTTGAAGGTACGATTGGTGCATCAAGGGGTGGATTAATATCAACATTGAAAGACACAAGTAGACACTGAATGGTAGAAGGATGTCCATCCTAGAGGAGCATCATGGGAGGAGTAGAAGGAGGTCTCCTCAAAGAAAGTCACATCCCGAGAAACAAGCATCCTTCAAAGGGTAATATTGTAACAGACATAACCTTTTTGAGTGCGAGAGTACCCAAAAAAAATACACCTCATAGATCGAGGATCGAGTTTATTTTTTTGTGGGGAAGTATCATGAACAAAATGTGTACATTCAAACAGTTTAAGAGGAAGAGAAAACAACTCTTCACCATGAAATAAAATAGTGTAAGGAGTTTTATTATGAAGAACCAATGAAGGTAACCTATTAATAAGAAAGCATGCTGTATGTATAGCATGAGGCCAATAGAAATAGGGTCCCTTCATGGAGTAGAGGAGGCCCCAAACAAATTCAAGAAGGTGACAATTCTTCCTTCAGCAACACCATTTTGTTGAGGGTATAGGCATATTTGATGGATAGGACCATTACCCTCACAATATGATTTGAATTCACTAGACAAATATTCCTTAGCATTATCAAAATGAAGGATTTGAATTTTCTTCCCAAATTGTGTCAATACCATAGCATGAAAAATTTTAAACAGAGGAAGAATTTTTAAACGTTCTTTAAATAAATATAGCCAAGTCACTCGGGTAAAATCATCAACAAAAGTAACAAAATATTTAACTTGAGAAATATTTGAGACACATAAAGGTCCCCATACATCAAAATGTATTAACTCAAAAGGAGCAACTCTTGTAGTTGTAAGACAAGGAGAATATGTACTCCTAATGTGTTTACTTAATTGAAAAACCTCACAACTGAAATTAGAAAGTACTTTCAAAGATGGAAGCAAAGAATGAAGTCAAGAGGTAGAGAGATGACCAAGCCGGTTGCGCCAAAGTTGGGCCTCAAATTTAGTGGATGATAGGGCAGCTAATGGTGGAAGAGTGAAGTAGTACAAGCGCCCCTTTTCATGGCCGCCACCAATCTCCCACTTCGTAGTGACATCCTGAAATATACAAGAAGACGGTGAGAAGGTGACAGAGCAATTCAACTGTTTTGTTAATTGACTAAAAGAAAGAAAATTTAAAAGAAATTGAGGAACAAACAAAACATCTTGAAGAGGAATAGACGAGGTAAGAGAGGAGGAACCATTACCAAGGACCTTGGTTTGTGTACCATTAGCAATAGCAATGAATTTATGAGGAAGACAAGGAGATAATGATTGAAACAAGTATTTGTAACCTAATAGATGTTTGGAGGCCCCGGAGTCAATGATCCATGAGGAAGAGGATGAAGAGGAAGAAAACATACCTGAGGCAATAGTGCTAGCGACAGTAGATAATGGAGGAATGGTAAAAGACTTCATCTTTTGAAATGCAACATAGTCTTCAGCAATGAGAATCACATTTCTAGAGTGGGAGTCAGCCTTTTGTTCACATTTCTGAACATTAATAGAGACTGGACTAGCCATGGCCCAATCAGGCTTTCCATGAAGTTTCCAACATGTTTCCAAAAGGTGGTTCTGACCACCACAGTAAGTGCAAAGTCGAGGCTTAGTACGGGAATTATTCGGACCCGTTCGACCACCTCTATTTTATGCCCCATCCTCGGTATGTTTTAAGCACCTAGCCAATACTACCCAAAAGACTGGCCTGTTAGGAGTGGAAGACATAGGTACTTAACCCCAGGACCATAGCTATACACCCCACCTTTGCAAGCCGACGTACACAATGGCTTAACACTCAACGACGGGTGCCAGGTCAAGATCCCATAATCCCTTACGGCGACTATGTCCAAGGCTCATGACACCTGCACTGGGACTCCCCTCGGGGATTTGAACTCATGATGAGCCAATGACCACGGCGGCACAACGACACTGGCCCAACCGTAACGACACTAGCCCAACCGTAGCCTACCAGTAATTTTAATCCAGCCTCTGCACCCTACCAGTAATTTTAATCCAGGCTTTGTGCCCTACTAGTAATTTTAATCCAGCCTCTGCATGCCTCAGGAATCAAACTTGCAACGTGGTGCCCGCTCTGATACCAAATGTTAAGCACCTAGCCAATACTACCCAAAAGACCGGCCTGTAAGGAGTGAAAGACATAGGTACTTAACCCCAGGACCGTAGCAGTATGAGGATGATGTACCTGATTACCAGAGAATATAGCCAATGGAGCATCAATTGGAGAAAGAGGGGATGAATCAGGGATCCGTAGTAACGTAGCACTGATGTCATCGAAGGATGGAAGAGGGGAGGAACTTAGAAGTTGGGTCTTCGTGACCTCAAGGTAAGGGTCGGGTCTTCTTCAAATAACAATTACTTAATGTAATTTGAAGAACCCGTGGACCAAATCAGTCACAAACAATAGAGGGAAAAGGAGAAAAGAATTTCTTCATGAGAGTAAATACCAAATTATCAACAAATTTGTGCTTTTGGCAAGTGAGAATAAGATCCAGCCATCACTCAATTTCTCATATATTCTTAAAAGAAAAACAAAGAGGAGAAGGCATATGCAACGACTTAGGCCTTAATCCAAACTCCAACACAAACTGAGAGTGAACAATTTTTTGAGAAAACTTAGAGGCAAATCAAGACACTTGGAAACAAATTTATCTTCAACTCATGGGAATACTTCAACGTAAAAAAAAATTCAATTGTTGAAGTTCAAGAGCAAAAAAAAAAAAATAATAGGGATAAGTGAGTGTTGTAATTTCATCAAACATATAATGGTCATCCAACAACATAACACAATCCCCTGAGCAACATCAAGTGGGAGAATTTAAAGCAACATGTATTGAAATTCCACCTCAAATAAAATTGATCCAAGTTACATAAAGGAAACTGAATCTCAAAATATCAATCTTGATAAGACACAAGTAGCAACTGATCTCAATCAAGCTTGTAATTGATCTACAAGAAGATCAAGATTATAACATCATTTTAGTCATAAAAATAAATCTTCACATCTTATGAAGATTATCTTGACTTGATGTGTTTCAAAGTTCAAGAAGAAGGAAAAAAACGTAAAGAAGATGTAAATAATAAGAAGAAAAAACATAGCAAATAAGAGAATTAACTTATCTCTTCATGGCAGAACTCCTTTTTTTACCAACTTATTGGACAAATTTTATAACTACTGCATCAATTAGGATCCTAAACTCCTTGCTTTGATACCATGTAGAATTTAGGTTCCCATGAGAAGAACTTTAGATCAATGAAGAAGAAGAAGAAGAAGAAGAAGAAGAAGAAGATAGAAAGGAGAGGAGAAGAAGAAGACCATAGAAGGAGAGAGTTTGGATTAAGGGAAGAAGGGTTTGCATCAATTAAGAAAGAGGAAGGCTGGACGAATTTGTGGAAGAAGAGGAGAGGGCTTCAATGCTCTACCTCTTAGCCAATGCCTTTATTTATAGTTTTACAATGCCCTTAGAGCTACAACTTGATAAACCAAAAGACATAAAAGGAACACATATTTACACCTCTACGCCATCTTTATGGAAAATACCATATTTTACACAATGTCCTTGGTTGTTTCCCAGTGGACCACATTGTTAACTACATGCTCTTCCATGCTATTGATGAGCCAACTGATAACCATGTTACCATTTTTAACCCACTCGTGGTAGGCTTCATCTTCTTCATAAATCAGAGGATGGATTTTGATAACATGACATTGAACCCTCTGTACCGATTGTGACCAACTAAGGTAATTGGAGAGACCTCATAGTGGAATCGTAGTAATGCGGAGTATGTCACTCTTATTACAGGTGTGTCCACTCTCCATGATGAGGCAAGGCAAATGTGGAGGTCAAGGGCAGGGGACTTCTTCAAATAAAAATTACTTAATGTAATTTGATGAACTTGAGGACCAAATCATTCACCAACAATAAAGGGAAAAGAAGAAAATAATTTCTTCACAAGAGTAAGCACCAAATTTTCAATAAATTTTTTCTTTTAGCAAGTGAGAATAAGATTCAGCCATCACTCAATTCCTCTTATATTCTTAAAGGAAAAACAAAGAGAAGAGGTTAGATGTATCCGTTTAGGCCTTAATCCAAACTCCAACACAAACTGAGAGCAAAAAATATTTAGAGAAAATTTAGAACCAAATCAAGACACTTCGAAACAAATTTATCTTTTGCTCATGGGAGTACTTCAACGAATAAAAAATGCAATTGTTGAAGTTCAAGAGCAAAAAAAATAATTGGGATAAGTGAGTGCTGGAATTTCATCAAACATATAACAATCATCCAACAACATAACACAATCCCATGAACAACATCAAGTGGGGGAATTTACAGCAACATGTGTTGGAAATCAACCTCAAATAAAATTGATCCAAGTTACATAAAGGTAACTGAATCTCAAAACATCAATCTTGATATGACACTAGTAGCAACTGATCTTGATCAAACTTGTAATTGATCTACAAGAAGATCAAGATTATAGCATCATTTTGGTAATAAAATAAATCTTCACAAGATATGAAGATTATCTTCACTTGATGTGATTCAAATTTCAAGAAGAAGAAAAAACTTAAAGGAGTATGTAAATAAGAAGAAGAAAAAACATAAAAAAGATGAGAATTAACTTATCTCTTCAGTGCTGGAGTCCTTTATTTACCTACTTCTTGGACATATTTCATAACTACTTCATCAAGTGGGATCCTAAACTCCTTGCTTTGATACCATGTAGAATTTAGGATCCCATGAGAAGAACTTTAGATCAATGAGGAAGAAGAAGAAGAAGAAGAAGAAGAAGAGAGAAAGGAGAGGAGAAGAAGAAGAACGTAGAAGGAGAGAGTTTGGATTAAGGGAAGAAGGGTTTGCGTTAAATAAGAAAGTGGAAGGCTGGATGAATGTGTGGAAGAAGAGGAGAGGGCTTCAGTACTCTACTTCTTAGACCATGCCTTTATTTATAGTTTTACAATGCCTTAGGGCTACAACTTGAAAAAACAAAAGACATAAAAGGAACACATATTTACACCTTTATGCCATCTTTATGAAAAGTACCATATTTTACACGTATGCCACTCCTTTGATGTGGGCTTCTTGTCTTGAGCTTGTGGGCTTGAGCCCATCTTTCAACAAGTATTAATGGTTTCTTGAGGTGCCAGGTGGATCATTGCTGTTATGTGAAGAAGTTTGATGACTCCTACATTATTCTACTGCTATATGTTGATGACATGTTGATAGTAGGTGCTCACAAATAGTAAAAAGATAAGTTGAAATGGGAGTTGTCCAAGAAGTTTGCAATAAAGGATTTGGGTGATGCAAAATAATTCCTTGGGATGTGGATTACTAGAGTCATTGATGTCTTGAAACTATCACAAGAAGAATATGTGAAGAAGGTGCTGAGTAGATTCAACATAAATGATGCAAAACCAGTGAGTACGCCTTAGGCTAGTCACCTTAGGCTATCTTAAGGAGCAGTCACCTTCTACAGAGTTTGAGTGAGCCAACATGGCCAATGTTCCTTATGCTTCTGCTATTGGCAGTCTCATGTATGCCATGGTGTGCACTAGACCAGACTCAACTCATGCAGTGGGAGTTGTGAGAAGATATATGGTTAATCTAGGTAAACAACATTGGGAAGTAGTGATGTGGATTCTCAGGTATTTGAGAGGCACTACAGACTCAACCTTATGTTTATGAAAGTTAAACTTGAGATTAAAAGTTTATGTAGATGTTGACATGGCTGGAGACATTGATGACAGGAAGAGTACCACTAGATATGTATACACATTGGGTGGTACAACAGTTCATTGGGTCTCAAAGTTGTAGAAGATAGTAGATCTTTCTACCACTGATTCAGAATATGTTAGCATGCTCGAAGCCAGCAAAGAGATGGTGTGGCTATTGTCTTTCTGGGAAGAATTAGGTCTCAAGCATGGGAAGAATGTGTTGTATTGTGACAGTTAGAGAGCTATTCATTTAGCAAAGAATCCTCTTTATCATGCCAAAAAAAAGTACATACAAGTGCGTTATCACTTCATCAGATCAGCCCTAGACGATGGAGTCTTACCACTTGAACAGATACAAGGGAGTCAAAATTCGGTTGATATGTTGTTATGATCAAGAAACTGAAGTTGTGTGCAACTTCAGTTGGACTTCCCTCTAAGGATTGAGATGTTACTGTTGTAGAGGAGTTATTGATGATGTATTAGTCTCCAAGTGGGAGGTTTTTAAGTGATGGAGCCTAATTAACGCCTTATGCTGAGTTGGTTATGAATTGTTAAGTTGTGGAACACATATGATATATTGACTGTTGTTTCATTAAGGGCAGTTTAGAAATTTCACTCTTGTAATGCAGTTACCCTAACTTTCTCTTTAAATTGGGGGGCGCCGCTATTAGGGTTCTATGATTTTAATCCAAGGAGCATCTTGATTTGCAGCCCAAGAGGGTAGAGAGAAACACCTATAAGTATGCGATTTCTCTTGTAAACTATTTCATCTTCATAGTGGATTACTGTAGTGGAGAAAGACAAGACGTAGTCTCACCTTGAGGAGAGCCTGTATAAATCTTGTTGTGATTTTCCATGCTTGATTTTCCCTTCTTCCACATTTACTATTATTTCTCTCATTATTTTTGAATTAGAGCGTCTAATTCCTAACAACTTGTATCAGAGCTTTGGTTCGTGATTGAGAGAAATGGCTGGCGCAAAAGGATCGGCACTTGGAATCAACAAGTTCAATGGTATGGATGACCAAAGTCGTAAGGTTATTAGGAGCAAGGACTTGATTTTCAATGAAGGTGCCCTGTATCAAGATAGGTTGAGAACAAAGTTTGAGAGCACAAGTGATGAAGCCAAGAAGTCTGAAGTGATTCGGTTGAGAGATCTTCCAGTTACTGAGATGGATATGTTATGGTCCCTAGCCATGGATTGAGTAACTCGGCATGGAACTTGTGAATCCAGCACTGTGATAGAGCCGTGCTCTCGTTGAGGATGAAAAGGAGCTTCCTTTTCTTGGCTGTTCTGCTATGGTCCGTAGCCATGAATTTAGTAACTTGGCGAGGTAATTGTGAATTCGGCACTGTATTAGGGGTTTTGATCACGTAATGAAGAAAAGAACTCCCCTTCTTCTTCCTTTCCTTGTTATGCCTGAAAAGGAGTTTCCCTTTCTTGCTCCTCTACGTAAATAAAAGAGTTAACTTGTTGTTCTTGATCAGGAAGGGTGAAACCCTTTTTGAGGTTCACGGCAAAGAGGGTAGGAATCCTCTAGGATGCTTGTTGCTACCCACCTAAGGAAGATTAGGACTTTCCCAATACTCCTTCACTCGGTTTAAACTAAAGCTCCTCCTTGAACGTGCGGTTAGGGTATAGAATCAAACCCTATCTTCTCTTGCTCGGAATTAGGGAATTTTCTTCCCTCTTACTGCTGTATATGTGAAGAGGCTAAAGCCCACCCTTTGAACTCAGAAAAGAGTAATTAAACCCTCTGCCCCCCTTTGATCTTGAATACTCTTAGTACAAACAGAATTTAATATGAAAGAATGCAAGATCAAATCAAGAACATACCTCGGAGCTTGTCAAGGAGACCTCCCAACCCTAGAACTCATGAAGGAGAACTCCCAATCCTGTTTAACCTAATTCCAGACTTGCCTTTCTTCTATTTCCTTACCCTTTAAATAGGGTATTTCACGTCATAAGTGTTTTAGGCTAATAATGCCAATTTTATCCCTACTTCCTTGCTCATTACATAATTAATGAAAAATTAAACTGAAAACAATATAAACAATGAAAGTTAAACTAGTGAACTCTGTGAGTCGTTGTCTTCTCCTCAGGGTGACTCAGTGTGCTATTTAGTCCATAACATGTTCTCGGTAAGATTGAAAAAGAGTTTTCTTTTCTTGACCTTCTCTAGTAAGGGATGAGATCCCTTACTGTTCTTGGCCAGGAAGGGGTTTAACCCTTTTGCTGCTCACGACTAAGAGGGTAGGGACCCTCTTGGAAGGTTGCTTCTGTTAACGTAAGAGGGATTAGGAGTCCTAATCCATCTTGCTCAATTAGAGGCTAAAGATACCTTTTTTAGATGTTGTTGCTCGGTTTGGGGATTGAGGAACCCCACTTTCTTGCTCGGAATGAAGGAGAGAAACTCCCTCTTGCTATTGTGAACGTTGGAGAGGCTACAACCTCTAATTGAACTCGGAAATAGTAATTCAACCCCTTTGGCTTTGGAGGTGGACCATTAAAGGGCTTAAGTAAGGAACCATGGAATACATCATGAAGTTTAGGCATTGCGGGAAGTTGCGATTGAAAGGCGACTGGCCCGATTTTCAGAAAAATACAGAAAGGCCCAAAGTATTTTGGAGAAATTTTATGACGTTGTTGGCCCACTAGTGAGTGTTGACGGTAAGGATGGAGTTGTAACCAGACATAGCCACCTTCCTTGTATGCGGTATCCCGGTGTCCCTTGTTATAGAAGTCATTCATACGAACTTGTGCTTTGAGGAGGCAATCCAAAATATTCTATAGCACCTGGTCCTATTCAATGAGTGCTTGATCAATAGAGTCCACGCGGGTGAAGCCCAAAGTATACGAGAGAAGCTGAGGAAGATCTCTGCCATATAGAACACTGAAGGGAGTAGACTGTAAAGTGGTGTGGAAGGAAGTGTTGTAACAGTATTCTGTCCATGGTAGCCATTGGGCCCAGTTTTTAGGACGATCGCCCACTAGACATCGGAGATACATTTCCACCGTGTGGTTAACTAGCCGTCTGTTTGAGGATGATATGATGATGAGAACTTCGACTTGGTGCCGCATAGACAAAATAGTTCACACCAAGAAGTGCTGGTAAAGACCGCTTCACGATCACTGACAATAAATGTAGGAATACCATGTGAATGAACAATATGTTTGATAAATATCTGCGCTACTTTGGATGTTGTATATGGGTGAGCCATGGGAATAAAGTGAGCATACTTGGAGAACTGATCCACTACCACAATTAATATCGACTTGCCAAAAGATAGTGGAAGACCTTCGATGAAGTCCATAGAAATATCGGCCCACACCTATGTAGGAAGTGCCAAAGGCTGCAGAAGACCTGTGGAACTTAAGTGTTCGGCCTTGTTACGTTGACACACCGGACAAGATGTTACATCTGCTGGAATGGAGGTCTTCATAGCCTGCCAATAGAAATCTGCTCAAATGCGATGCAATGTTTTTTGGATGCCTTCATGAGTGCTGTCATGGTATGCAGAGATGAAGGCAGAAACCAAATCCTAAGTGTGTAGGATATGTAATCGTGAGTTGTAATAAATAAGCGAGTCTTGAATGGCCCATCTAGAGTCCATGTCCCCCTCTATAATTTTCTTGTGTATATCAAGAAGAACCGGATTACTGGCATTTTCCTCCTTGACCAAGTCTAAAAGAAGAAAACGAGGCTGGCTAATAGAATATAGGAGAGGCAGGGTCTCAAATCATCGTGACAAGGCATCAACCGCCTTGTTCAACCTGCCTACGGGGTATTCCACGGTAAAGTCAAATCCCATCAATTTACTTATCTAGTGTTGTTGAGGAGAATTCATGAGGTGCTGCTCCAACAAATATTTGAGGCTGTAATGATCAGTATGAATAAGAAATGCACGGCCCCTTAAGTACGGGTGCCAATGTTGTACAACTTTGCCTAACCCGATTAACTCTCGCTCATATGCGGCCAATTTGTGATGTCATACTGCCAGTTGTCAAGTCAAATATGCCATAGGGTGAAAGTGTTGTTGTAGAACGGCCCCAATGCCCCCACCTGATGCATCACACTCGACCTCAAATAACTCTTCAAAATTGGGAAGTGCAGAACTGGTGCGGATGCAAGAGCTAATTTGAGATCGGAGAAGGACTGTGTGGCCTGATCATTCCAAACAAAGTAATTTTTCTTGAGGAGATTTGTCAATGGTGTTGCTATCGATCTGTCACGGTCCCGGATCTGATACATGGATTCGTAGGGAAGAAGAAGAGAAAGATAAAGATCAAGCTAAAGGGAAGCTTGATAACCCTAGGTTCGTTAAGGAGAACACACACCCCTGAGCTCAACCATGGTCTCTATGTCATCCCTTTGGACTACAAAACTGGAGCATTCAACAAGAGAAACAATTTTTTTTTCCGAGGTGGCACTGCCCCCACTTTTCCAACATGGCAACAACAATTGTCAATGCAGGATCAATGCCTGGAAAATACATCCCATGAGAAGCATCTTTCCAATATTTGGATTCAAAGGAAGAGTGCAAAGCTCCATTGGCCTAGCTTCCATATAAAGTGGATTGTGCGTGGTAGGAGACTTGCTCATTACAGTACTGCATGACTTCTTGAGAAGAGGAGAAACAATGTTTGCAACTCCACCCCTGAAGTCATCTAGCAAATTCTTAAGGCAGATCTCAAGATGAAGTTCTTCAGCTCGTGCTACACTATGTTCACCACTCCCTTCAATTGTAGAAACAACCATAGAATCTGACTTGGCCAGCCATTTCAAACCTTCAACACCCTTGGGAAGATCTAAAGTCACTTTGCATTGTACAACAACACGCAAAATTGGGGACACAGACAACTTCATGGCTCAAATTGGGTGAGCATCAACGTTTTTCTCACTAGTCAAAGAAGCATTTCTGGTAATGAACTGATCCAATTCAACCAAAGCAACTGTTTTTCCACAAGGAACATCTTCAACAGATTGATCAACTTCAGCAGCTGCTAATGTAAGAGGTCCTGAATCATACTTCCCTTTTCCAAAAATCTGGTTTAGTGCCTTGATTGCATGAAAATAGCCAACTGCATCCTCAAGAAGCACCTTGGCTTGGCTGCCTAGCAGCAATATATGCTGGACTGCCACAACAGCGTTATTTGCTTGGCTGGCTGGCAGCACTGGTTTCAGCAGTGCCACTAGTGGAGCACTGGTTGCTGCACAAATAGCCTTCAGTACAACACCTTTCTCTAACTTCCCTCAATACTGTCGATTATTAACAACAAGTACTGCTGAATCCAGCTGTCACCCAGTGAAGAGAAAAGATATGTGCTCTAAATCATTCAAGTCACCTAAAGAGCTCACCTCCTCTTGCACACGGTGGCAAACACTCTCCTGCAACCAATAACTGAACTCAGCTCTGCGAACAAGAGGGTAGGCCTTAGGATCCATGTCCCTTGGACCATCCTTGACATCATCAATCATATCCCCTCCATCATCCACATTGGCATCCACATGCTGTGTTTTAGATTGACTACTTATTTCCCATTCTGAAAACAGAACCTTGATCAACTCCAACACCATGACCTGGTGCATCAAATACATAGAAGAAGAAGCAAAAGACCCAGAGACCTCAAGTTGTGTCTCAATAATCTGAATATACTCCCTACAAATTTCTGGTAGAATTAAACGACTACATATGAGCTTTCAAAACTTTAATCTGAAGCCATCCACCACAACATCATTAGTTTCATGGACTATTGATTTGTCGAGCTCTAGTGGAGAAACAAAACAAGAATTGACAAGTGCCTCTTTTTCTTCATCATTTTCATCTCTAACTGCTTTATTGCTTGCAACTTTCTCTACATAGATTATAGGAGACAATTCCTCTTCCTCTACTGGAAACATTAACATTCTTGTTGCTTGCATCTTGACAATATCCAGCCTCAGATGAACCAGGAGAGAGTGAGATAAAATAGTTCGACTAGGACCCACTTGAGGTTCCTCATCAACGCCCAATTCTTCAACCCTAGTGGCTCCTTGTGGCTCCTGAACAAGAGTATCATCCATGACAATATCATCCTCATCCTCATCCTGCTTGTCATTCAGTCCAAATGTACTGAAATGGCAAACAAAAAATCTCCATTCACCATTTGTAGGATAAAAAAAAAAAAATTTAGCGCCTTGCCTTTGGTTCATGTTTCTCAATAATCTAAGAAGCTGATCTTGTTTGACTTTGTCTGAAACTGGTAACTTCTTTTGGAGTATTATTGTAACTTCAGCCGTCAACCTTTTATCTTTTGAAGTTGTCTTGGCACTTGGTTTGGTGCTGGAACCTTGTCCCACCATTTCTGCAAATAAAGTGAGACCATCTGCAGGACACCCATGAATATAGTGTCCCAAATTCATTGCATTCCAGGACACGACATTTTTCTCCGGCTATTCATCGAATAGCTGCAATGCCTCGTCCATTTTCCCTTTCTTCCCAAAATATTGCAAAAAAATAGAGGACGTGTTCTAATTCCTCTACCTAATGAAGCAACCTGGTCCAAATAATAAGAAAAAGGAAGCCAGACTATGCAGTCCACAAACAGAATATTTAAAACTTCTTTGATCCGAATATCAACCTCATTCAAATCTCTCCAACGCATTCCAAAAATTCCAATAAAATTTCCAGCAGGCAATTGATTCACGGACAGCAATTGAAAAGGAAAGGTAAAAGACGATTCCAATTTCTGGTAGATGTTGGGCATTGTTTTAATAAAATGAGCAGTCCTTGCCTCTTGTGATGGATAACGGAACATGCACATTGGACCTTGCAACTGGAAATCCACTGCTCTTGATGAACAGGAACTGCACATACTTGTCTACAACATCGAATTCATCTCCCGTTGTGGGCCTTGGTCGACCAAGAATCAATGTTCCAGAAGTGTCTGCTTCCGTCAAGTCCACACTCTCCACGGCAAAATCAACTGCTCAGATTTGTTGTGCTTTCTTGTTCCCAGCCCCGTCGTTGCCGAGAACAACAACATGAGGAAGCGTTCTCCGACAGTGAATAGCAAAGGTATCTGGCCAAAATTTGTCGTGGAGCTTCTCGGCTCGGGAATTTCCAGTCTCCCCAACTTTGAATTTTATGACGCTGGTGTTGGCTCTGGATTTCTACTCTTGGAGGGTTTAGGTTGACCCTCTGCTGGATGGCCGAATGGATTCGGTGAGACGGAGGTAGCTCGGATCCGCCGAAATGATTTGCTGATATAGAGGACCCACGGTGGTCACCATTTTCACTTTCTCAATGTTCGATCCACTTTGTCATTTGCCTGTGCCCGATGGTGAACAATGGCAATTCGGGGATGAAGTTTTGAATAGTGCTGGCGCTCGTGGAACTGTTTCGACGGGATTTTTGCCCCATAAGTTTCAACCCTTGGATTTCCAGGCACCTTCTCGGAGATTCTCATGGTTCCCAGTTTCGAATTTGAGGTTGCACCCAAATCGTCTAGTGCCATTTTTTGCGTCGCCTATGGAAGATTATGGCTTCCCGTGAGAAAGGGGTTGTGGAATACCCCTCTGATTTCCAAAAATTGGGTCCCCGCTGTCTGATTTCGGAAGTTCAGGAAGATTTTTTGAGACAGAGAGCTCTTGGATTTCATGCGTCTTCTATTCGGGGAGACAGACAGAAGAAGGGTTTAATGCTGAACCCCATTCCGGATTTTTTGACGAAGGGTGTGCTGTATACCCTTCAGATTTCGGAATATATGTGTCCCCAATTTTGGATGTCATCGCCACCACTGGAGAGACAGAGGGCTCTCTGATTTCTTGTGTCTCCTTGTTGTGGACTCAATAGCACACCGAGTCACACAACGAAGAAGACAACAACAACTCACTCAATAGGATTTAATTCTTATATTTCTTTGAGTAGGATTTATTTCTTATATTGTTTTAAGTAGGAGTTATTTCTAATTACTTTATATGTAAGGGAATTATGGGGAATTATTGTAACCCTAACCCTAAAACTCATTGACGTGACCTATTTAAGGGAAAGGTATGAATGAAATAGGTAAGCTTTGAGATTTTAGAATAACCTAATCTAAACAGGTTGAGATCACCTCTTGATCTCGAGTTTAGAGTTTACTCCAAAAATCCAACCTATCCTTCACCCTCCATTGCCATCCATCTTCACCCAAATTCATCCCTCATCATCCATACTAAGAAGAGGAGCTTCCCACCCCTTTTTCGAGCCCAAAGAGAGGATCTTCTCTCATCACTAGCGTCAACAACAAGTTGGGATCAATTTCCATCTTGACGAGCAGCAAAAGAGGAAGAATTCTGGTTCTTTCACGTGAAGGGTTAGAACAACTCTTCTTGCTGGGAATTCATCATGGAAACAGAGCAAGGACAGTCATCAACATGAGCCAAGGCTGCCCCCCAAGGTAGACCTTCAAGTCCTAGAATGAGCTGCATCAAATCAGGGTTGAAACCCTGATTAACGTGAGCAAGAACAATTATTCTTCCATTCTCTCTCCACCTAAATTACTTCCATTCTAGCTCTAACTATAGCACTAGAATGAGATCATAAAAAGGGAGACTGATCACTGGTGGAAGAGTACCCAAAGAAGGGATCTTTAACCCTCCTTACCAAGTCCAGCAACTCACTACCAGTGCTAGATTCACAACTCCCACGCCATGTTACTCTTTTCATGACCCGGGACCGTAACAACTTGGTATCAGAGCAGGGTAACATGGGGGATAATATTAGCAATGAAGAAATCCAAATCAGGATACAAAAGATAGAAGATAGCCTTGAAACAGCACAACCAGTGTTGGGAAAGGTTTGTAGTTTGGAAGAAGAGATGAGCCGAGTCATTAGCATGCTACAGGAGTTGAGGACAGAGAAATATCAAATTCCAGAGGTGAGAGAGGTTGCTCAACCATATCACAGAAGAGGGGAGCAGTGGCCTGGGCGCACTGCTTTAACCATGAGCTTTGATTTGGCCGAAAGTCAGGTGCTCTTACAGGGCTGTCAGGTGGACAAGGCCCACCGCACGCACACTTTACAGACACAGGATCAGCATGACAGTACTAGTGATGGTCTGGTTGAGGAGTTCTTTGATCTCTTCCAGGAGCCCTTTGGGGTTGCCTCCCATGAGGCACTGTGACCACAGGATCTGTCTGAAACCAGGTTCTGAGGTAGTGGTCGTGTGGCCATACCGTTACCCACACCTTCAGAAGGACGAGATAGAGCGTCAGTGCCATGAGATGTTGAAACAAGGTCTTACTCATCCCAACCGCTCCCCGTTCTCTTCACCCGTCTTACTTGTGAAGAAACATGATGGGACATGGAGGTTCTGCGTGGATTATCGGGACTTGAATGTGTAGACAGTAAAAGACAAGTTCCCAATTTCGGTAGTGGATGAGCTCCTGGATGAGTTACATGGGTCGTGGTTATTCACTAAACTAGACCTCCGTTCGGGATACCATCAGGTCCGGATGCACCCCTCTGATATCGAGAAGATGATGTTCCGCATGCACCATGGCCACTTTGAGTTCGTCGTCATGCCGTTCGGGTTATCCAATGCACCCTCCACTTTTCAACCTTTGATGAACAAGGTATTTAGCCCCTATCTTCAAAAATTTGTTCTTGTATTTTTCGATGATATTTTGATATATAGCAAGTCAGTTGAGGAGCACTTGGCACATTTGAGGATTGTTTTTGACTTGTTAAGAGCACATTAGCTCTATTTGAAACATTCCAAGTGTTCTTTTGTGGCTTCACATGTGAGGTATCTGGGACACATTATCTCACATGAGGGGGTTATGGTGGATCCTGAGAAGATCCGAGCTATTCACGAGTAGCCGCAACCACAATCGTGTTCTACATTACGGGGCGTTTTATGGGCTACTACCGCAAATTTATTCAGAACTATGGGCCAATGGTAGCACCATTGATGAGTCTACTCAAGAAAAATTCCTTTATTTGGAATGAGGGGGCCACCACGTTGTTTGTGGCACTCAAAGCTGTCCTCGCATCTGCGCCAGTATTACAACTTCCCAACTTTGACAAATTGTTCGTGGTAGAGTGCGACGCTTCGGGCGTGGGCATTGGGACCATTTTACAGTTGCTGGGCCATCCTATTGCGTATTTTAGCAGATAGTTGGCAGTCCGTCATCACAAGCTGGCAGCCTATGAGCGCAAATTGATTGGGTTGGCCAAAGCGGTCCAACATTGGAGGCCTTATCTCTAGGGGCGGGCTTTTCTCATATGAACGGATCACTACAGCCTTAAATTCCTACTAGAACAGCGTTTAACGACGTCGCCACAGCAGCACTGGATCAATAAGTTGTTGTTGTTTGACTTCTCGGTGGAGTATCATGTGGGGAGATTAAATAAGGTCACAGATGCCTTGTCACGGTGTTTTGAAGATCAGCAGTCGGTCTATTCTATCAACCAGCCGAGATTTCTCATTCTGGACTTGGTGCGAGATGCACATGCCACTAACCCTTCATTGCAGGAACTGCATCAAAAGATCTCGGAAGGGACAATGAATTTGAAGTGGTCCATCCAGGATTCACTTATTTATTACAAGTAGCGGATTTTCCTTCCACCTGAGTTCGAGTTGATTCCAGCTATTCTCTTGGCCTACCATGACAGTACACACGAGGGGATCCAGAAGACCTTGCATAGAATTTGAGCTGATTTTTATTGGTAAGCCATGAAACCCTTTATTGCGACTTATGTGGGCGACTGTCAAGTATGCCAGCGCAACAAAGCCGAGCACTTGAGTCCAGCTGGTCTTCTCCAGCCTCTGGCCCTTCCTACACAGGTTTGGGCCGACATTTCAATGGATTTTGTGGAAGGCCTACCCCTGTCCGCCTACAAATCCATACTTTTCATAGTGGTTGATAGTTTCTCCAAGTACGGACATTTTATACCGATGGCTCATCCGTATACAACAACATGGATTGCTCAGACATTCCTGGACCAGATAGTTCGCTTACATGGCATTCCAGAATCCATTGTGAGTGACAGAGATGCAGTTTTCACGAGCACCTTTTGGCGGGAACTGTTTTGCTTAAGTGGGATGAAATTGAAATTCTCCTCTGCCTATCATCCACAGACAGACGGGTAGACTGAGTTGGTGAACCGCACCATCGAGATGTATCTACGGTGCTTGGTGGGGGATCGTCCGCGGCTATGGGTTCAATGGCTTCCGTGGCCCGAATACTGTTACAACACTTCGTTCCACTCTGCCTTGCAATCCACTCCTTTCCGGGTTATATATGGCCGGGATCCACCTCGCCTTCTCTCATACAACCCAGGGTCCACCTGCGTGGACGCGATTGATCAGGCACTCATAGACCACGATCTGCTGCTACAGATTATCACAGAACGACTACGATGTGCCCAAGCTCGGATGAAGGATGTCTACGACAGAGGCCACTGTGAGGTCTCTTTTGAGGTTGGGGAGTATGTGTGGCTATGGCTCCAACCCTATCATCAGCAGTCTCTTGCAAGACCTCCACGTCATAAGCTCTCACCAGATTTTTTGGGTTGTTTCCCATTCTGCGACGCGTGGGACTAGTCACCTATCAACTCAAATTACCTGACACAGCCAGAATTCACGATGTGTTTCATGTCTCTCTTTTGAAGCGCATTCCGGAGCACAGCCCACATCCACTACATTCCTACCATCGATTGATAATGGCGAGGTTATTCTTAACTAACCTGCAGTGTTACGCGCCCGGCTAACCAATGACCATTGGGAGATTCTCATTCAGTGGATGGACACTGACCCCAACGCTGCAACATGGGAACGTGTGGACATCTTCAAATAAGTCTACCCAGCTTTTGAGCTTGAGGACAAGTTCTTTCTCCATGGGGAGGCAGATGTTGTGGACTCAATAGCACACCGAGTCACACAACGAAGAAGACAACAACAACTCACTCAATAGGATTTAATTCTTATATTTCTTTGAGTAGGATTTATATCTTATATATTAGTAATTAGGAGTTATTTCTAATTAATTTATATGTAAGGGCATTATGGGGAATTATTGTAACCCTAACCCTAAAACTCCTTGACGTGACCTATTTAACAGAAAGGTATGAATGAAATAGGTAAGCTTTGAGATTTTAGAATAACCTAGTCTAAACAGGTTGAGATCACCTCTTGATCTCGAGTTTAGAGTTTACTCCAAAAATCCAACCTATCCTTCACCCTCCATTGCCATCCATCTTCACCCAAATTCATTCCTCATCATCCATACTAAGAAGAGGAACTTTCTCCTCCATTTTCGAGCCCAAAGAGAGGATCTTCTCTCATCAGCAGCGTCAACAACAAGTTGGGATCGATTTCGATCTTGACGAGCAGCAAAAGAGGAAGAATTTTGGTTCTTTCACGTGAAGGGTTAGAACAACACTTCTTGCTGGGAATTCATCAAGGAAACAGGGCAAGGACAACCATCAATGTCAGCTATGGCTGCCCCCAAAAGCTAGGCCTTCAAGTCCTAGAATGAGCTGCTTCAAATCAGGGTTGAAACCCTGATTAACGTGAGCAAGAGCAAGTATTCCTCCATTCTCTCTCCACCTGAATTACTTCCATTATAGCTATAACTTTAGCACTAGAATGAGATCATAAAAAGGGAGACTGATCACTGGTGGAAGAGTACCCAAAGAAGAGATCTTTAACCCTCCTTACCGAGTCCAGAAACTCAGTACCAGTGCTGGATTCACAACTCCCACGCCGTGTTACTCGATCCATGACCCGGGACTCTAACACTCCTGCCCGTCTGAGACAGCATCTATTGCATCTCGTTCTATGAATTTTTCATGCTTGGAGAAGACTTTGTTTCTATGGAAGCAATTTTCTCCCTTGCAGAACGTTCAATGGAAGATTCATACCATGCGTGTATTTCTCCCCATTGTTTGCGTATTTTTTTCCAATGAATCGAGCAAAGCAATCCGTTCTTCCTCGTGCATAGCAATCCATTCTTCTTGGGATATACAATAGCCCATTGTGTTCCAGCTCTGATACCAGTTGTTACGGTCCTGGATCTGACACATGGATTCGTTGGGAAGAAAAAGAGAAAGATGAAGATCGAGCCAAAGGGAAGCTTGATAACCCTAGGTTCGTTAAGGAGAACACCCCCCCCTGAGCTCGTTGAGGCGAACTCAAAACCCTGTTTAACCTAAAATCAATGCTTGTCTTTCTCATTACTCTTACCTCTTAAATAGGGTTCACCCTTACAAAGTGTAAGATAAATTATTACAAAAATACCCCTATAAATGAAATATTTCCAAAATACCCCTATGGCTTAAAACTGAAATAAAAAATTAAATTAAAAAAACCTATTAAAATAATAATATTATTGCATGCATAACAAGATCCATAGTTCTTCATAAAATTTCTGTAATATCCTACCAGTCCCAAAAGCCCTCTCAAAGTAAAGGTATTCATTGGTTGTGGCCAATTGGCAATAGCCTGAATTTTCTCGGAATCAACTGTGACCCCATCATGGGAAATCATATGGCCGAGATAGGCCACATGTGATATCTCATGATTTTTTTTATATATAATTGATGGGCACGTAACAGTTCAAAAACTAATCTTAAATGCTCTAAATGCAGATGTCCAGATTGACTGTAAATGAGTATGTCATCAAAGAAAATAAGTAAAAATTTGCCAAGATATTTGCGGAATACCTCATTCATTAACGCCTGGAATGTGGGTGGGGCATTGGATAACCCCAATGGTATGACCACAAATTCAAAGTGGTTGTGATGAGTGCGAAAAGCAGTTTTCTCAATGTCGTCAGAATGCAAACGAACTAGATGATATCCGGAGTGCAAGTCCAATTTGGTGAATATATAAGACCAGTGCAATCCATCTAAAAGCTCCTCCATGACAGGAATAGGGAACTTATCTTTCACAGTGTGGGCATTCAAATCCCGATAATCGACACAAAATCTCCATGTACCATCATGTTTTTTAATGAGGAGGACTGGTGACGAAAATGGTGAACGACTGCTGCGAATAAAGCCTTGTTGTAGCATTGCTTGGCACTGTCTTTCAATTTCATTTTTTGGAAGATGTGGGTAATGATAAGGTCGAACGACCACCACTTATTATCCCTGTTTTAAACATATCCGATGGTCACATTGCCTCAAGGGAGGCAGCCAGAGGGCTCTTGGAAAAAGTTTGAGAATTCATCCAAGAGATGTTCTATATTGCTATCCAGATTGTCCTGTGAGTGAATCGAATGAATGTGATGCACTTGTCCACGTGACTACGCTGTAATAATATTTGTTGTTCACCTATTTTAAAACTCATAGTTAAAGCAGTAAAATCCCATAAAATAGGGCCTAATGTTTGTAGCCATTACCCAATACCATATCGAACCCAGCTAGAGGAATGACAAAAAAATTTGAATGAAAGAAAGCTATACCGATTGAGAATTTAACTTTTTTACTTATGCTGTAGCTAGGAACTTTTTCTCCATTGGCAATTGAAATTGTTGTTGTTGAGTGTGGAAGTATCTGTAGTTGAAGGTGTTGAGCAGCGGTCCAATTGAGAAAATTATGTGTACTTCCTGAATCCACTAGGCTGACAAGATCCTGGTCCACTCGAGTGCGAACTTGCATAGTTTTGGTGGATTTCTATCCTATAATGGCATGCAGAGAGATTTATGGTGGATCCTCCTCAATAGGATCATCAAGTTGTAGTGGTTCTGTGATTTCATCGACCTCTAACCAGAACAACCTTTTACACTGATGGCCTGCCCTGTATGTTTCATTACAATTGTAACATAAGTTATTTTCCCTACGCTCAGCCATCTCCCCACTAGTTAATTTTCAAATAAATTGAGCGGATGGGTTGTTAGGCCATGTATCTACTGTAGGAGTAATACTGGGATGATTTCTGACCTGTTGCCATGCTGGGGAAGCTAACTGAGGGTTAGTGTTGCACCTCCCTTGCCAGCTATTGGAAGTGTTCCTGTCCCCTTTCCAAGCTGGTCTCCTATTTTGAAATTTTTTTCGAAGTTCCAGTGCGCGAACTAGATTCATTGCTTGAGCTAAGTCAAGTGGTGTGTGGAGCTCCACCTCTAACCATAATGCCTCAGTAAGGCCTGCCGTAAATAAATTGACCTACTAGTCTACTTGAACCATCCGACTGGCTCGTGCCATTTTTTCTTGGAACTGTTTTTGATATAGTTCCACCGTGCCAGTTTGTTGTAACAACACCAAATCCCCCAAGGGGTTACTGTGGGATGGAGGTCCGAAAAAGATGGCTCATAACTCCATGACCTCTTCCCAATCTAGCACCAATCTATCCAACTCTACTTGATGAAACTAGAGTTCTGTCTCATCAAGGATGTGGAAGGCAGCCAATCCCACCTTATCAATTTCCGATGTTCTCTGGTGGGTAAAATTTTTTTGGCACCTATGTAACCAAATCAAGGGGTCACCTGACCCATTAAAAGTAGGAAAGTCAAGTGTTGTATACCTTGGTACGGTGCCTCCTCCTTGGTTGAAATTTTTCGTCTGGCTAGGAAAGGCAGTGCGCCTTGCAAACTGGTCTCCTGTTATGCCGCATTTCCATGGACCGATTCACCTGATGATCTTCTCTCAGTTCCTGGTTGGAATACGTTTGAGAAGATGGGAAGAGGTTCCTGTAATCCCGGATCGGATACAGGGGGGACCCATAGGGAGACATGGCGAGGAAGATGAAAGGGCGTGAGGATAACTGAGCTTGTGAGGGGAAGCTCACCCTGGACCTCGAAGGGAGAATCCGACCTTGCTACAACTACTTTGATTTTCATACATACTGGCATCCTCCTTATAAGAAGAAGGCCATGATGACTTCCCCAAGCTCTGCTCTTTCCCATGACGTCCCTACATTTCCCAAGCCATTTCCATGACGTTTACTCTTCCCCAAAGCATACACTTCCCAAGACATCATTTCCCAAGTCATGACCCTAACATTTCTGTTGGGATCTTCCCAGGCCATGGATCTCGTCACCCTTCTTCCTTCTCTTCTCTCCAGATTTTCTCTTGACGTGGGAAGGAGTTTTTGGTGTTTGGAATGTGGAATGGTGAAAGCGAATTGAGCCTTGAAGGAGGCTCGACCTGGACCTTAGAAGGGAGAATCCAACCTCTAACCTTCTACTTGATTCAATGCTTGATTCTCCATTAAGCCCTTCTTCCCTATAAATAGGATTAGGGACGCGAATGACAAACCTGACCCATGGTTCACTAAGTTCACAAAAATTACAATCAAACCAACCCTAACCAAAACCAACATACATAAAAAGGAAAATTCCATAATTTAATTTCTTCGCCTGTTTATTACCCAGGATGCTTTGGAGTCCATAACATCACCCCCCTCCTGGAGAAAGAGCTTGTCCTCAAGCTTGAAGGTGGGGTAGAGAGCCCGGAAGGACGCCAAGGGCTCCCAGGTAGTGTCAATGGGGTCTATCTCAGCCCACTGCACTAGAATCTCCCAATCGCCCTGAATGCGGCGAGCTTGCAACACCTGAGCTGGAGTAGAAAGTACCCGACCCTCTTGCAGCGGTGGCAAAGGTGTGTGGAGGAATGGAGAGTAGCCATGGAAGGCCTTCAATTGCGATACATGAAAAACATTGTGGGGCTTAGCCTCTGGGGGTAGCTACAAGCGGTAGGCTACTGCGCCAATGCGGTCCTGCACTTGAAAGGGCCCATAAAATTTTGGGGATAATTTGTGACACTTGGGAGGCCGTGAGGGATAGTTGCCGGTAGTGTTGGGGAAGAAGCCACACATAATCCCTTGGAGAGAAAACCACTTCCCGGTGTTTTTTATCATAAGAGTGTTTCATTGCTTGTTGGGCTGCTTGGAGGTGAGTGTGCACCTGATTGAGCATATCATCCCTTTCTGCTAGGGCCTGGTCCAAAGTGGCCACCTTGGAAGAACCGGGTTCATACGATAAGGCCGGGGTGGATCACAGCCATACACTACCTTGAAAGGATTTGTGCCAAGTGTGCTGTGGTAGGAAGTATTATAACATAATTCTGCCCATGCCAACCACTTAACCCACCGTTTAGGTGAGTCTTCGACAAAAAAAGGTAGGTACATCTCAATAGTTCTGTTAACGATTTCTGTCTGGCCATCGGTCTGTGGGTAGTAGGCGGAAGAGAAAGCCAACTTGGTGCCTTACAGTTTGAAGAGTTCCTTCCAAAAAGTACTAGTGAAGATGGGGTCTCTATCGCTAGTAATAGACGTAGGCACCCCATGTAATCGCACAATATAATCCATGAAGAGCTGGGTGATGTGAGCTGCCGTGTAGGGATGCGCCAGAGGCAGAAAATGGAAATATTTAGATAATCGGTCAACTAGTACAAAAATAACCGATTTTCTTGAAGATGGCGGCGGTCCATCGATGAAATCCATGGAAATATCGGACCATACCTGTGAAGGTAACTAAAGTGGTTGGATCAACCCTGTTGGACTTAATGATTCGGCTTTGTTCCGTTGACAAGTCTGACAAGTTGTCCCATAGTCTGTTACACTTCTCTTCATGCCCCTCCAATAAAAATTCCGACTGAGACGGAAATATGTTTTCTGCCTGCCCTCATGTGTGCTATCATGAAAAGTGGACAAGATGATAATGAGTGGCGATGTGTGATGCAGATAAATACTGTTCTGGAACAATATAAGATGATCCTGGGTTGTTCAATGACTATCCGTTGTACCCTGCTCAATATTATGATATAACTCAATGAGCTCTAGATGATGCTGTGTTTCATCCCGAATAGAGTCCAACAAAAGAAGTCTGGGGTGACTAATAGCATGTAATTGTGGCTCTAGCATGTTCCAGCGAGACAAGGCATCTGCTCCCATATTCAAGCTACCCAGTTTATACTCAACGGTGAAATCAAACCCCATCAATTTGCTCAACCAATACTGGTGGGGGGAGGTGGTAAGACGCTGCTCAAGGAGATACTTCAGGTTGCAATGATCGGTCCGTATGAGAAATGGGAGCCCCTTGAGATAGGGCCACCAGTGCTGGATGAATTTCACTAACCCGTTTAGTTCCCTTTCATAAGCAGCTAGTTTGTGATGGTGTTGGCCCAGCTGTTTGCTAAAATAAGCTATCGGGTGGCCGTGGCTGTAATACTGGGCCGATACCCCCACCAGATGCATCACATTCAACCACAAACAATTCATCAAAGTCTGGTAGCTGCAAGACCGGCGCTGAAGATAATGCTGCCTTCCACTGGTGAAGAGGAGAAGCTGCTGCCTTGGACCAGAGAAATGCATTCTTCTTAAGGAGATTATTGAGTGGAGCAGCAATCTGTCTGTAGTTATGGATGAATTTTCTATAATAACCAGCGAGCCCAAAAAAATCCCTTAATGCTGAGATGGATGTGGGAAGAGGCCAGTTGGTGACTGCCTATATTTTACTCTGGTCGACCTTCACTCCCTCTGCTGATATAACGTGTTACGGTCCCGGGTCATGGATCGAGTAACATGGCGTGGGATTTGTGAATCCAGCATTGGTACTGAGTTGTTGGACTCGGTAAGGAGGGTTAAAGATCCCTTCTTTGACTGGTTTTCCACACGTGACCAGTCTCCCTTTTGATGAACCCCTCTAGTACTAGAGTTATAGCTAGAATTGAAATATTATCACGTGGAGAGAGAATTGAAAGAGGGATAAAGTACCATTTCTTGCTCATGTAAATCAGGGTTTCAACCCTGATTTGGTTGCTGCTCGTGCTAGGATTGAAGTCCTAGCTTAGGGATAGCCCTTGGCTCACGTTGATGGATGTTTCTGCTCTATTTCCATGATGACTCCAAACTAGAAAGAGTTGCACCAGTCCTTCACGTGGAAGAACCAGAAACCCTTCCTTTTTCTGCTCGTCAAGAGAGTTAGAACCTCTGCTTGCTATTGACTTTGAGGAGGAGGGAAGACCCTCTCTTTGAGCTTGGAAAAGGGGCAGGAAACTCCTCTTCCAGCTAAGGATGATGATGGACGAAGGTGGATGAAGATGGATGACAATGGAGGGTGAAGGATATGTTGGATTTTTGGAGTAAATCCTAAACTCGAGATCAAGAGGATCTCAGCCTATTTACACTAGGTTATTCTAAAATCTCAAATCTTGCCTCTTTCATTTATTCTTTCCCTTTAAATATATCACGTCATGGAATTTTAAGGTTAGGGTTACAATAATTCCCATAATGTCCCTACATATAAAAGTAATTAGAAATAACTCCTACTTAAAACTATATAAGAAATAAATACTAATCAGAATAATATAAGAAATAAATCCTATTGAGTGAGTTGTTGTTGCCTCCTTCGATGTGTGACTCGGTGTGCTATTGAGTCGACAACATCTGCCTCCCCCTAGAGAAAGTGTTAAGCACCTAGCCAATACTACCCAAAAGACCGGCCTGTTAGGACCGGAAGACATAGGTACTTAACCCCAGGACCATAACAGTACCCTGCCCTTCCCTGAGCCGACGACCACGGAGGCAACCACAACAGAGCAACCGGAGCCGGGTCGAACCCGGGTCAGTCCAGGCGCGTGACCACCCGCTTCCATTTTTTTTGGGGCGCCGGGATTCGAAGTCAGGATGCAGCGCTAGCTCTGATACGAAATGTTAGGATCCTTACGAGACATGGATCTTGTCACTCTCCTCTCTTCTCTTCCTTCCATTGTCTTGCTTGACGTTGAGATAGAATGATGGAATGATGAAGATTGAATTTCAGAAAAGGAGATTTTCGAAATGAATTGGGGAAAAATAGTAGAGAGCTTGAAGGAGCTCTAGACCTGTTTATCTAATTTACTCTAGGCTAAAGTAGACTCAATTGCTACTTTCTCATTACCCTAGCCGTCCCCTTGAATAGGGTTAAGGACGCCCAAACACTTTAGACCCCTTGGGTCAATGGTTCAAACCAATAAATGCTAAACCAACCCAAACCAAAGACAAACCCAAACCAAAAACAATTACATGGAACTTGAAAATCATATTAATTAATTCCTACGCCTGTTGGTAACTCGTGATGCTATAGAGTCCATAACATCCTCGTCTATTACCATATGAACCTGGGGCATCCTAAGTCGTCACTTTGGACCAGGCGTTAGCTGAAAGAGACGCTATGCTCACTGAGGTACGTACTCATTTCCAGGAGGCCCTGCACTCTATGAAGCTCTATTATGATAAGAAGCACCAGGAGGTATCTTATTTCCCTGGAGACTATGTGTGGTTAAAGCTTCAACACTACCACTAGCTATCCCTGACTGCATCCAAGCGCCATAAGCTATCTCCAAAATATTATGGTCCATTTCAGGTGATGGACAAAATTGGGCCCGTGGCATACAACTTGCTGCTACCAACGGAAGCAAAAATCCATAATGTATTTCACGTCTCCCAATTGAAGCCATTCCAGGGTGACTCGCCCCTACTACACACTCCACTGTCGCCACTACATGAGGACAGAGTCCTCTATTCCAGTTCAGGTTTTAAAAGCACGCCACATTCAGGGTGATTGGAAAATTCTCATCCAATGGGCAGATGTCGACCCCAATGACACCACATGGGAGTCGTTATCAGCATTTCGACTCCTATATCCATCCTTCGAGCTTGAGGACAAGCTATTTCTCTAGGGGGGGGGGGGGGGGGGTGATGTTATGGACTCTATAGCATCACGAGTTACCAACAGGCATAGGAATTAATTAATATGATTTTCAATTTCCATGTAATTGTTTTTGGTTTGGGTTTGTCTTTGGTTTGGGTTGGTTTAGCATTTATTGGTTTGAACCATTGACCCAAGGGGTCTAAAGTGTTTGGGCGTCCCCAACCCTATTTAAGGGGACGACTAGGGTAATGAGAAAGTAGCAATTGAGTCTACGTTAGCCTAGAGTAAATTAGATAAACAGGTCTAGAGCTCCTTCAAGCTCTCTCCATTTTTCCCCAATTCATTTCCGAAATCTCCTTTTCTGTAATGCAATCTTCATCATTCCATCATTCTATCTCAACGTCAAGCAAGACAATGGAAGGAAGAGAAGAGAGGAGGGTGACAAGATCCATGGCTCGTGAGGATCCTAACAGAAAAAGAGCTTGTCCTCAAGCTCAAAAGCTGGGTAGACTTGTTTGAAGATGTCCACATGTTCCCATGTTGCAGTGTCGGGGTCAGTGTCCGTCCACTGAACGAGAATCTCCCAATGGTCATTGGTCAGCCAAGCGCGTAACACTGTAGCAGGGGTAAGAATAACCTCGCCATTATCAACCGGTGGTAGGAATGGAGTGGATGTAGGCGGAGCCCCGGAATGTGGCTTCAAAAGAGAGGCACAAAACACATCATGAAGTTTGGCCGTGTCCGGTAATTTGAGCTGATAGGCTACTGGTCTCACGCACCGAATTATGGGGAGTGGCCCAAAAAATCTGGGAGAGAGCTTATGTCGTGGAGGTCCCATAAGAGACTGCTGGCGGTAGGGCTGGAACCATAGCCACAGATAATCCCTAACCTCAAACAGTACCTCACGGTGGCCTTTGTCGTAGACATCCTTCATCCTAACTTGGGCGCGTTGTAGCCATTCCATGATATTTTTTAGCAACAGATCACGTTCCATGAGTGCCTGATCAATCGCGTCCATGCGGGTGGATCCTGGGGTGTACGAGAGAAGGCGAAGTGGATCCCGGCCATATAAAACCAGAAAAGGAGTGGATTGCAAGGCAGAGTGGAGCGAAGTGTTGTAACAGTATTCGGCCCATGGACGCCATTGAACCCATTGTCGTGGATGATCACCCACCAAGCACCATAGATACATCTCGATGGTGCGGTTTTAGGTTCTTCCCGAGCCATGGATCGACTCACCCTTCTTTCCTCTCTTCCCTCCATATTTGTTCTTGACGCTGGAAGAAGATTATTGTTTCTGGAATGTGGAATGATGCAAATCAAATAGTATGATTGAGCTTTGAAGGAAGCTCGACCTGGACCTCAGAGGGTGAATCCGACCTAGATCTCTGAGGGAGAATCTGACCTGTTTACTCTAATTTTCTCAATACTTGATTTTTCCTTCCCTTGATGTCCCCTTAAATAGGGTTGAGGACGAAATTACAAAAGAAACCTATAGGTCAAGTGGTTCATGTCACATTACATCTAAACCAAACCAAAACAAAGTAACCCAAACCAAACCAAATGAAATTACATTAAAAGTAAATTGACATAATTTAATTCCTATGTTTGTGAATAACTCGTGATGCTATGGAGTCCATAACATCACCCCCCTCCTGGAGAAAGAGCTTGTCCTCAAGCTCGAAGTAGGGGTAGAGGGTGGAGAATGCAGCTACTAGCTCCCATGTTGTGTCACTGGGATCAACATCAGCCCATTGGACTAGGATCTCCCAATGACCCTGAATGCGGCGAGCCTGTAATACCTATGCTGGAGTAGAAAGGATACGTCCCTCATGTAGTGGGGGCAGAGGTGTGTGCAGCAAGGGAGAGTCACCTTGGAAGGCCTTCAGTTGGGAGACATGAAACACATTGTCAATCCTGGCCTCTGGCGGAAGCTGCAAGCGGTAGGCAACTGTACCAATGCGGTCCATAAACTAAAAGGGACCATGATACTTCGGAGAGAGCTTGTGGCATTTGGAGGCTGTCAGGGACAACTGCCTGTAGTGTTGGAGACGCAGCCATACATAATCTCCTGGAGAAAAGAAGAGTTCCTGGTGCTTCTTGTGATAATACAACTTCATAGTATATTGTGCCTCCTGGAGATGAGTACACACCTTAGTGAGCAAGGTGTCTCTTTCTGCTAATGCTTGGTCCAAAGTGACGACCTTGGAGGCACCTGATTCATATGATAGAAGGCTGGACGGGTCTCTACCATATACTACCTTGAATGGGGTTGTTCTGAGTGCGCTGTGGTAGGAGGTGTTGTAACAGAATTCAGCCCAGGCGAGCCACTTAACCCACTGTTTAGGTGAGTTCCCCACGAAATAACGAAGATACATCTCAATTGTCCTGTTGACGACCTCTATTTGACCATCTGTCTGTGGATGGTAGGCTGAAGAGAATGCTAACGGTGTCCTGCAGCTTGAATAGTTCTTTCCAGAATGTACTGGTAAAGTTGGCATCCTTGTCACTTGTAATGGAATTAGGCATCCCATGTAAGCATACAATATTATCCATAAAGAGCTGAGTAACGTGAGCTGTAGTGTAAGGATGCACCAGAGGTATGAAGTGGCCATACTTTGAGAAACGATCAACCACCACAAAGATAACGGATTTTTTGGACGAAGAGGGAAATCCATCTATGAAGTCCATGGAAATATCAGACCAAACCTGTGACGACAGCTGAAGTGGTTGGAGCAACCCAGCTGGACTTAATGATTCAGCTTTATTTCGTTGATAAATCTGACAAGCCACCACATAATCGGCTATAATGCGCTTCATGCCCCTTCAATAAAATTCTCGACTTACCGAAAATATGTTTTTGGTCGGTCCTCATGTGTATTGTCATGGAAGGAGGCTAAAATGTTGTGAATCAGTGGGGACATGTGGTGTAGAAAGATTCTATTTTTGTAGAGGATCAGATTGTCCTGAATCATCCAATGGGTTGCCGCTGTCCCCTACTAGATCTCATGATATAAAGCAATAATTTCCGGGTACTGTTGTGCCTCTTCCCGTATAGAATCCAACAAGAGAGCTCTGGGCTAACTTATGGCATATAATTGAGGCTCTGGAATGTCCCGACGAGATAAAGCATCAGCCCCTACATTCAAACTCCCAGGTTTATACTCTACAGTAAAGTCAAACCCCATAAATTTACTTAACCAATCCTGCTGCGGTGAGGTAGTGAGGTGTTGCTCAATGATCAGTGTGAACCAGAAATGGGCACCCCGAGAGATAAGGCCACCAATGCTATATGGCTTTCGCTTATCCGATCAGTTCCCTCTCTTAAGTTGCTAACTTGTGGTGGTGTTGGCCAAGTTGGCGGCGAAAATAAGCAATTGGGTGTCCCTGTTGTTGTAACACTGCAACAACACCCCCAACCCCCCGCCCCGAAGCATCACATTCCACAACAAATGACTCATCAAAGTCGGGTAGCTATAAAACTGGGGCGGATGATAAGGCCTCTGTCTCCGATCAGGTAAAGGAATTTTTCTTGAGCAGGTTGTTGAGCGGAGCGGCAATCTGGCCATAGTTGTGAATAAATTTTCTATAATACCCAGTTAGGACCAAAAATCCCCTTAAGGCTGTAATGGATGTGGGAGGAGACCAATCTGTGACGGCTTGTATCTTACTCTGGTCCACTCTCACCCCAACTGCTGAAAAAACGTGGCCACTTCTGAAGTTCCCATAGAATATTTGGACTGATTTAAAACCAAATGATGTGAGTGCATAAGAGAAAATACCTGGTGAAGGTGCTGAAGATGCTCTTCCCAACTATTGCTATAGACCAAAATATCGTCGAAAAATACCAAAACGTATTTCCTCAAGAGAGAGGAAAATACCTCATTCATGAGGGCCTAGAACGTGGAAGCCACATTTGATAGACCAAATGGCATTACGAGGAACTCAAAATACCCGTGATGCATGCGGAACACTGTTTTTTCCACATCTGATGGATGAACTCGGATTTGTTGATAGCCAGATTTCAAATCGAGTTTGGTAAAAATAGTAGCACCATGTAACTCATCTAGAAACTCGTCCACCACTGGGATGGGAAATTTATCTTTAATGGTATGCGCATTGAGTTACCTGTAATCCACACAAAACCTCCACGACTTATCATGCTTGCAGAGTAGTAATACCGATGAGGAAAAAGGAGACCTGCTGGGCTGAATAATACCCTGGGCTAGCATCTTCTGGCACTGCCTTTCAATCTCATCCTTCTGTAAGTGGGGGTAATGATAAGGACACACCACTATAGGTTTAGTGCCCATTTTCAAACGGATACGGTGATCACAGTGCCTAATTGGTGGTAGAGCAGTAGGTTCCTAAAATATATCCTCAAAGTTTGTAAGTAATTGAGATAACTTACAGTTGGCCGTGGTCTGGACCTGAACAACCTGTAGTGCGTAGGGCACTGGCGCTTGGGTGCCATGCAATGTAATCTGTCGGTGGTCCTCTATAAAGGACATGGTCAGAGCTTGAAAATCCCATAATATTGGCCCCAACAGTTGTAGCCATTTAATTCCCAGTACCAAATCGAATCCTGAAAGTGGAATCACCAGGAAATCTACAATAAATGTGTGTCCCTCAATATCAAAGTGTGTGGCTGGAGAGATGCCCACACTGGTAATTTTAGCCCCATTAGCTACTGATACAGAAAGGCCAGTCTGTTGCTGGACTACTAACCCAATTTGTTCTGCCGCCAGCTGACTGATGAAATTATGTGTACTGCCAGAGTCAACTAAATCCAGTAACTATAGATGATGTAACTGGGCTTTAACCTACATGGTACTAGAACTTTGTAGACCAGTCATGGCATGAAGGGAAATCTCTGGACCCTCTTGGTCTGTCTCCACAATCTCCTCCTCCAGTAGTATGTCATCACCATCCTCCCACTGACATATACTGAATAATCTTTTGCATTGGTGACCATATATATATTGTTCATCAAAGTTAAAACAAAGGCCCTTGGCCTTTCTCTGATCGATTTCCTGTCTGTTCAATTTTTTGAAGTAAGGAGCAGGTGGAGTTGAGTTAGAGCTGTCTGGGCGTGGGGCTGCATTGGCTCCAAAACGTGGAGGTCCATAATAAGAGGTTGGCACAGTGGCATTGTGCCTTCCTAGCCAAGCTGGTTTTCTGATCAATGACTCCTTTAGAACACTCTGCTTGTGCTCAATTGACCTGGCTAAATTCATAGCGTGGTCCAAAATGAGTTGAGCTACGTGAACTGCAGTGTAAGGATGTGCCAGAGGTAGGAAATGGCCATACTTTGAGAAACGATCAACCATTACAAAGATAATGGATTTGCCGGACAATGAGGGAAGGCCATCTATGAAGTCCATGGAAATATCTGACCAGAATTGTGACGGTAGCTGAAGTGATTGGAGCAACCCTACTGGACTTAATGATTCAGCTTTATTCCGTTGAGAAATCTGACAAGCTGCCACATAATTGGCTATACTGTGCTTCATACCCCTCCAATAAAATTCCCGACTTATTCGAAAATATGTTTTTTGCCGGCCCTCATGTGTACTGTCATGGAAGGAGGCAAAAATGTTGTGAATAAGTGAGCACGTGTGTTAGGATCCTCACGAGCCATGGATCTTGTCACCCTCCTCTCTTCTCTTCCTTCCATTGCCTTGCTTGACGTAGAGATAGATTGATGGAGTGACGAAGAAAGAAATTCGGAAAGGGAAATTGGGGAAAATGGGGGAGAGCTTGAAGGACCTCTCGACCTATTATCTAAATTACTCTAGGCTAATTTACTAACTCAATCATTACATTCATTAACCTAGTCGTCCCATTAAATAGGGCTGAGGACGCCAAATACAATTCAGACCCTTGGGTCACTGGTTCAAGCCAAATAAATTCTAAACCAAACCAAATCAAAATCAATTACATGAAAATTAAAAACCACATTAATTAATTCCTACGCATGCTGGTAACTCGTGATGCTATTGAGTCCATAACATCACCCCCACCCCCTCCTAGAGAAAGAGCTTGTCCTCAAGCTCGAAGGAAGGGTAGAGAAGTCGAAATGCTGATAAGGGCTCCCATGTAGTGTCACTGGGGTCTGCATCTGCCCACTGTACAAGAATTTCCCAATCGCCTTGAATGTGGCGTACTTTTAATACCTGAGCTGGAGTAGAAAGGACGTGGCTTTCATAGAGTGATGGCAGAGGGGTGTGCAACAATGGCGAGTCACCCTGGAACTGCTTCAGTTGGGATACGTGAAATACATCATGTATTTTTTCTTCGGGTGGTAGCTGTAAGCGGAAGGCCACAGGGCCAATTCGGTCCAACACCTGAAAGGGACCATAATATTTCGGAGAAAGCTTGTGGGGCTTGGAGGCATTTAGTGACAACTTGAGGTAGTGTTGGAGCTTTAACCACACATAATCTCCTGGGAAATAATATACCTCACGGTGCTTCTTATCATAATAGAACTTCATAGAGTGCTGGGCCTCCTGGAGATGATTACGGACCTCAGTGAGCATAGCGTCTCTTTCAGCTAACACTTGGTCCAAAGTGACGACTTGGGATGCCCCTGGTTCATAGGATAACAAACGAGGTGGATCTCTGCCATAAACTACCCTGAAAGGAGTAGTTCCCAGTGCGTTGTGGTAAGAGGTTTTATAAAAAAATTCTACCCAGGAAAGCCACTTAACCCACCGTTTAGGTGAGTCCCCCACAAAACAGTGAAGATACATTTCAATCGTGCGATTGACAACCTCGGTTTTCCGTCAGTCTATCAATGATATGCAGAAGAGAATGCCAATTGGGTGCCCTGTAACTTGAATAATTCTTTCCAAAAGGTACTGGTAAAAATGGTATCCCTGTCACTGATAATGGATGCTGGAATCCTGTGTAATCGGACAATGTGGTCCATAAATAACTGAGCTACATGAGCAGCAATATATGGATGCGCCAAAGCAATGAAGTGACCATATTTTGAAAAATGGTCAACCACAACTAATATCACTGATTTACCTGATGAAATGGGAAGGCCATCAATGAAGTCCATTGAAATGTCGGACCGGATTTGAGATGGTAGCTGCAGAGGTTGTAGTAGGCCGACATGACTTAAAGATTCAGCCTTGTTTCATTGACAAATCTGAAAAGCAGCTACATAATCAGCAATCGTGCTATTCATACCCCTCCAATAAAATTCCTGACTGATTCGAAAATACGTTTTATGTCGACTCTCATGTGTGCTATCATGGATAGAAGACAGAATAGTGTGAATAAGTGGGGACGTGTGAGGCATAAAAATCTTCTTTTTGTATAGAATAAGATGATCCTGAATCATCCAATGATTAGCTGTTGTCCCTTGCTTAATATCCTGATATAATGAAATAAGTTATGGATATTGATGTGTCTCCTCTCGAATAGAATCCAACAAAAGTGAACGTGGGCTACTGATAGCATAAAGGTGTGGTTTTGGAATGTCCCGATGAGGTAAAGCATCAGCCCCCAAATTCAAACTACCTGGCTTATATTGAACTATAAAATCGAAGCCCATGAGTTTAGTCAACCAATGCTGTTGCGGTGATGTGGTGAGGCATTGTTCAAGAAGATACTTGAAGTTGCAATGATTTGTACAAATGATAAATGGTCGTCCCCAGAGATACGGCCGCCAATGTTGGACAGCTTTCATGAGGGCCTGGAAGGTGGAGGGCGCATTAGAGGGACCGAAGGGCATGATGAGGAACTCAAAATGACCATGGTGCATGCAGAACACAGTCTTCTCCACATCTGCAGGGTGAACTCTAATTTTATGATAGCCCAATTTCAAATCTAACTTTGTAAAAATTGTAGCACCATGTACCTCATCCAGCAACTCGTCCCCCACTGGAATGGGGAACGTGTCTTTAATTGTATGCAAATTGAGTTGCCTATAGTCGACACAAAACCTCCATGATTTATCCTTTTTGCGTACCAGTAAAATAGGTGATGAGAAGGGAGACCTATTGGGCTGGATAACTCCCTGAGCGAGCATATTCAGGCATTGTCTTTCGATTTCATCTTTCTGTATATGTGGGTAACGATAAGGATGCACCACCACTGGATGGGTGCCCAACTTCAAACGAATGTGGTGATCATAGTGATGCACTGGTGGTAGACCAGTAGGGTCATTAAATAAATCCGCAAATGATGTAAGTAATGGAGCTAACTTACAATCACCAGTGCTCTGAATCTGTAAAGTGTGAAGTGCGTTAGGCACCTGTGCCATAATACCCTACAATGTAATCTGGCTCTATTGTGCTGTAAATGTCATAGTCTGAGCCTGAAAGTCCCACAATATAGGGCCTAATAGCTGAAGCCATTTTACCCCGAGCACCAAATCAAATCCTGCCAAAGGAATGACCAGTAAGTCCGCCGTAAATGAATGTCCCTCAATGGTAAAAGGGGTGTTTGCAGATAACCCAACACTGGCAATTTTAACCCCATTGGCCACTGAAACCGAGAGACCCATTTGTTGTTGAATTTCTAATCCCAATTGTTTCCTTGCGGGCTCACTGATAAAATTATGTGTACTTCCAGAATCAACTAAAGCAACTAACAGGAGATGGTGTAACTTGGCTACCTGCATGGTATTAGAACTACGCTGGCCATGCATGGCATGGAGGGAGAGCTCTGGGTCTTGTTGTTCCTCTTCAACAATATCAGTTTCAGGAAGCTCTTCTGGACCTTCTTCCCAAAGTTCAATAATGAATAATCGTTTGCAGGTATGTCCTGGAAGAAATTGTTCATCACAATTAAAACAGAGGCCCTTGGTCTTTCTTGCCTCCATTTCCTTTTTAGTCAAGAATTTACGTGGAAGATTGTGTGTGTGTGTGTGTGGGGGGGGGGGAGGGTGCGTGCACTTGTAGACTGGTCTGCACAGTTAGGAGCGGAGGAGCCAAAACGTGGTCCAGGTGCATTACCCGGTAGTCTGTTGGTCCAAAATGGTTTTCGGCCTAATGATTCCCTCAGAACTCTTTATTTCTTTTCCACAGCCCTGGCATAATTCATGGCTAAGTCCAAGTCTATTGGACCAAGTAATTCTAGTTCCAATCGAACTGACTCAGTCAAGCCCACATTAAAGATCTGAACATGCAGGTGAGGAGAAAAAAATTCACTTGCTCGGGCCAACCTTTCCTGAAATATTTTCTGGTACAATTCTAAGGTGCCAGTTTGTTTATAGTTGATCAATTCCCCCACTGGGTTGCTACTAGCTGGAGGTCCAAACCTCATCTGGCAAGTATGTTTAAAATGTAGCCAATCCTAAGTCGAATGGACATTTTGGTAGTGATGGAACCACATGAGCGCTTCATGGAGTAGGTGGTAGGCGGCCAATGTGACCTAGTCCACATCCACCATTTGTTGATGATAGAAAAATTGCTCACATTTCATGAACCAAAGTAAAGGATCTTTAGATCCATCATATGTAGTAAAATTGAGTTTAAAGTACCTGGGAACCGTAGTTGGTCCCTGTGCGTGAGCCACCATGGGAACAAATTGTTGGCGCAGTGGTGAGGGTGGTAGTGGCATGAAGTGTGGGTGGCATGCTACCGGTGGTTGAAAGTATACAACTGCCAGCCATGGCCAAGTTACATGATGTGTTTCATGTCTCCCTCTTGAAACCACATACAAGGTCACCACCTACCTCCACTCCGTTCCTTCCACCGGTGGACAACGAACACGTTATTCTTACTCCAGTCGCGGTGTTACGCGCACGTTTGGTCACTGACCAGTGGGAGATTCTAGTCTAGTGGACAGATACTAAACCTGAGGCTGCTTCATGGGAGCGGTTGGACATCATCAAACAGGTCTACCCAACTTTTGATCTTGAGGACAAGCGCTTTCTCTAAGGGGAGGCAAATGTTGTGGACTCAATAGCACACTGAGTCACTCAAAGGAGTCAATAACTCACCAAGTTCATTTTTTTTATATTTATATTGATTTAAGTATGATTTATCATTAATGATGTAAGGAGTATGGACATAGGGGCAAAGTTGTCATTTTTATCCCTAAAACACTTATGATGTCAAACCCTTTTTAAGGGGTAAGGAAATAGAGAAAAGGCAAGCATTGATTTTTAGGTTAAACAGGCTTAGAGCTCTCCTTGAGGAGTTCTAGGGTTTGGAGGTCTCCCTTGATGATCTCTAGGTCTAGGTTCCTTTAGAATTTGCACATCTATCCACCAGTCTTGAATTACTATTCCATTGATCACAACCGAAGAAGAGGAGGGAGTTGTTGTCTCCTTTTTCGAGTTCAAATAGAGGCTTCAGCCTCCTTTCCATCACGAGCCGCCAGAGGAGGAGTCACTCTCTCTTCCGAGCAAGAATGGAGGTCTTCCTGCCCTCCTACCACGAGCAACCAGAAAGCAGGGTTCTTTCCAACCTTGAGATCAACAAGAAGCTAGGTAAGAAATTTCTCAACGTGGGCCCAAGGGCTGTCCAAGTTAGGGGTTACAATCCTAACATGAGCAACAATAAGAGAAGGGGTCAAACCCTCTTTTCCGTGGTCAAGAAAAGGGAACCCTTTCAATTTAAAATTCGTGTTCATCAACATAAGGTCCCTTGGCCCTACCGAGCACCAATCTAGCCTCATCAACTCTTGACCAAGATCAGTCCAAGAAAGGATCTTCCTTCCCTGACCTTACTGAGTCTAGCAACTCACATATAGTGCTGGAGTCTCAAGTCCCACGCCATGTTACTCGATCCATGACTAGGGACCGTAACATAGATCTTGCAACCATGTTTTGCTTTTTACTTTTCCATGTGACCAAGTTCCCTCCAACAAGGGTACAATACCCAGATGTAGTTTTTCTATCATCGAGTGATCCAATCCAATCTGCATCTGAGAAGTCTTCTATATTGAAGTGGCCATGTTGTTTTTATACCAATCCTCTTCCTAGAGGACCTTTTAAGTATTGTAGTATTCTCTCCAATGCTTTCTAGTGAGTAATTTGTGGTTTGTGCATGAATTGACTTACCACACTCATAGCATATGATATATTTGGCTTGGTTACCGTGAGATAGATTAATTTTCCCACAAATCTTTGATATTTTCCAGTGTCAACATCTTCTCCAGTTGTGGCACACAATTTTTCATTCACATCCATAGGTGTATCAACTTGTTTACAACCCTTCATTCCTATTTCTTCAAGAAGATCCAAGACATATTTTCTTTGAGACAATACTATTCCATGATTTGACTGAAGGACTTCTATACCCATAAATTATTTGAGCTTACCCAAATCTTTAGTCTTGAACTCTTTGCATATCACATTCTTCACTTCTTGTATACTATGAGCATCATTCCCAATCAAGATAATATCATCAACATACATGGCCAGTAATATCTTCCCTTTGAGTGAATGCCAAATTGTAGAAGCGCTTGACTGAATTTATCAAACCAGGCCCGAGGGAACTGTTTAAACTCATATAAATATTTCTTTAACCAGCAAACAGACTCCCCCTTAACCACATATCCTGGTGGTTGGATCATATAAATTTTTTCACATATATTACCATTTAAAAATGTATTTTTTACATCGAACTGATATACTGGCCAGGATGACTTAGCATCAATAGAGAGGATGATACATACCAAGTTCAGTTTTTCAACCGGAGAGAAAGTCTCTTCATAATATATCCCATAGCACTGAGTATAACCTTTTGCAACCAGACATGCTTTAAGGCAAGCAAGCAACCCATCTGCAACCAACCGGTCTTTTCCCTTTTGGGAGTGATGCCAATGTCCATATTTTATTTTCATATATTGCATGTATTTCTTCATCCATAGCCGCCTTCCATCCTGGATACTTCAGGGCCTCTTGATAGGATTGTGGTATTGAAACAAATGAAAAAGAAGTAAGAAACTGAACATAGTCAGAAGATCAGTGATGAGAAGACATAAAATTGACAATTGGATGAGATGTACTACAAGAACGAGTTTCCTTTCCTAATGCAATAGGGCGAGTATCAAATTCAGGCCTGTTACAATGTGGGACCCACCATGGCGCTCGAGCTGGTGGGACCCACCATGAGGACTTGGGACACCAAGAAGAGTCCTCACCCAAGCAAGCACAGCTTAAGGAATTAAGAAGCACATGCTGAAATGAGTTAGAAGACTTGAAGATCAACTGGGACCAACAAATATCTCACGAACTGTCAACCTTATCAAGATGAGCTGGAAAATCATGAGGGACCCATAATGATAAGACCATGAGCTGGTCTCCTCCCTTATATTCACGTGAATGAAGAAAGAGTTCTAGTTCAACTCATATTAGTCTTCTAGTAGATTGGTTTGAGTAGACTTATCATAAAGAATTAGAGTGGGAATGTAATTAGAATTGAAAAGCTAATTGTATAAGGACTCTACCTTCTCCTCTACTATAAATAGAGGTGTTTTAATTCGGAATTAATCAAGTTACACATCTCATTCTCGAGTTACTCTCTCTTTCTCCCTTTGCTTGGCACAACCTCTCTTTTCTCTTTTATTTTTTCTTCTCTATCCGAGAGCTCTTCTTCCTTTTTCTTCTTTTTATTTCTTCTTTACTTTGATTGGTATTATGGAAAAGGGATCCTAAATTCAACATGGTATCAGAGCATTATATTTAGGATCCCTCTTCAAAGAAATGCTTTAAAGAAGTGATTATCAACACCACTCAAAGAAGGTTTTTTTATGAAGGAAGAACACAAGCCGAGAGATAAGTGTTCAATTTTTTTTCTTTTCATGTTACTGGTTTCCAAATGTAGAAGATGATTTAAGGATGAGTATGTGAATGCTTTCATCCAATTATATTATGGATATGCATGCCTCTCTATCTAGAAGGAGCTATCGAAACAGTTTTGTCGGTTTGGAAATTCTGTTTACTGAGAACAATCCATGATCAGATTGTTGAAATTTTTTTTTCTTGGGATAAGAGTTCCCTGATATAGAAGATTGTTATTGAGTATCTTATGAGTGGTATTAGATGAAAAAAAATCAGAATAATAATTTAGCATCAATGCTAAAATTCCGCATACATCAAGTTGATTGAAAAAGTACTACTTGGTGATATTATTACAATTTTTTTTATGAGGGGCCTATCATGGCTGAAGAGAATATGAATATAAAAAGTGATATACTGAGAATCACCACCATACCCTTATGTGGGGTATCAAATTTTATGAGTTGGTCAAGATCTGTTCGGAGGTTCCTTATAACAACAGACCTACTTGGTCACCTCACCACCCGAGGACCACCTATTGATGAGGATGATATTTTCTATAAAACAAATGGTTGAAAAATGATACTTTGGTGATTAGTTGGCTAATATATAGCATGGAAGAACATGTCTCCAACAATGTTATTCATCTTGACACTGCTAAACAAATTTGGGAGACATGTGCTAAACTGTACTCATGCCTGGAGAAAATATCCATGAGTACTTGGTCCACTTTAGAGGTATTCTTAAAGAGTGGAAGTTAGCTCAGCCTTCAACCACAAATATTTCTATCCAAGAAAAACAGAAGGAAGCCTTAATTACTGCTATTTTTCTTACAAATGTTAAACCCCATCTAGAGATTGCCAAGAGTCAACTTTTGAGTGCTTCTGTTGTTGCCAAGTTTGATGATGTATGCGCAAAACTACTTCGTATTCCAGACACTTCTTCCTCCACTACTGATGTATCATCTGCATTGTATTTTGATCATAGAGGATCATCATCTGACCGTGGTTGAGGCCAAGGTAGAGGTTATAGAGGAGGCAGAGGAAGAGGTGGAAAGACTAGTGCTGGCAGAACAGATGGTAAAGAATGTACTAATTGTAAAAAATTTGGCCACAATATAGATCATTGCTATTACAGGGCATGCACTTAGTATGGACAATATGGCCATTATAAATAAATATGCTATAAAGCCAAGGGATAGTCAGAGTTGACAAGGGCTAATCAAGCCTTTATAAGTAATACGAAAGAAGAAGAAGTCACAAAATCAGCAGCACAAAAATTTTTTACTGATGAAGAGTATGAGTTGTTTCATAAAATGAGGACAATGTTGGGTTCTTCTCCTAGTTCCTCCGCAACTACTGCTACCACTACCACTTCAGGTATGCTATCTGTCTCATCTTCATCTTGGATCATTGACTCAGGAGCCTCCGAGCATCTTACAGGTAACAAAAATTTATTACATTCTCTATCTCTGAGTCTTTCACACAATTTTGTTACCATGGTTGATGGTTCTTAACCCAAAGTCCAAGGGAAATGTTCCACTTCTATCACCCCATCACTTCCGCTCACTAATATTCTTTTCATTCTTACTTTCCCTTTGAATCTATTATCTATTAGTCAGCTGAAAAAATATTTTAATTGCTATGTTACCTTCTCACCAACTTCATGTGTCTTTTAGGATCTTATAACGAAGCAGGTGATTGGTGAACGCTATGATAAATGGGGGTTTTACTACTTGGACGTGCCAAAAATAACTATGGTTTCTACTACTGAATATGAGACACAGTTATGGCACAATCGGTTGGGACATCCATCTGAACAGTCCCTTCATTATATGTTTCCTTCTCTTAAAGTAAGGTCAGAATTTCATTGTGAGGTTTGTCAATTGAGTAAACATCAAAGGTGTACATATTCCCCTCGTCCAGAAGTCAAAAGTGTTACTCCATTTTTTGTTAATTTATACTGATGTTTGGGGGCCCTTGAGTGTCTCCAATATTTCTCAAGCAAAATATTTTATTACATTTATTGATGATTTCACTCGCCCAACTTGGTTGTTTATATTTAAGGAGCGTTCTGAGATACCATTCATTTTTAAGTCATTTCACGCTATGGTACTGACACAATTTGGTCAAAAATTAAAAATTCTCTGGTCTGATAATGCCAAAGAATATGTTTCCAAATACCTTGACTCTTTTGTCAAGAAAATGACATTATCCATCAAACCTCATGCACCTACACTCCTCAACAACATGGTGTAGCTGAATGGAAAAATCATCATATTCTTGAGGTAGCTCGAGTTTTATTATATGCCAAGAAAGTTCCATACTTTTATTGGCCTCATGCAGTCCTTACGGCTTGCTTTCTTATAAATCGTTTACCATCTACCATTCTTGGTAATAAATCCCATTACTCTAGATTATTACCAAATGATGATCCCTTTTCAATACCTTTGAAAGTCTTCGGATGTCAAAGTTTTGTTCATAATTCATTACCTAGACACAACAAAACTTGATCCTAAATCTATCAAGTGTATTTTTTTGGGATACTCTTGCACACAAAAGTGTTATGTTTCTTATAGTCCTACTCTTAAACGTTTATTTGTGTCCAGGGATGTAAAATTTTTTTAAGACACCTCATTTTATTCAGATAGCTCTCTTCCTGGTCTGTCCTCAGTACCAGGTTCCCCTTGATCGGTTGTGCCTCGTGATACAGATATTATTCAACCCCTACAGCAAGTGGCCAACACCACACCTGCCAAGTTAACAGGTCCAGTAGAGGTAAATCCTTCATCACTAGTTATTTTTGGCCCTCAATATGATGCTCATCCTATTTCTATAAGGAAAGAACCTCTATCATGCACTAGACCTTCTACATCTCATCCCATTTCAAATTTTGTGTCTCATCATCGCCTCCCACCTTTATGTTGTCAATTTATTTCTTCTATTTCCTCCATATCCGTTCCACAATCCTATCAGGAGGTTCTAAAACATCCAGGGTGGAAGGCAACAATGGATGAAGAAATTAAGGCCCTTAATAACAATCATACATGGTCACTGGTTCCTCTTCCCACAGGTAAAAAACCCATTGGTTGCAAGTGGGTTTATACTATCAAACATAATCCGGATGGGTCAATTGCACGACTGAAGACTCGACTGGATGCCAAAGGTTATACTCAGTGCTATGGAATTGATTATGAAGAAACCTTCTCTCTAGTGGAAAAAATGAACTCAATACGTATATTATTATCTCTGGTGATCAATTCATCATGGCCAATATATCAACTTGATGTGAAAAATGCATTTCTTAATGGTGATATTAAAGAAGAAATTTACATGCAACCACCACCTGGGTATGTGGTTGAGGGGGAGTAAGTATGCTGCCTAAAAAATCTCTATATGGCCTAAAGCAGTCCCCTTGGGCATGGTTTGAGAAATTTAGTCAAGCCATCATACGGACCGGCTTTCATAGATACTCTAGAGATCACTCAGTATTTATGGAAAATACAACGAGAGGTTAAGTGATTCTAGTTGTATATATTGATGATATTATTTTAACTAGGAGTGATTCCGATGTCATTTTGAAAACAAAGGAGAAAATATGTGCTAAATTCAAGACAAAGGATTTTGGACTACTCAAATACTTTTTGGGTATTGAAGTATTACAATCCATACATGGAAGTATGCCCTTGATCTACTAGAGGAGACAGGAATGATGGAATGCAAACCAGCAGACACTCCTATGGATGCAAATACAAAATTATGTGGAGGCATTGGAGAAGATGTAGATATTAGGAAATATCAAAGACTAGTGGGATAAATTATTTACCTGTGTAACAAGGCCGGATTTTTCATATGTAGTAAGTGTCATAAGTCAATACATGCACTAGCCATCATTGGCAAGCAATTGAAAGAATACTACGATATCTGAAAGGAGCTCCTGGAAGGGGGATTCTCTATAAAAAACCATGGTCACTTCAACATCTAAGGATTCTCAGATGTAGACTGGGCCGGATGCCCAGATGATAGAAAATCTACTTCGGGATTTTGTACGATGGTTGGAGGAAATTTTGTTACATGGAAAGGGAAGAAGCAAAATGTAGTAGCATGGTCCAGTGCAGAAGCAGAATACAGGACCATGGCACACAATGTTAGTGAACTCATATGGATGAGATCTCTTCTCACTGAATTGAGATTCTACAAAGAAGCTCCAATAGATCTATACTGTGACAATCAAGCAGCAATGCACATTACATCGAATCCAGTCTTCCATGAAAAAAGAAAGCATATTGAAGTGGATTGCCATTTTATACAAGAAAAGTTCCAAGCTGGTTTCTTATCTCTGAAGCATATATCATCACAAAGTCAAGTTGCAGATATTCTCACCAAGCCGGTCACTCACAAGATTATGTCTACCATATATAGCAAGTTGGGCAGTTATGATATCTTCTCATGCCCAGCTTGAGGGCAAGTGTTACAATGTGGGACCAACCATGGTGCTCTAGCTGGTGGGGCCCACATGAGGACGTGGGTAGGGATGGCATCGAGCCGAGGCGAGCCCGAACCTGCCTATGTCCGAGCCGAGCTTCGAGCCGAACCTCGTCTTGAGCCTAAAATTGTTATCAATCTCGAGCCCAAAATTTTTAACCGAGTTCGAGTCGAGCTTTGAGCCAAGCTCGAGCTTCAACATACATTTAAAATTTTTCAAAAAATATATATATATAAAATAAATTGTATATAAAATTATGTATACGTTTTACATAAAATTGGGCATAACCTATATATATATAATACATGTATAAGATTGGGCATGACCTCTACTTAAAATTGAGTATAATCTATGTATATAATACCTATATAAAATTCAGCATGACCTCTACTTAAAATTGGGCATAATCTAAATACATAATACCTGCATAAACACTCCATAAACACTCCATAAAATTTTCTATACATTCCATAAACACTCCATGAAATTGTTTATACACTGCATACACTCCATAAAATAGTCTAAACACTCCATACACTGCCTAACATTATGAATAAACTCCATACAATAATCAAACACAACAAAATCAAATGAAATATCAATATCAATTTTCAATCACCCAAGTAAAAACTATAAATCTTTTAAATAAAATCCTATTAATATTAGTGACTTATTAGAAAATTACAAGAAACATTTTAAATTTTTCTTAGGAAAGTTAAATGGAACTCTTATTGCCTCTTATAGGGAAATAAATAAAAAATAATAATCAATCTAATATACTATTATACTTACCGATACATATTTAATCAAATAAAATGTCAAACACAAAATTACAATGAAAATTGCTTCATGCTAAAAGTATTACATCATCAACTTTTAAATACTTATTCAAAAATTTTCTATACAGTTTTCTACCCCATCTTGGCAGGAAAATCTTACTTAGAAAATTATATGATTTTCAATAAGAATTTTAAATTAGAAAAATATTTACAAAAAACATGAGATATTAAAAGTTCATCAAAAGTTATTTCTATAAAATGTATTTTTAATTTTGTTCACGAGCTATGAGGAAGGAGATTTTAAGGACAAATGATTTTTTTTTTTTACTTTATGATCTCGCATGTGCGAAATCATCTTCACGGGGGAGATTATTTCTCTCCTAATTTCTCCCCTGAACTTACTGGTTATGGTTTTTTGTTGAGACGACGCAGAGGGAAGGGGGTTACGTTTCCAAGGAGGACCTATTAACATGGATGATGGCTGCAACGACAACAAAAACAGAGGCAACGACAAGGAGAGGAAGAAATCAAAGGAAAAAATCGAATGGACAGCCACAGAGGCGGCCGACGAGCAGCTGTTGACAACAATAAAGATGGCAACAACAACCAATGAGAGGGGCTTGGCGGTGACCAAGGGGAAAAAATTTTCCCCCCGTCGCTCTCGCTCACAATCCCACACCCACTCCCGCTCCCCTGTTCCCAATCCCGATACCGATCCCGACTCACCTCGAGCCAGCTCACGAACCGATGAACCGAACTTGGCTTCGGTCGAGCTCAGGTCATTAATTTAAACGAGCCGATTTCGGAGCTCGACCTCGAGAAGTAATGAATCGAACCGATCCAACACTGAGCCAAACTCAAGCCGCTCATGAGCCGGCTCAGTTCGAAGCCACCCCTAGACGTGGGACACCAAGAAGTGTCCTCACCCAAGCAAGCACGGGTTAAGGAATTAAGAAGCACAAGCTGAAATGAGTTCAAAAACTTGAAGATCAAGTGGGACCCACAAATATCTCACGAGTTGTCAACCTTATCAAGATGAGCTGGAAGATCATGAGTAGGGGTGGCATCAAACCGAGCAGAGCTTAATTTAAATATTTCAAGTGGAGCTTCAAGCTGAACCTCGTCTCGAGCCTAAAATTGTTATCGAGCTTGAGCCCAAAAATTTTAACTGAGTTCGAGTCGAGCTTTGAGCCAAGCTCGACTTCAACATATATTTAAAACTTTTCAAAAAATATATATATAAAATAAATTGTACATAAAATTATGTATACATTTTACATAAAATTGGGCATGACCTCTACATAAAATTGGGCATAACCTATATATATATAAAGATTGGGCATGAACTCTACTTAAAATTGAGCATAATCTATATACATAAAACCTGCATAAACACTCCATAAACACTCCTTGAAATTGTTTATACACTCCATACGCTCCACAAAATAGTCTAAACACTCCATACACTGCCTAACATTATGAATAAACTCCATACAATAATCAAACACAGCAAAATTAAATAAAATATCAATATCAATTTATAATCACCCAAGTAAAAACTTTAAATCCTTTAAATAAAATCCTATTACTATTAGTGACTTATTAGAAAATTACAAGAAATATTTTAAATTTTTCTTAGGAAAGTTAAATTGACCTCTTATTGCCTCTTATAGGGAAATAAATAAAAATTAATAATTAATCTAATATATTATTATACTTATCGATACATTTTTAATCAAATAAAATGTCAAACACAAAATTACAATGAAAATTGCTTCATGCTAAAAGTATTACAACATCAAATTTTAAATACTTATTCAAAAAATTTCTATACAGTTTTCTACCCCATCTTGGCAGGAAAATCTTACTTAGACAATTATAGATTTTTAATAAGAATTTTTAAATTAGAAAAATGTTTACAAAAAACATGAGATACTAATAGTTCATCGAAACTTATTTCTAGAAAATGTATTATAGAAAATGTATTTTTAATTTGTTCAAGAGGAATGAGGAAGGAGAATTTAAGGAAAAAGGTTTTTTTTTTTTTACTTTATGATTTCGCACGTGTGAAATCATCTTCACGGGGGAGATTATATTCTCCCCTAATTTCTCCCCTCAATTTCCAGGTTTTGGTTTTTTGTCGAGACGACGTGGGGGGAAGGGTGTTACGGCACTGGGGAGGACCTGTTAACAGGGATGATGACTGTGACGACAACGGTAACAGAAGCAACGGTGAGGAAAGGAAGAAATCAAACGGACAGCCACAGAGGCGGCCAACGAGCAGCTGTCGACGATAATAGAGATGGCGACAACAGCCAATGGGAGGGGCTTGGCGGTGACGGGGGAGGAGGGGGGGGGGGGAATCTTTTCCCCCCCGTCGCTCTCATCCTGCTCCCGCTCCCTTGCTTCCAATCCCGATACCGATCCTGACTCACCTCGAGCCGGCTCGCGAGCCGACGAATCGAACTTGGCTTCGGTCGAGCTCAACTCGTTAATTTAAACGAGCCAATTTTGGAGCTCGAGCTTGAGAAATAACGAATCGAACCGAACCGGCACCGAGCCGAACTCAAGCCACTCGTGAGCCGGCTCAGTTCGAAGCCACCCCTAGACATGGGACACCAAGAAGTGTCCTCACCCAAGCAAGCACGGGTTAAGGAATTAAGAAGCACAAGCTGAAATGAGTTCAAAGACTTGAAGATCAAGTGGGAACCACAAATATCTCACGAGCAGTCAACCTTATCAAGATGAGCTGGAAGATCATGAGGCACCCACAAGGATAAGGCCAGGAGTTGGCCTCCTCCCTTATGAATGAAGAAAGAGTTCTAGTTCAACTTATATTAGTCTTCTAGTAGATTGGTTTGAATAGACTTATCTTAGAGAGTTAGAGTTGGAATGTGATTAGGATTGAAAGGCTAATTGTATAAGGACTCTACCTCCTCCTCTACTATAAATAGAGGTGTTGTAATTAGGAATTAATCAAGTTACTCATCTCATTCTCGAGTTACTCTCTCTTGTTGGAAGATAAGATCAAGCCCAAACGACCAAGGAAGGCCCACAAGATGGGCCCAAACCCTTAAGTAGTAGGACCCACAATGATTACCAGGAGCTGGCATCCTTTTCACATCAATTGGAAGATCAAGAAGGAATCACAAAAGTATCTTTATCTTAGGGTCACGACCAAGAAGAGTTTTAGTTTAAGTTATATTTGTCTTTTATCAATATTGAGTTACCTAATTATGTTAGGACTTACCTTAAGTGTTGGAGTTTGTGTGTAATTGGGATAGGGGTAGTTTTATTATAATTGGACTCTACTACCTTCCTCTATTATAAATAGAGGTTCATGTACTCTGTTTACAACAAGTTATTGATGTCAATGAAGTATTTCACTTTTCCATAAATTCAACATCTCTCTCTCTCTCTTTGCTTGGCGCAACCTCTCTTTTCTCTTTTATTTTTTCTTTTCTCTACCCGAGAGCTCTTCGTCCCTCTTCTTTTGTTTCTTTCTTCTTTCTTTTGCTCAGAATTATGAAAAAAGGATCATAAATTCAACAAGGCCCAAACATAGGAGGAGGTGAAAGACTTACCTCATGTGGATCGGAGAACTCCACAGGTGAGGGGACGGTTGGTACTTCAGGGGGTTGAGTAATATCTTCATTAAACGTCACAAGTGGGCATGGAGTGGTAGAAGGAAATGTAAACCCTGGAGAAGTCTCATGTGAGGAGTAGAAAGAAGTGTCTTCAAAGAAAGTCACATCCCGAGATACCATCAACCTCCGAAGTGTAGGATTATAAAAAATATATCCTTTCTTGTATTTCAGCCGCATCCTCAAAATGGGGATGATATACCCCGATTATCAGAGAACATAGTAGATGGAGCATCAATTGGTGAAGGAGGAGATGGATTATGAATCTGTAATAATGTAGCACTGATGTCATCAAAAGAGGGATGGGCAGAGGAACTAAGAAGTTGAGTCATATCCACCTCCAGATATGGCTTAATATTGGTAAGGCAAATAGCCGCTGCCAGGGCCTCACACTGTTTTTCTTGAACAACAATGTCGGTAGAGTATGGTTGAGCAACTTTCCATTCTTGGAGAAGGCTACAAAATCGGGCCAGACACTCATGAATATTATCTCTTTGTTTGGTAGCCAGCATACTTTGGAAAACATCATATACTCTTTGCAAAGAGGCGGTACTGGAATAGAGCTTAGTACGTGTGCCCAAATATCCTTGGAAGTTTCCATGTGGACCACATTGTTAGCGACATGCTCTTCTAAGCTGTTAATAAACCAACTGATAACCATGTTATCATTTTTTACCCATTTACTATAGACTTCATCTTCTTCTTCAATCGGTGGAGGGATTTTTATAACATGACTGAGAAGGTCACAAGTAATGAGAACCCTTCATACTGATTGTGACCAACTGAGGTAATTGGAAATACCTCTTAGTGGAATTGTAGTAATTCGGAGTTTGTCACTCTTATTAATCATATGCCCACTCTTCATGCTGACGCAAACCAACTAGTGAGGTCAATTGTCAAAGGGGATCAAATAACAATTACACAACGTAATTTGAAGCACCCATAGACCAAATTAGCCACCAAAAATAAGTAGAGAATAATTTCACGAGAATAAGTACCAAATCATGGAAAAATTGGTGTTTTTTTTCAAATGATAATAAGAACCATCCACTACTCAACGTCTCTTATATTTATCAAAAAAAAAAAATAGAGAGAAGAGAATAGATGCAACTCTTATCCTTCATCCAAACTCAACCACAAAACCGAGAGCAACTTTAGACAAGGCCTTTCTTGGCAAACCGATAGCAATTTCTTGGCAAAATAAATTCCAACTGATGGGAATACTTCAACACAAAAATATATTCAATTGCTAAAGTTCAAACTCGAAAATAATAGAGATAAGTGAGTGCTGGAATTTCATCAAACATATAATGGTCATCCAACAACATAACACACTCTCATAAGTAACATTAAATTATAGAATTGACAGCAACATATGTTGGAATCCCATATCAACAATGTTTGATTCCCGTTACATTAAGGTAACTGATTCAAAATAACAAACCGAAAAAAACAACTTTTGATCAATCATGTAATTTTGCTACAAGATGATCAAGACTAAAATATCCTTTTAGTCATACAAGATAGATCTTCACAATGTTTATGAAGATTATCTTGGCTTGGCGTGAATCAAGAATTCAAGAAGAGGGAAAAAATGAAACCGTAAAGAAAGAATATGGAAAAAAATCAGATTTTACCTATCTCTTCATGGCAGAATTCCTTCTTCTATACACAACTTCTTGAATGGATGACATAACTACTTGAATAGGGTTCCTAAGCTCCAAGCTCTGATACTATGTAGAAGTTAGGACCCCATGAGAATGACTCTAGGTTAACATGGACGAAGAAGGAGAGAAGAGAGAGAAAAGGGAGAAAGGAGAAGGACGTTAGAGTGGAGAGTTTGGATTAAGGGAAGGAGAGAATGCATCAAGGGAGAAGAGAGGGTGCCTGAACGTTTTATCAAAGAGAGGAGAAGGCTTGAATGCCTTACCTACCTCTTAGCCAATGATCTTATTTATAGTGTTACAAAGCCCTTAGGGTTACAACTCAATAGATTAAAAGATATACTAAGACAATGTATTTACATCTTCATGCCATCCTTAAGGAACATACCATAAATAACCACTTTGCCACTCCTTTGACGTGTGGGCTTCTACCCTTGAGCTTGTAGGCTTGAGCCCATCTTCCAACAACAAACAAGTATGCAAATGGTAGTATGATTCATGCAATAGTTGTGTGCATGATTTCCAACTCAACTAGTGTTGTAGAAGTATACTGATAACAAGTGAGTAGATGAGCAGATGAGCAGATGATACGAGAAAAAATGGAACGTGGGTAGAAAATGAGCATGTGAAGCCGTGAACAATAGTACTGTTAGAAGGTAAGACCAACACCACCATGCCCACACGAGGTGGCATGATGAGTCACCACACGAGCTGGAATCCTAATCACATGAGGTGAAAGATTTGGCAATCTTCCATGATTAATGTAATTGATTGATCTTCCTTTGATTGATGCAATTTAGCTAATCATGATTGATATAATTAGGGATCCTAATTGATTGAAAATTGTCCCTAAATATGTATTGGAAATGCTATAAATAGGGGTCTTGGTTGAATTCTTCATCAAGCTCTCATCTTCTCAAATTCATGAAGAATCTCTCTCCTGGCCTCAAGTCTCTCATTACCCTTTTCTCTACTCTCCTCTCTACCCGAGCTCTCTCTCTCTCTTTGCTCTTTTCTTCTCTTCTCCTTCCCCTCTCTTCTCCCTCTCTCATCTTGCTTGAGGTTTCAAGTATGAGTTCTTAAATTCAACATGGTATGAAAGCATTGAATTTAGGATCCCCACGTCAAAATGATGGTCTAAGAAGTTATGATCAAAGCTACTTGTAGAAGGCTCTTTATGAAGCAAGATTGATACTTGTTGAGATAACTTTGTTTTTCATTCTTTTTATTATGACTTCATTCTCTTGGTTTGAGTACTCTCTACATTATATAAAATTATTGAGATTTATGCATCTCGGATTGGAAGACGTTTGCCAAGGCTATTTTTGTCGGTTTACAAGTTATTGGCTGAAAATCGATTTATATTGAGTTTTTTGCATAAAGAGTTATTATTTCGTGGGAAAAAGATTTTTTATGAAGAAAAATGTTTTGGATCCTATTATGAGTATTTTTTTTATCCATTGGATTTTGAAAATCTTAGTACTTAGCTTCTATGCTAAGCTTCTCCATTAACCGAGTTGTTTGAAGAGTTGGAATTCTACTCCCTATTGTGACTTTTTAGGAGAATTTTTTCGAGGTCTCAGCCCTTATCTGAGCATTACAGAGATATGCTCATATCTCCCGCCAAGGTTCACCAATTTTGAATAAAAAATAATGGGAAAGCAGAAAGAAGAAGGCTATTTTTTGTTCAAAGTGTTGTTCAGAGTTTTTTTTTAAAAATGGGGAGGCCAGACCTTGTTTGATTCAAAGCCACGACTTGGCTGATTTTCCTTCCCTCAATATTCAAGAGAAATAAAGAATAGAATATTGTGTTTTACATAAAAGGAAGCAAGAACGAAATAATTAAGGAAGTGGTCCTTTGGAAAGCCAAGTTGGCACCAATCTATTTGAAGAAAGTTGTCATTGTTTTATATCTCACATTCAATCAATATCTTCTTGATTAGGCCTAATTTGTTTATTTTTAAATAAATCATATCTTGCCTAACTCATGAGGGATTAAATATAGACTGGTTTATTCACTGGAGTCAAATATATTTTTGGAATGATCTTGCAAATATCTTACTCGGAATGCAACCTTACCTTACTTGATTTCATGCTAGTTGATTGATTTTTCTATTCTCTAAAAGGAAGACTAGAGAATTGATTATGGAAATTCTTTGGCAAACAAGTTTTCTTGCCTAAGAGGGTTCCCTGTTTTCCTAAAAGGCTTGATAATCTTGGGTTTTCCTCCCATATACCCGACCTAGTCTTGGCTTCACTTGATTCTACAAATCGCTTACTTAGGCTACTTCACATTTGAGTGCACTATTACCCTTGAATTGCCTCTTATGGCTGAAGAATAGAAGGGTATCAAGAATGATATTATCAAGATTACTTTTGAATTTAGGATACCTTTTCCACAATTCCGAGCAAGAGAAAGAAGAAAGAAAAAGAAGAAAACAGAAGAAGAGCTCTCGCGTAGAGAGAAGGAAAAAGAAAAGAGAAAAGAGAGGTGGCACCAAGCAAAGAGAGAGAGAGAAATTAACTCAAGAACGAGATGTGTAACTTGATTAATTCCAATTAAACACCTCTATTTATCATAAAGGAAGAGATAGAGTCCTTATACAATTAGTCTTTCAATCTTCTAATTACATTCCAACTCTAACTCTCTAAGATAAGTCTATTCAAAACAATCTACTAGAAGACTAATATGAGTTGAACTAGAACTCTTTCTTCAATCATGTGAATATAAGGGATGAGGCTAGCTCATTGCCTTATCCTAGTGGGTCCCTCAGGATCTTCCAGCTTATCTTGATAAGGTTTCCAGCTCATGAGATTTTTTGGGTCCCACTTGATCTTCAAGTCTTCTATCTCAACTCAGCTTGTGCTTCTTAACTCCTTAACTCGTGCTAGCTTGGGTGAGGACTCTTCTTGGTGTTCCACATACTCATAGTCAGTCCCACCAGCTTGAGCACCATGGTGAGTCCCATATAGTAACATTCCCCCTCAAGTTGGGGGTGAGAAGACATCATAATTGCCCAACTTGTTGTATATGGTAGACATAATCTTGTGAGAGACTGGCTTGGTGAAAATATCTGCAAGTTGACTTTGTGATGATATATGCTTTAGAGATAAGAAAGCTGCTTGGAACTTTTCTTGTATAAAATGGTATTCCATTTCAATATTCTTTGTTCTTTCGTGGAAGACTGGATTCAATGTAATGTGTATTGCTGCTTGATTATCATAGTATAGATCTATCGAAGTTTCTTTGTAGAATCCCAATTCAGTGAGAAGAAATATAATCCATAGGAGTTCACTAACAGTGTGTGCCATGGCTCTGTATTCTACTTCTGCACTAGACCGTGCTACTACATTTTACTTCTTGCTTTTCCATGTAACCAAATTCGCTCCAACCATCGTACAAAGTCCCGAAGTAGATTTTCTGTCATCTGGGGATCCGGCCCAATCTGCATTTGAGAATACTTCGATGTTGAAGTGACCATGGTTTTTATAGAGAAGCCCTCTTCCTAGAGCTCCTTTCAGATATTTTATTATCCTTTCAAGTGCTTGCCAATGACTAAGTTGTGACTTGTGCATGTATTGAATTACCACACTTATTGCATATGAAATATCTGGCCTTTTTACGCACATGTAAATAATTTTTCCCACTAGTCTTTGATATTTTCCAATATCTATATCTTCTTCAATGACTCCAGATAATTTATTTGAGTCCATAGGAGTGTCTGCTGGTTTGCATCCCATCATTCTTGTCTCCTCTAGTAGATCAAGGGCATACTTCCTTTGAGATAGCACAATCCCATGTCCTACTTGTAATACTTCAATACCCAAAAAATATTTGAGTAGTCTAAGATCCTTCGTCTTGAATTTAGCACATATTGTTTCCTTTGTTTTTTGGATGCCCTCGGAATTTCTACCAGTTAAAATAATATCATCAACCTATCCAGCCAAAATCACCTTACTTCTCGGTGTATTTTCAATAAATACTAAGTGATCTCCAGAGAATCTGTACAAGCCGGCCCATATGAGGGATTGACTAAATTTCTCAAACCATGCCCGAGGGGACTACTTTATACCATATATAGATTTTTTTAGGCGGCATACTGACTCCCCCTCAAGCACATACCCAGGTGGTTGTTGCATATAAATGTCTTCTTTAATATCACGATTAAGAAATGCATTTTTCACATCAAGTTGATATATCAGCCATGATGAATTGGCCGCCAAATATAATAATATACATATCGAGTTCATTTTTGCCACTGGAGAGAAGGTTTCTTCATAATCAATTCCATAACACTGAGTAGAACCTTTGGCAACCAGTCGAGCCTTCAGTCATGCAATTGACCCATCCGAATTATGTTTGACAGTATACAACCACTTGTAACCAACAAATTTTTTATCTATTGGAAGAGGAACCAGTGACCATGTATGATTGTCATTAAGTGCCTTCATTTCATCATCCATTTCTGCCTTCCACCCTGGATGTTGTAAAGCCTCCCGATAGGACTGAGGGATAGATATGGAGGAAATAAAAGAAAGAAACTGACAACATAAAAGTGAGAGGCGATGATGAGACGCAAAATTTGAAATGGGATGAGAAGTAGAAGGTCTAGTGCATCGATCTAGGTTCTTTCCTTATAGAAATTGATGAGAATCATATTGAGGGCCAAAAATAACTGGCGATGAAGGTCTTACTTCAGTTGGATCTGTTAACTCGGCAAGTGTGGTGTCGACCACTTGCTTTGGGGGTTGAATAATCTTTGTATCATGAGGCACAACCAGTTGAGGAGAACATGGTATTGAGGACAGACCAAGAGGAGCACTATCAGAATAAAATGAGGAGTCTTCAAAAAACGTTACATCCCTAGACACAAAGAAATATTGAAGATTGAGACTATAACAAACATAACCCTTTTGTGTGCGAGAATATTCCAAGAAGATAAACTTGATTGATTTAGGATCAAGTTTGCAGTGTCTAGGAAATGAATTATGAACAAACATTGACATCCGAAGACTTTCATAGGTAGTGAAAATGAATCATCATTTGGTAATAATCTAGAGTAAGGAGATTTATTACCAAGAATTGAAGATGGTAGACGATTTATAAGGAAGCAAGCCGTAAGGACTGCATGAGGCCAATAAAAGTATGGAACTTTCATGGCATATAATAAACCTCGACCGACCTCAAGAATATGATGATTTTTCCTTTTGGCTACACAATTTTGTTGAGGAATGTAGACACATGATGTTTGATGGATAATACCATTTTTCATGAGGCCACTAAAAGTATGGAGAATTTTTATTTTCTGACCAAATTGTGTGAGTACAGCATGAAATGACTTAAAAATAAATGGTATCTCAGAACACTCCTTAAATATAAACAACCAAGTTGTGCGAGTGAAATCATCAATAAATGTAATAAAATATTTTTCTTGAGAAATGTTGGAGACACTCAAGGGCCCCCAAACATCATTATGAATTAAATAAAATGGAGTAACACTTTTGACTTGTGGACGAGGAGAGTATGTACTCCTTTGATGTTTACTCAATTTACAAACCTCAAAATGAAATTCTGACCTTACTTTAAGAGAAGGAAACATATATTGAAGAGACTGTGCAGATGGATGTCCCAAGCGATTGTGCCATAACCGTGTCTCATTTTCAGTAGTGGAAACCATATTCATTTTTGGCACGTCCAAGTCGTAAAGCCCCCCTTGTTCATGGCCTCCACCAATCACCTACTTTGTTATAAGATCATGAAACACACATGAAGTGGGTGAGATGGTAATAGAGCAATTAAAATATTTTTTCAGCTGACTAATAGATAATAGATTCAAAGGGAAAGTAGGAACGAAAATAATATCAGTGAGCGGAAGTGATGGTGTGACAGAAGTGGAACCTTTCCCTTGGACTTTGGTTTGAGAATCATCAGTTATGGTAATAAACTTGTGTGAAAGACTCAAAGATAGAGTATGTAATACATTTTTGTTACTTGTAAGATGCTCAGAGGCTCCTGAGTCAATTATCCAGGATGAAGATGAGGCAGATAGCTATTGGGATCTTCCCGGGCCATGGATCTCATCACCCTTCTTCCCTCTCTTCCCTCTCTTCCTTCCAGATTGGTTGTTGACGCTGGAAGAGAACTCCTGTTCTTGGCACGTGTAATGGTGGAAATGGATTGAGCCTTGAGGAGGCTCGACCTGGACCTCTGAGGGCGAATCTGACCTAGACCTCTGAGGGAGAATTCGACCTGGATAAAACTAAATTATTTAATGCTTAATCTTCATTCAGATCTTGGTCCCAATAAATAGGTTTGGGGACAAAATTACAACTTAGACCCATGGGTCACATGGTTCACGCAAAATTACATTCAAACCAAACCAAACCAAATCAACATACATGAAAAGGGAAATAGCATAATTTAATTCCCACGTCTGTTGATCACTCAGGATGCTATGGAGTCCATAACAATAGCATACGTGAAGCAGTAGTGGCAGCAGTAGTTGCGGAGGAACTAGGAGAAGAACCCAATGTTGTCTTCATTTTTTCTGAAATAGCTCATACTCTTCAACAGTAAAAAATTTCTATGCTGCTGATTTTGTGGGTTGTTCTTCTTTTGTATCACTTACAAAGGCTTGATTAGCCCTTGTCAATTCTAACTATCCATTGGCTTTATAGTATATCTCTTTATAATGGCCATATTGTCCATAGTAACTGTATGCCTTGGAATCCTTGTAATAGCATTAATCTATAGTGTGGCCAATTTTTTTACAATGAGTACACTCTTTCCCATCTGTTTTGCCAGCACCAATCCTTCCACCTCTTCCTCTGCCTCTTCTATAACCTCTGCCTTGGCCTCAGCCGCGGTCAAATGATGATTCTCTATGATCAGAATACATAGCGGATGATACTTCAGTAGTGGAGGAAGAAGTGTCTAGAATACAAAGTAGTGTTGCACATACATCATCAAACTTGGGGATAGCAGAAGCACTTAGTAGTTGACTCTTGGTAATCTCAAGATGGGGTTTAACATTTTCAAGGCAAATAGCAATAATTAAGGCTTCCTTCTACTTGTCTTGGATAGAAAAATATGTGGTTGAAAGCTGATCTAACTTCCACTCCTCAAGAAAGCCTCTAAAGTGGGCCAAATACTCATGGATATTTTCTCCTTTTTTAGTAGTCAACATTCTTTGGAGAATGTCATATGGTCTTAGGGTATCTAGGCAAGAGTACATTTTAGCACATGTCTCCCAAATTTGTTTAGCAGTGTCAAGATGAATGACATTGTTGGAGACATGTTCTTCCATGCTATTGATTAGCCAACTAATCACCAAAGTATCATTTTTCAACCATTTGTTATAAACAATATCATCTTCATCAATAGGTGGTCCTCGGGTGGTGAGGTGACCAAGTAGGTCTTTTGTTAGAAGGAACCTCCGAACCGATGTGGACCAACTCATAAAATTTGATACCCCACATAATGGTATGGTGGTAATTCTCAGTATATCACTTTTGATATCATATTCTATTCAGCCATGATAGGCCTTCTTAAAAAAATCTAATCATAACACCAAGTAGTATTCTTCAAACAACTCGATGTATGGGAAATTTTAGCATTGATGCTAAATTACCATTCTGATTTTTTTTCTCTAATACCACTCATAAGAGACTCAATAACAATCTTCTATATCAGTAGACTCTTGTTCCCACAAAAAAAAAAAAATTCCAACAATTTGATCTTGGACTTGTCTCGGTTAAAAGAATTTTTGAACCTACAACACTGTTTTGATAGCTTCTTCTAGATAGAGAGGCATGCACAACCATAATATAATAAGATGAAAGCATTCACATATTCATCTTTAAATCATCTTCTAAATTCTGAAACTAGTAACATGAAGAAAAAAATTTATGCACTTATCTCACGGCTTGTGATCTTCCTACACAAAAGAGCCTTGTTTGAGTGGTGTTGATCATCACTTCTTTATAGCATTCCTTTGTCGAGGGATCCTAAATTTAATTCTCTAATACCATGTTGAATTTAGGATCCCTTTTCCATAATTCTGACCAAGATAAAAAAGAAACAAAAATAAGAAAAGGGAAGAAGTGCTCTCGGGTAGAGATAAGGAAAAAGAAAAGAGAAAAGAGAGGTGGCTCTAAGCAAAGAGAGAGAGAGAGGTTAACTCAAGAAGGAGATGTGTAACTTGATTAATTCCAAATTACAACACCTCTATTTATAGTAGAGGAAGAGATAGAGTCCTTATACAATTAGCCTTTCAATCTCCTAATTACATTCCAACTCTAACTCTCTAAGATAAGTCTATTCAAAACAATCTAATAGAACACTAATATGATTTGAACTAGAACTCTTTCTTCAATCACGTGAATATCAGGGAGGAGTCAGCTCGTGGTCTTATCCTTGTGGGTCCCTCATGATCTTCCAGCTTATCTACATAAGGTTCCCAATTCGTGAGATATTTGTGGGTCCCACTTGATCTTCAAGTCTTCTAACTCAATTCAGTTTGTACTTCTTAACTCTTTAACTCGTGCTAACTTGGCTGAGGACTCTTCTTGGTGTCCCACATCCTCATTGTGGGTCCCACCAGCTCAAGCACCATGGTGGGTCCCACATTGTAACAATTACTACCATACCCTTGTGAGGGATATCAAATTACTTGAGCTAGTCCACATCGGTTCAATGGTATCTTATTACAAGGGACCTACTTGGTTACCTAACCAAACTTGGGCCACCTATGATGAAGAAGATGTTGTTTATTCTATGTGGTTAAAAAATGACACTTTGGTAATTAGTTGGCTCATCAACAACATGGGAGAACTTATCTCCAACAATGTTGTTCATCTAGACACTGCTAAGAATATTTGGGATACATGTACTAAGTTGTACTCTAGCTCTGACAACTTACAAAGGCTATATGATATTCTCCAAAGTACGTTGAATACTAAACAAGGAGAAAATATCCATGAATATTTCACTTGATTCAGAGGTCTTCTTAAACAATGGAAGCTAGATCAGCCTAACCCCACTGATATCTCTTTCCAAGACATGCAAAGGGAAGCCTTAGCCACTGCCATTTGTCTAGAAAATATTAAGTCATATCTCGAAGTTTCTAAAACTCAACTCCTTTGAGACTCTTCTATTCCCACCTTTGATGATGTATGTGCTAAATTACTCCACATTCCATACTCCTCTTCCCCTTCTCCCACTAACGTATCATCCATTATGTACTCTGGGAATAGGATACAATCAACCGATCATGGCCGAAGGTTTTGGAATACATTATAGAGGAGGACGAAGAAGAGGTAAAAGGAATGGTTCCTCCAAAACATGTTAGGAATTAGACAACCTAATTCAATACTATCGAGAGAAATTGTAATCACAGAAGAAGAAAGAATCAAGCACGAACACACAATATTTATATAGGTTTACCTCAAGGGGAGACTACTTCCTGTCCTTCTGTGGCTGCAATAATTCACTATGATGATGAAGTAGTGTAAGAGAGATTGCACACACTCAAGTGTTTTTCTATAACCTCAGTCTCCCACAACTCATGATCATATATCACATTAATGATAGCGCCTCCAAATACCAGTTGAAAAATAAGGCAACCGAAATACAAATATAAAATCACCATAACTACCCTTATTGAAAAAATAGTCAATATAATGATCCATGTGCTAACTCTATGTAAGGAATTAATTAGACTCCACGACTTAACAAAGCAGAAGGCAAGGAATGCACCAATGTGGGAAATATGGCCACACTATCGATCAGTGTTGGAAAATATATGGCACGCCAGAATGAGCCAAGGCTAATCAAGTCACAGTAAGTGGTACAAAGAAGGGCAAGTCTGCCCCCACCAACAAAAAATAAGACCCTTATTGATGATGATTAAGACTTATTCAAAAAATGAAACCTTTGATGGTCTCTCCTCCAAGTTCCTCCTCAACTGTTGCTGCCACCACCGGTTTAGGTATGCTCTATACCACTTCTTCCTTTTTATCCTGGATAATTGACTCAGGGGGCCTCCAAGCATCTCATAAGTAACAAAAATCTACTCCGGTCTGTCTCTCTTGGTCTCTCGGATAAATTTTTTACCATAGCTGATGGCTCCAAAACTAAATTTGTTGGGAAAGGATCCACCTCTGTTATGCCATCCCTTCCCCTCACATATATCCATTTTGTTCCTTCCCTTCCCTTTAATCTTTTATCTGTCAGTCAACTTACACAACATTTCAATTGCTCCATCACCTTCTCGCCCACTTCTTGTGTGTTTCAAGATCTTACAATGAAGCAGGTGCTTGGTGGCGGCCATGAACAAAGAGGGCTGTACTACCTGGATGTGCCTCAAATAAATATCATCTCAACCAAACACACTAAGACAAGTTTATGGCACAATCGGTTGAGACATCCATCCGCGCAATCTCTTCATCTTCTTTTTCCTGCCTTTAAGGATATGTCAAGTTTAAATTGTGTAGTGTGTCAACTGAGTAAACACCAGAGGACCATATACTCTCCTCAGCCTGAACTCAAAAGTGTTGCCCCTTTTTTTTTATTCACATTGATGTATGGGGACCCTTGAGCATCTCAAACATTTCCCAAGTTAAGTACTTTATTACCTTTATTGATGATTTTACTCATACGACTTGGCTATTTCTCTTTGAAGAGTGATATGAAATACCATCAATTTTTAAATCCTTTCATGCTATGGTGGTAACTCAATTCGGTCAAAAAATAAAATAACTTAGGTTTGATAATGCCAAAGAATATATCCCTAATGATTTTGACTCTTTTTGTCAAGAGAATGGCATTATCCATCAAATGTCATGTGTCTACACCCCTCAACAGAATGGTGTAGCAGAAGGGAAGAATTGTCATCTTCTTGAGGTAGCTCATTGCTTATTGTATACCATGAAGTACCATAATTTTCCTAGTTGCATGTCATCCTTACTGCTTGCTTTTTTATAGATAGGCTACCATCTGCCGTTCTCGATCATAAATCCCCATAAAATAAGAGCAGGAGATCAGCATCAACAAAAGAAATGATCATCCTTTGATTCAGACATTGACAAAAAAAATAAAAAAATTAGCTCCTCCATACCATCAAGTTTTTCATGAATCATAATCTGAACAAATAAATGGAATCCTGAAAATACTGTTCTGATAACATGATGATTTCAGGATTCAATTTTATAAGGTGTTCAATCTATGATAATGAAAAGAAAGGGTATAAAGAGAAGAAGAAGAACAAGAAAAACAAGAAGAACATGAAGAAGAAGAAAAAGAGGAAGAAGAAGGGAACGACTACTAGGAGAGAGGAGAAAATTGAGGGGAGAATAAAGGTTGTAGAAGATAACTCAACCCTCCACCTTAATCTTTATTTATAGATGAAAAAGATACATAAATTATGAGTATGCCCTTCACCCTAAGAATATTATAATAATGCCACTCAAGCTTGTTTATGTCTTTAAACAAAAAGGATAAATGCTTAGTAAAGAATGAGAATGATGAACTAGTTTAAGAAGGACATATAAATAGAAATCTCTACATAGCTAACATAGTCAATATACCCTCAAATAGTACAGTCTATATGAATGCAAAAATTGATGAATCTTTGTTATGGCATAAGAGGTTAGGACTGTTATGAATCCACTAACAGGTCGAGTCATGCAGACGCCACGGCTGAGTCAATTACTCTTGATAAGTCAGTTACTAAGTCATTTAGTTTTCTTTCGAGTTAAATGCCAAAGAGGGGCAAATATGTAATTTTATTTTGAACCTTTTGATTTTCAAGTGAAATGCCATGGTGGGACCCACCATGACGATGTGGGACACCAAGAAGAGTCCTCACCCAAGCTAGCACGAGGTAAGGAGTTGAGAAGCACAAGCTGAAATGAGTTAGAAGTATTGAAGATCAAGTGGGACCCACAAAGATACCACGAGCTGGCAAACTTATCAATATGAGCTGGAAGATCATGTGGTACCCACAAGGATAAGGCCACAAGCTGGCCTCCTCCCTTATATTCACATACATGAAGAAAGAGTTCTAGTTCATCTCATATTAGTCTTCTAGTAGATTGTGTTGATAGACTTATCTTAGAGAGTTAAAGTTGGAATGTAATTAGGCGGTTGAAAGGATAATTGTATAAGGACTCTATCTCTTCCTCTACTATAAATAGAGGTGTCTTAATTCAGAATTAATCAAGTTACACATCTCCTTCTTGAGTTAATCTCTCTCTCTCTCTCTCTCTCTGTTTTTTTCCTTCTCTCTACCCGAGAACTCTTCTTCCCTTTTCTTCTTTATTATTTATTCTTTCTCTTGCTCGGAATATTGGAAAAGGGATCATAAATTCAACATGGTATTAGAGCATTAAATTTGGGATCCCTCGTCAAAAGGAATGCTCTACATAAGTGATGATCAACACCACTCGAAGGCTGTTTTGTGAAAAAAGATCACAAACTGTGAGATAAGTGCTTAAATATTTTTCCTTCATGATACTGGTTTCAGAATTTAGAAGATGATTTAAAGATGAGTAAGTGAATGCTTTCATCTTATTATATTATGGATATGCATGCCTCTCTCTCTTGAAGAAGCTATCAAAACAGTTTTGTCGGTTGGAAATTCTGTTAACCGAGACCAGTCCATGATAATATTGTTGGATTTTTTTTCATGGGAACAAGAGTTCCCTGATATAGAAGATTGTTATTGAGCCTCTTATGAGTGGTATTAGAGAAAAAAAATCAGAATAATAATTTAGCATCAATGCTAAAGTTCCCCATACATCGAGTTGTTTGAAGAATACTACTTGGTGTTATTGTAAGAATTTTTTTTTGAAGAAGGGCTGTTATGGTCCCTAGCCATGGATCTAGTAAATCGGAGAGGTAATTCAGATTCCAGCATGTTAGGAAGGTTTTGGATCAAATTAATACAGCAAAGATTCCCTTTTCTCCTCCTATTATTGTGATCCTTGAATAGGAGTTTCCTTTTTGTATTCTTCTATGTCACTAGAAGGTTAATTGTGCTAATCTGGATCATGATGAATGAAACCCACTTTTAGACTCACGTCAATGAGGTAGGGGTTCTCTTCAAGAATGCTACTGCCCACGTACGAGAGGTTATGATTTTCTAACCCTCCTACACTCGGAAAAGAGGTTAAAGTTTCCTCTTTCAATATGCTACTCGAGTATCCAATCCAAACCCCTTCTCTCCTTGCTCGGATTGATTCACAAACCCTTCCTTCTCTCAGCTATATCATGGAAGAGGCTAAAGCTCTACCTTAACTCATCAAATAGAATTCAATCCCTTCCTCCCTTGATTCCGAATAGTCTTAATACAAATAGAATTCAAATATGAAAATAATGAAGGATCAAATCAAGAATATACCTTGGAGCTCGTCAAGGAGACCTCCAAACCCTAGAGCTCATCAAGGAGAACTCCCAATCCTGTTTACCTTAATTCCAGACTTCCTTTCTTCTATTTTATTACCCTTTAAATAAGGTATTTAACATCATAAGTGTTTTAGGCTAACAATGCCAATTTTACCCCAACGTCCTTGCTCATTACATAATTAATGAAAAATTAAACTGAAAGCAATATAAATATTGAAAGTTAAACTAGTGAACTCTGTGAGTCATTGTCTCCTCCTCTGGGTGACTCGGTGTGCTATTGAGACCATAACAACTTTGGTATCAGAGCAGGGTTACACGACAGAGATCAACAACAGTGATTTAAGGGAGTTGATGCTTAGAGGTCAGGCAGAGAATGACAGAAAATTTGCTCAATTCATGGAGATGTTTTTTAAAATTAATCTTGATATGGAGAGATTGAATGGAAGGATAGACATCATAACAACTGGTATAACGATTGGAAGGAACACAATTCTGGAACAAAGAGGAGAGGACCACTCACATAACAGAGGGGGAGATGAGTTTACTGGGCGCACTAACTTCCCTGTCAAGCCGAGACACTTCAACCAGGTAGGAGGCATCATACCCAGGTATACTAAACTCTATTTTCTGACTTTTGATTGGTCAAAAGAACCTTTGATTTGGTTTTATAGGTGTGAAAAAAATTTAGCCATCAAAGAACAACAGCTAATGATAGGGTAGAGTTGGCTGCTTTCCACTTACTGGGGGAAGCACAACATTTGGTATTAGAGGAGGCGCTATGTCACGAGTTCAATTCCCCTTGGACACAGGCCATGCAGCGCTACCGCCAGATATCCCCTCATTACGGTGCGGTCCGTAGACACCCCCCGGATGTGTTATTTAAAAAAATGAAGACAATGATTGGTTCTTCTGCTAGTTTTTCCACAACTACTGTTGTCACTACTACTTCAGGTATGATATCTACCTCATCTTCTATTATGGACCAAATAGTGAGCCGAGTCAGGCTGAGATGCCATGGCTGAGTCAATTACCCCGACTGAGTCAGTTAAGTAGCCATTTAGTTTATTTTTTGCTTTATGCTATTTGGGTTTAAATATGCCTCAGGTGTATATTTTGTAATTTTTGCCTAAACTTTTGTTGGTTTTGAACTATTTGTATGCATCGTAAGGTAATGAATGGAGAAGAAAATTCAGTAGGTTAAATAGTAGATTAAACAAGGTCAGATTCTCCCTCTCACGAGACCTAAAGGGGGGCTCCTTCAAAGGCTAAAAACCTCACAGCGATCCTTCCTATTCATCGTCTTCCTCCCTATGTTAGATCCGAGCAAATCATCTGGTATCAAAGCGGGAACACGATGAGCCAAGAAGAATGGATGGCAATGGAAAGAGAAATGTCCTTCCATGAATGGAGGTCGGTGAATAGAGAAATGGAAAGAATGTGGGTGAGATCACCTCTTTGCCAAATTGGGGAGAGAATGCGGGAATAGCATGCAGATTACACCAAAAATTTTCGTGCAAGGAAGAAACTGGCTCTGTCACTCCAACGGCTTTTTTCGGGCTCTACCGCGGACGGGCAGGAGACCCAAAAATGGATGTCGGTGGTCAAAAACTTCAGCGATCGCACTGTCTCCCCAGTGGCAGTGACATTCAACATCAGGGACTCCGCTATTCCAAAATCGGAAGGGTATTCAGTACCACCTTCGTCGGTCTAGCCTGATTTGGGTTTGCCCTCCCAAATTCCCTTCTCATGAACAGAAAAAATTCTTCCCGCACCGCAGAAGGAAGCATTCAACCCTTCTTCTGTTTGTCCTTCCGAACAGACGATGTCGGACATCCGCGAGCTCATTGTATCGGAAAAGCTTTCTGACCTTCCAAAATCCAACGACAGAGACCCTGCACATCAGAACTCACAATCGTTCTTAAGTCTGAAATCTGCCTCACCACTTCTGAAATCAGCCAGCGGGAACTCCAATTTTTGGACAGCGGAAAGGTCTTTTGTCCCCACCACGTCGATACTAACTGGTGTGGGTTCGACAACCCAAAACCCCTCCTCACAACCAGAAAAATGCCTTTCGGTGATTCTTCCAACAAGGGTGTGTTTCCGAGACCCCTCTGTCTCAAAAAATCCCCAAGCGGCGAAGCCCTAAAAAGCTGCTCTTCACCACCGAACACGCGTCGGTGTCGTCAATAACAAGTCCGATGGGATTTAACTTCCGGCCACCACCTACCCCTCCCATTCCAGCTCTCGCAGTCCCGCGGGGAACCCACTTCAATGTCATTTGGGGTAAGCCTCTGAAATACCAACGAATTTTCTATCTCAACGGTTTTTCCATGGGGGTGAAGGGGCTTCAAGGGGCTGAGCAACGCTGCTCAAATTTTTGGCCGAAAGGTTCTCTGTTCTGGGAGGCAGAGCAACAACACCGTTTTGGTGCAATTATGGCGGGTGTGTTTGAATTCCGAGAGGGATTTTTTCTGGGGACATCGGGAACGATTGCCATAATTGCTGATATGGGTGCTGCACATTTGAAGCAAAAATTTGGTGGGTATGGAAACATTCCCAGCACTGTAGTACTGAGGGAAGGAGATGGGAAATTCCAGTGTTTTGGATTTGTTAATTTTGAGCATGCAGAGATGGGAATTCCAGTGTTTTTGATTTGTTAATTTTGAGCATGCAGCAAATGCTGCTCTTTGTTATGGTCCCGGATCTGACAAAATGATTCTTTAGGAGGATTTGGGGTTGCAGGGAAGCTTGATAACCCTAGAGCTCGTTGAGGAGAACTCTAAGCCTCTTACGCTAGATTTAACCTAATTCTTAATACTTCAATGCTTGTATTTCTCATTACTCTTACCCCTTAAATTGGGTTCACCCTGTTAGGGTTTATAATAAAATATTCTAAAAATACCCCAATAAATATAATATTCCAAAAATACCCCTATAAATAAAATATTCCAAAAAAACCCCTATGGCCTAAAACTGAAATAAAATAAAGTAAATTAAATAAAACAACTAAAATTATAATGTTATTGTGTGCATAACATTACACCCCTCTTGGAAGACGAGCTTGTCCTCAAGCTCGGAAGTAGTGTCTGTATGCCGACGTCTCTACCGGTGTCGAAGTAGCATCCGGGATAGTTAGGACCTCCCACTGGAAGCCAATTTTTTTTTTCGGGCCCGGTCCGAGTTAACCTGGCTTGACTCGGTTCAGGAACCTCGGTCCAACGCACGACTGAGCTTCGTGCGCTGATGATTGTTTTTTTTGGGGGTCGGTCCGAGTTAACCTGGGTTGACTCAGTTCAGGAACCCCGGTTCGACGTGTGACTCAGCGGACCGCGCCGATTAAATTTTCCTAAGTTAGGAAAATTTAATCGGACTCCTTCCTCCTGCAGCAAATCCCGAACAGGGCGGGAGTCGGTAATGGCGGAAGCGTCGCCGATAGGTCGTCTGTTAATCGACGTGCAACTCAGCGGACTGCACCGATTAAATTTTCCTAACTAGGAAAATTTAATCGGACTCCTTCTTCCTCTTGCAGCAAATCCCGAATAGGGTGGGAGCCGTTAATGGGGGAAGCGTCGCCGATTGGTCGTCTGCTAGAATGGCGCCGACAGGTCTTCTCCGCTAGAATGTCGCTGACGGTCTTCTGTGGAAATTTCATCGATGGTCTTCTGCAGAAATTTCGCCAACGGTCTTCTACGGAAATGTCACCGATGATCTTCTATTGGAATGTCGCCGACGATCTTCTGCTGAAATGTCACCAACAGGTCCTCGGCTGAATTGTCGCCGACGGTCTTCTGCGGAAATGTCACCGACGGAATCTCTTGCTTCTCCGGTGATGAAGAGCATCCCGTTGGGGCTTCGCTTCGCCACTGGGAGAGTTGCCGAGAGAGAGGACTTTCAGAATATCGCTGACGGTTCTGCTGGAATGTTGCCGACGAGTCTTCTACTGAATTGTCGCTGACGATTTTCTGCGGAAATGTCGCCGACGATCTTCTACTGGAATGTCGACGGTTCTTTTGTTGGAATGTCGCCAAATAAAGCGGAATTGTTGCCGACGGAGTCTCGTGCTGCTCCTGCGTGATTAGCAGCCCTTGGAGGCTTCACCGATTGGAATTTTGCCGAGACAGACTCTCGAAAATATTTCCTGGTCGGAATGGCCGGGAATTTTTTTCCCTCCCATGCGGAACGGACTATGGCTGCATGCATAACATTGGCTTGCCATGAGCAGGGGAGGACTGATTTCTGTTGCTTTTTTGCGTCCGCCTCTTGAGACAAATTTTTTTATTTTTGCGGCCATGGGCCATTCTGCCCGTCCGAGATAGAGATTTGAGGTCGTATGACCGGTTTTGCTGCAGCAACGAGTTTCTCCCTTCAATAACGTTCAATGGAAGCATTTAACCGTGCTCGTATTTCCTCCAATTCTTTACCCGTAGCAATCCATCTTTCTTGGGATATAGAATAACCCATTGTGTTCCCGCTCTGATACCAGTTGTTACGGTCTTGGATTTGACACGTGGATTCTTTGGTAGGATCTAGGGTCTGCCACGGGTTACGGGTCTTCCAAGCATTACCGTAGGGGTAGTAGGAAGACATGGGGAAGACGAAAACGAAAGATCAAACCTAAGGGAAGCTTGAAAACCCTAGAGCTTGTTGAGGAGAACTCTAAGCCTCTTTACACTAGATTTAACCTAATTCTTAATACTTCAATGTTTCTATTTCTCATTACTCTTACCCCTTAAATAGGGTTCACCCTGTTAGGGTTTACAATAAAATATTCTAAAAATACCCCTATAAATACAATATTCCAAAAATACCCCTATAAATAAAATATTCCAAAAATACACCTATAAATAAAATATTCCAAAAATACCCCTATGGCCTAAAACTGAAATAAAATAAAGTAAATTAAATAAAACAACTAAAATTATAATGTTATTGAGTGCATAACACTCTTACCGTTGAAGAGCTTTATGACATACAAATTGATGCCAAGGAGTCGTATTTTTGGACGGCTCTGAAGAAATCAGAAAGGGAGAGGTTCCAATCGGTAAACCTGTACTAGAAGAACCTGATTCACAACACAGATGACGAGCAGCTGAACGAATTGGTTTTTGAGTTTGGTCTAATTGCTTCACGCAAGGTTTTTGCTGTGAACTTGATAAATGTGTTGCATGGTCTATATGCTCTCATAACTGGTAGTTCTAACAGCCCTGCTGTGATAGGAATTGTCATTTAAATTTGTCAACTCTTGGTTCTGCAAAGTATGGAGATAGATTTATTGATTCCACATAGCAGGCTATTGCCAGTGGGGCTATGGTTTATGTGAACCTTGACTGGACAGCAGCAGTGCCCCAACCAGACGACTGGGTAAAGTATGTGTTGTGGACCCATAGCAATGATCAGCGTGGGCCTCAGTGTGACATGCCGATGCCAATTGGGAAGCATGTAGAAGTATGCAATGCAGAAGTATGCAGTCGAGCTCAACCTACTCCTGTGTATGCGGCGCATGCAAAATCAGTGGTGCATGTTTTTGCTATTAGAAATGCCTCAGTTGAGACAACAGAAATAAAGTTTAGTTATGTACAAGATGTAAACCCTGCAGCAGAACCTGGAAATGAATTTGGCAAAAAAAAAATTTCTTAAGTTCGAATGCACAAATGTTGTTGCCTATGGTGAAGGTTTGCCGGTTTGCTCTATTATTGAGGTGAACTCAAGGGTTGAAGTTTTGACAACAGATCAAGCTCAGCAATTTTCTACAACACCAAAAGGAGAACCGTTGGAAGCTCCCATACGACATGTCGAAGACTACGCTGATATAATTGTCCTGATGCACTTTGAGAGTGGTGATGTCTAAGAACTGCATCAACAACAGGTTTTCTTGGGGATGGTCAAGACCAGCACCCTCCCCAGGTTCTGTGGGCTGTTATTTGATCAAGTGATGCCCTGAAAAATGAAATTGCAAAGGAAGTTGACTCTGTTTACAACCAGTTATCAAACCCAAAGGGGAAGGAACCACCTGAAGACTTATTGTTGCTCAACACTCAATAGTCTGATGAGACAAACTGTCATGGATCTCTTACAAGTTCTCCTCACATGAAGCATCCGTGTTCTGGTGGTGAGCCCATTGAATCACCTGGATTTTCTCTCGGCAACCATCATGCAGCACATAACCATTGGGGACAACACATGGAGTCTGCCCAGGTGACTAAACACAGTGACGAGTATAAGGATGATCACCCGGTCTCCACAAACATGTCACATACTAGTGATGCTGAGCCACTTGGTTTTGGAGCCACTGCATTGCATGGTACTGACATACGAGAGATTTGTAGTGATGAGGTTCCTGACATGCCTCTGGATTTTAGTTGACAAGACCATTTCATAATCCAAAAAAAAAAAAAAAATTGTTTTGTTTTTTTTTCAGGTGGAACCAACGACTCACTGCGCGAACTAGGGGAGGATACGTTTCGGCAGGCATACTCTACCTTTGAGCTCGAGGACGAGCTCGTTCTCTAGGAGAGGTGAGATGTTATGGACTTTGATAGTGAGCTGAGTCAGGCTAAGATGCCATGGCTGAGTCAATTACCCTGACTCAGTCAGTTAAGTAGTCATTTAGTTTATTTTCTATTTTATGCTATTTGGGTTTAAATGTGCTTCAGGGGCATTTTTGTAATTTTTTCCTAAACTCTTGTTGGCGGGAACTATCCTCTCACGAGACCTAAGGGGAAGCTCCTTCAAAAGCTTAAAACCTCACAACGATCCTTCCTATTCATCGTCTTCCTCCCTGCGTTAGATCCGGGCATATCATCTTCATCCTGGAGTATTGGCTCAGGAGCCTCCAAGCATTTTAAAAGTACAAAATTTATTACATTCTCTATCTCTGAGTCTTTCACACAAGTTTGTTACCAAAGCTGACGGTTCTCAAACCAAAGTCCAAGGGAAAGGATTAACTTTTGTTACACCATCATTTCTGCTCACTGATATTCTTTTTGTTCCTACTTTGCCTTTGAATCTATTATCTGTTAGTTAGCTGACAAAATATTTTAATTGCTCTGTGTTAAGCACCTAGCCAATACTACCCAAAAGATCGGCCTGGTAGGTAGCGAAAAGCCAAGTACTTAACCCCAAGACCAAAACATCACACCCACCTTCACGAGTTGACGTCCACGGCGGCCCACACTAGCGGTGGCCCACTCTCACGATGGCCCACTCTAGTTTCTGCTAGGTCACCCCCTCCACACAGGACTCTTCAAGCGCCGCTCAGGACTCTTCAAGTGCCGGGATTCGAACTTGCGACGTAGCGCCTGCTCTGATAGTAAATGTTAAGCACCTAGCCAATACTACCCAGAAGACCAACCTGGTGTTGGGATCTTCCCGGGCCATGGATCTTTGCACCCTTCTTCCCTCTCTTCCCTCCAGATTGACTGTTGACGCTGGAAAAAAACCCTTGTTCTTTGAACGTGTAATGGTGGAATCAGAATGGAATGGATTGAGCTTTGAAGGAAGCTCGACCTGGACCTCTGAGGGAGAATCTGACCTAGACCTTTGAGGGAGAATCCAACCTAGACCTCTGAGGGAGAATCTGACCTGGCTAAAATTAATTTACTCAATGCTTACCTTCCTTCATTCATCTCACGTCCCTATATAAGGAATTAGGGAAAACATGCCAAAGGACATCAGTTCAAAACATTACAAATAAATCCCTAACGAATTGAATTATAGATAATTTAATTCCTACTCCTATTGATAACTCGGGATGCTATAGAGTCCATAAAATCACCCCCCACCTGGAGAAAGAGCTTGTCCTCAAGCTCTAAAGAGGGGTAGAGTGCCCTGAAAGCGGCTAAGGGCTCCCATGCAGTATCACTGGGGTCAGCATTAGCCCACTGCACTAGAACCTCCCAATCGCCCTGAATACGGTGAGCCTGCAACACCTGAACTGGAGTAGAAGGACCAGACCTTCATGTAGCGGTGGCAGCGGGGTGTGTAGCAACGGGGAGTCTCCTTGGAAGGCCTTTAATTGGGAGACGTGAAACACATTGTGGATCTTGGCTTCTGGTGGAAGTTGCAAGCGATAGGCGATTGTGCCAATGCGGTCCAGCACCTGAAAGGGACCATAATATTTTAGGGAGAGTTTGTGACGTTTGGAGGCGGTCAGTGAAAGTTGCCTATAATGTTGGAGAAGTAGCCAGACATAATCCCCGAGAGAGAAGAACACTTCACGGTGTTTCTTATTATAAGATAGTTTCATAGCATGTTGGGCCTCCTGGAGATGAGTGCACACATCACTGAGCATGGCGTCTCTTTCTGCTAAAGCCTGATCCAAGGTGGCTACCTTGGATGTACCTGGTTCATACGACAAAAGTCGAGGTGGATCTCTGCCATATACTACCTTGAACGAAGTAGTGCTGAGGGCGTTGTGGTATGATGTATTATAGCAGAACTCTGCCCATGCCAGCTACTTATCCCACATTTTATCTAATTCCCCCACAAAACAATGAAGATACATCTCAATTGTCCTGTTAACTACCTCTGTCTGACCATCAGTCTGCAGATGGTAGGTGGAAGAGCACACCAATTTCGTGCCTTGTAGCTTGAATAGTTCTTTCAAGAACATACTGGTAAAGATGGCATCCCTGTCATTGGTAATGGACGCAGTCATCCCATGTAATCGGACAATGTTATCCATGAAGATTTGAGCCACGTGAGCGGCAGTGTAGGGATGCGCCAAAGGGAGGAAATGGCCATGCTTGGAGAAACGATCAACCACAACAAATATAACGGATTTAGCGGAAGAGGGGTGAAGGCCATCAATGAAGTCCATGGAAATATCTAACCATACCTGTGATGGTAGCTAAAGTGGTTGGAGCAACCCCGCTGAACTTAATGATTCGGCTTTGTTCCGATGACAAGTCTGACAAGCTGCCACATAATCTGTTACACTGCTTTTCATACCCTTCCAATAAAAATCTCTACTGAGGCAGAAATATGTTTTCTGTCTGCCCACATGTGTACTGTCATGGTGCAGAAAAATCTTGTTCCTGAACAAGATAAGACGATCCTGGATCGTCCAATTGATATCCGATGTCCCTTGCTAAATATCATGATATAAGGCAGTGAGTTTCGAATGCTGTTGTGTCTCCTCCCTTATAGAATCCAGCAAAAGAACTCTGGGTTGACTGATAGCATGTAAGTGTGGCTCAGGAATGTCCAGACGAGACAAGGCATCGGCCCCTAGATTCAAACTGTCACGTTTATACTCAAGGGTAAAGTCAAACCCCATTGCCTTACTCAACCAATGCTGCTGAGGGGAGGTGGTGAGACGCTGATCAAGAAGATGCTTCAGGCTGCAATGATCAGTTTGAATAATAAATGGGCGCCCCCAGAGATAAGGCCACCAATGCTGGATTGCTTTAGCCAAACCGATTAATTCCCAATCATAAGCGGCTAGTTTGTGATAGTGTTGGCCAAGCTGTCGGCTGTAATAAGCAATCTGGTGGCCTTGTTGTTATAACACTGCACCTATACCTCCACCTGAAGCATCACATTCCACTACAAACAACTCATCAAAATCCGGGAGCTGCAAAACCGGTGCTGAAGATAATGCTTCCTTCAACTGCTAAAAGGAATGATACGACGTCTCAGACCAGGTGAAAGCATTTTTCTAGAGGAGGTTGTGGAGCGGCGCTGCAATCTGGCCATAGCTGCGGATAAATTTTCTGTAATACCCAGCGGCCTGAATCTTGCTCTGGTCAACCTTCACCCCAACTGCTGAAATAACGTGGCCCAAGTATGCCACCTCGGAGCTACCCATAGAACATTTGGACATGTTTAAAACAAAATGATGGGAGAGGAGAAGAGTAAATACCTATTGAAGGTGTTGAAGGTGCTCATCCCGGTGTTTGCTATACACCAATATATCATAAAAAAACAAGAACATATTTCCATAGGCGAATGTGGATGGCACATTTTAGAGACCAAAGGGCATGACGAGGAACTCGAAATGACCATGGTGCATGCGGAATGCGCTCTTCTCCACATCTGAAGGATGAAATCGAATCTGATGATAACCTAACTTCAAGTCCAGATTGGTACATATAGTGGTGCCATGTAACTCATCTAACAGCTCGTCCACCACTGGAATGGGAAATTTGTCTTTAATTGTGAGAGCATTGAGCTGCCTGTAGTCCACGTAAAACCTCCATGACTTGTCATGCTTTTTGACCAATTACATCGGGGATGAGAAATGAGACCTGTTGGGCTGAATAATTCCCTGGATGAGCATAGTTTGGCACTAGCGCTCCAGTTCATCCTTCTGTAAGTGGGAGTATCAGTAAGGCCGAACCATCACAGGTTCAGTACCTATGTGCAATCTGATGCGGTGATCACAGTGGCGAATAGGCGGAAGAGCAGAAGGTGCCTGAAATAAATCTTCAAAGTTTGTAAGTAATTGAGATAACTTACAGAACTCAGTGCACTGAACCTGAACTGCCTGAAGTGTGCAGGTCACAGTAGCATGTTTGCCATGCAAGGTTATTTGACGTTGGGCCTCTTTGAAGGTCATGGTTAAGGCCTGAAAATCCCATAAAATAGGCCCCAACAGTTGGAGCCATTTAACTCTGAGTACCAAATCAAATTCTTCCAAAGGAATCACCAAAAAATCGGCAATAAAGGAGTGGCCCTCAATAGAAAAGGGGGTGGTTGTAGAGATACCCACATTGGCGATTTTGGCCCCATTGGCCACTGAGACTGAGAGGCCTGTGTTTTGTTGGATTACTAACCCAAGTTATTCTGCTGCTGGCTGACTGATGAAGTTATGCATATTGCCTGAGTCAACTAAGGCCAGTAACTGTAGAAGGTGCAACTGTGCCCGAACTAGCATTGTGTTGGAACTACATAGGCCAGTCATGGCATTAAGTGAAATAGCAGGGTAATCCTGGTCTGTCTCAACAATGTCTTCCTCGGGTAAGATGTCCTTAGAATTCGTACAGAGAATTACACTGAACAATTCTTTGCATATGTGACCCTAGACATACTGGTCATCACAATTAAAACAAAGGCCCTGGCCCTCCTCTGTTCCATCTCCTGTCTATTTAATTTTTTTATGTAAGGGGTTGGTCGCATGGAGGAAGAACTCTCTGCATGCTGGGCTGCAGTAGGACCTGTACATGGAAGCCCTGAATAGGGTGATGGCACATAGGTATTTATCCTGCTTGGCCAAGCTGGTTTTCTGATCAGTGAGTCTTTTAGAACACACTGTTTAGTATCAATTGTCCTGGGCAGATTCATAGCATGGTCCAAATCTCTTGGGCCATGTAATTTAACCTCTAGATGCAAGGCCTCAGTTTATCTAGAAGTAAATATTTTAACATACTGGGAGGGCTTGACAAAATTACTAGCTCTAGTCAAACATTCCAGGAAGGTCTTTTGGTACACATCAAGTGGGCCTATCTATTTAAAATTGATCAATTCGCCCAACGGATTGCTACTAGCTGAAGGACCAAACCTCATCATGCAAGATTGTCTAAATGTCTCCCAATCCCGAACCAAATGTTCATTTCAGAATTGGTGGAACCATAGAAGCGCTTCATCGAACATATGGTATGCGGCCAAATGGACCCGGTCATCCGCTTGTGTTTTTAGATGGTAAAAGAACTGGTCACATTTGTGTACCCATATCAAGGGGTCCTTAGACCCATCAAATGTTGGAAAGTCCAGATTCACATACTTGGGAACCGAATTTGGTTGCTGGGCGTGAGGTGCCATAGGTGGATGGGGGTGGTGCAGCAGTGGTGGAGGAGGTGGTGGTAGCTGGTGGTGCTCGGCTGGTAGAGAATAGGCTTCTGGCGGCGGTGGTCCGCGACCCCCACCTTCATCAAGTCACCAGAGAATGAGCTCGAGTGTTGTATTCATGGTCTCCATTGAAGTGCAAAGATCATCAATACTTCATCAGATCTTTGACGATTTGCATCAATAAGCTGACGCAAATCCTCCGGGGAAGAGGAATCCCCATGGGTAGACCTGTCTGATACCAAGATGTTGGGATCTTCCTAGGCCATGGATCTTGTCACCCTTCTTCCCTCTCTTCCCTCTAGATTGACTGTTGATGCTGGAAGAGAACCCCTGTTCTTTGAACGTGTAATGGTGGAATCGGAATGGAATGGATTGAGCTTTGAAGGAAGCTCAACCTGGACCTCTGTGGGAGAATCCGAACTAGACCTCTATGGGAGAATCCGACCTGGCTAAAATTAATTTACTCAATGCTTACCTTCCTTCATTCATCTCACATCCCTATATAGGGAATTAGGGAAAACATGCCAATGGTCATAAGTTCAACAGATTACAAATAAACCCCTAATGAATTGAATTACAAATAATTTAATTCCTACTCCTATTGATAACTTAGGATGCTATGGAGTCCATAACACCTGGTAGGTAGTGAAAAGCCAAGTACTTAACCCCAGAACCATAATACTTTGTTACCTTCTCAACCACTTCATGTGTATTTCAGGATCTTATAATGAAGCAGGTGATTTGTGGAGGCCATGAACAAGGGGGGCTTTACTACTTGGACATGCCAAAGATGAATTTGGTTTCCACTACTGAAAATGAGACACGGTTATGGCACAATCTATTGGAACATCGACTTGCACAGTCTCTTCATTATATGTTTCCATCTCTTAAAGTAAGGTCAGAATTTCATTGTGAAGTTTGTCAATTTAGTAAACATCAAATGAGTACATACTCTCCTCATCCAGGAGTCAAAAGTGTTACTCCATTTTATTTAATTCATATTCATGTTTGGGGGCCCTTGGGTGTCTCAAACATTTCTCAAGCAAAATATTTTATTATATTTATTGATGATTTAACTCGCATAACTTGGTTGTTTAAATTTATGAAGCGTTCTTAGATACCATTAATTTTTAAGTCATCCATACTATGGTACTATTATGGTCCTGGGGTTAAGTACTATTATGCACACAATAACATTATTATTTTAATTGTTTTTATTTAATTTACTTTATTTTATTTCAGTTTTAGGCCACATGGGTATTTTGGTAATATTTTATCTTAAACCCTATAAGGGTGAACCCTATTTACGGGGTAAGAGTAATGAGAAAGACAAGCATTGATTTTAAGTTAAACAGGCTTGGAGTTCTCCTTGACGAGCTCTAGGGTTTTCAAGCTTCCCTTTGGCTTGATTTTTATCGTCTCTCTTTTCTTCCCTATGAATCCCTGTGTCAGGTCCGGGACCATAACAACTGGTATCAGAGCGGGAACACAATGAATGATTCTTCGTTCCAAGAATTATGGCACAACGAATTGGAAGCCCTACTTGTATTTTATAGAGCATTTGACGAACGATGGCGTGCATCTTCCATTGAACGTTCTGCAATGGAGAAATTCGCTGCAGCAAGGGAGAAACTCGATGCCGTAGGAAAGAACATGTTGTCGACTCCATAGCACAATGGGTAGTCCAGAGGCAATGCGGACGAGTCAGTGACTCAGGATGTGACTCAGTGGGTAGCTCAGTAGTTTAGTAATTTATGTTATTTAGCTTAGAGATTTTATGTTATTTTAATTCAGTTTGTCAAAAAGGTAGCCATGATGGAAGGATTGTACTAATCGGAAATGATATGCTTGAGCCTTGATTTATTAGGCATCGAGAAGGGATGAAAGGGCAAGAAAGAACTTCACGGGATCTGCGTTCTCCCAAAGGAACCAGGTTCGGCATTCCCCTAGAACCCAATGTGAAGACTCCCTGCTACGAGTCTTAAATCTCCATTCCCTCCGTCAATTGATCATTCCCCTTTTTGCCATTCCGTCATTCCACCAAAATCATCACCATAGGTCATCCAGAGAGAAGTCGGAAACCAGATTCAGGCTCGAAAATACAAGATCTTGCCTCCCACCATCGCATCACTCAGTCTATGGTCAGAGGCCATAACACGCTGGTATCAGAGCAGGTCAGGATGGGAAAGATGCCCAACAATGCCGAATTGATGGCTAACATCAGAGAAATGATTCGAGCAGAAAGGGCTGCTGATCGGGAAGAGATGGAAGGGCGCTTGGCAGAGTGGATGAACAGCCAAATTTCACAAAATTTTCAGCAGGTGACCATGCAAATCCATAGTTTATCTGTTCAATTGGATGAATGTATGGGGGGAGAAAATCCCACCCCTTGGGAAGGAGGGAGAAGCCCTGCGACCACGCAGGGGATCAGTTCATTGGGCGAACAAAGACCACAACAAACGGCATGAGTAACAATCCAAGTAGTGGGACCATTCCACGTTACACAAAAATGAATTTTCCAAATTTTAAAAGAGCCGAGGACCCATTGATTTGGCTCTACAGGTGTGAAAAAAAATTTCCCATCAGAAAACAACTGAAATCGACAAGGTCGGATTGGTCATGTTCCATATGCTCGATGAAGCACAACTATGGGGACACCAGTTGGAAATGGAGAATCCAAACCTAGACTGGAAGGAATTTAAAGAACTATGTACAATTCGGTTTGGACCTCCTGCTCAAAGCAATTAGCTAGGAGACTTAGTCTTGCTGTGCCAAACTGGCACAGTTGAGCAGTACTAGAAAGCTTTTCAGGAGAAATTTTCCAGAGCCAGCAAGATGGTATGGGTAAACCAACAAGTGGGGCTCTTCACTGTAGGCTTAATTGAGTTACTATGGTTAGAGGTGGAGCTCCTTGCTCCCTCTAATTTAGCCTCAGCCATGAACTTGGCAAGAACACTCGAGGCCAAACAGAAAATTCAAAACTGCATGCCCATTTGGTAGAATACCAGGTCCCCTACGGGCGGCACCTCCACACGGCGTTCAAGTACCCCTGCCAATGCCTCCCCAGCGCCCAAGCCTAGTCCCTCACAGCCAACCTTCATCAGAAAATTGAACAAGGCAGAGATGGAGGACCGAAGATCCCGAGGTTTAAGTTATAATGGTGATGAAAAATATACTTTTGGCCACCAATGCCAAAATATCTTTTGGTTAGAAGTTGAGGATGAAGACAAGGAAGCCCCTCCCAGCGCTGAGCCAGTGGAGGAAGAAAAAGAACCTGAAATTTCTCTCCACACTATTACCAGCCTCCAATCCACTAAGACTATGCAACTGTGTGCCCTTGTCCACGAGCAGCCTCTCCTCAGTCTGGTTGACTCTGGAAGTACCCATAACTTCATCAGCTTCAATGCAGCCTAGCAGTTGCAACTACCAGTTCAAACTCGTCCAGTGGCTTCAGTCTAAGTAGCTAATGGTGAAAAATTTCTGAGTTATGGGGTTAGTAAGGCAGTGCTATTTTCCATTGACGGTCATCAGTTTGAGGCAGAATTTATTATTATTCCATTAGCGGGATTCAATATGGTGCTCGGTATTAAATGGCTACAAGCTCTGGGTCCCATATTGTGGGATTTCTCCACCTTGACTATGAGTTTTTAGATGGCCGATAGTATACTTTCCAGAGTAGCAAGACAGCTATTCCTCACATATACATGTCCTCCAGCAACCGCAGTCCACGCCCACTACCCTACAACAATTGTTGGACGAGTATGGTGATGTCTTTCAAGAGCCCACGGGCCTTCCACCCCTGAGACAGTGTGATCACAGAATTTCCTTGAAGGCTGGTTCTCAAGTGGTAGTGGTACGGCCCTATCGCTATCCCCATCTCTGGGAGGACGAAATAGAAAAACAATGCAAAGAGATGCTCAAACAAGGCCTCATCCGCAGGGGTACCTCTCCTTTTTATTCGCCAGTCTTGTTAGTCAAGAAACACGACTATACTTGGAGATTTTGTGTGGACTATCAGGAATTAAATTCCAAGACTATCAAGGACAAGTTCTCCATACCATTTGTCAATGAGCTGTTGGATGAACTACATGGAGCTCAAATTTTCACCAAACTCGATTTGTGTTCTAGGTATCATCAGGTCTGTATGTATTCAGAGGATATTCATAAAACAGCTTTCCGGATACATCATGGCCATTTTGAATTTCTGGCCTTGCCCTTTGGTCTCTCCAATGCTCCTTCAACATTTCAGGCCTTAATGAACAAGGTATTCACTGACTATCTACACAAATTTGTGTTAGTTTTTTTTTTGACAACATACTGATTTTTAGCAAGTCATGGCCTCAACATTTAGAGCATCTACACATGGTTTTCCAACTGATAAGAGCACATTGACTTTATGTGAAGAGAACCAAGTGTACTTTTGGGCAGCCACAGGTGGCATATTTGGGCCACATAATTACAGCGTCAGGGGTCACAGTGGACCTGGAAAAAATTATAGCATTCACACAATGGCCACCTCCATACAATGTCTCAGCCTTGCGAGTGTTTTGGGCTTTGCCGGCTATTATCAGAAATTCATTTCGAACCATGCGGCCCTAGCAGCCCCCTTATCTTACTTGCTGTGTTGAAATGCATTTGTATGGAATGAGGAAACCAGCACCATCTTCCAAACACTGAAAACAGCTCTTGCAATAGTGCCCGTCTTACAATTGCCAAATTTTGACGAGCTCTTCGTGGTGGAATGTGATGCATCAAGAGGGGGTATCGGTGCAGTCTTACAGCAGTCCAACTACCCTATTGCTTACTTCAGCCGACAACTCGCCCTTCATCAACACAAGTTACCAGCAAATGAGCGCGAGCTGATTGGCTTGGCAAAGGCAACCCATCACTGGAGACCGTATCTATGGAGCCGAGAATTTCTCATCCGCACAGACCATTATAGTTTGAAGTATTTGCTTGACCAGTGTATTTCTACATCTCCTCTGCAACTGTGGATTAGTAAATTGTTCAGATTCGATTTTTTCGTGGAACACAAAGCCAGAAAATTGAATGCAGTAGTCGATGCTCTATCACGAAGTCCGAAGACTCATCCGCACAGACCATTATAGTTTGAAGTACTTGCTTGACCAGTGTATTTCTACATCTCCTCCGTAACTGTGGGTTAGTAAATTGTTTAGATTCGTTTTTTTCGTGGAACACAAAGCTGGCAAATTGAATGCAGCAGTCGATGCTCTATCACGAAGTCCAAAGACTCCCCACAATTAGCTGCCATAAGTCACCCGACTGCAGCCCTATTGAACTCCTTTAGGGAGACACAACGGGTCACCCCCGAATTGCAAGAATTACAGCAGCAAATTCACGCTGACACTCTGGGTTCCTCTTGGATTGTGCAGAACAACATCATTCAGTATCAGCACCGCATCTATTTGCCATAGTCTTCTCCTCTCATTTGTCGGATAGTATCAGCTTAACGTGACAGTCATCATGAGGGATTCAAAAGACCCTATTTCGGCTCCGTAAAGAGTTTTATTGGGTGGGTATGAAATCATCCATTATAGCCTATGTAGCTACATGCCAGGTGTGTCAGCGCAACAAGGTGGAGCATTTATCACCTACCGGGGTACTAAAACCGCTACAGCTGCCCACATAGGTATGGGCCGACTTATCTATGGATTTTATTGAGGGTCTCCCCAAGTCTTCGGGGAAATCCACTATTTTGGTGGTAGTAGACCATTTCTCCAAATACGGTCATTTCATTCCCATGGAGCATCTGTACACGGCAATGTCAGTAGTCCACATCTTCTTCATGCACATTGTCTGCCTCCACGGCATTCCGGAGTCCATTCTCAGTGATCGGGATGTTGTTTTTACAAGTTACTTCTGCCGGGATCTTTTTAAATTCTGCGGCACCAAACTGAATTTCTCTTCAGCCTATCACCCACAACCAGATGTCCAAACCGAAGTACATAATCGCACCATAGCCATGTATCTACGGTGCTTGGTAGGTGACCGACCGAAGAAGTGAGTGGATTGCATTCCCTGGGCAAAGTACCCATACAACACTTCCTGACACACAGCATTAAAGGACACTCCATTTCGGATAGCGTATGGCAGAGACCCTCCACCTCTCCTTCCATATGATCATGGCTCCACCCAAGTTGAAGTCGTTGATAAAGCACTCCTGGATAGAGATCAGTTATTGGAAGTTATTCGCCAGTGCCTCAGCCAAGCCCAAGAATGTATGAAAAATTATTATGATAGGGTCGCAAAGACATTCATTATAATACATGTGAGTTTTGTTTGGATCAAACTCCCCCACTACCGCCAAGCTTCCTTGACAGGCCGCCGGCACAAGCTCTCCAACAAATATTTTGAGCCATTCCAGATTACTCACAAGATTGGGAACTTTGCATATAGGCTCAAATTTCCTCTAGATGCCAGGATACATGACGTGTTTCATGTGTCTCTACACAAGCCCTTCAAGGGCAGTGCACCTCCGTACCCTCTTGCTCTCCCACCCATGGATGATGGACAGATTTCTTTAATGACATATAAACTCTTGCAGGCACCTCAGAATTCACAGCGGCGGGAGGTGTTGATTCAGTGGTCTCCCAATGACTCCACCAATGCCACATGGGAGGACCTTGACATCTTCCAATAGGTCTACCCCACATTCGAGCTTGAGGACAACCTCATTTTCTAGGAGGGGAGTGATGTTGTGGACTCCATAGCACAACGGGTAGTCCAGAGGCAACGTGGACGAGTCAGTGACTTAGGAAGTGACTCAGTGGGTAGCTCAGTAGCTTAGCGATTTTATGTTATTTAGCTTAGCGATTTTATGTTATTTTAATTCAATTTGTCAAAAGGGTAGCCATGATGGAAGGATTGTAATAATCTGAAATGATATGCTTGACCCTTGATTTATTAGGCATCGAGAAGGAATGAAAGGGCAAGAAAGAACTTCACAGGATCTGCGTTCTCCCAAAGGAACTAGGGCCGGCGTTCCCCTGGAACCCAAGGTGAAGACTCCCTTTGACGAGTCTTAAATTTCCATTCCCTCCGTCGATTGATCATTCCCTTTTTCGCCGTTCCATCATTCCACCAAAATTGTCCCCATAGGTCGTCCAGAGAGAAGTCGAAAACTAGATTCAGGCTCGAAAATACAAGATCTCGCCTCCCACTATCACATCACTCGGTCTATGGTCAGAGACCATAACATAACCCAATGAATGATTCATCGTTCCAAGAATTATGTATTGTCGTGCAAAATGAATTGGAAGCCCTACTTGCATGGTATAGAGCATCTGACGAAAGATGGCGTACATCTTCCATTGAACGTTCTGTAAGGGAGAAACTCATTGCCGCAAGGGAGAAACTCACTGCCGCAGAAAAGAAGGTCATACAACCTAAATTCTTCGAGAATGAAAAAATCACAGAACGAGAGGCAACATACGCTCTCTTGGACAGAAATCCTCAACTTATTGCTGCAATAGATAAAATTGTCATTGGAGACGCTCTCTCGGACGAGCAGGAAACACAAGAAACCAGAGAGCTCTCTGTCTCTCCAGCGATGGTGAAATCTGAAATTGCGGACTCAGCAATTCCTTCGTCGGAAAATCCGGAATGGGGTTCAGCATCAAATCCTTTCTCACTAGACACCATACACCTCCCTAAATAGAAGACGTATGAAATCCGAAAGCTCTCTGTCTCGAAAAAGCTCCTTGAACTTCCGAAATCCAACAGTGGGGACACTAATGTTTGGAAATTGGAGGGGTATTCCACAACCGCTTTCTCACAGAGGCCACACGTATTCCATAAGCGATGCAAAAAATGGAACTGGACAATTTGGCATCCTCAAATCCAAAGACCAACTCTGCGGTCGCAGAACCAAAAGACCTCGTCGTTGAGCAAAAAGGTTCTAAATTTTGACCACGATTTGCTCCTATTCGCCACTGGAAAAAGAGGAGGCACCGGCGGCAACAAATACGTGTTTTTGGCGTTCGTATTCTCACTCTCACTCACAATCTCAGTCTCGGCAGCCTAGTGGAGAACCATCTTCAACAAAATTGGGGGTAAACTTCGGAAACACCCTCAAATTTTAGGTCAAAACGAGTCTTTCATAGCGTTGATGTGGCTAAAAGGGGCTAAGCAGTAGCAACGCTGCTCGAAAATTGGGGACGAAGGTTCTCTATTTCATGAAGTAGAGAAACAGTGCCCAAGTGATGGAATTTCGCTTAGGTGTATGCATTTTGAGATGAAATTTTTTGGAGGATGCCGGGATCCATAAAAATAATGTTTTGGGGACGTCTGGAAAAAAATTTCTGGTGGCTTTGTTGTTCTATTGACGCGCACATTACCTGTGAGTTTGTTCATTGTCAAATTGAAAAGGTGTTATGGACTCCATAACATCAAGAGTGGCTAACCGGAGAAGAGAAGAGATGGAATAACTTGTATTTCAGTACCTTAGGGGTTTAATTGTAATTTAAAGTTCCATAAGGGTCTAATTGTAATTATAGAACCTTTGATGTTTTCCTTGACCTATTTAGGGTGTCAAGTGATGGAATGAAAACAAGCATTGATCATTAGTCTAAATGAGATCAGGTTCTCTCTCTAAAGAGGCCTAAGGTTGGAGCTCCTTCAAAGGCTCACGTCCCTTCATCATTGGGCGTTCCAAGAACCCCAAATCCTTCCCTTCTTCGTCATTCAATCTGGAAGCTAGAGGAGATCGCCGGGTGACTCGATCCATGGCTAGAGAGCCTAACATCGTGGTATCAGACAGGACCACCCTTGGTGATTCCTCTTCCCCTGCAGAAATTCAAAATTTTGTGGAAGAGAACCATGCTGATCTACAATCTCAAATCAATGGCCTGGAGGGAAAATTTCAGATGTTGCTGTCACGCATGGAGGAAGGCTTTACCCAGCTTTCAGTCCAGATGGCATCCTCCTCACGCCCAGCAGATCATCTCAACCCTCATCCAACGCCTCCACCTCCTCCCCTGCGCCAAACACCTCCACCTCGTGGGGGCCTCAATCCAGCACCCCCTACCGTGCCAAGGTACACAAAGCTTGATTTTCCAACGTATGATGGGTCCTCCGACCCTTTAATGTGGTTGCACATGTGTGATCATTTATTTTCCAATCAAGGAACTCTGCCCGAAGGCAAGGTTCAATTAGCCGCCTTCCACATGCTCGATGAAGCGCTTATGTGGTTTCATCAATTCAAAAACGAGTTTGTGGTCTATGATTGGGAATTTTTCAAAGAAAATTGTCTACTACGGTTTGGTCCTCCGCTTCGCAGCAACCCAGTTGGGGATTTGGTCAATCTAAAACGGCTTGGCACTATAGAACAATATCAGAAATTGTTCCAAGAAAAACTTGCTCGTGCAAGTCATTTGGTCCAACCTGAACTTTATGTCAATTTGTTCAAAGCTGGCCTGGTAGAACCCCTTCGCCTAGAAGTGGAATTGGAAGCCCCCACCTCCCTAGCCCACACCATGAATTTGGCAAGAGCATTGGACACCTAACAACGCCTCTTCCATGAGTCCTTAAACAAACGTCCCCCTTGGCCACCTCGCCCACAGCCCCATGGTCCTTATTCCACTCACCCTAGGCCTCCTCCCAACCACCCCTCACCACCACCACCACCAGCCTTTACACCCCCACCGGGATTTATCAAACGTCTTACCAAAGCAGAAATTGATCAGAGAAGGGCTCATGGCCTATGTTTCAATTGTGATGAAAATTTCGTCAAGGGCCATCAATGCAAACGACTATTTTGGGTAGAAATAGAAGACCCCTCAGAGGATGACTTTCAGGAGGATATGGACCAAACCGAGGAGGAAACACCATAAATCTCCCTTCATGCCATGACAGGCCTACAGAGCACCAATACCATGCAGGTCCATGCCACCATGAACCATCATCTCCTGGTCGCACTAGTGGACTCAGGCAGCACACATAATTTTATAAGCAGCCAGGCAGCACAACAGTTGGGGTTATCACTACAGCAGAAATCAGGAATATCAGTCTCAGTGGCTAATGGTGACAAGGTCACCACTGTGGGTTTTGGTTCAGCAGTGCCCTTTACTATTGAAGGTCACTCCTTTGTAGCAGATTTTTTGGTCATACCGCTGGCTAGGTTTGACCTCGTATTGGGCATTAAATGGCTACAGTGATTGGGTCCGATCTTATGGGATTTCCAATCCCTTACCATGAGTTTTCAATAGGACACCCATCCGATCACCCTCCAGGGCAATCGCGCCCAGCGGCCATGCAGCCTCCAAACACTTTCGTTGGATCCTTCAAAAGGGGATAACTTAGCTTCATTGTTGGCAGAATATGCTGATTTATTTCAGGAACCGGCCGACCTTCCTCCTATACGAGAGTGTGATCACAGAATTCGTTTGAAAATGGGCACCGAACCAGTGGTAGTGCGTCCCTACCGCTATCCCCATGTGCAAAAAGATGATATAGAAAGATAATGTCAACAAATGCTCCAACAAGGTATTATTCAGCCTAGTCATTCTCCTTTTTCATCCTCGGTATTGCTGGTAAAGAAATCAGATAAATCTTGGCGCTTTTGTGTGGATTACCGTGAACTCAATGCTCTCACCATCAAAGATAAATTTCCAATTCCAATGGTCGATGAATTATTGGATGAGCTACACGGCTCTCAATTATTTAATAAGTTGGACTTGAAATCTGGCTACCATCAGATTCGGGTTTATTTGGAGGATATCGAAAAAACTGCCTTCCGCACCCACCATGGTCACTACGAGTTCTTGGTGATGCCATTTGGGCTATCCAATGCCCCGTCCACCTTTCAAGCGCTTATGAACCAGGTATTTTGCCCTTTCTTACGGAAGTATGTCTTAGTTTTTTTTGACGATATAATGGTCTATAGCAAAACTTGGGAAGCACATTTGCAGCAATTGAGACAGGTTTTCACAATTCTCCGAGCACACCATTTATTTCTCAATCGTGCCAAATGTGACTTTGCCACATCCGAAGTAGCTTATTTGGGGCATGTGATCTCGGCATCTGGGGTGAAACCAGACTTAGCAAGATACAATCGGTTATGGATTGGCCCACACCTCACTCCGTTACAGCTTTGAAAGGGTTCCTTGGTCTCACAGGGTATTATAGAAAATTTATCAAAGAATATGGTCACCTGTCAGCGCCATTGCACAATTTACTGAAGAAGCATGCCTTTCAGTGGTCTCAGTTGGCAGACTCCTCGTTTAACAACTTAAAACAGGCATTAGCGTCACCACCAGTTCTCCAATTGCCCAACTTTGCCGAAAATTTCATCATCGAATGTGATGCATCTGGGGGAGGGATAGGTGCTGTCTTGCAGCAACAGGGTCACCCCATTGCCTATTTCAGCCGCCATCTTGCTCCTCACCATCACAAGTTAGCCACTTATGAAAGGGAACTCATCGGTTTGGCCAAAGCCGTGCAGCATTGGAGGCCGTATCTGTGGGGCAGACCTTTTGTGATCCGGACAAACCATTGTAGCCTCAAATACTTATTGGAGCAGCGCCTTACTACATCCCCACAACAACATTGGCTCAGAAAATTAATGGGATTCGATTTTCAGGTGGAATACAAACCGGGTTATCTCAACCGGGCAGCAGACGCTTTGTCCCGCAGAGAACTAGGGGATTCACACTTGCACGCACTGAGCCACCACAAGTCCCCTTTGCTGGACACAATCCATCAGGATACTAGCCATCATCCAGATCTCCTTGCATTACAAGCTCAAATCGAAAACCATTCCAAGGACAAGAGCTGGACACTACAAGACGGTCTCATTCTGTATAAAGGACGCATATATCTTCATCCTTCGTCGGTACTCCTTCCTGCCATTATTGCCTCCTTTCATGATAGTACACATGAGGGCTAGCAGAAGACATACTTCTGCCTCAGTCGGGAGTTTTATTGGAGAGGTATGAAGCGGGTCATTGCTGAATATGTTGCAGCGTGCCAGGTCTGTCAGAGGAATAAGTCTGGATCCTTACAACCCGTCGGCTTGCTCCAGCCACTTCAACTTCCTTCACAGGTATGGGCAGATCTCTCAATGGATTTTATCGATGGTCTTCCTCCTTCTGCAGGGAAATCTGTTATTCTTGTTGTGGTAGACCGGTTCTTGAAATATGCCCACTTTATGGCCCTCAGCCATCCGTATACAGCAACACAAGTCGCTCAGCTCTTCATGGATAATATTGTCCGTCTCCATGGCCTTCCGGAGACCATCACCAGCGACCGTGATGCTATCTTCACCAGTAAATTCTGGGGGGAACTATTTAAGCTCCATGGCTCTAAGTTAGCTTTTTCTTCAGCATACCACCCTCAAACAGACGGCCAGATAGAGGTGGTTAACCGCATATTGGCGATGTATTTGGGGTGCTTTGTGGGGGACATGCCCCGACAGTGGGTTTGTTGGTTAGCATGGGCGGAGTATTGTTATAATACCTCATACCACACCGCACTGGGTACTACCCCTTTTTGAGTTGTTTATGGACGCGAACCTCTGCGCCTACTTTCTTATGAACTGGGGTCTTCTCGGGTAGCGGCATTGGACCAAGCATTAGCCGATAGAGATGCAATGCTTGCTCAAGTCCGCTTTCAATTACAACGTTCACAAGCAACTATGAAGCATACTTATGACAAAGGACTTCGTCCCCTTTTCTTTGCACCTGGAGAATTTGTTTGGCTCAAACTTCAACCATACCGCCAACTATCTCTTGCCGCCATCAAACGCCATAAGCTTTCTCCAAAATTTTATGGGCCATTCCAGGTCATGCAACGTATTGGCACTGTGGCATATCATTTGAAACTACCACCAGATGCCAAGCTCCATGATGTCTTCCACGTCTCCCTTCTCAAGCCTTTCAAGGGAGACTCACCACTGCTGCACACCCCTCTGCCTCCTCTCAAAGATGGCAGGTCCATGCCCACGCCCGCTCAGATCCTTCAAGCCAGGCGAGTTAACAACGCTTGGGAAGTGCTGGTTCGGTGAACTGACAAGGAATTGATAGAAGCCTCTTGGGAGACACTCGAGTCCTTCCAGACATTATTCCCCACTTTCGAGCTTGAGGACAAGCTCTTTCTTCAGGAGGGGGGTGATGTTATGGACTCCATAGCATCAAGAGTGGCTAACCGGAGAAGAGAAGAGATGGAGTAAACTTGTATTTCACTACCTTAGGGGTTTAATTGTAATTTGAAGTTCCATAAGGGTCTAATTGTAATTATAGAACCGTTGATGTTTTCCTTGATCTATTTAGGGCGTCAAGTGATGGAATGAAGGCAAGCAGGCAGAATACTGTTATAACACTTCATTCCACTGGGCCTTGCAGTCCTCTCCTTTCCGGGCTCTTTATGGGAGGGACCCCCCGAGGCTTCCCTCTTATACCAGAGGCACCACCCGCGTGGATGCCATTGATGAGGCACTCATGGGTCGAGATCAAGTGTTGAAAACGTTTACAGACCGGCTACAAAAGGCTCTGGACCGGATGACTACGGCTTACAACAAGGGCCACCGGGATGTCTCATACGCGGTTGGAGATTATGTGTGGCTACATCTCCAGCAGTACCGACAGTTCTCTCTCGTCGGGCCAGCGCGCCATAAGCTATCCCCCAAGTACTTTGGGCCCTTTGCCATTATTCGACGCATCAGGCTGGTGGCGTATCAACAACAATTGCTGGACACAGCGAAGCTGCATGATGTATTTCATGTCTCACTACTGAAACCTCACAAGGGGCCAGCCCCTTCTTCTCCACCGTTCCTTCCTCCAGTGGACAATGGCCACGTCATTCTAACACCCTACATGGTGTTACGGGCGTGTGTGACGAATGACCAAAGGGACATCCTCGTGCAGTGGACCGCTAAAGACTCGGAGGCAGCGACATGGGAGTGGTTAGAGACCTTCAAACAGGTCTATCCAGCTTACGAGCTTGAGGACAAACTCTTTCTCCAAGGGGAGGCAGATGTTATGGACTCAATTGCACACCGAGTCACTCAAAGAAGGAGACAATGACTCACCAAGTCACCTAATTTTACTTTTATTACTTATGTTGATTTTAATTTGAATTTGATTGATTATGTAATAAGAATTGAAGGTAAGGGTATAGTTGGGATTTATAAACCTAACCCTAACCTATCTTGGCGTGAATGACCCTATTTAAAGGGTAAGAAATGAGAAATAAGGTAAGTTCGGATTTAGAGTAAAATAGAGTAATTAGGTTCTTGCTAGGTTCCCTATCCTAGGGTTCTTGGCATGAACTATCCTTGGTGGTTTGTTGTATCCATTGGGGAGTCTTTGAGGAGATCGTGGAAGGAAAAGGAAGAGGAATCATCCTTCTCTTCCAAGCTACAATAGTTACCCATCTCTTCCACGAACCAGTAGTGAGGGAAGGCGGTTTTGCGTGAGCCTTAGCATCAAGAAAGGGGTTTTCGAGTTGCTGATTGAAGGAGGTCTTCAAGAGGTATTTTTATCTATCTTTTTTGAGTTTGGAAGAGCTATAGACTGCTTTCTTTACATACAACATTGGTAGTTGCATGAATTCATAAACCCTACTCATTGACGTGAGGTATAAAGTGGGGTTTCATAATTGGATCCTTAAATAGTCTCTTGATTGATTTGGTGCATCTATAATTAAGCAAAGGAAACTCCTTTTCAATTATAACATGTGAGGAAGTAAAAGAGAGTTTTTTTTCACAAAAACGTGTTAAGAAACCCTCTAACAGTGTTGGATCCTTATTTGACTCGTCGATTTACTAGATCCATGACTAGGGACCATAACAAAAGCTTTGATACCACTTGTTAGGAATTAGATGCCCTAATTCCAAACTAACGAGAGGAATAATAATAATCGTAAAAGAAAGGAAAAGCAAGCACAAAAAATAACAAGATTTATATAAGTTCACCTCAAAGTGAGACTACGTCCTGTCATTAGCCATTGCAATAATCCACTATAAAGATAAAATAGTTTACAAGAGAAATTGCTCACACTTACAGGTGTTTTATCTAACCTCTATCGATCTACGCCTCCAACTCCTTCTTGATTATGATAAAACCCTAATAGTGGGGTCCCTCCAATATAAAGAGAAAATTAGGGCAACCACTTTACAAGAGTGAAATTCCAAAATTTCCCTTAATGAAACAACAGTTAATATATAGTGGACCGGGGCGGGGGCTCTGCCCCCACACCTCCGGGAGGGGGGTTTCCTGCCCGCCACCCCCCCCCCCCCCCCCCCCCCTCCCCCCCCTTCAACTCGCACGATGACCTTACCTTGAAGGTTGATCCACATAACGACTTAATGTAAGGCATTGATTAGGTTCCACAACTTAACAGCCACCTCATGTGGTGACTCATCATGCCACTTCGTGTGTGCATGGTGGGGTTGGTCCCACCTTCTAACATGCTAAACTGAAATTTGACATTCACTCTTCCTAGAGTTGTGAAGACCTCAACAGAAAATAGTATAGATGCATGAAAATGATCTTGACAAAACCAATAAGTCTACTAGTAGATGACAAACCTTATAAACTTAGACAAAGATACAATTGTAATCATGTTATTTTTCTTCAAGAGGTGAGACCCAATTTTGAGTTTCAACCAATCTCAATCTTTGAGCATGAAGTCCTTTTGGCTAATCCTATACTACTCAAAGATACATTTTGGAGTCCAAACAATATATGAAAATTGCATTAAGAGTTGTATGGTTTGAAGTGAGCTTTGACAGCTCATGAGTTTGTGAACTTTTAGAATAAAATGTGGATTCCACCTCATGTGATGACTCATCATGCCACCTTGTGCGATCACTCATCATGCCACCTCGTGTGGTCATGGTGACACTCTCACTCAAGCTAGTGGTGAGAAAACATTGTAGATGCCCAGGTTACTGCAAAAGGTGGATAGGATTTTTGGTGAGAAAGTCTGTAACTTGCCCTTGTGAAGAGATATGTTTCAGAGATAATATGTCAGCTTGGAATTTCTCTCGTATAAAGTGGCAGTCAATCTCAATGTGCTTTGATCTCTCATAGAAGACCGGATTGATTATCACAATCTAGATCCATAAGAGCTTCTTTCTATAAGAAGGGACCTAATTCATTGAAGCTCACTAATTTTGCTTGCCATCGCCCTGTATTCTTCTTATGCATTGAACCTTGCAACTATATTCTGCTTCTTGCTTCTCCATATAACCAAGTTTCATCCAACCATTCTACAATATCCCGAAGTAGATTTTCTGTCATCATGGGATTTGGACTAGTCTGCATATGAGAACCCTTCTATTTTGAAGTGACCATCGTTCTTATAGAGAAGCCCTCTTCCTAGAGCTCCTTTCAAGTATCGCTATATTCTTTCTAGTGCTTGCCAATGAGTAAGTTGTGGTTAGTGCTTTTATTGACTCATCATGTAAGACTATATTTTTTCTAGTGCTTGCATGTTATATCCGGCCTTGTGACACAGAGATAAATGCGTTTCCCTACAAGTCTTTGACATTTTCCGATATCCACATCTTCTCCAGTGCCTGCAGATAATTTTATATTTGAATCTATTGAATTTAGGATCCCTTTTCTACGGTCACGAACAAGAGAAAGAAAAAAGAAAAACGAGAAAAGGGGAGGAAAGCTCTCGGTAAAGAAGAGAAAAAATAAAAAAGAAAAGAGTGAGCTGCGTCAAGTAAGGAGAGAGAGAGAGAGAACCAACTCGGGATTGAATGTGTGACTTGATTAATTCCGAATTACAACTCCTCTATTTATAATAGAGGAGGAGGTAGAGTCCTTATACAACTTGTCATTCAATCCTAGTTACATTCCAACTCCAACTCTTCAATATAAGTAAGTCTATTCAAACTAGAACTCATAGAAGACTAATTGGAGTAGAACTAGGAGTCCTTTATTACCCATGAGATTATAAGGGATAAGCCAGCTCGTGGCCTTATCCTTGTGGGACCCTCATGATCCTCCAGCGCACCTTGATAAGAGTGCCAGTTCGTGAGATCTTTGTGGGTCCCACTTGAACTTCAAGTCTGCTAAATCAATTCAGCTTGTGCTTCTTGATTCCTTAACTCGTGCTTGCTTTGGGAGAGGACTCTTCTTGGTGTCCCAAGTCCTCTAGGATTCTTCTTGATGACCTACGTCCTCATGGTGGGTCCCACCAGCTCAAGCACCATGGTGGGCCCCACATTGTAACACTTTCCCTCAAGCTGGGGGTGAGAAGATGTCATAAAGACCCAGCTTGCTGCATATGGTAGACATAATCTTGTGAGTGACTGGTTTGGTGAGGATGTCTACAACTTGATTTTGTGATGAGATGTGCTTCAGGGATAAGAGACCAGCTAGGAATTTTTCTCGTATAAATTGGAAATCGACCTCAATGTGCTTTGCCCTCACATGGAAGCCTGGACTCGATGCAATATGTATTGTTGTTTGGTTATCACAGTATAGGTCCATTGGAGCTTCTTTATAAAATCTCAATTCAGTGAGAAGGGACCTTTTCCATAAAAGTTCACTTATAGTGTGTGCCATGGCTCTGTATTTTGCTTTTGCACTTGACTATGCTACTACATTTTATTTTTAGCTTTTCCATGTCACGAGATTTCCTCCAACCATCATGCAAAAACCTGAAGTAAATTTTCTATCATCTAGGGATCCAGCCCAGTCTGCATCCGCAAATACCTCAATGTTGAAGTGACCATGTTTTTTACAGAGGAACCCTCTTCCAAGAGCCCCTTTCAGATAACGTAGTATCCTCTCAAGTTCTTGCCAATTACTAAGTTGTGGCTTGTGTATGCATTGACTTACCACACTTACTGCATATGAAATGTCTGGCCTTGTTACACATAGGTAAATAAGTCATCCCACTAACCTTTGATATTTGCCAATATCAACATCTTCTCCAGTGCCTCCACATAATTTTGTATTTGCATCCATAGGAGTGTCTACCGATTTGCATCCCATCATACCTGTTTCTTCTAGTAGATCAAGTGCATATTTTCTTTGGGATTCAATAATCCCATGTCTGGATTGTAAGACCTCAATCCCCAAAAAGTATTTCAGTAATCCAAGATCCTTCATCTTGAATTTAGCACATATTCTTTCTTTTATTTTTTGAATGCCCTCAGAATCACTCCCAGTTAAAATAATATCATCAACATAAATAGCTAGAATCACCTTACCACTTGCAGTGTTCTTAATAAAGATTAAGTGGTCTGCAGAGCATCTATAAAAACCTGCCCGTATGATGGCTTGACTAAATTTCTCAAACCATGCCCATGGGGATTGCTTTAGCCCATATAGAGATTTTTTAAAGCAACATACGGACTCCCCCTCAACCACATATTCAAGTGGTTGTTGCATATAAATCTCTTCTTTGATATCACCATTGAGAAATGCATTTTTTAACATCTAGTTGATATATAGGAAAAGAAGAATTAGCTGCCAAGGATAATAATATATGTACCGAGGTCATTTTTTCCACTGGAGAGAATGTCTCATCATAATCAATACCATAGCATTGAGTGTAACCTTTTGCAACTAGTCGAGCCTTCAGTCTTGCAATAGTCCCATCCGGATTATGTTTTACTATATAAACCCACTTGCAACCAACGGGTTTTTTATCTGTAGATAGTGGAACCAGAGACCATGTATGATTATCATTAAGGGCCTTCATCTCTTCATCCATTGCAGCCTTCCACCCTGGATGTTGTAGAGCCTCACGATATGACTGTGGAACTGATCTAGAGGAAATAGAAGAAATAAACTGACAACATAGAGGTGAGAGGCGATGATGAGACACAAAATTGGAGATAGGATGAGAAGTAGAAGGTTGAGTGCATAAACGAGGTTCTTTTCTTATAGCAATAGGATGAGTATCAAATTCAGGACCAAAAATGACTGGTGATGAAGGACTTACCTCTGGTGGATCCGACAACTCGGCAGGTGTGGTATCGGCCACTTTCTTTGGGGGCTGAGCAATCTCTGTATCACGAGGCACAACCGGTCGAGGAGAACTTGGTACTGATGACATACCAGGTGGAGCGCTATCAGAATAATATGAGGAGTCTTCAAATAATGTTACATCCCTGGACACAAATAAACGTTGCAAAGAGGGACTATAACAAACATAACCCTTTTTTGTTCGAGAGTATCCCAAAAAAAATGCACTTTATAGATTTAGGGTCAAGTTTGCTCTGTCTAGGTAAAGTATTATGAATAAAACATTGACAACCGAAGACTTTCAATGGTAATGCAAACAGATCATCATGTGGTAAAAGTTTAGAGTAGTGGGATTTATTCCCAAGAACAGTAGACGGTAGACGATTTATAAGAAAGACAGCATGGGGCCAATAAAAATATGAAACTTTCATGGCATATAATAGATCTCGAGATACCTCAAGAATATGATGATTTTTTTGTTCGGCTACACCATTTTGTTGAGGAGTGTAGGCACATGATGTTTGATAGATAACGCCATTCTCTTGACAAAAGAAGTCAAGGTTTTTTGAAATATACTCTTTGGCATTACCAGATCAGAGGATTTTTATCTTTTGACCAAATTGTGTGAGTACCATAGCATAAAAAGATTTAAAAATAGATGGTAACCCAGAACACTCCTTAAAAATAAAAAACCAAGTTGTGCGAGTCAAATCATCAATAAAAGTGATAAAATATTTGGCTTGACAATTATTAGAGACACTCAAAGGCCCCCAAACATCAGTATGAATCAATGAAAAAGGAATGTTACTTTTGACATATGGACTCGGAGAGTATGTACTCCTTTGATGTTTACTTAACTGATATACTGACCTTATCTTAAGAGATGGAAACATATGATGAAGAGTTGTATGGAAGGATGTCCCAACCGATTCTGCCATAATCGTGTCTCATTCTCCGTAGTGGACACCATATTGACCTTTGGCACTCTCAAGTAGTAGAGCCCCCCTTGTTCATGGCCTCCACCAATCACCTGCTCCATTATAAGATCCTGAAAAACACATAAAGCAGGTGAGAAGGTAACTGAGCAATTAAAATATTTTGTAAGCTGACTCACAGAGAGAAAGTTCAAAGGAAATGAAGGAACAAAAAGAATATCATTGAATGGAAGTGATGGGTGATAGAAGTGGAACCTTTTCCATGGACTTTGGTTTGAGAACCGTCAACTATGGTAACAAACTTGTGTGAAAGACTCGGAGAAAAGAATGTAATAAAGTTTTGTTACCTGTAAGATGCTCAGAGGCTCCCGAATCAATTATCCAGGATGAAGAGGAGGCAGATAGCATACCTAAAGTAGTAGTGGTAACAGTAGTGGCAGAGGGGCTAGGATAAGACCCTAGCATGGTATTTATTTTCTGAAATAATTCATACTCTTCATCAGTAATAATTTTCTGTGCAACTGATGTTGGGGGACGGTCTGCTTGTGCATCACTAATGAGGGCTTGATTGGCCCTTGTTGATTTTGACTTGTCATTAGCCTTATAGTATGTTTCTTTATAGTGGCCATATCTACCACAGGAAGTGCATGCCCTATAACGGCACTGGTCAATAGTGTGGCCCCGAAATTTACAATGAGTGCATTTAATATCATCTATTTTGCCACCTCTGTTTTGTCTATCCAGTGTATCAGGGCTTGAATATAGTTTAGTACATGTATCCCAAATATATATAGCAATGTCAAGATGAATAACATTACTAGAGACATGTGCTTCCATGCTATTTATTAGCCAACCAATTACCAAAGTATCATTCTTCATCCATTTCATATAAAAAATATCATCTTCATCAATAGGTGGTCCTCGGGTAGTGAGGTGACCAAGTAGGTCTTTGGTTATGAGAAACCTCCTAACCGAGGTGGACCAACTCATAAAATTTGATACCCCACATAAGGGTATAGTGATGATTTTTAGTATATCACCTTTGATATTCATATTCTCATCAGCCATGATAGGCTCTTCTTCTTCATAAAAACCTCAATAATATCACCATGTAGCACTTCTTCAATCAACTTGGTATATGTTAATATAGCATCAATGCTAAATAATTTTTTAATAGAAAACCACTCATAAGAGGCTCAATATAAATCTTCTATTATCAGGGAAATCTTATCCCAGGAAAAAAAATCAATAATCTGAGTATGGACTGGTCTTGGCTAACCGATAAAACTGTTTTGATAGCTCCTTCTAGATAGAGGGGCATGCATATTTATAACATAATAAGATAAAAGCATTCACATATTCATCCTTGAATCATCATCTAAAAACGAGAACCAATAGCATAGAAAAAAAAATTTAAACACTTATCTCTTGGCTAGTGTTTTTCCTTCATACAAGAGCCTTCTTTGAGTGGTGTTGATCATCACTTCTCTAGAGCATTCCTTTGTCGAGGGATCCTAATTATGTTGTTCTGATACCATGTTGTATTTAGGATCCCTTTTCCATGATCACGAACAAGAGAAAGAAGAAAGAAAAATGAGAAAAGGGGAGGAAAGCTCTCGGTAGAGAAGAGAAAAAATAAAAAAGAAAAGGGTGAGTTGCGTCAAGTAAGGAGAGGGAGAGAGAGAGAGAACCAACTCGGGATTGAATGTGTGACTTGATTAATTCAGAATTACAACTCCTCTATTTATAGTAGAGGAGGAGGTAGAGTCCTTATACAACTTGTTATTCAATCCTAATTACATTCCAACTCTAACTCTTCAATATAAGTAAGTCTATTCAAACTAGAACTCATAGAAGACTAATTGGAGTAGAACTAGGAGTCTTTTATTACCCACGAGATTATAAGGGATAAGCCAGCTCGTGGCCTTATCCTTGTGGGCCCCTCATGATCCTCCAGCGCACCTTGATAAGAGTTCCAGCTCGTGAAATCTTTGTGGGTCCCACTGGATCGTCAAGTCTGCTAAATCAATTCAGCTTGTGCTTCTTGATTCCTTAACTCGTGCTTGCTTTGGGAGAGGACTCTTCTTGGTGACCCAAGTCTTCTAGGATTCTTCTTGATAACCTATGTCCTCATGGTGGGTCCCACCAACTCAAGCACCATGGTGGGCCCCACATTGTAACATAATCCATAAGGGTTTTTGCTAGTCTACTGCCCATCATTCATGTCTCCTCCAGTAGATCAAGGACATACTTCATTTGAGATAGTATAATCCCATGTTTGGACCGTAGTACTTCAATACACAGAAAATATTTAAGTAGTCTAAGTTCTTTTGTCTTGACCTTTTCACATATCATTTCCTTGGTTTTCTGAATGCTCTTGAGATCACTACCGGTTAAGACAATATCATCAACATAGATGGCCAAAAACACTTCACCTTTAGGTGTGTCTTTAAGAAACATGGAGTAATCTACAAAATATCTGTGAAATCTAGCATGTATCAGTGCTTGGCTAAATTTATCAAACCATACACGAGAAGATCGATTCAGACCATAGAGGGATTTATTCAATCAATATACTAACTCCACCTTGACCATAAATCTAGGTGGTTGTTCCAACTCTAAAAAAATTGTTGAGATCAGATATTTCTAGAAAGATAAATCAACATTTGAAAAAGAAAAGGTTAAACAACAGAAAAGTTTGATGTAGCAGCAGAAAGCTTCAATTTCTTAGTCGTTTTATGCTATAAGAACAAAACTTTATATGGAGAATTATATATCAAAAGGAATATTTGTAAGTATATTTTATTATCTATTTAATAAATTCTCAATCTGAGTTTTTTATATAGAGATATCGTTCTCAGAAGAGTTAATGGTCATGCTGGCCAAAGGAGCAAGAGTACTTAGTTTGGCCAAATTAGTGAGTCTAAAATCTATTAGATTATCTATCTCAAAATAAGTACATTCTTGTTGGAAGAAGAGGCCAAACCCATATGACCAAAGAAGGCCCACACATCCAAGAGATGTGGAAGATGGGTTCAAGGCTTGTAGGCCTATAGGCCCATACAGTGATGGCAGGATGGTAAATAAAGAGTTGTCATATAGAGATGGCATTGATGTAATTAGTTTAAGTTCCAAGGGAATAATTGTAATATTTTAGTTTTATCAATCTATAAATTGAGCTTCAATGGGAGGGTTAGGACATAAGTCCATAACCTCTTCTTCCTCCTGTTTTCTCCCAATGGGTGTCTCTCTCTTTTTCTCCTTGAGTAAAATCCATGGAGTCGTGAAAATTAATATGGTATCAGAGCATTGATTTTCAAGACTCATATTGCTACTTCGATTTCTCTGGTTGATTATTCTCTATGATATGGATTATTCTCCATCCCCTTTGATTACTCGTGATTCTACCAACTCTCGTTGCTCTAATCCTCATCATCGGATCCTCCGTCACGCAAGTAGTCTATCACTATATGGCTTCTTGACATCACAAGCATCTCTTCATTTTTTTGACACTGGTACTACTCTTTTTAGTAATAAACTATCATCATGCCTATCACTATATGGCTAGTGACTAATAACTCATCTGGAGCCAAGTGATGTCGGAAGGCAAAGGATTCAACAGTCAGACGGTGGAGACTCTCATCTCAGGAACGATGCAAAGAAAGAAAAAAGAGATAAAATAATCACTGAGCAAAAGGAGATGGGTCACATCAACAAGTAATCAGACACTCTAAAAGTTTCTAAGAACTATAAAAATGAACCATCAATATGACAAACAAAATGGGTTTCTGGAATCTTGAAAACCATAGCTACGTGTTATGGTCCTAGGTTAAGTACCTATGTCTTCCGCTCCTAACAGACCGGTCTTTTGGGTAGTATTGGCTAGGTGCTTAACATTTGGTATCAGAGCGGGCTCCCACATCACGAGTTCGAGTCTCGGTGCGCACAAAGGCTGGATTAAAATTACTGGTAGGTTCGAAAGGGGCGACCTAGCGGAGGGGGAAACTTGGAGAACTGCGAAGGGGCACTAGGAGTAGGCCACACCTAGAGTAGGCCACCGGGTTGGGCCAGTGTCGTTGCACCGCCGTGGTCGTCGGCTCGCGAAGGTGGGGTGTGATGTTATGGTCTTGGGTTAAGTACCTATGTCTTCCGCTCCTAACAGGCCGGTCTTTTGGGTAGTATTGGTTAGGTGCTTAACATTTGGTATCAGAGTGGGCTCCCACGTCGCGAGTTCGAGTCCCGGGGCGCGCAAAGGCTGGATTAAAATTACTAGTAGGTTCGGAAGGGGCGACCTAGGAGAGGGGGCGACCTGGAGAACTGCGAAGGGGCACTAGGAGTAGGCCGCCACTAGAGTAGGCCACCGGGTTGGGCCAGTGTCGTTACACTGCCGTGGTCGTCGTCTCGCGAAGGTGGGGTGTGACGTTATGGTCCTGGGTTAAGTACCTATGTCTTCCGCTCCTAACAGGCCGGTCTTTTGGGTAGTATTGTCTAGGTGCTTAACACTACGAGTCCTGAAAATCAATGCTCCGATACCATGTTGATTTTCAGAAATCCTTGGATTTAGCTCATGGAGAAAAAGAGAGATGGACTCCTTGGGAGAAAACAGGAGGAAGAAGAGGTTATGGACTTATTGTCCTAACCCTTGCCATAAAGCTCAATTTATAGATTGATGATCTAAAAATATTAAAATAATACCCTTGAAACTTTAACCTAATTACATCAATGTCATCTCTATGAGATGACTCTTTATTTACCATATTGCCATCATTGTATGGGTATGTGGGCCTTCTCTTTGGTTTATGGGCCTTGTGCCTATCTTCCACATCTGTTGGATGTGTGGGCCTTCGTTGGTTTTAAGGGCTTGGCCCATCTTCTAACACACTTGGATATGTGGGTCTTCCTTAATCGTGTGGGCTTGGGCCCATCTTCCAATAGTCCCCCTCAAGCTGGGGGTGAGAGAACATCATGAACTCCCAGCTTGCTACAAATGGTGTATAGGATATTCTAGTACATAATGGTAGTCCTCCTTATCTTCCAATAGAAGCTCACTTACCGCATATGGCATGGCTCTATATTTTGCTTCTACACTAAACCTTGCAACCACATTTTTGTTTTTACTCCTCCATGTAACAAGGTTGCCTCACACTAGATTACAATATCGTGAAGTAGATTTTCTATCATTTGGTGATCCAGCCCAATCTGCATCGACAAAGTTTTCAATATTGAAATGGCCATTATACTTATATAAGAGCCCTAGTCCTGGTGCCTTTTTCAAGTTCCTGAGAATCCTTTCCAATGCCTGCCAACGAGACATCTGAGATTTATGCAAATTGACTGACCATATTGATAGCAAAAGAAATATCTGGTCTAGTCATAGTGATATATATAAATTTGACAACAAGCATCTGGTACTTGCGAGCATGAACTTCTTCTCTCGAGCCAACACAATTTTGTATTTGTCACCATGGGGTGTATGCACGACGACATCCCATCATTCCCATTTCTTCAAGCAAGTCAAGGACATATTTTCTCTATGATAATATAATATTATGCTTGGACTGAATAACCTGAATACCAAGAAAATAATTGAGAAAGTCCCAAATCTTTCATCTTGAACTCATTGGATATCCTTTTTTACTTGACAGATGCTATCGGAATCACTACCCATCAAAATAATATCATCCACATATATAGCTAATAGTACAACTCCTTGGTCAGTATGCTTGAAAAATACATAATGGTCTACAAAGCACCTTGTGAACCCAAAATGAATCATTGCTTGACTAAATTTGTCAAACCTGGCTCGTGGAGATTGTTTCATACCATATAATGATTTTGTAAGATGGCACACCAACTCCCCCTTAAACACATATCCAAATGGTTGTTGCATAAATTTTCTCCTTACAATTTTCATTGAGGGAGGCATTTTTTGCATCAAGTTGAAAGACAAACCATCGAGAATTAGCAGCTAAAGATAATAAGAGATGCACCGAATTGAGCTTGGCAACAAGGGGAAAAGTTTCCTCATAATCAATCCCATAACATTGGGTATAGCCTTTAGCCACAAGTTGGGCTTTAAGGTGGGCCACCATGTCATCCAAATTTTGTTTGATAGTAAAGGACCCATTTCTTCATTCATGGCTGTTTTCCATCTTGGATTCACAAGGGCCTCCTAATAAGAGTGAGAAATAGGAATAGAAGAAATGGAGGCAAGAAACTGACAGCAAGATGGGGATAACCAATGGGTAGATAAAAAATTGAGCAATGGGGTAAGAGGTAGAAGGCCGGGTGCAAGCCCGAGGTTCTTTTCGAAGAGCAATGGACCGGGTATTAAATGAAGGATCAAATATAGGAGGTCGAGAAAGAGTGATTGCCTCAGAAGATTATGGAGACTTCACATGTATAGTTTTAGCTAGTGCATCAGGGAGCGAGTCAAATACATCAAGACGGCCATGAATTGTAGAGTCATCAATGGGCATAATAGACTGTGGAAACTCATTTACTGTAGAAAAAATAGGTGGGGCACTAGTGGAGGGATAAAAGGGTTGGTCCTCCAAGAATGTGATATCACAAGAAATGAACAATTTTTGAAGAAGTGGATTATAACAGACATAGCCTTTTTTGAGTCTGAGAGTACCCGAAAGAAATATATTTAATTTCCCTAGGATCCAATTTAGTGCTATGTGAGGAAGTGTTATATATAAAATGTGTGCATCCAAAAACTCTCAAAGGGAGAGAAAATAGTTTATCACCAGGAAAAAGGTAAGAATATGATGTCTTGTTACCCAGCACAGAAGAGGGTAACCTGTTAATAAGGTAATAGGCAATGAGGATGGCATTAGGCCAATAGAAGTGAGGCACATGCATATGATGAATAAGGGCTCAAGAAACCTCAAGAAGGTGTCTATTTTTTCTTTCAACTATCATTTTGTTGTAGTGTATAGAAACATGGGGTTTGGTGAATTATGCCATTTTTCTTGACAAAAGGACAAGAAGTCAGTAGAAAGATATTCCTTGGATTTATCAAAATGAATATTCTTTAGGGTAGTATTGAATTGAATAGACACCATGGCACAAAAGGACTTATAAAGAGGTAAGACTTTTGATCTCTCTTTTAAGAGGAACATCCATGTTGCTCGAGAGAAGACATCCACATATGTAACAAAGTACTTTGACCGTGAAACAATGGAAATATTCATAAGACCCCATATATCAGTGTGAGCTAAAGAAAATGGGGCAACACTTTTGGTTCACTGCTAGGAGAATAAGTACACCACTGGTGTTTACTCATTTGACAGTCTTTGCAGTTGAGACTTGAAACAGACTGTAATGTAGGAATAATGTGTTTGAGAGACTAAAGAGATATATGTCCTAACCTATTGTGCCACTAAAGAGCTATATGCTAAGCACTGGTGGTGGTTGTTAGTGCTGGTGAATCAAGATAGTATAACCCCCTCTTTTACAGCCTCCACCAATAATATATTTTGTCTTTAGATCCTGAAGGACACAAGAAGTAGGAGAAAAAGTGATGGAATAATTAAACATTTTTTAAGTTGACTACCAAAAAAGAGGTTTAATGGAAACTCAAGTAAAAACAATACATCTTGTAAATTAAGAGTAGGTGTAGCAATTATGGACCACACCCCACGTTCATTGGTTTGGGATCCATCAGCTATAAAAACAAACTTTTCAGGTAAACAAGGAGATAGAATTTAGGAGGGTACCATTACCTGTCTAGTGCTCAAAAGCCCTAGAATCAATGATCTAGGATGGAGAAGTCATTGAGACCAGACCTTGTATAGGATTAGCAGTAGTAGGAGAATTCTAGGGTAAAAATAAGTTTCATTGTAATACAAGTTGAAATATCTCAGGGTACCAATCAAGCCTAAGTCAAGAAGCTAACTGAGGGAGGAAAGAGACCGGGTGGAGAGAATTGAATTGACTCATGAATCAGATTTGATCAAGTTGATGAGACCCGATGTAGACCTTCTAGAGTTAGGCCAAGTGAACTCAGCCCAAGTCAACAGATAACAGTATACTCAGATAATCAGTCCTTCTTTGGTTTGCTGGTTCGAGTTGAGAGGAGTCCTCAACTCACAATTTTCTCTATTCTCACCAACTCAAATAATTATCAATGTGCCTAATCACTAAGATTCAGAACCTGGAATAAATCAATAAGCAATAACAGAGAGATATTTGGCAAAGATACTTGGCATGCAATCAGCAACAGTAGAGGAAGGTCTAAGCCTGGAAGAAATCGACAAGCAATAATAGAGAGATATTTGGCAGAGATACTCGGCAAGCAATTGGAAATAGAAGAAGAAGGATCGAGGCAAGAATTAATTGGCAAGCAATAATAGAGATATTCTACAGAGAATCAACCAATCAGTCAAGACCAGGCTTGAAATACCAAGCATGAGATGAAGACAGGCATAAAAAATTGCCTTGGTAACTTCTTCTAATCCAAGATGCAAATGGTTCCACTGCCTCATAAGATGAAGTTATCCATAAAAACATCTCTAAACCATCCTTTTAATATCCAAAGACCAGTAGCATAAATCAATAATACCATGAATAGAAATAAACTTATCTTGTGAGCATCAATCTTGCTTCATGAAGAGCCTTTTATGATCATATCTTCTTAGAGCATTCCTTTTACGTGGGGATCCTAAATTGGTTGCTTTGATACCATGTTGAATTTAGGACCCCATGAATAATATCTCAAGCAAGGGAAGAGAAAAAAATAAAAGGAAAAGAGAGCTCTCAGGTAGAGAAAGGAGAAGAAAAAAAAAACTAAAGAGAGGAGAGGGAGATTTCTTTCACATGAATGAGAGAAGAGGAGAGCTTGATTGAATGCCTCAACCAAGACCCTCTATTTATACTATTTCCAATACATAATTAGGTAAACTCCTTAATCAATTAGGATTCTTACTTTCCCTTATAAAAAATCAAACTAAGGAAGATAAATCAATCATATAAATCAAGGAAGATATGCAAATCTTTCCAACTCATGTTGGGAAAGATACCAGCTCATCATGTACATGTGGGTCCCACTTGATCCTCAAATCTTCCAATGTATTCCAGCTCATGTGGTGACTCCTCTTGGCTGATGTCCTCATGGTGGGTCCCACCATAGTTGCACGTCATGGTGGGTCCCACATTGTAACACTCCCCCTCAAGCTAGGGGTGAGAAAACATCATAGATGCCCACCTTTCTGAAGATGGTGGACAAAATTTTATGTGTGACTGGTTTGGTGAAAATGTCTTCAACCTGATCTTGCGAAAATATATGGTCGAGGTATAAGATGCCTGCAGTGAATTTTTCCTATATGAAGTGACAGCCTATTTCAATACATTTTTTTTCTTTCATGGAAGACTGGATTCTATGTGATGTGTATTGCGTCCTAATTATCACAATATAAGTCCATAGGATCTTCTTTGTATAATCCCAGCTCAGTAAGAAGGGATCTAATCCATAAGAGTTCGCTGACCGTGTGTGCTATGGCCTTGTATTCTTCTTCTACACTAGACTGTGCCACTACGTTATGCTTCTTGCTTCTCCATGTAACCAAGTTCCCTCTAACCATCGTATAATATCTCGAAGTAGATTTTATATCATTTGGGGATCCTGCCCAGTCAGCATTTGAGAAGTTGAAGTCACCATGATTTTCATAGAGAAGTCCTCTTCCTGGTGCTTCTTTCAAATATCACAATATCCTTTCTAGTGTTTGCCAATGACTGAGTTGTGGGTTGTGCATATATTGACGTACCACATTGATTGCTTATGAGATATATGGCCTCTTTACGCAGAGGTAAATAAGTCTTCCCACGAATCTTTGATATTTTTCGATGTCTACTTCTTCTCCAGTAACTGCACATAATTTTGTATTTTGTCCATAGGAGTATTTGCTGGCTTGCAACCCATCATTCTGGTCTCCTCCAGTGGGTCAAGGACATACTTCCTTTGAGATAATAATATGCCATGTTTGGATTGTAGTACTTCAACATACATAAAATATTTGAGCAGTCCGAGATCCTTTGTCTTGAATGCAACACATATCCTTTCTTTTGTTTTTTAGATTCCCTCGTGATCACTACCGACTATAATGATAACATCAACATATACTACCAAAATTACCTTGCCCTTCGGTGTGTCTTTAATAAATATCGAGTGATCTCCAGAGCATCTGTGAATCCGGCCCTTATGAGTGCCTAGCTAAAATTTTCAAACCATGCACGAGGAGACTATTTCAGACAATAGAGGGATTTTTGTTGTTGACATACGGACTTCCCCTCAACAACATGCCTAGGAGGTTATTGCATATAAACTTCCTCTTTTATATCCCCATTCATACAAGCATTTTTTATATCAAGTTGGTATACTTGCCAAGAAAAAATAGTTGCCAGAGATAATAATACATGTATCAAGTTCATTTTTGCCACTGGAGAGAAGGTTTCCTCATAATCATTGTCATAATTTTGTGTATAGCCTTTAGCAACGAGGCGATCTTTCAGGCGAGCCACTGATCCATCTGGATTGTGTTTCACAATAAACATCCATTTGCAATCGACCGATTTCTTATCAGACGAAAGTGGTACTAGATCCCATGTCTGATTTTCATAAAGTGCCTACATTTCTTCATCCATTGCCACCTTCCACCCAGGATCTTTGAGAGCCTCCTGATAGGACTAGGGTACGTCATGGTGGGTCCCACATTATAACATACTTTTGGGATCTTCCAGGGCCATGGATCTTGTCACCCTTCTTCCCTCTCTTCCCTCCAGATTGGCTATTGACGCTGGAAGAGAACTCCTGTTCTTGGAACGTGTAATGGTGGAAATGGATTGAGCCTTGAGAAGGCTCAACCTGGACCTCTGAGGGAGAATACGGCCTGGCTAAAACTAAATGATTCAATGCTTAATCTTCATTCTGCTCTTTGTCCCAATAAATAGGTTTGGGGATGAAATTACAACTCAGACCCATGGGTCACATGGTTCACGCAAAATTACATTCAAACCAAACCAAACCAAATTCAACATACATGCAAAGGGAAATAGCATAATTTAATTCTTACGTCTGCTGATAACTCGGGATGCTATGGAGTCCATAACACATACACAATTAAAGTTGTTAATTTTCTTTCTTTGTGTTTTATAAACAAAGTATGATTTGAGTTACTTTGCTTATAGCCAAACTCCATCATTGTAGCCGAGAATCTCCCAAACCATGCTCTAGGTGACTGTTTCAGCCCGTACAATGACTTCTTCAATTTATAGACTTCACTTTGACATAAAGAACCACTTTTAACTATGGGTGGTAACTCTATGTAGAATTCTGCTTCTAAGTCTCCATTGAGAAAGGCATTTTTAATATCAAATTGTTGCAGAGGCCAGTCTCGATTTGCTGCTATAGATATAAGAATGCGAATTGTATTGATCTTAGCTACTGGTGAAAAAAGTATCCTGATAGACTATCCCATACCGTTGTTCATATCCCTATGTAACTAGCCAAGCTTTATATCTTTCAATACTTCTATCCGGTTTGAGTTTCATCGTGAACACCCATCAACATCCAATTGTCTTCACTCTTTTAGGTTGTGGAATAAGTTCCCAAGTGGCATTCTTTTGTAGAGCCTCCATCTCTTCGTTTTTGCTTTTTTCCATTTTGGGTCAGCTAATGCATCATGTACATTACAAGGAATAGAAACCCTGGATAATTGATCAATAGTAATTGCATATAATTTAGTCAACTTATGAGAGGACACAGATGTTGATTGAGTATTTGGTCTTGGCTTCAGGATCAAGTTCAAACTATTTTTTTGGAACTCCCCTATTCAATCTTTGTGGATATCTAGGAGTTGTATTTTTTGTAGGAACACATGTTTCATTAGACTCATCAAACACAAGATTCATATTTACCTGAGGAACATTCTGGGTTGATTCTTCATCTGATGGGAAAGACGGAGAAATCTCTGAGGGTTCTTCAGGAGAAATTAATGATTCACTCTAGGCTTCATGGTTGTGATCACAGTCTTGTTTCACATCATGACAACCTAGTTGCTTAAAAAATTCATTCACTACTTCTAACTCAATAAACTCAGCACCTCTATTATTCTCTTGTAGAACGTTCTCAGTCAAAGGCAGAACTCCTTTTCAAAAATCTCATAACAGAAAATTAGCCAATTGAGGCTAAGGTTCTTAACGCCACGGCTATCATAGGTGAGTCTTCACATCCCTCTATCCGACGTGTAAAAATTGGAGAAATGCACACTCTGTCATGGGATACCGGTCAACAGAAAAAGGAGGACAGTGTGGAGGCTTCTTCTCGTGGTCATAGACGATTTTGCTTCAAAGATTTTGTTGGAAGATGGGCTCAAGCCCACAAGCTCATGGCAAGAAACTCACACGTCAAAGGAGTTGCACATGTGTGAATTATGATACTTCACTTAAAGATGGCATAGAGGTGTAAATATGTGTTCTTTTTATGTCTTTTATTTCAACAAGTTGTAGCCCTAAGAGCATCTAAAGACTATAAAAAAAGGCATTGGCTAAGAGGTAGAGCATTGAAGCACTCTCCTCTCTTTCCACAAATTCGTCCAGCCCTCATTTTCACTTTGACGCAAACCTCTTTTCCCTTAATCCAAACTCTCTCCTTCCAAGTCCTTCTTCTTCTCTTCTCCTTCTCTCTTCTTCTTCTTCTTCCCCTTTGATCTAAAGTTTCTTTCATGAGATCCTAAATTCCACATGGTATCAGAGCAAAAAGTTTAGGATCTCTCTTGATGAAGTTATTATGGAATCTGTTCAAGAAGTTGTAAAAGGAGTTCAATCATGAAGAGATAAGTTCATTCTCTTCTTATTTACATTTTATTTCCTTTCCTTATTTACATACTCCTCTTTACTGTGTTTTCTACTTCTTGAACTTTGAATCATATCAAGTCAAGATAAATCTTTATATGTTGTGAAGATTTATAGTTATGACTAAGTTGATGTTATAATCTTGATCTTCTTGTAAATCAATTACAAACGTGATCAATAGATGGGTGAGATTCAATTACCTTTATGTAACTTGGATCAATCTCATTTCTGGTAGAATTCTAGCACATGTTACTATAACTTCTCCTACTTAATGTTGCTCATGGGTTTGTGTTATGTCGTTTGATGCCCACTATATGTTTGGTGAAATTCCAGCAGCTATTTACCCTTTGTAGTTCCTTTTGAACTTCAAAAATTGAATTTTTTTTTACGTTGAAGTATCCCATGAGCTGAAGATAAATTTCTTCCAAGTATCTTGATTTGCCTTTAAATCTTCTCTAAATATTTTCTCTATCTCTCAGTTTGTGTTGGAGTTTGGATTAAGGCCTAATCGGTTGCATCTACCTTCTTCTCTTTGTTTTTAAGAATACAAGAGGAGTTGAGTGATGGCTGGATGTTATTCTCACTTGCTAAAGCCACAAATTTGTTGATAATTTGGTGCTTGTTCTCATGAAAGAGATTGGTTCTTGTTCTCTTTTTTGGTGACTGATTTGGTCCACAGGTTCTTCAAATTACATTGAGTAATTGTTCTTTGAAGAAGGCCCCTTCCCTTGACCTCCACATTTGACTTGCCTCATCAGGGAGAGTGGACACAACATTAATAAGAGTGATATACTTCGTATTACTACAATTCCACTTAGAGGTCTCTCCAATTACATGAGCTGGTCACAATCGATTCGGAGGGTTCTTATTACTCGTGACCTCTTAAGTCACGTTATTAAATTTCCTCCTCCAATTGATGAAGAAGATGAGACCTACCACAAGTGGGTTAAGCATGATAACATGGTGATAAGTTGGATCATCAATAGCATGGAAGAGCATGTGGCCAACAATGTGGTCCACTTGGAAACTGCCAAGAACATATGGGACACATGTGCTAAGCTTTACTCAAGTACAAAAAATATATGATGACTTACAAAATATGCTGCATACGAGACATGGAGATAATATTCATGAATTTTTAGCACGGTTTCGAGGCCTTCTCTAAGAATGGAAACTAGCTCAGCCATACTCCACTGATATTGCCATTCAAGAACGACAACGAGAAGCTTTGGTAGCAACCATTTGCTTATCGAATATTAAACCTTACCTTGAGGTAGCCAAAACTCAGCTTCTAAGTTCTTCCTCTCTTCCATCCTTCGATGACATTAGTGTTACATTATTTTGGATACTGGATCATCCCCTCCTTCTCCTATTGATACCCCATCGGCGATGTTCTCTAGCAATCGGGGTACATCTTCCTTATACCGAGCATAGGGCAAAAATATGAGAGGGGGTCGAACTATGAGAGGGGCTGAAAATAGAGGTGATAGAACGGGTCCGAATTCTTCTTATACTGAGCCTCTAATTTGCACTTACTGTAGTGGTCAGAACCACCTTGTGGCAACATGCCGGAAACTTCATGGCAAGCCTGATTGGACCACGGCTAACCCAGTCTCTGTTAGCGTTGAAAAACAAGAAGATAAGGTTGAATCATCCTCCGAAAATGTGACTCTTATTGCTGAAGACTATGTTGCATTTCAGAAAATGAAGTCCTTCATGGAATCATCTATTCCCTCATCATCTACTTCTGCCACTACTGTTGCCTTAGGTATGCTTTTTTCCTCTTCTTCCTCTTCCTCTTGGATCATCGACTCGGGGGCCTCCAAACATCTATCAGGTAACAAACACTTGTTGCAGTCCTTGTCTCCTTGGTATCCTCAGAAATTCATTACTATTGCTAATGGTACCCAAACCAAGGTCCTTGGCAAAGGTTCCTCCTCTCTTACCTCATCTATTTCCCTTCAAGATGTTTTGTTTGTACCACAATTTCCTTTAAATTTTCTCTCGGTTAGTCAATTAACCAAACATTTAAATTGCTCTATCACCTTCTCACTGTCTTCTTGTATATTCCAGGATCTCACTACGAAGCGGGTGATTGGTGGCGGCCATGAAAAGGGGTGTTTGTACTACTTTACTCTTCCACCATTAGCTGCATTATCATCCACTACATCTGAGGCCCAACTTTGGCACAACCGACTCGGTCATCCGTCTACCCCTTCACTTCGTTATTTGCTTCCGTCCATCGAAGAACTTTCTAATTTCAGTTGTGAGGTTTGTCAATTAAGTAAACATATTAGGAGTACATATTCTCCTCGTCTTACAACTACAAGTACTGCTCCTTTTGAGCTAATACATTCTGATATATGGGGACAGTTATGTGTCTCAAATATTTCCCAAGTTAAATATTTTGTCATTTTTGTTGATGATTTTACTCGAGTGACTTGGTTATATTTATTTAAAGAGTGTTCAGAAATTCTTCCTTTGTTTAAAAATTTTCATGCAATGGTCTTGACACAATTTGGGAATAAAATTTAGATCCTTAGATTTGATAATGCTAAGGAATACATGTCTCATGAATTCAAATCATTTTGTGAGAGTAATGGGCTTATTCATCAAACATCATGTGCCTATACTCCTCAACAAAATGGTGTTGCTGAAAGGAAGAATCGTCATCTTCTTGAAGTTGCTCGGGGCCTCCTCTACTCCATGAAGGTACCCTATTTCTATTGGCCTCATACTATACTTACAACATCTTTCTTATTAATGGGTTACCTTCATCAGTCCGTCATCATAAAACTCCTTACTCTATATTATTTAATGGTGAAAATCCTTTTTCTCTTCCTTTGACAGTGTTTGGATGTACGTGTTTTGTTCATGTTATATCCCCACATAAAAATAAACTTGATCCTCAGTCTATGAGGTGCATTTTTTTGGGGTACTCCCGCACCCAGAAAGGTTATGTCTGTTACAATCCTACCCTTCGGAGGATGTTTATCTCAGGGATGTGACTTTCTTGGACGACACCTCCTACTCCTCCCAAGATGCTCCTCCAGGATGGACTTGTCCTTCTACTACTCCTTGTCCTCTTGTGCCTTTTATTCTTGAAGTTAACCCATCCCCTGATGCACCGGTCGTACCTTCACCTATGGAGTTGTCGGATCCTCCAGAGGTAAGTGCTTCTCCTCCTATCTATGGGCCTAAATTTGATACTCGACCTATTGCTTTAAGAAAGGAATGTCGTTCTTGTACTACTTCGCATCCTATCTCAAATTTTATGTCTCACCATCGCTTCTCTTCCGAGTGTTTTCAGTTCCTTGCATCTCTTTCTTCTACTTCAATAGCACAGTCCTATCAGGAGGCTCTGAGGCATCCAGGATGGAAGGCGGCTATGGATGAAGAAATGCACACCTTATACAAAAATCAAACCTGGTCCTTAACATCACTCCCGAAAGGTAAAAGACCAGTTGGTTGTACATGGGTTTTTTCAATAAAACATAATCCAGATGGATCGGTTGCTCGTCTTAAAGCTTGACTCGTTGTTAAGAATTATTCACAGTGCTATGGGATAAATTATGGGGAGACCTTCTCTCCTGTTGCAAAATTGAATTCGCTACGCATCATGGCCCGTCTATCAATTGGATGTTAAAAATGCTTTTTTAAATGGTGATATAAGTGAGGAAATTTATATGGTCCAACCAACTGGTTATGTGGTTTAGGGGGAGTCAGTATGCCGGTTAAAAAAAAATTTATATGGGCTTATGCAGTCCCCTCGGGCGTGGTTTGATAAATTTAGTCAAACACTTCTACGGTTTGGTTTTCATTGGTGCTCGGTTGATCATTCTATATATTATAAAGATACGGTCAAAGGAAAAATATTATTGGTCATATACGTGGATGATATTATCTTAACCGATGATGATGCTTTGAGCATACAAGAGGTGAAGAATATGATATGTCAGGAATTCAAGACTAAAGACCTTGGTATTCTTAAATATTTTTTGGGTATAGAAGTTGTTCAAGCCAAACATGGGATAATATTATCTCAAAGAAAATATGTCTTGGATCTCCTTGAAGAAACAAGAATGAAGGGTTGTAGACCAGTTGACACACCTATGGATACAAATGTAAAATTCTGTGCCACAAATAAAGAAGATATTGATATTGGCAAATATCAAAGACTCGTGGGAAAATTGATTTATCTCACGGTAACTAGGCCAGACATATCATATGATGTAAGTGTGGTGAGTCAATTCATGCACAAACCACAAATTACCCACTGGCAGGCTTTAGAGAGAATATTACGTTACCTAAAAGGAGCTCCAGGAAGAGGATTGATGTATAAAAAACATGGGCACTTCAACATAGAAGGCTTCTCAAATGCAGATTGGGCTGGATCACCTGATGATAGAAAATCTACATCAAGATATTGTACTCTGGTTGGAGAAAACTTGGTTACATGGAAAAGTAATAATCAAAATGTGATTGCAAGATCTAGCGTCGAAGCCGAATACAGAGCTATGGCCCATACCATTAGTGAAATTTTATGGGTTAGGACCCTTCTTACTGAACTAGGATTTTATAAAAAATGGTCCATGGGTCTGCATTGTGATAATCAAGCTGCCAATCATATTACTTCAAATCCAGTTTTTCATGAAAGAACTAAACATATTGAGGTGGATTGTCATTTTATACGGGAGAAGTTTCAAGCAAGAATAATCTCTCTCAAACATGTGTCATCTCAAGAGCAAGTAGCTGATATTCTCACTAAACCCATTACATCTAAAATCCTATCGTTTATATGTAGCAAGCTGGGTATTTTTTATATCTTTTCTCCTCCATCTTGAGGGGGAGTGTTGGAAGATGGGCTCAAGCCCACAAGCTCAAGGCAAGAAACTCACACGTCAAAGGAGTTGCACATGTGTGAATTATGATACTTCACTTAAAGATGGCATAGAGGTCTAAATATGTGTTCTTTTTATGTCTTTTATTTCAAAAAGTCGTAGCCCTAAGGGCATTGTAAAGACTATAAATAAAGGCATTGGCTAAGAGGTAGAGCATTGGAGCACTCTCCTCTCTTTCCACAAATTCATCCAGCCCTCATTTTCACTTTGACGCAAACATCTTTTCCCTTAATCCAAACTCTCTCCTTCCATGTCCTTCTTCTTCTCCTCTGCTTCTCTCTTCTTCTTCTTCTTCCTCGTTGATCTAAAGTTCCTTTCATGAGATCCTAAATTCCACAGATTTCATTGGGGATTTATCAGGACGGATAGGTATGTTCAATTTCCTAATTTAGGATCATCAGGAATTTTTTGACATTGTGGCCAAGGTGCAAGAGAATGGGGAGAGTGATGTAAAGGGTTTAGGTAAGACCATCATAAAGCTAATGGTTTTGGTAAGGCCAAATGATGAAGGAGAAAAACTCTCGGGCCCCAAAAATGAACCACCTTTGGACGTAGAGAAGGAAGAAGTGTCCCTTAAAAATAGCACAGAACCAAGAATTGTTGAAGGGGAATTTAGTGTTTGGGTCCCGAATCTGACACATGGATTCGTAGGGAGGAAAAAGGGAAAGATAAAAATAAAGCCAAAGGAAAGCTTGAAAACCCTAGGTTCGTTAAGGAGAACGCACACCCCTGAGCTCGTTGAGGAGAACTCAAAACGCTAATTAACCTAAATCATTGCTTGCCTTTTCTCATTACTCTTACCCCTTAAATAGGGTTCACCCTTATCATGTTTAAGATAAAATATTACAAAAATACCCCTAAAAATAAAATATTCCATAAATGCCCATGTGGCCTATTTATTCTTTAACTGAAATAAAATAAAGTAAATTAAAGAAAAACAATTAAAATAATAATGTTACTGCATGCATAACATTACACCCCCCTTTGGAGAAAGAGTTTGTCCTCAAACTCGAAGGTAGGGTATGTTTGCCTATGCCGACATCTCCACCTGTTCTCAAGTATCACCCACGGTATATGTGTCTACCCTCTAGACTACAAAACTAGAGCATCCACTAGAGAAGAATTTTTTATTTTTTTTACTCAGCCAGCATCACTTGCTGAGCATACCCCTATACAGATAATCAACCGAACAACAAGTTAAACTATCACCTGCGCCAAACTGGTAACTGCTACTTTGACATTAACAGCTTTTGTGGGATCCGCCCCAACGGTTGCTTCAATGGCAAAATACAGCATGTCTCCTGTAACCTTAGGCATTGGACCCAGTCCATGTTCAGCAAATTGCCCAACATGCTCGACGAAAGTACCATGGTCGTAAGCACGAAGCATAATATCAAGATAACAACATGGTCTACTACTTTGTCAAGATCCACCAATTCAAGGTTCCACCTTTTTTGAAACTTCTCATCCATATCAAGAACATATGCAACGCCCCCACTCATCCCTGCAGCCAAGTTTCTTCTAGTTTTCCCACGTACTACTACAGTACCACCTGTCATGTACTTACAACCATGATCTCCAACCCCTTCGACCATAGCTTTAGGCCTTGAGTTATGTACACAACCTCTCAACTACAGTTCTGTTGGAAGATAAGGCCCAAGCTCACACGACCAAGGAAGACCCACATATCCAAGTGTGTTGGAAGATGGGCCTAAACCCATAAGAAAAAGGAAGACCTATGCATCCAAGAGATATAGAAGATGGGCTCAAGGCCCATAAATCAAGGAGAAGGCTCATAGGCCCACATACAATGATGGCAGGATGGTAAATAAAGAGTCATCTCATAGAGATGGCATTGATGTAATTAAGTTAAAGTTCTAGGATTAAAACCTTAAACCCTAAACCCTAAGTTCAAAGGTATTATTGTAATATAGTAATTTCATAAATCTATAAATAGAGCATCAGGGGGAGGGATAGGAATCAAGTTGTTATGGTCCTGGGTTAAGTACCTATGTCTTCCGCTCCTAACAGGCCAGTCTTTTGGGTAGTATTGGCTACGTGCTTAACATTTGGTATCAGAGCGGGCTCCCATGTCGCGAGTTCAAATCCCGGAGGGGGCGACCTAGAGGCCAAATTAAAATTACTGGTAGGCCGTAGGAACTTAACCCGGGTCCGGCCAGTGTCGCTAGAGTGGGCAGCCGTGGTAGTCGACTCGCAAAGGTGGGGTGTGATGTTATGGTCCTGGGTTAAATACATATGTCTTCTTTTCCATAGTTGTTAAATATTAGGTATTTTGTTTTGTTGATTATTTTCTCATAGCCCGGCATTACTCTGCCATTACCAAGCCTCTCTGCCACTGCTATCGAGCAGATCTTGTTTTTAGAAAATCATCTGAGACTGTTTCTCCCGGCCTCTCCGTTCTCGGCTCATTCTTGCACTTCATCAACAACCAAATAATAGCAGAGTTTCCGTGCCAATCCCTTCTCTGTTTTTTCGATACTTGCAGCAGCCAACGAATAACAGCTTCTCGATTTAAGTGTTTTATTCATCATAGCAGACGCATTGATTATTCTTCTAGCAGCAGATATTTGAATTGCATTCTGGTGGTTAATGTTTTTGTATCTCTGCATAGACCAACATCTAACATTAACTGATGTAGAGACAGGCTGAAGGATCAGGTGACCAGCACATGCTTGGCTCACTGCTGTATTGTTCAGATCTCTTCCGAATTGATATGAAAACCATGCGTTGCTGTCTGGAAGATTGCCTGCGCTGGTATCTTTGCTGGAATTGCTTCACTACTAGCCAGCCGAAACTATCTTGCCAAAATTGAAGGGATTTCGTTTCATCACTGCTTTGCTGATAATCCGAAATCATCTCTGCCAAAAAAGCAGCTGGTTTTGGAAATTCGTCTCTTGCTGTCTGATTGTCGTCCGAAGTTGCTCTGCTCTTTCTAGGCTACACCTGGTTATATTTCCAGCAGATCGTATTACCATTGCTTTACATTGCCAGCCAGATCGTGTTTTTTTCAAAAGCAGATGGTTCGGTTTTGGTTTACTGTTTGGAGACTTCATTAATAGCAGATACGTATCTCTTTAAGAAGAAGATTTTTCCGATTCTAGTTGATGTTTCCGGAGTTCGGAAATCACCAGTGTCGCGGGGAAGAAGAGATATTGCCGTGATTACGTTCTGCATATATTTTTTCCGTTGTCCCGAGTTGTTCGGTGTTGTGAGGAAGAGGAAGGTATTCCGAGCTGTTCGGCGCCGTGGGGAAGAAGGAGACGTTTTCCCAATTCTTGCCGATGATATTGGGAAAGAGTCCAGAATCGAAAGGAAAATTTTTTTCCAATCGGCCCAGTCCTTCGGCCCCGTGAAGAAGAAGACACTGTTTAAAAATTTATGTTTCCTAACTCAGGAAAGTTATTAAAAACCGGGTCGCTCGCCTGTTCTGACCCTGACCCAGACCAGAGTTCACCCAGCGACTGTCTGCTGACCCGAGGATGCTCTTGTTCTGCTGAGCCAACTCGGACCGATCAACCCAGTCCGGGTCAACCCAGTAGATCAACTCGACCCGGGTCAACCTGACTTGGGCCACTTATGTTTTCTACCTCGGTATACGTGGTTGTACCAAAGATTATACATATTTTTGTCATGACTCTGATATATTGATCTACTATTTGACTCGATGCGATTCAGTAAACTTTTTCTTTGGCTGGATTATTATTTTTGAAGAATTTACAGATTATTCCTTGGTTAGCATATTATTTGGTACAAATATGTGCATTAGATTATTTCATAGGTCAATTTTACAAGAATTATTTTGGTTCGTGTTATATGGTCCCAAGCCCATTACAACAGCTATTATTATGTCTCATTGGATGAGACTTTATTATTGAAAAAGAGGTGGCCTCAGTATATGTTACATCACCGTGATTGAGGAGCTTATTACTACATCCACTACCCGTAAGGACATCTATGTTATTTCACCGTGATGGAAAAGTTTAATACTAACTCTATGTTATACCCCATGAATTAGCATTTATTACTCCTACCACTTGAGAGTGGTTGTCCTGTGGAGGGTGTTATGGACTCCTTAGCATCTCGGGTAATTAACAGACGTAGGATTTAAATTATGGAATTTCCTTTTTATGTATGTTAGTTTGGTTTGGTTTAATTGTAATTCTCATGACTTGGTGACCCACGGGTTGGGTTTATCATTTGTGTCCTTAATCCTATTTATAGGGGAGAAGGGCTTTATTGGAATCAAGCATTGAATCAATTAGAAAGGTAGAGGTCGGATTCTCCCTTCTGAGGTCCAGGTCGAGCCTCTTCCAAGGCTCAACTCGTTTTCACTATTGCAGCCACCAAACACAGGAAACTCCTCTCCACATCAAGAACAAACTTGGAGAGAAGAGAAGGAAGAAGGGTGACGAGATCCATGGCCCGGGAAGACCCTAACATCTTGGTATCAGACAGGTCCACCCTTGGGGATTCCTCTTCCCGGGAGGATTTACGTCAAATGGTGGAGGAACACCGTCATGCCATTAAGGATAATTGCCAGCAAACTGCTGGCCTCCATTCGGTGAACTCAGCCTTGAATGAGGCAGTGAAGCACCTGATACGGCGAGTGGAAGAGGGATAGGTTCGAGGTCAGCCGCCGCCGGGCAGCTCCAATCTTCCGGCCGACTCCCACCATCCCCACCCACCCCCACCACCTCTGCGCCATCAACCTCCCCCCACCATGGGACCCCACACACCAGGCCCCAATTCGGTGCCACGGTATGTGAAGCTTGATTTTCCTTCCTTTGATGGGTCTACAGACCCCTTGATCTGGTTACACCGCTGTGACCAGTTCTTTTACAACCAAAGAACACATGCGGATGACCGGGTCCATTTAGCCACATTCCATCTGCTCAATGAAGCGCTTCTATGGTACCACCAGTTTAAGTATAAACATTTGGCTCCTGATTGGGATTTATTTAAAGAATATTGAATGTTAAGGTTTGGTCCACCTGCTCGTAGCAATCCTTTGGGTGATCTAGTGAACTTGAAATAGACGGGAACTATAAAACTGTATCAGAAGCACTTCCAGAAATGACTTGCCCGTGCCACTCACTTTGTGCTGCCCTCTCAGTATGTTAATCTTTTTACTACTGGATTGACAGAGGCTTTGAGTCTAGAGGTAGAATTGCAGGACCCTCAAGACCTAGCCTATGCTATGAATCTTGCCAGAACCATAGATGCAAAACAGTGTGTACTGAAAGAGTCTCTGGTTAGAAGACCTTCTTGGCAGAGCAGGGCGACCACCCCTGCCCCTGCATCATATTCAGGGACTCCACGCACTAGGACCCTTCCCTCTCCACATGCTGATCTTTCCCCATCCACGCCACCAGCCCAGTACATTAAACGATTGTGTAGACCTGAAATGGAACAACAGCGAGCCAATATGTTCAAGGTCACCAATGCAAGAGGTTATTCTGGTTGGAGGTATTAGATGACACCGAGGAAGATCATCCAATGGAAGACAGTATTGACGCCGAACAAGATGAACCAGCTATTTCCCTCCATGCTATGATTGGTATGCATAGCTCCAACACGCAGGGGCAACACCTACACTTACTAGCCTTAGTGGACTCAGGCAGCACCCACAACTTCATCAGTCAGCCAGCCTTTGAACAGCTTGGATTGGTCATTCAACGGAACATCGACATATCAGTCTCAGTGGCCAATGGGGCCAAAATATCCAGTGCGGGTATTTCTTCCTCCACAACATTTTGTATTGAAGGACACTCCTTTGTAGCCAATTTTTTGGTCATTCCATTGGCTGGGTTTGACTTGGTACTCGGGATTAAATGGCTCCAGATGTTGGGTCGATCTTGTGGGATTTCAAGGCACTTACCATGACATTTACAACTGGCCAGCATCCGATTACCCTTCATGGCACACATACTACTGCGCCCTGCACTATTCAGGAAATTCAGGTTCAAAGCGCTGAACACTGTAAGTTAAAAACTTTACTTACAGAATAAGGTGATTTATTTCAAGCCCCTACTGCCTTTCCGCCTATTCGCCATTGTGATCACCACATAAGGTTGAAATTGGGGAATGAACCTGTGGTGGTCCAGCCTTACCGTTACCCCCACTTACAGAAGGATGAAATTGAGCGCCAATGCCAGACTATGCTGGCCCAAGGGATTATTCAGCCCAGCAAGTCTCCCTTTTCCTCCCCCGTGTTACTGGTCAAGAAACATGACAAGTCTTGGAGGTTTTGTGTTGACTACAGGGAGCTCAATGCTCATACAATTAAAGAGAAATTTCCTATACCGGTGGTTGATGAACTATTAGATGAATTACATGGCGCCACCTTATTTACAAAATTGGACTTGAAGTCAGGTTATCATCAGATTCGGGTTCATCCTTCAGACGTGGAAAAGACCGCGTTCCGCACACACCATGGGCATTTCGAGTTTCTTGGCATGCCATTTGGTCTCTCCAATGCCCCTTCCACTTTCCTGGCCCTAATGAATGAGGTATTTAATCCTCTCTTGCGGAAGTTTGTTCTTGTTTTTTTAATGATATCCTGTTATATAATAAACACTAGGACGAGCACCTTCAGCATCTCCTCTAGGTATTTACTGTATTACGATCCCATCATTTGGTTTTAAACCACTCCAAATGTTCAATGGGCACGTCAGAAACGGCATATTTGGGACCCGTTATCTCAGCAGTTGGTGTGCAAGTCGACCAGAGCAAAATACAGGCCGTGACCAACTGGCCTACTCCCACATCCAGCTCAGCGTTAAGGGGTTTTTTGGGACTCGCTGGTTATTACAGAAAATTCATCCGTAACTACGGACAGATTGCCACTCCGCTCAAAATTTTCCTTAAGAAAAATGCATTTCTCTAGTCCGACACAGTAGCTTCTTCGTTTGAGCACTTGAAGGCCGCATTATCTTCGGCACTAGTAATGCAGCTACCAAACTTTGATGAATTGTTTGTGGTTGAATGTGATGCCTCTGGCGGGGGTATCGGTGTGGTTTTACAACAACATGGTCACCCTATAGCTTATTTCAGCAGACAGCTTGGCCAACATCACCACAAACTCGCTGCCTATGAAAGGGAACTGATCAGTTTAGCTAAAGTCATCCAACACTGGAGGCCCTCTCTCTGGGGGCGCCCTTTTCTTATACGGACCGATTATTGCAGTCTGAAGTATCTCCTGGAGCAGCGTCTTACCACTTCCCCCTAGCAGCATTGGTTGAGCAAATTGATGGGGTTTGATTTCACAGTTGAGTATAAACTGAGCACCCTTAATGTGGGGGCAGATGCCTTGTCTTGACGGGACCTGCCTGGGCCTCAGTTCCACGCTATCAGTCAGCCCATATTTCATTTGATGGACTCTATACGGGATGAAACACAGCAGCATCCCGAACTCCTTGAGTTATAACATAATATTGAGCAGGTTACAATGGATAGTAATTGGGCCATCCAGGCTCATCTTATATTGTTTCAGCACCGGATATATCTCCATTAGACCTCACCAATCATTCACAACATCTTGTCCATGTTTCATGATAGCACACATGAGGGAAGGCAGAAAACATATTTCCGACTCAATCGGGATTTTTATTGGCGAGGCATGAAGAGAAGTGCGATAGACTATGTGACAGCTGGTCAAATGTGCCAGCGGAAAAAAGCCGAATCCTTAAGTTCAGCAGGGTTGCTCCAACTACTCCAGTTACCTTCACAGGTTTGGTCCGATATTTCCATGGATTTTATCGATGGATTGCTGCCATCTTCGAGCAAATCAGTTATTTTTGTGATGGTTGACCGCTTCTCAAAATATGCACATTTTCTGCCTCTGACGCATCCCTACACTGCTGCTCACGTCGTCCAGCTCTTCATGGATTCTATTGTAAGATTACATGGGGTGTCGGCGTCCATTACTAGTGACAGAGATGCCATCTTCACCAGTACTCTCTGGAAGGAACTCTTCAAACTACAAGACACCAAGTTGGCCTTCTCTTCCGCCTACTGATGGCTAGACAGAGGTAGTCAACTGTACCATTGAGATGTACCTCCATTGTTGTGTGGGTGACTTGCCTAAACGGTGGGTTAGGTGGCTAGCATGGGCAGAATTCTGTTATAACACCTCTTACCACAGTGCACTTGGCACAACTCCTTTCAAGGTCGTATATGGCAGAGATCCACCCCGCTTTTATTGAATGAACCCGGTTCTTCCAAGGTGGCCACCCTAAACCAGGCTTTATCAGAACGGGACGCATTGCTCAACCAAGTGTGCACTCATCTCCAAGCTGCACAACAAGCAATGAAACTTCTTATGATAAAAACCATTGTGAAGTGGTCTTCTCTCCAGGGGATTATGTGTGGCTTCGTCTTCAACATTACCAACAACTCTCCCTAACAGCCTCCAAGCGTGACAAATTATGCCTTAAGTTTTATGGGCCCTTCCAGTGCTGGAACGCATTGGCACATTCGCCTACCGCTGGCAGCTTCAGTTAGGTTCTTCCCTTGCCATGGATCGAGTCACCCTTCTTTCCTCTCTTTCCTCCATGGATGATCTTGACGTTGGAAGAGAATTCTTTTTTCTTGAATGAGTAATGGTGGAACTCAATTAGAATGAAGGAGTTTTGGAGGAAGCTCAACCTTGGACCTCAAAGGGAGAAATCCGACCTAGACCTCTGAGAGAGAATCTGACCTGTAAAATATAATTTTCTCAATAATTGCCTCTCTTTTCCTTCACGTCCCCCTAAATAGGGTTGAGGACGAAAATACAAAGATGACCCATAGGTCAAGTGGTTCACGCCACATACACTGAACCAACCCAAAGTAAACCAAACCAAATAAAGTAAACCAAACCGAATTGAAATTACTTTAAAAGTAAATTGACATAATTTAATTCCTATGCCTATGGATAACTCGTGATGCTATGGAGTCCATAACATCACCCCCCCCCCCCCCCCCCCCCCCCCGGGAGAAAGAGCTTGTTCTCAAGCTCAAAGTATGGGTAGAGGGTGCGAAACGCCGCTAATGGCTCCCATGTCGTGTCAGTGGGGTCAACATCTGCCCATTGCACTAAGATCTCCCAATCACCCTGAATACGGTGAGTTTGTAATACATGTGCCGGTGTAGAAAGTACCGTCCCTCATGGAGTGGGGCAGCAGGGTGTGCAGCAAAGGCGAATCACCATGGAAGGCCTTTAATTGTGAGACATGAAAGACGTTATGAATTCTGGCCTCTGGCGGAACCTGCAATCTGTAGGCCACTGTCCCAATGCGGTCCATCACCTGAAAGGGACCATAATATTTTGGAGAGAGCTTGTGACGTTTGGAGGCTGTCAACGACAGCTGCCTGTAGTGTTGGAAACGCAACCAAACATAATCTCCAGGAGAAAAGGAGACTTCCGGGTGCTTCTTGTCATAATATTTTTTCATAGAATGTTGTGCCTCATTTAGATGAGTGCGCACCTCAGTGATGAATGTGTCTCTTTCAGCTAATGCTTGGTCCAAAGTGGCGACTTTAGAGGCCCCTGGTTCATAGGCTAAAAGACGGGGAGGTTCTCTACCATATACCACCTTGAATGGGGTTGTGCCGAGTGCACTGTGGTAGGAGGTGTTGTAATAGAACTCAGCCCAGGCGAGCCACTTAACCCACCTCTTAGGTGAGTCCCCCACGAAACAGCAGAGATACATTTCAATGGTTCTATTGACGACCTCTGTCTAACCATCATTCTGCGGATGGTAGGCTGAAGAAAAGGCTAACGTTGTGCCCTGTAACTTGAAGAGTTCTTTCCAGAAGGTACTTGTAAAGATTGCATCCCTATCACTGGTATTTGAATTAGGCATCCCATGTAAGAGGACAATGTTATCCATAAAAAGTTGAGCGACCTGAGTTACAGTGTAAGGATGCGCCAGAGGAATGAAATACCCATATTTAGAGAAACGATCCACCACTACAAAGATAACAGATTTACCCGACGAAGAGGGAAGTCCATCTATGAAGTCCATAGAAATATCAGACCAGACCTGTGACGGAAGCTGAAGTGGTTGGAGCAACCCCGCTGGACTTAATGTTTCAGCTTTATTCCGTTGAAAAGTCTGACAAGCTGCCACATAATCAGCTATACTGCGCTTCATGCTCCTCCAATAAAATTCCCTACTGATCCGGAAATATGTTTTGTGTCGGCCCTCATGTGTATTGTCATGGAAGGAGCCTAAAATGTTGTTAATCAGAGGGGATGTATGGTGTAGAAAAATTCTGTTTTTGTAGAGGACGAGATTGTCCTAAACCCTCCAATGTGGTGCCGCTGTCCCCTGCTGGATGTCCTGGCATAAGGAGATAATATCCAGGTACTGTTGTGCCTCTTCCCGTATAGAATCCAACAAGAGAGCTCTGGGCTGACTGATGGCGTTTAATTGCAGCTCTGGAATGTCCCGGTGAGATAAGGCATCAGCCCCTATATTCAAACTTCCTAGTTTATACTCGATAGAAAAGTCAAACCCCATAAGCTTACTTAACCAATGCTGTTGTGGGGAAGTAGTGAGACGCTACTTAAGAAGATACTTGAGGCTGCAATGATCAGTGCGAATCAAAAAAGAACGTCCCCATAGATAAGGGTGCCAATGCTGTATAGCTTTGCCAATCCGATCAATTCCCTCTCATAAGCTGCCAACTTGTGGTGATGTTGGCCCAGTTGACGGCTAAAATAAGCAATCAGGTGGCCCTATTGGTGCAACACTGTGCCAATACCGCCCCCCGAAGCATCACATTCCACTACAAAGGACTCCTCAAAGTCGGGGAGCTGCAAACCTGGGGTTGATGATAAGGCGTCTTTCAATTTGTGAAAGGAATGAGCTGCTGTCTCTGACCAAGTAAAAGCATTTTTCTTTAGGAGATTGTTGAGCGGAGCTGCAAGCTGGCCATAGCTACAATTAAATTTTCTATAATATCCAGCTAGGCCCAAAAATCCTCTTAAGGTTGTAATAGATGTAGGAATAGGCCAATCTATGACCGCCTGTATCTTACTCTGGTCTACCTTCACCCCCGATGCTGAAATAGCGTGGCCCAAATATGCCACTTCTGATGTGCCCATAGAACATTTTGACCGATTTAAAACCAAATGATGTGAACGTATAAGAGAAAATACCTAGTGAACGTGTTGAAGATGTTCTTCCCAGCTGTTGCTATAGACCAAAATATCGTCAAAAAATACCAATACATATTTTCTCAAGAGAGAAGAAAATACCTCATTCATGAGGGCCTGGAAGATGGAAGGCGCATTTGACAGACCAAATGGCATTACGAGGAATTCAAAACGGCCGTGATGTGTGCGGAACGCTGTTTTCTCCACATCTGATGGATGAACTCGGATTTGATGATAGCCAGATTTCAAATCGAGTTTAGTAAAAATAGTAGCTCCATGTAGCTCGTCTAACAGCTCGTCCACCACTGGAATAGGGAATTTATCTTTAATCGTATGGGCATTGAGTAGTCAGTAATCCACACAGAACCTCCATGATTTATCATGCTTGCGGACTAGTAATACCGGTGAAGAAAAAGGAGACCGGCTGGGCTGAATAATACCCTGTGCTAACATCAACTGGCACTGCCTTTCAATCTCATCCTTCTGTAAGTGAGGGTAATGATACGGACGCACCACTACATGTTCGGTACCCAATTTCAAACAGATACAGTGATTACAGTGGCTAAGTGGCGGAAAGGCAGTAGGGTCCTGAAAGATATCTTCAAATTCTGTAAGTAAGTGAGATAACTTACATGTGTTTGTGGACTGGACCTGGGCAACCCATAGTGCGCAGGTGAGTGGTGCTTGTGTGCCATGCAATATAATCTGATGTTGGTCCTCTATAAAAGACATGGCCAGAGCTTGGAAATCCCATAGTATTGATCCCAACAATTGTAGCCATTTAATTCCTAGCACCAAATCGAATCCTGATAGTGGAATCACCAGAAAATCTGCAACAAATGCACATCCCTCAATATCAAAGTGTGTGGCTGGTGATATGCCTACACTAGTAATTTTAACCCCATTGGCTACTGATACAGAAAGACCAGTCTGTTGCTGTACTACTAACCCTAGTTGTTCTGCCGCCTGTTGATTGATGAAATTATGTGTACTACCCGAGTCAACTAAAGCCAGTAACTGTAAATGAAGTAATTGGGCTTTAACTTGCATTGTGCTTGCACTGCGTAGAACAGTCATAGCATGAAGGGAAATCTCTAGACCTTCTTGGTCAGTTTCCAAAATTTCCTCCTCTGGTGGTATTTCTTCTCCATCCACCCATAGACATATACTGAATAATCGTTTGTAGTAGTGTTCAATGACATACTGTTCATCACAGTTAAAACAGAGGGCCTTGGCCTTTCTCTGGTCCATTTCTTGTCTAGTAAGTTTTTTGAAGTAAAGAGCAAGTGGAGCCGAATTAGAGATGTCTGGGCGTGGGGCTGCATTGTCTCTAAATCTTGGAGGTCCAGAGTAAGGGTTTGGCGTTGAGGCATTGTGCCTCCCTGGCCAAGCTGGTTTTCTTACCAGTGACTCCTTTAGAACACGCTGCTTGTGCTCAATTGCCCTGGCTAAATTCATAGCATAGTCTAAATCTGTAGGAGCATGTAATTCAACTTCTAAACGCAGAGCTTCTGTCAAACCAGCAGTAAAAATATGAACATACTGTGTGTGGCTAACAAATTGGTTTGCTCGGGCTAACCTTTCCTGGAAGGTCTTTTGGTACACCTCTAGTGTTCCAGTTTGTTTGTAATTGATTAATTCTCCCAATGGATTGCTACTAGCTGGAGGACCAAATCTCATCATGCAAGACTATCTAAAAGTTGCCCAATCCTGAACCACTTGGTCATTTCGGAATTGGTGGTACCATAGAAGCGCTTCATCGAGCATGTGGTAGGCAGCCAAATACACTTTCTCATCCGCAGGTGTTTTTTTATGATAAAATAACTGATCACACTTGGCTAACCAAATCAAGGGTCCTTAGACCCATCATACATAGGAAAGTCAAGTTTTAAATACTTGGGCACAGTGTTTGGTCCTTGAACGGCAGGCCCCAAATGGGGATGGTGTTGACGCATTGGTGGTTGTGGGGGAGGTGGTGGGTGGAATGGATGGTGGTCGGCCGATGGAGAGTAGGCAGCTGGTGGTTGGGCTCGTGTATCATGGTCCTCTTGTCGCTGGAGGAGAGCTTGGATGGCAGCATCCATTAATTTTATTGCCTCATGCAAATCAGAGGTTGTTTGACGCACCTCTTCCAGGGCATGAGCCTGGTTATCTGTCCTCTACCTAGTATCTTCCACTAACTGTCTCAAATCATCAGGGGAAGAGGAATCCCCAAGGGTGGACCTGTCTGATACCAAGATGTTAGGCTCTTCCCTTGCCATGGATCAAGTCACCCTTCTTTCCTCTCTTCCCTCCATGGATGATCTTGACGTTGGAAGAGAATTCTTGTTTCTTGAACGAGTAATGGTGGAACTCAATTAAAACGAAGGAGCTTTGGAGGAAGCTCAACCTTGGACCTCAAAGGGAGAAATCCGACCTAGACCTCTGAGGGAGAATCTGACCTGTAAATATAATTTTCTCAATACTTGCCTCTCTTTTCCTTCACATCCCCCTAAATAGGGTTGAGGACGAAAATACAAAGATGATCCATAGGTCAAGTGGTTCACGCCACATTACACTGAACCAACCCAAAGTAAACCAAACCAAATAAAGTAAACCAAACCGAATTGAAATTACATGAAAAGTAAATTGACATAATTTAATTCCTATGCCTATGGATAACTCGTGATGCTATGGAGTCCACAACAGCTTCCCCCCAGATGCTAAGCTCCATAATGTCTTTCACATCTCACAATTGAAGGCCTTCAATGGTGACACTCCATTGCTACATACACCCTTGCCACCGCTGGAGGAGGGACGAGGGCTTTCCACTCCAGCTCAGGTGTTGTAAGCTTGCCGAATTCAGGGCGACTGGGAGATTTTAGTGCAGTGGGCGGATACTGACCCCATTGACAATACATGGGAGCCCTTGGTGTCATTTAAGGCTATCTACCCCACTTTCGAGCTTGAGGACAAGCTCTTTCACCAGGAGGGGGGTGATTGTTATGGACTCCATAGCATCACGAGTTATCAACAGATGTAGGAATTAAATTATGCTATTTCCCTTTGCATGTATGTTGAATTTGGTTTGGTTTGGTTTGAATGTAATTTTGCGTGAACCATGTGACCCATGGGTCTAAGTTGTAATTTCGTCCCCAAACCTATTTATTGGGACAAAGAGCTTAATGAAGATTAAGCATTGAATCATTTAGTTTTAGCCAGGTCGGATTCTCAATCAAAGGTCCAGGTCGGATTCTCCCTCAGAGGTCCAGGTTGAACCTCCTCAAGGCTCAATCCATTTCCACCATTACACGTTCCAAAAATAGGAGTTCTCTTCCAGCGTCAACAACCAATCTGGAGGAAGAGAGGGAAGAAGGGTGACAAGATCCATGGCCCGGGAAGATCCCAACATCTTGGTATCTAAGCGGTCCACCCTTGGGGATTCCTCTTCCCTGGAGGATTTGCATCAACTGATTGAGGAAAATCGTCAGAGAATAGAGGCTCAATATCAATCCATTGACGAGGTTCGTTAGACTACTGCTAACCTGCGTTCGGACATGGCCGCCATAGATGCATCAATCCAGCTCCTCCTCCGGTGACAGGAGGACAGTGAGCTTCGAGCACCGATGCCGGGAAGCTATACACCACCCACCACAGCTACGCCACCCACATCCCCCATTGGGACCTCATTCTACTACACCTAATTCGGTTCCCAGGTATGTGATATTTGACTTTCCTACATTTGATGGGTCTAAGGACCCCTTGATATGGTTACACCGATGTGACCAGTTCTTTTACCATAAAAAAACATCGGCGGATAATCGAGTCCAGCTGGTCGCATTCCAAATGCTCAATGAAGCGCTTCTATGGTTCCACCAATTCAAAAATGAACATTTGGTTCCGGATTGGGATGTATTTCAACAATCTTGCATGATGAGGTTTGGTCCTCCATCCAGTAGCAATCCATTGGGCGAATTGGTGAATTTGAAACAAACGGGAACAATTGAAGTGTACCAAAAGACCTTCCAGGAACGCTTGGCCAGAGCCAATACCAATGTCAGACCCTTCCAGTATGTTAACCTCTTTACTGCTAGCTTGATAGAGGCCCTGCGTCTAGAGGTTGAATTACACAAACCTAGAGATTTGGACCATGCTATGAACTTGGCCAGGACCATTGATACTAAACAGCGAGTTCTGAAGGAATCCATAGTCCAAAGACCAGCTTGGCCAAGCAGGGCGACTACCACTGCACCCTCACCCTATTCAGGGCCTCCACGTACTGGACACAATGCAGCTCCACGTGCAGAGAGTTCTTCCTCCACGCCAGTACCATACATAAAAAAATTGAATAGACAAGAGATGGAACAGAGGAGGGCAAAGGGTCTTTGTTTTAATTGTGATGAACAGTATGTCCAGGGTCACATATGCAAGAGACTATTCAGTGTGCTTCTCTGTGAGGATACTGAGGAAATACTCCCATAAGAAGATAGTGCTAAGACAAAACAAGATGCCCCAACTATTTCACTCCATGCCATGAATAGCATTCATAATTTCAACACAATGCAAGTTCGGGCCAAGATGCACCATCTACAGTTACTAGCCTTAGTTGACTCTGGCAGTACACACAACTTCATAAGTCAGCTAGCGGCAGAATAGCTTGGCTTGGTAATCAAGCAGAATACAGGCCTCTCAGTCATAGTGGCCAATGGTGCCAAAACTGCCAATGTGGGTATCTCTACAGCCACCCCCTTTTGTATTGAGGGCCACTCCTTTATTGCCAATTTCTTGGTGATTCCACTGGCAGGATTTGATTTGGTACTCGGAGTTAAATGGCTCCAGATGTTGTAGGCTATCTTATGGGATTTGCAGGCCCTGACCATGACCTTCACAGAGGGCCAACGTCAGAACACCTTGCATGGCACGCATGCTACTATGCCCTGCACACTTCAGGCAGTTCAGGTCCAGAGCGCCGAGCACTATAAGTTATCTCAATTACTTACAAACTTTGAAGATTTATTTCAGGAACCTACTGCTCTTCAGCCTATTTGCCACTGTGATCACCGCATCAGATTGAAAATGGGGACAGAACTTGTGGTGGTTCAGCCTTACCATTACCCCCACTTACAGAAGGATGAAATTGAGAGAAAGTGCCAAAATATGCTCGCCCAAAGAATTATTCAGCCCAGCAGGTCTCCTTTCTCATCCCCAGTGTTACTGGTCAAAAAACATGACAAGTCCTGGAGATTTTGTGTGGACTACAGGCAACTCAATGCTAACACAATTAAAGACAAATTTCCCATTCCCATGGTGGATGAGCTGTTAGATGAGTTACATGGCACCACTATATTTACAAAGTTGGACTTGAAGTCAGGTTATCATAAGATTAGAGTTCATCCTTCAGATGTGGAGAAGACCGCGTTCCGCACGCACCATGGGCATTTTGAGTTCCTAGTGATGCCCTTTGGTCTCTCCAATGCGCCATCCACTTTCCAGGCCCTCATGAATGAGGTATTTAGCTCTATCTTACGAAAATATGTTCTAGTTTTTTTATGATATATTGGTGTATAGCGAACATTGGGACAAGTACCTTCAACACCTTCACCAGGTATTTACTCTCCTACATTCACATCATTTGGTTTTAAACAAGTCCAAATGTTCTATGGGTACACCCGAGGTAGCATACTTGGGCCACGTTATTTCCGCAGTTGGGGTGAAGGTTGACCAGAGAAAAATTCAGGCCATCATAGATTGGCCTCCTCCCATATCCATCACAGCATTAAGGGGATTTTTGGGCCTTGCTGGTTATTACAAAAAATTTATCCGCAGCTACGGATAGATTGCAGCGCCGCTCAACAATCTCCTTAGGAAAAATGCTTTAAGCTGGTCCGAGCCAGCGGATCATTCATTTCAGCAGTTGAAGGTAGCCTTATCTTCAGCATTGGTTTTGTAGCTACCGGACTTTGATGCGTTGTTTGTATTGGAATGTGATACTTCGAGCGGGGGAATAGGTGCAGGGTTACAGCAACAAGGCCACCCGATCGCTTATTTCAGCCGATAGCTTGGCCAACACCATCACAACCTCACGGCTTATGAAAGGGAATTGATCGGTTTAGCTAAAGCCATCCAGCATTGGAGGCCCTATCTTTTGGGGCGCCCATTTCTTATTCGGACCAATCATTCAAGCCTAAAGTATCTTCTTGAGCAGTGTCTCACCACCTCTCCTCAGCAGCACTGGTTGAGTAAACTGATGGGGTTTGACTTTACCGTTGAGTATAAACCTGACAGCCTGAAAGTGAGGGCTGATGCCTTGTCTCATCGGGATGTTCCAAAGCCACAATTGCATGCTAATAGTCAGTCCAGAAGTCTTTTGTTGGACTCTATTAGAGAGGAGACACATCAGCATTCAGAACTCTTTGCCTTATATCATGATATTCAGTAGGGGACCTTGGATAGCCATTGGACGATCTAGGATCGTCTTATCTTGTTCAAAAATAAGATTTTTTTGCACCTCACCTCACCACTCATTACCAGCATCTTAACCTCTTTCCATGATAGTACACATGAGGACAAAAAGAAAACATATTTCCTTCTCAATCGTGAATTTTTTTGGAAGAGTACGAAGAGAAGTGTAACAGAGTATGTGATAGCTTGTCAGACTTGTCAATAGAACAAGGCCGAATCATTAAGTCCAGTAGGGTTGCTCCAACCTCTTCAGCTACCATCACAGGTATGGTCCGATATTTCTATGGACTTCATTGATGGCCTTCCCCCTCTTCAGGCAAATCCGTTATATTTGTAGTGGTTGACCGCTTCTCCAAGTATGGCCAATTCCTCCCTTTGGCGCATCCCTACACAGCAGATCATGTGGCTCAGCTCTTCATGGATAATATTGTCCGCTTACATGGGGTGCATGCGTCCATTACCAGTGACAGGGACGCCATCTTCACCAGTATGTTTTGGAAAGAACTCTTTAAGCTACAAGGCACCAAATTGGTGTTCTCTGCCGCCTATCACCAGCAGACTGATGGATAGACCGAGGTGGTCAACAGGACACTTGAGATGTATCTCCGTTGTTTTGTGGGGGACTCACCTAAACGGTGGGTTTACTGGCTGGCATGGGCCGAATTCTATTATAATACATCATACCACAGCGCACTCGGCACTACTCCGTTCAAGGTAGTGTATGATAGAGATCCGCCTCGGCTTTTATCGTATGAACCAGGTGCATCCAAGGTCGCCACCTTGGACCAGGCTTTAGCAGAAATGGACGCCATGCTCAATGAGGTATGCACTCATCTCCAGGAGGCCCAACAGCCCATGAAACTCTATTATGATAAGAAGCACCGGGATGTGTTCTTCTCTCCAAGGGATTATGTGTGGCTACGTCTCCAAGATTACAGACAACTTTCATTGACAGCCTCCAAATGTCACAAACTCTCCCCTAAATATTATGGGCCCTTTCAGGTGCTAGACAACATTGGCACAATAGCCTACCGCTTACAGCTTCCACCAGAAGCCAAGATCCATAATGTGTTTCACGTCTACCAATTGAAGGCCTTCCAGGGAGACTCCCCATTCCTACACACACCTTTCTACTCCAGTGTAGGTGTTGCAGGCTTGCCGTATTCAGGGCGATTGGGAGGTTCTAGTGCAGTGGGCTGATACTGACCCCATTGACACTACCTGACCCCATTGACACTACATGGGAGCCCTTAGCCGCTTTCAGGGCTCTCTACCCCTCTTTCGAGCTTACGGACAAGCTCTTTGTCTAGAAGGGGGGTAATGTTATCGACTCCATAGCATCCCGAGTTATCAATAGACGTAGGAATTAAATTATGCTATTTCCCTTTGCATGTATGTTGAATTTGGTTTGGATTGGTTTAAATGTAATTTTGCATGAACCAGTTGTAATTTCATCCCCAAACCTATTTATTGGGACAAAGAGTTGAATGAAGATTAAGCATTGAATCATTTAGTTTTAGCCAGGTCGGATTCTCCCTCAAAGGTCCAGGTCGAGCCTCCTCAAGGCTCAATCCATTTCCACCATTTCACGTTCCAAGAACAGGAGTTGTCTTCCAGAGTCAACAACCAATCTGGAGGGAAGAGAGGGAAGAAGAGTGACAAGATCCATGGCCCGGGAAGATCCCAACAGTGATGTTATGGACTCCATAGCATCTTGGGTAATTAACAGACTTAGGATTTAAATTATGGAATTTCCTTTTTATGTATGTTGGTTTGGTTTGGTTTAATTGTAATTCTCGTGACTTGGTGACCCACGGGTTGGGTTTGTCATTTGCATCCTTAATCCTATTTATAGGGGAGAAGGGCTTTATTGAAATCAAGCATTAAATCAATTAGAATGGTAGAGGTTGGATTATCCCTTCTGAGGTCCAGGTCGAGCCTCCTCCAAGGCTCAACTCGTTTTCACTATTGCACACACCAAACACAGGAAACTCCTCTCCACGTCAAGAGCAAACTTGGAGGGAAGAGAAGGAAGAAGGGTGATGAGATCCATGGCCAGGGAAGACCCTAATAGAGGGACACAGCGATGGAGGAATTTTTTTATTATTACACTTCCGAACAATGTATAGACCCACTACCTATAGAAGATAGGAGTGTGTCGAACATCTAGCATGAGTTAATTGACTGGATTAAAGAGCAATGTCATACGACTTGAAGTGATTTTACTCTCACTTTTCTTTTGCCAATTGGGCCTCATGAATGAGAGCACCAACGTAAGGGGGAGTGTTGGAAGATTTACCACATTATACAAACAAATATTCTATATATCATTAGCAACAAGTTGGGAGTTCATGTTGTTCTGTCACCCCCAGCTTGAGGGGGAGTGTTGGAAGATAGGGCCCAAGCCCACACGAACAAGGAAGGCCCACATATCCAAGTGTGTTAGAAAGTGGGCCCAAGCCTATAAGACCAAGGAAGACCCATGCATGCAAGAGATATAGAAGACGGGCTCAAGGCCCATAGACCAAGGAGATGGCTCATAGGTCCACATAGAATGATGGCAGAAAGGTAAATAAAGAGTCATCTCATAGAGATGACATTGATGTAATTAAGTTAAAGTTCTAGGGTTAAAACCCTAATGTTATGGACTCCATAGCATCACGAGTTATCCATAGGTATAGAAATTAAATTATGTCAATTTACTTTTCATGTAATTTCATTTGGTTTGGTTAACTTTGTTTGGTTTGGTTTACTTTGGGGTGGTCCAGTTGTAATGTGGCGTGAACCACTTGACCTATGGGTCACCTTTGTAATTCAGTCCTCAACCCTATTTAGGGGGACGTCAAGGGAAGGAGAAATCAAGTATTGAGAAAATTAGATTAAGCAGGTCAGATTCTCCCTCGGAGGTCTAGGTCTGATTCTCCCTCTGAGGTCTAGGTTGAGCTTCCTTCAAAGCTCCTTCATTCTCTTTGATTTCCATCATTCCACGTTCCAGAAACAAGAATTCTCTTCTAGCGTCAAGAGCATCCATGGAGGGAAGAGAGGAAAGAAGGGTTACTCGATCCATGGCAAGGGAAGAACCTAACATCTTGGTATCAGACAGGTCCACCCTTGGGGATTCGTCTTCCCCTGACGATTTGAGGTAATTATTGGAAGATAATAGGCAGAGGACAGACCACCAGGCTCAATCCCTAGAAGAGGTGCGTCAGACAACCACTGACTTCGTGAAGCCATAAAATCAATGGATGCTGCCATCCAAGCTCTCCTCCGACGACAAGATGACAATGGTACACGAGCACAACCACCGCTTGCCTACTCCACACTAGCCGACCACCATCAATTCCAACCACCACCTCCCCCACAACCACCAATGCATCAACACCATCCCCATCTGGGGCCTACTGTTCAAGGACCAAATACTGTTCCCAGGTATTTAAAACTTGACTTTCCTATGTATGATGGGTCTAAGAACCATTTGATTTGGTTAGCAAAGTGTGATCAGTTCTTTTATCATCAAAAAACACCTGCGGATGAGAAATTTTATTTGGCCGCCTACCACATGCTCGATGAAGCGCTTCTATGGTACCACCAATTTCGAAATGACCAATTGGTTCCGGATTGGGCAACCATTAGGCAGTCTTGCATGATGAGATTTGGTCCTCCAGCTAGTAGCAATCCATTGGGTGAATTAATCAATTACAAACAAACTAGATCACTAGAGGTGTACCAAAAGACCTTCCAGGAAAGGTTAGCCCGAGCAAACCTGTTTGTCAGTCACACATAGTATGTTCATATTTTTACTGTGGGTTTGACTGAAGGTCTGAGGCTGGAAGTTGAATTACATGGTCCTACAGATTTGAACCACGCTATGAATTTAGCCAGGTCAATTAAGCACAAATAGTGTGTTCTAAAGGAGTCACTGGTCAGAAAACCATCTTGGCCAGGAAGGTACAATGCCTCAGCACCAACCCCTTATTATGGACCTCCACGTTCTAGAGACAGTGCAGCCCCACGCCCAGACATCTCTAATTCGGCTCCACCTGCTCCTTACTTCAAAAAACTCAACAGACAGGAAATGGATCAGAGAAAGGCCAAGGGCCTCTGTTTTAACTGTGATGAACAATATGTCATTGATCACCACTGCAAAAGATTATTCAGTATTTTTCTGTGGGAGGATGGTGATGACATACTACTTGAGGAGGAGATTGGGCAGACAGACCAAGAGGGTCCAGAGATTTCCCTTCATGCCATGACTGGTCTACGCAGTTCTAGCACAATGTAGGTCAACGCCCAGTTACATTATCTACAATTACTGGCTTTAGTTGACTCTGGCAGTACACATAATTTCATCAGTCAGCCGGCGGCTGAACAACTTGGGTTAGTAGTCTAGCAACAGACTGGCCTTTTTGAATTTGTAGCCAGTGGGGCTAAAATTACTAGTGTTGGCATATCTCCAACCACACACTTTGATATTCAGGGACATGCATTTATTGCAGATTTCCTGGTGATTCCACTGTCAGGATTCGATTTGGTACTAGGAATTAAATGGCTACAACTGTTGGGGCCAATACTATGGGATTTCCAAGCTCTGACCATGTCCTTTACAGAGGACCAACGTCAGATTATATTGCATGGCACACAAGCACCAGTGCCCTGCGCACTACAGGTTGTTCAGGTCCAGTCCACGGCCAACTATAAGTTATCTCACTTACTTATAGAATTTGAGGATATCTTTTAGGACCCTACTGATTTACCACCAATTAGGCACTGTGATCACCGTATCCGTTTGAAAATGGGCACTGAGCCTGTAGTGGTGCGTCCTTATTGTTACCCCCACTTACAGAAGGATGAGATTGAAAGGCAGTGGCAAAAGATGCTAGCCCAGGGTATTATTCAGCCCAGTAGGTCTCCTTTTTCCTTCCGCAAGCATGATAAGTCATGGAGGATGTTAGGTTCTTCCCTTGCCATGGATTGAGTCACCCTTCTTTCCTCTCTTCCCTCCATGGATGATCTTGACGTTGGAAGAGAATTCCTGTTTCTTGAACGAGTACTGGTGGAACTCAATTAGAATGAAGGAGCTTTGGAGGAAGCTCAACCTTGGACCTCAAAGGGAGAAAATCCGACCTTGACCTCTGAGGGAGAATCAAACCTGTAAAATATAATTTTCTCAATACTTGCCTCTCTTCTCATTCACGTCACCCTAAATAGGGTTCAGGACGAAATTATAAAGTTGACCCATAGGTCAAGTGGTTCACACCACATTACACTGAACCAACCCAAAGTGAACCAACCCAAATAAAGTAAACCAAACCGAATTGAAATTACATGAAAAGTAAATTGACATAATTTAATTCCTATGCCTATGGATAACTCGTAACGCTATGGAGTCCATAACATCACCCCCCCTGGAGAAAGAGCTTGTCCTCAAGCTCAAAGTATGGGTTGAGGGTGTGAAATGCCGCTAATGGCTCCCATGTTGTGTCACTGGGGTCAGCATCTGCCCATTGTCCCAATCACCCTGAATACGTCGAGTTTGTAATACCTGTGCCGGCGTAGAAAGTACACATCCCTCATGGAGTGGGGGCAGTGGGGTGTGCAACAAAGGCGAATCACCATGGAAGGCCTTTAATTGTGAGACAAGAAAGACGTTGTGAATTCTGGCCTCTGGCGGAACCTGCAATCTGTAGGCCACTGTCCCAATGCGGTCCAGCACCTGAAAGGGACCATAATATTTAGGAGAGAGTTTTTGACTTTTGGAGGTTGTCAACGACAGCTGCCTATAGTGTTGGAAAAGTAACCAAACCAAATCTCCAAGAGAAAAGAAGACTTCCCGGTGCTTCTTGTCATAATATTTTTTCATAGAATGTTGTGCCTCCTGTAGATGAGTGCGCACCTCAGTCAGGAATGTGTCTCGTTCAGCTAAAGCTTGGTCCAAAGTGGTGACTTTAGAGGCCCCTGGTTCATAGGCTAAAAGACATGGAGGTTCTCTACCATATACCACCCTGAATGGGGTTGTGCCGAGTGCGCTGTGGTAGGAGGTGTTGTAACAGAACTCAGCCCAGGTGAGCCATTTAACCCACCACTTAGGTGAGTCCCCCACGAAATAGTGGAGATACATTTCAATGGTTCTGTTGATGACCTCTGTCTGACCATCAGTCTGCGGATGGTAAGCTGAAGAAAAGGCTAACGTTGTGCCCTGTAACTTGAAGAGTTCTTTCCAGAAGGTACTTGTAAAGATTGCATCCCTATCACTGGCAATTGAATTAGGCATCCCATGTAAGCGGACAATGTTATCCATAAAAAGTTGAGCTACCTGAGTTGTAGTGTAAGGATGCGCCAGAGGAATGAAATGCCCATACCTAGAGAAATGATCCACCACTACCTGGATAACAGATTTACCTGACGAAGACGGAAGTCCGTCTATGAAGTCCATAGAAATATCAGTCCAGACCTGTGACGGAATTTGAAGTGGTTGGAGCAGCCCTGCTGGACTTAATGTTTTAGCTTTATTCCTTTGACAAGTCTGACAAGCCGCCACATAATCAGCTATACTGCGCTTCATGCCCCTCCAATAAAATTCCCTACTGATTCGGAAATATGTTTTCTGTCGGCCCTCATGTGTATAGTCATGGAAGGAGGCTAAAATGCTGTTAATCAGAGGTGATGTGTGGGGTATAAAAATTTTGTTTTTGTAGAGGAGGAGATTGTTCTGAACTCTCCAACGGGTTGCCGCTGTTCCTTGTTTGATGGCCTGGCATAAGGAGATAATATCTGGGTACTGTTGTGTTTCTTCCCGTATAGAATCCAACAAGAGAGCTCTGGGCTGACTGATGGCATTTAATTGTGGCTCTGGAATGTCCCAACGAGATAATGCATCAGCCCTGACATTCAAACTTCCCGGTTTATACTTGACAGAAAAGTCAGACCCCATAAGCTTACTTAACCAATGTTGTTGTGGTGAAGTAGTGAGACGCTGCTCAAGAAGTTACTTGAGGCTACAATGATCAGTGTGAATCAAAAAAGAACGTCCCCATAGATGAGGGCGCCAATGCTGTATAGCTTTCGCCAATCCGATCAATTCCCTCTCATAAGCTGCCAACTTGTGGTGGTGTTGGCCCAATTGCTGGCTACAATAAGCAATCGGGTGGCCTTGTTGGTGCAACACTGCACCAATACCGCCTCCCGAAGCATCACATTCCACTACAAACGACTCCTCAAAGTCAGGGAACTGCAACACTGGGGCTGATGACAAGGCATCTTTCAATTTCTGAAAGGAATGAGCTGCTGTCTCTGACCAAGTAAAAGCATTTTTCTTGAGGAGATTGTTGAGCGGAGCTGCAAGTTGGCCATAGCTACGAATAAATTTTCTATAATATCCAGCTAGGCCCAAAAATCCTCTTAAGGCTGTAATAGAGGTAGGAATAGGCCACACGGTGACCGCCTGTATCTTACTCTGGTCTACCTGCACCCCTGCTGCTGAAATAACGTGGCACAAGTATGCCACTTCTGATGTGCCAATTGAACATTTCGACCGATTTAAAACCAAATGATGTGATCGTATAAGAGAAAATACCAGGTGAAGGTGTTGAAGATGTTCTTCCCAGTTGTTGCTGTAGACCAAAATGTCATCGAAAAATACCAATACATTCTTTCTCAAGAGAGAGGAAAATACCTCATTCGTGAGGGCCAAGAAGGTGGAAGGCGCATTTGACAGACCAAATGGCATTACGAGGAATTCAAAATGGCCGTGATGCGTGCAGAACGTTGTTTTTTCCACATCTGATGGATGAACTCGGATTTGTTGATAGCCAGATTTCAAATCGAGTTTAGTAAAAATAGTAGCTCCGTGGAGCTCATCTAACATCTCGTCCACCACTGGAATAGGGAATTTATCTTTAATCGTAAGGGCATTGAGTTGTCGGTAATCCACACAGAACCTCCATGACTTATCATGCTTGCGGACTAGTAATACCGGTGAAGAAAAAGGAGATCTGCTGGGCAGAATAATACCCTGTGCTAACATCTTCTCGCACTACCTTTCAATCTCATCCTTCTGTAAGTGAGGGTAGCGATACAGATGCACCACTACTGGCTCGGTACCCGTTTTCAAACAGATACGGTGATCACAGTGCCTAAGTGGTGGTAAGGCAGAAGGGTCTTGAAAGATATCTTCAAATTTTGTAAGTAAGTGAGATAACTTACTTGTGTGTGTGGACTGGACCTCGGCAACCTGTAGTGCGTAGGTGAGTGGTGCTTGTGTGCCATGAAATATAATCTGATGTTTGTCCTCTATAAATGACATGGTCAGAGCTTGGAAATCCCATAGTATTGGTCCCAATAATTGGAGCCATTTAATTCCTAGCACCAAATCGAATCCTGATAGTGGAATCACCAAAAAATCTGCAACAAATGCATATCCTTCAATATCAAAGTGTGTTGCTGGTAATATGCCTACACTAGTAATTTTAGCCCCATTGGCTACTGATATAAAAAGACCGGTTTGTTGCTGTACTACTAACCCAAGTTGTTCTGCCGCCTGTTGACTGATGAAATTGCGTGTACTGCCCGAGTCCACTAAAGCCAGTAACTGTAAATGATGTAATTGGGCCTTAACCTACATTGAGCTTGAACTGCGTAGACCTGTCATAGCACGATGGGAAATCTCTGGACCTTCTTGGTGAGTTTCCTCAATTTCCTCCTCTGGTGGTATTTCTTCTCCTTCCTCCCACAGACATATACTGAATAATCTTTTGCACTGGTGGCCAATGACATATTGTTCATCACAGTTAAAACAGAGGCCCTTGGCCTTTCTCTGTTCCATTTCCTGTCTAGTAAGTTTTTTGAAGTACGGAGCAGGTGGAGCTGAATTAGAGATGTCTGGGCGTGGGGCTGCACTGTCTCTAAATCTTGGAGGTCCATAGGAAGGGTTTGGCACTAAGGCATTGTGCCTCCCTGGCCAAGCTGGTTTTCTGACCAGTGACTCCTTTAGAACACGCTGTTTGTGCTCAATGGCCCTGGCTAAATTCATAGTGTGGTCTAAATCTGTAGGAGCATGTAATTCAACTTCTAATTGCAGAGCTTCTGTCAAACCAGCAGTAAAAATATGAACATACTGTGTGTGGCTAACAAACTGGTTTGCCCAGGCTAACCTTTCCTGGAAGGTCTTTTGGTACACCTCTAGCCTTCCAGTTTGTTTGTAATTGATTAATTCTCCCAATGGATTGCTACTAGTTGGAGGACCAAATCGTATCATGCAAGATTGTTTAAAAGTTGCCCAATCCTGAACCACTTGGTCATTTCGGAATTGGTGGTACCATAGAAGCGCTTCATCGAGCATGTGGTAGGCGGCCAAATGCACTTTCTCATCCGCAGGTGTTTTTTGATGATAAAAGAACTTATCACACTTGGCTAACCAAATTAAAGGGTCCTTAGACCCATCATACGTAGGAAAGTCAAGTTTTAAATACCTAGGCGCAGTGTTTGGTCCTTGAACGGCAGGCCCCATATGGGAATGGTGTTGACGCATTGGTGGTTGTGGAGGAGGAGGTGGAGAGTATGCAGCTGGTGGGTGGGCTCATGTATCATGTTCCTCTTGTCGCCGGAGGAGAGCTTAGATGGCAGCATCCATTGATTTTATTGCCTCACGCAAATCAGAGGTTGTTTGATGCACCTCTTCCAGGGCATGAGCCTGGTTGTCTGTTCTCTGCCTTGTATCTTCCACGAACTGTCTCAAATTGTCAGGGGAAGAGGAATCCCCACGGGTGGACCTGTCTGATACCACGATGTTAGGTTCTTCCCTTGCCATTGATCGAGTCACCCTTCTTTCCTCTCTTCCCTCCATGGATGATCTTGACGTTGGAAGAGAATTCCTGTTTCTTGAATGAGTAATGGTGGAACTCAATTAGAATGAAGGAGCTTTGGAGGAAGCTCAACCTTAGACCTCAAAGGTAGAATCCGACCTTGACCTCTGAGGGAGAATCAGTCCTGTAAAATATAATTTTCTCAATACTTGCCTCTCTTCTCATTCACGTCACCCTAAATAGGTTGAGGACGAAATTATAAAGATGACCCATAGGTCAAGTGGTTCACGCCACATTACACTGAACCAACCCAAAGTGAACCAACCCAAATAAAGTAAACCAAACTGAATTGAAATTACATGAAAAGTAAATTGACATAATTTAATTCCTATGCCTATGGATAAATCGTGATGCTATGGAGTCCATAACAGAGGTTTTGTGTGGATTACCAGCAACTCAATGCCCATACTATTAAAGATAAATTTCCCATCCCAGTGGTGGACAAGTTGCTAGATGAGCTACATGGAGCTACTATTTTTAGTAAACTAGATTTGAAATCTGGCAATCATCAAATCCGAGTTCACCCATTAGATGTGGAGAAAACAGCGTTCCGCACACATCACGGCCATTTCGAGTTCCTCGTAATGCCATTTGGTCTCTCAAATGCGCCTTCTACCTTCCAGAATGAGGTATTTTCCTCTCTTGACGAAATACGTATTGGTATTTTTTGACGATATTTTGGTCTATAGCAACAGGTTGGAAGAGCATCTTTAGCACCTTCACCATGTATTTTCTCTTATCCGTTCACATCATTTGGTTTTCAATCTACCCAAATGTTCTATGGGAAAGTCAGAAGTGGCATGCTTGGGCCACGTTATTTCAGCAGTGGGGGTGAAAGTAGAACAGAGTAAGATACAGGCGATCACAGATTGACCTCCTCCTACATCCATTATAGCCTTAAGGGGATTTTTGGGCCTAGCTGGGTATTATAGAAAATCTATTCGTAGCTATGGCCTGATTGCAGCTCCGCTCAACAACCTCCTCAAGAAAAATTCCTTTACCTGGTCAAAGACAGCGGCTCATTCCATTCAGCAGTTGAAAGAGGCCTTATCATCCGCCCCAGTTTTGCAGCTACCCGACTATGATGAGTCCTTTTTAGTGGAATGTGATGCTTCGGGGAGCGGTATTGGGGCAGTGTTACACCAACAGGGCCACCCAATTGATTATTTTAGCCGCCAACTTGGACAGCACCACCACAAGTTAGCAACTTATGAGAGGGAATTGATCAGATTGGCTAAAGCTATACAGCATTGGCACCCTTATCTCTAGGGACGTTCATTTTTTATTCACCCTGATCATTGAAGCCTCAAGTATCTGCTTGAGCAATGCCTCACTACCTCATCGCAGCAGCATTGGTTAAGTAAACTTATGGGGTTTCACTTTACTGGAGAGTATAAACCGGGGAGTTTGAATGTAGGGGCTGATGCTTTATCTCGCCGGGACATTCCAGAGCCGCAATTACATGCTATCAGTCAGCCCAGAGCTCTCTTGTTGGATTCTATACGGGAAGAGGCACAACAGTACCCAGAAATTATAGCTTTATGTCATGACATCTAGCAGGGGACATCGGCAAAACATTGGACGGTTAAGGACAATCTGGTCCTCTACAAAAACAGAATTTTTCTCCACCACACATCCCCTGTGATTCACAGCATTTTAGCCTCCTTCCATGACAATACACATGAGGGCAGACAAAAAACATATTTCTGGATCAGTAGGGAATTTTATTGGAGGGGCATGAAGCGCAGTATAGCCGATTATGTGGCAGCTTATCAGACTTGTCAACGTAATAAAGCTAAAACATTAAGTCCAGCTGGGTTGCTCCAACCACTTCAGCTACCATCACAAGTCTGGTATGATATTTCTATGGACTTCATAGATTGACTTCCCTCTTCGTCAGGCAAATCCGTTATCTTTTTAGTGGTGGATCGTTTCTCAAAGTATGGGCACTTCATGCCTCTGGCGCATCCTTACACCGTTGCTCAGGTCGCTCAACTCTTTATGGATAACATTGTCTGCTTACATGGGATGCCTAATTCCATTACCAGTGATAGGGATGCAATCTTTACAAGTACCTTCTGGAAAGAACTCTTCAAGCTGTAGGGCACAATGCTAGCCTTCTCTTCAGCCTACCATCTGCAGACTGATGGTCAGACACAGGTCATCGATAGAACAATTGAAATGTATCTTCGCTATTTCGTGGGAGACTCACCTAAAAGGTGGGTTAAGTGGCTCTCCTAGGCTGAATTCTTTTACAACACCTCCTACCACAGTGCACTCGGCACAACCCCATTCAAGGTGGTCTATGGTAGAGAACCTCCCAGCCTTTTATCATAAGGATGAGGGGCCTCTAAAGTCGCCACTTTGGACCAAGCTTTAGCCGAAAGAGATACCTTCCTCACTGAGGTGCGAACTCATCTCCAAGAGGCACAACATTCTATGAAGATGTAATATGACAAGAAGCATCGAGAAGTCTTATTTTCTCCAGGAGATTATGATTGGTTGCGTCTGCAACACTACAGGCAGTTGTCGCTGACAGCCTCCAAATGCCACAAGCTCTCTCCGAAATATTATGGTCCCTTTCAGGTTATGGACTGCATTGGTACAGTTGCCTACTGCTTGTAGCTTCCGCCAGAGGCCAGGATTCACAACGTCTTTCATGTCTCCCAACTGAAGGCCTTCCAAGGTGATTCTCCCTTGTTGTACACACCGCTGCCCCCACTACATGAGGGACGTGTCCTTCTACTCCCGCAAAGGTATTACAGGCTCGCGGCATTCAGGGTGATTGGGAGATCCTAGTGCAATGGGCAGATGCTGACCCCAGTGACACGACATGGGAGCCATTACCTGTGTTTCGCACCCTCTACCCATACTTCGAATTTGAGGACAAGCTCTTTCTCCAGGAGGGGGGTGATGTTATGGACTCCATAGCATCACGAGTTATCCATAGGCATAGGAATTAAATTATGTCAATTTACTTTGCATGAAATTTCATTTGGTTTGGTTAACTTTGTTTGGTTTGGTTTACTTTGGGTTGGTCCAATTGTAATGTGGCGGAACCACTTGACCTAAGGGTCACCTTTGTAATTCCGTCCTCAACCCTATTTAGGGGGACATCAAGGGAAGAAAAAATCAAGTATTGAGAAAATTAGATTAAACAGGTCAGATTCTCCCTCAGAGGTCTAGGTCGGATTCTCCCTCTGAGGTCCAGGTTGAGCTTCCTTCAAAGCTCCTTCATTCTCTTTGATTTCCATCATTCCATGTTCCAGAAAAAAGAATTCTCTTCCAGCGTCAAGAGCATCCATTGAGGGAAGAAAGGGAAGAAGGGTGACTCGATCCAAGGCAAAGGAAGAACCTAACACCTAAACCCTAAACCCTAAGTTCAGGGGTATTATTGTAATACACTAATTTTATAAATCTATAAATAGAGCATCAGGGGGAGGGTTAGGAATCAAGTCCATTACCCTTCTTCCTCCAATTTTCTCCCAATGGGTTTCTCTTCCTTTTTCCCCATGACCTAAATTCATGGAGTCCTGAAAATCAACAAGTTCCATTAAAATACACCTCCCCTCCATTTGCTCCATAAAGAGCAACATGACCAATGACTATATTTTCCTTTGGATCACCAATCGCTTTTAACTTGTCCAGTCGTTCTTGAAACTCAGTAGCAAAAGCATCTTCACCATCAGTGTAGAGCCAATCTTGAATCTCATCAAGCTGCTAGGAAAAGGTTTGACGTTTCTCCTCCAGTGAAATCTTTTGAAATTCTTCAGAAGTGTCTTGCTTTTCTCTTGTGACATAAATGTAGCTTTCCAGGTTATTCTTTAGCTCTGCAGTCCTCCTTTGATCTGCATCTTTCTTATCCAATGCAGCCAATCTACTTTTAGCCTCAGAAATGGACTCCTTTGACAGAGAAATTCCGAGACCCAAAGTTTTGTCTTCTATCTTTAGTGGGACCCTGAAGTTTCAATTCGATAACTTTTTCTTCATGATGAAACCATTTCCACTTGGCTCTTCAATAGGATTAGATGAACTATCTACAATAGATTATGTGCTCAGGTTTTCATTGCCAACAGTTGTACTATTGTCAGGGCTTGCTTCAAGTGATATGTCTGGTGTAGTACTGGTTGAATTCTCCATAGTAAAACTTTTAATTGGAACAGCAACCCACTCTGAGATCTCGATAATTGCATTTGCACAATCAAAAGAGACTACTCCACTTCTACTTTGAGAAAAGTGCAGATTTTCCTTGATTGGGGAAGACAAATTGTTGGGTGAATACTTCTCACTAGCATCTGAAAGTCCAGAAACAGCATAATGAGCAATTTTTTCTGAAGGAACCCCCGGAGGTAATTCATTGGCATTCTCATAGCTGAGTGAAACTTCAAAATCCTTGTTGTGCATAATAGACCTTAACATCTTACTGGGGAGTTTTTTTCATTCTTGGTACCAGTAGTTGTTTCAAGTTCTCATCTTTTAAGAGATCTAGACCATCCAATTTCATTATGACCCCATAAGAAAAACCATCAATTATCCCTACTTTACGGTTCAAGTTGATTCCATCACTTAAATTTGCAGCATGATGAGCTGCCCCAAGTGCGATTGCTTCATCTGCATCAAGGTGCTTGTCCAAATCCCACCTCCCAAGAAATTCCTGAAGTTTAGCCTACAACTTAGGCACCTAAGTTGCACCACCTATCAACTCTACAGCATATAGTTCATCAACCCTCAAGCCAAAATGTGGAAGCACTTCTTTTACAAGAACAAGAGGTTGCTCCCACAGATCAGCTCAGAGTTATTCAAATTTTTCACTAGAGAGCAAGCGCCTAAAATCACGATCATCTGTTACAGTCCCATCAATAGAAAAATCATTCATCCACAGAATTATCTCACGCCTGCTCTGAATACCCCACAAAATTTCATCACCAAAAGTCACACCTGGTTGAAGAATTTTGACAAACAGTGGTTGAGCAGCATACAAATCATCCGAAAAAATTAACACAACTTTTTGAAATGGACTGTTACTGCTGGAAAAATTACCCGAAACAGCCACGCTATTGTTATATTCATTCACCACAATAGAATACGTCCCATGCCCCTGTGCAAAAAAAACGTTGACGGGAGACATAGCTAAGGCCCTCTGCTGCTTGAATTTTAAGATGGCCATGATTCCAAAAAGAGTATTATTTTCTTTGGTGTTGCCGACCAGTCAACAACATCACGTTGAGGCTTTAATTCGAACAGCTCTCAAGCATCAGGAACCTCGTTGAAGCATGGAGAATTAGGTTCATATACAAAGAGGGTTGCACGCTCCATGGTAAGAAAGTGTGGAACGGAAATTTCATACCTGATTATGTGCCTAGCAACCACAAATCGAAGTCCGTTTATAGCACCACTATCAGGGCCTCATCTTGTTGAAGCCGTTTCAATTCGAAATCCTCTGGATGAGACCTCTCTTCTTCCGCCAAGGCCACGATTTCTACTTCAAAATTGAAATCTCAAGATTTTTTTGCTTGTTGGTTCGCATAAGCTGTCAAAGGTGAAGAAATGATACTGCTGTGTAGAAATTTTTCATGCCCCTTGCCAACGTCAAGCCAGACTTGTTGCCGACAACAAACAACAGGAAGGTGTGGCCAAAATTTAGAACCTTTCTGCTCAACAATGAACAAGTCTTTTGGTTCCACTACATTAGAGTCGGTCTTCGGATTCGAGGTCGCCAAATCGTCCAGTTCCATTTTTTGCGTCGCTTGTGGAAGACGTATGGCTTCCAGTGAGAAGGGGATTGTGGAATACCCCTCTGATTTCCAACAATTGGGGTCTCCGCCGTCTGATTGCAGAAGGTCTGAATCCGAATTCAGATTTGAGTCCTTCTCGGAGATTTCCATGACTTCCGGTTTTGGATTTGATGTCGCACCCAAATCGTCCACAGTGACTTCGATTGGTGAACAGCAGGACTACAATTTCTCTGCTTGAAAAGTTTTGAATTTTTCTGCCCCGTGGTCAGCAAATTACCCAGGGCCAGAAAATGCTCAGAAAGATTCAGACAAGTGTTGGGTGCAGGTTGGACATCATGCCAATTGATATGGCAGGTACAGCTAAAATGTCAAACTTTATAGCAGGAGGGAGACTTCCACTTGCTGCAGCAAGGCATGCAAAATTGTCTACGGCATGGGACATACAATTGGAAGTACATTCGGTACCATCTGTTGTCAAAATAATTAATCTTGGGCACAGAAAAGAAGAAGAGGTCAATGAAAATTTAAGGACTACAATGGATGCAATGCCATCTGCCTGTCTCAAAGTGGCTGGACCTACTGCCAGGAGTCCAAAGGCAGCAGCAACTACACTGATCCAATTGACTTTTGGTGGTTATCTTAAGTCAAAGATAAAGGGCATAGATGTGTAGGCAAGTCTGAGCATTATGAAATGATCGTGGATATAGATGGAAATAGTGCAACTCTTGAAGGAGTACTGCATCAATTTACATCTATGGAAAATTGGGAAAGAGGAAACAAGCATCCCTGTAGTAGATGCAAATCCTATGAAAAGGCCAACTTGCAGCTAACCATCTTGGAGGCCCCTACTATGCTGCCAATTGCTGTGCAAAGCTTCCAGTAGGGAAAAACTGGCATGCTCACTAACATGGCAATTTTTGGGCACTATGTTTGCTATGTGAAGAATACCCAGGGGCAGTGGTACAAGATTGATGACAGCATGTATCGAAACTGGATGGAGGAACGAGCCTCTCAGCTATTAGTGGACTCGGATGTTTATCAAGCTTCACAGAGCTTGGTCTGGAAGGGCAGCAAGAAACAAGGAGTTTCTTGGAGGATAATGCAACTTCGGGTGCAGTAGCAGCATTATGAGCCTCGTACCGAGGAGGCAATTCAGGTAATGGTGATTGCTTCAGTTGCTGGGATTGGCTTTGAGGTTTAATTCAAGGCAACATATCCTTTCAGTGAACAATGGCAGAGTGATCCTAGAGCAGTAGTTGCTGCAAAGAAATGAGATGAGACACTAGAAGAACTTGGGCAGACAATCATAATTAGGCATCAGTGGAATCCTATTTGGCTTCCAAGAATTTGAGTTGGGCTTCAATTTGAAATGGTCCAATCACTGGTAGGTAGAGTGTATGAGGTTGTGTTAGGTTCCTCACAAGCCATGGATCTTGTCACCCTCCTCTCTTCTCTTCCTTCCATTACCTTGCTTGATGTTGAGATGGAATGAGGGATTGATGGGTATTGAATTTTGGAGAGGAGAATTGGGGAAAAATGGAAGAGAGCTTGAAGGAGTTCTTGACCTGTTTATCTAATTTACTCTAGCTAAAGTAGACTCAATTCATAATTCTCATTACCCTAGCCGTCCCCTTAAATAGGGTTGAGGATGTCCAAAACACTAAAGACTGGTTCAAACCAATAAATGTTAAACCAACCCAAACCAAAGACAAAACCAAACCAAGAAACAATTACATGGAAATTGAAAAACACATTCATTAATTCCTACGCCTATTGGTAACTCGTGATGCTATAGAGTCCATAACATCACCCCCCTCTCACCCCCCTCCTGGAGAAAGAGTTTGTCCTCAAGCTCGAAGGAAGGATATAAGAGTCGAAATACTGATAACAGCTCCCATGTGGTGTCACTGGGGTCGGCATCTGCCCACTGGATAAGAATTTCCCAAACACCTTGAATGTGGCGTGCTTGTACTACCTGAACTGGAATAGAAAGGACTCTACCCTCATGTAGTGGCGGTAGTGGAGTGTGCAGTAGGGGCGAGTCACCCTGGAAGGTCTTCAATTGGGAGACGTGAAATACATTGTAGATCTTTGATTCCGGTGGTAGCTGCAAGCGGTATGCCACGGGCCCAATTTTGTCCAATACCTGAAATGGACCATAATATTTTGGAGACAGCTTATGGCGCTTGGATGCAGTCAGGGACAGCTGGCGGTAGTGTTGAAGCTTTAACCACACATAGTCTCCAAGGAAATAAGATGCCTCCCGGTGCTTCTTATCATAATAGCGTTTCATAGAGTGTTAGGCCCCCTGTAGATGAGTACGTACCTCAGTGAGCATAGCATCTCTTTCAGCTAATGCTTGGTCCAAAGTGACAAATTTGGATGCCCCAGGTTCATATGGTAATAGACGAGGTGGATCTCTGCCATAAACTACCCTGAAAGGAGTAGTTCCTAGTGTTGTGTGGTAAGATGTGTTATAGCAAAATTTTGCCCATGAAAGCCATTTCACCCACCTTCTAGGTGCGTCCCCCACAAAACAACGAAGATACATTTCAATCGTGCGATTGACAACCTCTGTTTGTCCGTCCGTTTGTGGATGATATCCAGACGAAAATGCCAATTGTGTGCCCTGTAATTTGAATAATTCCTTCCAAAAGATACTGGTAAAAATGGCATCCCTGTCACTAATAATGGATGAGGGAATTCCATGTAATCGGACAATGTTTTCCATAAATAATTGAGCGACCTGAGCAGCAGTATATGGATGCGCCAAAGCAATGAAGTGACCATATTTTGAAAACCGATCAACAACGACGAATATCACAAGTTTACCTGATGAAATGGGAAGTCCAGCAATGAAGTCCATGGAAATGTCGGACTAGATTTGAGACAGTAGTTGCAGAGGTTGCAGTAGGCCGGCTGGACTTAAAGATTCGGCCTTGTTTCGTTGACAAATCTAACAAGCAACTACATAATCTGCAATTGTGCTCTTCATGCCCTTCCAGTAAAAGTCCCGACTGATTTGGAAATATGTTTTCTGTTGACCCTCATGAGTGCTATCATGGATAGAGGAGAGGATGGTGTGAAGAAGTGGGGATGTATTATGCAAAAAGATCCAGTTTTTGTAGAGTATGAGACGATCCTGAATCGTCCACTGAGGAGCTGTTGTCCCCTGTTGAATATCCTGATATAATGACATGAGATCCGGATATTGTTGTACGTCCTCACGAATAGAATCTAATACCAGTGAACGTGGGTGATTGATAGCATAAATTTGTGTGGCTGAATTATCCCGACGTGAAAAAGCATCAGCCCCCAAATTCGAACTACCTGGCTTATAGTTAACCGTAAAATCGAAGCCCATGAGTTTAGTTAACCAATGCTGTTGTGGGGATATGGTGAGGCAATGTTCAAGAAGATACTTGAGGCTGCAATGATCTGTACGAATGAGAAACGGTCATCCCCAGAGGTAAGGTCGCCAATGTTGGATAGCCTTGGCTAACTCAATCAATTCCCTCTCATATGCAGCTAACTTATGGTGGTGTTGTCCCAACTGACGGCTGAAATAAGCAATGGGGTGTCTCAATTTTTGTAACACTGCCCCTATACCTCCCCCGGATGCATCACATTCCACCACAAAGTCTCCCTCAAAATTTGGTAATTGTAGGACTAGCACTAAGGCTAAGGCCTCCTTTAACAGGTGAAAGGCCTGTTCCGCTGAAGAAGACTAGTGGAAGCCATTTTTTTTAGCAGGTTGTAGAGTGGTGCTGCTATCTGGCCATAAGATTGGATAAATTTTCTTTAATATCCCGCTAGGCCCAAAAATCCCTTTAATGCTGTGATGGAGGTGGGAATCGGCCAATCTGTTACTGCTTGTATCTTGCTCTGGTCAACTTTCACGCCCACAGCTGATATGAAGTGGCTCAAATAGGCCACCTCAGATGTACCCATAGAACATTTTGATTGATTCAAAACCAAATGATGAGAGCGTAGAATGGTAAATACCTGATGGAGGTGGTGGAGATGTTCTTCCCAATTTTTGCTGTAGACCAGAATGTCATCAAAAAAGACTAACACATAGTTGCGTAGAAGTGATGAAAAGACCTCATTCATGAGGGCCTGAAAGGTGGAGGGTGCATTGGAGAGACCGAAGGGCATGACGAGGAACTCAAAATGACCGTGATGTGTGCGGAAGGCAGTCTTCTCCACATCCACCGGGTGAACTCTTATTTGATGATAGCCCGATTTCAAATCTAATTTGGTAAAAATTGTAGCACCATGTAACTCATCCAGCAACTCGTCCACAACTGGAATGGGGAACTTGTCATTAATTGTTTGCAAGTTGAGTTGCCTATAGTCGACACAAAATCTCCATGATTATCCTTTTTACGTACTAGTAACACTGGTGAGGAAAAAGGAAATCGACTGGGCTGGATCACACCCTGAGCGAGCATATGCATGCACTGTCATTCTATTTCATCTTTCTGTATATGCGGGTAACGATAAGGCCGCACCACTACTGGATTAGTTCCCAACTTTAAACGAATGCGGTGATTGCAATGACGCACTGGTGGTAGACCCGTAGGATCATTAAATAAATCCGCAAATGCTGTAAGTAAAGGAGTTAACTGATCATCACCAGTGTGTTGAAGCTATAAAGTATGAAGTGCATTAGGGACCTGTGCCACAATACCTTGGAAAGTAATCTGACCCTGTGGTGCTGAAAATGTCATAATCCGAGCCTGAAAGTCCCATAATATAGGTCCTAATAACTGGAGCCATTTGTCCCCGAGCACCAAATCAAATCTAGCCAATGGAATGACTAGTAAATCTGCCTAAAATGAATGCCCCTCAATGGTGAAAGGGGTGTTGGCACATAACCCAACACTTGCAATTTTAGCCCCATTGGCCACTGAAACTGAGAGTCCCCTTTGTTGTTGAATTGCCAATCCCAATTGTTGCGCGGCTGGTTCACTGATAAAATTATGTGTGCTGCCCGAATCAACTAAAGCAAGTAGCACGAGATGATGTAACCTGGCCTTTACCTGCATGGTATTAGAACTACGCAGGCCATGCATGGCATGGAGGGAGAGCTCTGGTTCTTGTTGTACCTCTTCAACAAATTCATTTTCAAGAAGCTCTTCTGAATCTTCTTCCAACAGTTCAATACTGAATAAGCGTTTACAAGTATGTCCTGGTAGGAATTATTCGTCACAATTAAAACATAGGCCCTTTGCCTTTCTAGCATCCATTTCCTGTTTAGTCAAAAATTTACGTGGCATAGTGTGTGGAGGCACACTGGTAGCCTGATCTGCTCGGTTAGGGGCAAAGGACCCAAAACGTGGACCAAATGCAGTACCCTGTATTCTGTTGTTCCAAAATGGTTTTCGGTGTAAAGACTCTTTTAGAACTCTCTATTTGTGTTCCACAGCTCTGGCATAATTCATTGCTGAGTCCAAATCTGTCGGACCAAGTAATTCCACTTCCAATCTAACCACCTCTGTCAATCCAGCATTAAAAATTTGAACATGTAGGTGAGGAGGAACAAATTCACTAGCTTAGGCCAACCTTTCTTGGAACGTTTTTTTGTAAACTTCTAAGGTGCCTGTCTATTTATAGTTGATCAATTCCCCCCACTGGGTTGCGGCTAGCTGGAGGTCCAAACTTCAACTGGCAAGCATGTTTAAAGTGCAGCCAATCCTGAATGGAATGGACATTTTGGTAGTGATGGAACCACATGAGCGCTTCATCGAGCAGGTGGTAGGCAGCCAAAGTAACCTTGTCCATTTCCACCGTTTGTTGATGATAGAAGAATTGTTCACATTTCGTGAATCACAGTAAAGGATCTTTAGAGCCATCATATGTAGGAAAGTTAAGTTTAAAGTACCTTGAAACCGTTGATGGTCCTTGTGCATGATTTGCCATGGAAACCATTGGTTGGAACAGGGGTGGATTTGGTGGTGGCGTGAATTGTTGGTGAGGTACTGGTTGTGGTTGAAAATTGGTTACTGGTGGTGGCGTTGGTGCTTGAAGTGTAGCAAGATGGATGACGGTTTGGAGAGATGATTCCAGTGTTTGTAATGTATTATTGATGTGAGAAATTTCAGTACCTTGAAGAGTGGATCATTGTTGAAGTTCTGAAAGTACTTGACGTATGTCCTCTAGAGAAGAGGAATCACCGAGGGTGGACCGCTCTGATACCACGTTGTTAGGTTCCTCACTAGCCATGGATCTTCTCAGCCTCCTCTCTTCTCTTCCTTCCATTACCTTGCTTGACGTTGAGATGGAATGAGGGATTGATGGGTATTGAATTTCGGAAAGGAGAATTGGGGAAAAACGGAAGAGAGCATGAAGGAGCTCTTGACCTGTTTATCTAATTTACTCTAGCTAAAGTAGACTCAATTCATAATTCTCATTACCCTAGTCGTCCCCTTAAATAGGGTTGAGGACGTCCAATACACTAAAGACCTCTTGGATCAATTGTTCAAACCAATAAATGCTAAACCAACCCAAACCAAAGACAAAACCAAACCAAGAAACAATTACATGGAAATTGAAAAACACATTCATTAATTCCTACGCCTGTTGGTAACTCGTGATGCTATAGAGTCCATAACAGGTTGATGGCCAGTTCCATGACAGGCCTAGCAAGGCACTTAACGTGGAAGATACTAGAAGCATTTTGGACCAAATCTCATAGAGGAAATTAAAGTTTTGGAGTGCAATCCTGTTGGGACACTGTATTCATGGATATATTGCAGTTGTGGGGGCACAAAGCTATAGCAACAAAATAGAGGCAGGAAATTGTGTTATTTTTCTCGCCAACATGGGGACAGAGGCTGCTACTACTATCAGTTTCAAGGGCACCTCACGTCGTTTACCTACCTGGTCTGGAGCATCCTGCCTACTGACCAGAATGTGGTTTGCAGCACAGCATAGATCAACTCTCCATAGAGTCGTTTGGCTCTGAGATGCCTTAAGTCTAGTTCCCAAAATATTGTCGGCTTTTCAGAAGTATACTAGTCCAACTGGAGCTAGGTGACTGAACCTATTATGCATCAGCATGATGAGTGCAAAGAGACCATCAGAATGGAACTTCGTCAAGACATGCCTGGCTGCTATGATGACAGATATAGAGTAAGGGAGAAGGCACCTAAGGTATTCAATAGAGTTTACTTTTACTTCTCCGATGTTGTTGACCCATAGGAGACCTTAGAGACCTACTCCTTGTTGCTGGGCTGGGGGGGGGGGGGGGGGGGGGGGGGGGGGGGGGGGGTTCGTCTTGGATGACAAGAAAGACCGCATGAATCCAACGCAAGTGCTTGCCTCTGCAAGGGCATTTCTGCATGTGCCTATGCAGTCAATAAGTGAGTCTGTCCAACAGGCCATGACCAAGGAGTCCATTGTGAGCAAGTGCATAACTGTGATAGACACGATATTTCAACTTGTACCGGGGATGCAGATTGCAACTGATATAATTGTGGGTTTCCTGTTAGCATTTTTGCCAACTTTAACCTTGTTGCCATGTATGGCATTGCGGTGGCAGCTATTGGAATGATGAGCACCATTGCGGCTGGTTCAGCCATTGAGGCATATGGTCCCATTAGTGACAAGGCTGGAGGTATAGCTGAGATGGCTGGCAAGAGTCACAGGAGACGACAAAAAAACTGATACCCTTGATGTAGCTAGAACCACTATGTTAAGATCTCTAGCCATGGATCGAGTCACCCTACGCTCTCTCGGTCTTTCAGGTTTAGAAATGGTGAAGATCTGTGTTTCGGATGCTTGGAATGCCCAATGGCGACAAAGAAGTTCACAGGGAAGGTGAACTGTCATAGCGAGTTCCAACAAGGAGATGAACTGTCAGGCTACAGGAACTCGGCAAGGAAGGGAAGAAGACATGTCTGTTGGTGGGGGGATAGAGGCTGTGGAGGAAGGCAATCGACGATGGAAATAGTTTAGAGGATTAGACGGAAGTGATGAAAATAGAGGAGCTCGGAATGGAAGACGAGAAGGAACGTGAAGCAGCAACTCGGGAGAGGGGAAGATGAACGGACGTGAGGGATAACCAAGCTTTGGAGGAAGCTTGCACCTAGGCCTCGTTGGAGAGAGTACCTGATCTCAATTAACTATGATTCAAAGCTTACCTTACATTCCAATGTCGTCCCTATAAATAATGGGAATGCCCCCAAACACAATCACTCAAAGCACAAATGTCTGACAAAATTACAAAAATGCCACTAAATGAAACATGAAAAAAATTACATCAATTGCCCCTACGTCTACCTGCTAATCTTGATGCTATGGAGTCCATAACATCACCCCCCCCCCCCCCCTCCTGGAGAAAGAGCTTGTCTCCATGCTCAAAGTTGGGGTAACAGGCTGGAATTCCTCGAGTGGTTCCCAAGAGTCAGCAAGGGACTGAGCGTCAGCCCACTGAACTAACAGCTCCCATGACTCGTGAACACGGTGAGCCTGCAAAACTTGGGCTGGAGATGGCAGATCACGACCATCATGCAGTGGCGGCAAGGGTGTGTGCAGCATTGGTGAGTCACCAAAAAATGGTTTCAGGAGGGAAACATGGAAGATGTCATGGATACGGGCCTCCGATGGAAGTTGTAGGCTATAAGCTACCTTGCCAATGTGACCCAATACCTGAAAGGGACCATAAAATTTGGGGGACAGTTTGTGCCTCCGTGTTGCTGTCAAAGAACGTTGCCGATAAGGTTGAATATGCAACCAAACATAATCGCCTGGACCAAAAGAAAGGTCCCTATGACGCTTGTCATAGTTATGCTTCATCGTGGCTTGAGCCTTCTGCAAGTTGGACTTGAGCTGAGCCAGCATCGTGTTCCATTCGCCCAAGGCCTGGTCAATCAATGGTAAGCGAGACAAACCAGGCTCATAAGAGAGGAGCCGAGGAGGTGCACAACCATATACCACCTGGAACGGAGTGGTGCCAAGTGTCATATGGTAAGAAGTGTTATAACAATACTCCGCCCATGCCAACCAATGCACCCAGCGTTCGGGGTGATCCCCAACAAAACACCGCAAATAGATCTCAAGGGTGCGGTTCACCACTTCAGTCTGCCCATTAGATTGAGGATGGTAGGAAGAGGAGAAGGCCAATTTGGTACCCTACAATTTAAAAACAACTTTCCAAAAACTACTGGTGAAAACTGCATCGCGGTGACAGGTAATGGACTCCGGTAAGCCATGCAGACGCACAATTTGTTCCATAAAGAGGTGGACTACCTGTACTACAGTATACGGATGCACCAAGGGCAGAAAGTGCCCGTATTTAGAAAACTGATCCACCACAACCAGAATTACAGATTTACCTGAAGAAGTGGGAAGGTCCTCAATAAAATCCATGGAGATATAAGCCCATACCTGAGACAGAAGTTGAAGAGATTGTAACAGGCTCGTTGGATGTAAAGATTCGGCCTTGTTCCTCTGACAAATTTCACACGCCAAAACATAGTCAGCAACCATACGCTTCAACCATTTCCAAAAGAAATCCCGGCTGATACGAAAAATACGTTTTCTACTGGCCCTCATGAGTACTCCAGCAATAATGGTGGTGGGAAAAGGGGAGGTATGGTGGAGAAAGAGGCACTTCTTGTTGAGTATGAGCCCGTCTTGAATTTCCCATTGGGGATCCGCAGTGCCTTGCTCAATCTGTAGGTACAACTCTAGGAGCTCAGGATGGTTCTGGAGGTCACCTCGGATGGAGTCGAGTAAAAGGACACGTGGTTGACTAATAGCATGCAGCTGATGATCCACTAATTCCATGCGGGACAGGGCATCTGACCCCTATTAAGGTGACCCGGATTGTATTCCACCTTGAAATCAAAACCCATGAGCTTATTTATCCAATGTTGCTAGGGGGAAGTCGTGAGACGTTGTTCCAACAAGTACTTCAAACTACAATGGTTTGTACGAACACAAAGTGCCTACCCCACAAGTAGGGCCTCTAATGTTGGATGGCTTTGTTATGGACTCATTAGGGGTTTATTTTTAATTTGTTGAACTTATGGCCTTTGGCATGTTTTCCCTAACTCCCTATATAGGGACGTGAGATGAATGAAGAAAGTAAGCATTGAATTAAACAGTTGTTAGCAAGGTCAGATTCTCCCTTCTGAGGTCTAGGTTGGATTCTCCCTTCTGAGGTCTAGGTCAGATTCTCCCTTTGAGGTCCAGGGTTGACCTCCCTTCGAAGGCTCAAAACATCACAACAATCCTCCCTATTCATTGTTTTCCACACGTGTTAGATCCAAGGCGTAACATCTTGGTATCAGAGCGGGAACACGATGGGCCACAAAGACCCATGGTTGGTGATGCACAGACAAGTCCGTGAAATGGCTGCATATGGCTTTGCAGCGGAAGAGATACAGAAATGGCATGATGCCTGGGTGAAGTATTGGCTAACAACGGAGTATCGAGAGGCATTCGCTGGAGAAGCTGTCTCTGATGGGAAAATGGGAGACAAAGTAACCACTTCGTCCTATCTACCAGCCGAAGCCTCTGTAGAGGATTTGGGGTCAATCTCAGATCCGGAGGGGCAGAGAGGCTTTGCGTCACCACAAATTAAGATTTCCTCGCACAGAATTTCAAAGTAGAACTGCAAGAATGATTTGGGAAGATCGAAGGGGTTTTTGGCTACCACATCGTCGGCGTTGGACAGATTGGAGGAGACCTCAAATCTGGAACCACACCAACACAACTCACAGCGAGCAGAACCCCATCCCGATCTGCAAAAGGAATATCTTCCGGCGACTATTTCGACCTGGACATCAGACGACGGTGACCCCAAATCGTGCACATCGGAGGGGTTTCTCCCCCACCTGTCTCCCATGAAGCCATACATCTTCCACCGGCGACGCAAACCATGACACTAGATGAACTAGCAATTTATGGGGCACAAATTCCGCCGAAACAGGCCGACGAGCGGCAGCCATATTTGCCAGATCAGCGCAGGTTTGCCTTTTGCCACCGGAAACGAAGGAGGCTCTGTCGGTGCCATCAAAAAGAAATCCGAAGGGCTCTGGTTTTCGGATTCTCATTCTCAGCCTCAACCTTGCCCACGAAAACCCAATTGGGAACCATATCCAACCAAATTTTGGGTAAGATTTTGAAACGCCATCTATTTTTAGTTCAAATCGGTGGTTACATGCGGTTGAAGGGCCTCCAAGGTGCTGAGCAACAGCAACGTTGCTCGAAAATTGGGAACAAAAGCTCTCTGTTTTGGGAAGCCACGAACCAGAGCCCAAATGTGGGAATTTCGGCTTGGGTCTATGCAAATCGAGATAGAATTTTTGGGAGAATGTTGGGATTCGTATAACTAATTTTTTGGGGACGTCGGAAAAAAAAAATTTGGTGGGTTTGTTTTTCTGTGGATGCATACAGTACCTGTGCGGAGGTGAATTGTCAAATTGTAGAGGGAGGGTTTCCTTTTCTGGATCCCAGGGAGATAGAATTCTTTTGGGTAGTCAATTTGAAGCTAAAACTTGGACGGAAGGTCTTTGTTTCAAAGACTAAGGCTTCTGGTGTTCCGACTAACTGTGAATTGCATAAAACTGTTATGGGAGATGGCCATGTTGTAAATGTTATTGACACTCCTAGGCTATTTGATACGGTGTTGATTCATACGGACATAGTAATAGAGCTTGTCAGATGCCTTGCTTTATCAAAGGATGGAATTCATGCTGTCCTTCTGGTTTTCTCAATTGGAAACCGGTTTTCAGAGGAAAAAACCCTGCTTGTCAAAGCCTTAAGCAGAACTTTGTCAATCCAGAAGGTGTGGTTGCCCAGAAGATTGTTGTCCAGAAAAATAGTCAAAGAGGAGTACATTTTCGATGTGCAGGTCCTCAGGAGAAGGTCTATTTCAACCCACATGATGTCAAGGCTTGCATTGTCACATGTGGTGGCTTGTGCCCTTGTATTCATACTGTTATTCAAGAGATAGTATGTGGTTTAAATATTATGTATTAAGTGAATGACATACTTGCTATTCAAGGAGGATATAGAGGATTTTACTCCAAAAATAGCATTCCATTCACATCAATGGTTGTGAATGATATTCACAAACATGGTGGGACCTTCCTTTGTACCTCACGGGGAAGTCACGATACAATGAAAATAGTTGACGGCATACAGGACTGGGACATTAATCCGGTTTACATAATTGGAGGTCATGGAACCCAAAAAGGAGCATATGCCATATATGAGGAAATTGAGAAACGCAGGCTCCTGATCGTTGTTGCTAGAATCCTTAAAACTATTGATAATGACATTGCAGTGATCAACAAATACTTCGGTTTTGACAAAGTTGTAGAAGAGGCTCATAGGCCTATTAATGCTGCACACGTTGCAGTTGAAATTTTTCAGAATGGTGTTGGGATTGTGAAACTTATGGGTCGTTATAGTGGGTTTATAGCTATGTATGCTACTTTGGCAAGCCGAGATGTGGATTATGGCTTAACTCTGGAGTCTCCTTTTTACTTAGAAGGGGAAGGTGGACTATTTGAATTTGTCGAGCAGCAAATTAAAGAAAATGGGCATATTGTCAATGTGTTAGCTGAAGGTGTTGGGCAGGAGTATGTTGCTCACAGCATGAGTCATATGGATACAAAAGTTGCATCAGGGAATCATTTACTCCTTGATGTTGGCCTCTGGCTGTCTCAAAAAGTCAAGGATCATTTCCCAAAAAGCCAAAAGACAGCAATAAACCTGTAGTTTATTGATCCAACTTACATGATCCATGTAATTCCTAGTAATGCATCAGACAACATCTACTGTACTCTTCTTGCACATAGTGTTGTTCATGGAGCTATAACCAGATATCCTGGCCAGGTGGTGATTGGCATGGATGTCACTGCATCTGAGTTCTCTGACCATAAGGATAAGTCATATAATTTGAATTTCAAAGAGGCAAACCATGATAGCTCCCAGAAAATTTCAGGAGACAGCCGTAGCCTCTACAGAGGATTTGGGGTCAATCTCAGATCCGAAGGGGCAGAGAGACTTTACGTCACCACAAATAAAGATTTCCGCACACAGAATTTCAAAACCGAACTGCGACGATGATTTTGGAAAATCGGAGGGGTTTTCGGCAACCACATTGTCAGTGTTGGTCAGATTGGGGGAGACCTCAAATCCGAAAGCACACCAACATGACTCACGACGAGCGGAACCCCATCGCGATCTGCAAAAGGAATATCTTCCAGCGACTATTTCGACCGGGACATCAGACGGCGGTGACCCCAAATCGTACACATCAGAGGGGTTTTTCCCCACCTCTGTCTCCCACAAAGCCATACATCTTCCTTCGGCGACACAAACCATGACACTCACTGAACTAGCAGTTTATGGGGCACACATTCCGCTGGAACGGGCCGCCGATCGCCAACCATATTCGCCACATCAGCGCAGGTTTGCCTTTCACCACCGGATACAGAGGAGGCTCCGTCGGTGCCATCAGAAAGAAATCCGGTGGGCTCTGGCTTCCGGATTCCCATTCTCAGCCTCAACCTTGCCCTCGGAAGCCCAGCTGGGAACCATATCTAACAAAATTTGGGTAAGATTTTGAAACGCCATCTATTTTTAGTTCAAATTGGTGGTTCCATGAAGTTGAAGGGCCACTTCCATGAAGTTGAAGGGCCTCCAAGGTGATGAGCAGCAACAACGCTGCTCGGAAATTGGGAACAAAAGCTCTCTGTTTCGGGAAGCCACGAACCAGAGCCCAAATGTGGGAATTTCGGCTTGGGTCTATGCAAGTCGAGATCAAATTTTTGGGAGGATGTCAGGATCCATAAAACTATTTTTTGGGGACGTTGGGAAAGAAATTTGGAGGGTTTTTTTTTTCTGTGGATGCGTACTGTACCTATGCGGAGGTGAATTGTCAAATTGCAAATGGAGGGTTTCCTTTTCTGGATCCCAGTGAGATAGAATTCTTTTGGGTAGTCAATTTGAAGCTGAAACTTGGACGGAAGGTCTTTGTTTCAAAGACTAAGGCTTCTGGTGTTCCGACTAACTGTGAATTGCATAAAACTGTTCTTGGAGATGGCCATGTTGTGAATGTTATTGACACTCCTGGGCTATTTGATATGTTGTTGATTCATATGGACATAGTAACAGAGCTTGTCAGATGCCTTGCTTTATCAAAGGATGAAATTCATGCTGTCCTTCTGGTTTTCTAAATTGGAAACCGGTTTTCAGAGGAAAAAACCCCTGCCTTTCAAAGCCTTAAGCAGAACTTTGTCAATCTAGAAGGTGTGGTTGCCCAGAAGATTGTTGTCCAGAAAAATAGTCAAAGACGAGTACATTTTCGACGTGCAGGTCCTCAGGAGAAGGTCTATTTCAACCCACATGACGTCAAAGCTTGCATTGTCACATGTGGTGGCTTGTGCCCTGGTATTCATACTGTTATTCAAGAGATAGTATGTGGTTTGAATATTATGTATGGAATGAATGACATCCTTGCTATTCAAGGAGGATATAGAGGATTTTACTCCAAAACTACCATTCCATTGACAGCAAAGGTTGTGAATGATATTCACAAACATGGTGGGACCTTCCTTTGTACCTCACTGGGAGGTCACGATACAATGAAAATAGTTGACGGCATACAGGACCGGGACATTAATCCGGTTTACACAATTGAAGGTCATGGAACCCAAAAAGGAGCATATGCCACATATGAGGAAATTGAGAAACGCAAGCTCCCGGTCGCTGTTGCTGGAATCCCTAAAACTATTGATAATGACATTGTAGTGATTGGAAAATCCTTCGATTTTAACACAGCTGTAGAAGATGCTCAGAGGCCTATTAATGTTGCACACGTTGCAGTTGAAATTGTTGAGAATGGTGTTGGAATTGTGAAAGTTATGGGTCGTTACAGTGGGTTTATATCAACCGCAGCATTGCATTATACTGACATAAGAGAGAATTGTAATGACGAGGTTACCAAAAAAAAAAAAAATCTGCTCCTCCGCTTGGTTGCTCTACTCTTGTAGTCCAGCGCGCTGACACTGATACTACGGTTCCCACTTTACATGGACCCAACCTTCGGCACAGGCACACGATCCTACATTCGAGCTTGAGGGCAAGCTGGTTCTCCAAGAGGGGAGTAATGTTTTGGACTCATTTGGGGTTTATTTTTAATTTCTATTCATTAGGGGTTTATTTGCAATTTCTATTCATTAGGGTTTATTTGTAATTTGTTGAACTGATGGCCTTTGGCATGTTTTCCCTAACTCCCTATATAGGGACGTTAGATGAATGAAGAAAGTAAGCATTGAATCAAATAGTTGTTAGCAAGGACGGATTCTCCCTTCTGAGGTCTAGGTTGGATTCTCCCTTTTGAGGTCTAGGTCGAATTCTCCCTATGAGGTCCAGGGTTGTGCTCCCTTCGAAGGCTCAAAACATCACAGCAATCCTCCCTATTCATCGTCTTCCTCGCATGCTAGATCCGGGGCGTAACAGGCTTTGGCCATGCCAATGAGTTCCCGCTCGTAAGCCGCTAATTTGTGGTGGTGTGGAGCCAACCGCAAGCTGAAATATGCTATGGGGTGGCCCTACTGCTGTAAAATGGCGCCAATGCTGCCACCATATGCATCACATTCCACAAAGAACATTTCTTCAAAATTTGAAAGTTGTAGAACCAGTGTCGAAGCTAAGGACTGTTTCAGCTGTTGGAAGGACGAATCAGCTGCATCAATCCATGTGAAGGTGTTCCGCTTGAGTAGGCTTGTGAGTGGTGCAGCGATCTGGCCATAGTCCCGAATAAACTTCCTGTAATAACCGGCCAACCCTAGAAACCACCTCAAAGTTGTGACCGAATGCGGAGTCTGCTCGTCCAGCACTAACTGGATTTTGGTACTATCCACCTTAACACCTGATGTAGAAATAACATGGCCCAAGTAGGAAACCTCGGAAGTTCCTATCACACATTTAGACTTATTAAGGAATAAATGGTGCGAACGTAGAAGGTGGAATACCTGGCGCAGGTGCTGAATGGTTGCCCCAATTTTGGCTATAGATCAAAATATCATCAAAAAACACAAGAACATATTTGCACAAGAAGGGCTGGAATACATCTTTCATGAGTGCCTGGAATGTAGAGGGCACGTTGGACAGACCAAAGGGCATCACCAAGAATTCAAAATGGCTATGGTGGGTATGGAACGCCGTTTTCTCCACATCATCAGAGTGGACTCGGATTTGATGGTATCTAGATTTCAAGTCCAACTTCGTAAATAAGTTTACGCCATGAAGTTCATCCAACAACTCGTCCACCACTGGAATGTGACATTTATCCTTCATCGTGTGAGCTTTGAGCGTTGAGCTCCCTATAGTCTACACAGAACTGCCATGAGTTGTTATGTTTCTTGACCAACAGAATCGGCGATGAGAACGGGGAACGGTTGGGCTGAATCAGGCCCTGAGTTAACATCAGCTCACACTAGAGCTCTACCTCGTCCTTCTGCAAGTGAGGGTACCTGTATGGCCGTACCATGACTGGCTCAGTGCCCAACTTCAGTCGAATGCGATGGTCACAAGCCCGTATCGTGTTGTGGACTCAATAGCACACCGATTCACACAACAAAGGAGACAACAACAACTCACTCAATAGGATTTATTTCTTATAATTTCTTTGAGTAGGATTTATTTCATATATTGTTTTAAGTAGGAGTTATTTCTAATTACTTTATATGTAAGGGCATTATGGGGAATTATTGTAACCCTAACCCTAAAACTCCATGACCTATTTAAGGGAAAGGTATAAATGAAATAGGTAAGCTTTGAGATTTTAGAATAACCTAGTCTAAATAGGTTGAGATCACCTCTTGATCTCTAGTTTAGGGTTTACTCCAAAAATCCAACTTATCCTTCACCCTCCATTGCCATCCATCTTCACCCAAATTCATCCCTCATCATCTATACTAAGAAGAGGAGCTTCCTGTCCCTTTTTCGAGCCCAAAGAGAGGGTCTTCCTTCATCATCAGCGTCAACAACAAGATTGGATCAATTCCCCTTGACGAGCAACAAAGAAAGGATAATTCTGGTTCTTTCACGTGAAGGATTAGAACCACTCTTCTTTCTGGGAGTGCATCATGGAAACAGAGCAAGGGAAGCCATCAACGTGAGCCAAGGCTATCCCCCTAAGCTAGGCCTTCAAGTCCTAGAATGAGCGGCATCAAATCAGGGTTGAAACCCTGATTTACGTGAGCAAGAACAAGTATTCCTCCCTTATCTCCCCACCTGAATTAATTCCATTCTAGCTATAACTTTAGCAATAGAATGAGTTCATAAAAAGGGAGACTGATCACTGGTGGAAGATTAGCCAAAGAAGGGATCTTTAACCCTCCTTATCGAGTCCATCAACTCAGTACCAATGCTGGATTCACAATTCCCATGCTGTGTTACTCGATCCATGACTCGGGACCATAACAACTTGGTATCAGAGCAAGGTAACATGGGGGATAATATCAGTAATGAAGAAATCCAAATCAGGATACAAAAAATAGAAGATAGCCTTGAAACAGCACAACCAATATTGGGGAAGGTTTGTGGTTTGGAAGAAGAGATGAGCCGAGTCATCAGCATGCTACAGGAGTTGAGGATAGAGAGACATCAGAGTCCAAAAGTGAGAGAGGTTGCTCAACCATATCACAGAAGAGGGGAGCAGTGGCCTGGGCGCATTGCTTTCCAAGGACCTCAGCATGGAGGCACAGTCCCAAGGTACACTAAGTTAGAGTTTCCCTCTTTCAATGGTTCTGTGGATCCTTAATTTGGTTCCATATATGTGAGGAAAACAAATTTGAACCAAGGGACTATTGAATGGGATAAGGTGCAACTAGCCTCTTTCCATATGACAGATGAAGTCATATTATGGGTTACTCAAGTAGAGAAAGATAGACCGGGAATGACATGGGGAGAATTTAAAAATCTATGCACAGTTAGATTTGGGCCTCCCGCCAATAGCAACCCCCTGGGAGAGTTAGTCCTATTGAGACAAACGGGTTCGGTGGAACAATATCAAAAAATGTTCCAGGAAAAGTTGGCTAGTGTTGGTGAGAGAGTATTGGTTGACCAGCAGGTCTCCTTATTCACAGCAAGTCTCAATGAGTATTTATGGCAAGAGTTAGAACTCCTTATGCCCACGGATATAGCTCATGCCATGAATATGGCCCAAGGAATGGAATAACGACAACAGCTACAGCAACGTAAACTGGGTTGGTTGAGTGAGAGGAACACTTCCTTCACATGGTAAGGGCGCTACTATAATTCATCTCAGGGAGCATCTACAGTAGCACCATCCAGACACACTCCAACTACGACTCGGGTAGCAAATCTCCGCCCTGGAAATTCCATACCGAGCTTTATAAAAAAATTGACGAGTGCGAAGATGGCAGAAAGGTGGTCCAAAACTTTATGTTATAACTGTGATGAGCAGTATCTAGTCGGACACCAATGTAAACAATTGTTTTGGCTCGAGGTGGAGGATTTAGAGGAGCCAGAGGATATTATCAAGGAGGAACCACCAGAGATATCTTTGCATGCTATTACTGGGCGGAAATAGCCTACTACAATGTAAGTCCGAGCTCATGTCATTGAACGAGAACTGGTGGGACTAGTCGACTCGGGGAGTACACACAATTTTCTAAGTTTGACAGCCGCACAGCATTTCCAGCTCCTGATACACATTCATCTGATAGCCACCGTCTCAGTGGCCAATGGTGAGAAGGTCCCTAGCTATGGGATTAGTAAGGCGGTAACTTTTTCCATTGCCTTCACTTCGTTTAATGCTGAATTTTTTGTTATTCCCCTAGCGGGATTTGATATGGTATTAGGCATTAAATGGTTACAAACGTTGGGCCCATTCTGTGGGGAATTTTCGGCTTTAACCATGAGCTTTGATTTGGCCAGAAGTCGGGTGCTCTTACAGGGCTATCGGGTGGACAAGGCCCACCGCATGCACACTTTGCAGACACAGGATCAACCTGACAGTACTAGTGATGGTCTGGTTGAAGAGTTCTCTGACCTCTTCCAGGAGCCTTCAGAGTTGCCTCCCCTGAGGCACTATGACCACAGGATATGTTTGAAAATAGGATCTAAGGTAGTGATCGTGCGACCATACCGTTACCCACACCTTCAAAAGCACGAGATAGAGCGTCAGTGCCATGAGATGTTGAAACAGAGTCTTATTCGTCCCAGCCGCTCCCCGTTGTCTTCACCCGTCTTACTTGTGAAGAAAATTGATGGGACATGGAGGTTCTATGTGGATTATCGGGAGTTGAACATGCAGACAGTAAAAGACAAGTTCCCGATTCCGATAGTGGATGAGCTCCTGGATGAGTTACATGGGTCGTGGTTATTCACTAAACTCGACCTCCATTCGGGATACCATTAGTTCCGGATGCACCCCTCTGATATCAAGAAGACGGTGTTCTGCACGCACCATGGCCACTTTGAGTTTGTCATCATGTCGTTCCGGTTATCCAATGCACCCTCCACTTTCCAAGCTTTGATGAACGAGGTATTTAGCCCCTATCTTCGAAAAAAAATTCTTGTATTTTTCGATGATATTTTGATATATAGCAAGTCGGTTGAGGAGTACTTGGCACACTTGCAGATTGTTTTCGACTTGTTATGAGCACATCAGCTCTATTTGAAACATTCCAAGTGTTCTTTTGCAGCTTCACATGTGGGGTATCTGGGATACATAATCTCACATGAGGGGGTTACGGTGGATCCCGAGAAGATCCGAGCTATTCACAAGTGGCCGCAGCCATAGTCGTGTTCTGCATTACGGGTTTTTTTGGGTCTTGTAGGCTACTACCACAAATTTATTCAGAACTATGGGCCAGTGGCAGCACCATTGACAAGTCTACTCAAGAAAAATTCCTTTATTTGGAATGAGGGGGCCACCACATCGTTTGAGGCACTCAAAGCTGCCCTCGCATCCGCGCCAGTATTACAACTTCCCAACTTTGATGAATTGTTCATGGTAGAGTGCGACGCTTCGGGCGTGGGCATTGGGACCGTTTTACAGCAGTTGGGTCATCATATTGCGTATGTTAGCAGACAATTGGCAGTCCGTCATCACAAGCTAGCAGCCTATGAGCGCGAATTGATTGGGTTGGCCAAAGCGGTCCAACACTAGAGGCCTTATCTCTGGGGCCAGGCTTTTCTCATACGCACGGAACACTACAGCCTTAAATTCCTAAAAGAACAGCGTTTGACGATGTCACCACAACAGCATTGCATCAGTAAGTTGTTGGGGTTTGACTTCTCGGTGGAGTATCATGCGGGGAGATTAAATAAAGCGGCAGATGCCTTGTCATGGTGTTTTGAAGATCAGCAGTCGGTCTATTCGATCAGCAAGCCAAGATTTCTCATTCTAGACTTGGTGAGAGACGCACATGCCACTAACTCTGCACTATAGGAACTGCATCAGAAGATTTCGGAAGGGACGATGAATTCGAAGTGGTCCATCCAGGATTCACTTATTTATTACAAGCGGCGGATTTTCCTTCCACCTAAGTCCGAGTTGATTCCAGCTATTCTCTCGGCCTACCATGACAATACACATGAGGGGATCCAGAAGACCTTGCACAGAATTCGAGCTGATTTTTACTGGCAATCCGTGAAACCCTCTATTGCGACTTATGTGGGCGACTTTCAGGTATGCCAGCGTAACAAAGCTGAGCACTTGAGTCCAGCCGGTATTCTCCAGCCAATGGCGCTTCCTACGCAGGTTTGGGCCAACATTTCAATGGATTTTGTGGAAGGCCTACCCTGTCCTCCTGCAAATCCATACTTTTCGTGGTGGTTGATAGATTCCCTAAGTACAGACATTATATACCATTGGCTCATCCGTATACAGCAACACGAGTAGCTCAGACTTTCCTGGAGCAGATAGTCCGCTTACATGGCATTCCAAAATCCATTATGAGTGACAGAGATGCAGTTTTCACGAGCACCTTTTGGGGGGAACTATTTCGCTTGAGTGGGATGAAATTAAAGTTCTCCTCCGCCTATCATCCACAAACAGACAGGCAGACTGAGGTGGTGAACTGCACCATTGGGATGTATCTACGGTGCTTGGTGGGGGATCATCCGCGGCAATGGATTCAATGGCTTCCGTGGGCCAAATATTGTTACAACACTTAGTTCCACTCTACCTTGCAATCCACTCCTTTCTGGTTTATATATGGCCGGGATCCACCTCGCCTTCTCTCATAAAACCCAAGGTCCACCCGGGTGGACGCGATTGATCAGGCACTCATAGACCGGGATCTGCTGCTATAGAATATCACAGAACGACTACAATGCGCCCAAGCTCGGATGAAGGATGTCTACGACAAAGGCCACCATGAGGTCTCTTTTGAGGTTGGGGAGTATGTGTGGCTACGGCTGCAGCCCTACCATCAGTAATCTCTTGCGGGACCTCCACGTTATAATTTCTCACCTAGATTTTTTGGGCCGTTTCCCATTCTTCGATGCGTGAGACCAGTCGCCTATCAGCTCAAATAATCGGACACGGCCAAAATTCATGATGTGTTTCATGTCTCTCTTTTGAAGCCGCATTCCGAAGCACAGCCTACATCCACTCCATTCCTACCACCAGTTGATAATGGCGAGGTTATTCTTAACCCAACTACAGTGTTACGCGCGTAGCTGACAAATGACCATTGGGAGATTCTCGTTCTGTGGACGGACACTGACCCCGACGCTGCAACATGGGAACGTGTGGACTTCTTCAAACAAGTCTACCTAGCTTTTGACCTTGAGGACAAGCTCTTTCTCCATGGGGGGGGCGCAGATGTTGTGGACTCAATAGCATACCGAGTCACACAACGAAGGAGACAACAACAACTCACTCAATAGGATTTATTTCTTATATTTCTTTTAGGATTTATTTCTTATATTATTTTAAGTAGGAGTTATTTCTAATTACTTTATATGTAAGGGCATTATGGGGAATTATTGTAACCCTAACCCTAAAACTCCATGACGTGACCTATATAAGGGAAAGGTATGAATGAAATAGGTAAGCTTTGAGATTTTAGAATAACCTAGTCTAAACAGGTTGAGATCACCTCTTGATCTCGAGTTTAGGGTTTACTTCAAAAATCCAACCTATCCTTCACCATCCATTGCCATCCATCTTCACCCAAATTCATCCCTCATCATCTATACTAAGAAGAGGAGCTTCCAGCCCCTTTTCCAAGCCTGAAGAGAGGGTCTTCCCTCATCATCAGCGTCAACAACAAGCTTGGATCAATTCCCTCTTGACGAGCAACAAAGTAAGGAGAATTCTGCTTCTTTCACGTGAAGGATTAGAACCACTCTTCTTGTTGGGAAAGCATCATGGAAATAGAGCAAGGGAAGAACGAACTAGGCCTTCAAGTCAGGGTTGAAACCCCCTAAGCTAGGCCTTCAAGTCCTAGAACAAGCTGTATCAAATCAGAGTTGAAACCCTGATTTACGTGAGCAAGAACACGTATTCCTCCCTTATCTCCCCACCTGAATTAATTCCATTCTAGCTATAACTTTAGCACTAGAATGAGTTCATAAAAAGGGAGACTGATCACTGGTGGAAGATTAGCCAAAGAATGGATCTTTAACCCTCCTTATCGAGTCCAGCAACTCAGTACCAGCGCTGGATGCACAATTCCCACGCCATGTTACTCGATCCATGATTCGGGACCGTAACATATCAGAGGGAGGGCAGTAGGTTGCTAAAATAAGATGGCAAATTCCTCCATCAGCTGCGTGAATTGACTGGCCTCTGAATCCTTAACTAGATAGTCTGAAGAGTACACGGCAGGGGAGCATGCATACCATGGAGCGTGAGCTGCTGGTGACCTTGGTTGAAACTCATAGTGAGGGACTTGAAATCCCACAATATTGGTCCCAACTGCTGTAACCATTTAATGCCTAGGACCAGCAAGCGAAATGATCGGAAAATCTACCTGGAAGGTGTGGCCTTCAATAACGAAAGTGATTGCTGCACATAACCCCACACTGGTAATTTTTTCCCCATTTGTTACTGAAACCGAGATGCCTGAATTTTGCTGCAGTGGCAAGCCCAACTGTTGGGCTGTGGGTTGACTAAGGAAATTGTGGGTGCTGCCCGAATCAACCAGTACAAGTAACAGAAGAGCCTGGATGCCAGCATGGACCTGCATCATCATGGTGCTATATAACCCAGTGATGGCGTTGAGGGAGATAGTTGGGGCTTCCTCTTTTATGCCTACTTCTTCTTCAAAGGAGGGGGTTGTCCTCTGGATCCTCTACCTCTAACCAAAACAGCCTCTTGCAGATGTAACCTTGAGTGAACTTCTCATCACAGTTCAAATAGAGCCCCTAGACCCTCCTTTTTTCCATGTCGAATTTAGAAAGTTGTTTAATAAACTGAGGGGGAGGCGCTGACCTGGTAGGCTCGGCTGACTAGGTTGTAGGCTGTCCTGAACGCAGAGGGGTGTTGGGGGTTGGTGTCCTACTCGGCCAAGGAGGGCGATGTACCAAAGATTCTTTTAAGATGTGTTGTTTAGCATCAAAAGTTCAGGGCAAATTCATGGCATGGTCCAAAGAGGAGGGCCCATGCAATTCCACCTCAAGGAGTATAGCCTCCACCAACCCGGCAGTGAACAAGTTGACATGCTGACATGGTCGGACAAACAGACTAGCACGGGCAAGGCGTTCTTGAAACTGTTTATGATACTCCTCGATGGAGCACGTCTGTTTGAGATTAACCAAATCCCCAAGGGGATTGCTGCGTGCAGGGGGCCCAAACCTCAACAGGCATGACTCTTTAAAGAAATCACAATCAAGTATGTGGTGTGCCGAATCAAACTAGGAATACCACAGTAATGCCTCATCTAGCAGATGGAAAGCAGCCAACGAGACCCTCTCCTCCAGGTGGGTTTGTCGGTGCCAAAAGAAGTGTTCACAGCATTGCAACCACATTAACGGGTCTGCAGACCCATCATAAGTCAAAAAAGTAAACTTGGTGTACCTGGGGACATTTGTATTGCTGTTGCTATGAAAGCTCCCCGGAGGGTTCTAAGCAAGGGGCATAGGAGGCATAGGCAGGAGTGGAGGGTCGAGGTATTCCGCAGGGCGTGAGCCACTACCCGGACAGGGAACCTCCCATGAACCCAGAGAGTTGAAAAGCTAGAGCATGGTCTCCCGAAGCTCCTGGATCTCTGTCCGAAGCTCTGTTCTAAAATCTTCCATAGTTGTACACCCATCCGCTGGAGAGGAAGAGTCGTCCAAGGTGGTCCTGTCTAATACCACGTTGTTAAGATCTCTAGCCATAGATCGAGTCACCCTACTGTTATGGACTCTATAGCATCACGAGTTACCAACAGGCGTAGGAATTAATGAATGTGTTTTTCAATCTCCATGTAATTGTTTTTTGTTTGGTGTTGTCTTTGGTTTGGGTTGGTTTAGCATTTATTGGTTTGAACCATTGACCCAAGGGATGTTTAGTGTTTTGGACGTCCTCAACCCTATTTAAGGGGATGGCTAGGGTAATGAGAGATATGAATTGAGTCTACTTTAGCTAGAGTAAATTAGATAAACAGGTCAAAAGCTCCATCAAGCTCTCTCCCATTTTTCCCCAATTCTATTCCGAAATTCTCCTTTCCAAAATTCAATCTCCATCATTCCCTCATTCCATCTCAACGTCAAGCAAGGTAATGGAAGGAAGAGAAGAGAGGAAGGTGACAAGATCAATGGCTCGTGAGGATCCTAACAATGTGGTATCAGACAGGTCCACCCTCGGTGATTCCTCTTCTCCAGAGGACATACGTCAAGTACTTTCAGAACTTCAACAACGATCCACTGTTCAAGGTACTGAAATTTCTCACATCAATAATACATTACATATGCTGGAATCATCTCTCCAAACAGTCATCCGGCAACTTGCTGCACTTCAAGCACCAACGCCACCACCAGCCACCAATTTTCAACAACAACCAGTACATCAACAACAATTCACGCCACCACCAAATCCACCCCTACGCCAACCACTGGTTCCCATGGCTACTCACGCACAAGGACCATCCACGGTTCCAAGGTACTTTAAACTTAACTTTCCTACATATGATGGCTACAAAGATTCCTTACTGTGGTTCACGAAATGTGAACAATTCTTCTATCATCAACAAACGGTGGAAATGGACAAGGTTACTTTGGCCGCCTACCACCTGCTCGATGAAGCACTCATGTGGTTCCATCACTACCGAAATGTCCATTCCACTCAGGATTGGCTGCACTTTAAACATGCTTGCCAGTTGAGGTTTGGACCTCTAGCTAGCAGCAACCCAGTGGGGGAATTGATCAATTATAAACAGACAGGCACCTTAGAAGTTTACCAAAAAACGTTCCAAGAAAGGTTGGCCCAAGCTAGTGAATTTGTTCCTCCTCACCTACATGTTCAGATTTTTAATGCTGGATTGACAGAGGCGGTTAGATTGGAAGTGGAATTACTTGGTCCGACAGATTTGGACTCAGCAATGAATTATACCAGATCTATGGAACACAAACAGAGGGTTCTAAAAGAGTCTTTACACCGAAAACCATTTTGGAACAACAGAACACAGGGTACTGCATTTGGTCCACGTTTTGGGTCCCCTGCCCCTAACCGAGCAGATCAGTCTACCAGTGTGCCTCCACACACTATGCCACACAAATTTTTTGACTAAACAGGAAATGGAAGCTAGAAAGGCCAAAGGCCTATGTTTTAATTGTGATGAACAATTTCTTCCAGGACATACCTGTAAACACTTATTCAGTATTGAACTGTTGGAAGAAGATACAGAAAAGCTTCCTGAAAATGAATTTGTTGAAGAGGTACAGTAAGAACTAGAGCTCTCCCTCCATGCCATGCATGGCCTGCGTAGTTCTAATACCATGAAGGTAAAGGCCAGGTTACATCATCTCATGCTATTTGCTTTAGTTGATTCGGGCAGCACACATAATTTTATCAATGAACCAGCCGCGCAACAATTGGGATTGGAAATTCAACAGCAAAGGGGACTCTCGGTTTCAGTGGCCAATGGGGCTAAAATTGCAAGTGTGGGTTTATGTGCAAACACCCCTTTCACCATTGAGGGACATTCCTTTCAGGCAGATTTACTAGTCATTCCTTTGGCTGGATTTGATTTGGTGCTTGGGGTCAAATGGCTTCAGTTATTAGGACCTATATTATGGGACTTTCAGGCTCGGACTATGACCTTTACGACACCACAGGGTCAGATTACATTACAAGGTATTGTGGCACAGGTCCCTAACGTAGTTCACACTTTACAGCTTTAGCACAATGGTGATGGTCAGTTAGCTCCTTTACTTACAGCATTTGCGAATTTATTTAATGACCCTACGGGTCTACCACCAGTGCGTCACTATGATCACCTCATTCGTTTAAAGTTGGGAACTGATCCAGTAGTGGTGCCACCTTATCGTTACCCACATATACAGAAAGATGAAATAGAACGACAGTGCATGCATATGCTCGCTCAAGGCATGATCCAGCCCAGTCGATCTCTTTTTTTCTCACATGTGTTACTAGTACGTAAAAAGGATAAATCATGGAGGTTTTGTGTCGACTATAGGCAACTCAACTTGCAGACAATTAAAGGCAAGTTCCCCATTCCAGTCGTGGATGAGTTGCTGGATGAGTTACATGGTGCTACAATTTTTACCAAATTAGATTTGAAATAGGGCTATCATCAAATAAGAGTTCACCTGGCAGATGTGGAGAAGACTACGTTCCGTACACATCACGGTCATTTCGAGTTCCTCGTCATGCCCTTCGGTCTCTCCAATGCACTCTCCACCTTTCAAGCCCTCATGAATGAGGTATTTTCATCACTTCTGCGCCTATGTGTTAGTCTTTTTTTATGACATTCTGGTCTACAGCAAAAATTGGGAAGAACATCTCCACCACCTCCGTCAGGTATTTACCATTCTACGCTCTCATCATTTGGTTTTGAATAAATCAAAATGTTCTATGGGTACATCTGAGGTGGTATATTTGGGCCATGTCATATCAGTTGTGGGCGTGAAAGTTGACCAAATCAAGATACAAACAGTAACAGATTGGCTGATTCCCACCTCCATCACAGCATTAAGGGATTTTTGGGCCTAGCAGGATATTACATAAAATTTATCCAATCTTATGGCCAGATAGCAGCACCACTCAACAATCTTCTCCAAAAACATGCCTTCCACAGGTCTTCTTCAGCGGAACAGGCCTTTCACCTGTTAAAGGAGGCCTTAGCCTCAGCGCCAGTCCTACAATTACCAGATTTTGAGGGAGACTTTGTGGTAGAATATGATGCATCCAGGGAAGGTATAGGGGCAGTGTTACAACAATTGGGACACCCCATTGCTTATTTCAGCCGTCAGTTGGGACAACACCACCATAAGTTAGCTGCATATGAGAGGGAATTGATTGGGTTAGCCAAGGTTGTCCAACATTGGCAACCTTATCTCTGGGGACGACCATTTCTCATTCGTACAGATTATTACAGCCTCAAGTATCTTCTTGAACAGCGCCTCACCACATCCCCACAGCAGCATTGGTTAACTAAACTCATGGACTTCGATTTTACGGTTCACTATAAGCCAAGTAGTTCGAATTTGGGGGCTGATGCTTTATCACGTCGGGATAATTCAGCCACACAAGTTTATGCTATCAGTCACCCACGTTCACTGGTATTAGATTCTATTCGTGAGGAAGTACATCAATATCCGAATCTCATGTCATTATATTAGGATATTCAACAGGGGACAGCAGCTCCTCATTGGATGATTCAGGATTGTCTCATACTCTACCAAAACATGATCTTTATGCCTCATACGTCCCCACTTCTTCACACCATCCTGTCCTCTATCCATGATAGCACACATGAGGGTTGACAGAAAACATATTTTCGAATAAGCGGGACTTTTACTGGAAAGGCATGAAGAGCACAATTGCTGATTATGTAGCTGCTTGTCAGATTTGTCAACGAAACAAGGCCGAATCTTTAAGTCCGGTAGGCCTACTGCAACCTCTTCAACTATCGTCTCAAATCTGGTTCGACATTTCCATGGACTTCATTGCTAGCCTTCCCGTTTCATCAGGTAAATCTGTGATACTCGTCGTCATTGATCGGTTTTCAAAATATGGCCAGTTCATTGCTTTGGCGCATCCATATACTGCTGCTCAGGTCGCTCAATTATTTATGGACAACATTGTCCGATTACACGGAATTCCCTCATCCATTATCAGTGACAGGGATGCCATTTTTACCAGTATGTTTTGGAAGGAATTATTCAAATTACAGGGCACCCAATTGGCATTTTCATCTGCATATCACCCACAAACGAACGGAGAAACAGAGGTCGTCAATCGCATGATTGAAATGTATCTTCGTTGTTTTGTGGGGGACGTACCTAGACGGTGGGTGAAATGGCTTTCTTGGGCAGAATTTTTCTATAACACATCTTACCACACAGCACCGGGAACTACATCTTTCAGGGTCGTTTATGGCAGAGATCCACCTCGTCTGTTACCATATGAACCAGGGGCATCCAAAGTCGTCACTTTGGACCAAGCGTTAGCTGAAAGAGACGCTATGCTCACTGAGGTACGTACTCATCTATAGGAGGCCCAGCACTCTATGAAACGCTATTATGATAAGAAGCACCGGGAAGTATCTTATTTCCCTGGAGACTATGTGTGGTTAAAGCTTCAACACTATCGCCAGCTGTCTATGACTACATCCAAGCACCATAAGCTATCTCCAAAATATTATGGTCCATTTAAGGTGTTGGACAAAATTGGGCACGTGGCATACCGCTTGCAGCTACCACAGGAATCAAAGATCCATAATGTATTTCACGTCTCCCAATTGAAGCCCTTCCAGGGTGACTCGCCTCTACTGCACACTCTACAGCCGCCACTACATGAGGACAGAGTCCTCTCTATTCTAGTTCAGGTGGTAAACGCACGCCACATTCAAGGTGATTGGAAAATTCTTGTCCAGTGGGCAGATGCCGACCCCAGCGACACCACATGGGAGCCGTTATCAGCATTTCGACTCTTATATCCTTCCTTCGAGCTTGAGGACAAGCTCTTTCTCCAGGAGGGGGTGATGTTATGGACTCTATAGCATCATGAGTTGACAACAGGCGTAGGAATTAATGAATGTGTTTTTCAATTTCCATGTAATTGTTTTTGGTTTGGTTTTGTCTTTGACCCAAGGAGTCTTTAGTGTTTTGGACGTCCTCAACCCTATTTAAGGGGACAGCTAGGGTAATGAGAGGTATGAATTGAGTCTACTTTAGCTAGAGTAAATTAGATAAACAGGTCAAGAGCTCCTTCAAGCTCTCTCCCATTTTTCCCCAATTCTTTTCCGAAATTCTCCTTTCCAAAATTCAATCTCCATCATTCCCTTATTCCATCTCAACGTCAAACAAGGTAATGGAAGGAAGAGAAGAGAGGAGGGTGACAAGATCCATGGCTCGTGAGGATCCTAACACCTACGCTTTCTCGGTCTTCCAAGTTTAGAGATGGTGAAGATCTATGTTTCGGATGCTTGGAATGCCCAATGGCAACAGAGAAGTTCGCAAGGAAGGTGAACCGTCACAGTGATTTCCAACAAGGAGATGAACTGTCAGGCTGTTGGAACTCGACAGGGAAGGGAAGAAGACGTGTCTATTGGTGGGGGGATAGAGGACGTGCAGGAAGGTAATCGACGAGGGAAATAGTTTAGAGGATTAGACGGAAGTGATGAAAACAGACGAGCTCGGAATGGAGAAGGAGAAGGAACGTGAAGCAGCAACTCGGGAGAGGGGAAGATGAAAGGACGTGAGGGATAACCAAGCTTTGGAGGAAGCTTGCACCTAGGCCTCATTGGAGAGAGTACCTAATCTCAATTAACTATGATTCAAAGCTTACCTTTCATTCCAATGACGTCCTATAAATAATAGGAACGACCCCAAACACAATCACGCAAAGCACAAATGTCTGACGAAATTACAAAAATGCCACTAAATGAAACAAGCAGAAAATTACATCAATTGCCCCTACGTCTACCTACTACTCTTGATCCTATGGAGTCCATAACACACAACGGCTGCTATTGGAAAGGGGCTCGCCATGGGTTCAGCCGCCCCTAGTGTCTTTAACTCTCTTTGGTGTTGGTGTGAGCCACGCTGAATTTTCCACAAGGAAGGGGCGACACCTATAATCTTCGCTGGGTTGATTGTGGGTGCAATGCTGCCATGTTGGTTCTCTGCCATGCACACGAAAAGCGTGAGCAGTGCAACCTTGCAAATGGGGGGCCAAAATGAGGGGCTGTTCAACACCAGCCCAGGACTGATAGAGGGCAGAGTAGGGCCTGGCTTCACCGCTTTTGTCGTCAAAGTGAGTTGCCATGGATGCCACCGATGCTACTTGGGGAGATGTGGCGACGTTCGGCATGCATCCCTACCTTCGACCTTGATGACAAGCTCGTTCTCCTGGGGGGTGTAATGTTATTAACCCAATAGTAGGCCGAGTCAGGCAGAGACGACATGGCTGAGTCAATTACTCTGACTGAGTCAGTTACTTAGTCATTTAGTTTACTTTTCAAGTAAAATGCCATGGAAGGGCAAAATTATAATTTTCTCTTGAATCTTGTGGACTTGAACCTTATTTAGAGGGGAAATGGAATGGAAAGAAGAAAAGTTTGAATTTAGGTTAAATAGAGGGTTTGAGTTCTTCACAACGAGCTCGAGGGTGTGCGTTCTCCTTAACAAACCTAAGATTTTCAAGCTTCCCTTCGGCTTGGTTTTCTTTTCTTCTCTTCGCCGTGTTATATCCGGAACGTAAAATTCTTATACCAAGATGTTAGGGTCCCTTGTTATAGATCGTGTAACATGGCATGGGATTGGTAGATCCAAAGCTGAGAGAGTAAATTCTTCTACTGCTGTGCACGGCTAGAACTGAACAGCAGCACACTGCTGTGCTCGGCTGAATCTGAACAACAGCACATTGCTGTGCTCGGCTGGAACTGGGCAGTAACCTACTGCTGTGTTCGGCTAGATCTGAACAGCAACACACTGAAACAAGTGTATGATTTCAGTGCTGCTGTTTTGGGCTTGAACTCAGTAAAAACGGGAAAGAAGAGGGAAGAAGAAGGGATAAACGGGGTTAACCAGAACTCAATGGGGGGAACTCCAACCCCTTATCAATGGGGAACTCAAACCCTGAGCTCGTCAAAGAGAACTCGTGATCCGCAATGAACACAAGGGTTTTTCCACTGATTTCTACCTTGCCCTCTTATCACCTTGCCATTATTTTTTTTGCTGAAAATTCATAGTAGAGTTAGAAACAAATGCCGAAGACTCACCCTTTAGTTTGGCTTCTTGTATTATCAGTTTAGCTCTAACCACTTGGGACGCAGACGCTACTTCCTCTAACATAGTTTCTTCTTGGTTTGCTAGGATTTAAGCTCCAATTTGTTCACATGGTTTTTTTTTTCTTTGCTAGGATTTGAGCTCTAATTTAATCATACTCAAATCCTAGACCATGTAAGAATCTAAGTGACTTGATATCTTTACATTGTTTCGCCGTTACATTCACATCATATAACCAAGGGTGATAAAATTGACCTCTAATTCTCTCACTTACTCTATAACATCTCGTTAAGAGAAAATTTTGATTAACACTTAATTAACTCTAGTATTAACGTGGATTGAGAAAGGGAAATAATAATCTTGAACTCAGGTTAAATGAGAAGGAGAAAGATAAAAGGGAAGAAAAGTTTGAGAGAAAGATGAGACTTGAGTGAAGAAGATGAGTTAAAAAATCACGTACTCCCTATTCATATGTTTACAATATATCATAAATACCCTCAACACTACATAAAATACCCACATACCCTTGTCCCTTTACATGCATAGTACATTTAAATTCTTTAAATAGTGTACGAAAGAACTTTTAGTTTACTTCTTTATTTTTTCTAACCTAATTCTCAAGATATTTCAAATTTTATATCAAATGAAGGCCCACCTCTACTTCTAAATGGAGTGTCTTCCTATCTTATGGAGCGTAACATTGCAATTAGAAATAAAGGCCCACTCTGTAGTAGACAAAATGTTAAAATCAATCATCCATTTATCTTTTGCTTTTTGTTATTAAGAGTACAAATTGAATTGTAATATAAATATTCTCATTTACTTAAAGTTCTATGTAACACAACCAATTCTTCATCTTCTCCTTTTCTTCGATCACTGTTATAAAACCTGTTGAACCTCCATCCCGTCTGGTCTGTGTTTCAACTACCAACTGGCACAAATCCAGCTTGGATCAAACCAGTCTTCCCCCTCCCCCCTCTCCACTTCTGCTTCTCCCATCTAAGTTTGAAAGCTAACAAGGGAAGGAGACTTCCACCTTGCCTCACCCTCCTTTCTACAAGTGAAATAAATGTGGAAGGCAGGAGAAAGGCTCATGCCCCTGGTTTTTGCAAACAAAACTGCTGGAGAGAACAACCATCCCACCCCTCCCTTTAATTCTGCCAACCCCAAGGCCCATCCCTTCCCAACTTAAGGGAGAAAGGCAGACATTCACCCGTCTTTCTCTATCTTTACATTTTTCTAAAATACTTCAAAGTTACCCCTAACTAGAACGTTATGCAAAATTTTAAGTACACCTTCATTCAAAAGGAAAAAAACTGAAGAAATCAATCAAACAAACAAAAGACAAATTAATTGTTAAACACAAATTTCTCAGAAAAGATAAAATCATACTACTATTCAGATTATGATACTAATGGCAACAACTTGCAAGCAGCAATTGAATCCAGCAGCCACGTATGTGCAGCTACCCAGGCACCAGTTCCAGAAGCAAGCAATTCCGCTTCCTTCCGGTTGCTCTCAATAACTTCTGAGAACTCACTTTCGTTGCAGTTGTCAGATGGATCAGCATTATAAATTACAATGGTTGTAGCAAGAATTGCCTCTGTATTCCTTATTTCTTTCTTGTCATCCAAGACAACACCCCCAGCAACAATAATAAGGTCCTTAAGGTCTCCTTTGTAAGACGGTTCAAAAGCTTCAGAGAAGTAAAAGTAAACTCCACTGAATAACTTTGGTGCCTGCAAGAAAATCACAATATATGAGGTAAGGTAAGCCTGGCCAAATGAATAGAATATATGGGGGAAGAATGCAGATAAACTAGCTTCTATTTCTAGCATATAATTCAGCAACCAATAGATGACTGAGATATGAATCAACGACATGCAACCAGAAATCTACCAAATTTTGTAACTTCCACACCAAGAAGCAATTTTATGAGACGTACATAACAAATATTCATGATATACCTTCTCCATTACTCTTTCTCTGCCATTTTTTGGGCCATCACAGCAACCATGAATATCTTGACTAACCTCATAAGCCTCTTCAGGGACAGGATACTGAGCTTCCAGACAAGCTTTAACCCCTGTCATTATGCACAGCTCTCACAAATGATGAAGACACATTTTAACTAGCATAACCAAAAAATACTGTACAAGATAAGTTCAGTACAGCGGCAAGCCAATGGGTCACTTCATATTACTGCAATTAGATGGCATACATGTTGATCATTTGATGCAAAACATAGCAGAAATTTCTATGAGAATACTTATTTAAGGGAAAAAGCTGCTCAAAAACCCTATTTTCAGTATCAGCTATTTTTGGAGTGTCAAAACATGGGAAAGTTCCTTTTTGAAGTCAGCAGGTGCTTTGAAGAAAAATAATAACAGTGAAAGTCTACAATGAGCAAGTTCTATTTTAATTGATTGTTTTCTTAAAAAAGTCTAATCTTATGAAGTCCATTTTTTGTAAATCTTTCCTAGAATGGTTGGATTCTCTTCATTCCTCTTTTAGAAAAGTCAAGTGGAACTTTAATTAGTTTAGTCCTAAAGAAGTTTTATATTAGTTACTTGAGTTAGCAAATCGACAGCAAGTTTTAATAGGAACTCAGTTAAAAGGGGGTAAATTATGGGATTCAAGAGAGCTGTTTTAACTTAGTTTTGTGATTCAAAATAGAAAAATTACAATATGCTTTTGACACAGTTCTCATGTTCTTTTTCACTGTTTTCCTTACGTTTTTTTTGCTGAATTCATTAACATTCCAAGTCTAGCTTCTAAGCTGGCATCATTGTTACAAGTACACAAAAACAACATACAACCAAAAACAAGTACATGGAAAACAAAAACTGATCATGCTCTCCAAGATGGTAGTGCTGAATATGGCAACGTTTTGCCAAGATAAAGGTGCTCAATGAAAACTGAATGATAAATCATCACGGCCACAGCCAAACACACATAAACAACGACTAAGTGGCACAATGACAGGCAGATGAACTTACAATCAAAAGTGAGGATCCACTTTCCATTCAAGATCCCCATAAGGATCTTCAACGTTCTGCGGCAAGCACCAGTTGCATCAGTGGATGAAATCACATGAGTAACACTTGGATCCCAATTCTTTTTAATAGTTGAGCCAGTCAAGCTTGCAAACTCATTCACGAGATCCTATATAGCACCAAATCAGAGAATTCAGTCATTAGAACATTATGATTGTTAATAATAGTCCTATATGTACTAAACAAAAGAAAAATTCAGTGCTTAATAATTGGAATAAAATTTCCTACCTTGGCTAATCATTTTGAAATAAGACTTATACCCAACTTTAACATGGTATCAAAGAGTATCTTTATGTAACCCTTTATCCAAAACTTATCCACATGTAGGAGCTACGTGAGGGCATGTTAAAATAGTCCCACATGGATTAAGAGTAGAAAGATACTGTACTTATTAATTGAAAAGTCCTAGTCATTTTTTATATGGACTTTAAAAATAACTTAGCTAATCATTAAAAGAATGAGAACTTTTGGTGTTTGATATATAACCTTTTTTAAGCATTACCTTCTCTACAGGAGAGAGAGCAGATCCACAAAGAACCCACCCACAGGTCACTGCAAGTGAAGCTGTCCAAACTTCAGTAGACTCTTCCCTTGTAGAATTAGACTTCAAAGAACCTCTGGGAAATGAAGTCAAACTTGAAACATGTTAAATTCTAAGCATCAACAAACCTTGAAAATGTATATGAATCCATTGTTCGAAGGAAAGAATAATCACATAGAAAGAAAAGGGTATACTTTAGAAATGAACATTGCTTTGCTTTCATGTGTTTCTTGGATTTGGATTTTTCACTTGGAAACTTGAGTGAAGAATGAGTAGGACAAAGCATTAGGAAATTAGCCTGTGACACGCCAACATAATCAGAACTTTATTTCAAACCAAGACCTTTAAAATATACATATAAATTAACTACAAATAGCATACATCATCCCACCGGCAACCTTCTATGTAAACTGAACATGGAACATGATAGCTCCGCCTACAGCTCTTAGCATAGCAACCAAGGGCTGCCCCCTTCTTCCCACATTCACTGCACTTGATCTTTGCACCCCTGGCAACTTCTGCTTCTAAATTCATGATTGTCTCATTAACAAAATATACTTGTGGAGCCCTAAATTCACAAATATTGAGTATTGAGAATTCATCAAAAAGTAAAAAGGTAAAGAATAATGACAAGAAGCTATGCACCTACTTACTATAAAAGCTTTTGTGATTTGAATAACATATAAAATAATCAATGGACTCTTTGCAACATTACCATTCAACACATCTTTTATGAACATGCACAACATTAACATCCTGTGCTGGCTCTGCCACAACTGCTTCCCCATTGGCATAATGCAGCATTGCCCCGGTAACCTGGGAAATGGATATAGATCAAAAAGCAGAAGAACATCCATTCATAACTAACATTCTAGCTGACTAGAACATTCTACTATAAGAACATGTTAGTGATCCCTTCCGTTAAAAGGAAATAAGATAGCATTTTGTCATTTATTTTGAATTCTAAACAGAAAGGTAACATCAGAAATTAGTAAGCCACCTCAGACGCCTTGGGAGACTGGCAAAATGCACATTCAACAACTAGATTTGCATCCACAGGATTCAGTTTGTTTGATGACTGCAAGTTGGAAAAATTCATCAAGATAAGAAGGTTGCACAATAAAAATGATCTGGATGAAACAATTAGAAGGTAAAAGGGCATGTTCATTTACCAAAACTTGACATTCAAGGTTTAACTTCTGTCTCTTTGATTCATGATCAGAGTGCTCTTTAGCTGGAGACAAAGATCTTTTGTTGACATTAGCTTTTGAGTTTTCCAAATTTGTAGTATCACTAGTTGAAATATCAGTGTATGGGGATGAAGGCATTACAGCAGATGCTTCCAAGTTCATCCCAGGATGAGTCTTTGTACTGCTCAAAATCCTCTTTGCCAATTCCTCAGTTCCCTGCAAAAAAAGTTCTGGATTATAACAAGAAAGAGAAAACACATATACCTACCTATCTATTTAAAGAAATACCCATAATTTAAAAAAAAAAAAGTATCAGAAAATACCAAGTAGTTGAAGCTAATAGAAAAATAAAAGACAGGAGATCCTGATATTAAGAAACTAATGAAAACTTTAAATGACAACATTCTCTTTAATTTTTTTAAAAGAGATTATAACTGCCACATATGACTTCAGTGACAGCAACAAACTTGGGAAGAACTGCTGCAAAGACTCAAGTGCCTGAGCCACTAAGACAAGAAAGAAGAGGCAGTGTTTAAATTGCTAAAGAATGGGCATATGCAAGAGTTCTGAAGTCATCAAATCTTTAAACTGTGTCCAACCAATCCTCATCAACAACAAGACACAATTTACAACACTACAAACAGACAATGTAAACACCACAATCACCACTTTTATGGTCAAAATACCACGTCAAAAAATTGTATGTGAATAACAAAAGCCAATAAAAATCTTAGACCAGAAACATGCTTCAGTAGATGTGACATTTCAACCCACATATATAATATCATACAAGCAGAACTCCACATGGGAATTACATGTATAATTCCATGATTACGGCTGTCATCGTCAGAATCCTTAGAGTCACAGAATGGAGGAGGGCTGCCAAGAGATGTTTGTTCTTGATGGCTCACATTTCTGTGCCTAGTTGAACAATCTTTTCCCTGAAGGTTCTCTAACCAAAAATTTAGTGACACAGTAGGATCCTTGTCACTTGTGGAAGCATCTTTAGTATCATAACAAACAGAAGATTGAAAACCCAATCTCCCAGATCTGTCAATTTCTAAATCATTTCTAAGCTCACAAAAGTTTGGAGGCCTTTCAGGCAGCTCCTCATCCTGTTGGCTTGGAAAATTAGGAACATCAGCCTTGTTTCTGCATAAGAAAGATGGCTCAGACGAATTCAAACAGACTGCATCTTCCTTAGGACTACTTTGTGGTCCCCCCCTTAACTTTTCAGTGTTACTCGTATTTTCAGAGCCCACATTTTTGCCAAAATACAGACGCCCATCTGTGTAGAGAATAATGCAAAACATGCAAATATCAGTAAAAGGAAAATAGAAAAAACAGGGGGCAGATGACAGAGAAATGACCAAAAAGAGTTCTACATCATATAGACTAAAAGAAGTCTGTACCATGCAAATTATTCAGGGACTTCAAATGAAAAAGATAGGCATCAAAAGCAGACTCCATGCTCTTGTAAATGTTTGTCATGTTTTCAATAAAAGGGGTAGACCTTACATCTGTAGGAAAAATTAATGATTAGATAATTCAAATTTAATAAACAAATTTTATTCACTACAAACTTGATATTTTACCTTGTGATGTATAAGGTAACTTGCAAATTGTACATTTCAACTTGAATTCCACTGGTCTTGACAAACAGGAACTGCAACAAATCAGATAGTTAGGAAACAACCAATGAATCTGAAGGAAGAATCACATGGAAGTTATACACACACACACACACAGTAATTTCAGCTCAAAGTCAGGAAAGACACTCAACCTGCACATTACATGATTACACGGAAGCAATTGAGGGCGGCTCAATAAATCTAAGCTGCAATAAGTAAAAAAAAGAAAATTAATATAGAAACTAAGAAAGCCCCATTTTTTATACCTCGAACTAAATCAAATTTGATATTCTGGAAATTGAAATTTCCACTCCGAACACTTAACATTGCAACAAACATACGTACATAACCATGATTTTGCTAGTCATAACCAGAAAAACGTCGAAGCACTAACAATTGAAGGGATATACATGTTAAGGATTGAAAAAAAAAAAAAAGTAAACCATATTACAAGAGCAAATAAAGTGATAGGAATATGATCCGCGTAAATCATCGGAAAAACTAAAGTTAGCCATCGGTTAACTTCATTATATGAGTCAAACGTGTCTCATCCACCGAACACTAAGCCAACTTTCAAGACAATAAGTGAAATCAAGATTTCTGTGGCACAAATCAGCAGTTACTTGTTCGTTAAAGAAAGACCAAAAAGCTATAATTCGTTTGCTACAGTTGAACTGGATTAACAAAAACAGTGACAGGACCACTTAACGTTGAATAGCCTTGAAATTGCCACTCAAGTTCTATGATACCGGATCACACTGACAGAAGAAGAAAAAACCCAGGAAAAAGCAATTCTACTTAAACTCTACGCCCAGCTCATATGCAACCTAACTTTTACTTGGATTTGATAAGAAAAAGTGGAAACAGAAAAGTAGATTGTGTTCTCACTTACCACATCGGACATTTCAGTTCTAATCCCATTTTCTGCATGTGAAGTAAACACGGATTCAGAAATCCTTTCTTACCAACCGCGCTCGCCATTTTCGTTGTCGTCCTTCTGTTGGCAGAGAGTATACAGTGGTAGCCTAGAACAAGAACCTTTTCTCTACCTGAAAAAACCGGAGATTAGGGTCGACGGCGAAACTTAACCTTGCACGACAGACACGCAGGGATTTTCAAAGGGAAGTGATCCACAAATGAGTCAGCGCACGATTCTTGTCTGTAATTTTTTGTTTGCCGCTATAAATATGAGATTAGGCGGGACATTTGAAGGGTCCCTGTAGCGGGAATAGGAAAACAATGTCAGTTTGGTGGTTTTGAGATTCGCGCCCTCTTTCAGAAAAGCTGAACTTTTCACTGCGCGTGTTAACGCCTAGGCGGGTCATTTAATTCGGACGCAACGCGGGAGTGCACTTTTTGACATTAGAATCAGCAGCGCGCATTTCTTAACATACTGAGAATTATTTTGAACTAAAAACTAAAGTTTGGACACATTACAAAACTGGGACGGACCAGTTGAATCGAATTTTAACAAAGATCTCAGAATTTCCGATAACTTAGAGAGGATGATGAAAATGCTGGAAAGGCAATGTTCTCCTTCCTCCTTTCTCTTTCCTACTAAAAGTTAGGGAGAATAAACTCTCCCAAATTCCATTTTTATAGTATTACCTTATAAATAAAAACATCTCACTAAAAATCATGAATGAAATATTTTGAACGACAAATGTGATCTTAAAGGGTTGCTCTAAAGTTTTTATTTTTCTATTTTTATATAGATTTGTTTTGTTAAAAGTAAAACATTCACAAAATCTTAGCACTACAAGGAAAGCTTTATTTATTTTGGAAGGAAATTTCTCTATATATCAATTTCCTATTTAAAGAAATTTTTTTAACAAAATGTATTGTGAACAAGTGGTGCTATGAAAATAGCAACTATTGACTACATGTGCGGTGCCAAAAAGAAAACTTTTTAGTTCAACATCAACATTGAGATTACCACTAACAAGGTTTTTAACCCAAAATCAAGACCCAACCAGGTCAACTCAACCAAAGTCGAAGGTTTGACTCGGGGAGGATTAGAGAGGAGACACCCAAAATAGAAGGGCAAATTGAACACCATGACCTAACTTGGCCTTATGAAATCCAAGTCGCCCCACATGGTCGAAAATCCCTGCCACTCATAACTAAGGAGAATAAGATGGTGTTATGGTCCCTAGCCATGGATCTAGTAACTCGGCGAGATACTGATGAATCCAGCACGTTACAAAGTTTTTAACAATGTAAGGAACCAAGAATCTCGTCTCCAACCACTGTTCACGCAGGTAAGTTGAAAACAGAATTCCTTTTGTCTAACGTATGGATTTAACTACTATTCACGCAGGTAAATTAAAACAGAATTCTAACCTGCTGTACTTTGGAAAATAGAGTCTCAAGTTACCTCTTTGAATGAATTCGGAACTCCTCCTCAGCCCAGAATTTGGAACTCCTCCTCTGCCCAGAATTTGGAACTCCTCTGCCCAGAATTCGTAACTCCTCCTTAGCCCAGATTCGGAACTCCTCCTCTACCCAGAATTCGGAACTCCTCCTCTACCCCTTTCCTCTTGAATGACCTCCAATACAGCAGCCTCTTTCCGTTCTTCTTGGCTGACAAAAAGGTTCCATGCCACCCTTCTTCTCCACCCTTTTCTCCCTGATTTCCGTGAAGAAAACCAGTCCTTCCCTTCACCACATAGGTTAGGGTTTAATTCTCCTTTTCTCCTCCTTTCTCAGCCCTCAAGACACTCACGAAAACACCAAGATAGCAGTTAAGGTTCACGCCAAAATCCCTAGAAGAGGGAGCTCGAGGAGAACCTAGATTAACCTAATTTACTCTAGTTTATGCTAATTCCGAACTTGCTTTATTTCTCCATCCTTACCCCTTAAATAGGGTCATTAACATCAACATAGGTTAGGGTTATAAAACCCAATTCTGCCCCTACCTTTAATTCTTATTACAAATCAATAAAATTCGAAATTAAAAGCAACATAAATAATAAAATTAAAGTAGATGACTCAGTGTTATAGAGTCCATAACATCTGCCCCCCCCCCCCCCCCCCCCCCCCCCCCCCCTTGGAGATCGAGCTTGTCCTCAAGCTCGGAAGCTGGGTAGACCTGGTGGAAGTTGTCGAGCTGCTCCCATGCTACGTAGTTGTGGCCGATTGCTGCCCAGTAATGGCATGCAAGGAGATGTCTGGTGGTTCTTCCTCTATCATATCCTTTGTCACCTCGATATCCTCATCTTCAACCTTATTGATCAAAAACAATCTTTTGCACTGATGCCCAGCCCGATATGTTTCATCACAGTTGTAACACATATTCTTAGCCCGCCGTTCCGCCATCTCAGCACTTGTCAATTTTCTTATATAAGGAGTTGTAGGATGACTAGTTCTCGAATCCTCTGTCCAAGTAATAACAGGGTTGTTTCTCGGAGGAATGCGCTCCCCTTGCCCCGTGGATGGAGTGCTCCGCTCCCCTGACCATGGAGGTAGTCCGTGTTGTGCCTTCTGTCGCAGTTCTAAAGCACGAGCTATATTCATAGCACTGGATAAGTTAACAGGTGCATAGAGCTCCACCTCAAGCTTTAACGCCTCAGTCAGTCTTGTTGTAAATAGCGCAACTTGCTGATCCACTTGTACCATACTGCTGGCTCGTGCTAATTTTTCTTGGAACAGTTTTTTATATTGCTCCACGGCCCCAGTTTGGCGTAACAAAACCAAATCTCCCAAAGGGTTGCTGTAAGCCGGAGGACCAAAACGGAGAGAGCACAGTCGCTTAAATTCATCCCAATCTACCACGTCACTATCAACCTCAACTAGCTGGTACCAAAGTTGTGCTTCCCCTAGTAAGTGGAAAACAACCACTTTGACTCGGTCATAGGCTGGGACTCGCTGATGGCTAAAAAATTTTTCTCATCGATACAGCCATATCAAAGGGTTTTCTGACCCATTATAAGTAGGGAATTCCATTTTAGTATACCTCAGAACAGTGCATCCCTCTGGTAGAAGTGTCCCCCCGGAATGAGGGGTCCTTGCTGTCCTGAGAAACTCGTGCGCCTAGGAAATTCATCTCCCCCTCTATTATACTAATGGTCCCCTCCTCTCTGATCTGGAATGAGAGGTACAGTGGTCCCCCCTGGTTGAGGTGTCCCCCCGAAATGAAGGGTCCTTGCTGACCCGAGAAACTCGTGTGTCCAGGAAACTCATCTCCCCCTCTGATCTGCGAATGGTCCCCCAAAATTGGGTTCTTGCCAGTGCTCAGACCAGTCTCCATGCTATCTATCCTTCCTTTCAAGGTTTCCAAACTGAGAGTGAACTTCTCCTCCAATGCAGCAATTTCTTGCCAGTAGTCAGACTAGTCTCTATGCTATCCATCCTTCCCTTCAAGGTCTCAATATCGATATCAATTTTGGAGAATCTCTCTAGGACTGTATCAAATTTTCTTTCAAGCAATTCAAAGTATTCATTGGTGTTTCTCTCTACTGGGTTACCCTGCTCTGATACCAAGTTGTTATGGTCCCTAGCAATGGATCTAGTAACTCGACGAGATACTGATGAATCCAGCATGTTACAAGGTTTTTAAACAATGTAAGGAACCAAGAATCTCGTCTCCAACCATTGTTCACGCAGGTAAGTTGAAAATAGAATTCCTTTTGTCTAATGTATGGATTTAACCACTATTCATGCAGGTAAATTAAAACAGAATTCTAACTTGTTGTACTTAGGAAAATAGAGTCTCAAGTTACCTCTTTGAATGAATTCGGAACTCCTCCTCAACCCAGAATTCGGAACTCCTCCTCAGCCCAGATTCGGAACTCCTCCTCTGCCCAGATTTTGGAACTCCTGCCCAGAATTCGTAACTCCTCCTCTACCCAGAATTCAGAACTCTTCCTCTGCCCCTTTCCTCTTGAAGGACCTCCAATACAGCAGCCTCTTTCCGTTCTTCTTGGTTGAGAAAAAGGTTCCACACCACCTTCTTCTCCACTCTTTTCTCCCTGATTTCCGTGAAGAAAACCAGTCCTTCCCTTCACCACGTAGGTTAGGGTTTAATTCTCCTTTTCTCCTCCTTTCTCAGCCCTCAAGACACTCACGAAAACACCAAGATAGCAGTGAAGGTTCACGCCAAAATCCCTAGAAGAGGGAGCTCGAGGAAAACCTAGATTAACCTAATTTACTCTAGTTTATGCTAATTCCGAACTTGCTTTATTTCTCCATCCTTACCCCTTAAATAGGGTCATTAACATCAACATAGGTTAGGGTTATAAAACCCAATTCTACCCCTACCTTTAATTCTTATTACAAATCAATAAAATTTGAAATTAAAAGTAACATAAATAATAAAATTAAAGTAGATGAGTCAATGTTATTGAGTCCATAACAGATGGAGTCATGCCAATATCATGCAAGAGATGTAATCCCTTAAGCTTGGTAGTGATAGAGGCCAAAAACTAATGTTGAGTTTAAATAAACATACACAATTAGCCCTACAAGCAATATGACCAGTGCAAGTAAGTGTATGGTACTAAACTACCCAACTATTATGCTAGAAAGAGTGGCATTAGTTGGTAGTGGTTCTCTACTCAAAAAAAGGAGTAAAGAGAATTACATCTTTGTGCCTTTCCACATGTTGAAAAATATTAAAAATCTACTTCTATTGAGATGAAAGGATGTTAAAATAAAATTTGTGACCTCAATTACTTGGAAGAAATGAAGAGGTCTTGGGTCATTCAATGTAAATTTTCATTCCAAATAAGAGATAATCATTGTAACAATATATTTATTGTCTTCTCTCATAATTATACTATCAATGTATAGAAGCAATAATGTCATTTGAAAGAAGGATTGGCTCGATTACAAATAAAATCAAGATGAACTTCAAGAGTAGAAAGAAACCTATCAAACTAGGCATGTGGAGGTGGTTTTTAGCTTATATAATAACTGTCCAAGATGACACATATGATTTGCTTAATGGGGGTAAAGAATTTTTTTGTGATCGTTTCATATAGATAATTTCCTTGAGGTATTGATGCAAGAAGACATTTTTTATATCAGATTGGAATACAGACTATTTTTCAATGTCATAGAAATGGCAAGTACCACTTGAAAGTAGTAGACTGAATCACTAATTACATGTTTCAACAAAATCCATTCATAAAAGTTGCTTAAGCCCTCTAACAACTATTAAACTTTTTATATTTATACATCTATTAGAATGTAACTTAGTCTTGAATGCGTACTTAGGGCTAATAAAAGTTATATGAGGTGCTTGCAAATTGTTATGATTTTCCTCTACATGAAATGGTATGGGGGCCTTGCTCAGATGGTGAGAACCTAGTGGATGTGTTTACATGTGGGGTTTTGTACTATGTTTTCTTTAGGTTTAAGAATAAGAAGGGGTGTTATAGAGAGAAATTGGTTTCCAGGGCTAGAGTTTACTAGTTGAGATGTCAACTAGAGCTCTAGGGTTAAAGGGAATTAGTTAGGCTAGAGAGGTAAGACAAAGAGGAGGGATGTGTGTGGATTATGAGGGCGAAAGTGAGGAGTAGGCGTTGGGGAGGCTCTCCCAATAAGGAAAGCATGAGGAAAGGGAACTCTTGGGGATGTGAGTAGACTAGGCATAGGAGTGTGAGACTATTAGATCCTATGAATACAAATTGGAGAGAGGAGGTGAATAGGTTTGTATAATTTGTTGACAATATGTTACAATTCAAATGGAACTTGATAAGTTTCTGAAAAATAATGTGCTATGCTAGTATTCCTTCCAAGTAAATGTAATAAAAATAGTAGAAGAAACAGTGAAAGGACGAATTGGAGCACCCTCCTCTCAGCCTCGTCTAACTCCTCTCTCTATTTTTTTTTCTTTCTGTATCTTTCTCTCTCTCTCCTTGTCCTCACTCCTCTTTTTGTTAAAATCTTCTCTTCTTTTCTAAATACAATGCATCCAGCTATTGACGTTTTGGGTTTGTATGAATTGGGTATTAGAGCACCTATCTTGGGCATTGAAAATTTTGGGTTTGTATGAATTGAGTATTAGAGCACCTATCTTGGGCATTGAAAATTTTGTTCCAGCCATGGTGAATACAAGAGTAATCGAAACGTAGAAAGAAATTGAAATGGTTGTTACTGCTACAGTTGGTTCATGTTGGAAGATATGATGTAATTAGGGTGGCACTGATGTAATTAGTTTACATTTTCTTCTCTTATTCACTCTTACAAGGGTGAAGGACATTTTTATAATATTAGTAATTTTGATATCTATATATACAACTTAAGGGGGAGAGTTTTGACTAAGTCTATAACCCTATTCTTCCTACTTTATTTTCCAAATTCGTCACTCTTCCTTCTCTCAACAACTCTTCTTCTTCTTCTCACCCCTTAATCTTCTTCTACCATGATTATACATCATGGAATCCTAAGTTTAACATGGTATCAGAGCAGGTTTTATGATTTGACTCAGTCAAACCACAAAGGTCATGTGATCCTTTTTTTATCTATCATCTCTAGTAGTTTATATTTGTATTTATTTTTTTCCGCTCTTTTTAGTTTCTATACCTATTGTTTTTTTGGTATTCGAACCTCCATATAGAGCTTTTCATTTAACAAATTATCTATTAACGAAAATATATTTGAGCCTACTTTCTAACACAAAATGAATTTCAGCAATCAGAGTTTTTTACAAAGAAAAATTGATATTTGAAGCATTAATGGTTAGATTACTAGAGAAGTTTGAGAAATAGCAAAAAACTTTTACTTTCGAGCTATCTTATACCATCAAGAATGAGACTTTATAGGGAGAATTATATATCCAAATAAATATCTATAAGTTTATTTTCTTAAATATTCAACCAATTCTCAATCTGAGTTTTCTATAGGGAGATATCAATCTTGGAAGAGTTTATGGTCATACTGGTCATAAAAGAAAAAGTATTCAGTTCGGCCAAATTACAAATTCCCAAAATATATCAGCTTCTTTATCTCAAAATAAATATATTTTATGAATTAAAGTTATGATTATATGAAATATATTAAAGTATAGTGTCAACAAGAGAAAATTTCATATTAATATTATTGAACATATGACTCATATAATATAAGGTTGAGGAGGACAGAGAGATTAATGTAAAATGTACAAATATTTCTAAGATTTAATATTATATAAAAATTATATAACCCTGATTATCATTAGTGAAGAATTAATCCGTATCGCTCGTGTGGTCGTATACACAGCTAAACCACTGAAAATTTGTCATTGTTCATTCTTTATTTTCTGTTCTTCCTGCATCAATTGATATCAGAACTTCGAGAGGTTTTCCGCTATTTTTCTGTTCTTCCTACATCAAGCTTCGAGAGGTTTTCCGGATTAAGTTTTCTGTTTCTGAAACTCCAGAAACGTGAAAGAAATTTTTTTTTCTAGTCGGCGACGACGCAGAGATCGTCTTTCCGGTGTTCGGCGATGACGCAGTCGCACACAGAGGACAACGAAATCGGGAAGGAGAACTTCGCACGGAACGACGAAAATGTGAACCGTCGCGCTGGACTTCTGAGGCTCGGCGACGGCGCCTCTGTCGGGGATGACGTTGGAGGTTGTGATTTCTCCTTGAGAAATCGCAGAGAAAGAAAAAATGAACCAGAAATCGCAGACGCGAGACGACGGAACCGGGAGAGGAGAAGCGTCGCGGGAAGACGACGGACAAACCTACGTCGCCGCTGTCGGGGACGACGACGGGTGCCGGAGATGACTCAATTTCTTGAAAGGGGTTCTGAAATCTCAATTTTGGGAGGGGGGACGCATTGGCTCTCCCCTCGATTTTGGAAATCGCGGGTGATTTTCGAATTTTTCTGGAAATCCGGACGCTGGGCGTCTCACGCGAGAGACACGCTTCTGACGACGCTGACTCCAGACGAGTCAAGGAAACAGTGACGCGGCTGATTTTTTTATCTTGCTGGACTAGAAGGCGTAGGTGAACGCCGTGCACATCCGTGGTGGTTTGTTGCTCGGTAACGCTGATGATTTTTATGCCGTACTCAAAATTCAATTTTTTTTTTTTTGCACAAAAAACCCAAGTTAGGCTATGAAGAGTAGGGTTTCTTCTGCCAAATTTGATATGATAAAATTTGACGACACTAGGAATTTCGGATTATGGCAGAGGAGGGTGAAAGACCTGTTAGTGTAGTAGGGCATGTTGAAGATGTTGTACGAAAAATAACTAGCAGGAATGGATTGAAAGGAAATGGAAGCAAAGGTTATGGGGACTATTAGGCTTTGTCTGGTTAATGATGTAATGTATCACGTCATGGATGAGGAATCACTAGCGGCAGTTTGGTTGAAACTGGAAAGTCGGTATATGTCCAAGTCGTTGACGAACAAGCTCTATCTTAAGTAAAAATTGTATAGTCTTTAGATGATAGAGGGTTCAGATCTGAGCCAGCATATCAACGTTTTTAATCAGCTCATTAGTGATTTGAGGCGGGTTGATGTGAAGTTTGAAGACGAAGACAAGGCGTTAATGTTGTTGAATTCCCTACCGAATTCTCCTATGTATGAAAATTTGGTTACGACTCTGATGTGGGGGAAAAATATCTCGAAATTGAGGAAATCACAAGTGCTCTATTAGGTCTCCATTAGAGGAAGAAAATCAGTGATGAGACTTCACAAGGTGAAGGACTTGTGGTGAAGGGTAACCAGGAACGTGGAAGAAACAAGTCTAGGAGTGGATCAGTAACAACAAATTTCGGTCTAAATCCAGGAAAAGGAAAGACATCACGTGTTTTAAGTGCGGGAAACAGGGGCACATAAAACGGGATTATCTAGAGAAAATGAAAGGGATCACAGAGAATAGAGAGGGTCCATCAAAGTCTATGAATGTAGTGGAAGAAGAAGATTCAGAGAGTGGTGACAGGGATATGCTTTCTGTCTCATCTAGTTCAGATCATCTAAGAGATTTTTGGATTCTAGATTTGGCATGCTCTTATCACATGACACCAAATAAAGATTGGTTTCACACCTACAGGTTAGTAAACTCTGGTTCTATTCTTATGGGTAATGATGCTTCATGCAAAGTTGTTGGAATAGGGAGTATACAAATTAAAATATTTGATGGTGTGATTAGAACGTTGTGTGATTGTAGACACGTACCTGATTTAAGACAGAATCTGATTTCATTGGGCACTTTAGACTGTAATAGATATAGTTACAAGTCTGCAAGTGGAATAATGAAAGTTAGTAAAGGTGTCTTAACAGTGATGAAGGGATAGAAAATATCTGGCTATATCTATACACTGCAAGGTACCACAGTTGTAGGTGGAGTTGCAGTTGTAGAGTTTGAGTCAGACTGTACAGTCTTGTGGCATATGTGCTTAGGTCATATGGGAGTGCGTGGGATGATGGAGCTTTATAAGATAAATCTATTGAAGGGTATCAAAACATGCAAGCTTGATTTCTACAAGTTTTGTGTCCTTGGGAAACAGAATAAGGTGCAATGCAAGGCAACCACACACAAGACGGAAGAGATTCTAGACTATGTTCACTCAGATGTTTGGGGGCCAGTAAGAGTAGCATCCGGAGGAGGACACATGTATTTTGTTACCTTTATTTATGATTACTCACGAAAAGTTTGGGTGAACTTCATGCAGCACAAGTCAAAAATATTTGCCAAGTTTAAGTTGTGGAAAGCTGAAGTAGAGAACCAAACAGGGAGGAAGATTAAATGCCTCCGATTAGACAATGGTACTGAGTACACAGACTCAAAGTTCAAGGAGTTGTGTGAGCAACATAGAATTAAGAGACACTTTACAATACGCAAGACACCACAACAGAATGGTGTGGTGGAAAGGATGAATAGAACTATAGCTGAAAAAGCTCGATGTCTTAGGTTGAATGCAAGGCTTGCAAAGAATTTCTGGGCAAAAGAAGTAAATATGACATGTTTCTTAATTAACAAATCACCTAGAGCAACACTAGATGGGAAAGTATCAGAGGAGGTGTGGACAGGCACTAAGGTAGACTATTTTGGCTTCAAAGTGTTTGGCTGTCCGGCCTATGTAGATGCTTCTACTGAGGAGAGGTCGAAGCTTTATGCGAAGTCTAGACAGTGTATCTTTTTGGGCTATCAGAAAGGGGTGAAAGACTTCAAGATTTGGGATCCGAAGGCAAACAAGACGGTGATCAGTCAAGATATGGTTTTTGATGAAAAAACCATGTTGCAACGTACTCAAGAAGAAGAGAAACAAGTGCCAAAAAATTACAGCACCAATGAGCATGTGGTGCAGGTGGAGCTAGATAACCATGGTAGAGAAAAGGATACTCAGCATGCAAAAAGCTCTAGCTTAGGTGAACAGCAGCATCACTGTATAGCCACAGATAGACCCAAACGCACTATCAAGCCACCTACCAGGTATGGTTTTGAAGATTTGGTTTCTTATGCGCTTATTATTAGTAGCGAGGATCCTACTACTTTTCAAGAGGCAGTACAAAGCCAGGAGAAAGGTAAATGGATGGGTGCTAGGGTGGAGGAGATGGAGTCTACATAAAAACCAGTCATGGGAGTTAGTGGAGCTTCCCAAGGGGAAGAGAGCGATAAGGTGCAAATTGGTCTATAAGAAGAAAGAAGCAATATCCATAAAAGAGGGGGTGGGGGATTCGGTGCTCATCTTGTAGCAAAGGGTTACTCACAGAGGAAAGGGGTTAACTGTGGTGAGGTCTTCTCCCCTGTGGTCAGACACACCTCCCTTAGGACAGTGTTGGCATTAGTAGCACATTCGGACATGCAATTGGAGCAAATGGATGTAAAGACAACTTTCCTTCATGGTGACTTAGAGGAACAAATTTACATAATACAACCAGAAGGGTTTAGTCACCCTAGACAAGAACATTTGGTTTGTAATTTGAAGAAATCAATTTATGGGTTGAAGCAGTCTCTGAGGCAGTAGTACAAGCGATTTGATTCTTACATGATCTGGATTGGCTACAAAAGATGTGAGTATGATTGATGTGTTTATTTAAAAAGCCTTGATGATGATTCTTTTATTTTTCTGCTACTTTATGTGGATGATATGTTGATTGCTGCAAAGAATATGAGTGAGGTCAACAAGTTGAAGACTTTGTTGAACAAAGAATTTGACATGAAAGATTTGGGTGCGGCCAAGAAGATTCTTGCGATGCAGATACGCAGGAACAAAGCTTCTAGGAGATTATGGCTATCTCAGCAAAACTATGTTGAGAAGGTGTTGGATAGGTTCAACATGGGTAATGCAAAACCAATAAGTACACTTTTGGCGAATCATTTTAGATTGTTTACCCCTCAGTGCCCAAAGACAGATGATGAAGTCCATGACATGTTAAAGGTCCCGTATGCCAGTGCAGTGGGGTGTTTGATGTATGTTATGGTTTGTATGAGTCCAGATTTGGCACAAGCTGTCAGCGTGGTTAGCAAGTTTCTTTCAAATCTGGGTTGATAACATTGGGATGCAGTCAAGTGGATCTTCAGATACTTGAGGGGTACTACAGACTATGGCATCATGTTCAGTAGACAACAGAGTGATTCTTCAATTGTGGGATATGTGGATGCAAACTATGCAGGGGACTTGGATGACAGGAGGTCTACCACAGGTTATGTATTTACTCTTGTGGGAGGACCTATTTTGTTGGAAGTCCATGGTACAGTCTATAGTTGTACTATCTACTACTGAATCAGAGTATATGGCAGTAGCTGAGGCTGCCAAGGAGGCTTTGTGGCTTACAGGGTTGGTCAAGGAACTGGGTGTCCAGCAAGGTCGAGTTCAGTTGCATTGTGACAGTTAGAGTGTCATTTATTTGGCAAAGAGCCAGGTGTATCATGTGAAGACCAAACACATAGATGTGAGGTTTCACAAGATCAGGGAATTGGTTTCATCAGGTAAACTACTACTTGAAAAAGTTCACACTTCTGAGATTGCAGTAGACATGTTGACAAAGCCTATTACTACAGATAAGTTCAAGCACTACTTGGACTTGATAAATATCTCCAGCTGCTAAATGAGAGACGGCTCCCAACCTATTGTTCCAGGTGGAGTCCTATGTTATGCTTTCTTTCTTAAGGGGTGAATATTCGCCAAGGTAGAGATTGATGAGCATATGACTCATATAATATAAGGTTGGGGGGGGGGGGGGGGGGGGGGGGAGATATTAATGTACAAGGGTATTTGTATCTTTTTTACACAAATACCTCTAGGGTTTAATATTATATAAGGATTATGTAACCCTGATTATCATTAGTGAAGAATTAATCCCTGTCGCTTCGGTGGAAGTAGGCATAGCCGAACCACCATAAAATTGTCTTGTTCGTTCCTATTTTTTCGTTCTTCCTACATCAAATATGATTTATATGTAAGGAGATATTCACATTGTAGTCGACAAGGGGCAAGATACATATGGATAATGTGTTAGTAGACCGTGATCATACTCTCAACGGCATAAACCATCATCATGTCCTTGCCCAACAATGCAAGAAACTCCAGCATGACAAGAAACATCGAGAAACAGATTTCTCTATTGGTAATTTAGTTTATCTCAAGATCCAGCCATACCGCCAACTCTCTTTGGCTATTTGCTGAAACCAGAAGTTGGCGCCTCGCTTCTTTGGTCCACACTGAGTGCTGGAATGAATCGACAAAGTGGAATATAAGCTGCAACTACTAGATGGCACAACAATTAATGCGAAGCTATCTCGTCAGCTCTTCCATTGTCCATGGAGGATGACACTGTTGTTCCCTTAACAATTCACAAGAAACACCACGCCTACCATGGCTCCTGCCTCTACATGGAGCTCTTGATACAAGGGGAACACAAGTCACCCGATAATGCCACTTGGGAACTTGAGGATGACCTCCTCATTCGTTCTTCGACTTTCCAACCTTAAGGACAAGGTTACACTATACAGGGGGGGGGGGGGGGGGGGGGGTGGGTTGGTGGGGTTGTGGAGGTTTGAAATGTTACAATTCGAAGGGAACTTGATATGGTTTTAATCTCTAAGTTGCTACTAAATAATGTAAGTTGTGCTTAGTTGATGCTATGCTAGTGTCAAGTTATGCTAGCATTCCTTTGAAGTAGTTGTAATAAAAAGAGAAGAAGAAGAAGTGTGTGGACGAATTTGAGCACCCTCTTCTCTCACCCTCGTCTATCTCCCCTCTCTCTATTTTCTCTCTCTATCTCTCTCTTTCTCTCCTCGTCCTCACCATTCTTCCCAAATTCTTCTATTCCTTGCTAAATACATGCCATCCAGCCATTGACCCTTTGCATTTGTATCACAATATTTAAACTCTTTTTCATTAAACCAATGTGAAAGTCCTTTTCCACCACACAATTGTGATAGTTGGATTTATATAGTGGTTCGCAAGCCAAACTCAGGTTGCGACATCCACTCTCAAGGTGTTTTCACCTTAAAGTTAAATCAATTAAATCATAGTCTAATAGACATCATCAAGCCTCATAGGCAATGATACATTGGTTCCCAATATGGAAAATGGTAGGCTCTTCAAGGATATATTTGGTGGGGTAGATTGAATAAATTTGTTACAATCCGGGATCTGACACAAGGATTCTTTGGGAGCATCTGGGATCTGCCACGGGTTACGGGTCTTCCAGGCATTACCGTAGGGATAGTAGGAAGACATGGGGAAGACGAAGATCAATGGAGGATAGGAGAATATGTGGGTTTTTGAAGAAAACCCTAACCTTGAGATCAAGAAGGTGATCTCAAGCCTCTTTACGCTAGATTTAACCTAATTCTTAATACTTCAATGCCTCTGTTTCTCATTACTCTTACCCTTAAATAGGGTTCACCCTGTTAGGGTTTACAATAAATATTCTAAAAATACCCCAATAAATAAAATATTCTAAAAGTACCCCTATAAATAAAATATTCCAAAAATACCCCTATGACCTAAAACTGAAATAAAATAAAGTAAATTAAATAAAACAACTAAAATAATGATGTTATTGTGTGCATAACATCACACCCCCCTAGAAGACGAGCTTGTCCTCAAGCTCGGACGTAGTGTCTGTGAGCCTGTGCCGATGGCGCCATCCTTGTGCAAGTGTCAACCGCGGTATTGGAGACCCTCCAACCAAAGAAAGATATTTTTTTTTTTTTTTTTGCTGATCTCCCACTTGCAGTTTTATGTTTCTCTACTAGACCTCCTCATCCCTAGGTGGTATTAATTTCAAAATACCTAGGGCAACGATTGACTAAGAGCACAACTGTCCTATAGGTGGAGAGTGGTCCAGCCCATATCGCAAGATCTCCCTCCATGTGAACCTTCGTAGCTTGAACACCAAGATGATCTTGGTTCACTGCTACCACTTCCTTATTGTCAATAATTTTCAAGGTTTCCTTGGTGTCATTCAGCGCATCACATCCGATTAGGAGAGGTGCCTTAGAGATAGCCCATAAACTGAAGTGTGTGATGTATTCATCATTGGTCATACCTCCATTTCCTACCTCAAGCATGTCTGGATCATTCCAACCACCAGGTTGTGCAAGCTCAGCATACACTTTCTTCATATCAGCGCTGGAGACCATGCCCTCTTCAAGTTTTCTAGCAGTCCGCAAAGCACTCGACCCCGGTTCTTTTGGCCTCTCCAAATTTTTAGCTGTTATGGACTCAATAACACTGAGTCATCTACTTTACTTTTATTATTTATGTTGCTTATAATTTCGAATTTTATTGATTTGTAATAAGACTTAAAGGTAGGGGTAGAATTGGGTTTTATAACCCTAACCTATGTTGATGTTAATTACCCTATTTAAGGGGTAAGGATGGAGAAATAATGCAAGTTCGGAATTAGCATAAACTGGGGTAATTTAGGTTCTTGCTAGGCTCCCTATTTTAGGGTTCTTGGTGTGAACTCTCTTGAGGGTTTGCTGCATCCATTGGGGAGTCTTTGAGGAGATCTTGGAAGGAAAAGGAAGAGGAATTACCTTTCTCTTTCGAGCTGCAAGAGAAGGTCATCTCTTTCACAAAAATTCCAGAAAGGGAGAAGGGTTGGTATGAGCTAACCAGGAAGGAGGACGAATTATGGTTACTGGATTAGTGTTGACGTCAAGAGGTATTTGCAAATCTTATTCCAAGCATTAAGATTAGATTTATGTTTCTCTTTTACGTAAGGAACCAGTGCTGCATGAAATTGGAAACCCTACCTTGACGTGAGCCATAAGAAAGGAGGTTCCACGTTGGGGCCTCAAGGAGCTTCCTTGACTAGCTGGGTTCGTTCATAATTAAGAAAAAGAAACTTCTTTTCAAGGGGAATGAATTCAGTAAAGGGAAAGGGGTTGTTCTTGAGTCATTACAGCAAGTAAAACCCTCTTGACGTGAATCATAAAAGAGGGGTTTCATATCTAAGTGCTTAAACAGTCCTTTAACTTGCTGGTTGCATCTATAATTGAAAAATAAAAAAAATCCTTTTCAATCCTAATGTGAAAGGAGAAGTATAAGAGAGTTCTTTTCACAAAAACATGATAAGAAACCCTCAAACAGTGCTGGATTCATATTCGACTCGCCAAGTTACTAGATCCATGGCTAGGGACCGTAACAACTTGGTATCAGAGCAGGATAACATGGCAGAGAGAAACACCAATGAATACTTTGAATTGCTTGAAAGAAAATTTGATACTGTCCTAGAGAGGTTCTCAAAAATTGATATCGATATGGAGACCTTGAAGGGAAGGATGGATAACATGGAGAATGGTCTAACTACTGGCAAGAAATTTTCTGCATTGGAGGAGAAGTTCACTCTCAGTTTGGAAACCTGGAAAGGAAGGATGGATAACATGGAGACTGGTCTGAGCACTGGCAAGAACCCAATTCCGGGAGACCATTCGCAGATCAGAGGAGGAGATGAGTTTACTAGACACACGAGTTTCTCGGGTCAGCAAGGACCCTTCATTCCAGGGGTACACCTCAACCAGGGGGGAGGCACTGTACCTCTCATTCCAGATCAGAGAGAAGGGGACCATTGGTATAACAGAGGGGGAGATGAATTTTCGAGGCGCACAAGTTTCTCGGGACGGCAAGGACCCCTCATTCCGGGGGGACACTTCTACCAGTGGGGAGGCACTGTTCCGAGGTATACTAAAATGGAATTCCCTGCTTATAATGGGTCAGAAGACCCTTTGATATGGTTGTATCGATGCAAAAAATTTTTTAGCCATCAGCAAATCCCAACCTATGACCGAGTCAACGTAGCTGTTTTCCACTTACTAGGGGAAGCACAACTTTGGTACCAGCTAGTTGAGGTTGATGGAGGTGGTAGATTGGGATGAATTTAAGCGACTGTGCTCTCTCCGTTTAGGTCCTCCGACTTACAGTAACCCTTTGGGAGATTTGGTTTTATTACGCCAAACTGGGGCCGTGGAGCAATATCAAAAATTATTCCAGGAAAAATTAACACGAGCCAGCAATATGGTACAAGTGGATCAACAAGTTGCGCTGTTTACAACAGGACTAACTAAGGTGTTAAAGCTTGAGGTGGAACTCTATGCACCTGTTGACTTATCCAGTGCTATGAATATAGCTCGTGCTTTAAAACTGTGACAGCAGGTACATCACAGATGACCTCCATGGTCAGGGGAGCGCATTCCTCCGAGAAACAACCCAGGTATTATTTTGACAGGGGATTCGAGATCTAGTCCTCCTACACTTCCTTATATAAAAAAATTGACAAGTGCTGAGATGGCGGAACGGCGGCCTAAGAATCTGTGTTACAACTGTGATGAACCATATTGGGTTGGGCATCAGTGCAAAAGATTGTTTTTGATTGATAAGGTTGAAGATGTGGATATCAAGGTGACAGAGGATATGATTGAGGAAGAACCATCGGACATCTCCCTCCATGCCATTACTGGGCAGTAATCGGCCACAACTACGTAGAATGGGAGCGGCTCGACAACTTCCACCAGGTCTACCCAGCTTCCAAGCTTGAGGACAAGCTTGATCTCCAAGGAGGGGGGGGGGGGGGGGGGGGCGGGGGGGGGGGGGGGGGGGGGGCAGATGTTATGGACTCAATAGCACTGAGTCATCTACTTTACTTTTATTATTTATGTTGCTTTTAATTTCAAATTTTATTGATTTGTAATAAGACTTAAAGGTAGGGGTAGAATTGGGTTTTATAACCCTAACCTATGTTGATGTTAATTACCCTATTTAAGGGGTAAGAATGGAGAAATAAAGCAAGTTCGGAATTAGCATAAACTTGGGTAATTTAGGTTCCTTCTAGGCTCTCTATTCTAGGGTTCTTGGAGTGAACTCTCTTGGGGGTTTGCTGCATCCATTGGGGATTCTTTGAGGAGATCTTGGAAGGAAAAGGAAGATGAATTACAATAATAGAGGAAGGTAGTAGAGTCCAATTACAATAAAACTACCTTTGTCCCAATTACACCCAAATTCTAACACTTAAAGATAAGTCTAGCATAATTAAATAACTCAATATAGATGAAATACAAACTATAACTCTTCAAGGACGTGACCATAAGATAAAGATGCCTTTAAGAGTTCTTCTTGATCTTCCAACTGATGTGATAAGGATGCCAACTCTTGGTAATCATTGTGGGTCCTACTTCTTAGGTGTTTGGGCCCATCTTTTGGGCTTTCCTTGGTTGTGTGGCCCATCTTATAATACTCTTAGATATGTGGGCCTTCCTTGGTCGTGTGGGCTTGGGCATATCTTCCAACACTCCCCCTCAAGTTGGAGGTGAGAGAACAACATGAACTCCCAGCTTGCTGTAAACGATATATAATATTTTTTTTTGTATAATGTGGCAGATCTTCCAATACTCCCCCTCATGTTGGTGCTCTTGTTCATGAGACCCAGGTGGCATAAGAAAAGTGAGAGTAAAATCACTTCAAGTTGTATGACATTGCTTTTTAATCCAGTCAATTAACTCCTATCTTCTATAGGTAGTGCCACTCCTATCTTCTATAGGTAGTGGGTCTATATGCTCGATGTTCGGCACACTCCTATCTTAGGTAGTGTCACTCCTATTTTCTATAGGTAGTGGGTCTATACGTTGTTCGAAAGTGTAATAATAAAAAAACTTTTCCATCACCGTGTCCCTCCACAGGACAACGACTCTCAAGTGGTAGGAGTAATAAATGTCAATTCATGGGGGTATAACATAGAGTTAGTAATAAACTCTTCCATCACGGTGAAATAACATAGATATCGTTACGGGTAGTGGTTGTAGTAATAAGCTCCTCCATCATGGTGATGTAACACATATTGAGGCCACCACTTATTCAATAATAATGTCTCATCCAAAGAGACATAATAGCAGTAGCTGTATATAACACGACCATTTTCCAACTCATATAACACGAACCAAAATAATAAACCTTGTAGCAGGACCCATGAAATAATCATAATCCGATATAAATATTTTTTCTTAGATGCTAAAGCTTCATCTTTTGTGCTCCCCTTTTCTTGAATATTTTGGTCACATAAACTCATCCACAACATATGGAATAAAATACCTCTTTCTTGTACTTCTTCTACTTCTCCCCCTCAAGCTGGGAGGTAATGGCAATGATCCCAGCTTGAACCAAATATCATAGATGTAGCAATAAGCCCATATAACATAGATGTATAAATAAGCCCTTAAACCATGGAGAAGTGAGATATTTTTTTGATATATCAACTCAAAAAGTGACGCAAAACAATGGGCATAAATTTGGATTTTTCAATACAACAGAATACCAGTATGACTTTGATTCTTCCAATGCGAATATATCTTTAAAAATAGATCAGATTGACATGAAATTTTATTTGTCTGAAACTAGACTGAAATATATTTCATCGAAGTATAATTTACCTTCATAAAATATAATTTTAAGAAGATAAATAATCTGATATATTTCGGTCTCTGTCATCTGGCCGAACTAAATTATGTTTCTCCCTTTTTTCCAAAATGACCATTGACTCTTCCAAGATCAATATCCCCTTATAAAAAAAATAATATTGAGAATTGGCTGAGTAGGTAAGAAAATAGACTTAAATATATTTTTTTGAAATATAATTCTCCTTATAAAGTCTCTATCTTTATAGCATAACATACCTCAGAAGTTGAGGCTTTTTGCTGCCGCTAGAACCTCTTTTTCAATCTGACCTTTTCTGCTTCAAATATCGATTTATCTTTGTAGATAACTCAAGTAAAAAATTGGTTGAATAGGTAAAAGAATAGACTTATAAATATTTCTTTTGATATATAATTCTACATATAAAGTCTAGTTCTTGATAGCAAAAAATACCTCAGAATCTGAAGATTGCTGCTGCTCGAACCTTTTTGCAATCAGACCTTCACTCATTCAAATATCGATATCTCTCTGTAAATAACTCCGATTGGAACAAATAATTTTTATTTTGAAATTAGACTCAAATATATTTTCTTCAATATATAATTTGAAATATAAAAAACAATACGTATAGAGGTAAAAAATGTAAAGAAAACTACTCATGTAGGGACTTGAAAAAAAATAATAAGTACGAACCTAGACATAGGTTTAGGGTTTAGAGAAAAGGATCACATTACCTCTATTGTTTGACCACATCAACTCATAGAACCTGCTCTGATACCATGTGGAATTTATACAAAATAAAAATACTTAATTGACTTATTATAATCAGAGTACATGAACCTCTATTCATAATAGAGGAAGGTAGTAGAGTCCAATTACAATAAAACTACCTTTGTCCCAATTACACCCAAACTCTAACACTTAAAGATAAGTCCTAGCATAATTAAATAACTCAATATAGATAAAATACAAACATAACTCAAACTAAAACTTTTCTAGGATGTGACCATAAGATAAAGATGCCTTTATGAGTCCTTCTTGATCTTCCAACTGATATGATAAGGATGCTAGCTCATGGTAATCATTGTGGCTCCTACTTCTTATGTGTTAGGGCCCATCTTGTGGGACTTCCTTGGTTGTGTGACCCATCTTATAATACTCTTCGATATGTGGGCCTTCCTTGGTCGTGTGGGCTTGGGCATATCTTCCTACACTCTACCTGAGAACTGTTCCCTTTTTCTCTTTTTTATTTCTCTCTCCCCATGCTCGAGGTATTATTCATGGGATTCTAAATTTAACACTATTATTGCAGACATTATGGTGGCGGCTTTTGATGTTTCTTCTATTATTGTAGACACTGTGGTGCCGGTTGATGTCGACACAATGGTACTGTAGTTGATGTTTTACCTGGTGTGACTTGCCAGTGTTGTAGCTGATCTATTTATTTTCTTTAAGTCATTAATTTGACAGTCTAGATTTTTTATTGTGGTGATCTGACTATATGATATTTTGATTTATTTGCCTTTATAATCAATAGATGCTTCTTTTATGACCATGATTGGCCAATTGTCAACTACTTTTTTATAGCATTCTTCCATTGTGAGTGTTCCTATTTGATTCCTTCTTTGCTGTTTTCTCCAAAGATTAAGGAGCCCTGCTGTATGCATCCTGTGTTTTGATTCTTTCTCTTTTTTAAAATTTTTTTTTTTTCACAAGATTTAGAAATAGTTGTCCCGTTCCTTTATTAAGACTGAGATATGCATTGATCATTAGATTGGAGATCTGATAATTTTGTTGCTTGTCCATCTGTAAGAAATTATTTTTTCATTGCTCTTGTTTGAAGTTTGTGAATAAGCAACTTAGTAGTCACCAAGAGATGCATCATTGTCTTTTGGCTATGATTATGGATTAGAACCCACTTCTTCTTCCTGATTACCCATCTTGACTACCTTCCCTGGAGGATTCATAGGTAGAGATTGACATATTGTCATCTTTAGATTTTTATTTAATTATGATAAAAATGATTCTTTAATAGATTCAAGAGCTTTGAAGAGAAACACTTCTTTAGATATGTTTGGAATTCCTTTTAATTGAGCTTTGTTAATATCAATGGGTGACATATTTTTCGAAGACAAAATTTTGAGCTCCATATAATGAGGAGTTAAATTTTTGTATTTTAGAATTACAACCTTGATTTCTGTAATATTTTCTTCCATGGTTGTAGTGGAAAATTTACCCCACATAAGTACATGGAAATTGATTTGCAACATTTGCAGTTGTAATTCATTGAAAGCAATTTTCAAATCCCATTTCCATATCCAGGAAAGGGAAATTTCTAGAAAGAAAAGAAATGTATCTAATCCTTTCACCAAATTCTGGACATTCTTGATACTAGGATGAATGACCCGCCATTGACCATATAAATCCTGAATGGGCTAAGGAAGAATGGAGATTGGAGGCCCAAATTTAGCCCACCATTTATATACCCTTAAAGGTATTTTGTTTTGTAGATGCTTCTTAATTTCAGCACCGAGTGCAATAAATCAGGTATGTTTATGCATAGGATTTTAGTAATAAAACATGTTGGACCACGCATTAACATATGTTGAATTTAGGACCCCATGAATAATAACTCGAGCAAGGGGAGAGAGAAAGAAAAAAAAGGAAAAAAGAGAAGAGCTCTTGGGTATAGAGAGAAGAGAAGGAAAATAAAGGAGAGTAGAGAGAGAGCATTTCACATGAGAGAGAAGAAAATAATAAGAAACTTGCTAGATGATTTCCGAGTTACAATCTCCTCTATTTATAGTTGAGGAGGTGATAGAGTCCATGTACAAGAAATCTTAGGACTCATAATTACATTCCAACTAGAACTCTCTAAGATAAGTCTATCATGATAAAATTACATTATCTATTTAAGAGACTACTTTAACTCAACTTCTAACTCTTCTTTAGGAATGTGAACCAAGATAGAAAGACAGCTTGTGATCTTATCTTTGTGGGTCCCACAAGATCTTCCAGCTCATGTTGATAAAGATACCAGCTCATGGTATCTTTGTGGGTCCCACTTGATCTTCAAATCTTCTATTTAATTCCAGCACATGTTCCTTATCTCTTAGCTATTTGTATCTGTGGGTCTTTTTATTGCCGTCTTGTGAATGACAAGCATTACCCACTTATTACCCATTTCTACCCTTTGAAAGTTTGTACCTTGTGTCGTACTTATACTTGAGAACTTATTACTACATCTATGTTATTTAGTTCAAGTTGGGATCATTGCCATTACCTCCCAGCTTGAGGGGGGAGAAGTAGAAAAAGAAGTACAAGAAAAATGTATTTTATTCCATATGTTGTGGTAATTTTAATGTGACAAAAATATTCAAAAAAGGGGGAGCACAAAAAATGAAGTTTTTGCATCTAAGAAGAAAATTTTGTAGCAAACTAAATTGAAGACCATGAATCTTTTTCATTGCAAGATGAAGTTATAAACTCCACCTTGAGGGGGAGTGTTTAAGAGCAAATATGGAAGAGTCTTACAAAAATCTCACCATAAGAAGTCTTACAGAGCCACAATTATTATGGAAGGAGGTCTCAAAGAAGAGTTTCAATTTAAAGGTGTTTTAGTTATGTTAGTCTTCTATTTATGTTGAGTTATTTAATTATGCTATGACTTATCTTTAAGTGTTAGAGTTTGGGTGTAATTTGGGACAAGGGTAGTTTAATTGTAATTGGACTCTACTACTTTCCTCTATTATAAATAGGGGTTCTTATTTTAAGATTATATTAAGTCAATCAAGTATTTCTCTTTTCCATAAATTCAACATAAATGTAACAAGCCACCAATGAAAAATGGATCTAGTGATTCAATGGAACTCATCATATAGAGGAATTGAACTTATTCGCAGTTCCTGATAATTGATGGAGATTTGCTATCTATTTTTCCATAATGGTTATGGACTTGCCACAAAATTGTGCTTAATCCTAGTAACGTAACATGATTCATGGAAATGTCTGAAATGTATACATTTTGTTTATACAAGGGTTTGTCTATGTTGGAAAAATTATAAATTATAAATTTTTTATTTGACTGAAAGATTCTAGTGTTTGTATCAGTTTTAAGGAACAAAATATTTATGATGAAGTTCCTGTAGTCCCACAAAAAGTTGAAGGGGATAGAAAATGGAATGGAAACAATGAAAAACTGAACAAAGAATGCACAAACAAAAGAAAACCAATCAAAACGAAGAAAAAATGACTTTTTTGTAACTTAGTTTTCATAGTGGATTACTGCAGTAGTGGACATAATCTCACCTTGAGGCGAATCTATACAAATCTTGTAGACCTTTTCCTTGCTTGTTTTTCCATTCTTTTGCATTTATTATTATTGTTCTCGTTAGTTTGGAATTAGGGCGTTTAATTCCTAGCTCCCTTCCTCTTCTTCTCTCCTGACTAATGGATTGTATTTGATGCCAAGAGTTTTAGGTTGGCTATCAGGTTTTGTCGTAGATACATTGCAAAATCACCCAAAAACTCAATGAATGAATAAGTAATCACATTTTCTTGATTACCATCCTGAGTACTTGAAGATGCTCATTAGCAATAACAAGAAAAAGTAAAAGAATAATAGTTCTAACTCTAGTTCCACGTTTTTACTAAGAATTTACTTCGTTAAATAGCATGTAAGCCAAGCCAAAACATGATGCATTACGTCCATCCTGAATTGTAATTGTTAGCATCTCCATGCATATGGCATAAAACAAGTGAAGAGAGAAAAGATAAAATTATGAAGGAAAAAAGTGGGAAATTATATGCCAGAACTTATGACTGAGTTTCAATCAGGCATTGGCTTGTCCTAGCTCCGCTGTTGGTGATGCTTGGTACTGTTGGCATTTCTATAATGCATTTATGGCTCTTACACGTATTCCCACCCAATTGTACAACAAGTGAGAGATGTTTCCAGCCAATAGCACACCTTTTTGTAGGTGCAGGGCAAAAAGCTGGCAGACAAAAAAGCAAACAACCAGATGGACTACTAGAGCCTGATATGCGTTCCTGAGGGTTTTGATAGTATCCAAGCATCACAACCTGCTAGGAATGAAGAGTTTCAATCAGGCATTGGCTTGTCCTAGCCCCGCTGTTGGTGATGCTTGGTACTGCTGGCTGTTCTATAATGCATTTTTGGCTCTTACACGCATTCCCACCCAATTGTACAACAAGTGAGAGATGTTTCCAGCCAATAGCACACCTTTATGTAGGTGCAGGGCAAAAAGCTGGCAGACAAAAAAGCAAACAACCAGATGGACTACTAGAGCCTGATATGCGTTCCTGAGGGTTTTGATAGTATCCAAGCATCACAACCTGCAAGGAATTAAGAGTTTCAATCAGGCATTGGCTTGTCCTAGCCCCACTGTTCGTAATGCTTGGTAATGCTGGCTTTTCTATAATGCATTTTTGGCTCTTACATGCATTCCCACCCAATTGTACAACAAGTGAGAGATGTTTCCAGCCAATAACACACCTTTTTGTAGGTGCAGGGCAAAAAGCTGCCAGACAAAAAAGCAAACAACCAGATGGACTACTAGAGCCTGATAAGCGTTCCTGAGGGTTTTGATAGTATCCAAGCATCACAACCTGCTAGGAATGAAGAGTTTCAATAAGGCATTGGCTTGTCCTAGCCCCGCTGTTGGTAATGATTGGTACTGCTGGCTTTTCTATAATGCATTTTTGGCTCTTACACGCATTCCCACCCAATTGTACAACAAGTGAGAGATGTTTCCAGCCAATAGCACACCTTTTTGTAGGTGCAGGGCAAAAAGCTGGCAGACAAAAAAGCAAACAACCAGATGGACTACTAGAGCCTGATATGCGTTCCTGAGGGTTTTGATAGTATCCAAGCATCACAACCTGCTAGGAATGACGAGTTTCAATCAGGCATTGGCTTGTCCTAGCCCCGCTGTTGGTGATGCTTGGTACTGCTGGCTTTTCTATAATGCATTTTTGGCTCCTACACGCATTCCCACCCAATTGTACAACAAGTGAGAGATGTTTCCAGCCAATAGCACACCTTTTTGTAGGTGAGGCAAAAAGCTAGCAGACAAAAAAGCAAACAACTAGATGGACTACTAGAGCCTGATATGCGTTCCTGAGGGTTTTGATAGTATCCAAGCATCACAACCTGCTAGGAATGAAGAGTTTCAATAAGGCATTGGCTTGTCCTAGACCCGCTGTTGGTGATGCTTGGTACTGCTGGCTTTTCTATAATGCATTTTTGGCTCTTACACGCATTCCCGCCCAATTGTACAACAAGTGAGAGATGTTTCCAGCCAATAGCACACCTTTTTGTAGGTGCAGGGCAAAAAGCTGGCAGACAAAAAAGCAAACAGCCAGATGGACTACTAGAGCCTGATATGCGTTCCTGAGGGTTTTGATAGTATCCAAGCATCACAACCTGCTAGGAATGAAGAATTTCAATTAGGCATTGGCTTGTCCTAGCCCCGCTGTTGGTGATGCTTGGTACTGCTGGCTTTTCTATAATGCATTTTTGGCTCTTACACGCATTCCCACCCAATTGTACAACAAGTGAGAGATGTTTCCAACCAATAGCACACCTTTTTGTAGGTGCAGGGCAAAAAGCTGGCAGACAAAAAAGCAAACAACCAGATGGACTACTAGAGCCTGATAAGCGTTCCTGAGGGTTTTGATAGTATCCAAGCATCACAACCTGCTAGGAATGAAGAGTTTCAATCAGGCATTGGCTTGTCCTAGCCCTGCTGTTGGTGATGCTTGGTACTGCTGGCTTTTCTATAATGCATTTTTGGCTCTTACACGCATTCCCACCCAATTGTACAACAAGTGAGAGATGTTTCCAGCCAATAGCACACCTTTTTGTAGGTACAGGACAAAAAGCTGGCAGACAAAAAAGCAAACAACCAGATGGACTACTAGAGCCTGATATGCGTTCCTGAGGGTTTTGATAGTATCCAAGCATCACAACCTGCTAGGAATGAAGAGTTTAAATCAGGCATTGGCTTGTCCTAGCCCCGCTGTTGGTGATGCTTGGTACTACTGGCTTTTCTATAATGCATTTTTGGCTCTTACACGCATTCCCACCCAATTATACAACAAGTGAGAGATGTTTCCAGCCAATAGCACACCTTTTTGTAGGTGCAGGGCAAAAAGCTGGCAGACAAGAAAGCAAACAACCAAATGGACTACTAGAGCCTGATATGCGTTCCTGAGGGTTTTGATAGTATCCAAGCATCAAAACCTGCTAGGAATGAAGAGTTTCAATCAGGCATTGGCTTGTCCTAGCCTCGCTGTTGGTGGTGCTTGATACTGCTAGCTTTTCTGTAATGCATTTTTGGCTCTTACACGCATTCCCACCCAATTGTACAACAAGTGAGAGATGTTTCCAGCCAATAGCACACCTTTTTGTAGGTGCAGGGCAAAAAGCTGGTAGACAAAAAACCAAACAACCAGATGGACTACTAGAGCCTGATATGCGTTCCTGAGGGTTTTGATAGTATCCAAGCATCACAACCTGCTAGGAATGAAGAGTTTCAATCAGGCATTGGCTTGTCCTAGCCCCGCTGTTGGTGATGCTTGGTACTGCTGGCTTTTCTATAATGCATTTTTGGCTCTTACACGCATTCCCACCCAATTGTACAACAAGTGAGAGATGTTTCCAGCCAATAGCACACCTTTTTGTAGGTGCATGGCAAAAAGTTGGCAGACAAAAAAGCAAACAACCAGATGGACTACTAGAGCCTGATATGCATTCCTGAGGGTTTTGATAGTATCCAAGCATCACAACCTGCTAGGAATGAAGAGTTTCAATCAGGCATTGGCTTGTCCTAGCCCCGCTTTCTATAATGCATTTTTGGCTCTTACACGCATTCCTACCCAATTGTACAACAAGTGAGAGATGTTTCCAGCCAATAGCACACCTTTTTGTAGGTTCAGGGCAAAAAGCTGGCAAACAAAAAAACAAACAACTGTTCAGCAAAGTATTTTTTCCTCCCTCTGCCCCCACCCCCGTCGGCTGTCTTCCCTCTGCCCCCACCTCTATCGCAGAGCCCCTCGGCCTCCCGCTCTTCCCCCCCCCTTCCCCCCTCCACGATCGTTCAGTAAAGTATTTTTGCCTCCCTCTCCCCCCACCCCCGTAGGTCGTCCTCCCTCTGCCCCTACCTCCGTCGCAGAGCACGGGAGGCTCTGTCGCAGAGCCCCTCGGCCTCCCTCTCTTTCCGTCCCCCCGCCCCCGTCGGCCTTCCTTTCTCCCTCTCTCGACCTCCGTCGCAGAGCACGGGAGGCCAGAGCCCCTCGACCTCCCTCTCTTTCCGCCTCCCCCCCGTCGGCCTTCCTTCCTCCCTCTCTCGACCTCCGTCGCAGAGCATGGGAGGCCAGAGCCCCTCGGCCTCCTGGTTTCTCTTCTCTCTCGGCCTCCCTATTTTCTCCCTCTCGGCGCACCATCGGAGCGTCGCCTCCGTCGCCGTTGCCCGCCGCCGTCGTCATTGCTCGCTGTCGTCGCCGTTGCAAGCCCGCTGTAGAGGAAGACGAAGACGCTGTTTAATTTTTCCTAAGTTAGGAAAAATTACACATCGTTATAATTGGTTTAATTATCCAATTAATTAAACCATTAGTTTTTCATTTTTTGTTAATATATTAGTAATTAATAATATTTAAAATGTATATTATGTTATTGATAAATTAATATATTTATTTATTTATTATGTATTTATTTATTTTTTTATTAAAATAGTGAGTTTTAATGTTAAACTATATCTTATGTTATTACAGAATAATTTATTTATTTATTATATTCACTTATGTTATTTTTACCTTTTTTATTTATTTTAAATAATTTATTCTAGTCACACGTAATTAGTATATTAATTTATAATAAACTATAATCATTATTTGGTTTAATTATCCAATTGTTATAATTAATTAAACCATAATTATTATTTTAATTTATAATAAGTTATAATCATTAAGTAATATAATATAATTTTTCATTAATTAGGATATTAATATATTCTAATACTACATGTTAAATCACTTATAAGTGTAGTAACCACGCTTATTTTTGTTAATTATATATTTAGGTATATGTTCTATTTAAGTATATTATAAAATGTTACTTATTCTCTTTTTTATATCGTATTTTTCATTTGGGGGCACTAACACTGGAATCTGTTTTCCAGCCACTTGAAGTCGTCTATACTAACACCCAAACATGAGTTGAAGTGGAAGCAATTCATCTCACTTCAATTCAATTTTCCACTTCATTGTGGACTAACCCCCCCTAATGAGGGAACCAATTCCCAAGTATGTTTTTTTAGGGGTATTATAAATTAATCCACCCAAGTATATTTTGAAGAAGAGGATGATATTCTTCAACCATGGCTGCTCTCCAAGCTGGATCATTAAGTGCCTCACTATAGCTCTTGGGTTCAAAAGAAAGATCTGAAACAATAGAAGAGGCTAGTCTCACCTCTGAAGGAGTAAACACAGGATGAAGTCTGGTAGAAGATGAGATGGGGTTGGACTTTTGGCTTAACGTGGATCCATGACTAGGTTGAACAACTTTACCTGGACCAGCACTATGAAGTTTCAAACTAGCCTTATTATGTGGACAAGATGATGAAGTAACCTCATGTTGTTGATGAGAATCTGTAGGCAAAGACTATTGAATAAAATCAGCAGACTGAACATTTGAATTTTGAATAATAACCATCTCATTTTGTGGATTCAGAGCATCTTGGTTCTCCATGAAGAAGGAGATAAAGTAGTTGCTGCTGAACCTAGAATAAACTAAGGTGATAGACCAAGATCTAGTTGCAACTGAATATTTGAATTTGAACTGGAGGTGGACTCCATTGGCTTGAATAGAGGCAATATGAGTTGATAAACCGTGATTATAAGGTTTATGACTATTTTTAGGCTGAGATAAGGCACACTCACTCTAAGTTATCTTGAAATCACAAATAGTATCCAATGTGGTAGAATTTGCTATTAATGGAACAATTGGACAAGTAAGAGTTTTTTGAGATTGAATTTGAATTTAAAACCAATGAACCCCAATTGAAATTAGAATTTGAAATCATAGAATCTGAATTAGATAAGGGTTATTTTGAGGAAGTTGTTGCATTTGAATTCAAAAAATGAGTAAAGAAATCAAGAGATCGAGATAGTAGAGGATTAGATGGGATAAGTGGAGGATTAGGACTGAAAGAAAGCTGAATTGTAAGTATGGTCAAATATTCTGTTCAATTATGAAAATGAATATCATTGAGAATCCAGAAAGAATGATTTTGAAAGATAGTTTGTCTCTTGCCAAATTACAGCTTTCTACTAATTAAAGTACCTTCCATAGACAAGGCTGTTTGGATCATGAAGTGGTTAAGTCTCGCTACTTCATGCTAATGTTCATCATTGTTAGGATCAAATAGAATCACCGTATAGAAGTTGCCATCATCAGCATGAGCAATGACCATACTGGTGTTTTAAAATATATGGATTAAAAAAAAAAGAGAAAGAAAAAGAATAAGAAACTCTATCAAATCTTGGAGAGAAGACAAACAAGTAAAACTATTACTATTGTTAAGGAATAGTCCCACATGGATTAGTGAGTACAAGGATCTTGAGTTTATTAGTTGGGAAAAGAAGTTTCCTAAGTTGGCTAGTCATTTTGGGATAGGGCCTTGGACCCAACTTCACATATAACTCATAGATCCTTGATAAATTACTTTCTTGAGACAAAATGGAAGCCAATGTAGTCCACATTGCCTTAACATTATAGTAACTCAAAATCTGATCACTAAATCTTGATTCCATACTATTGACCAACCAGGTCATTACTAAATTATCTTCTGCCACCCAATCTTCAGTAACAGGTATGGGGGGATCATCATTTATATATTTTACCATTCTTCTGGCCCTCAAATACATCAAAACTGATCTAGACCACTTTACATTATTCGATCAATTCAACCGGATCATAGTTATCTGAATAAACTGAGAGAATTTCACATATGAGCTCTCAACAGTCCTTTGGACAGCAACTCGTGTGCTGGAATCAACCATTAAATATCACCAAACACCACAATTCAGTACACATCAATTAACCAAAGGGAAGCACTTTCCCAAAATTTCAATATTTGCGTAGTCAAGTGGGCCCCACACCGAATTTAATTAGGGCAATGCAACACCCAATTCATTCAATTTAGAACCAATAGTAATCAATTCCAGCAATTGAGACCATAAATGAATGAAAGAAGAACCTAATTGCAAGAAATCAAGATGGCGTAGGCTATATGGATGCTGCTGCAAACATTAGATTGACGACTCAGGCAGATTTGAGAAATTTCCTCAAATTGGGATCATTAAACACTTCTAAATCGCAACATTTAGTCAAATAGAAGTAGTAATCATTAGCTAATAGGCTAAGATAGACAGAAAAAGGGAAAAAAATGAAAATTTTACCCTACCAGTCCAGAAATATGGGGAAAACCTTTAAGGAGATTGCTGAAAACTGGAGAGAAAATCCACAAAATCCAAAGAAACTTGCCCAAGACTTGCGTTATTGCTTTGCTACCATGAAAAATAGGTGATTTGGGGAGAAAATAGAAGAGAAAATGAATTTCTGGAAGAGAGGAATCCCTGTAAAATAGAAGAGAGGAATAATTGTTGGGCCAGACAACCAGATTCAGAAAGATTCAGTAAGGAATAATTGTTTGGAGTGTTATCTGTTGAGACTTATAATTGGATGAACATAATGTTATGTGCTCTTCTTTGTATATTACTTATATGATACTAGAAGCATATAGGCTCACATGTCTCACTCTTAATTGGAGTAAACAACAAGAAAGGTGTGGGTGAGAATCATAAGTTCAGAACAATAAGTCTCCTTACAAGCAAAGGGGAAGTTATTTCCATTACCCATTTTCTTTAAATGAGAACATTTTCTTTCTGCATCTACTACAGACTTCAAAGTGCTATTTAGATTATTCATTATCGAGTAGTAAATTTTCTTTATTCCAATAAGACCTGAAATAAAGACAAGTCATGTTGCATATCAAATACATACTAAACAAATGAATAATTTGACCACAGATTTTTAAGCAGTGTCACTATTTCTCCATATCTAATTCTGGATGATAGATACTTGTCATACTAACTAGATGTGATGGCCTTGTAATTGCAGAAGTATTTTTCATTCGCCATGTCAAAAAAAAAAAAACTCATACAACCATATTGACTTTATTACCACAAAACATTGGGGAATTCAATGACCCCATGTATTTTACATTTTGCATGATAAGGCACACAAATGATCTGCCTGAGAAAGAGAGAAGGTAGCACATAGAAAGAAATAAGAAAAAAGAAAAGAAGGAGAGAAAGAATCACTATAGAAACACACAAACAAACAAGTCATAGAGAAAGAAAGAAAAAATGACATAGAAAAGAAAAAAGAAAGAAAGAAAGAAAAATGAAAAAAATGAAAGAAGGAAAAAGAAAGAATCAAGAAAGAAAGAAGTAAGCAAGAAAGAAGAAATATTAAAGAAAAAAGAAATAAATAAGGATTATTTGTTTCTAGAAGCAAGAAAGAAGGGAAGAAGACAGAAAGAAATGAAGTAGGAAAGAAAGTAAGAAAGAAAGGGAAAAGGAAAGAAGAAGCAAATAAAAAGAATAAGAAAGAAAGAAATAAAGAAAGATGAAATATAGAAAGAAAGAAGAAGGAAAGATAGGAAGCAGAAAAAAGATAAAAGATAATAAGTAGAAAGAAAAAAATGAAATTAGAAAGGACGGAAGAAAGACAAAGACAAAGAAAGTAACATGAAAGAACAAAAAAAGTAAATAGAAAGAAATAAGAAAGAAGAAAACAAGAAGAAGAAAGAATCAGGATAGAAACAAACAAACAAGTTAGAAAGAAAGAGTAAGAAAGAAACAAAAAAGAAAGAAATAAATAAAAAGGGTCAAGAAAGAAAAAAGACCGAAAGAATGAAAGAAGAAGAAATAAAGAAAAATAAGAAATATATAAAGCAAGAAATAATAAAGGAAGAATGATGAAAGAAAGAAAGAAAAACATAACAAAGAAAGAACGAAAAGTAAGAAAGAAAGACATAAGATAAAACAAAGAAACATAGAAAGAAGAATGAAAGAAACTAGACATAAATAATAAAAGAAAGCAAAAAATAAAGAAAAAAGAAAGAAAGAAACAAGAAGGGAAGATAGAAACATGAAAGAAACTAAGAAATTAAAAGAAAGAAAAAAATAAACAAGAAAGAAAAAGTAAGAAAGAAACATAAAATAAAGAACTACCTTAGTAGATAATAAATAAAGTGATTAAAGAAATAAGAAAGGAAGAAAGATAATAAATGAATAAAATAAAGTAAGAAACAAGAAAGAAAGAATGATGATTGAAAAAAAAAAGTCAAAAGAAAGAAAGAAAGAAAGAAGATCGAAAGACAAAAAGATTAAGAAATAAAGAAAAAAGAAGCGAGAAAAGAAGAAACAAGATAGAAACAAAGATGAAAATAAACAAGAAAGAAAGAAGAAAGAAAGAAGAAAGAAAGAAGAAGAGAGGAAGAAAGGAAGAAACATAGAAAGAAGAAGAAAAAACAATAAAAAATAAATAAATTAGAAAGAATGAAAGAAAGTTGAAGAAATGGAGAAAGAAGCAAGGAAAAAAGAATGGAAGAAGCATAAACAATGAAAGAAGTGAAAAAAAAATGAAAGACCGAATGAAGAAATAAAGAAAGAAAAAAGAAAAGGAAAGAAAGAAAGAAAGAAAGAAAGAAAGAAAGAAGAAACAAACAAACAAGAAGGAATAAATAAATAAATAAATAATAAGACACTTTGCAAGAAATAAGAAATAAAAAAAGAAGAAGGAAAAAATAAATAAGATAGAAATAAAAAAATAAGAAATAAAGAAAGAAAGAATCAAAATGAAAGAAGAAACAAACAAAAAAACAAACAAGAAAGAAAAAAAGAAAAAAGAAAGAAGGAAGAAGGAAGAAGGAAGTATGAAATAAGAGAGAAAGAAGTGTTGGAATTATGGTTTCAAAGATATTATTTATAAAATAAAATTACCATGATTTTAGTGGCATGGAGCCCACTTCTAGATGCTTTGTCATTGGTTGTGCAGTACATGGAATAATGGCCAGCACATCTCCCTGTAGAGCGATTCATTGGGTGCATTAATTGGACACATCCCTTGGGTATAAGGAGATGTATCTTTCTTGAGGGGATGTGTCTCTCCTTAGGGGATGTACCTCTCCTTAGAGGATGTATCTCTCCTAAGGGAATGTATCTTTCTGAACAGTCATTAGTGCCACACCCTTTGGAAATCTATAAATTCCTCCATGGACTTATAAGTGAGGCTAAGGCTATTTGCACACCCAATCTGGCTGAACGGGAGCAAGCTTATCACATGTAAACGAATTATCAAAGGTTATCTTGTGCACTTTAAGTTCTATTTATATTTTTTAACTTGAAAGGTACGCTCTCATTATTCTTCTTATATCAATTCTATGATATATGTATGGCTTTCATGATAATGGAATTATGGAGGATTTAATATCTATTTTTATGATATTTATTTTATTATTATTAGACATCAAGTCTAACAAATACAAGTGAATAATGCCTTTGCTGGTATCATAGAGATAGATTCTAATTTTTTATATTTTTTCCATATTGTTTTGTATTTTTTGGCTATTTATTTGTGAATGAAAATAAGCCTAGTTTAGGCTTATTGGGTTCTGGCGCTGTAAGCGGGCCTACTGGTGCGGGCCGTGGGGACTGGTGTGCTCGGGCTTGCTAGTGCGGGTTGGTGTGCGCGGGGCCTGCTGGTGCAGGCTTGTGCGATTCGGGTCGGTAATGACCCAGAACCATGAACCAAACCGGGTTTTGCTAATATAATGAGCTTGAATGTGTTTTAAGAGTTGTTTTGACCCATAATTTTATTTTTAATGAAATTTCCATGTTATTTGGAATTTATTTGGCTATTTGAGATCTAAGACTTTAGGTATGAAGATTAATATGTTGATATTTTATAAATAGCTGACATCTAATTGGTTTAGTTGTTGTTGTGTAATTATTTCTTTGCTATAATTTCTTGAAGTATTTATAGTTTGTCTTATTGCATGCCTTGTTATTTATTTATGTATTTTATGTGAAATTTAATTTAATTATATAATTTTCAAAATCCTCAAAGGGTAATGTGAGTTGTATAATTAGATTAGTATATTGTAAATTAATTCATATGAATCCCCAAAGGGTAAGTATGAATTAATTTATTTGTTTGTTTGTTTGTTTGTGATATTGTTGTTTGTTTATTATGTGTGGAATGATTTGCCTAGTAACTCTCATGAATCCCCAAAGGGTAAGTGGGGGTACTAGATGGCAGAGATGATTGTATAATTATGTATGTTCTCCTATATATTGAAATATTTTCTGGATGACAGGAATATCCAGTAGTGGACATAATTTTACTGAGTCCCTAAAGAAAAATGTACTTGATGGGACTAATTATGTGAACTGGTCACAACGGGTTGACTTAATGCTACGAGGCTATAGGTTTAATAAGATTATCAAAATGGATACTTCTTCTCAAAGACCTTCTCGAATAAACTACCCCGATAATCTGAAACAGTATAAGAAGGACCTTAAAAAAATCAAGGAGTGGGATGATGCTAATGAAATTTCTAGGTCACATATTCTTGGGGCTCTAAGTGAGACTCTCTTGATGACTATTTTCATGTCCCCACTACAAAAGAGATTCTCAACCAAATTGAGGCTAAATATGGAAAAAAGTCGTCTACTCACATCAATAACTTATGGCAAAAGTTCACTCGTGCAAAATGCGCATAAAATGCTGATGTGAGAAAAGATGTAAATGACATGCTTGCCATGGCAGATGAGTTACAATATCATGGTAGACCAATGGATGAAGAAACTAAAGTGGTCACCATTATCAACTCTTTACCCAAATCTCTCAAATATATTCAAGATTTTTATTCTTTGTCCAAGACAAAGTGACTATATTTGATTTGGTTAATATGATCGACCACCAGTCCGAAAGACTCAATCTAAGTATTGAGTTAGAGAAACCTTCGCCTAGCTCTAACGTAGTTTTGAAGCCGAAGAAGAAGAATTTTAAGAAGAAGGGAAATAATTTTCAATTTCAAAACTTCAAGGACAAAAAGGTCAATCAACAAAAGGTTGAAGTACATGCAAATCAACGTGTTTGCTTCTTTTGTAATAAGTCAGGACATATAAAGAAGTATTGTAGGGCTTTGAAAACCATGCAAGAAGGGCAAGAGGAGAACACTAGTGAGTCCTTATCTCTTGAAACCTGTACTATTTATATCAAGCCTTTTAGTTGGTGGGTTGATTCTGGTGCAACTGTTCATGTATCGAATGAGTTGCAGGGCTTCAAGGAGCTAAGAAAGATTGAGGACAAAAAAAGCTTTATTTACATGGAAAATGATGAAAAGGCCATTGTGGAAGGCGTGGGAACTTACCGACTAAAGCTCGTTGATAACAAGTTTTTTGATTTAGAAGATTGTCTTTATGCTCCTTCTATGAGAAGAAGTCTATTATCTGTATCTTGTCTTGAGAAACTTGGATTTACATTTTACTTTGGAAGTGAAAAGTTTCTTATGTTACAAGATGATAAAGTTATTTTGAGAAGTTTTCAAAATTCTGGTCTATATAAATTCCAACTTAGTGGAAATATGGTGTTTAATGTTTCTACTTCTTCGAATATTAAAGAAAATGAATTGTGTTTGTGGCATTTACGACTAGGGCATATAAACAAGGATAGAATTACAAGACTTGTGACACAAGGATTATTGAAAAATCTTTCACATAATGATTTTCCTATTTGTGAGTGTTGTATATATGGAAAAATGACAAAGATACCCTTTCCATCCAAAGGCTCAAGAAGTTCTCATGTTTTGGATATTATTCATTCTGATATATGTGGACCTATGAATGTGAATACTCGTAATGGTCATTCGTATTTTATCATATTTATAGATGATTTCTCAAGATATGGAAGAGTATATTTACTGCATAGAAAAAGTGAGGCCTTAGATTATTTCAAAACCTTCAAATTGGAAGTAGAAAATGCCACTCGAAGGAAGATCAAAACATTGCACACCGATAGAGGTGGAGAGTATTGTTAGGAGTTATTCTCTGAATTTTGCAAGTCAAATGGGATTATCCATATGTTTAACATGCCTTATACATCTGAACAGAACTGTACTACTGAAAGGAGAAATCGAACCTTACTAGAGATGGTAAGATCTATGATGACACTTGCAAATTTGCCAATATCCTTTTGGGGTGAGGCACTATTGACAGCTACCTTTATCTCAAATAGAGTACCTTCAAAGTCGGTTGAGAAAACACCTTATGAGGTATGGTTAGGCAAAACTCCTAGTCTTAACCATTTTAAAGTATGGGGATGTGTTTCTCATGTTTTAAAACTTGATCTTAAGGACAAATTGAAGGCTAAGACTCGAAAATATTTATTCGTTGGGTACTCTGAACATTCAAAATGATATAAGTTATATGATCCCAAGGAGAAGGTAATTATTGAAAGTAGACATGTGAAATTCATTTAGGATAGATTTGATTGTGATGAAGATTTAGATATGAAGTCTCAATTGGAAGAATATGTTGAAATGTCTTCTTTTGAATCTCCTTCTAATATAGAGAATTCCACCCAAACGGATATTCGAAGAGGGACCAGAGAAGGAAAACCTAGTCAACTCCTATCATCTTCAGATTTTTATACCTATGCTGGAGAAAATTATGAAAGAACAAGGTTGAATGAAGATGTTACTGATCCTGACACTTATGAGGAAGCACCCCTTGATGTGGATTCCAACAAGTGGAAGTCGGCAATAGAAGAAGAGATGGACTCTATGTATAAAAATGAAGTTTGGAAACTTGTTGATCCTCCTACATTAGTTAAGCCCATTAAGTGCAAGTGGATTTTTACAAGGAAGAGAAATGTTGAAGGTAAAGTTGAAAGATTCAAAGCTCATCTTGTTGCCAAGGGTTTTACTCAATAATATGGGATTGATTATGATAAAACATTCTCTCCTATTGTAAGAATACGGTCTATTCGAGGTCTCCTGGCGTTGGTTGCATATTATGACTATGAGTTGTTCCAAATGGATGTTAAAACCGCTTTTCTAAATGGAAATTTGGATGAGAAGATTTATATGGAACAACCACGTGGATTTGTTAGACTTGGAACTGAAGCAAAGGTGTGTAAGTTGGACAAATCTATTTAAGGTTTGAAACAAACCTCAAGACTATGGAATATCAAGTTCAATGAAGCAATTACAGCGTATGGTTTTACTTAGAATCCAGAAGATCACTATGTCTATATCAAAATAGTGGGATATCGCATTGCCTTTCTTACTTTATACGTAGATGATATTTTATTAGTCGGGAATGATATTCAGTTACTCCAAAGTATAAAGACATGGTTATTTCAGACATTGGATATGAAAGACCTTGGGGAAGCTTCTTATATTCTTGGCATTAAAATTATACGGGATAGAGCTTTGCAAAAATTGAGTTTGTCTCAAGAGAAGTATATCGACACTCTTCTGGATCGGTTTCACATGTCCAACTGTATACAAGGTAAAGTACCTTATGATAGCACTAAAAAGATGAGCCAGGTGGATTGTCCTTCTCGTCTCAAAGTTAAGTTGGATGAATCTACGTATCCATACGCTTCTGCTGTGGGGAGTTTTATGTATGCTCTTATATGTACAAGACCTGATCTTGTTTATGCTGTTGGGATTCTTAGCCGGTTTCAAGCTAATCCAAGTTTCACTCACTAGGAAGGGGTTAAATGCGTAATGCGCTATCTAAAACGAACAAAGTCATATGCTTTGACTTATCAAGCGGACAAGTTGGAATTGATTGGTTATTCCGACTCAGATTATCAAGGATGTATTGATACACGCAAGTCTTCTTCTGGTTTTATCTTAATGTTTGGCAGAGGTGCCATTTCTTGGAAAAGCAAGAAGCAAGACTGTGTTGCGCAATCAACCATGGAGGCAGAATATGTGGCTATGAACTTAGCTACAAGGGAGGTTATCTATCTTCGTAAATTCTTGCGAAGTCTTCTAGTGGTAGACTGTGTGGAGCAACGTATTCCTCTCTTTCGTGATAATGCATATGCTATTGCTATCACAAAATATCCGAAGTTTCACTCCAAGGCTAAACATATCGAAGGGAAATATCACTACATAAGAGACATGCTGAGGAAGGAGGAAGTTGTTATTTATAAGATATCTTCTCCGGACAACTTAGCTGATCCAATAACCAAGTGTCTTCCCGTGACCAGTTTCACTTTCCATGTGGGGAACATGGTCTTGATTTGTTTATAATTGATGAGATAATACTATGTATGTCATGACATTGTAATTTATATTCCATGGTATGATTTTGAAAGAATGCATATGTTTTTGTATGATAATATGAGTACTCAGAGTATGCTTTGAGATTCAACTTCCCTATTAGGTATGCACTTGTACGTGTATATGTGAGGGTCTCAATAGGGAGTGACGATTGAGTCTCTAAAATTTCCAGGCCAATGGGACTGCATGGGCACAGTTTCCTTTACGGCTAATACTCATGGTGGTATAGAGCTTTACCCTGAGCTCTTCAGATACTGAGTATGCTATGGACAGTGAGATGCCTTGATGTCCAACTTTTCTATTAGGTATATACTTGTATATATATACGGAAGGGTCTCAATAGGAAGGTAGGGTTGGATGTCTAAATTATTTAGGCTTGTGGTATTGATTAATCACAGTTACCTTAGTGGCTAATACTCGAACTGGTACAGAGCCTTACCTTGAGTTTAGGTCTGAGTATGCTATGAATGGAGACCGCCGAACTGGAAAATTTGACAAGTATGGATTTGGTTTATTCCCCAGCCTTGGATATCTAAGATATATAGTGTGTAGGCCCGGGTTAACTACACATGTATATTAAAGTGTTTAAGCTAATGCCTATGGTCATGGTATGGTTATATGTGTCAAGATTGATTTTTCAAGTGTTTTTTTTTTCAAAAAATTGGAATTTGAAATGGATTTGAAACGTGGGAGTTTGTTGGAATTATTGTTTCAAAGATATTATTTATAAAATAAAATTACCATGATTTTAGTGGCATGGGGCCCACTTCTAGATGCTTTGTCATTTGTTGTGTAGTACTGGGAATAATGGCCAACACCCCCCTATAGAGGGAGATTCATTGGGTGCATTGACTGGACACATCACTTGTATAAGGAGATGTATCTCTCTTGAGGGGATGTATTTCTCCTTAGGGGATGTATATGTCCTTAGAGGATGTATCTCTCCTAAGGGGATGTATCTTTCTGAATAGTCATTAGTGCCACACCCTTTGGAAATCTATAAATTCCTCCATGGTCTTACAAGTGAGGCTAAGGCTATTTGTACACCCAGTCTTGCTGGACGGGAGCAAGCTTATCAATTGTAAACGAATTATAAAAGGTTATCTTGTGCACTTTAAGTTCTATTTATATTCTTTAAGATGAAAGGTACGCTCTCTTTATCCTTCTTATTTCAATTCTATGATATATGTACGGGTTTTATGATAATGGAATTATGGAGGATTTAATATCTATTTTTATGATGTTTATTTTATTATTATTAGACATCAAGTCTAACAAGAAGGAAAGATGAAATAAAGAAAGAAAGAAACAAGAAATAAAGATAGAAAGCAGAAATAAATAAATAAAGAAAGATGATAGAAAGAAAGAAGGCAGAAAGAAAGAAATAATAATGAAAGATACAAATAGGAAAGAAAGAAAGAAAGAAGAAAAAAATGGGAGAATAAGGAAAGAAAGGAAGCAAAATGAAAGATAGAAAGAAGAAAAAAAGGAATGAAATTAGAAAGGAAGAGAGAAAGACAAAGATAAAGAAAGAAACATGAAAGAAAGAAACAAAAAGAAAGAAAGAAAGAAAGAAAGAATGAATGAAGAAAGAAAAAAACAAAATGATAAGAAGAAAGAAGAGAAAAATTCAGAGAGTTATCATAGCCATTCTTCTACCTGTCCGAGTGCAATTTTTTTATTTTTTTTAGAAACAGAGAGAAGGAGCGTCATTTTAATTTGCAATAGTGGTATCCGACCTGGTCGAAATATCTATACGACGCTTCCGTTGCAAGCTGCTGTCGAAATGATGCATCCGATGGAGGTTTGCTTGTGATATTTTTTAGAAAAAGAGAAACAGAGGACGACACTTTTTGTTTTTCAACAAAGGAAGAAGACGACCAGTTCGGTCCTGAATTTTATTTTCGGGTTCTTCTCCACGACCCGGTTCCATCTCCGACCCAATTTTTGAAGCAGACTTGGTTCATGAATCCTTTCGGATTCAGAAAAACTACGGTTCCCGTGATTTTACTATCCGTTTCTCGCTCAACCCACTTCTAACTCGGCCGGTTCGGTTCAACTCAGTAAGTTGACTCAGCAAAGTTCTGGTAGCCAGTGAAAGCTCGTCCGACATCCGATCAGGGTGATCTTGGTGGCGTTGGATTCATCTCATCAAGAGCTTTGATTTGATAAGGTATAAACTTTGAAACAAATTACCAAAGATTTTTATTTTTGAAAAATGGCAAATAGTATGGCATCCTTCCAAGTTCCGACTCTTAACAACAATAATTATGATAATTGAAGTATCAAGATGAAGGCTCTTCTTGGAGCACACGATGTCTGGGACATCGTTGAAAAAGGCTTTAGCGAGCCAGCAAGATAAGATGCTCTTACACAAGAGCAAAAGACAATCCATAAACTCTTTTGTCTCCTGTTTTTCTCCTAGTGGGTGTCTTTATTTTTTTCTCCATGACCTAAATCCATGGAGTCCTGAAAATCAATAGAACTCAAGTCGAACAAAGAAGTACATAATCCAAAAAAAGAAAAACCTCAGACCCCCATATAAAAATTCAGTTGTAATTACCTATTTGAGCCAGAAATCCCCGTTGCTTTTGTTGGTAATAAAAATCCATGTTAAGCTAATCCATATAAAAGTTCAGTTGTACCTTTTGAGCCTCGATGTCATACCCCTCAATCACAATCGAATTTAAGAACACCAACCTTAGGTTCTCCATGCCCCCAAATGGAAAACTCAATGGCAACACCAGCAAACCGAATCTCTCCTACTTGTAGGGTCCAAACAATCTCTCCCCCTATTGAATCATCTCCTCCATCCTAAAAAACTCTCTTGTTGTCACATCCAACACCAATGACGCCACCTTTATTTAGATTCTCGTCCATGATCTCCTCTCCCTAAACTGAATATCTTCAACTACAAAAGCAAACAGACAAAGGGGAATATGTCGGGTCATCAAGAACTCCTCCACCATTGCCATCAACACACCAAATTGAATTATCGACCGCAATTGGAAGATATGAATAAGTTGGGGTGTCATTGATGTGATTATCTTAAGGTTTTGTCACTTATTCACTCCTACTAGGGTGAAGGGTATACTTGTAATTCTTTGAGGTTGGTTTCAACTTATGTTTTATCCCCTATTTTTTAATCTTTAAGAGTTTGTGTCCAATTTTGTACTTATCCGTGAAACACCTTTGTTGAGGAGAAGATATGGAGGGCTTTTACATGACTCTCATAGAAAGAAGTCTCATAGAGCCAGAATTAATATGGTAGAGTCTTACAGGAATCTCACAGAAGGAGGTCTCATAGAAGAGTATTAGTTTAAAAGTGTTTTAGTTATGTTAATCTTCTATTTATTTTTAGTTGTTTAATTATGCTAGGACTTATCTTTAAGTGTTAGACTTTGGGTGTAATTGGGGCAAGGGTAATTTAATTTTAATTGGACTCTACTACTTTCCTCTATTATAAACAGTAGCTCATGTACTCTGATTACAACAAGTCAATGAAGTTTTGTTCTTTTCCAGAAACTCAACAACCTTGATGGAGGAGATCATTACTACAACTATTTTATTTGTTTCAAGTTGGGATCACTGCCATTACCTCCTTGCATAAGGGGGAGCGTTAGAAGATATGAATAAGTTGGGGTATCATTGATATAATTATCTTATGTTTTTGTCTCTTATTTACTCCTACTAGGGTGAAGGGTATACTTTTAATATTGGTACTTTTACCATCTACCTCCTTTTTTATTTCTAACGTGCTCACCTGTCTCACCTCTTTGTCTTGGACGTCCCCTTTTCTCTTCTCTCGTATTCTTCCTTTTTTTTCCCCTCTCTTCTTTACCCAAGATTGTAATCTATGGAATCCTGAAAATTAACAACTGCCAATTGGACCTCGTTGGGTACAAGCAGGAATTGATGAACCAAGTCAACTAATATTACAACTGATAATTGGCATGGAGTGTTAAGGAATTATTGGTACTAAATGTGCAAATAGTGTGTCTTGGAAGGGGAAGATGGAGCACACGTGAATAGACTCGCACTGCATGTATACAAGAGGATGATTCTTAATTAAAGCCTGGGGGCAAAGAAAGCCATTAGGGGGTAAATGAAACAAGGTCAATGGAGAAGTTAAGAATGAATGATGATTGATTGAAGAGTGAAACCATGAGATTGTAACCTTGCGAAGGGTATCTGAGACTAGCTAGAGGGATCCAAAGAAGATGAGATCGTGAGAGAGCGAGTATCGAGGAAGAATGGACCGAAGTGGGGGTAAAGGGAGGGTGAGGGCAAAACAATGATGGTGGAAGAGGAGAAGTAAATGGAGAGGGGCATTGATTTGTAGGAGATGACTGGATAATGAGTGAAAATCTCAGTTTCCTCTTCGATAGTTTTGTTTTTCTTAATCTCGAATTACTCTTTTTTTTTTTTTTCTCTCAATTTTGTCTTCCACGCGTAGAGGGTGAGGGGTAGCGAGGAACCCTGCCATCACATCAACCATCTCCCAATTTTGTCTCATTTCATGTTTGTTTAGAGCTTGAGGAGTTGAGAAAAGGACTTGCCCTATTTGTGAACTTTGAAAAACTCTCAACCCTTTTGCTAAACTAACTAGCAAATGTATATTTAAATAGTTGAAATCTGTTATAAAGGGAATATAGTCTTCCTCTTAATTTAAGAGAAAATTTGAATTACAATTTTGTCAATGAAGTTGTATGTAAATGTTGAAAATATTTTTACTGATGGGAGAAATATTTTATTAAGGATTTTTTAACCATCCTTTTATAGAAATGATTGGTGCACTTTATTGGAGGGCATGTTTGAATATGATCTTCTGTTATTTCTGGATGCATGACATTAGAAAACCGAAACATAGGCGATTCAGACACTTGCAAAATCAAAACCTAAACATAGGACATGTCTTCATAGCAGTGTTTCCTCTCAGCCTCTATTGTCTTTGGGAATCGAAAGTGTACAAAATCAGTCCATACAAGTAAACCGAGTTAAAATTTCCTTTAATAATTGGTTTTACCCTTAGTTAAAGAAAAACGAAAAAATGCATTTAACACAAATACTAATATATATATATTGAAAAAAAAGGGAAGAGCTTCCATGTGTGGTGTGGGAACGGGGATATGTGAGAGACTAATGCATCACCCTCCTATAAAACATGCTATTGGTGAATTGGGACATTTTTATAACTAGTTTAATTGTTTTTAAGAAGTTTTAGAATACAAGGCATTAAGCAAAGTTCTAAAATCGCCCAAATAAATCCAAACGACTACTTCAAGAGCATGGTGTAAGAGCTTGATGATCGTATAACCTGTTGCAGAGATTAAACTAAGAAAAGCAATACCCACAGAGAAGGAGCTACAAGCAAACAGAAATTATGATCTATTGTCTTCATCCTCATACATCAATTGTGGTTTCTTGTCTACTACCAGCTGCTTTTTGTATATATTACCTACGGAGTCCACATTTCACTCGTCTCCCACCCTTCTTCTCTCGCCTCTCCCTCTACTCTGCGATTAAAACAATTTTACAAACAGATGATACAGACGGAGAAATCGAGATCAGAGAAGGTGGGAGCAAACTTTATCTTCGTCAAGAACCGACAACTCTTGTTTCAAATTGATTCGACGATCTTCAGAGAGTGATGCCATTTTTCAGAATTAACAGAAAGTTCATCCTCCATTGCAAAATCGCTCTTACATAACTGATTGATCACAAAGTTTTATTTCTCTATATTTGAACAGTACATCTGTGACAGAAGTCGGGGAATGATCCAGACGAGGCGTGAAGAGGAAAAGAAGCGAGTACCCTTCATGGCAGGACTTGCCGCAGGATATTATTTACAATATCATCTCCAGACTCGAGGCGACTGATCTCATAATCGGTGTGCAACAAGAGTTACGGGTTCTTGACTCATTATCTAACACCCGAACCTTTTCCACTCCAACAACTCCGTCTGCCATCTCTTCAGGCTCGATTTCCTCATTTGGGCCGAGGAACATGTTTCTCATTCCTCGTATCATTCGTGTTCTATGGACATCGAATTGACTCGACAAAAGTACCCCTGTGATATTAGTCGTACCACGACTTACAACAATAAGGAGCTCCGAAAATGAGATCAGTCGCCTCGAGTCTGCAGAAGATATTGTGAATAATATCCTGCGGCAAGTCCTGCCATGGAGGGTACTGACTTCTTTTCCTAACTTAGTGATCAATCAGTTATGTAAGAGCAATTTTGCAATGGATTCTTCTTCCTTGCCTTGTTTTTTATCACAAATTTACTGTGTTGGAAGCAAATGTGGGCAAGCAACTCAAAGAAAGAGAAAAGATAAAAAGAGATTCTTGATTCAATTGCCTGCTACTTCAAATTTTGAATATAAGGGTATTTATTCTACTCAAAAGACACTTCTACATTTAACGATTTTTTAGATGCATCTTATCATACCAAGAGACATTAATCAATAGATGCATCTTCTCACACCAAAAGACACTAATCAATAGATGCATGTATTTTCGGTTTCGTTGAACAACCTTTAATAAATTGGTAATAACGTTTTCTATAAACCTTCAATCCGTAAATGGTTTGATTCATTGGAATCTAAACAGACATAACTTTTCAATGACATATTATTTGCACAATTTAAATAAGAATAACCCCTTCAACCGATTCTTTAATTCTAGTCAAGTTTATTATCTAACATACTATTCAAGAAAAAAAAATTCTTAGTGAATCAGTTATGTATTGTTCTTCATGGCCTTGTTTGTGAATGAAAATCAAAGCCAGTTCGAAATCAAATCACATATGGGCATTTGATGAGAGTACTTTGTGTTATCAACAAATCTGGTCTCACTTTGGTCTCATTTGAAAATTTTCTGTTTGAACGAACCTGCTACAATCCATAAACGTAATTGGAGTAATTGACAAGGCTTACCAACCCAATTGTCGTTTTTTTAAAAACAAAGAGATTAATCTGGTAGCTCACCAAACAGATTGTCCTTTTCTGAAAAAGAGATGATCTCTTTACAGGCGTTTTAGTGGATTCTGAAAAGATTCCACCTCAATAGTTCATGCGTCAATAAATGAATATAGCTATTCGATGATAAGATTAGGGAGTAAACCAGCAAATGTTAGCTTATGCAGAGGAAAGTTTCATGGATACAGCAGAGCGATGAAACATTTTATTAAAGAATTTCTCACACAGTCTTTATAGCAATGATTGATGCAATCCATTAGAAAACATGTTCGAGTGTGAGCTTTTTCATTTAGGGTTGCATAACTTCAAAAAACTTTGGTAAATGTATATATTAAAAATAGGCAAGTTAGAAATTTTTTGGCAAAATAGATTCCAAAAAATTGTATAGCAAGGAATCGCATGGCGAATCAAATAGATCAACTGGATCTGAGTACATTACAAGCTTATAAAACGATCTTAGGTAGATCCATGGACCTAGCTGTAAACTCATTGAAGCTTCTTGCAAAAATTAGGACTTTCGAAAATAAAAAGAGGAAATACGGGAGATTATAACATTATTATTAAGGTATATAAAAAAGCGATTTAAGGCAAATATTTTATGAAAACCTTAAAAATCAATTGATAAACCATGCATGACTTGTAGAAATAAAAAAATCAATAATTTACCAATATCACATCATAATCAAGGCTAAAAATTGCAAGAAGTTAATGATTTAATTTGATGCAACCCACAAATTAACCATATTAGATATAAAAAACACCGAAGAGTATGTTCTTTGATGTGAGTTTTACTTGACATTCTAAGCCTAAAATAATCAAAGGCACTTTTATTGTTTGCTTGAAAGCAAAAGATAACTCAAATTAGAAACTACCTTAACCGGTTGCCTTCTTGTATATCGATCATCGAACAATCCACGTTTGTAGCCAAACTCAAGTTTAGTTGCAAGGATTGATCTGCTCTTGCCATTGTGAAAATTGCTTCCCACTGGTTTTTCAACTGGGGCTTGCATGCACTTATAGGTGGCTCTTACACTTTCATAAACCTCACATTAGACCTAACGGTAGTCGACTTTGTTATTTATAGAGTTTTGAAGGGCAATGTATTATTTCATAAATTTAAAATAGCCTAATTAATGATTTCCGAACCACATATACAATGACATGAGTACATCCAAAAATTCTAATTGCTAGTTATGAGAATAAAGTTGATGTCTATGTATGAAACCCTTTCTATTAGAGTAGTACTTTTAGACTATGCATAAACAAGTGGAGATAATAATATGGAAACTTGCTAAGTTGATATTTTATATGGAATTTGATTTATATACTTCGGATATTATAGCATTTAATATGCTTTGTTATTGCTTTGATGAGTCATAAACAAGTGGAAGATTACATAGACTAGGAGGCTTTTAAGCTGTAGTGTCCAAGTGGGGTTTGTTTTATCTAATTTAGATACTAAATATAGGGTTTGATATCATTTGTTATGGCAAGAATGTGTTTCCTAGTAAAATTTTATATAAGAGATTTTTTTGAGAGAGTCCCACTTAATCCTTCATGTACAAGATGTAGTTTCTTTGATACCATAGGAAATGGAGGTTCATCATACATACTTTGGTATTGTGAATAAAAGCCTAAGCTTCCAAACATAGTTGGGAAACTTGGAAATGGGGAGTACAATAAATAATAGAAAAAATGTAACTCAATGAATCAAATTGAAGACTTGGATGACTCAAACATACAATTAGGAACCATTGAGCTGCATGTAACTATGATGCTTCAAATCCTTTTGGCAGATTTTTGAGGTATAGTTCCCAGTCCTGCCATGTCATTGTGCAACTTTATCCTCTCTTGGCATCCTTTGATCTTGAAATCATTTCCTAAGGTAACAATTTTTGCATATATATTTGTGAGATGGTCCATTGATCTAGAGGGATTCTCATACCCTCAACCTAGACTTTCAATCCAGCTTGTTGCTCTATTCACTGGACATTTCTTCTAAGAAACTCTAGAAAAGCCTTCCTATTAATAGACTAGAACTTAAATATAGCAATATATTTCTTCACAAAATCACCAAATGCAATTAGCCAATCTCCATATTCTTTGTAAATCAACAAATTATCAGTAGTACTCCATTATTTTTTCATAACATAAAAGGACAACTTCACTAAATCAAAGAATAATATGTGCTCAAAGAAGACTTGATGTTCAATGGATTAGAGACATCAGAGTCCTTTCTTGTATGGAACCTTAGAGTAGATGTCATTAGGGTCTGCTCCTTACTGGGGCTTAAGTTTTGAAAACTTAATGTTGTTCTATACCGCATTTAGTGACCTCAACATTTCCCCATTATGCATATATTGTGAGCTCCTACAAGACTCTCTCTGGTTAAAATGAAGCCTATCAAGCATATGAGCATATACATTGTCAAGAGGAGCAGAACTTACGTCGAATAAACTCCCTTGTTGTCACATCCAACACCAACGACTCAACCTCTGTTTAGATTCTTGTCCTTGGTCTTATCCCTCTAATCTGAATCTGTTCAACTACAAAAGCATATAGACAAAAAGGAATATGTCAGGGCATCAAGAACTCCTCGACCATTGTAGTCAACGCACCAAATTGAATTATCAACTGCTACTGGAAGATATGAATAAGTTGGCGATGTAATTATCTTGTGGCTTTTATCTCCTATTCATTACTACTAGGGTGAAGGATATGCTTGAAGTATTGATACTTTTGACATCTATAAATAAAGTTTAAGGGGGAAAGTTAGGACAAGTCCATAACCCTATTCTTCTTCCTATTTTCTCCCAAATGTGCTAGCCTCTCACACCTCTTTCTCTTGGACGTTGCCTTCTCTCTTCACTCTTCTTCTTCTCTCTTCTCTATTCTTCCTTCTTTTCTTTACCCAATATTGTAATATATGAAATCCTAAAAATCTACATGGTATCAGAGCAGTGATTGATTTCAGGATTCCAATTATTTTTTTCTACTCTGATTATGAAATATGGAGGTGTTGTCCAGTCTTGATGATGTGTTTTGCATGTGCTATTCGGTTTAGAGCTGCTTAAAGTAAATAAAAAAACATAAGTTCTTCTCTTGATTTCTGTATCTTCTATAACTGGACAAGTAGGTATAGCATGCTGGTCTTTGGTATCAGTTTCATGCCTCAAGTATTTTTTTCCTTAGCATCATAACCGGTATTTGCTTCGGTGAGAATGGTGCTTCTGCGTTTCTAGAAAACAAATGAAGCTTGTTGATTTGGTGAAGTCTAGAGTGTCCTGCATGGATCTGGATATGACTTAGCTAATTGATGTTCATTTTTATTGGTAAATTGCATCCTCTTGCTTCTTGCATTATTCCTTCTAGATAAAGTCTTGCAGTTGATATTGAGTAGCATGAATTTGATGTTTCGGAAAGCCGCTTGCCTTGATGAACTTAATTAGTACTCTTGGAGCATCTGAGGTCCCTTAACTTGAACAACAACATAAACTCTGCACCAGTAACATCTTCGAACTCTTTGACGAAGTCAAGATGTTGAACAAAATTCTCAATTGTCTCTCAAGAACGAAAGAAGAAGCTTGAGTCTTGAATCTATAATGAAAAGTTTTTTGTTTCGTTTTTTTCAGGGAAAAATGATGTTGATTTTACTACTAGGATATTGTTGGAAGTGCACACTACTATTATTTTGGAAAGTTTCTAGCATGTTGATGACTCTTCAAGAAAGTTTTTGTTTCAGTATCAGTTGATATTGGGATGTCTTCTTTTAATCAGTGGTAACCCATGTCATTTCCGAATTATCATACTTCATATTGGGACATTAAAACTAGATGTGGGTTTGTATCTAGAGGACACATTGCTGTTATTTCGAGAGGGTCATTGTTTCTCCTTGAATTAATATTGGAATGCTCTATTTTGATCCAGCAATCTATCTTCTGTATTGAAATTCTGCATATTACGATATGGTTATCTTTTGGCATCTCTGGCTTGCCAGGTTGGTCATGGTAATATTATTTATGGAAGTTTTTTTTCTTTTTTGTGAAGTTGATATTGGAATGCTAGTTCTCTTCTCATTTTTTAGAATATTTGAAATAGTCGTTGATTAGCAGTAGAGTAAGGAAGCTTTCTAGTTCTTCGACTTCGACATTTGAACGATGTTGGTAGTATCTTCCATCTCATGTTGATGCTATTAAACATGGAAATTAGATAGTTGAATTCTTTTATTTCCATCCTTTTTATGCTTCTTCAGGCCATCGTCCATGTGCTCATATTTTACACAACTGGAGAAGGAATGAGAGAATCAAAGTGTTAGGAATTAGATGCCCTAAATCCAAACTAACAAGAGCAATAATAATAATCATAGAAGAAAGGAAAAGCAAGTACAAAAAACAACAAGATTTATATAGGTTCGCCTCAAGGTGAGATTACGTCCTATCTTTAGCTACTGCAATAATCCACTATAAAGATGAAATAGTTTACATGAGAAATTGCACACGCTTACATGTGTTTTCTCTAACCTCTCTCGGGGTACAACTCCAACTCCTTGATGATGATAATCAAGAAACCCTCCTTGATCGATCCACGTACCGAATCTGCGTTGGGCATTGATTAGGCTCCCCAACTTAAGAATCTCCCACTTGGAGACTAATCTGTCATCAATATGTCCTTTTGTAGCTACAACAACTTCTCATTTATCAAAGAGAAGTTCAACTGAAGTTTCACACAACTTCAATTTCTCAATCGTAACAAACTTTGTCAACATATCAGCCGGATTCTGACTTCCTTGAATCTTCTCAAGTGCTATGAATCCATCCTCATGTGCAGATATGATGAAATGATAACTCACCTGTATGTGCTTTGTTCTAGCATGATAAACAAGATTCTTTGCTAAATTAATGACACTTTGATTATCACAATATAACACATTCTTCTCATGCTTGAAACCTAATTCTTCCCAAAAAGACTGCAGCCATACCACCTCTTTGTTGGATTCAGTCACAGCGACATATTCTACCTCAGTAGTGGAAAGAGCAACTTAGAGACCCAATTTACTACTGTACCACCTAATGTGTATACATATCTAGTGGTACTCTTACTGCCATCAATGTCTTCAGCCATGTCAGCATTTACATAACCTTGTAATCCCAAGTTTGACTCTCTAAAACATAAAGTTGAGTCTGTAGTGCCTCTCAAATACCTAAGAATTCACTTCACTACTTCCCAGTGTTTTTTCCCAAGATTACTCATATATCTAATCACAAATCTCACTGCATGAGCTATGCCTGGTCTAGTGCACACGATAGCATACATGAGACTGCCAATAGCAGAAGCATAAGACACATTGGTCATGTGGGCTCACTCCTGCTCTATTGAAGGTGACTACTCCTTAGATAGCCAAATGCTCAGCAACATCTTCACATATTCTTCTTGTGACAATTTCAAGACATTAGTATCCCTAGTAATCCTTATCCTAAGGATTTGTTTTGCAGAACCCAAATCCTTCATTGCAAACTTCTTGGACAACTCCCTTTTCAACTTATCTATTTCCTATTTGCATGCACCTTCTATCAACATGTCATCAACATATAGTTGTAGATTGATGTAGGAGTCATTAAGCTTCTTCACATAACAGCAATGATCCACCTGATACTTCAAGAAACCATTACTACTCATAAAGGTGTTAAACTTCTTATACCAACGTCTTGGAGCGTGTTTAAGACCATACAAGCTCTTTTGAAGTTTGCATATTTTCTCCCTTCCTTGTGCTTTGAAACCTTGCGGCTGCATCATGTAAATTTCTTCCTCCAAATCACCATGAAGAAAGGCTGACTTAACATTCAACTGCTCTCAGTGCAAATCTTCATTTGTCACTAGTCCAAGCATTGTTCTAATATTAGTCAATTTTACTATTGGAGATAAAATCTAAGTGTAGTCAATGTCTTTTTTTCGTTGAAAGCCTTTTACCACCAGTCTTGCCTTGTACCACTTGTTGCCATCATGTTCGTCTTTTATTCAATACACCCATTTATTTTGCAAGGCCTTCTTCCCTTTTGGTAATTCTGTCAGCTACTGTGTTTGATTGAATAATAGTGAATCCATCTCGTCCTTCATGGTCAACTCCCACTTGGTTGATTCATCAACTTTCACAACTTCCTCATAACTCTCTAGTTCACTTTTATTAGTCAATAAAATATAATCCGGCACATGGGAGTACCTCTGTGGTGGTTTTCTAGTTCTAGCAGATCTCCTAAGTTTAGTCACAAGAATGTCTTGATTTACTTCTGGGGATATATTTTCCTGGTCTTCCTGATGTTACGATATGTTAAAATGTATATTAAATGTAATTTATATTCATAATTGTTGTATAATTTGGGATTTGTATATAGGGTTATTTGATTAGGCTTAATGGGATGGGCCCATGGGCCATTTTGTAACAGGAAAAACTAAAGGATAAATACTTAATGAAAGGGGGAAAATCCCCAACGGAAATAATTTTGGATTGATCTTCGTGTGTTTCGTTTCGCCATGAAACCAGAGAGCTACGCTCTCTCTTGTGGATGTTTGAACTGTTCCGTCAGTCCCTTGATCTTGTTTTATCACCTGAGTGATATTCTCCATCTCAATAACTGGAAAATCTCTCAACTGAATCACTTCAGACTTCTTGGCTTCATCACTTGTGCTCTCAGACTCTGTTCTCCACCTGTCTTTGTACATGACACCTTCATTGAAGATCACGTCCCTGCTCTGGATAACCTTACATCTTTGGTCATCCAAGAAGTCATAACCAAACTCGGTACCACCATTGCCAATAAAGAAACTCCAGACCACTTCTGGTATTTTGCAATCCGATGATGTCGATGGACCTTTGTTGATCAGATAGGCAACGGTGCTAATAGACTCAGACCAGGACATCTTTGGCAATCCCGCATGTAATCTCATGATCCTAGCACGCTCGTTCAATGTTCTATTCATCCTCTCAACCACACCATTCTATTGAAGTTTCCCATGAAGTCTTCTTCATTTGGATTCCATTATCAGCACAGTACTACTTTAAATCATCATCTATGTATTCTCCCCCATTACCTGACTACAGACACTTCACCTTCAAATTTGTCTCATTCTCAACCATTGCTCTCCATCTCTTGAAGATTTCAAAGACATCAAATTTATTTTTCAGGAAATAAACCCATATCTTTCTGCTTCATCACCAATAAATTTCACATAGTAGTTAGAACCACCAAGGGAAGTAACAATTTAAGGCCCCCACACGTCTGTGTGAACCAATTCTAATTTTGCTATTTTTTTCTCCTTTCCAGCCTTAGAAAAGCTAACCCTTTTCTACGTACCGAAAATACAGCCTTCACACAAACTTTTGTTTACTGTTTTCAACCTGGTAGTTTTCAGTTGGACTGAAGTACTTTCATTCCCTTCTCACTTATGTTACCGAGCCTATAATGCTACAAGTTAGAATTAGTAAAAGCATTAGCAACTAAAACCGTATCTCTGCAACTGGTAGTGTTGTAAAGAGTTCCAGTTTTAACTCCTCGTATAACAACCATGGCTCCCTTAGTGACTTTCCAGGCAGCACCATTAAAAGTCATATTATGACCTTCATAATCGAGCTGCCCTACTGAAATCAGATTATGCATCTATTTTGGTACATGTCTCACCTTGTGAATTTTCCACACTGACCTGTTTGACATCCTCAAACTAACATTACCAACACTAAATATCCAAAGGTTCTCTATCAGCAAGATATACTTGTCCATGATCTCCAGCAACATAATACTCTATGATATCATGATGTACAGTGGTGTGAAAGGAAACTCTTGAATGTAACACCCAAGAGTCAATATGGCTATCAACTAATAAGAGTAAAACATCTTGTACTTCTTCAGTCACCACATTTGCAGCTTTGTTTGTCTTTTCATCCTTCTTTGGTGTTATGCAATTCTTCTTTATGCGATCAGACTTGCCACAGTTCTAGCACTCCACATTCCTTCCGAATTTTGACTTGCTTCTTCCATTCCTTGACTTCCCTCTACCGTTGCCCTTGTTGGAATTTCTCTCGAAGTTCCTACCCCTAGTATCGAGACTTAGGGCTAAATTAGACGTTGATAATTTTTCGAAGTCCTTTCTATCGTATGGCTAGCTCTCGGATTGGTGTTTGAATTAATCATTGATGAAGTAAACATGGAAGCAACATTCATTACTGCTTTATTCACTCTTCTTTGTTTTTTTAAAAGTCCTTGCAACTGGTCTCTGAACAAGCAGCACTTAGTTCAGTTTTTTTTTTTTTTTTTTTTTGCTTTGATTAGTTGCACTCGGTTCCAACTTTTTACTTGGTGCACAATTTCTTTACTCACTGTTGAATGTGTTGCGGATTATTTCATGTGTCCTTATTACACTTAAGGACTTTCATTATTTACATGTTATCCGCTTCTATATAATAACATATATGTGAAGTGTTATTTGGGCATTGGCTCATTACCGCAATTGCTATTGTGTCTCTCTGGTTAAGACATTACGATTGAAGGAAGAATTCTCGGTTGATTACCCTGGGTTCGACTTGATTTAACCGAAAGGATTTGGTTGGTTCAAAGAGTTCAATACTATGATGGCTCTAAAAAAACCCGTAGGCAAGATGATCATCTCTACAGATGAATTTGGATTACTTTAGAAAATAAAACTCATGATAGCCCCCCGATCTGTTCACCCTATCTTCCTTTAATTACCTATTAAACTTTTACTTGGCAGCCTTTCTCCTACCATGCTTTATTTAACTCTTGTTTACCCCTTTGGCCAACCCATTGGTATATGAGTGTTTTTAAGTCTAGTGAGACTTTTTTATTGATACCCTTGGATTTTTTATCGCCATATATTGAGTGATATACATTACCCACTTTAGTGATTATTATCACTATTTTTTTGAAATCCTTTGAGGTTAGTTTCAACTTATGTTTTATCACCCATTTTTAAATCTTAGAGAGTTTGTGTCAGGTTTTGTACTTATCCTTGAGGCACCTTGATGGAGGAGATCATTACTACAATTATTTTATTTATTTCAAGATGGGATCACTGCCATTATCTCCTAGCTTATGGGGGAGTATTGGAAGATATGAATAAGATGAGGTGACATTGATGTAATTATCTTATGGTTTTTTCCTCTTATTCACTCCTACTAGGGTGAAGGCTATACTTGTAATTTTGGTGCATTGGATATCCATAAATAAAGTTTAAGTAGGAGGGTTAGGACAAATCCATAACCCTACTCTTCCTCCTCTTTTCTCACAACATGCTCACCTATCTCTCCTCTATGTCTTGGATGTCCCCTTCTCTCTTCTCTCTTCTTCCTTCTTCTTCTCCCTTCTCTTCTTTACCCAAGATTATAATCTATGGAATCCTGAAAATCAACAATCGCCACCTAGACCTCATTGGGTATAGGCAGACATCGTTCAACATTGGCAGCTGACATTGCAATGGACAATTGGCATGGACTATTAAGGAATTCTTGGTACTAGATGTGCCACTAGTGTCTCTTGGAAGGGGAAGATGGAGCACACGTAAATAGATTGGCACTGTGTGTACATGAGTCTTATTGAAAGTATGGGAGTAGAGATAACCATCAGGGGGAAATGAAACAAGGTCAATGGAAAATTTAAGAGCAAATGAGGATTGATCTAAGAGTGAAACCATGAGATTGTGACCTTGTGAAGTGTATCATAGACTAGCTAGAGAGATCCAAAGCATATGAGACCGTGAGAGAGTATCGAGGAAGAATGGATCAGAGTGGGGTGAAGGGAGGGTGAGGTAGAACCATGATGGTGGAAGAGAGTTCCTACTAGAACAACGTTTGACGACGTCGCCAAAGCAGCACTGTATCAGTAAGTTGTTGGGGTTTGACTTCTCTGTGGAATATCGTGCGGGGAGATTAAATAAGGTGGTAGACGCCTTGTCACAGTGTTTTGAGGATAAGCAATCGGTCTATTCAATCAGCCAATTGAGATTTCTTATTCTGGATTTGGTGAGAGACGCACATGCCACTGACCCTGCACTGCAGGAACTGCATCAGAAGATTTCGGAAGGGACAATGAATTCGAAGTGGTCCATCCAGGATTCACTTATTTATTACAAACAACGGCTTTTCCTTCCACCTATGTCCGAGTTGAATCCAGTTATTCTCTCGGCCTACCATGACAGTACACACGAGGGGATATAGAAGACCTTGCACAGAATTCGAGCTGATTTTTACTGGCAAGCCATGAAACCCTCTATTGCGACTTATGTGTGCGACTGTCAGGTCTGCCAGCGCAACAAAGCTGAGCACTTGAGTCCAATCGGTCTTCTCCAGCCTCTAGCCCTTCTTACGCAGGTTTGGACCAACATTTCGATGGATTTTGTGGAAGATCTACCCCTGTCCTCCGACAAATCTGTACTTTTCATGGTGGTTGATAGATTCTCCAAGTACGGACATTTTATACCGCTGGCTCATCCTTTTACAACAACACAGGTTGCTCAGACTTTCCTGGAGTAGATAGTCCGCTTACATGGCATTCCAGGATCCATTGTGAGTGAGGGAGATGCAGTTTTCACGAGCACCTTTTGGGGGGAACTTTTTCGCTTGAGCAGAACTAAATTGAAGTTCTCCTCCGCCTATCACCCACAGACAGACGAGCAGACAGAGGTGGTGAACCGCACCATCGAGATGTATCTACGGTGCTTGGTGGGTGATCGTCCGAGGCAATGGGTTCATTGGCTTCCGTGGGCCGAATACTGTTACAACACTTCGTTCCACTCTGCCTTGCAATCCACTCCTTTTCGGGTTATATATGGTCGGGATCCACATCGCCTTCTCTCGGACAACCCAAAGTCCACCGGCGTGGACGCAATTGATCAGGCACTCATGAACCGGGATCTGCTGCTCCAAAATATCACATAACGGCTATGACGCGCCCAAGCTCGGATGAAGGATGTCTACGACAAAGGCCACTGTGAGGTCTCTTTTACGGTTGGGGAGTATGTGTGGCTACGGTTCCAGCCCTACCATCAACAGTCTCTTGCGGGACCTCCACGACATAAGCTCTCTCCCAGATTTTTCGGGCCATTTCCCATTCTTCGACCCATGGGACCAGTCGCCTATCAGCTCCAATTACCGGACACAGCCAAAATTCATGATGTGTTTCATGTCTCTCTATTGAAGCCACATTCCGGGGCGCAGCCTACAACCACTCCATTCCTACCACCGGTTGATAATGGCGAGGTTATTCTTAACCCAGCTGCGGTGTTACGGGCTCGATTGACCAATGAGCATTGGGAGATTCTCGTTCAGTGGACGGACACTGACCCCGACACGGCAACATGGAAAAGTGTGGACATCTTCAAACAAGTTTACCCAACTTTTGAGCTTGAGGACAAGCTCTTTCTACATAGGGAGGCAGATGTTGTGAACTCAATAGCACATCGAGTCACACAACGAAGGAGGCAACAACAATTCACTCAATAGGATTTATTTCTTATATTACTTTGAGTAGGATTTATTTCTTATATTTTTTTAAGTAGGAGTTATTTCTAATTAATTTTATATGTAGGGGCAGTATGGAGAATTATTGTAACCCTAACCCTAAAACTCCATGACGTGAACTATTTAAGGGAAAGGAATGAAGGAAATAGGTAAGCTTTGAGATTTTAGAATAACCTAGTGTAAACAGGTTGAGATCACCTCTTGATCTCGAGTTTAGGGTTTACTCCAAAAATCCAACCTATCCTTCACCCTCCATTGCCATCTATCTTCACCCAAATTCATCCACCATCATCCCTACTAAGAAAAGTAGCTTCTTGCCCCTTTTCCGAGTTCAAAGAGGAGGTCCGTCCTCCTTCTTGGCAGCAGCAGCAAGAGATGCCTCAAATCCTCCCTTACCGAGCAGAAAAGTGAGGATCTTTATCCTCATATCTTGAGCAATCCTGGTGCAACGTGGGAGCTGATCATAGCAGCAAAGAAGAGGTAATAATCTATCCCAAACGTGTGCTTCAAGTTAATTCAGAAAGTAGGATTGCACTCTTAGCTAGAGCAACAACAAAGAGGGACAAACCCTCTTTGCCGTGAGCAAGAAAAGAGGGCAGCTTGCTCTAGCAAGCCCAGCGTTGATGTGGGGGTATTCTACCTATCACAGCAACTCGGTAAGACCATCAAAAGAGGAGCTTTCCTCCTGGCCGAGCATTGGTCAAAGAGAAAGACTCCTATACAGACCCTTGACGTGAAGTGAGTTTAAATTCTGAGTGTTGGAGTCTCAAGTTCCACATCGTGTTACTCGATCCATGACCCGGGACCGTAACAGAAAGAAGTAAGTCTGAATTTAGGTAAAATAGGGTTTTGAGTTCTCCTAAATGAGGTCAGGGGTATGTGTTCTCCTCAACGAACCTAAAGTCTCAAGCTTCCCTTTGGCTTGATTTTCTTTTCTTCTCTTCTTCTTCCCTACGAATCACTGTGTTAGATCCGGGACTGTAACAACTTTGTATTAGAGTAGGAACGCACTTCGATCGTAGATGAAGTTCATGCTCTACTTCAAGATCAATTTGCAGCAATGCATAGAGAGTTATTTTCAGCAATGCGAGAGGATATACTTTAGTCTTCCATTGAGATTTCAGAGAGATTGCTGGAAATCGCGAAGCGTCGTGACAAGATTTCAAAGAGGAAGGTCGCTGCTCCAGAATATGAACAGTTGTTGCCCATCGTTCGACCTCAAATTGTGTCGGAACAGCCAGATTTGGGTTCGACCTCAAATATCCCCTGTTCACGACAACCTAAACTTCTCCTAGAACTGGAGACGAAAAAATTTAGAGCTGCCTCTATCTCGGTGAATCATTTCGGTAGTCCCGAAGAGGGTCGACCTAACTTCTCTGAGCTTGGAAATCTAGAGCCGTAGCCCAGAGTCTAGAAATCAGAAGTTGTGGAGACTAGAAATTTCCGAGCCAAAAAGCTCCATGACAAATTTCGGCTAGATGCCACTACTATTCCTCGTCGGGAAAAGCTTCCTAAGGTCGTTCTTCTCTATTGATTTTCAGGACTCCATGAATTTAGCTCATGGAGAAAAAGGGAAAGAAACTCAGCGGGAGAAAACTAGAGGAAGAAGGGTTATGGAATTGATTCTTACTTACCCTCCCCTTGAAGCTCTATTTATAGATTTATGAAACTATAATATTACAATAATATCCCTACATTTAGGGTTTTAACCCTGGAACTTTAACATAATTACATCAATGTCATCTCTATGAGATGATCCTTTATTTACCATTCTGCCATCCATGTATGTGGGCTTATGGGCCTTCTCCTTGATTTGTGGGACTTGAGCCCGTCTTCTATTTCTCTTGGATCCATGGGTCTTCCTTGGTCTTATGGGCTTGGGCCCATCTTCTAATACACTTTGATATGTGGCCCTTCCTTGGTCGTATGGGCTTGGGCCCATCTTCTAATACACTTTGATATGTGGCCCTTCCTTGGTCGTATGGGCTTGGGCCCTGTCTTCCAACACTTCCCCTCAAACTGGGGGTGAGAAAACAACATGAACTCCTAGTTTGCTGCAAATGATGTATAAAATATTTTTTTGTATAATATGCCTTCATCTTCCAACACTCTCCCTTACGCTGGTACTCTCGTATATGAGGTCCAGCTAGTATAATATCAGTGAGAGTAAAATCACTCCTAGCCGTTAAGACATTGCTATGAAGTGTCCACCTCCTCCACCGTGTCCTTCCACAGGACAACGACTCTCAAGTGGTAGAGTAATATATGATATTAATGGGGGGAAGTAACATAAATATAACAATAAGTTCCTCCATCATGGACTTCCAACCACAAAAATGTGATATTTTTTACGGGGATGAAGTTCCTCCGTCATAGACTTCCAACCACAAAAATGTGATATTTTGATGGGGATGAAGTTCCTCCGTCATGGACTTCCAACAGCAAAAATTTTGATATTTTTGACAGGAATGAAGTTCCTCTGTCATGGACTCCCAACAAAAAATAAATTTGATATTTTTTACTGGGATGAGGTTCCTCCGTTATGGACTCCCAACCACAAATAAAATTTGATATTTTTTACGGGGATGAAGTTCCGCCATTATGGACTCCCAACCACAAGTAAATTTGATATTTTTGATGTGGCTGACAATAAATAATTATATGAGGCTACTACTTCTTCAATAATAATGTATCATCAAAAGATAAATAATAGCAGCAGTTTAAATGGGTTTGGCTTGGACCCATTTAGCACGATCCAAAATAATCTTTGTAAAGCACCAATGAAATAATCCAATGCAAATATCTAGACCAAATAATATGCTAACCAAAAAAAAAAAAAATTTACTGAGTCACGCCGAAATCTTTGGCACATATACCAAGGTAGAAAAAATGTGGCCCGAGTCAACTTGGCCCAGACCGGAGTTGACCCAGTCCGGGTTGACCCGGTCCGAGTTGGTCCGAGTTGACTCTATCTGGCTGGTGCAGAAGCTGCACCCTCGGGTCGCTGGTTAAATGGTTCGCTGGTCCGAGTTGACTCGGGCGAGTTCGGGTCTCGGCAGAACAGAGCGCGCCAGCTTGGCGCTGTACCTGGCTTTAATACGTTTCCTAAGTTAGGAAACGTTTAATTTTTAGACATCAACTTCGTCTTCCTCCCCGCTTCCGGCGGAAAACAGGAAAGTTTCCAACCCGATGATAAATCCCGACAGCTGAAAAGGGAAACTTTCCGCCCGATGGTAACTCCCGCCATATGAAAGTTTCCAAGATATCATCTTCCCGGAATGGCAGCCGTATCATCCACGTTCACCGCACCAAGTAACAGCAGTTCCATCCGTAGCCTGCTGTCATCTTCTTCGGCCTCCAAAAAAAAAAAAAAAAAAAATCGGCAGCAGCAGCCACACCTCGGAAAAGAGACGATCGATAACAGTGCGGTCGTCACTGAAGTTGTGTAGTTTCACTTTGTTCCATGCCACCTCTTACCCTCCTGATCAAACCCGCGGTACACCTTCTTCACCGCTCCAGCACCGAGCAGCTCGCCGTACCGGCCATAACGGCCGGTCGGCTCTACTTCCACGAACGGCTCGCCGTCTTTGTCCGACAAATCCGCACTCACGCAGAGCATATTTGCCTTCGAATGACGAAAGCTCCCAAACTCCAAATGATCACTCGACGCAACCCCAGTCACGGTGATCTTTCCTTTCTCAAGCTCCGTTTTCGAAACAAAGAAGACACACAACTGTATTCTCAAGAAGAAAGAAGAGCTCGGGCAGTGAGCTTCTTTCCCTTCACCAGATCCCGACAAGGTTCGAAAACACAGAAGAATCGAAATAGAAATCGAAATTGAAATTGAAGAAGACGGAGAGAAGTCGCCAAGGATGAAAACTATACTTCAACGACGCTGAAAAAAAACATCATGGACCAGAGTGGGAAAAAAACAACTAACAAAATCAAACCCAATTCAAGCAACTATGAAAAAAAAAAAAAAAAGAATGAACCCTAGAAGAAAAACCATAGAGTCCTGAAAATCAAAGTTTTGATACTATGTTGATTTTCAGGACTCCATGAATTTAGCTCATGGAGAAAAAAGGAAAAAAACCCATTGAGAGAAAACTAGAAGAAGAAGGGTTATGGAATTGATTTTTACTTGCCCTCCCCCTGGAGCTTTATTTATAGATTTATGAAACTATAATATTATAATAATACCCCTGCATTTAGGGTTTAGTGTTTAGGGTTTTAACCTTAGAACTTTAACATAATTACATCAATGTCATCTCTATGAGATGACCCTTTATTTACTATTCTGCCATCCATGTATGTGGGCCTATGGGCCTTCTCCTTGATTTGTGGGACTTGAGCCCATATTCTATTTCTCTTGGATCCATGGGTCTTCCTCGGCCTTATGGGCTTGGGCCCATCTTCTAATACACTTTGATATGTGACCCTTCCTTGGTCGTGTGGGCTTGGGCCCTGTCTTCCAACATTCTCGACGACGATGGAATTAGGAATAGGAAAGAACAAAAACCCAGAACATTTGATTTCACAGTGGAAATTGTGGCCTTGGTGGAAGAAGAGACTTCAGGAACAACAAGTTTTGATATAAAATTGCTACCATCGTACTGTAGCCTCTCGCTCTAGGCCTACAAGCTGAAAACCGACATGAATGAATTTTGTGATAAGTTTTTGAGCCAATTTTCTCTGTGTTGGAAGATAAGCTCAAGCCCACACGACCAAGGAAGGCCCACATATCTAACATTATTATAAGATGGGCCACACGACCAAGGAAGACCCACAAGATGGGCCCAAGTCCATAAGAAGTAGGACCCACAATGATTACCATGAGCTGGATTCATTATCAAATCAGTTGGAAGATCAAGGACTCACAAAAATATCTTATCTTATGGTCACATCAAAGAAGAGTTTTAGTTTGAGTTATGTTTGTCTTTTATCTATATTGAGTTATTTAATTAGCAAGTTATGTGAGTTGAATTGGTAAACTCACAGAGGTAATGTGATCCTTTTCTCTAAGCCCTAAACCCTAAGTCTAAGTTTGTAGTTATTTTTTTTAGTTGTTGGAAGATAGGCTCAAGCCCACAAGCTCAAGGCTAGAAGCCCACACGTCAAAGGAGTGGCAAAGTGGTTATTTATGATATGTTCCATAAGGATGACATGGAATGTAAATACATTGTCTTAGTATGTCTTTTAATCTATTGAGTTGTAACCCTAAGGGCTTTGTAACACTATAAATAAGAGCATTAACTAAGAGGTAAGGGATTCGATTCTTCTCCTCTATTTGGAAAAAACGTCCAGCCACCCTCTCTTCTCTCTTGGCGCATTCTCTCCTTCCCTTAATCCAAACTCTCTGCTCAAACGTCCTTCTCCTTTCTCCCTCTTCTCTCTCTTCTCTCCTTCTTCTTCCACGTTAACCTAGAGTCATTCTCATGGGGTCCTAACTTCTACATGGTATCAAAGCTCGAAGGTTAGGATCCCTATTCAAGTAGTTATGTCATCCATTCAATAAGTTATGTATAGAAGAAGGAGTTCTGCTATGAAGAGATAGGTAAAATTTCATTTTTTTGCATATTCTCTCTTTACGGTTTCAATTTTTTTTCCTCTCTTCTTGAATTGTTGATTTGTGTCAAGGAAAGATAATCTTCATAAACATTGTGAAGATCTATCATGTATGACTAAAAGGATATTGTAGTCTTGATCATCTTGTAGCACAATTACATGATTGATCAACGGTTGTTTTTTTTTTTGGTTTGTTATTTGGATTCAGTTACCTTTATGTAACGGGAATCACACATTGTTGATATGGGATTCCAGCATATGTTGTTGTCCATTCTATAATCTAATGTTACTCATGGGAGTGTGTCATGTTGTTGGATGCCCGTTATATGTTTGATGAAATTCCAGCACTCACTTATCCTTATTATTTGTTGTGTTTGAACTTTAGTAATTGAATATTTTGTTTTGTTGAAGTATTCCCAAGAGTTAGAGTTTCTTTTGCCAAGAAATTGCTCTTGGTTTGCCAAGAAAGGCCTTGTCTAAAGTTGCTCTCAGTTTTGTGGTTAAGTTTGGATTAAGGATAAGAGTTATATCTATTCTCTTCTCTATATTTTTTTGATAAATATAAGAGAATTTGAGTAGTGGCTGGTTCTTGTTATCACTTGACAAAAGCACCAATTTTTCCATGATTTGATGCTTATTCTCGTGAAAATATTCTCTACTTAGTTTTGGTGGCTAAATTGGCCTACGGGTGCTTCCAATTACGTTGTGTAATTGTAATTTGAGCCCCTTCGACAATTGATCTTACTAGTTGATTTGTGTCAACATGGAGAGTGGGCATATGAGTAATAAGAGTGACATATTCTGAATTACTACAATTCTACTCAAAGGTCTTTCCAATTACCTCAGCTGGTCACAGTCGGTGCGGAGGGTTCTCATTACTGGTGACCTTCTCAATCATGTTATCAAAATCCCTCCTCCGATTGATGACGAAGATGAAGTCTACCATAAATGGGTAAAAAAGATAACATGGTTATCAGTTGGCTTATTAATAGCATGGAAGAGCATGTTGCTAACAATGTGGTCCACTTGGAAACTTCGAAGGATATTTGGGACACATGTGCTAAGCTCTATTCTAGTACCGCCTCCTTGCAAAGAGTATATGATGTTTTCCAAAGTATGTTAGCTACAAAACAAGGAGATAATATTCATGAGTTTCTGGCCCGGTTTTGTGGCCTTCTCCAAGAATGAAAAATTACTCAACTATACTCTACCGACATTGCTGTCCAAGAAAAAACAGTGTGAGGCCTTGGCAGGGGCTATTTGCCTTACCAATATTAAGCCGTATCTAGAGGTGGCTAAGACTTAGCTTCTTAGTTCCTTTGCTCTTCCCTCTTTTGATGACATTAGTGCAACGTTGTTACGGATTCCTGATCCATCTCCTTCTTCTCCGATTGATGCTCCATTAGCTATGTTCTCTGGTAATCGGGGTACATCATCCCCATTTCGAGGACGTGGCAGAAATACAAGAGGAGGCCACAATAGAGGTGGTCAAACGGGTCTGACCCATTTCTGCACTTAGCCTCGATTGTGCTCTTACTATGGTGGTCAGAACCACCTTGTGGATTCATGATGCAAACTCCATGGTAAGCCTGATTGGGTGACAGCCAATCCAGCCTCAGTTAATGTTGAGAAAAAAGAGGACAAGACTGATTCTCATTCCTGGAATGTGACTATCTCTTTAGAAGACTATGATGTAATTCAAAAGCTGAAATCCTTATTGGATCAGTCATCTACTCCACCAGGCCCTACTGCTGCCACTACCATTGCCTCAGGTATGCTTTCTTCCGCTTCAACCCCTTCCTCTTAAATCATTGACTCCGGGTCTTTCGAACACTTGTCAGGTAACAAACACATGCTTCATTCATTGTCTCCATGTCTTCCTCATAAATTGGTCACTATTGTTAATGGTTCCCAAACCAAGGTGCTTGGCAAGGGTTCCTCCTCTCTTACCGCGTCTATTCCTCTCAAAGATGTGTTATTTGTTCCTCAATTTTCGTTAAATTTGTTCTCCGTTAGTCAATTAACCAAACAATTGAATTGTTTCGTCATCTTTTCACCATCTTTGTGTATATTTCAGGAACTAACTACGAAACAGGTGATTGGTGGCAGCCATGAAAAAGGGGGTTTATATTATTTTACTCTTCCAGCAGTGGCTGCTATTTCATCCACTACATCCAATGCTCAAATGTGGCACAACCGGATTGGTCATCCATCTATCTCATCACTTTGTTCTTTAGTTCCATCTCTTAAATCTTTGTCTAATTTTAATTGTGAGGCATGTTAATTAAGTAAGCATGTTAGGAGTACATGTTCTCCTCGTCTGACAACTACTAGTACCGCTCTGTTTGAATTAATACATTCTGATGTATGGAGCCCTTTAAAGGTCTCTAACATTTCGCAGGTTCAATATTTTGTTACTTTTGTGGATGATTTTACCCGAGTGACTTTGTTGTTTTTGTTTAAAGAACGATAAGAAATTCTTTCAAATTTTAAAAACTTTCATACAATGGTCCTAACGCAATTTGGAAAAAAAAATTAAATCCTTAGATCCAATAATGCTAAGGAATATTTGTCTAATGAGTTCAAATCGTTTTGTGAGGGTAATGGGCTTCTTCATCAAACATCATGTGCCTATACCCCTCAACAAAATGGTGTTGCTAAAAGAAAAAATTGTCACCTCCTTGAGGTTGATCGGGGCCTCCTCTACTCCATGAAGTTACCCTACTTTTATTGGCCTCATGATATTCTTACAACATGCTTTCTCATCAATAGGTTACCTTCATTAGTACTTAGAAACAAACTCCGTATTCTGTTTTATTTCATGGTGAAGATCCATTTTCTCTTCCTCTTAAAGTATTTGGTTGCACATGTTTTGTTCATGATACTTCACCACATATAAGTAAACTTGATCCTCGGTCTCTAAGGTGTATTTTTTTTGAGGTATTCTCAAACTCAGAAAGGATATATTTGTTATAATCCTACACTTCGAAGGTTGATGGTATCTCAGGATGTGACTTTCTTTGAAGACACTTCCTTCTACTTCTCACATGAGACTCCTCCAGGGTTTACATCTACTCCTACCACTCCATGTCCGCTTGTGCCGTTTCATGAGGATATTACTCAACCCCCTGAAGCATCGGCCGTCCCCTCACCTGTGGAGTTGTCTGATCCATCTAAGGTAAGTCTTTCTCCTCCTCCTATGTTTGGGCCTGAATTTGATACTCGACCTATTGCATTACGAAAGGCAACCTGTTCTTGCACTACGTCTCATCCAATTGCCAATTTTATGTCTTCTCATCGCTTATCTTCTCAGTGTGTTCAATTTCTTGCTTCCCTTTCGTCTGTTTCCATACCACAATCCAATCAGGAGGCCCTAAAGTATCCAGGATGGAAGGCGGTTATGGATGAAGAAATGCATGCATTATATGAAAATCAAACATGGACATTGGCATCGCTCCCAAAAGGTAAAAGACCAGTTGGTTGCAGATGGGTTTTTTCAGTGAAACACAACCCAGATAGGTCAGTTGTTCGCCTTAGAGCACGCCTGGTTGCAAAAGGTTATACTCAGTGCTATGGGATAGATTATGAAGAGACTTTCTCTCCAGTTGCAAAAGTGAACTCAATACGTATCATCCTTTCTATTGCTGCAAACTCATCTTGTCCAGTATATCAGCTCGATGTAAAAAATATATTTTTAAATGGTGATATATGCGAAGAAATTTATATGGTCCAACCACCAGGATATGTAGTTGAGGGGGAGTCCGTATGCCGATTAAAGAAATCTTTATATGGGCTTAAACAATCCCCTCAGGCTTGGTTTGATAAATTCAGTCAAGCTCTTCTACGATTTGGCTTTCATAGGAATTTGGTTGATCACTCAGTATATGTTAAAGATACTATCAAAGGGAAGATATTATTGGCCGTGTATGTTGATGATATTATTTTGACTGAAAATGATGCTCATAGTATACAAGAAGTGAAGAATATGATATGTAAAGAGTTCAAGACTAAAGATTTGGGTAAACTCAAATGTTTTCTAGGTATAGAAGTCCTTCAGTCAAATCATGGAATAGTATTGTCTCAAAGAAAATACATCTTGGATCTTCTTGAAGAAACAAGAATGAAGGGTTGTAGACCAGTTGATACACCTATGGATGTGCATGAAAAAATTGTGTGCCACAACTGGAGAAGATGTTGACACTGGAAAATATCAAAGACTTGTGGAAAAATTGATCTATCTCACGGTAATCAGGCCAGATATATCATATGTTGTGAGTGTAGTAAGCCAATTCATGCAGAAACCACAAATTACTCACTGGCAAGCATTGGAGAGAATACTACGATACTTAAAAGGTGCTCCAGGAAGAGGATTTCTATATAAACAACATGGTCACTTCAATATAGAAGGCTTCTCATATGCAGATTGGGCTGGATCACCCGATGATAGAAAATCTACATCTGGGTATTGTATCCTTGTTGGGGGAAATTTGGTCACATGGAAAAGCAAAAAGCAAAACGTGGTTGCAAGATTTAGTGTTGAAGCAGAATACCGAGCTATGGCCTACACTGTAAGTGAACTTTTATGGATAAAGATGCTTCTTACTGAATTGGGATTTTATAAAGGAGGTTCTATGGGCCTACATTGTGATAATCAAGCAGCTATGCACATTATGTCAAATCCAGTTTTCCAATAAAGAACTAAACATATTGAAGTGGATTGTCATTTTATACAGGAAAAGTTTCAAGCAGGAATAATTTCTCTTAAATATGTTTCATCTCAAGAGCAATCAGTTGGTATCCTCACCAAACCAGTAACGTCCAAAGTTCTATCTTATATAGGTGGCAAGTTGGGTATTTATGATGTATTTTCTCCACTAGCTTGAGGGGGAGTGTTGGAAGATGGGCTCAAGCCCACAAGCTCAAGGATAGAAGCCCACACGTCAAAGGAGTGGCAAAGTGGTTATTTATGATATGTTCCATAAGGATGGCATGGATATGTAAATACATTGTCTTAGTATGTCTTTTAATCTGTTGAGTTGTAACCCTAAGGGCTTTGTAACACTATAAATAAGAGCATTAGCCAAGAGGTAAGGGATTCAATCCTTCTCCTCTATTTGGAAAAAAGTCCTGCCACCCTCTCTTCTCTCTTGGCGCATTCTCTCCTTCCCTTAATCCAAACTCTCCTCTCAAACGTCTTTCTCCTTTCTACCTCTTCTCTCTCTTCTCTCCTTCTTCTTCCACGTTAACCTAGAGTCATTCTCATGGGGTCCTAACTTCTACATTAGTCCCTATTTCGATAGTTTTATTTGCGTTTTTACCCCTATACGGAGTTTTTCATATTGCAAATTATATATTTACGGAAATATATTTGAGTCTAATTTCCAAAGAAAAATGATTTGTTCCAATCGGAGTTATCTACAGAGAGATGTGATATTTGAATGAGCGAATGTCAAATTGCAAAAAGGTTCAAGCAACAGTAGCAATCTTCAGATTCAGAGGTATTTTTTGCTATCAAGAACAAGACTTTATATGGAAAAATATATATCAAAAGAAATATCTGTAAGTCTATTATTTTACCTATTCAACCAATTTTTTATCTAAGTTATCTACAAAGAGAAATCGATATTTGAACCAGCAAAGGTCAGATTGAAAAAGAGGTTCAAGCGGCTGTAGAAAGCCTCAATATCCGAGGTATTTTATTCTATCAAGAAAGAGACTTTATATGGAGAATTATATATCAAAAGAAAGATACATAAGTCTGTTTCTTACTTATTCAACCAATTCTCGGTATGATTTTTTTATGAGGAGATATTATTCTTGGAAGAGTCGATGGTTGTTCTGGAAAAAAGAAGAAATAGTAATTAGTTCGGCCAGATGACAGAGACTGAAATCTATCAGATTATTTATCTTCTGATAATTATATTTTATGAAGAGAATTTATACTTGGATGAAAGGTATTTAAGTAAATTTTATGTTAATCTGATCTATATTTAAAGAAATGTTTGCATTGGAAGAATCTAAGGTCATGCTGGTATTTTGCTACATTGAAAATCCGAATTTAAGCCGATTGTTTTGTGTCACATTTTGAGTTGATATATCAAGAAAATATCTCACTTCTCCCTGGTTTGAGGGCTTATTTATTCATCTCAATTATTTGGGCCCATTGCTACATCTATGATATTTGGTTCAAGCAAGAATCACTGCCATTACCTCCCAGCTTGATGGGGAGAAGTAGAAGAAGTACAAGAAAGAGATATTTTATCTCATATGTTGTGAATAAGTTTATGTGACCAAAATATTTAAGAAAGGGGGAGCACAAAAGATGAAACCTGTGCATCTAAGAAGAAATTTTTATATCGGATTATGTCATTGGTTCTTTTACAAACTTTATTATTTGGTTCGTGTTATATGTGTTCGAAGATGGTCGTGTTATATACAGTTGCTGCTATTATGTCACTTTGGGGACATTATTATTGAAGACGAGGTGGCCTCATATCATAATTTATTTTACCCCATAAAAAAATATCATGGTTGGGAAACCATGATGGAGGATACCCTATCAAAAAATATCACGGTTGGAAAACCATGATGGGCTCTGTCAAAAAAAAAAAATATCACGATTGGGACACCATGATAGGCCTTGTAAAAAAATTATCACGGTTGGGAAACCATGATGGAGGAACTTATTATTACATCTATGTTTCTCCCCCTCCCCCCTGTAATGGCTTTTATGACTCCTACCACTTGAGAGTCATTATCCTGTGGGGGGACACGGTGGTGGAAACTTTAGAGCAATGCCGATAGACATACTACCGATAGAAGACGGAGTGTGCCCTACATCCAACATTAGGACTAAAGTATGAAGTAATGGCTTACCGGGTAGGAGTGATTTTTACTCTCACTTATATTATGCCAGCAGGGCCTCATAGAAGAACGCAACAACATTAGGGGCAATGTTGGAAGACAAAGGCATATGGGAAGATGTGCCATTTTATAAAAAAAAATATTTTATACATCATTTGCAGCAAGCTGGGAGTTCATGTTTTTCTCTCACCCCCAGCTTAAGGGGGAGTGTTGGAAGATAACCTCAAGCCCACACGACCAAGGAAGGCCCACATATCTAAGGTTATTATAAGATGGGTCACACGACCAAGGAAGGCCTACAAGATGGGCCGAAGCACATAAGAAGTAGGACCGACAATGATTACCATGAGCTGGCATCCTTATCACATCAGTTGGAAGATTAAGGACTCACAAAAGTATCTTATCTTATGGTCACATCAAAGAAGAGTTTTAGTTTGAGTTATGTTTGTCTTTTATCTATATTGAGTTATTTAATTATGTTAGGACTTATCTTTAAGTTTTACGAGTTTGTTGGAAGATAAGATCAAGCCCAAACAACCAAGGAAGGCCCACATATGTAAGATTATTATAAGATGGGCCACATGACCAAGGAAGGCCATAAGATGGGCCCAAACCCTTAAGAAGTAGGACCCACAATGATTACCATGAGCTAGCATCAGTTGGAAGATCAAGAAGGACTCACAAAAGTATCTTTATCTTAGGGTCACGACCAACAAGTATTTTAGTTTGAGTTATGTTTGTCTTTTCTCTATATTGAGTTATTTAATTATGTTAGGACTTATCTTTAAGTGTTAGAGTTTGGGTGTAATTGGGACAAGGGTAGTTTTATTATAATTGGACTCTACTACCTTCCTCTAATATAAATAGAGGTTCATGTACTCTAATTATAACAAGTTATTGATGTCAATGAAGTATTTCACTTTTCCATAAATTCAACAGGTGTAATTGGGACAAGGGTAGTTTTATTTTAATTGGACTCTACTACCTTCCTCTATTATAAATAGAGGTTCATGTACTGTGGTTACAACAAGTTATTGAAGTCAATGAAGTATTTCTCTTTCCCATAAATTCAACACTCTGAATTTTGTCTTGTCCGTTCTCAAGTCCCTCAACTTTGTAAGAAAAAACTCTACAATGGTGTTGAGGGTGTTTAGTTGGGCTGAGAACTAGAAAGGTTACTCGCATAAGCTGGAACGTTATGTGTTGCTTGTTGATATATTGGCTTCTGCTGGTGATTTTGCTGGTGACCCTGGATTGCGTGATGAGCCCGAGGATCGCAAGGTTGTTCTTGAGGTCCACAAAGAAGATCACAGAAAGACCAAACTTGTTCACAACCATCTGGATGCAGATGATGAAGAAAGTTTGGACTTATCAGGACGGACAGGTATGTTCAATTTCCTAATTCAAGATCATGAAGAGCTTTTTGACATTGTGGCAGAGGTGAGAGAGAATGGGGAGACTGATGTGAAGGGTTTTGTCTATGGGGGATGTGAAGTAGCCAGTCACTTGGGAGTGAGAGAAAATATAATTGCTCTAAGCAATATTTTTCCCACTACCGAAAACTGTTGTCAAGCTTACCAAAAAGGTAGTGTATATGTCAACAGAAAACAACTTGTTTCTATGTGTTGAATTTATGAAAAAGATAAATACTTCATTGACTGACTGTAATCAGTGTACATGAACCTCTATTTATAATAGAGGAAGGTAGTCGAGTCCAATTACAATAAAACTATTTTTTTCCCAATTACACCCAAACTCTAACACTTAAAGATAAGTCCTAGCATAATTAAATAACTCAATATAGATAAAAGACAAACCTAACTCAAACTAAAACTCTTCTAGGACGTGACCATTAGATAAAGATACTTTCTTGAGTCCTTCTTGATCTTCCAACTGATGTGTTAAGGATGTCAGGTCATGGTAATCATTGTGGGTCCTACTTCTTATGGGCTTGGGCCCATCTTGAGTATAAAATGATAGTCCTCCAATCTTCCAACACTCCCCCTCACGCTGGTGCTCTCTTCCTTGTGACCCAACTGGCCAATTCAAGGGGGTATAACATAGATGCAATAATAAGTTCCTCCATCATGGACTTCCAACCACAAATAATTTTGATTTTTTTGACAGGGATGAAGTTCCTCCGTCATAGACTTCCAACCACAAATAATTTTGATATTATTTATGCGGATGAAGTTCCTCCGTCATGGACTCCCAACCACAAATAATTTTGATCTTTTTTACGGGGATGAAGTTCCTCCGTCATGGACTCCCAACCACAAATAATTTTGATATTTTTGACGGGGTAAAATAAATGATGATATGAGACCACCTCTTCTTCAATAATAATGTCCCCAAAGAGACATAATAGCTAAAACTAAATATTACACAACCATCTTCCAACACATATAACATGAACCAAAATAATAAACCTTGTAGAAGGACCCATGAAATAATCATAATCCGATATAAATATTTTTTCTTAGATGCAGAAGCTTCATCTTTTGTGCTCCCCTTTACTTGAATATTTTGGTCACATAAACTCATCCACAATATATGGAATAAAATACCTCTTTCTTGCACTTCTTCTACTTCTCCCCCTCAAGCTGGGATGTAATGACAGTGATCCTAGCTTCAACCAAATATCATAGATTAATAAGCCCAAATAACAGATATGTACAAATAAGCCCTCAAACCAGGGAGAAGTGAGATATTTTCTTGATATATCAAGTCAAAAAGTGACGCAAAACAATGGATATAAATTCGGATTTTTCAATACAACAGAATACTGGCTGACCTTTGATTCTTCCAATGCGAATATTTCTTTAAATATAGATCAGATTGACATGAAATTTTCTCCTTCTGAAAGTAGACTTAAATACCTTTCATCCAAGTATAATATAACTTTATAAAATATAATTATCATAAGATAAATAATCTGATATATTTCGGTCTTTGTCATCTGGCCGAACTAAGTATTGTTTCTCCTATTTTTCCAGAATGACCATTGAATCTTCCAAGATCAATATCTACTTATAAAAAAATAATACCAAGAATTGGTTGAATAGGTAAGAAAATAGACTTACTTATATTTCTTTTGATATATAATTCTCTATATAAAGTCTCTTTCTTGATAGGATAAAATACCTCTGAAGTTGAGGCTTTCTGGTGTCGCTCAAACCTCTTTTTCAATCTGACCTTTGTTGCTTCAAATATCGATTTCTCTTTGTAGATAACTCAGATAAAAAATTGGTTGAATAGGTAAAAGAATAGACTTACAGATATTTCTTTTAATATATATTTCTTCATATAAAGCCTAGTTCTTGATAGCAAAAAATACCTCGGAATCTGAAGATTGCTACAGCTGCTCGACCCTATTTGCAATCTGACATTCGCTCATTCAAATATCGATATCTCTCTATAGATAACTCCGATTGGAACAAATAGTTTTTATTTGGAACATAGAATCAAATATATTTTTTTTAATATTTAATTTGAAATATGAAAAACTCCTTATAGAGGTAAAAAAAGTAAATCAAACTATGGGTGTAGGGACTAAAAAAAATAACTACGAACATAGACATAGGGTTTAGGGTTTAGAGAAAAGGATCAAATTACCTCTGTAGGTTGACCACGTCAACTCACAGAACCTGCTCTGATACCATGTTGAATTTATGAAAAAGAGAAATACTTCAATGACTGACTATAATCAGTATACATGAACCTCTATTTATAATAGAGGTAGTAGAGTCCAATTACAATAAAACTACCTTTGTCCCAATTACACTCAAACTCTAACATTTAAAGATAAGTCCTAGCATAATTAAATAACTCAATATAGATATAAGTCCTAGCATAATTAAATAACTCAATATAGATAAAAGAAAAACCTAACTCAAACTAAAACTCTTCTAGGACGTGACCACTAGATAAAGATACTTTCTTGAGTCCTTCTTGATCTTCCAATTGATGTGTTAAGGATGCCAGCTCATGGTAATCATTGTGGGTCCTATTTTTTATGGGCTTGGGCCCATCTTGTGGGTCTTCTTTGGTCATTTGGCCCATCTTATAATACTCTTAGATATGTGGGCCTTCCTTTATTGTGTGGGCTTGAGCCCTATCTTCCAACACTGTGAGGCCAAATGAAGAAGGAGAAATACCCTTGGTTCACGAAATAAACCACCTTTGGCCTTGGAGGAAGAAGTGTCCCTTAAAAATAGTTCAGAACTAAGAATTGTTGAAGGAGAAATTTCTCTCAAAGAGATTTTAGGAGGACACATGAAGACTGACACGATGACGAATTTTAAATTTGCTGATGACGTTGCAGTGAAGAAAGGTGCACAATAGCATAAGATGAAAATTGATAGTAAGGATTTTGAAGAAGCTGATCAGAACATGGAAAATGTGGAGAATAAAGTGGAATCACAGGGTGCATCTATAGATCATGATAATCTTGTAAATTCTTAAGTTAATACTATTGATAAGATCTATGAACACAATTTGGAAGGAGAAAGAAGTATTCCATTTGCTCCTAGGACGCAAGGTCATTGCAGCCAAATTGAAGATACTTTAGAGGATCATCTCTTGAAGCACACCTCACTTGAAAAGGTTGAGAACAATACAAAGACCTTTCTAAAAGAAGAAAGTATAATGAACACTATGACAAGGCACATATGCAATGGTCACCAAGAGAACTTAAAGGTTGAAATAGTGGACACCATTCCAGGTGAAAACAAAAAAGAGTTAATGGGTGTGGACACTATTTTCGGTGAGCTTCAATACAAGGATGTTGAAGACAGTACACAGTTGGCAAATGTGAAGAATGAAAAATGTAATTTAGACTCTAATGGTCATGGAGTTATATCTGAGTTTAAATATGTGAATAATAACATGCAAATACTTTATCCTGAGCTTGCTTGTAATCACAAAGATACTGCTGAGGCAGAGACAATTGATTCTTTTTCTTCATTGGAATATAATTGTCACGACACGAGGAAAGCTTTGGAAATGGTGATCAGTGAAGGTATTGAAGCAGTTACTCACTCAGATTGCAATAAAATTGGAGTTCAGAAAAAGGAAAATGTAAAAATAGCGAGAGAGGGCATTGTATGTTGAGTCAGTGAAGGTTTTATTGAGCTTCATCATGATGAGTGCAATGAGACCCTCAGAGTTGAATTTAGTCAAGCTATTCCTGGTTGTTGTGACGGCAGAGATAGAGTAACGGAGAAGGCACCTAAGTTATTCAGTAGAGTTTACTTTTACTTTTTCGATGCTTTTGAACCATCTTCCAAAGGAGACCTTAGGGACCTTCTTCTTGTAGTTGGGGGTGTTGTCTTGGATGACGAGGAAGACCTAAGGAATACAACGGAAGTGCTTGCTTCTACATGTGCCTGTGCAGTCAGTGAGTGATTCTGTTTGGCATGCAATGAACAGGGAGTATATTGTAGGCGAGTTCAGAAGTGTGATAAATACACTATATCAACTTGTACCTGGGATGCAAATTGCAACTGATATAATTTGTGGTTTTCCTGGTGAAGTAGTTGTGGCAAATCACGCATAGGATGTTAATGTTGTGCATGCTCCTAAATGTTGTGTTGAATGGGTTCCACAAATATATTTTGTTAAGGAGACAGTCCTGAATTTAGAAGCAGAAGTTCAAAGGTTCCATATGCGAGAAGTATCCCTTGAATGAGCTTATAGCCTACTTAGATTGGTGGCAGTCCTATATTAGGAATTTGAGAGTGTAACTGTTCAGAATGAAGACTATTGAATTAGGAGAACTCCTATTGATCCATGGGGCCATATCATAGAGACACTTATTGTTGGCAATGTAACCTCAATCAAGACATTGGAATGGATGATGGAAGCACTACTAAGGGATAAGTTGCAGAGTTGGGCTTTATCAAAATTCCAAGATTGTGATGGGGTAACAGATAGTTCCTTATCCAAGCAAGAGCAAGGCATGATACACATGATAGCTTCTTTGGAGGATGAGTGGGTCGTAAGTCCAATTTAAGTTTTGGAGTTGGTACAAACTTCCGTGACATCCATGGGTGGACTGCCATGCCTTCCTTTGGCCTGCAAGATTTGGAAAGGAGAAGGTGGTAGCTGCACTTGTAGCTGTTGGGGCGGTGACAAATCCCACTTCACAACAATTGTCAACGAGGGATGCTGACCATGTTGAAAAAAAAAATTGCTTCTCGGGTGGAAAATTCTGCCAACAGGGAACCAGAGGAGGATTTCGAATACCACAATCTCTTCGTCCGGGTGTTACATTGGAGCGCTTACATCGCTTGTATCATCCAATGGGTTGACACAGCTGCCACAACTGCTACTTGGGAAGATGTGGAGACGTTTTGGCACGCATCCTTACCTTCGAGCTTGAGAACAAGCTCTGGTGGAGTGTTATGAACTCAATAGCAGGCCAAGTCAAGCAAAGACACCGTGACTAAGTCAATTACTTTGGCTGAGTCAGTTACTTAGTCATTAAGTTACTTAGTAAGTTAAGTCAATTACTTAGTCATTAACTTTATTTACTTTTCAAGTTAAATGCCGTGGAGGCTCAAATCTATAATTTTCTCTTGAACCTTGTTAACATGATCCCTATTTAGGGGTGTAAGGAATGGGAAAGAAGTAAGTCTGAATTTAGGTAAGACAGAGTTTTGAGTTCTCCTAAACGAGCTCTGGGGCGTGCGTTCTCCTCAACGAACCTAGGGTCTCAAGCTTCCCTTTGGCTTGATTTTCTTCTCTTCTCTTCATCTTCCCTATGAATCATTGTGTTAGATCCGGGACCCTATCAACTATTCATCTTCCGGAGCAGCGACATTTGAAATCATATCACGACACTTCATTTTCCAATAGTCTCTCAGAAATCTCAATGGAAGACTGACGTATATCCTCTCGCATTGCTAAAAATAACTCTCTGCGCATTGTTGCAAATTGATATTGGAGTAGAGCATGAATTTCATTTACGATTGAAGAATCACTCATTGTGTTCCTGCTCTGATACCAAGTTATTACGGTCTCGGATCTACACAGTGATTCGTAGGGAAGAAGAAGATAAGAGAAGAAAATCAAGGCGAAAGGAAGCTTGAGACCCTAGGTTCGTTGAGGAGAATGCACACCCCTAAACTCATTTAGGAGAACTCAAAACCTTGTTTTACCTAAATTCAGACTTACTTCTTTCCCATTCCTTACACCCCTAAATAGGGATCACGTCAACAAGGTTCAAGAAAAAATTACAGATTTGCCCCTCCGTAGCATTTAACTTGAAAAGTAAATAACCTTAATGACTAAGCAATTGACTTAACTTACTGACTAAATAAATTAATAACTAAGTAACTGACTCAACCAAAGTAATTGACTCAGCCATGGTGTCTCTGCATGACTCGGTTTGCTATTGAGTTCATAACAGATACCACGAACTAGTATCCTTATCAACATAAATTGGAAGATCAAGTGGGACCCACAAAGATAAGACCACGAGCTGGCTTCCTCTCTTGTAGTCACGTGCTTAAAGAAGCGTTAGTGTTTGAGTTATATTAGACCTATAAATAGATTGTGTTATCTTATCATGATAGGCTTATCTTAGAGAATTAGAGTTGGAATGTATTTGGGAGACTTAAAGTTTAATTGTACATGGACTTTATCACCTCCTCTACTATAAATAGAGGTATTGTAACTCGAAAGTAATAGCATCAAAGAAAAGAGTTCTCTCCTCTCTCTCTCTCTTGTGTAGCGTTCCCTTCCTTCTTCTTTTTCTTTGTCTCTCTTCTCTACCCGAGAGTTCTCTCTCCTTCTTTTCTTTCTTCCCTCTCTTACTTGCTCGAGATATTAGTAATGGGGTCTTAAATTCAACATGAATTTTCCACATGATCTCCAGCAACATAATTTTCCATGATCTCACGGTACGTAGTGGTGTGAAAAGAAGCTCCTAAATCTAACACCTAAGAGTCAATAGGGCTATCAACTGACAAGAATAAAGCAACTTGTGCCTCTTTAGTCACCGCATTTGCAGCATCGCTTTTCTTTTCATCCTTTTTCGGTGCTCTGTAGTTCTTCTTTATGTGACCAGACTTGCCACAATTTCAGCATTCCACATTCCTTCCAAATTTGGACTTGCTTCTACCATTCCTTGACTTCCCTCTATCAATTCCCTTATTGGAATTCTTCTCGAAGTTCCTGCCCCTAGTATCGATATTTAGGGCAGAATTAGATGTCGACGATCCTCCGGAGTCCTTTCTACAAACTTTCTCCATGAGAATGGTATCCTAAACATCATTAAAGATCAACTTCCAGTTGCCTACAGAGTTGTTGACCGTAGTCTTTATAGGCTCCCAACAATTTGGCAAAGACGCCAAAAGAATTAAAGCATGAACCTCATCATCAAATTTAATTTGAACGAAAGTCAATTAATTGACAATCGTGCTAAACTCATTCAAATGCAATGCCACTGATGTATTTTTTGTCATCTTTAAATTGAACAGTTTTTTCATGAGATGTATCTTATTATTTACGGAAGGCTTCTCATACATGTCGGACAAAATCTTCATCATCCCCATTGTGGTTTTCTCCGACGCTACATTGTGAGCAACGTTCTTTGACAATGTTAACCGAACTATTCGCAACACTTGTCTATCGAGGAGATTCCACTCATCATCTTTCATATCTTCTGGTTTCATATCCAAAAGTGGTGCTTGCAGCTTTTTCCTGTATCGATAATCTTCGATCTGCATCCTCCAGATTGCAAAATCCATACCATCAAACTTGTTGATTCCAAGTGTCAATCATTTTCCGCCAGCCATTGCTCTCAATCACAACCCAAAGTTATGATACCACTTGTTAAGAATTAGAATCCCTAATTCAAAAATACTGAGAGTAATAATAATAATATTGAAAGAAAAAAAAAAGCACAAGAACAAGACAACAAGATTTATACAGGTTCGCCTCAAGGTCAGACTACGTCCTGTCTTTCGTTCCTACAATAATCCACTATAAAAATGAATAGTTTACAAGAGAAATCGCACACACTTACAGGTGGTTTCTTTTCTAACCTCTCTTGGCCGCAACAAATGCTCCTCGGATGATAAAACCCTAATAGCAGTGACCCAAATATAAAAAGGCAACTGTGATACAAGAGTAAAATTTCCAAACAAACCATAATGAAATAGTAGTTAATATATCATGGACCAGGCAGGGGCTCCGCCCCCACACCCATAAGAGGGGGGTTTTCCGCCCCCCTTTCAACCCCCACGATGACCTTACAGCAAAGGTCGATCCGCATACCGATTCAGCTTAGGGCATTGATTAAGCTCCACAACTTAACACTATCCACTTCTCAACCTATTTCTCATTATATTTTTACTCATTGATTGTCTCCAAGTTATGTTTCTTTTTTATCTATACTGTCCTCTTCATCCATTCCTACTAGTTATGAGGAAGCTTCACGTGATCCAAGGCAGAAAGCGGCTATTGATGAGGAGATCCAAGCCGTGTATAAAAATTCTATTTGGACATTAACTTCTCTTCCACCCAATAAAAAGGTTGTTGGATGCAAATGGGTATTTACTCTCAAGCATAAGTCTGATGGCTCTGTGGCTAGACATAAAGCGTGGTTGGTGGCAAAAGGATATACACATTCCTAGGTGTTGATTACAAAGAAACTTTTTCACTTGTGGCAAAAATGAATTTCGTAGGGATACTTAACTCTCTCGCTGAAAATTTTAAGTGGGAGTTACAATAGTTAGATGTGAAGAATACCTTAAATGGTGAACTCTTTGAATTGCCAACCACCTGGTTATGTGGTTGAAGGGGAGACATTTTGTCAATTACACAAGGCAATCTATGGGCTGAAGCAATCCCCTTGAGCTTGGTTTGGTAAATTCATTGTTGTGGTTAACCGGCTTGGGTTCAAAAGGTGTGAGACCACTTTTTTTTTTACAAAAATTACTGTTGAGGGAAACATTCTTATGGTAGTCTATGTTGAGGAATTTTTATTACTAGAAGTGGTTACATAGGTATTCAGCAAGTTAAGGACTTAAATAAGAAATTTCAAACAAAAATCTTGGACTTCTCAAATATTTCCTTTGCATAGAAGTTCTCCAATCCAATCATGGCATAATTCTATCTCAAAGGAAGTATGAGCTTGATCTCCTGAAGGAAACTGGGTTGTTCGGATGTAAGCCAACTGATACACGAATGGAACTTAATGTCAAGCTATGTGCTAGAACTTTAAGTGTTGAATTTATGGAAAAGAGTCATTGACTTAATTAACTTCTTATAATCAGAGTACATGAACCTTATTTATAATAGAGGAAGGTAGTAGAGCCTAATTACAATAACTACCTTTGTCCCAATTACACCCAAACTCTAACACTTAAAGATAAGTCCTAGCATAATTAAATAACTCAATATAGATAAAAGACAAATATAACTCAAACTAGAACTATTCTAGGACGTGACCATAACATAAATATGCCTTTGTGAGTCCTTCTTGACCTTCCAAATTATGTGATAAGGATGTCATCTTGTGGTAATCATGGTGTGTCCTACTTCTTATGTGCTTGGGCCCATCTTGTGAACCTTCATTGGCCGTGTGGGCTTGGGCCTATCTTCCAACACTCCCCCTCAAGCTGGGGTTGAGAGAACAACATGAACTCCCAACTTGCTACAAATGATGTATAATTTTTTTTTGTATAAAATGGCATATCTTCCAATATGCCTTTATCTTCCAACACTCCCCCTCATGTTGTTGCGACCTTCCATAAGTGAGAGTAAAATCACTCCTAGCCGGTAAGACATTGCTCCATACTGCAGACCTAATACTGGATGTAGGGCACACTCCGTCTTTTGTAGGTAGTGTGTCTATCGACATTGCTCTGAAGTGTCCACAACTGTGTCCCTCCACAGGACACCGACTCTCAAGTGTAGGAGTAATAAAAACCATTATAGGGGGTAGTGGGTTTATTTATAATGGTGTCCCAATCCGAACACCAACTCTCATTGTATCCCAACCGTGATATTTTTTAGAGTTAAATTTATCATGGTGTCCCAATCCGGGTATCGACTCTCATGGTGTCCCAACCGTGATATTTTTGAGAGTCAAATAAATTATGGTATGAGAAAAGGTACCGAGGCAACCTCTTCTTCAATAATAATGTCTTGTCCAAAGACACATAATAGCAACAACTGTAATATAACACGACCATCTTCCAACACATATAACACGAACCAAAATAATAAACCTTGTAGAAGGACCCATGAAATAATCATAATCCGATATAAATATTTTTTCTTAGAAGCATAAGCTTCATCTTTTGTGTTCCCCCTTTCTTGAATATTTTGGTCACATAAACTTATCCACAAAATATGGAATAAAATACCTTTTTCTTATACTTCTACTTCTCCCCCTCAAGTTGGGAAGTAATGGCAGTGATCCCAACTTGAACCAAATATCATAGATACAACAATAAGCCCAAATAACATAGATGTAGTAATAAACATTTAAACCATGGAGAAGTGAGATATTTTTTTCTGATATAGAAACTCAAACAGTGACGCAAAACAAATGGCGTAAATTCGGATTTTTCAATACAACAAAATACTAGCATGACCTTTGATTATTCCAATGCGAATATATCTTTAAATATAGATCAGATTGACATGAAATTTTTCCCTTCTGAAACTAGATTTAAATACCTTTCATCCAAGTATAACTTCTCTTTATAAAATATAATTATCGGAAGATAAATAATCTGATATATTTCGGTCTCAGTCATCTAGCCGAACTATGCATTGTTTCTCCTTTTTTTTCCAGCATGACCATTGATTCTTCCAAGATCAATATTTCCTTATACAAAATTCAAATCGTAGATTGGACAAGCTCCCCTAATGATAAAAAATCCACTTCCGATTATTGTACAATGGTTGGGAAAAATTTAGTCACCTAGAAAAGCAAAAAATAGAATATTGTGGCTCAATCAAGTGCTGGGGAAGGAGGCTCATTCATGAGCTCACGCCAAACCCTAATCGTCTTCCTCTCTCAACTTGACCGCTAGTCTCTTCTAGCCTCTTTTCCTTCTTCCTTTCTTTCTTCTTCTCTACTTTTCTTCTTCCTCAACCTAAGCTTCCTATGGATTAGTTGAAAAGCCTCTCATTTCTCATTAAGAAGTGTTGTAAAGCCTAGATTGCATTTAGTTGGTTGAACTGAGTTCAACTTCATGCAATCTCTCATCCGGGTCACGTAATTGGAAAAAACTCAGAGAAATGTTAAACCCAGGCTAATCTAACGAGTTTTTTATTTTATTTAACAGGTAAATCAAATATCCCAACGATCAGCCAGCTGACAATCATGTGAGGAAAAAAATTTCCTCCATGATGAAAGTAGGTAAGGAAGTATCAAGAGTGGTGGAGTAATCCAAGTGAGTTGCCTGTTAATAATAGACCTTTGGCACTAATAGAGTATGACATGATATTCATGACAAAAACAACAAGAGATTGCAAAAATCGCAAGTCAACAAGTCACTATTAAATATGTCTAACTTTCAAACCATATGCTGTGATGTAGAAGAAAAAAATTAAATAGTACTAATGTCATATGCTTGTCGAACTTAAATTGTTTCACTGTTCTGCTTAATTGTATCTCTTGCCATACTCCAAAGGCTAACAGTAGACATTTGATTCATAAACCTCTGCCTTGGTATAACCCAGATTCGCATGTTCAAAATTAATAAGTTGATTACGAAATCTTATAATATTACTGTAATAGATATCACCTACTAAATTTATTATATTATTTAATATTAGATTGTCACGCCATTTACGCGGATAACCTATTATTGGATAAACATGAATCTATCCAATTTTTAACACTGTCATATAAAGGTCCATTAAATTCCTTCTGACTGACCGATTGATGACTTTGGTACATTTGTGATTTACAAATATTATTTGGGATGTGACCGGCACTTCATGCAACTTCACAATTTAACTCTTCAAGAGTTCATCACGACCACAGGGAAAATACACCAACTACGTTACCTACTCACAGCCATGCCATGGGACAGAAGAATCACATTTTCATAAGAAAATACCCCACAGAGCTATTGTAAAAATTGTGCCAAGCGTGGATCAGTACGGTGTGGCAGACCAGTTCGAGCACCCAAAGCGCGACACCCAGCTGCCGCCTGAAATCAACACAAATTTAGCAAACAATTTCAATCTTTTGCACTTACACAGTAATCCACTGGGTGGAAGTGACTGTACTAGTCCATTTTAAAGGCTAGAGCAACATTTTCAAGTCATGTAAAAAAATGTTTTACACACCCAGGTGATTCAGTGAACTCCTAGACCTCTAAACTCCATGTAAATAGTGAAATTAACCTGATGCAAGAAAGGTGACTTACCACTTGCGCTGCAAACGGCAACATTTTCCCTGGTGGCATGTTTGCACAAATAGCTGGCATAAATATATGATGGGAATGAGCTCACATATAGAAAAACATAAAAAAATCTAAATATACTTTTTTTCTATATTCTCTTTTTTTCCTAAAAAATTAGCTTTGTTGGTGTTTGAGAAAATAGAACGAGTGAGAGGAAATACTGAAGCCTCAAGTTACGATCACAAAGACATCCCCTCAACTACCAAAAAATGGTGAAACACAACTTCTTTAGCAAGAATAGATGCAATTGGCTGATGTAAGGTGCTTCCAAGATTATTTTCAATACCCAGTTCTTTTAAATGTCGCTGAAATTCTTGCAAGTAAAATAACAAAGAGAGAAAGAAATGAATGTTCAAGCGTTCTTTCACATTGGCACTGATTCACCAGCAACAGTCGCGCTCTGCATATATCACTAGCAAAATTTTCTGAGAATACAACTGAGGTGCTTGGGTAACAAGAAGATATAAGACTCTTACAGTGTCTGGCAAAATAAGGAAAGAGAAGACTAAAAGTGAACCTACAAAAGTAAAAGTAGGAAGAGAAATAGATGATATTACCGGTGTACTGTTTAGAAGAGTTTTGTTGATGTTAGTTGGACTGGCAAGACAAAAGAGACAGGTAAAAACTGACATGAATGCTGGAGATGTGGAAAGACTTGAGGAACCTTAAGTAAGAATAGAGCAAGTAAATGATGGAGCAAAAGCAAGGATACCAAGGTAAACAACTCATTTCAAGGAGGTTTCATGTAACCAGCTCCATTTAGCTGTGTGTCAGCGCTGCAATCATGAACTTGCTCAGAGTAAGCACGTTCTTTAAATCCTCACATTTATTTGCACAGAATCATGAACCCTCAACATTTTATCAAAGCAGTCAAGCTCATTCAGAGTATCCATTCATAAATTATCTAACATGATCTAACAAAACAAATTTTATTCAGTTTATCAACACTAGAATATAGTTTCCAGCTATATAACCATTTAGAAGCCAGAGCAGGATGCTGCAAAAAGATATACCATAAAGAATGGCTCCAATAAATGCATCTCCAGCTCCAGTGGTGTCAATAAGCTCAGAAGGAAGTATTTTTTCTGCAGTACCCACATGAAGCATCCCATTAACTGCACCGACCCCACCTGCTCTTAGCCTCATCACTGTCTGAGAAACATTCAATTCGATAATTAGTTAAGCCCAATTGTTTCAACCAAAAATTATCAAAATATACAAGAACGGAAGCTAAAAGAATCAAAATGTTTCTATCCATCACAAGATAAAGTGGATAGGTCATAATCAGCTACTATTCCTAAGAAAGAAAGGTGGGGGAACTCTGAGAACACCAAACATGAAATGTGTGAGATTGCAGCTCAAGGAAAACTGAAACCAGTCAATTACAGCCTGATATTTTGCTTACCAAAGCAGTTACCAAAATTTTCAAATACTTTGATCCAGGTGACTAACTACCACACTATTTATTGTTTCCACGCTAAAGGATACCAATTTAAAATTTAGTGAAATTGCCAAGTGGATGAAAGGAACCACTGGAAGTTGAAAAGCAGCTTAAACATCCCTTTTAATCAAATTATACATCACCATGACAGAGGCATACTTCAAAAAAAGCATAGCATTCCCAATCATGCATCATAGGGACCTCCATAAAACAGCTATTGCTAGGGATCAACCATTGTGGGCCAACTGGAATTTACTTTTTGTTAGTTTTGTAGGTCCAGAAAAATCCAGCTCAACATATCCTTAAATTGGCTGACAACCAGCAGATGCTACTGAAATTTAATTCTGACCCTGTGCCAATTTCCCTGATTTGCTGTCATTTCTAGGCTTTTCATTCTTGTTTCTTTCCAATTTCAAGGATGAGATTTGTAATCCAGAGGAGCGGTTCTCCTAGCTGGAAAATCAAATTCTGCCAAACACATCAAGACCAGAACTCAAACTATACTTCAGGTATGATGTCAAATTTCATTAGCCAATCACAGGCCATTGACCTAAAAGTCAGAATGGCTGGATGAGTAAGACTTTAGGATTAAGGACTCCCAATGCTCGATCCACTGGAACTATGACCAATATAAAACAGAACTTGAGAACATTCAGTCTAAAACAGTAAATGAGAAGCTGTAATTGTAGTCGAGCCCATAAATATAAATGTATACAGGTTCTAGAATAAAAAAAGACAAACAATCTGTCCTCATTGTAACAGAAAACTTGATTTCATCTGCTGTTACCTCAGATGAAATACATGTTGGATTAAAATTGGTTGTATCAATCTTCTTCTTCAGTGATACCAGCAACTCATCAATATCCATTTCTTCTGACATAGAATATTCTATTGCAAGTAGTAAACCACTATAAGTTATAAGAATTAAGATATTTTGAAGCTTGGAAAAAAAAAATAACCTTAACAAATCCTTGAATATTAAACAAGAATATCAGCTTCCTGTTCAAGAACTTATCCTAGACTCACCAGTTAGGCTTCTCTCAAGCATTATACATCCTTCCTCACCTAGGGTCACAATCACAAATTTGATATTTGGTAGCCTTAGAAGCATAGATAATAGGGCACTTGGAACAGATGATGCTCCGGTCCATTCCTGTCCCCAAACACAAGCAGAAAGTTATTGAATCTCAGATTCTCAGAACTTAATAGATGTAGGATAAGAATAGGAGGAATCGATTCAAGTGACATAATAAAAATAAAAATTAAGGAAAGTAACTTATTAAAGTTGGGTCCAGGTCTATCCAGATATAACTAGCCAAAATTTGAGGTCATTTCCCAACTGATAACCATATAACTTTTGTTAACGCGTACTTATGTGGGACTATTCCCGCTAACACTCCTCACATCCTTGCTTATATGTTATTGTTGAAGAGAAGATAAGGAAGGCTCTTACGGGACTCTCACAATAAAAAGTCTCACAAAGCCAAAATTAATATGGTGGAGTTTTATTGGAGTCTCACAAAAAAGTCTCAGTTTAAAGGTGTTTTAGTTATGTTAGTCTTCTATTTATGTTGAATTATTTAATTATGCTAGGACTTATCTTTAAGTGTTAGAGTTTGGGTGTAATTGGACTTTACTACTTTCCTCTATTATAAATAGGGGTTCATGTACTCAGATTATAACAAGTCAAGAGAGTTTTTCTCTTTTCCATAAATTCAACATGGTATCAGATCAGGTTCTATGAGTTGACTCAATCAACCCACAAAGATAATGCAATCCTTTTCTGATCTATTATCTCTAGTTGTTTAGGTTTGTATTTATCTTTTTTCTCTCTTTTCAATCCCTATACCCGTTGTTTGATTTGTGTTTTCACCTCTATATTGAGTTTTTCATATTACCTATTATATATTTCCAGAACGATATTCGAGTCTACTTTCAAAAAAAAAATGAATTTTGGCAATCAAAGTTTTCTACAAAGAGAAATTAATATTTGAAGCAGCAAAAGTCAGATTGCAAGAGAGGTTCGAGCAGTAGCAGAAAGCTTCAAATTTCGAGCCGGCTTATTCCATCAAGAACGAGACTTTACAGGAAGAATTATATACCCAAAGAAAGATCTGTAAGTCTCTTTTCTTACTTATTCAACCAATTCTCAATCTGAGTTTTCTATATGGAGATATCGATCTTGAAAGAGCCAATGGTCGCAGGCCAAAGAAGAAAGAGTACTTATTTCGGCTAGATTATAGATTCCGAAATCTATCAGATTTTTTTTTCTCCAAAGAAGTATATTTTTGTCAGAGCTAGGTGGTTCCGGTCCACCTGGGTTAGGTTCCGTCCACCCCTGGTCCACCTGGGTTAGACACTTGGCTTTCTGCACTTAACAGACCGGTTTGTTGGGTTGTATTAGCTAGGCATTTGACATGGTATCAGAGTTGGGTACCACGTTCCGCGTTCGAATATTGGCTAGGCGTTTGATAATTTTATGAACAAATATTATACCTGGATGAAAGGTATTGGAGTCTAGTTTCAGAACGAGAAATTTTCATGTCAATTTGATCTATATTTAAGGGGATATTTGCATTGGAGTCAGCAAGGGTCTTGATACAAAATAAAGAGAATCAAGATATCATAAAAGATTCAAGAAGGAATATTTTATGTCAAATTTGATGTCAAATTAAAGATATTTGAGTCTAGTTTCTTGATCAAGAAACCGTTTGTCATTCTGAGCTATATCTTTGGAGATATTGATATCAGAAGTATTAAAGCTTTCTTATTCAGGATGGACTCACACTGAATTATTTCATGTGTCCTTATTAAGGACTTTCATTATTTGGTATGTGTTATTTGGGCATTGGCCCGTATCTGTTGTTTCTATTGTGTCTATTTGACTGAGACATTATTATGGAAGGACTCCTCGGTTGCTAACTATTGTCAACATTGGTTATCATGATGAAGATTTGAATAAAGAACATTGTGGCCCCATCATCTTATCTTCCTTTAATTCTCATTATCATGTTATTGTTATTTGACTCTCACTTAACCCTTTGGTCAAACCCTTTTGAACCATTACTTTGGTTGGTCCATTTTATTTATATGTGTGTTTGAAGTCCATTGAGACTTTTTATTGGTACCCATGGGTCTTGTGAATGATAGGCATTACCCACTTTAGTGATTATTATCACTATATTTGTTCGAAATCCTTTTGAGTTTGGTTTTGACATATGTTTTATCACCCATTTTTACCTTTGAGTGTCGGTGCCTGGTGTTGGACATCATGATGGAGGAGTTTATTACTATATCTATGTTATTTGGTTCAAGTTGAGATCACTGTCAGTACCTCCCAGCTTGAGGGGGAATGTTGAAAAGAAGATAAAGAAGACTCTTACAGGACTCTCACAGTAAGAAGTCTCACAGAGCCAGAATTAATATGGTGGAGTTTTACTGGAGTCTCACAGAAGGAGGTCTCACAGAAGAGTCTCAGTTTAAAGGTGTTTTAGTTATGTTAGTCTTCTATTTATGTTGAGTTATTTAATTATACTAGGACTTATCTTTAAGTGTTAGAGTTTGGGTGTAATTGGGACAAGGGTAGTTTAATTGTAATAAGACTCTACTACTTTCCTCTATTATAAATAGGGGTTCATGTACTCAAATTATATCAAGTCAATGAAGTTTTTCTCTTTTCCATGTTGATTTTCAGGACTCCATGGATTTAGCTCATGGAGAAAAAGAGATAGACACCATTGGGAGAAAACAGGAGGAAAAAGAGGTGATGGACTTATAGTCCTAACCCTCCCCCTAAAATCAATTTATAGACTAATCAAACTATAATATTACAATAATACCCCTGGAACTTAACCTAATTACATCAATGTCATCTCTATGATATGACTCTTTATTTACCATCCTGTCATCATTGTATGGGCCTATGGGCCTTCTCCTTGGTCTATGGGCATTGAGCCCATCTTCCACATCTCTTGGATGTGTGGGCCTTCCTTGGTCTTATGGGCTTGGGCCCATCTTCCAACACGCTTGGAAATGAAAATGGCTGCTCAAATTTATAGGAAATGAAAATGAGTTTACTCACTTTTTAAGGGTAGTTCAAAATATTACTTGGGTATACCACTTAGATAAAACAAAAAAAATGAATGAAACTGGATGTTGTGCGCACTCCTGATTCTTTGTAGGTAGTACGTCTATAGTAATGCTCTAAAGTGATTTTAAAAAACAAAAATTGAAGAAAGTACTTTGACGAATTAAGGGTGTGAATAAAAAGATAGAAACTCTCATACTTCAAATGGAAGGAGGCACACAATGCATCTCTTCATACGTCTAAGTAAGAAGGATGTGTTTTTAGACAAATAGATGGATAAAACATGACTAGGTTTGACTCAAGAGAGATAAAAAAAATCCTCTATGAACATTGATAATTGAGGAAACATAAAAAAAAAACTTCAATAAGAAATCTTTGAGATGGAACATGATAATGGAAACTTTCTAAAAATAGACTTCTCATATAAGGCTCACTTTACCAAGTTGAAGAGACAATATTCAAGGGAGAAATTATCGAATAAGAAAGATTTAGAACACTAACATTTGGAATTTAGAATGAAGATACAAGACTTTCTAATTCAAAATTTTCAGGCTTTGTCAAAAAGAAAACTAAACCAAGATTAGCAATTACAAACTTCTCTTAAGGAAACTAATGTAACGTGAAATCAAAGAAAAAAAACTTTTAAGGAAGGAAATATACTCAAGTTGGTAAAATCTTGACTAGAGTTTGAAACAAATAGGAAAATTTAACCAAGATTAGCAACTAAAAAAATGAAGCAAAAAAATGGCTTAAATTCATATTTACGCATGCAACAGGCTACCAATATGACCTTTGATTCTTCCAATGTTGATATCTTTCTCTAGAAAGATCGTATTGAGAAATAGTTTATTGGGATAGAAAGTAGACCTGCAAATCGTTTTTTTAGATAGAAGTATCTATATAAATTCGCGATCATGTTGGTACACACCGTTCATAAAGTTCAGGCTTTTTGTTGTTACTCGAAACTTTTCTGCTACTTAACCTTTGTTGTTTCATAGATTTCTTTGTATAAAACTTTGATTTCAAAAATTCTTTTTGCATTGGAAACTAGACTTAAATATCTTTCCGACAGCATATGTTTTTTATATGAAAATCATGGTAAGAGAGTGGAAAATCCAAGGAAAAACAAGAATTGGGAAAGAAGAAGACTAAAGGAAAAAACGAAAAACTTCTCTTTTTTTCTTTTTCTTCTTCCTCCATTTCTTCTCCATCTTCTCCTTTTCCATGTCTAATATTTACCCACTCTGATACCATGTTGATCTAGGGCTTTCACGTAAACACAAAAGATTTCAAGGAAAGTAGAGAAGAGAGAAAGAAAAGGAGAAGAAGAGAGAACATGGCATATTCCAAGAGGGGAATGAGACTCAAGAAGCTAGAGCTTGATGCTCTTCCTTATCCCATTCGGTTGCATTTATAGTTGTTTTTTAGTTCTCAATAGTGCTTCGAGTCATACTACTGTCTCCTCCCCACCATCACCAAAATTTTAATTTAGAAACTCTACGTGTTGCCTTCTTCAACCAATTGTCTCAATGACATTTTGAAAACTAAACATAGTTAGAGAACCTGTTTTTGTTGGCTTGGCCTGACTAGAGCTTGTAACCAAGTTGGAGCATCATTCTAATTTTCATCGCAGGAACAATTTGTTAACGAAGATGTGTAGATGAAGAAATAGAACAGCGTTGAATGAAAAGTGCACTAAGGCTAGGCACTCGAAGACTGTGTTGGCAATGTTGATGAGGAAGGAAGACTTTGTCGTAATCCTAGATGATGTTGCAATCACCCATCTGTCTTACGGGGTTGAATTCTCCAGGGGCACGAAGAACAAGCAGGTTGCGCAACAGGTAGTCGGGAGGTTCAAGTATGTAGTGGTCGATAGTCTTGAAACTTGAACAACACAAACATGGTACAAACTAACGCACAAACTGCACTAAACATGCAAACTTCCTACTCTAGTACCATGTTAAAGTTGGGTTCAAGTCCATCTTAATAAAATTAGTTGACGTTCGTTTCCCAACTAATAACCACATAACTTTTCTTAACACTCATCTATGTGGAACTATTCCCTCCAAGATAACTTAATACTAAAGGAAATTAAGCCCATATTAACAATAGTTAGCCTTATTTGACTTAGTAAGAGCAAATGATTCTAATTATATGAAAAAACAAAGAAATAATGATTTTTGGTGCTCTAGAGCTTAAATACCCAATTTGGTTTATTTTCTTTCCCCTGTTGGAGGATAGGAAGCCCTCTAGTCTCAAAGGCCTGGACATGTCATGGGCTTGTACATGTACACATGCCTCAAGCTTGCAGTTTCAGCATGTGAAACAAATTGGCAGTTGGTGAATAGCCCCACATTGGTTACATATTTTGATGATATTGAGCTAATTAATTGGAAAGTAATCTCCTATATTAGCTAATCATTTTAGAACAGACCAAGACCAACTTTGCATGGCAATAGAGAAATATAAGCCCAGGTCTCTTGTTGATTATTTGAGCATATTACCATGGGGAATATTCCATATTGGTTATAGGATTAGATGAGTTTGCTTATTACCAGAGAAGCGATCTCCTAACTAGGCTATTCCTTTGGGATGGGCCAAGATTCGACTTTTTAATTTCTAGATGAAATTTAAATATTAATTAATTCGTCAAAATTCTGCTTCTTATGTTTGTGCATTCAGAATTGCATGGCAATGAAAAAGTTGCTCATTTCTTTTTTCGTTTTTTTTTTTTTTTGGAAATAACTCCAATTCAAAACCAATATGTCCCTCGTCATGATAACAAGAATTATCATGCATCTATGTAATCATTTACTAAAAACTAAAATTCCACTACAGCTCTTCATATAGATAGAAACAATTAAGTTCTTGTATGGATCCCTGCCAAATTATTTATCGATGAGAACCAACACTGCATAGTCAAGAAAAATTGATTAAAACATATTTCGTTGTAATTTTTTTTCTAATTATATCAGTTCAGGATTTACACATGAGAAACATAACTCCATATAGTAAAGACTCAAAATAAAGGGAAATGGCAGGAAAACTTCATGTCACCAGTTACTGTCAGAGGGGAAAGGCATTCACAATATTCAAAGAGAACACTTGGGCAGATTCAATGAATATAAATGTCCTACCTGAGGAAATTTTTGCGAGCATACCACATATGTGGCCAAATTCAGAAGTTCATCCAGTCCTTCCCTCTTTCTTTCTGAATCAATCAAGATGGGTATTTTCCGGTTAGCTGCCTGCACTGGAAGAATGCTTCAGGCAGCTTAGACCTGTCTTTGAAGGAATGACAAGGGAGAAATAAAAGAAAAAAAATAAAAACTAGCATATTACCTCTTTTGCTATACGTAAAGCAGTGTCATGAAATCTAACATCAAAATATACAAGGGAAACTTCATCTAGGGCAGCTAACATGCTTGACTGAGATAGGTCATCTGGCACCAGTGGCGGGTATCCAGGAGTGTGAATGCAAGTTCGTGTTTTCCTGGAAATGACACCATTATTATTGTATCAAAGAAGGACTAGGAACACAGACATAACCTGAAAATTCATAATTGATATATTTGAAGAGAAGTGGGATGATCCTCACGTTTGATCATCAACAATGACATAAGTAAAAGGCGTATTCCCCTCCTTTGAAACCTGAGAGTTGATGGTTTTGTCAATCACAAGTTCCTCAGAGGCATTAGGAGAAAAAAGCACTTCATTTTAACTTGCATATTACTAGAATCCAGACTAGCACAAGGAAAAGTGAATACAGACACGATGGACATGAAAATGGTAAAGAATTCCATGAAAAACACAAAGAAAGAGAAAAAAGCAAGTTTAGTAAAGAAAGAACACAATATGGTTAATAAAGATTGTATGCATAATGATGAAGTTCAAATGAAAAGAAAAATCACATATATTTAATTGTGCAGCAGTTCTCTTAGAATTGGAACAGACAGGTTAGTATCGGGTGCATATGGATTATGAAAGTAAGGGAAACACAGACTGAAGAGGTGGAACATGAAACCCCTGTATATATCAGGTGCAATCTTCTAAATGCTTGACAAGACAACTAGCATTTCCATTGGTCTCCAGATAAATAGGTCAAAATAGTCCACATTGTAAAAGAAATAGTACTTCTGGCAAAATATAAGTTAACCTCCACGGCCCAATTGATAAAAATAGACACAACAAAGAAAAAACAGTAAATAACAAGATTACCACAATAAAGGAAGTATCTATGCCATCAGTCTCGAGTTCAGCTACCACATTTCTTCCTTGAGCATCATCAGAAACCTTGAAGCAAGAAAGCAGACAGACAAATAAGTCCAAGCACTTCAAAGAGCCAAGTCAAGAGCAAAATTTACCAGTAAGTCCTCAAGGTTTCTCAGATACTCAAACAACAGGACAGTAACATTGTAAACTATATGGTTGCAAGCCACTTGAGAAATAAACAGTCTTGATAAACAAAAGATAGATCAATTTGATTAAACAGTCAACATCACTGAGAAAGAAAAGAAACCTTAGCAATCAGCCTTGGGGCCAGACCTAAACGTGCAGCTCCAGTAAGTGCATTCCCGGCATTCCCACCTCCTTGAACCTATTCAGAAAACAAAGCAATTTTTTAAGCACAAGATTAAAGAAATCATTTACGAAACCACAGATCTCCTGCTTAATTTAAGATATCCATGAGGATATCAGGTTTATTCTGCTCTTGAAACTTCACCAAATCATCTATTAAAGTAACAGTCTAACAAAACTCCTAAGAATTCAATTTGCTGTGTTAAGTAACAAAACAACTTAGACACGAATAACACAAGTGAAATTTCACAAGTCACGGTTAATATAAAGAATTTTCTACATAAGTATCAAAGTGAAAGTAGATAAACGTCAGCAGTCATATAAACACATTTACCTGCTTCTATGATAAACAAATGACAGGCAATGACGAAGTCCAGTAAAATCCTAAAAATTTAGCGATAATTGAAAACATAAGCAGTCGAGTGGATATCTGACAACAACAATCAAGGTTCCACTCAGCGTCAGAATTCTCATTAACACTATTATGAGCTGATCTCAATCAATAGGCGTTATTTACGCAGCATAAGAGTAGATTATCTTACAAACTCACCAAAGAGTTTGTGCTGCGTATTTTATGGTCGGGTTTAGGAAATGCAGCCACCATTACCAAATAATCCAGCCCAAGTCCCCCACATCCCAACTGCGAAAAAGAAGGCATGAAAATCAACAGGAGTCCCCATGAAGAAAAAAAGCAAGAGAGAGAGAGAGAAAGAGAGAACGTACGACAATCCGCTTCTCAGGCAGAGGAGGCAGAGAAGGGGAGACTACTGTTGACGATGACATGACCACCCTCAAATTCCTAATAACCAGACATAAATTCTATTTGGAAAAAGAATCCGAAGAATCAGACCACCTTACGCAATAGTGATCCAAATACTGCTCACCTGGGGAGAATTCTGGATGCGAAAGAGGGCAGAAGCGGAGAAGAGAAAATGAAATTGCTGGAAGTTGGAGTCGTTGCACTTCGAGAAGCGGTCAAACAAACCATTGTTCTAGCTTGGTGGAGTCCAGACCCAAGTCAAACGAAAGTCGTGTGGAGCACTGCAGCGTGTTGGTGTGCACTTGAGTGCAATAGGACGACGCAGCAATGGTAAGTAGTTAACACGTGCAGAGACAGTAGATGGGACCCACCTGATCATCATTGGGTACTTCGAGGATTGTATGGACGGCGTTCACCGGAGGTTGGCTTGAAGTGGGTGAGCAGATTGAACCCAACGGCCGAACCTGGCTATCTTTTTTCTCTAAACTGAGTTGACCGGGTGCAGGGCAAAAAACTTTGAAGGAAATGAACTAGCAAGTAAACAAAATATTAGTACTCCTTCCGGTCAAAATTTCTGTACTATGGTCAACAAAGGTAAAATTTGTTAACCCGAATCACCAAAAAAAAATCTAAAATGAGAGCAAAGACAAAAATTCCTTTTAACCCTTCAAACTAGGATTACATAATTTCTTGGACAAGAAAAAAGAGGTAGTGTGATGAGCTAAAAAATACCCGGTAACGAGTGACAAAGCTCTGAAATTGACAAACTTCCGAGCCAAAATTTCCAAGCTATCGTCCCCTAATCATCTTTCTCTTTAAGTCAAAGCTCCCAAAGAACAAGCATAAGCGAAGGTAGTAAGCCGTGAATGAATGTCGCCCCCAATTCTGTGGGACCAGATTTAAATTAAAAAAAACGAGGTTTCCCTTATAAGTAGGGGTGGCATCGAGCCGAGCCAAGCCCCAACCTGCCTATGTTCGAGTTGAGATTGATTTAAATATCTCGAACTCGAACTCGAGCTCGAGCTGAGCCTAAGCTCGAGCCTAAAATTGTTATCGAGTTTGAGCCTAATAATTTTAACTAAGTTCGAGCTAAGGTCAAGCTTCAACATTCATTAAAACTTTCCAAAAAATACAAGTCTCGAGTTCGTGCTCCAACATATATTTAAAATTTTTCAAAAAATACATGTCAAATAAATTGTATATAAAATAATGCATACATTTTATATAAAATTGGGAATGACCTCTACTTAAAAATTGGACATAAGGGTGACATCGAATCCAGTTGAGTCCGAACCTTATTCAAGCCGAGCTTGATTTAAATATTTTGAACTCGAGCTCGGTCAACCCTAGCCTTGAACCTAAAATTGTAATAGAACTCGATCCTAATAATTTTACCGAGTTTGAGCTCAAGCTCTAGCTGAGTTCGAGCTTAACCTACATTTAATACTCTATATAAAATATATGTCAAATAAATTATATATAAAATTATGCATATATTTTAAAAAAAGAATGATAGGGGAGGTTCAGGATTGAATTTCAATAATGGATTAGAACACACCAATATTAATCTTTTTTACTTCAAATGTTGTCTAGCTTATTTTATAATTTTTGAATCTGGCCATAAATTTACTATGGCCTCCTTAGTGCCCCTAGTTGAAAATTTATATTCTAGGAAAAACTAGAAATGTTTTTCCTATGATACATATTTCCAAAAAAACCTTTAAATAATATCTTATATCTATTAGTGACTTATTAGAAAATTACAAGAAATATTTTAAAACTTTCTTAGGAAAGTTAAATGGACCTCTTATTGCCTCTTCTAGGGAAATAAATAAAAAATAATAATCAATCTAATATATTACTATACTTATCGATAAACATTTTATCAAATAAAATGTCAAACACGAAATTGCTATGAAAATTGCCTCATGCTAAAAGTATTACAGCATCAACTGTCAAATACTCATTCAAAAATTTTCTATACAGTTTTCTTGCCCATCTTGGTAGGAAAATCTTACTTAGAAAATTATATGATTTTTAATAAGAATTTTCAATTAGAAAAATGTTTACAAAAAACATGAGACACGAATAGTCCTTAGAAACTTATTTCTACTAATGTGTATTTTCAATTTCTTCAAGAGCCATGAGGAAGGAGAGTCTAAGAAAAAGTTTTTTTTTCACTTTATGATCTCACACATGTGAAATCATCTTCGCGCGATAGGGGGGGGGGGGGGGGGGGGGGGGGGGGGGGGGGGGGGGGGTTGGGGAGGGAATTATTTCTCCCCTTGACTTAGGTATCTTTGTTGGTTCTGGTTTTCCGCCGAGACGAGAAATGACACTGAGGGAAAAACTTCCAACGGCGCCGGCGAGGAACTTTCGTCGAGGATAATGGCTACGACGAAAAGGCAAAAGGCGGTCGACAAGGCAACTATCAACAATGACAGAGGCGGTCACAACAGCGGACGGGAGGGGCTAGGCAATGACGAGGGGAGGAAGAATTTTTTCCCCCTCGTTCCGCTCGGCGCTCTGTTGTGGGCCAAAAAGGATTATGGGATCCTGGGTTAAGTTCTTAGCTTTCTGCCACCTACCAAGCCGTCTTTTGGGTAGTATTGGCTAGGTGCTCAACATTTGGTATCAGAGCTAGCGCTACATCGCGAGTTCGATACCCGGCGTGGGGGATCGCGAATCCCAGACGCAGGCATCCACGTAACAGTGGATCTAGGGTGAATAGGCCTGAGACCTCGTCGCTAAATGATAAGCCATCGGGTCATCGACTCGTGAAGGTGGGTGTGATGTTGTGAGCCAAAAAGGATTATGGGATCCTGGGTTAAGTACTTATCTTTTCACTACCTACCAGGCCGGTCTTTTGGGTAGTATTGGCTAGGTGCTCAACATGCTCCAGTCCCACTCGCAGGTCTCGACACCTCCAAATCCCCTGAATCACGTGCCGATTGTTAAAGTAACGAGCCGACTCGTGAGCTTTCAAGTCGAACCTTGATTTTGTCGAACTCGGCTCATTAATTTAAAAGAGCCGATCCCGGATCTCGAACTCAGCTCGAGATCCAGGTATACAGAATTGAACGGAGCCGTAATCGAGCCGAGCTTGAGCCAACTCGGTTCGTAGCCACCCCTACTTATAAGTATAGCATTTCTAATGTTGGGGAACAAGCAGATTAGAATTTTTGGAAAGACAAATCAATAATTTCTAATAAAAATGCAAGTACGGCTCTATCCTCCACATTATACCAGTCTTTGCATACGAGTGACACTGAGCTCTTATCTTTGGGGGGAGGTTAGTGCACCATGAGTTCGAGTTCAAGTTCATGTGATTGTATGGTTTATTCATTTGAACCCATTGGTGTTGTACCCGGAGTCGGGTTCAAGTGAATGATGCAGTTCATTTACTTGGACGAACTCCAGAGTAAAGTGAGTGAATCAGAATTCCCACCAAAATCCTAGTTCATCCAATTGAACTCGTCAGGACCCAAATTTTTTTCTCCCGATGCTACTCATTCTTCTCTCAAAGTTTCTCTTCTCCCTCTCACTCTTGGCCTCCCATCTCACTCTCCATCTCCATCTCCCTCTAGTGCTCAATGATTTTTCCTCTCTCATCTCCCTCTTGCTCTCACCCTGCAGCAACGTTGCCTCTCCCCCTTCGACCTTCCTCCCCTCTAGCCTCTACCTCTCTTTTTCCCTCTTCTCTTGCTTCTCACTCTATTTTCTCCTAAAAATTCTCCCAATTTCTTTCGATTTTCCCTATTTCGGTTTCAATTTTCTTCAATTTTCCCTATTTCGGCGGTGATTTCTTTAAGTCTACTTCGATTTCCCTTAAATTTCCCCATTTGGCTTCCATTCCCCCATTGGGCTTCAGTTGTCCCCAAATATCAGAAGGTAACCCTAAACCCTAGCTTTTTTTAGTTTAATGTACTATCGTATTTGATTTTATTTAATTTTTGTGTGTGGTATTTGTATTGGTTGTTTAATTACTACATAATTTTGGGATATAGAGTTAGGGTCATGTATTTAGGGTTTAGTTTGGTCTTTAGGGTATACTTTCGATTTTAGGGTTAGGGTTTAAGGTATTTAGGGTATGGTTAATGGTATTTATGGCTTCTCAGTATTAAGGTAGGGTTAATAGAAATTAGGGTTATAGTTTGGGGTTTTCAAGGGGTTAGGGTTTAGGGTTTGGAGCTTGGAGTTTAGGGTACTGGTTTAGTAGGGTGTACTTTATGGAATTAGGGTTAGGATTAATAGAAATTAGGGATTAGGGATTAGGGTTTAGGTTTATTAGGGTGTACTTTCTAGAATTAGGGTATAAGGTTTAGGGTTTAAAGTTTTGGGTTTAGGGTCTGTAGAGAGTCTGATTTAAAGTATGTTGGGTAATGGAGGATGAGTTGAGTCCATTTCAAATAAGGCTGAGTCACTTGCACGGGCATTCATTAGCCAATGAAACCCGACCCCCGTCACGGACGAGGTATGGTTCGTAGTGACTACGAAGTCATATGGGGCTCTACCAAGGGGTGTTCGGTGAATTTTGACTTGGGAGTGCTTTTGCATTGTCATGAATAGTCATCTGCAATGGAAACAATTTGATTAATTTTTAAATGTTATAGAATGTTGTTGAATAATTTTGAAGTGCTATGGAATGATCTTGCCATGTGGTGAGGAGATTCGGTTGTTATAAATATCCACCACATGGTATTTTTTTTTCAATGTTTTATTGTGTTTCCATGTGTGCCTAGTTACTAGGATGAGTAGAGAGTCTAATTAAGGTGGTCTTAATAAGTTTTTTCCATGAGGACCATCTCGATTTTAGATTATATATGGTTGGAAGAAGACAACAAAATGCTCGATCATATGACATTTGGACCTTCAAAGAAACAACAGAATGCTCGATCTCTTGGCCAAGCAGGTCAATACGGGCAACAAGTTGCCCAATGGGGTTTGGAAGCATGATGTTTTTTTTTTACTGTGTCAATAAGTTCAATGAAGACACAATCAATTAAAAAACTTGCAAGCAACTCAAGAATCAAATAAGATCATGGAAGAAAACTTACCAAACAATAATGAGTTGTCTCAACACTAGTAGGTTCGATTGGGATGCAACCACACAGTGAGTTACTACAAGTCATTCTATATGGCGAGACTACAATAAGTTCAGTAAATCATGTTGTACTACAAAACATTATGTATATTTTCCGTGTTACTAAACTCTATTCCAAAACTTCTAAAAGATGTTTTTTCTTGTAGGAGCATAGAGATGCTGAGAAGTATAGACGTAAAGGATGCCCGTTTGCTTTTACGTTGCAAATTGTGGACTTTTACAAGTAATTCGGTTCATTATCAAGTATTTTTTAATTTTTAATTATATATATGTTATTAATAATCTATCTTATGTTATTAATAAAATGATATATTAATTTATTTATTATATTTATTATTTTTATTACTATATTAAATTAGTAATTTAAGAGTGGTAATTAAAATATTATTAAAGTAAGCATTTGATCAATTATTTTTGTTTAATTATTCCATTTTTTATAATTAATTAAACTAATGGTTTTTAATTTTGTGAAAATATATTATTAATTAATACTACGTAAAAATCTATCTTATGTTATTAATAAAATAATATATATATATATATATATATATATTTATTTATTTATTATATTCATTTGTATTACTATATTAAATTAGTGATTTAAGAGTGGTAATTAAAATATTGTTAAAGTTAGCATTTGATCAATTATTTTTATTTAATTATTCCTTTTTTATGTTAAAATATATCTTACGTTATTAATAAACTAATATATTTATTTATTATATTTATTTTTGTTATTTTTTAATTTTTATTTATCTATTTTTATAATTAATTAGTGTACAATTAATTGTCACATGTAATTATTGTATTAATTTACAATAAACTACAATCATTTATTAATATAATATCTTATGTAATTAATTATTATATTAATATATTTTAATTCTACATTAAATTACTTATTAATATAGTAACCATGTTTGTTTTGGTTAATTATTTGTTTAGGTATATGTTCTATTTAAGTATATTATAAAAAGTTACTCATTCTCTTGTTTACATCATATTTTTCATTTTGGGCACTAACACTGGAAATTGTTTTCCAGTACACTTGAACTCATCCACCATGAACTTGAAATGAAGTGAAGAATTTAGGGGGGGTTAGTCCACAATGAAGTGGAATGAATTCCCCCCGCATTACCTAGGTCATCACAAATAAGGGGTTAGTCCACAATGAAGCGAGATAACACCGTTTCATCTCCTTAGGCAAAAACGACGAAAAACTGATTCCGCCCTTTTTTCCAAATTATTCACTTACCACGAGCGACGGCGTCGCTTCTTCCCACCCAATCCCCCCCCCCCCAGACTAAAAATTCCTCTTCTCCTCTCCTCTCGCTCAGCCTTCGTCTCCCGACGATTTTTTTTTGCCCAACCTTTTGCTCTCGTTTTCACTCTCTCTGCTCCCTCTACTCCCTCTGCTGGCTCTCGTCTTCGTTCTCTGCTTCCTCTGCTGTCTCTGCTCCCTCTACTTTCTCTTGTTATCTCTCGTTTTCGCCCCATCTCCCTCCCTCGTCTCTTTCTCTCTCGGCCTTTATCTTCCTTCTCCCTCTTTCTTTTCCCTCTAGGCCTCCATCTCTTCTCACTCTCGGCATCCCTCTCCCTTCTCGTTCTAGCTCTTCTCTTTCTTCCTCCCCCGATTTCCTTTGATTTAACCTATTCCGGTTTCGATATCCTTCGATTTCCTTCAATCTTCATCGATTTTTGACAGTTAGGCGTCGATTTCTTCCATTGGGCTTACATTTCCCCATTCAGCGGTGATTTCCCCCAAATTTCAAAAGGTAATCCGAAACCCTAATTTTTTTTTCAACTAGTTTAGTGTTGTGTTTGAGTTAACTTCAATTTTTGTGCGTAATTTATCTTGATTGTGGCCTAATTTTGGGATTTAGGGTTAGGGTTTATGGGATTTATGGTTCAAATTCGTGTTGATAGGGTTTAATTTCGGGATTAGAGTTGGGGTTTGGGACTTTTAGGGTTTTAAGGTCTAGGGTTTAGTCTTTAGGTCTGGAATTAGGGTTTATGTTTATTTTTTAAAAAAACATAGGGTTCTCGATTTTTGGGGTGGTAGTGTTTTAAGTTCTTAGGGTTTAGTGTTTGGGGCTTTTAGGGGTTTTAGGGTCTAGGGTTTAGGGTTTAGGGTTTGGGACTTTTAGGGTTTTTAAGGTCTAGGGTTTAGGGTTTATGGTTTGGGACTTTTAGGGGTTTTAAGGACTAGCATATAGGGTTTGGAGCTAGGGGTTTTAAGGGATAGGGTTTAGGGTTTATTTTAATTTGTAGGTTTCTCGGTTAGGGTATAGGATTTAGGGGGTTTAGTCGAGTTCAAACAAGATTGAAATGTTTTAGAATGTTGTTGAATATGTTTGAAGTGCTATGGAATGTTTTTGCCATGTGGTGAGGAGATTTTGGAGTTATAAATATCCACCACATGGTCCAATTCAAACATGGTTGAGTCGCCTACATGGGCGTCCATTAGCCAACAAAACCCGACCCCCATCAATGACGATGTACGGTTCGTAGTGACTGCGAAGTCATATGGGGCAGGGTGTTCGGTGAATTTGGACTTCATGAGTTTGTTTTTGCATTGTTTTAGTCATCTGCAATGAAATTAGTTACATTAATTTTGAAATGTTTTAGAATGTTGTTGAATATGTTTGAAGTATTATGGAATATTTTTGTCATGTGGTGAGGAGATTTTGGAGTTATAAATATCCACCACATGGTCCAATTCAAACAAGGCTGAGTCGCCTACATGGGCGTCCAGTAGCCAATAAAACCCGACCCCCATCAATGACGATGTATGGTTCGTAGTGACTGCGAAGTCATATGGGGCTCTACCAGGGGTGTTCGGTGAATTTGGACTTCATGAGTTTGTTTTTGCATTGTTCTAGTCATCTACAATGAAATTAGTTAGATTAATTTTGAAATGTTTTAGAATGTTGTTGAATATGTTTGAAGTGTTATGGAATGTTTTTGTCATGTGGGGAAGAGATTTTGGAGTTATAAATATCCACCACATGGTCCAATTCAAACAAGGCTGAGTCGCCTACACGGGCGTCCATTAGCCAACGAAACCCGACCCCCATCAATGACGACGTACGGTTCGTAGTGACTGCGAAGTCATATGGGGCTCTACCAGGGGTGTTCGGTCAATTTGGACTTTATGAGTTTATTTTTGCATTGTTCTAGTCATCTGCAATGAAATTAGTTAGATTAATTTTGAAATGTTTCAGAATATTGTTGAATATGTTTGAAGTGCTATGGAATGCTCTTGCCATGTGGTGAGGAGATTTTGGTGTTATAAATATACACCACATGGTATTTTGTTATTTGTTGGTTGTGTTTCTGTGTGTCCCTAGTTACTACGACAAGTAATGATTGTCTGATAAAAAAAATTTCCATGAGGACCATCTCGGATTTAGATTATAAATAGCAGGAAGAAGACAACAAACTCCTCGATCATATGAGATTTGGACCCTCGATGATGACAACAAAATGCTCGATCTGTTGGTTGAGCAAGTCAATATGGGGAACAGGATGCCCAATGGGGTTTGGAAGCATGAAGTATATTTGGACTGTGTCAATAGGTTCAATGAAGACAACTAATAAAAAAACTGTTGAGCAGCTCAAGAATCGAACAAGATCATGGAAGAAAACTTACCAAGCAGTAACAAGCTATCTCAACACTAGTGGGTTCGGTTGGGATGCAACTACACATCGAGTTACTACATGTCATTCTGTATGGCAAGACTATATCAAGGTCAGTAAATTATGATTGACTGTAAAACATTTTTTATGTTTTTCGTATTACTAGAACTCTATGCCAAGTCGTCTAAATGATGTTTTATCCTTGTAGGAGCATAAAGAAGCTGAAAAGTATAGACAACAAGGTTGCCCTCTTTATGGCAAATTGACCTTGGTAGTGGGAAACTCAATAGCCATGGGGAGAGCAAGTCAAACTGACGAAGACATGTGCAATGATGTCCAACATCAGGAAGAAAATGAGCGCGTGGACATGCTCAAGGATGTCGATTTAGGTAGAGATACTCCTTCGCCATTCTTTACAGAAAATGAGTCGGCACCTGATTAGTCACCAATTACTAACCCGTCAACTTCAAGTCGTCGTAGAAAGAGACCACAAATGACCACCAATGATAGTATTATGTTCGATGATACAATGACAAGAATTGCCACCCTATTGCAATCTTTACAACCTAAAAATGATAAAACTGCCGGAGAGAATTGGTTATGCAAATATGTCAGGATTTTTGGCTCCATATCGAGGAACTCGTTATCATCTACAAGAATTCGGAGACAACCTTCCTAGAAATGATAAAGAGCTATTCAACCGAAGGCACTTATCTTTGAGGAATACTATTGAACGAACTTTTGGTGCTTTAAAAGCTCGATTCCAAATGTTGAAAGTCGCTCCTCCGTTTTCCTATAAGATCCAGATGAAAATTGTAATAGCTTGTTGCATATTACACAATTATATACGTAAAGAGGATTACAATGATATGTTTGAATTGGAAGATGATGATTCCGATGATGAGGTAGGTGGAGGAGGTGATGAGGTCCAATTAGCAGGTGAAAATTTGGATGAAGATAGCGATAATCTTTATTAACAACAATGCGGAGGCATCGTGCATTAGAATCCACTAGAGTTGCATATTTTCGAGATGCCATAGCAATTAGCATGTGGAGTGATTATTAGTGGTTGTGCTTTATTGCATTTGAACATGTATGTTGTCGTTCGTATCTACTAAACTAGTAAGTTGATGATGTTAAACGCACAAACTCGTTGTTAAAAATAATTTACTCTAATTATTTTTGTTGTTGTCATTTTATACCTTTTTGTCACGTGTTTTAATTTTATTTATTAAGTATTTTAATTTATTAAGTATTTTTATACGATATATTATGTTATTACAAAATAATTTATTTATTAATTATATTCATTTATGTTATTTTTAATTGTTTTATGTAATTTAAATAATTTATTCTAGTCACATGTAATTAGTATATTAATTTATAATAAAATATAATCCTTAATTGGTTTAATTATACAATTTCTATAATTAATTAAACAATTATGTTTATTTATTATATTCCCTTATGTTATTTTTTAATTTTTATTAATTTTATATAATTTATTCTAGTCACATCATAATTAGTATATTAATTTATAATGAATTTTAATCATTAATTGGTTAATTATCCAATTTCTATAATTAATTAAACCCTTATGTTTATTTATTATATTCCCTTATGTTATTTTTTAATTTTTATTAATTTTATATAATTTATTCTAGTCACATGTAATTAGTATATTAATTTATAATGAATTTTAATCATTAATTGGTTAATTATCCAATTGCTATAATTAATTAAACCATTAGGTTTATTTATTATATTCCCTTATGTTATTTTTTATTTTTTATTAATTTTATATAATTTATTGTAGTCACACGTAATTATTGTTTTAATTTATAATAAACTATAATCATAACAGGTTACTCATTCTCTTCTTTATTTAGAAAAGGACACTGGAATCTGTTTTCCAAGCACTAACACTGGAATCTGTTTTCCAGCCACTTCAACTGGCCTGGACTAACACCCAAACATGAGTTGAAGTGGAAGTAATTCATCTCACTTCAATTCAATTTTCCACTTCATTTCCACTTCATTGTGGACTAACCCCCCCTTAATTCATCTTAAATGAATTGATTCAACTTCAACTCATCCTTGGGTGTTAGTGTAGATGAGTTCAAATGCACTAAAAAACAAATTCCAGTGTTAGTGCCCCCAAAATCAAAGTATGATATAAACAAGAGAATGAGTAATCTTTTATAATATACTTAAATAGAACATATACCTAAACAGATAATTAGCCAAAATAAACATGGTCACTAAACTTATAAGTGATGTAACGTGTAGTATAAAAATATATTAATATCCTAATTAATGAAAAACTATATTATATTATTTAATGATTATATTTTATTATAAATTAATACAATAATTAAAAAATAAATATATATATTTATCAACAACATAATATATATTATATGTATTATTAATTAATAATATATTGTCACAAAATTTAAAACTTGTGGTTTAATTAATTATAGCAATGGGATAGTTAAACCAAAATAATTTATCAAATATTTATTTTAAAAATATTTTAATTATGACTATTATCACTAATTTAATATAATAATTATAAAATAAATATATTGAATAAATAAAAATAATTATTTTATAAATAAAAAATAAAATTATTATTTTTATGACGATGGTGGGACCCACCATGAGGACGTGGGACACCAAGAAGGGTCTTCACTCAAGCAAGCACGAGTTAAGGAATTAAGAAGCACAAACGGAATTGAGTTAGAAGACTTGAATATCAAGTGGGACCCACAAATATCTCACGAGCTGTCAACCTTACCAAGATAAGCTAGAAGATCATGAGGGACCCACAAAGATAAGGCCACGAGCTGGCCTTCTCCCTTATATTCACGTGAATGAAGATAAAGTCATAATTCAACTCATATTAGTCTTCTAGTAGATTGGTTTGGATAAACTTATCTTAGGGGGGGTTAGTCCACAATAAAGTGGAAATGAAGTGGAAAATTGAATTGAAGTGAGATGAATTGTTTCCACTTCAAGTCATGTTTCGGTGTTAGTCCAGGCCAGTTGAAGTGGCTGGAAAACAGATTCCAGTGTTAGTGCTTGGAAAACAGATTTCAGTGTCCTTTTCTAGATAAATGATTATAGTTTATTATAAATTAAAACAATAATTACGTGTGACTACAATAAATTATATAAAATTAATAAAAAAATTAAAAATAATATAAGAAAATATAATAAATAAACCTAATGGTTTAATTAATTATAGCAATTGGATAATTAACCAATTAACGATTATAATTCATTATAAATTAATATACTAATTACGTGACTAGAATATATTATATAAAATTATTAAAAATTACAAAATAGCATAAGGGAATATAATAAATAAAAATAATGGTTTAATTAATTTTAGCAATTGGATAATTAACCAATTAATGATTACATTTTATTATAAATTATTATACTAATTACGTGGGATTAGAATAAATTATTTAAAATTAATAAAAATTTAAAAATAACATAAGGGAATATAATAAATAAACCTAGGTGTTTAATTAATTATAGCAATTGCATAATTAAACCAATTAATGATTACAATTTATTATAAATTATTATACTAATTATGTGTGATTAGAATAAATTATTTAAAATTAATAAAAATTTAAATATAACATAAGGGAATATAATAAATAAACCTAATTGTTTAATTAATTATAGAAATTGCATAATTAAACCAATTAATGATTACATTTTATTATAAATTATTATACTAATCACGTGGGATTAGAATAAATTATTTAAAATTAATAAAAAATTAAAAATAACATAAGGGAATATAATAAATAAACCAAATTGTTTAATTAATTATAGCAATTGCATAATTAAACCAATTAATGATTACATTTTATTATAAATTATTATACTAATTACGTGGGATTAGAATAAATTATTTAAAATTAATAAAAATTTAAAAATAACATAAGGGAATATAATAAATAAACCAAATTGTTTAGTTAATTATAGAAATTGTATAATTAAACCAATTAATGATTAAATTTTATTATTAATTATTAAACTAATTACGTGTGAGTAGAATAAATTATTTAAATTACATAAAACAGTTAAAAATAACATAAATGAATATAATTAATAAATAAATTATTTTGTAATAACATACTATATAGTATAAAAATACTTAATAAATAAAATTAAAACAAAATGGTATAAAATGACAACAACCAATATAATTAGAGTTTGTGCGTTTAACATCATCAACTGACTAGTTTAGTAGATATGAACGACAATATACATGTTCAAATGCAATAAAGTACAACCACTAATAATCACTCCACATGCTAGTTGCTGTGGCATTTCGAAATTGTGCAGCTCTAGTGGATTCTAATGCACGATGCCTCCGCATTGTTGTTGATAGGTTGCCTTCATCCCCAAGATCATCGCTATCATCGCTATCTCCATCTAAATTTTCACCAGCTAATTGGACCTCATCACCTCCTCCACCTACCTCATCATCGGAATCATCATCTTCCAATTCAAACATATCATTGTAATCCTCTTTACGTATATAATTGTGTAATATGCAACAAGCTATTACAATTTTCATCTGGATCTTATAAGAAAGGGAGGAGCAACTTTCAACATTTGGAATCGAGCTTTTAAAGCACCAAAAGTTCGTTCAATAGTATTTCTCAAAGATGAGTGCCTTCGGTTGAATAACTCTTTATCATTTCTAGGAAGGTTGTCTCCAAATTCTTGTAGATGATAACGAGTTCCTCGATATGGAGCCAAAAATCCTGACATATTTGCATAACTAGCATCGACTAGATAATATTTACCTACAATACAAAATATTTTTCATATAAGATAATTGAAAAAAAATAAAAAAAAAATACTACATAACAATATATTATTTACCTTTAGGTACACAAATTCTATTTCGGCGAGTCAATGCGTCCTTCAATACACGGGAATCAGCTGCTGATCCCTCCCATCCAACAAGTACATAAGTGAATTGCATATCAAATGTACATGCTGCCATCACATTTTGTGAGAGATAGCCTTTTCTGTTCCAGAACCCTTGTTGTTCTTCAAGTTGGATGTTTGCTTTGATATGAGTTCCATCAATAGCCCCAATACAATCCTAATTATATCATTTCAATTAATACAAGTAACTCTAAATATTAATCTAAAATTGTTCATTATATGTCAAGTGATGTTACCTTAAAATACGGATTAAACATTGGATTGTTTAAAATCTTCGAGTGAGTCCGTTCCGAAGGCCGTTTGATGTAATCAGGCCGAAGTTTGATAATAGCATTCAACACCTTATTGAAATACCTACTTATAGTCCAGTTTGATCTATCAAACATCTCTGCTGTGACACTATACGCTTGTCCTTGACCAATAGTTAAGAGAAAATATGCAAGTTGTTCTTCCACTGAGATGGTCTTTGTAGGTGATAAAAATCCTTTGCTATAAAGTATCTCTGCCATTTTTTTAAACACAATTTGATTCATCCTATAAACTTTTCAAAATTTAACAGGTGATTTCGCTAATGCCTTTTGTAAATAAATCGGACCACCTATCCCACGAGGACGTAATGTACGTCTAGACCTATGGTTCATATAGTATATTCCCATCATGTACATAAGACATGTCAATAAAATCATCATTGTATTTCTATTTTCGTCTTCCATGGAAACCTGCAAATACAATCACCACAACCATAATAACGACTTCAACAATAATTCCTGTTTCTTCATAATATCATCAACACAAAAACATACCATTTTCTTCAATCATAACCTATTTTTAATCACACCTATATAAAATCATCTCCAATCACACACCCACAACATTCATCCACACAATAAGAACACGACAATCATGAAAACCCAAATCTTAACCATAATAAAATTCATAATCTATCAATGATACGTCTTACAAAGTCATAATTAAAAAAACATAATTAAACTTCAAAACAATCGTCCCAAAATACATAATGTACTTCAAAGTATTGACTCCATTTCACCAGCACAATATTTAAGCCAATTAATTCGCTCTTCCACTGGCAGCTTCGTAAACATGTCCTTCTTCATTGGTGTATCTAACAATATAGGAGCGCGAAACTTCATCTCTACTGATAGGTCCGGGATTTTTGTGAGTGCTTCATACCAATTTTCTCCGGTGGCTTTATCATTTTTAGCTTGTAGAGATTGCAGTAGGGTGGCAATTCTTGTCATTGTATCAGCGAACATAATACTATCATCAGTGGCCATTTGTGGTCTCTTTCTACGACGACTTGAACTTGACGGGTTAGTACTTGGAGACTGATCAGGTGCCGACTCATTTTCTGTAAAGAATGGCGAAGGAGATTCTCTACCTAAATCGACATCCTCGAGCATATCCACGTGCTCATTTTCTTCCTGATGTTGGACATCATTACACATGTCTTCGTCAGTTTGACTTGTTCTCCCCATGGCTATTGAGTTTCCCACTACCAAAGCCAATTTGTCATAAAGAGGGCAGCCTTGTTGTCTGTACTTTTCAGCTTCTTTATGCTCCTACAAGGATAAAACATCATTTAGACGACTTGGCATAGAGTTGTAGTAATGCGGAAAACATACAAAATATTTTACAGTCAATTATAATTTACTGACCTTGATATAGTCTTGCCATACAGAATGACATGCAGTAACTCGATGTGTGGTTGCATCCCAACCGAACCCACTAGTGTTGAGACAACTTGTTACTGTTTGGTAAGTTTTCTTCCATGATCTTGTTCGATTCTTGAGCTGCTCAACAGTTTTTTTATTAGTTGTGTCTTCATTGAACCTATTGACACAGTCCAAATATACTTCATGCTTCCAAACCCCATTAGGCATCCTATTCCCCATATTAACTTGCTCAACCAACAGATCGAGCATTTTGTTGTCATCATCGAAGGTCCAAATGTCATATGATCGAGGAGTTTGTTGTCTTCTTCCAGCCATTTATAATCTAAATCCGAGATGGTCGTCATAGAAATTTTTTTTATCAGACAACCATTACTCGTCGTAGTAACTAGGGACACATAGAAACACAACCAACAAATAACAAAATACCATGTGGTGGATATTTATAACTCCAAAATCTCCTCACCACATGACATAAACATTCCATAGCACTTCAAACATATTCAACCACATTCTAAAACATTTCAAAAGTAATCTAACTAATTTCATTGCAAATGACTAGAACAATGCAAAAACAAACTCATGAAGTCCAAATTCACCGAACACCCCTGGTAGAGCCCCATATGACTTCGCAGTCACTACGAACCGTACATCGTCAATGATGGGGGTCGGGTTTCGTTGGCTAATGGACGCCCGTGTAGGCGACTCAGCCTTGTTTGAATTGGACCATGTGGTGGATATTTATAACTCCAAAATCTCCTCACCACATGACATAAACATTCCATAGCACTTCAAACATATTCAACAACATTCTAACACATTTCAAAAGTAATCTAACTAATTTCATTGCAAATGACTAGAACAATGCAAAAACAAACTCATGAAGTCCAAATTCACCGAACACCCCTGGTAGAGCCCCATATGACTTCGCAGTCACTACGAACCGTACATCGTCATTGATGGGGGTCGGGTTTCGTTGGCTAATGGACGCCCGTGTAGGCGACTCAGCCTTGTTTGAATTGGACCATGTGGTGGATATTTATAACTCCAAAATCTCCTCACCACATGACATAAACATTCCATAGCACTTCAAACATATTCAACAACATTCTAACACATTTCAAAAGTAATCTAACTAATTTCATTGCAAATGACTAGAACAATGCAAAAACAAACTCATGAAGTCCAAATTCACCGAACACCCCTGGTAGAGCCCCATATGACTTCGCAGTCACTACGAACCGTACATCGTCATTGATGGGGGTCGGGTTTCGTTGGCTAATGGACGCCCGTGTAGGTGACTCAGCCTTGTTTGAATTGGACCATGTGGTGGATATTTATAACTCCAAAATCTCCTCACCACATGACATAAACATTCCATAGCACTTCAAACATATTCAACAACATTCTAACACATTTCAAAAGTAATCTAACTAATTTCATTGCAAATGACTAGAACAATGCAAAAACAAACTCATGAAGTCCAAATTCACCGAACACCCCTGGTAGAGCCCCATATGACTTCGCAGTCACTACGAACCGTACATCGTCATTGATGGGGGTCGGGTTTCGTTGGCTAATGGACGCCCGTGTAGGCGACTCAGCCTTGTTTGAATTGGACCATGTGGTGGATATTTATAACTCCAAAATCTCCTCACCACATGACATAAACATTCCATAGCACTTCAAACATATTCAACAACATTCTAACACATTTCAAAATTAATCTAACTAATTTCATTGCAAATGACTAGAACAATGCAAAAACAAACTCATGAAGTCCAAATTCACCGAACACCCCTGGTAGAGCCCCATATGACTTCGCAGTCACTACGAACCGTACATCGTCATTGATGGGGGTCGGGTTTCGTTGGCTAATGGACGCCCGTGTAGGCGACTCAGCCTTGTTTGAATTGGACCATGTGGTGGATATTTATAACTCCAAAATCTCCTCACCACATGACATAAACTTTCCAGAGCACTTCAAACATATTCAACAACATTCTAACACATTTCAAAATTAATCTTCAGGGTTGGAATTAATTTGGCCACAATCAACACAAATTACGCACAAAAATTTAAATTAACTCAAACACAAAACTAAATTAGTTGAAAAAAAAATTAGGGTTTCGGATTACCTTCTGTTATTCTAGTTACTAGGTTTTTCCTAACAAAAGAGAACAACAAAGAGAATAAAAGAAAGCACATCAGAAACTGCAACAGTGAATCAAACTGTAGAGGAATGGCATCTAGCAGCAAGTTGCTGGTGGGAGATCTCATAACTAGCAAGAAAATTGGCAAGACTTGCATTGGGAAATGTAGAACAGCTAAATGCAGATGCTTTGCTTTGGTTTCATGATTTTACCAAGCGAATGGGTAGAACCACTTAATATTGGATGGTTCGTTTTGGGTTCATGGTCTTACCCAGCGTATGGCCAACTGGGTGTCACCCTCTAAAAGGAGCATTGTTAGTGCAAAGGAAAAGTTGCAAGAGAATTTACTCTCTTGAAAACTGTATGGAAATGAGTTAGTCAAGGGGAAAAAGTAGGGAGGGGAACTCACTGCATCTAAAGAACCTGTTATGAGGAAACTGCAAGGGCATGGTCCCAGAAATATGCCATGAACTGACAGCATGCTTGATGGGTTGTCAAGTTCTTAAACAGTCAGTTGAGCTATCAACTCTCATGCACAGGAAACAAGTGAGCAAATCTGTATTATTTATTAATGAACGTTTTGTATCTCAGCTTCAATGAATGTGATATTATTGGAATTAATTTGGCCACAATGAAGATAAATTACGCACAAAAATTTAAATTAACTCAAACACAAAACTAAATTAGTTGAAAAAAAAATTAGGGTTTCGGATTACCTTCTGAAATTTGGGGGAAATCACCGCCGAATGGGGAAATGTAAGCCCAATGGAGAAATCGACGCCTAACCGTCGAAAATCGAAGAAGATTGAAGGAAATCGAAGGAATTCGAAACCGGAATAGGTTAAATCAAAGGAAATCGGGGGAGGAGGAAAGAGAAGAGCGAGAACGAGAAGGAAGAGGGAGGCCGAGAGTGAAAAGAGATGGAGGCCGAGAGGGAAAAGAGAGAAGGAGATGAGAGAGTGAGAGGGAAGAGAAAGGTCGAGAGAGAAAGAGACGAGAGAGGGAGATGGGGCGAAAATGAGAGATAACAAGAGAGAGGGAGCAGAGAATGAAGACGAGCGCCGAGCGAGAGGAGCAGAGTGAGCAAACGAGCGCCGAGCGAGAGGAGCAGAGCGAGCAGACGAGAGCCGAGCGAGAGGAGCAGAGCGAACAGAGACGAAGTCGGGCAAAAATTTTCGTCCAGAGACGAAGGCTGAGCGAGAGGAGAGGAGAAAGGAAATGAGGGTAATTTTTTAGTTTCGGGGGGGGGGGGGGGAAAGAAGCGACGCCGTCGCTCGTGGTAATTTGATGAATTGAAAAAAAGGGCGAAAACAGAATTCCGTCGTTTTTGCTTGAGGAGATGAAACGGTGTTATCTCACTTCAAGTCAATTCATTCTGGACTAACACCATAAATGGGATGAACTAGGTAATGCGGGGGGAATTCATTCCACTTCATTGTGGACTAACCCCCCCTTAGAGAGTTAGAGTTGAAATGAATTGTTTTTTCTCCATGACCTAAATTCATGGAGTCTTGAAAATCAACATGGTATCAGAGCTTTGATTTTTAGGACTCCGACTATGGGTTTTCAAAGTTAATTCTCATCCATTGTTAGAATTTTTTTTCTCTTCATCTCTTGGTACTCATGCATTGTTTTTTCACTTCTAATATTAGTTTAGCCCTTCTTTTTGAGTCTTCACATTGTCAATTCTTTTGAAGTCTTTTATGTGAAGGTCCTACAATCAGAATCGACTCGGTACTACCTACTAGTGTGTTGGTGTATGGCAACACGATCATGTTGAGATCATTGCTAATAATCAAGTCACCTCGACGTCTGCATGAGAGAGCCTGAGTCCGGGTTTTACGCTCTGTTTGGAACCAGAGTCGACGACTCGCTGTTCAGCACCGTGAAGAAGACGAAGGCATTCCGAGAGTCCTTTGGCGCCGGGAGAAAAAAAAAATGATCACTTCTGGCAAAAAAAATTCTCCCAAAGAGAAGGTTTTTCGTCATTCTCCATTCGGCCGCGGGGGAAGACGACCCATCGTTGCCGAAGAAGAAGAAGAAGAAGAATATTGTTGTTAAGCCGATGTCTATTTTGCTGAAGCTGACGTTGCCTTTTTTGGAGAAGATGACACCAATCTCTGCAAAATTCTGACGTTCCTGCTGTTGTCGAAAACTTTCCCGTTGTTGTTCCGCTCTGTTCGGAAAGCAGGGATCGTCACCGTGGGGAAGAAGGAGAGTTACCTTTTCTTGACAATGATTCCATTTCGGGTTAAGGAGGTTCTGCTCGGAAAGTTTCCTCCCAATCTCCCTCTGGTTTTCCATCTCTTCGCGTGGGGAAAAAGGTTGTGTTTCTCGATTAAAGCTTGTACTAAGTTAAGAAATTTTATTATTTCAACGCCTAAGTTCGAAAGTTTAATTGAGCGCTCTGTTCTGGCGCAATCCGGACTCGCCCTAGTCAACTCAGGGACCGAGTTCCCAACTGATCGAGTCAACCCAGACCAACTCAGACCAGGTCAACTCGGGTTCGGGTCAACCTGACTGGGGCCACTTATTTTTTGACTCGATATACATGCCCAAGATTTCTGCGCGACTCGGTAAATTTTTTCATTGGCTGGATTATTATTTTTGAAAAATTGACAAATTATTCCTTGGTTAGCACATTATTTAGAACATATATGTGCCTTTGATTATTTCATGGGTCATTTTCAAGGATTATTTTGGGTTGTGTTAAATGGGCCCAAACCAAGCCCATTTCAACTGCTGCTATTGTGTCTCTTTTGATAAGACATTATTATTGAAGAAGAGGTAGCCTCATACCATTATTTATTTATGTCCCCAAAAAAATATCAAATTTTTGTGGTTGGGAGTCCATGACAGAGGAACTTCATCCCTGTCAAAAATATCAAATTTATTTGTGGTTGGGAGTCCATGACGGACGAACTTCATCCCCGTCAAAAATATCAAATTGTTGTGGTTGGGAGTCCATGATAGAGGAACTTCATCCCCGTCAAAAATATCAAAATTATTTATGGTTGGGAGTCCATGACGGAGGTACTTCATCTCCGTAAAAAATATAAAAAATATTTATGGTTGGGAGTCCATGACGGAGGAACTTCATCCCCGTGTAGGGCACACTCCTATCATTTACAGGTAGTGGCACTCCTATCTTTCGCAAGTAGTGGGTCTATATGTAGTGCTCAGAAGTGTAATAAAACTCCTCCATCCCACATGACAACGAGTCTCAAGTGGTAGGAGTAATAAATGCCAATTAAGGGGGGTAACATATATGTAGTAATAAGCTCTTCCATCACGGTGTCCCAACCTGGGCGTCGACTCTCAAAAGTGATAAGTGGATAATGTCTGTCATTCACAAGACGAAGATAAAAGACCCACGGGTGTATATATAAAAAAGTCTCAATGGACTCAAAACACCCTATGTATATATGTATGGACTTAAACTCCCAACCAAAGCAACACGCAAAAGGTTGGCCCAAAGATGTATATGAGAGTCAAATAAACGATGGTAGGATTAAGGTTGTCAAATAAACAATAGGTAATGGGTAAATAGGAAGATAGGATGTTGAGGCCGCCACTTCTTCAATAATAATGTCTCATCCAAAGAGACACAATAGTTGTAGTTGAAATGGGCTTGGACCCATGAAATAATCCGATGCGAGTATTTGCACCAAATAATATGTTGACCAAAGGAATATGTTGCGAATACTTCAAAATAATAATCCAGCCTGAGAAATAGAATCGAGTCGAGCCGAGTCAGGTATCACCAATAATTACCACAATTATATTGCTAGTCAAGATTCTTGGTCTTCAATTTTCTTTGCTGCAAAAATTTATTCTTAGATGCAAAAGCTTCATCTTTGTGCTCCCCCTTTTCTTGAATATTTTTGTCACATTAAAATTACCACAACATATAAAATACTTCTTTCTTGTACTTCTTCGTCTACTTCTCCCCCTCAAGCTGGGAGGTAATGGCAATGATCCCAGCTTGAACCAAATAACATAGATGTAATAATAACAATATGTTAAACACCTAGCCAATACTACCCAAAAGACTGGCCTGTTAGGAGCGGAAGACATAGGTACTTAACCTAGGACCATAACATCACACCCCTCCTTCACGGGCCGACATCCACGACGGCCCACTTGCGATGGCCCACTCTAGCGACGGCCCACTCCGCCAAGGTCGCCCCCTCCGCACGTGCGGTGGCCTACTCCGTCAAGGTCGCCCCCTTCGCAGTTGCCCCCTCCGGGATTCGAACACGCGACGAGGGAGCTAGCTCTGATACCAGTTGTTACGGTCCCGGATCTGACACGTGGATTTTTTGGGAGGATCTGGGATCTGCCACGGGTTACGGGTCTTCCAGGCATTACCATAGGGGTAGTAGGAAGACATGGGGAAGACGAAAACGAAGATCAAGCCTAAGGGAAGCTTGAAAACCCTAGAGCTCGTTGAGGAGAACTCTAAGCCTCTTTACGCTAGATTTAACCTAATTCTTAATACTTCAATGTTTCCTTTTCTCATTACTCTTACCCCTTAAATAGGGTTCACCTTGTTAGAGTTTAATAAAATATTACAGAAATATCCCTATGAATAAAATATTCCAAAAATATCCCTATTAATAAATAATTCCAAAAATACCCCTATGGCCTAAAACTGAAATAAAATAAAGAAAATTAAATAAAATAACTAAAATAATAATGTTATTGCGTGCATAACATTACACCACCCTTGGAAGATGAGCTTGTCCTCAAGCTCGGAAGTAGTGTCGGTCTGCCGACGTTTCCACCGGTGCCGAAGTAGCATCTGCGATAGCTATGACCCACCTTCAGGACGCCAATTTTTTTTTTTTTTTGGCCCGGTCCGAGTGAACCTGGGTTGACTCGGTTTAGGAACCCGGTCCGGCGCACTACTCAGCTTCGTGCGCTGATGAAATTTTCCTAACTTAGGAAAATTTGAATTGAACCATCTTCTTCCTCCTTCGGCGGAAATGTCGTCGACGCTTCTTCGGAAATCGAAATCCGGCATTATCCTCCTGCCGATCCCGAACATAGCGGCCATCGGTAAGTGCCGAAACCTTGTCAACAACTGCTCCTTCCCTCAGGGCGTTGACGAAGGCGGGCGACGGTCGTCTTCCGTCCACACAGCTCCGAACAGGGCAGAAAGTTCTTGGTCGAACAACATACAGGGGATCCAGAAATTGAAATCCCACAGCTGCAATTCAAAGATCCACATCCGCACAGGTATTGTGCTCATCCACAGAAACACAAAGCCCCTCAAATTTTTTTTTTTTCCGATACACTGTCCCCCCCCAATTTGGAACAATGGTTTGCTCTGTTCTGCCGAGAGGTGGATTGAGTGTGGGAGGTGGTGGCCGGCAGTCGAATCCCACCGGAGTTGTGTATGACGGTGCCGACGGAGTCGCCTTCGTGTCCGGTGGTGAAGAGCAGCCGTTTTGGGCGCCGCCGCCTGGTAATTTTTCGAGACCGAGGGCTCTCGGAAACACACCCCTGTCGGAAGAATCGCCGGAAGACACTGGGCTGGCCGTGGGGAGGGGTTTTGGGAGGCGGAACTCCCACCCTTGATTACCGACGGGAAATTTTTCCCCTCCCGTGCAGAATGAAAATTTGTCCCCTCCCGTGCGTAACGGACTATGGCTGCGTGCTTGGCTTGCCGTGAGCAGGGGACGACTGCTTTCTGTTGCTTTTTTGCGTCCGCCCCTCCAGACGAAATTTTTAATTTTCCCGGCCATGGGCCGTTCTGCCCGTCCAAGATAGAGATTTGAGGTCGTATGACCTGTTTTGCTGCAACAACAAGTTTCTCCCTTCCATAACGTTCAATGGAAGCATCTAACCGTGATCGTATTTTCTCCAATTCCTTACCCATAGTGATCCATCTTTCTTGGGATATAGAATAACCCATTGTGTTCCCGCTCTGATACCAGTTGTTACGGTCCCGGATCTGACACGTGGATTCTTTAGGAGGATCTGGGATCTGCCACGGGTTACGGGTCTTCCAGGCATTACCGTAGGGGTAGTAGGAAGATATGGGGAAGACGAAAACGAAGATCAAGCCTAAGGGAAGCTTGAAAACCCTAGAGCTCGTTGAGGAGAACTCTAAGCCTCTTTACGCTAGATTTAACCTAATTCTTAATACTTCAATGCTTCCTTTTCTCATTACTCTTACCCCTTAAATAGGGTTCAGCCTGTTAGGGTTTAATAAAATATTACAGAAATATCCCTATGAATAAAATATTCCAAAAATATCTCTATTAATAAATAATTCCAAAAATACCCCTATGGCCTAAAACTGAAATAAAATAAAGTAAATTAAATAAAAAAACTAAAATAGTAAAGTTATTATGCACGGGAGGGGACAAATTTTCGTTCTGCACGGGAGGGGAAAAATTTCCCGTCGGTAATCAAGGGTGGGGGTTCCGCCTCCCAAAACCCCTCCCCACGGCCAGCCCGGTGTCTTCCGGCGATTCTTCCGACAGGGGTGTGTTTCCGAGAGCCCTCGGTCTCAGAAAATTACCAGGCGGCGACGCCCAAAACGGCTGATCTTCACCACCGGACACGAAGGCGACTCCGTCGGCGTCGTCATACACAACTCCGGTGGGATTCGACTTCCGGCCACCACCTCCCACACTCAATCCACCTCTCGGCAGAACAGAGCAAACCATTATTCCAAATTGGGGGGGGGGGGGGGACAGTATATCGGAATTTTTTTTTTTGAGGGGCTTTGTGTTTCTGTGGATGAGCACAATACCTGTGCGAATGTGGATCTTCGAATTGCAGTTGTGGGATTTCAATTTCTGGATCCCATGTATGCTGTTCGACCACGAACTTTCCGCCCTGTTCAGAGCCGTGTGGACGGAAGAAGACCGTCGCCCGCCTTCGTTGGCGCCCTGAGGGAAGGAGCAGCTGTTGACAAGGTTTCGGCACTTACCGACGACCGCTATGTTCGGGATCGGCAGGAGGATAACGCCGGATTTCAATTTTTGAAGAAGCGTCGACGACATTTCCGCCAAAGGAGGAAGAAGATGGTTCAATTCAAATTTTCCTAAGTTAGGAAAATTTCATTAGCGCACGAAGCTAAGTCGTGCGCCGGATCGGGTTCCTGAACCGAGTCAACCCAGGTTCACTCGGACCGGGCCAAAAAAAAAATTAAAAAAAATCGCGTCTTGAAGGGGGGTTGTGCACCGGACCGGGTTCCTGAACCGAGTCAACACAGGTTAACTCATACCGGGCCAAAAAAAAAAAAATTGGCATCCTGAAGGTGGGTCATAGCTATCGCAGATGCTACTTCGGCACCGGTGGAGACGTCGACATACCGACACTACTTCCGAGCTTGAGGACAAGCTCGTCTTCCAAGGGGGGTGTAATGTTATGCACGTAATAACATTATTATTTTAGTTTTTTTATTTAATTTACTTTATTTTATTTCAGTTTAAGGCCATAGGGGTATTTTTGGAATTATTTATTAATAGGGATATTTTTGGAATATTTTATTCATAGGGATATTTCTGTAATATTTTATTAAGCCCTAACAGGGTGAACCTTATTTAAGGGGTAAGAGTAATGAGAAAAGGAAGCATTGAAGTATTAAGAATTACGTTAAATAAAGCGTAAAGAGGCTTAGAGTTCTCCTCAACGAGCTCTAGGGTTTTCAAGCTTCCCTCAGGCTTGATCTTCGTTTTCGTCTTCTCCATGTCTTCCTACTACCCCTACGGTAATGCCTGGAAGACCCGTAACCCGTGGCAGATCCCAGATCCTCCCAAAGAATCCATGTGTCAGATCCGGGACCATAACACAATAACAATAACATTATAATAGGAATCAAAGAAAGATAAGATGATGGGGCCACAATGTTCTTTATTCAAATCTTCATTAGGATAACCAATGCTGACAATAGATAGCAACCAAGGAGACCTTCTTTCATAATAATATCTCAGTCAAAGAAACACAATAGGAACAACGGAAATGGGCCAATGCCAAAATTACATGTACCAAATTTGCTGTAATATAGAAGTAGATAACCGGTAAATAATGAAAGTCCTTAGGAGTAATAAGGACATATGAAATAATTTGGCTTAAATTTGAATATTTTAATGCAACAGGATACCAACATGACCTTTAATTCTTCCAATGCGAATATATCCTTAAATATAGATTAGATTGATATGACACTTTCTCCTTATGAAAATATTCTAAAATACCTTTTCATCCAAGTATAACTTCTCTTCATAAAATATACTTCTATTGAGATATATAATCTGATAGATTTTAGTCTTTGTACTATGGCCAAACTAAGTACTCATTTTCTTTTTTCCAGCATGACAATTGACTCTTCCAAGATCAATATCTCTTTTGCTTACAGATATTTCTGGCAATATATTATTCTCCATATACAGTCTCAACTTTTGAGATATTTTATGCTATTAAGAACGAGACTTTATATGAAGAATTATATATCAAAAGAAAGATATGTAAGTCTATTTTCTTACCTATTCAACCAATTCTTGATCTGAGTTTTTTATATGGATATATTAATCTTGGAAGAGTCAATAGTCATGCTAAAAAAAGGGAAAATAGTACTTAGTTCGACGGAGATGAAAATTTATCAGATTATATATCTCAATAGAAGTATATTTTATGAAGAAAATTTATACTTTGAAGAAATTTATTTAAGTCTAGTTTCAGATGGAGAAAAATTTATGTCAATATGATCTATATTTAATGATATATTCTCATTTGAATAATCGAAGGTCATATAGATATCCTGTTGCATTGAAAAATCCGAATTTAAGCCAATTTGTTTTGCGTCACTTTTTGAGTTGCTGTTATTAATCAACTATATCAGGGAAATATCTCACTTACCCCTTTTTTGGTTACTATATCTATGTTATTTTGTTCAAGCTGGAAACATGTTGGGATCTTCTCGGGCCATGGATCTTGTCACCCTTCTTCCCTCTCTTCCCTCCAGATTGGCTGTTGACGTTGGAAGAGAACTCCTATTCTTGGAACGTGTAATGGTGGAAATGGATTGAGCCTTGAGGAGGCTTGACCTGGAACTTTGAGGGTGAATCCGACCTAGAACTCTGAGGGAGAATCCGACCTGGCTAAAACTAAATGATTCAATACTTAATCTTCATTCAGCTCTTTGTCCCAATAAATAGGTTTGGGGACGAAAATACAACTCAGACCCATGGGTCACATGGTTCACACAAAATTACATTCAAGCCAAACCAAACCAAATTCAACATAGATGAAAAGGGAAATAGCATAATTTAATTCCTACGTCTGTTGATAACTCGGGATGCTATGGAGTCCATAACATCATCCCCTTCTGGAGAAAGAGCTTGTCCTCAAGCTCGAAAGAGGAGTAGAGAGCCCTGAAAGTGGCTAAGGGTTCCCATGTAGTGTCAATGGGGTCAGTATCAGCCCACTGCACTAGAATCTCCCAATCACCCTAAATGCGGCGAGTCTGCAACACCTGTGTTGGAATAGAAAGGACCCGACCCTCATGTAGCGGTGGCAGAGGTGTGTGTAGGAATGGGGAGTCTCCCTGGAAGGCCTTCAATTAGGAGAAGTGAAACACATTATGGATCTTGGCTTCTGGTGGAAGCTGCAAGCGGTAGGCGACTGTGCTAATGCCTTCCAGTACTTGAAAGGGCCCATAATATTTTGGGGAGAGTTTGTGACATTTGGATGCTGTCAGTGAAGGCTGCCGGTAATGTTGGAGATGTAGCCACACATAATCCCCTGGAGAGAAGAAGACGTCCCGGTGTTTCTTATCATAATAGAGTTTCATGGCCTATCGGGCCTCCTGGATATAAGTGTGTACTGTTACGGTCCCTAGCCATGGATCTAGTAACTCGGCGAGTTGAATATGAATCCAGCACTGTTTGAGGGTTTCTTATCACGTTTTTGTGAAAAGAACTCCTTATACTTCTCCTTTCACGTTAGGATTGAAAAGGATTTCCCTTTTTCAATTATAGATACAACCAGCAAGTTAAAAGACTATTTAACCACTCAGATATGAAACCCCTCTTTTATGATTCAAGTCAAGAGGGTTTTACTTACTGTAATGACTCAAGAACAACCCTTTTCCCTTTACTGAATTCATTCCCCTTGAAAGGAGTTTCCTTTTCTTAATTATGAATGAACCCAGCTAGTCAAGGAAGCTCCTTGAGGCCTCCACGTGGAACCCCCTTTCTTATGGCTCACGTCAAGGTAGGGTTTCCAATTTCATGCAGCACTGGTTCCTTACGTAAAAGAGAAACATCAATTCTAATCTTCAATACTTGGAACAAGATTAAGAATTACCTCTTGACGTCAACACCAATCCAGCAACAGGAATTCCTCCTCCTTCCTAGTTAGCTCACTCCAACCCTTCTCCCTTTCTGGAATTTCGTCAAAGAGAAGGTCTTCTCTTGCAGCTCGGAAGAGAAAGGTAATTCCTCTTCCTTTTCCTTCCAAGATCTCCTCGAAGACTGCCCAATGGATGCAACAAACCACCAAGAGAGTTCACACCAAGAACCCTACAAGAGGGAGCCTAGCAACAACCTAAATTACCCTAGTTTATGCTAATTCCGAACTTGCTTTATTTCTCCATCCTTACCCTTAAATAGGGTAATTAACATCAACATAGGTTAGGGTAATAAAACCCAATTCTACCCCTACCTTTAAGTCTTATTACAAATCAATAAAATTGAAAGCAAAAGTAACATAAAAAATAAAAGTAAAGTAGAGGACTCAGTGTTATTGAGTCCATAACATCTGCCCCCCCCCCTTGGAGATCGAGCTTCTCCTCAAGTTCGCAAGCTGGGTAGACCTGGTGGAAGTTGTCGAGCCGCTCCCATTCTGCGTAGTTGTGGCCGATTGCTACCCAGTAATGACATGGGGAGATGTCCGGTGGTTCTTCCTCAATCACCTTGATATCCTCATCTTCAACCTTATCGATCAAAAACAATCTTTTGCACTGATGCCCAACCTGATATGGTTCATCACAATTGTAACACAAATTATTAACCCGCCGTTCCGCCATCGCAGCACTTGTCAATTTTTTATATAAGGAGGTGTAGGATGACTAGATCTTGGATCCCATGTTAAAGTAATACCCGGGTTGTTTCTCGGAGGAATGCGCTCCTCTGACCATGGAGGTCGTCTGTGTTGTGCCTACTGTCGCAGTTCTAAAGCACGAGCTATATTCATAGCGCTGGATAAGTCAACAGGTGCATAGAGTTTGACCTCAAGCTTTAATGACTCAGTCAGTCCTGCTGTAAACAACGCAACTTGCTGATCCACTTGTACCATACTGCTGGCTCGTGCTAATTTTTCCTGGAACAATTTTTGATATTGCTCCACGGCCCCAGTTTGGCGTAATAAAACCAAATCTCCCAAAGGGTTACTGTAAGCCGGAGGACCAAAACGGAGAGAGCACAGTCGCTTAAATTCATCCCAATCTACCACCTCGCTATCAACCTCAACTAGCTTGGTACCAAAGTTGTGCTTCCCCTAGTAAGTGGAAAATAACTACGTTGACTCGATCATAGGTTGGGACTCGCTGATGGCTAAATTTTTTTTTTGCATTGATACAACCATATCAAAGGGGTCTTCTGACCCATTATAAGTAGGGAATTCTATTTTAGTATACCTTGGAACAGTGTCTCCCCCCTGGTAGAAGTGTCCCCCCGGAATGAAGGGTCCTTGCTATCCCGAGAAACTCGTGTGCCTCAGAAATTCATCTCCCCCTCTGTTATACGAATGGTCCCCTCCTCTATGATCTGGAATGAGAGGTACAGTACCTCCCCCCTGGTTGAGGTGTCCCCCCGGAATGAAGGGTCCTTGCTGACCCGAGAAACTCGTGTGTCTAGTAAACTCATCTTCCCCTCTGATATGCGAATGGTCTTCCGGAATTGGGTTCTTGCTAGTGCTCAGACCAGTCTCTATGCTATCCATCATTCCTTTCAAGGTTTCCAAACTGAGAGTGAACTTCTCCTCCAATGCAGCAAATTTCTTGCCAGTAGTTAGACCATTCTCCATGCTATCCATCCTTCCCTTCAAGGTCTCCATATCGATATCAATTTTTGAGAACCTCTCTAGGACAGTATCAAATTTTCTTTCAAGCAATTCAAAGTATTCATTGGTGCTTCTCTCTACCGGGTTACCCTGCTCTGATACCAAGTTGTTACGGTCCCTAGCCATGGGTCTATTAACTCGGCGAGTTGAATATGAATCCAACACTATTTGAGGGTTTCTTATCATGTTTTTTGTGAAAAAAACTCTCTTGTACTTCTCCTTTCACGTTAGGATTGAAAAGGATTTCCCTTTTTCAATTATAGATGCAACCAGCAAGTTAAAAGACTATTTAACCACTCAGATATGGAACCCTTCTTTTATGATTCACGTCAAGAGGGTCTTACTTGCTGTAATGACTCAAGAACAACCCCTTTCCCTTTATTGAATTCATTCCCCTTGAAAAGGAGTTTCTTTTTCTTAATTATGAATGAACCCAACTAGTCAAGGAAGCTCCTTGAGGCCTCAACGTGGAACCCCCTTTCTTATGGCTCCTGTCAAGGCAGGGTTTCCAATTTCATGTAGCACTGGTTCCTTACGTAAAAGAGAAACATAAATTCTAATCTTCAATACTTGGAACAAGATTAAGAATTACCTCTTGACGTCAACACCAATCCAACAACCAGAATTCGTCCTCCTTCCTAGTTAGCTCACTCCAACCCTTCTCCCTTTCTGGAATTTTTGTGAAAGAGAAGGTCTTCTCTTGCAGCTCGGAAGAGAAAGGTAATTCCTCTTCCTTTTCCTTCCAAGATCTCCTCAAAGACTCCCTAATGGATGCGGCAAACCACCAAGAGAGTTCACACCAAGAACCCTAGAATAGGGAGCCTAGCAACAACTTAAATTACCCTAGTTTATGCTAATTCCGAACTTGCTTTATTTCTCCATCCTTACCCTTAAATAGGGTAATTAACATCAACATAGGTTAGGGTAATAAAACCCAATTCTACCCCTACCTTTAAGTCTTATTACAAATCAATAAAATTGAAAGTAAAAGCAACATAAATAATAAAAGTAAAATAGATGACTCAGTGTTATTGAGTCCATAACATCTGCCCCCCCCTTGGAGATCGAGCTTGTCCTCAAGCTCGGAAGCTGGGTAGACCTGGTGGAAGTTGTTGAGCCGCTCCCATTCTGCGTAGTTGTGGCCGATTGCTGCCCAGTAATGGCATGCAAGGAGATGTCCAGTGGTTCTTCCTTAATCATATCCTCTGTCACCTCGATATCCTCATCTTCAACCTTATCGATCAAAAACAATCTTTTGCACTGATGCCCAATCCGATATGGTTCATCACAGTTGTAACACAAATTATTAGCCCGCCGTTCCGCCATCTCAGCACTTGTCAATTTTTTTATATAAGGAGGTGTAGGATGACTAGATCTTGGATCCCATGTTAAAGTAATACCCGAGTTGTTTCTCAGAGGAATGCGCTCCCCTGACCATGGAGGTCGTCTGTACTGTGCCTCCTGTCGCAGTTCTAAAGCACGAGCTATATTCATAGCGCTGGATAAGTCAACAGGTGCATAGAGCTCGACCTCAAGCTTTAATGTCTCAGTCAGTCCTGTTGTAAACAGTGCAACTTGCTGATCCACTTGTACCATACTGCTGGCTCGTGATAATTTTTCCTGGAACAATTTTCGATATTGCTCCACGGCCCCAATTTGGCGTAATAAAACCAAATCTCCCAAAGGGTTACTGTAAGCCGGAGGACCAAAACGGAGAGAGCACAGTCGCTTAAATTCATCCCAATCTACCACCTCGCTATCAACCTCAACTAGCTGGTACCAAAGTTGTGCTTCCCCTAGTAAGTGGAAACAACTACGTTGACTCGGTCATAGGTTTGGACTCATTGATGGCTAATTTTTTTTTCGCATCGATACAACTATATCAAAGGGTCTTCTGACCCATTATATGTAGGGAATTTCATTTTAGTATACCTCGGAACAATGCCTCCCCTCTGGTAGAAGTGTCCCCCTGAAATGAAGGGTGCTTGTTGTCCCGAGAAACTCGTGCACCTCAGAAATTCATCTCCCCCTCTGTTATACGAATGGTCCCCTCCTCTATGATCTGGAATGAGAGGTACAGTGCCTCCCCCCTGGTTGAGGTGTTCGCCCGGAATGAAGGATCCTTGCTGACCCGAGAAACTCGTGTGTCTAGTAAACTCATCTCCCCCTCTGATATGCGAATGGTCTCCCGGAATTGGGTTCTTGCCAGTGCTCAGACCAGTGTCCATGCTATGCATCCTTCCTTTCAAGGTTTCCAAACTGAGAGTGAACTTCTCCTCCAATGCAGCAATTTTCTTGCCAGTAGTTAGACTATTCTCCATGCTATCCATCCTTACCTTCAAGGTCTCCATATCGGTATCAATTTTTGAGAACCTCTCTAAGACAGTATCAAATTTTCTTTCAAGCAATTCAAAGTATTCATTGGTGCTTCTCTCTGCCGGGTTACCCTGCTCTGAAACCAAGTTGTTATGGTCCCTAGCCATGGATCTAGTAACTCAGCGAGTTGAATATGAATCTAGCACTGTTTGAGGGTTTCTTATCATGTTTTTGTGAAAAAAAACTCTCTTATACTTCTCCTTTCACGTTAGGATTGAAACGGATTTCCCTTTTTCAATTGTAGATGCAACCAGCAAGTTAAAGGACTATTTAAGCACTCAGATATGAAACCCCTCTTTTATGATTCACGTCAAGAGGGTTTTACTTGCAGTAATGACTCAAGAACAACCCCTTTCCCTTTACTGAATTCATTCCCCTTGAAAAGGAGTTTCTTTTTCTTAATTATGAACGAACCCATCTAGTCAAGGAAGCTCCTTGAGGCCTCAACATGGAACCCCCTTTCTTATGGCTCACGTCAAGGTAGGGTTTCCAATTTCAGGCAGCACTGGTTCCTTACGTAAAAGAGAAACATAAATTCTAATCTTAAATACTTGGAACAAGATTAAGAATTACCTCTTGACGTCAACACCAATCCAGCAACCAGAATTCGTCCTCCTTCCTAGTTAGCTCACTCCAACCCTTCTCCCTTTCTTGAATTTTTGTGAAAGAGAAGGTCTTCTCTTGAAGCTCAGAAGAGAAAGGTAATTCCTCTTCCTTTTCCTTCCAAGATCTCCTCAAAGACTCCCTAATGGATGTAGAAAACCACCAAGAGAGTTCACACCAAGACCCCTAGAATAGGGAGCCTAGCAACAACCTAAATTTCCCTAGTTTATGCTCATTTCGAACTTGCTTTATTTCTCCATCCTTACCCTGAAATAGGGTAATTAACATCAACATAGGTTAGGGTTATAAAAACTAATTCTACCCCTACCTTTAAGTCTTATTACAAATCAATAAAATTCGAAATTAAAAGCAGCATAAATAATAAAAATAAAGGAGATGACTCAGTGTTATTGACTCCATAACACGTACCACATGGAGGATGGCGTCTCTTTCGGGTAAAAATCTGTCCAAGATGGCGACCTTGGATGCACCTGGTTCTTACGATAAAAGCCGATGCGGATCTCTGCCATACACTACCTTGAATGGAGTAGTGCCGAGTGCACTGTGGTATGATGTGTTATAACAGAATTCTGCCCATGCCAGCCACTGAACCCACCATTTAGGTGAGTCCCCGACAAAACAACGGAGATACATCTCCAGCGTCCTGTTGACCACCTCAGTCTGTCCATCAGTCTGCGGGTGGTAGGTAGAAGAGAACACCAATTTCGTGCCTTGCAGCTTAAAGAGTTCTTTCCTGAACATACTAGTGAAGATGGCGTTCCTGTCATTGGTAATGGACTTAGGCACCCCATGTAACAGGACAATATTATCCATGAAGAGTTGAGCCACATGAGCTGCTGTGTAGGGATGCACCAAAGGGAGGAAATGGCCATACTTGGAGAATCGGTCAACCACTACAAATATAACGGATTTGCCTGAAGAGGTGGGAAGGCCATCTATGAAGTCCATTGAAATATCGGACCATACCTATGACGGTAGCTGAAGAGGTTGGAGCAACCCTACTGGACTTAATGATTCGACCTTGTTCTGTTGACAAGTCTGACAAGTTGCCACATACTCTGTTACACTTTGCTTCATACCCTTCCAAAAAAATTTACGACTGAGGCGGAAATATGTTTTCTGTTTGCCCTCAATGTGTACAATCATGGAAAGAGGTTAAGATGCTGGTAATGAGTGGCGAGATGGGGTGCAAAACAATCCTGTTTTTTAATAGGATAAGACGATCCTGGATTGTCCAATGGCTATTCGAGGTCCCCTGTTGAATATCATGATATAAGGCAATGAGTTCGGGATGCTGATGTGTCTCTTCCCTAATAGAGTCCAACAAAAGACTTCTGGGCTGACTGATAACATGCAATTGTGGCTCTGGAATGTCCCAATGAGACAAGGCATTGGCCCCCACATTTAGACTGCCATGTTTATACTCAACGGTAAAGTCAAACCTCATTAGGTTACTCAACCAGTGCTGCTGAGGAGAGGTGGTGAGATGCTGCTCAAGAAGATACTTCAGGCTTGAATGATCGGTCCAAATAAGAAATGGGCGCCCCCAGAGATAGGGCCTCCAATGTTGGACGACTTTAGCTAAACCGATCAATTCCCATTCATAAGCTGCAAGTTTGTGATGGTGTTGGCCAAGCTATCGACAGAAATAAGCGATCGGGTGGCCTTGTTGCTGTAACACTGCACCTATACCCCTGCCCGAAGCATCACATTCCACTACAAACAACTCATCAAAGTCCGGTAGCTATGAAACCGGCACTGAAGACAAGGCTGCCTTCAACTACTGAAAAGAATGATCCGTTGGCTCGAACCAGTTGAAAGCATTTTTCTTGAGGAGTTTGTTGAGCGGCGCTGCAATCTGTCCGTAGCTGCGGATAAATTTTCTGTAATAACCAGCGAGGCCCAAAAATCCCCTTAACGCTGTGATGGATATGGGAGGAGGCTAGTCTGTGACGGCTTGAATCTTGCTCTGGTCAACCTTTACCCCCAACGGCGAAAATAACATGGCCAAAGTATGCTACCTCGTTTGTGCCCATAGAACATTTTGACTTGTTTAAAACCAAATGACGTGAATGGAGGAGAGTAAATACCTGGTTAAGGTGCTGAATGTGCTCGTCCCTATGTTTGCTATACACCAATATATCATCAAAAAAGACTAGAACATATTTCCGTAAGAGAAGGCTAAATACCTCATTCATGAGGGCTTGATAGTGGCGCCATGTAACTCATCTAAAAACTCATCCACCACGGGATTGGGAAATTTGTCTTTAATTGTGTTAGCATTGAGCTGCCTGTAGTCCACACAAAATCTCCAGGACTTGTCACGTTTTTTGACCAGTAACACCGGGGATGAGAAAGGAGACCTGCTGGGCTGAATAATTCCCTGGGCGAGCATATTTTGGCACTGTCTCTCAATTTCATCCTTCTGTAAGTGGGGGTAACGGTAAGGTTGAACCACCACAGGTTCTGTCCCCAGTTTCAATCTGATGCGGAGATCACAGTGGTGAATATGCAGAAGAGTAGAGCAGTAGGTTCCTGAAATAAATCTTCAAAGTTTGTAAGTAATTGAGATAACTTACAGTGCTCGGCGCTTTGGACCTGAGCTGCCTGAAGTGTGCAGGGCACCGTAGCATGTGTGCCATGCAAGGTGATTTGACACTAGCCCTCTGTGACGGTCATGGTCAGGGCCTAAAAATCCCGCAAGATAGGCCCCAACAACTGGAGCCATTTAACTCCGAGTACCAAATCAAATCCTGCCAATGGAATCACCAAGAATTCGACAATAAAGGAGTGGCCCTCAATACAAAAGGCGGTGGCAGTAGAGATACCCACACTAACGATTTTGGCCCCATTGGCCACTGCGACTGAGAGGCATGTTTTCTGTGTGATTGCCAACCCAATCTATTCTGCCACTGGCTGACTTATGAAGTTGTGCGTGCTGTGAGAGTCAACTAAGGCTAGTAAATGTAGATGGTGCAACTTGGCCTGAAATTGCATTGTATTGAACTGTGCATGCTAGTCATGGCATGGAGTGAAATAGCCGGGGCATCATGTTCTGTTTCAACACTGTTTTCCTCTGGGAGTATTTCTTTTGTATCTTCATAGAGAAGCACACTGAATAATCTCTTGCATATGTGACCCTGGAGATACTGTTCATCACAATTAAAACAAAGACCCTTCCCCCTCCTCTGTTCCATCTCTTGTCTATTCAATTTTTTTATGTATGGTACTGGCGACGTAGGGGAAGAACTCTCTACACGTGGAGCTGCTTTGTGTCCATTACGTGGAGGCCCTGAATAGGGGGAGGGCGTAGTGGTAGTCGCCCTACTTGGCCAAGATGGTCTTCAGACTAGGGATTCCTTCAGAACTTGCTGTTTAGTATCAATGGTCCTGGCCAAGTTCATAGTATGGTCCAAATCTATAGGTCCATGTAATCCAACCTCCAGATGAAGGGCCTCTGTCAAGCCAGCAATAAAAAGGTTAACATACTGGGAGGGCTTGAAATTGGTACTGGCTCTGGCCAAGCGTTTCCTGGAAGGTCATTTGGTACACTTCAATTGTGCCCGTCTGTTTCAAATTCACTAATTCGCCCAACGGATTGCTACTGGCTGGAGAACCAAACCTTAGCATGCAAGATTGTTTAAATACATCCCAATCCAGAACCAAATGTTCATTTGTGAATTGGTGGAACCATAGAAGCGCTTCATCGAGCATGTGGAATGCGGCCAACTAGACTTGGTCATCCGTCGGTGTTTTTTTATGGTAAAGAAGTGGTCACATCGGTGTAACCAGATCAAGGGGTCCTTAGACCCATCAAATGTAAGAAAGTCCAATTTCACTTACCTGGGAACCGAATTAGGGGCAGTAGCATGAGGTCCCAATGGGGGATGTGGGTGGCCCAGCGGTGGTGGGTGGTGCGCTGCCGGTGGTGTATAGGTTCTCGGCGACGGTGCTCAAAGCCCATTGTCATCCTGTCGCAGGGGTGTATAGGTTCCCGGTGGCGGCGCTCGAAGCCCATTGTCCTCCTATCGCTGGAGGAGGAGCTGAATTGACGCATCCATGGCTGCTATGGCTGAACGCAGGTGAGCCGTGGACTGACGAACCTCATCAAAGGAGGTCTCTGTCTGTTGACGATTTTCATCAATCAGTTGACGCAAATTCTCTGGGGAAGAGGAATCCCCAAGGGTGGACCTGTCTAATACCAAGATGTTGGGATCTTCCCGGGCCATGGATCTCGTCACCCTTCTTCCCTCTCTTCCCTCCAGATTGGCTGTTGACATTGGAAGAGAGCTCCTGTTCTTGGAAAGTGTAATGGTGGAAATGGATTGAGCCTTGAGGAGGCTTGACCTGGAACTCTGAGGGTGAATCCGACCTAGACCTCTGAGGGAGAATCTGGCCTGGCTAAAACTAAATGATTCAATGCTTAATCTTCATTCAGCTCTTTGTCCCAATAAATAGGTTTGGGGACGAAAATACAACTCAGACCCATGGGTCACATGGTTCACGCAAAATTACATTCAAACCAAACCAAATTCAACATACATGAAAAGGGAAATAGCATAATTTAATTCCTACGTCTGTAGATAATTCGGGATGCTATGGAGTCCATAACAAAACACTGCCATTACCTCCCAGCTTGAGGGGGAAAAGTAGAAGAAGTACAAGAATGAGGTATTTTATTCCATATGTTGTGGTAAGTTTTATGTGACCAAAATATTCAAGAAAGGGGGAGCACAAAAGATGAAGCTTTCTATCTAAGGATAAATTTTTTCAGCAAAGAAAACTGAAGACCAAGGATCCTGACTAGCAATAATAATTGTGGTAATTATTGGTGATACCTGACTCGGCTCGACTCGATTCTATTTCTCAGGCTAGATTATTATTTTGTGGAATTCAAAACATATTCCTTGGTCAACATATTATTTGGTGCAAATACTTGCATCAGATTATTTAATGGGTCCTCAACATTATTATTGAAGAATTGGCGACCTCAACATCTTATCTTCTTGTTTACCCATTACTTATTGGTTATTTGACAACCTTACTTTTACCATCCTTTATTTGACTCTCACATACATCTTTGGGCCAACCTTTTGCGTGTTGCTTTGGTCGGGAGCTTAATTCTGTACATATATACATAGTGGTGTTTTAATTCCATTGAAACTTTATTATATATATACCCATGGGTCTTTTATTGTTGTCTTGTGAATGACAACCATTACCCACTTATCACGTTTGAGAGTCGGTGCCTGGGTTGGGACACCATGATGGAGGTGCTTATTACTACATATATGTTACCCCCCTTAATTGGCATTTATTACTCCTACCACTTGAGAATCGTTGTCCTGTGGGATGGAGTTTTACTACACTTCTGAGCACTGCGTATTGACCCACTACCTGCGAAAGATAGGAGTGCCACTACCTACAAATGATAGGAGTGTGCCCTACATCCAGCATGGCATATGACTCAGTATGGAGTGATGTCATATGACTTGGAGTGATTTTACTCTCACTCATCTTATGCCAACTGAGCCTCATGGAAGAGAGCACTAGCGTGAGGGGGAATGTTGGAAGATATGGAGGACCGCCATTTTATAGGATAATATCCTATACATCATTTGTAGCAAGCTGGGAGTTCATGATGTTCTCTCACCCCCAGCTTGAGGGGGAGTGTTGGAATATGGGCCCAAGCCCACACGACCAAAGAAGGCCCACATATCCAAGTGTGTTGGAAGATGGGACCAAGCCCACACGACCAAGGAAGGCCCACATATCTAAGAGTGTTGGAAGATGAGCCCAAGCCCATATGGTATGGACCCATAGAAGATGGGCCCAATCCCACACGACCAAGGAAGGCCCACATATATAAGAATGTTAGAAGATGGGCCCAAACCCATAAGATATGGACCCATAGAAGAGTTTCAGTTTAAAGGTGTTTTAGTCATGTTAATCTTCTATTTATATTGGGTTATTTTATTATTCTAGGACTTATCTTTAAGTGTTAGAGTTTGCGTGTAATTTGGACAAGGGTAGTTTAATTGTAATTGGACTCTATTACTTTCCTCTATTATAAATAGAGGTTCATGTACTCTGACTATAATAAGTCAATGAAGTTTTTCTCTTTTCCATAAATTCAACCTAGTATCAGAGTAGGTTTTGTGAGTTGTTTGGTCAACCCATAGAGGTAATATGATATTTTATGATTTATTATCTCTAGGAAAAATTATTTTTTCAAATCGGAGTTATCTACAAAGAGAAATCAATATTTGAAGTAGCGAAGGTCAGATTGCAAAAGAGATTTGTGTAACAATAGAAGGCCTCAACTTCCAAGCTATTGTATGCTATCAAGGAAGAGAATTTATATGGAGAATTATATATCAAAAGAAATATTTTAAGTCTATTTTCTTACCTATTCAACTAATTCTCTATATGAGTTTTTTATATGGAGATATTGATCTTAGAGCAGTCAATGGTCATGCTGGAAAAAAGGGAAAGAGTACTTAGTTCGGTAGAGACCAAAATATATCAGATTATATATCTCAATAGAAGTATATTTTATTAAGATAATTTATACTTGGATGAAATTTATTGAAGTTTAATTTCATAAGGAGAAAATTTCATGTAAATCTATCTATATTTAAGTATATATTTGCATTGGAAGAATCAAAGGTCACACTGGTATCCTATTGCATTGAAAAATCCGAATTTAAGCCAGTTTTTTTGCATCACTTTTTTTATTATTATTTTGGTTCGTGTTATATGGATCCAAGCCTATTTCAGCTGCATCTATTGTGTCTCTTTAGATGAGACATTATTATTGAAGAAGTGGCGGCCTCTGCATCCTATCTTCCTGGTTATTTGACAACCTTACTCCTACCATCCTTTATTTGACTCTCACATATATCTTTGGGCCAACCTTTATTGTAACCTTTTGAATGTTGCTTCGGTTGGGAATTTAAGTCCATCACATATACATAAGGTTATTTTTCAGTCCATTGAGATTTTTTAATATATATACCCGTGGGTCTTTTATCGCCGTCTTGTGAATGACAGGCATTACCCACTTCTCACCTATTTCTACCTGAGAGAGTCCGTGCCCGGGTAGGGACACTATGACGGAGGAGCTTATTACTTCATCTATGTTTCCCATTAATTTCTACCTATGAGAGTTGGTGCTCGGGTTGGGACACCGTGACGGAGGAGCTTATTACTACATCAATGTTACCCTTTAATTTCTACCTGTGAGAGTCAGTGCACGGGTTGGGACACCGTGATGGCATAGCTTATTATTACATCTATGTTATACTTGGCATTTATTACTCCTACCACTTGAGAGTCGTCTATGTTATACCCCCTTTAATTGGCATTTATTATTCCTAACACTTGAGAGTCATTGTCTTGTGGAAGAACACAGTGATGGAGGATTTTTATTACACTTCTGAGCATTGTGTATAGACCCACTACCTACAGAAGAGAGAAGTGTGCCCTACTGAAAAATGGAGCAATGTGATACGGCTTGGAGTGATTTTACTCTCACTTATCTTATGCCAGTTTGGCCTCACGGAAGAACCACCAGCGTGAGGGGGAGTGTTGAAAGATGTGGAGGACTGCCATTTTATACAAGAAGATCCTATACATCATTTGCAGCAAGCTGGGAGTTCATGATGTTCTCTCACCCCTGCTTGAGGGGGAGTGTTGGAAGATGGGTCCAAGCCCACACGACCAAGGAAGGCCCACATATCTAAGAGAGTTGAAAGATGGGCCCAAGCCCATAAGATATTAACCCACAAAAGATGGCCCCAAGCCCACATGACCAAGGAAGGCCCACATATCTAAGAATGTTGAAAGATGAGCCCAAGCCCATAAGATATGGACCCACAAAAGAGTTTTAGTTTAAAGGTGTTTTATTCATGTTAATCTTCTATTTATATTGGGTTATTTTATTATTCTAGGACTTACCTTTAAGTGTTAGAGTTTGGGAGTAATTGGGGTAAGGGTAGTTTAATTGTAATTGGACTCTACTACTTTCCTCTATTATAGATAGAGGTTCATGTACTCTGATTATAATAAGTCCATGAAGTTTTTCTCTTTTACATAAATTCAACTGGGCCCAAGCCCATAAGATATGGACCGACCATGATCACACGAGCTGGTGGGACCCACCATGATCACGTGAGGTGGCATTATGAGTCTTACACAATAAGAAGTCTTACACAAGAAGAAATCTTACAGAGCCACAATTATTATGGAAGGAGGTCTCACAAAAGAGTTTTAGTGTAAAATTGTTTTAGTCATGTTAGTCTTCTATTTATATTGGGTATTTAATTATGCTAGGACTTATCTTTAAGTGTTAGAGTTTGGTTGTAATTGGGATAAATACAGTTTAATTGTAATTGGACTCTACTACCTTCCTCTTTTATAAATAGAGGTTCATGTACTCTGATTACATTAAGTCAATGAAGTTCTTCTCTTTTCCATAAATTCAACATAGGGAGAAAAACAAGAGGAAGACAGATGGATTTGTGTCCTAACCCTCCCCCTAAGGCTCAATTTATAGATGAATAAGATTATAATATTACAATAATACCTCTAAACTTAAACTAATTACATCAATACCATCTTTATGAGATGATTCTTTATTTACCATCATGCCACCACTGTGTGGGTCTGTAGATCCTTGTTAGGAATTAGATGCCCTAATTCCAAACTAATGAGAGCAATAATAATAAATGCGGAAGAAGGAAAAAACAAGCACACAAAAGCACAACAAGATTTATATAGGTTCACCTCAATGTATGACTACGTCCTGTCTTTTGCCATTGCAATAATCCACTATGAAGATAAAATATTTTACAAGAGAAATCGCGCACTTACAGGTGTTTATCTCTAACCTCTCGAGCTGCAACTCGAAATGTTCTTAGGATTAAGATGATAAAACCCTAATGGTGGCGCCCTTCAATGATAAAGAGAAAATTAGGGCAACCGTGATACAAGAGTAAAATTCCAAAATTGCCCTTAATGAAATAACAGTCAATATATCATGGATCGGATGGGGCCTCTGCCCCCACACCTCGGGAGTTCCAACCCCCACGACAACCTGACCACGTAGGTCAATCCGCAACCAACTCAGCATAGGGCATTAATTAGGCTCCACAACTTAACAACCCTCTCCTTGGTCTATGGGCCTTGAGCCTATCTTCTACCTCTCTTGGATGTGTTGGCCTTCCTTGGTCTTATGGGCTTGAGGCTATCTTCTAATACACTTGGACGTGTGGGCTTGGGCCCATCTTCCAACAGCTTGAGGGAGAGTGTTGAAAGACATTAAAAAACTTGGGCATTATTATTGTAAATATCTTTTTTTTCCTCCTCTTCACTCTCTCTAGGGTGAAGGGTATACTTATAATTTAGGTACTCTTGATATCTATAAATAAAGGCAAAGGGGAGAGTTTGAAGATCTTTCATAACCCATATTCTCCCCTATTTTTTTTCTCTCTCTCTCTCTCTCATCCGTCCTTACCTTTTTCTTCCCTACTTCACTTCACTTCTCCTCACCTCCTTCTTCTCCCATCTTCTCCTCTACACTCTAAGTTGAAGATCTTAATAGTGTGGAATCCTGAAATTAACAATACTTAGGTTGCCTTACTATGGAATAAATGTACTTGTGTTCTTTGGATCTCTATTAAGGCCTTGAGAATCTCATCCCATGGCTATGAATCATTTTTCACTTGAAAAGTTGATTCTATGCATGATTCATATATTTGATTCTTATGCTTGTATTGAAAGCTTGACATAACCAATTCTCATTTAGTGGCAACAATGGCTTAACCAGTATTTTGAATTTTCCTATCTCAATTCAAAATTTGCCGACTTATGCTAAATTAGATTTTCATATTCACCCTTTCTAGAGATGTGAAGATGTCAATTGTAAATAGCTTAGATAAATGAAATTGATCTACACAAAACACATATGTCCATGAGTTAATGATAAATCTCATCATTTTAATTAGACCAAGTTATAAATTTTGAATCATATTAATGCACTTAGAGTGGTAGGACTCTCCATTGAGTCTCGGCCAATCTCATTGCTTTTGAGTATTACGTTAGATTTGTTAATATTTTACTACTCAAAGACATATTGAGACTAGCAAATCATATGTATAGTTTCATATTCTTTATATGGTTTGAAGCGAACACTTAGAGCTCATGACTTCTATGAGATCACCTCTTGTGAGACTCTTGTAAGACTCCACCATAATAATTTTAGCTCTGTGAGATTTCTTACTATGTGAGTCATGTTAGACTCTTCCATATATGCTCTTCAACTAGGACCCTTGAGAACCGAAGCTTCCAAAATAGAAGCCAGTGGAGCTGATCTCTGCCCCTACTACATTATCACTCCTAATACTATTAAAAGGTGTTGAAAGATATGATGTAATTAGGGTGGCATTGATGTAATTACTTTTCATTTTTGTCTCTTATTCATGTTAAGTTGTGGAGCCTAATCAACGCCTTACACTGAGTCAGTATGTGGATTGACAAAATATTAACTGTTGTTTCATTAAGGGCAGTTTGGGAATTTCACTCTAGTAAAGCGGTTGCCCTACTTTTCTCTTTATATTGTGGAGGGGGGGGGGGGGGGGGGGGGGGGCACTATTGGGATTTTTTTTATTATCATCATCGAGAAGGAGTTAGAGTCGTAGACCGAGAAAGGTTAGAGAAAACACCTGTAAGTGCATACGATTTCTCTTGAAAACTATTTCATCTTTATAGTGGATTACTGCAATGACGAAAGATAGGATGTAGTCTCACCTTGAGGCAAACCTATATATAGCAATGCAATTTCTTTCATGCCAGAGGATAAGGTGTTAATTTGGTTCCACAACTTAACAAAATTACCTAAAAATAGAAAAATAGGTACGTACAAGGAAAGCCTATAAGATCTCTGCATGTTGATATGTTAAAGCTTGACACAATGTGCAATTGGAGATGGAGAGGTTTCGTACCAACTGAAGTAGAGAGGAGAGGTTTTGGGCCTTCGACGTCCTTCGGTCCTGAGTCCTGACTCCCAAATTGTTTAAGTAGATGAGCTGGTTCGTGATCTCGCGATCCAAAATGAACCTCGTTCAAGTTCGGCTCGTTTACTTAAACGAGTTGGAAACCCAATCTCAAATTCTATTCAAGATTAGTTTTTTAATTGAACCGAGCCTGAATCAAGTCGAGCTGGAGCTATTTACGAACTAGCTTGGTTCGATGCCACCCTAGTGTTTGGGACATTGTTGATGGTGGAGAAAAGATAAACCTTTTGTTGGTTTTCAGGATTCCATAGATAATAACTTTAGGCAATGGAGAGAAAGAAGAAGGAAGAAGGAAGAAGAAAGTAGAGAGGAGAGAGGAGAGAAGATTATGATACACGTCCAAGAGAGAAAAGAGAGAAAAAGAGAGAAGAGACGTGAGGGAAAAGAGGATGAATAAATTAGCATCTTGGACTTAGTCCAAACCCTCCCCCATAAGTTATATTTATAGGTATCGAAAGTATCAATATTACAAGTACAATGTTCACCCTAATAAGAGTGAATTGTTAGGAATTAGATGCCTTAATTCCAAACTAAGAAGAGAAATAATAATAAACATAGAAGAAAAGAAAAGCAAGCACGAAAAACAATAAGATTTATATAGGTTTACCTCAAGGTGAGACTACGTCATGTCTTCCGTTGCTGCAGTAATCCACTATAAAGATGAAATAGTTTACAAGAGAAATCGCACACACTTACAAGTGTTTTCTCTAACCTCTCTCAAGCTACAACTCCAGCTCCTTCTCAATGATGATAATCATAAAACCCTAAGAGAGGCACCTCCCCAATATAAAGAGAAAACTAGGGCAATCACTTTACAAGAGTGAAATTCCCAAACTACCCTTAATGAAACAATAGTTAATATATCATCATGCCACATACCGACTTAGTGTAGGGAGTTGATTAGGCTCCACAACTTAATGATCTTCCACTTGGAGACTAATTCATCATCAATATCACCTTTGCAACAACAACAACTTCTCAGTTCTTAGGGAGAAGTCCAACTGAAGTTGCACACAACTTCAGCTTCTCAATTGTAACAGTCTTTATCAACATATCAGCCGAATTCTGATTTCCTTGAATCTTGTTACATGGTGGGAGCCATTATGATCACACGAGTTGGTGGGACCCACCATGATCATGTGAGGTGGCATGATGAGTCTTACATGACTCTCACAATAAGAATTCTTACAGAGAAAAAATTAATATGGAAGCATGTCTCATAGAAGAGTTTCAATTTAAAGGTGTTTGTGTTATGCTTGTCTTCTATTTATGTTGAGTTATTTAATTATGCTAGGACTTATCTTTAAGTATTAGAGTTTGGGCGTAATTGGACAAGGGTAGTTTAATTGTAATTGGTCTCAACTACTTTCCTCTATTATAAATAGGGGTTCATGTACTTTGATTACATCAAGTCAATGAAACTCTCCACTTCTCAACTCGTGAAGAATCTCTCTCTTGCCTAAACTTTTTCTCTCTTTTCTCTTCTCTCCTCTCTACCCAAGTTCTGTCTCTCTCTGCTCTTATTCTTCTCCCTCTCTCATCTTGCTCGAGGTTTCAATCATGGGGTGGGCCTAAATTCAACATAGTATAAGAACATCAAATTTAGGATCCCCACATCAAAAGAATGCTCTAAGAAGTTATGATCACAGCTACTCATAGAACACTCTTTGTGAAGCAAGATTGGAGTTTTTTATTTTTGTTTTTATTACTTCATGCTCTTGGTTTTTGAATCTTTAGAAGATGGTTCAGAGATGATTTTATTTCTGTCTTCATCTTATGAAATTATTGATATTTATGCATCTCAGATTAGAAGAAGTTTACCAAGGCAGTTTTGTCAGTTTGCAAGTTCTTGGTTGAAAATCGGTTTATATTGAGATTTTCTGCATAAAAACTTGTAATTTTGTGGGAACAAGACTTTCCTAATGAATAAAATTGTTTGTGAGCCTATTGTTAGTGGTTTTTTATCCATTGGATTTCAGAAATCTAATTACTTAGCTTATATGCTAAGCTGCTCTATTAATCGAGTTATTTGAAGAATTCTACTCGGTTTTGTGCTTTTCAGGAGAATTTTTAGAAAGCCACGAGGAGGCTGATTGATCTTGGAACTGAATATATACTGGTTTATCCCAATATGGAGTCAAATATATTTTTTTAATGATCTTGGAAAGATCTAATTCGGAATTGTTGCCTTACCCTTGATTTCATGCTTATTGATTGATTTTTGCTATTCTCTACAAGGAAGACCAGATAATTAATTATATAAATTTTTTATCAGCAAGTTGACTAGCCTAAGTGGGTTCTCTCCTTGCCTAAATATTTTATATTCTCGGGTACTCCTCCCATCTACTCGAGCTAACCTTGGCTGGTCTTGAATCTCCAAGCAGCTTACTTAGGCTACTTCAAATTTGTGTACATTATTACCCTTGAATTGCCTTTTATGGCTGAAGAATACATGGGTAACAAGAATGATATTCTCAAGATTACTACCATACCATTGTGAAGGATATCAAATTTCTTGAGCTGATCCATATCGGTTCAACAGTTCCTTCTAACAAAGGACCTACATGGTCACCTCACCAAACTTGGGCCACCCATTGATGAAGAAGATATTGCTTATGCTAAGTTGTTAAAAAAATGACACTTTGGTAATTAGTTGGCTGATCAACAACATGGAAGAACCCGTCTCTAACAATGTTATTCATCTTGACATCACCAACCAAATTTGGGAGACATGTACTAAGTTGTACTCTAGCTTCGACAACTTACACATGATCACAAAAGCTGGTGGGACCCACCATGATCACGTGAGGTGGCATGATGAATCTTACATGACTCTCACAATAAGAAATCTTACAGAGCCAAAATGTTTATGGAAGCAGGTCTCACAAAAGAGTTTCAATTTAAAGGTGTTTTAGTTATGTTAGTCTTCTACTTATGTTGAGTTATTTAATTATGCTAGGACTTATCTTTATGGGTTAGAGTTTGGATGTATTGGGACAATGGTAGTTTAATTATAATTGGACTCTACTACTTTTCTTTATTATAAATAGGGGTTCATGTACACTACTTATATCAAGTCGATGAAGCTCTCCACTTCTCAACTCGTGAAGAATCTCTCTGTAGCCTAAACTCGTTTTCTCTCTTTTCTTTTCTCCACTCTCTACCCATGTTCTCTCTCTCTCTCTCTTTGCTCTTTTTCTTCTCCCTCTCTCATCTTTCTCGAGATTTCAATCATGGGGTCCTAAATTCAACAAATCTTCTCAAGTGCTAAGACTCCATCCTCTAGAGCCGATCTAATGAAGTGATAACGCACCTGTATGTGCTTTGTTATGGCATGATAAACAGGATTCTTTGCTAAATGAATAACAACTCTCACTATCACAATATAACACATTATTCCCATGCTTGAGACCTAATTTTTCCCTGAAAGACTGCAAGTATACAATCTCTTTGCTAGCTTCAGTCACGATGACATATTTAGCCTGGATATTATAAAGAACGACTATCTTCTACAACTTAGAGACCTAACTAACTTTTGTACCACCCAATGTGTATCCATATCCAGTGGTACTCTTCCTGCTATCAATATATCCTGCCATGTCAGCATCTACATAACCTTGTAATCCCAAGTCTAACTTTTTAAAACATAAAGCTGAGTCTATAGCGCCTCTCAAATACCTGAGAATCCACTTCACTGCTTCCCAGTATTTTTTACCCGGGTTACTCATATATCTACTCACAACTCCCACTGCATGAGCTATGTCTTATCTAGTACACACCTTGGCATACATGAGATTGCCAATAGCAGAAGCATAAGGCATATTTTCCATGTGGACTCGCTTTTGCTCTGTAGAAGGTGACTGCTCCTTATATAGTCTTAAGTGACTAGCCAAAGGAGTACTCACTGGTTTTCCATCATTCATGTTGAATCTGCTCAACACCTTCTTCACATATTCTTCTTTGGATGGAGCACCAAAGAAGGATGAAAAGAAAAACAATGCTTTAAATGTGGTGACTGAAGAAGTACATGATGCTTTACTCTTGTCGGTTGATAGCTCTATTGACTCTTGGGTGTTAGATTCAGGAGTTTCCTTTCACACCACCGCATATCATGAGATTATAGAGAATTATGTTACTGGAGATCTCGGAAAGGTGTATCTTGCTGATGGAGAACCTTTGGATATTGTCAGAATTGGTAATGTCAGTTTGAGGATGTCAAACGGGTCCCTGTGGAAAATTCACAAGGTGAGACATGTACCAAAACTGATGCGTAATCTGGTCTCAGTAGGGTAGCTTGATGATGAAGGTCATAATGTGACTTTTATTGGTGCTGCCAGGAAAGTCACTAAGGGAGCCATGGTTGTTGCACGAAGAGTTAAAATTGGAACTCTTTACATCACTTCCAGTTGCAGGGACAAGGTTGTAGTTGTTGATGATGTTACTGACTCTGACTTATGGCATTATAGGCTCGGTTACATGAGTGAGAAGGGTATGAAAATTCTTCAGTCCAAAGGGAAGCTACTAGGGTTGAAAACTGTAAACAACAGTTTGTGGGAAGGCTGTATTTTTTATATACAGAAAAGGGTTAGAATTTCTAAGGCTGGAAAGGAGCAAAAGACAACAAAATTAGAGTTGGTTCACACAAATGTGTGGGGGCCTTCAACTATTACTTCCCTTGGTGATTCGAACTACTATGTGACCTTTATTGATGATGCAAGCATAGAGGTGAGGGTTGATTTCTTGAAAAAAATATTTGATGTCTTTGATACCTTCAAGAGATGGAGAGGAAAGGTTGAGATTGAGACAGATTTGAAGGTCAAGTGTCTACCGTCAGATAATGGGGGAGAATGCATAGATGATGATTTCAAGTGGTATTGTGTTGATAATGGAATCAAGATGAAGAAGACCATTCCAGGAAAACCTCAACAGAATGGTGTGGCTGAGAGGATGAACAAAACTTTGAACAAGCATGCTAGGAGCATGAGATTAAAAGCGGGATTGCCAAAGATGTTTTGGTATGAGGCTATTAGCACCACTGCCTATTTTATCAACAATGGTCCCTCAACACTATTGGATTTCAAAATACCAGAAGAGGTCTCTAGAGAGGCAAAGATGTAAACCTTTCTTTCTTGAAAGTTTTTGGTTTTGTTTCTTATATTCACATTGATTTTGTTATTAGAAGTAAAATTGATGTTAAATCTAAAATATGTTTCTTTATTGGCTATGGTGTTACCGAGTTTGGTAATCACTTGTGGGATGACCAAAGTTGTAAGGTTACCTGGAGTAAGGACGTGATCTTCAATGAAGGTGCCCTATATAAAGACAAGTAGAGAACAGATTCTGAGAGCACAAGTGATGAAGCCAAGAAGACTGAAGTGGTTCAGTTGAGAGATCTTCCAGTTATTGAGATAGAGAATATCGCTCAGGAAGACAAGGAAAACATATCCCTAGAAGTAAATCAGGACATTTTTGTGAAAGAACTCAAGAGATCTGCCAGAACTAGCAGACCACCACAGAGGTACTCCCCTACATTGAATTATATTTTATTGATAGATAAAGGTGAACCAGAGAGTTATGAGAAAATCGTGCAAGTTGATGAATCAACCAAGTGGGAGTTGGCCATGAAGGATGAGATGGATTCACTGTTATCCAATCAGACATGGCATCTAACCGAGTTACCAAAAGGCAAGAAGATCTTGCAGAATAAATGGGTGTACCGAATAAAAGACGACCATGAAGGCAGCAAGCAGTACAAGGCAAGACTAGTGGTAAAATGTTTTAAACAAAAAGAAGCCTTTGACTACACTGAGATTTTCTCTCCAGTAGTAAAACTGATTGCTATTAGAACAATGCTTGGACTAATGGCAAATGAAGACTTGCACTTAAAGCAGTTGGATGTAAAGACAACCTTTCTTCATGGTGATTTGGTGGAAGAAATTCACATGGTGCTACCACTGGGTTTCAAAGCACAAAGAAAGGAGAAAATGGTGTGCAAACTTCTAAAGAGCTTGTATGGTCTTAAACAAGCTCCAAGATAGTGGTATAAGAAGTTTGACACCTTTATGAGTAGTAAAGGTTTGTTGAGGTGCCATACAGATCATTATTGTTATGTGAAGAAGCTTGATAACTCCTATATCATTCTACTGCTATATGTTGATGACATATTCATAGCAGGTGCTTGCAAATAGGAAATAGAAAAGTTGAAAAGGGAGTTGTCCAAGAAGTTTGCAATGAAGGATTTGGATGCTTCAAAACAAATCCTTGGGATGAGGATTACTAGGTACATTAATGTCTTGAAACTGTCACAAAAAGAATATGTGAAGAAGGTGCTGAGAAGATTTAACATGAATAATGCAAAACCAGTAAGTACTCATTTGGCCAGTAACTTAAGGCTATCTAAGGAGCAATCACCTTCTACAGAGCATGAGCGAGCCCACATGGCAAATGTGACTTATGCTTCTGTTAGTGGTAGTCTCATGTATGCCATGGTGTGCAATAGACCAGACATAACTCACGTAGTAGGAGTTGTGAGCAAACATATGAGTAATCTGTGTAAGCAACATTGGGAAACTGTGAAGTGGATTCTCAGAGGCACCGTAGAATTAGCCTTATGTTTTAGAAAGTTAGACTTGGTATTATAGGGTTATGTAGATGTTGACATGGTTGGAAACATTGATGGCAAGAAGAGTACAATCGGATATGTATACACATTGGGTGGTATAGTAGTTAGTTGGGTGTCTAAGTTGCAAAAAATAATTGTTCTTTCCACTACTGAGGCAGAATATGTTGTTGTGACTGAAGCCAGCAAAAAGATGGTGTGGCTGCAGTCTGTTATGATCTTCGATTAAGTGTGTGACTTTCCACTACTTACAGGTCGGTCTTTTGAGTAGTATTGGCTAGGTGTTTAACATTTGGTATCAAAGACGCTACTTATGTTGCAAGTTCGAATCCCAGAGGGGGCGACCTAGCAGTGTTGCTAGAGAGGGTGGTTGCTAGAGTGGACCGCTGTGGACGTCGGCTCATAATGGAGGAGCTTGTTGAGCGTTGGCTCGTAAGAGCTTGAGGGCAAGCTATTTCTCCCAAGGGTGTGTTGTGTTATCATCTTGGGTTAAGTGTTTGGCTTTCTGCTACCTACCAGAACGGTCTTTTGGGTAGTATTGGCTAGGTGCTTAACACAGACCTTCTGGGAAGAATTAGATCTAAAGCATAGGAAGAATGTGTTATATTGTGGCCATCAAGTTTCTATTCATTTAGTAAAGAATCTTGTTTATTATGTTTGAACAAAGCACGTACAGTTTGTCACTTCATCAAATCGGCTCTAGAGGATGGAGTCTTAGCACTTGAGAAGATTCAAGGAAGTCAGAATCCGACTGATATGTTGACAAAGACTATTACGATTGAGAAACTGAAGTTGTGTGCAACTTCAGTTGGACTTCTCTATGAGGATTGAGAAGTTATTGTCTCTATAGAGGAGATATTGATAATTGATTAGTCTCCAAGTGGGAGATTGTTAAGTTGTGGAGCTTAATTAACACCTTACCCTCTAGCGCGGATAGACCTTCGTGGTAAGGTCTCCATGGGATTTGGAAGGGGGGTGGACCCCCCTGCGGGTCCATGATATATTGACTGTTGTGTCATTAAGGGTAGTATGGGTATTTCACACTTGTAATCCGATTGCTCTAATTTTCTCTTATATATGGGGGCATCGTTGTTAGGGTTTTATCACCTTGACAAGTATCATCATGCTAAGAAGCATCTGAAGTTGCAGCCCGAGTGGTTAGAGAAAAACATCTGTAAGTGTGTGCGGTGTCTCTTTGTAAACTATTTCATCTTCATAGTGGATTACTGCAATGGCGGAATATAGGATATAGTTTCACCTTGAGGTGAACCTATTTAAATTTTATTATTATTTTTCTTTGCTTGCTTTTCCTTCTTCTGCAATTATTATTAATGCTCTCGTTAGTTTGGAATTAGGGCGTCTAATTCCTAACAATTTTATCTTTTTTTGGGAAATGGAGGTCGAGGAAGAATGAGTGGTTGCGAGTTGTTTTGTTGACGGAAAACCTGAGAGGTTGGGGAAATTGATGTTTGGTAAAAGTTGAATGATTACTCAAAAAGAGTGGGGAAATTTGTCTTCGTAATCTAGGATGGATTCAGAAAGTTTCAGGAGTTTTGCTTGCTTTTGTTTGAGATCTCCTTAAAAAATACAGGATTAGATTCTCAGGAGTCCATGAATTTTGTTCTTTGAGAAAAAGAGAAAGTAACTGATTGGGAGAAAACTGAGGAAGAAGAGGTTATGGACTTGATGTCCTAACCCTCCCCCTAAAGCTCTATTTATAGATTAATGAAACTATTGTATTACAGTAATACCCCTGAACTTAGGGTTTAGGGTTTTAACCTTGGAACTTTAACCTAATTACATAAATGCCATCTTTATGAGATGACCCTTTATTTATCATCCTGCAATCATTGTATGTGGGACTATGGGCCTTCTCCTTGATCTATGGGCCTTGAGCCCGTCTCCTATATCTCTTGGATGTATGGGTCTTCATTGATCTTATGGGTTTGAGTCCATCTTCTAACACACTTGGATATGTGGGTCTTCCTTCATCGTGTGAGCTTGGGCCCTATCTTCCCACACTCCCCCTCATGCTAGGGGTGAGAGAACAACATGAACTCCCATCTTGCTGCAAATGATGTATATAATCTTTTGTATAAAATGGCAATCATCCCATCTTCCAACAGTCCCCCTCACGTTGGTGTTCTCTTTCATGATGCCTAGCTGGCCAATTAGGGGGGTATAACATAGATGTAATATAAGTTCCTCCGTCATGGTGTCCCAATCGTTGATATTTGATATTACTAACATGGTATTAAGTTCCTCCGTCATGGAATCCCAACCGTTGACATTTGATATTTTTGACAGGGGTATTAAGTTCCTCTGTCATGGAATCCCAATCATTGACATTTGATATTTTTGACGGGGACAAATAAATGGTGGTATGAGGCCACATCTTTTTCAATAATAATGTCTCATCCAAAGAGACACAATAGCCACAACTGAAATAGGTTTTGGCCCATATAACACGAACCAAAATAATCCTTGTAAAATTGACTCATAAAATCATCTAATGCAAATATATGTACCAAATAATATGCTGACCAAAGAATAATCTATCAATACTGTAAAAAATAATCTAGCCAAATAAAAAATACTGACTTACGCCGAAATATGTATAAACTTTGATACGTATACCGAGGCAACAAAATAAGCGGGAAACTTTCAGATGACGCAAGGAACCGACTAAAAAAAGGCAGGATTAGAGGAGACGAGTCAGCAATGGAATTTCCGAAATCTGCCATAGATGGAAAGTGACCTATTGGAAATATAACTAGCTGTAGCAGAGTAATCAAAAACACGATTGGCAGATAACTCGGTAAAAATAGAACCTCAGCAGAATGGAATGGCAGAGGAGTTTCTAAAAAAAAACATCAAAGAGAAGAGACTCTTCAGGATTAACAACAGGAAGATATGATTCTATGTTCGGAAGATAGATTTCTGCAGCTAGAATTTTTTTCTGGATTTAGATTATAAACAGGTGCGGAAATCAGCAGCAGACGCTGGAATACCTGCGACATTTCGATACAGAGGCTGTAAGCCTTAAACATGAATTTATAACAACATGAAAATCATCATATAATTTAAACGGAAGCAAAATCATACTTCTTTCCATACGCTTCAGATTCCATCTCTCTGTTCTCTGTTCGGCGCTTCCGATCTCTGAACACTCTCGGCGATGGCTCAACTGAAGGGGCTTGAGTGACGAGACAGGGGACCGAAACTACAATTTGAAGCCAACCTCCCATCAAGGTTGTTCATTGCTTCGTGTTACCAAGGGAGTTGCAACTGCTAGAAGTTGAGACCATGATTAAATAGAAAACCATTTCTCATAAAAACGGTTAATATTCTTCCACTTGGTCCAAACTTCTAATATAATCTTAAACCCATCGATAATCTGAATTTAAGTAATAAATACATGAATCATGGCGATAAGTCCTCTAATGACGAGTATTTTCTTCCATGTATTACTATGTATGTATTACTTATACTTTATGAATAAACCCTATGCTTACTCTTGGTCCATCACAGATGAATTTTCTCAAAATAAAGTGCACATAAATATGAGAAAAAACATCACATTAATTAAGAATTTCACTGAAATAACATTGTTCATACAATGAAAAATTTACATAATGGAACCAAGTCCCATATTCACAACATGATCCTTGAATTTAAGTGGTGGCATGCTCTTAGTCAAAGGATCTGCAATCATTAAGTCAATGCTGACGTGCTCAATGACCACTTTCTTTTCTTTAACACGTTCTCTTATGGCCAAATACTTTATGTCGATGTGTTTACTTCGACTTCCACTTTTGTGGTTCTTGGCCATAAAAACAACAGCTGAATTATCGCAATATATTCTTAATGGCTTAGAGATAGAATCCATAATTCCAAGCCCAGAAATAAAACTCTTAAGCCATACACCATGTGAAGTAGCCTCAAAACAGGAAACTAACTCGGCTTCCATAGTCGACGTGGCGGTCAAAGTTTGCTTGGCACTCCTCCATGATATTGGTCCACTGGCCATCAAGAAAATGTATCCTGATGTTGATTTGCAGGAATCGATACAGTCAGCAAAGTCAGAATATGAGTAACCAATGACTTCTAGATTGTCCGTCCGTCTATACATCAGCATGCAGTTTTTGTTCCTTGAAGGTACCTCATTACTTTCTTTGCAGCTCTCCAGTGGTCTAGTCCAGGATTACTCTGATATCGCCCCAACATTCCAACAACAAATGCAATATCAGGTCTTGTGCAGACTGAACATTCATTAGGCTTCTGATAGCAGAAGCATATGGAATGTCCTCCATTTGTTCCATTTCAAGGTCGTTCTTCGGGCATTGGTTCAAATTGAACCTATCACCCTTCACAATGGGAGCTACACTTGGTGAACAACCCATCATCTGAAATCTCTCTAACACTGTATTAATACAGGTTTCCTGAGACAGACCTAAGATACCTCGAAATCTGTCTCTATGAATCTTAATGCCAATGACATAAGATGCCTCACCCATATCCTTCATATCGAAATTGTTAGAGAGAAATTGTTTCACCTCATGTAGAAAACCCTTATCATTGGTTGCTAGCAAAATGTCATCCACATATAAAACAAGAAAACAAATTTTATTCCCACTGACCTTCTGGTATATACATTGATCCATAATGTTTTCTACAAACCCGAATGAAGAAATTACATTATGGAATTTCAAATACCATTGGTGGGATGCTTGTTTTAATCCATATATTGATTTTTTTAGCTTGCAAACCAATTGGTCACCATCACTAGAGGGGAATCCTTCAGGTTGTTTCATGTAAACCTCCTCCTCTAGATCTCCATTGAGAAATACGGTTTTCATATCCATTTGTTGCAACTCTAAGTCAAATGGGTTACTAATGCCAAAATTATGCACAAGGAATCTTTCTTAGATACAGGAGAAAAAGTTTCCTAGTAATCTATTCCTTCTTTTTGAGTGAATCCCAAAGCAACGAGTCTTGCCTTGTATCGCTCAATGTTGCCTAATGAGTCTTTCTTTGTTTTAAAGACCCATTTACATCCAATGGCTTTAAATCCACTAGGCAACTCAACAAGATCCCAGACTTCGTTACTCTTCATAGAATTCATCTCTTCCTTCATGGCATTGTACCATAATTCTGATTCTTTGCAACTCATGGCTTCTAAAAAATACATGGGATCATTTGCGGTTCCAATGTCAAATTCTTGCAGATACACAATATAATCATCAGGAATTGTTGATCTCCTGAGTCTAGTAGATCTTCTTAATGTAGAACCATCATTTTCCTAAGAAGTATGTGGTTCAACTAGTTGTTCAAAAGTGTTTGGCAACTCTTGAAGTACCTGATCTACTGGAATGTTGTCAGCATTTTGTGGAACTTCAATGATTGGTTGTTCAACAATAGTTTGTAGTTGAGGGGTGTTATGAATAATAACCAATCTATCACTTGAGGTGGAAGGTTGAGATTCTGAATGATCCTTCTCAAAAACTATGTTCCGAGTTGGATTCCTCCCACTGATCAAGTCATTTTCAAGAAAATTTTCATTTCTTGATTCCACAATCCTAGTGTTGTGAGATGGACAATAAAATCTGTAACCTTTAGACCTTTCAGCATATCCAATGAAATACCCACTAATGGACCTTGGGTCCAACTTCTTCTCTTGTGGATTATAAATTTTCACTTCAAACGGGCATCCCCAAATGTGCATATGTCGTAAACTCGGTTTCCAACCTTTCCATAATTCAAATGGTGTTTTTGGAACAGCCTTGGCTGGAACTTGGTTTAATATATACACTACCGTCTTAAGTGTTTCTGGCCACAAGGATCTAGGAAGATTGGAGTTGCTAAGCATACTCCGCACCATGCCTAATAATGTTCGGCTTCTTCTTTCTGCTACACCATTTTGGTCCGCAGAACCAGGCATGGTATATTGGGCAACAATCCCATGTTCTTGAAGAAACTTTGCAAATGGCCAGGTGCTTGTCCATTCTCTGTGTATCTACCATAATATTCTTCACCTCTATCTGATCTCACGGTCTTAATTTGCTTACCGTATTGTGTCTCTACTTCAGCCTTAAAGATCTTAAAGACATCTAATGTTTCATTCTTGTTATAAAGCATGTAGAGATACATGTATCTTGATGAATCATCTATAAAAGAGATGAAATATTTCTGACCATGTGAGTCCATGTCTGGACTATATATATCAGTATGTATGATCTCTAATATGGTTGAACTCCTATTGGCACCTTTTTTTTCTGCTTTCCCTTAATGTAGTCTATTCAAGTCTCAAAATCAATAAAATCCAGAGTATTAAGTACCCCTTCATTCACAAATCTTTTAATTCTATCTATGGAGATATGGCCTAATCTCCAGTGCCATAATGTAGAGGAATCCTCATTAATAACACCTCTTTTATTACCAGTGTGAACATGCATTGAATCGTAAGAAGCATTGTTTTGTAAATTAATGCTATAAAGACCATTAGACAATGTACCATTCCCTACACAATCACTTATAATATAAACTGAAAGATGAGTTTGAAAAGTTAAAAGAATATCCATAAGGTACAAGCCTTGAAACTGAAATCAAGTTTCTGAAGAAACTTGGAACATAAAAGGTCTTTTCTAATTTTAAAACAAAGCCACTACGTAAATTTAAATAGCAAGTTCCTATAACTTCCACATGTGAGCTCATCTGGTCTCTTGAGAAAATGTGATGCTTACTTCCCACCGATTTCCTTAGATTTTGCAAACCCTGTAAGGAATTCAAGATGTGGATTGTTGATCCAGAATCAATCCACAAAGTGTAATTATTGACATTAACTATATTAGATTCATAACAAACAAATGAGGTTGGTATACCTTTGTCAGCAAGCCATTTTTGAAACTTGGCGCATTCCTTCTTCATGTGTCCCTTCTTTTTACAAAAGAAACACTAGGAATCTTTCTTAACACCAGCTTGGGGGGGTATTTTACCCGTCCCTTTTTGTTTGGCTTGATACTTGCCCTTTCTATGTGTTGCCAGCATGACACTTTCTCCTTGTTCCATCACTAGTCTCCCTTCCTCTTGAACACACATGGTCAAAAGTTCATTAACTGACCATTTATCTTTATGTGTATTGTACGAGATTTTGTAGGGTCCATATTGGTGCGGAAGGGAATTCAAAATGTAATGCACCACGAAAGATTCTGACATATCAACCTCGAGATTTTTTATTTGAGCCGCAATATCCCTCATTTGCATTATGTGCTCATGCACACCTCGCATACTGGTGTGCTTTAGGGATGAGAACTTCATGATTAGGATGCTTGCTAATGCCTTATTTGAAGTGACAAATTGAGCATCAATGGCTTTCAGCAAGTCTTTGACATTTTCATACTGCTCAACAGAACCACGAATACCAGCAACAATTTTAGTCTTAATGAACATTACACTGAGGCAATTAGATCACTCCCATCGTTCATAAAGTGTAATTTCAGCTGCAGTGCTGGTGTCAGTAATTACTGGTGGTTCGTCTTTCCTAATAGCATAATCTATGTCCATTCACCCTAAATGAAGAAGTATTCTCTCTTTCCAGATCTTATAGTTATCTCCCTTAAGATTAGGGATATCACAACAAATATCAGAGAAATGTGCAGGTTGTACAACTGCATAAAATTAAAAATTACATGTTGATGTTAAAACTGAGGCCTGAATAAAATATCATGCTTTACCAATGTAAATCATACTTAAAAATCAAATCAATTGACATAAAAAACATTGCCTGTGGGCTAAATGCTTTTTTTAAATTCAAGCAGATTCAATATTCTTTATTAGTAAACTTGATGACAAAACTATCAAATTATTTATGAATTCATAATTCCTGTGGGAAAATTATGAATAATTTGATATTTTATCCTAATTAATATACTCAAATATAATAAAAATTCCAATGGGATAAAATTTATTATATTAAGTATAATTAATTAAAATTAATTGCTACTTTTTCTTTATGATAAAACTATAAAATTATTTATGAATTCATAATCCTTGTGGCTAAATTATGAATAACGTGATATTTTATCCTAAATAATAAACTCAAATATAAAAAAAATCATGTGGATAAAATTTATTATATCAAGTAAAATTAGTTACAATTAATGTCTAATATTCTTTATTGAATCCTAATCATAATATATAATTTTTATTAAGTTAAAGATGTTATCGCTACTCTCTAATTAATTAAACTTATATGAATCACAAGACATTAAATCTCACAAATGTATGAGAATAACATGAATTGCGTAATTTTAACAGACACTAACATGTTATCATTATGCACAAAATATTCTCATAAGATATGCATAATTAAAAACTATAATATTATGCATAACTTTAATTTCAAGCATTTAAATATATGCAAAAAAAAGCATCAAAACTGTAACATGAAGTAAACCTAAACATTCTTGTATGCATAACAGCCGACGGCCAGTGGCGTAATGGTCACTGGAGCAATTGATTTTGCCAGCACACGGATTTGAATCCTGCTGGCACAAAATCAATTTTAAGTGTACACCTTGGCATACATAAGACTGCCAATAGCAGAAGCATAAAGCATATTTGCCATGTGGACTCTCTTTTTCACTGTAGAAGGTGACTGCTCCTTATATAGTCTTAAGTGACTAGCCAAAGGAGTACTCACTGGTTTTTCATCATTCATGTTGAATCTGCTCAACACCTTCTTCACATATTCTTCTTTGACTGGAGCACCAAAGAAGGATGAAAAGAAACACAATGCTTCAAATGTGGTGACTGAAGAAGTACATGATGCTTTACTCTTGTCTATTGATAGCTCTATTGACACTTGGGTGTTAGATTCAGGAGCTTCCTTTCACACCACCGCACATCATGAGATCATGGAGAATTATGTTACTGGAGATCATGGAAAGGTGTATCTTGCTGATGGAGAACCTTTGAATATTGTCAGAATTGGTAATGTCAGTTTGAGGATGTCAAACGGGTCCCTGTGGAAAATTCACAAGGTGAGACATGTACCAAAACTGATGCATAAACTGGTCTCAGTAGGGTAGCTTGATGATGAAGGTCATAATGTGACTTTTAATGATGCTGCCAGAAAAGTCACTAAGAGAGCCATGGTTGTTGCACGAAGAGTTAAAACTGGAGCTCTTTACATCACTTCCAATTGCAGGGACAAGGTTGTAGTTGTTGATGATGTTACTGACTCTGACTTATGGCATTATAGGCTCGGTTACATGAGTGAGAAGGGAATGAAAATTCTTCAGTCCAAAGGGAAGCTACTTGGGTTGAAAACTGTAAACAACAGTTTGTGGGAAGGCTGTATTTTTGGTATACAGAAAAGGGTTAGATTTTCTAAGGCTGGAAAGGAGCAAAAGACAACAAAATTGGAGTTGGTTCACACAAATGTGTTGGGGCCTTCAACTATTACTTCCCTTGGTGATTCGAACTACTATGTGACATTTATTGATGATGCAAGCAGAAAGGTATGGGTTGATTTCTTGGAAAAAATATTTGATGTCTTTGATACCTTCAAGAGATGGAGAGGAATGGTTGAGAATGAGACAGATTTGAAGGTCAAGTGTCTACAGTCAGATAATGGGAGAGAATACATAGATGATGATTTCAAGTGGTATAGTGTTGATAATGGAATCAAGATGAAGAAGACCATTCTAGGAAAACCTCAACAAAATGGTGTGGCTGAGAGGATGAACAGAACTTTGAACAAGTGTGCTTGGAGCATGAGATTACAAGCGGGATTGCCAAAGATGTTTTGGTATGAGGCTATTAGCAACACTGCCTATTTTATCAACAATGGTCCCTCAACACTATTGGATTTCAAAATACCAGAAGAGGTCTAGAGCGCCAAAGAGGTAAACCTTTCTTTCTTGAAAGTTTTTGGTTTTGTTTCTTATATTCACATTGATTTTTTTATTAGAAGTAAACTTGATGTAAAATCTAAAATATGTTTCTTTATTGGCTATGGTGTTACCGAATTTGGTTATCACTTCTGGGATGACCAAAGTCGTAAGGTTACTAGGAGCAAGAACGTGATCTTCAATGAAGGTACCCAATATCAAGACAAGTTGAGAACAGATTCTGAGAGCACTAGTGATGAAGCCAAGAAGTCCTAAGTGGTTCAGTTGAGATATCTTCCAGTTATTGAGATGGGGAATATCGCTCAGGAAGATCAGGAAAACATATCCCCAGAAGTAAATCAGGACATTCCTGTGAATGAACTCAAGAGATCTGCCAGAACTAGCAGACCACCACAGAGGTACTCCCCTACACTGAATTATATTTTATTGATAGATAAAGATGAACCAGAGCGTTATGAGGAATCCATTCAAGTTGATGAATCAACCAAGTCGGAGTTGGCCATGAAGGATGAGATGGATTCACTGTTATCCAATCAGACATGGCAGCTGGCCGAGTTACCAAAAGGAAAGAAGACTTTGAAGAATAAATGGGTGTACCGAATAAAAGACGAACATGAAGGCAGCAAGCGATACAAGGCAAGACTAGTGGTAAAAGGTTTTAAACAAAAAGAAGCATATGACTACACTGAGATTTTCTCTCCAGTAGTGAAATTGACTACTATTAGAACAATGCTTTGACAAATGGCAAATGAAGACTTGCACTTAGAGCAGTTGGATGTAAAGACAACCTTTCTTCATGGTGATTTGGAGGAAAAAATTTACATGATGTAACCACAGGGTTTCAAAGCACAAAGAAAGGAGAAAATGGAGTGCAAACTTCCAAAGAGCGTGTATGGTCTTAAACAAGCTCCAAGATAGTGGTATAAGAAGTTTGACACCTTTATGAGTAGTAATGGTTTCTTGAGGTGTCAGACAGGTCATTGTTGTTATGTGAGGAAACTTGATGACTGATGTGAAATTTAATTACATCGGCTTTTATACCTTGCAAGCGTATGAATTGTTCATGTAATCTAGTGGGAAGCGACGGTCATATCCAAAGGAGGACTGAATTTTGTGTATTCTTCAGTCAACTAGCCTAACCAAATATGATGAATTAATCTAAACTAAACACTAATTATATCCTAAATTATCAAACAATGATCTAATTAACTACTTGCACAACAGAAAACGTCAACTTTGGATTTTATCGTGATTTGTGCCTCTCTCTCGTGCCACGTAACCACGAATCCGGATTCTCAATCCTTGCGTCTAGCCCCTCTCGGGCGCCTAGAGTTAAAGAAAAAGATTAGATTATAATACTAGAATCCAAACCTAAATTTTAATCCTGCCCTAACTAGCTAATTAGTCTAAAAATTCGAAAAACAAATATTCGATAAACATCAATTCTCAAATCAAATTTAATAAACATTCAAACCTAAGTTCAAACTATAGGAAACTAATGAAATTACAAACTGACGGATTACTCCCCTTCTTCTTCCTCTCACTCAGGCAGCAATTCCGTTCTTACGGTTGCTGCAATTTCCAGAAATTAACGGTTTTGGGTTGCAGGAGCGAGCGGCCGGAAGTGGAGGCGACGCTGGCGAAGAGGAATCGAAATCGGCGCCGGAGGAGGTGGTGCGACGGATGACGAGATGGAAGCAATATCCTTTGACTGGCTCTCTCGAGTCTCGGTCGGAGTTGGACTAGGCTCGGGAAGTGGTCGGGAATGGGTAATCGACACTGGAGGATGGTCGGAATGTGGAATTGGTGCCGGAGGAGCCCTCTCAGGTCACCTCTAGGCCTGGCGAGCAGAAAATAGCAGTGTCAAACTCGTCACGATGGAGACTCTCTCGAGCTCTCCTCGGGTCTGTTCTCGGTTGCCAGACGGAGATGGAAGATGGTGGCGCAGTGAACGACGGCTGGAAATGAAATCCTCTCGGGTCTCCCTTCTTTCGGTCTGTGGCTCTCCTCTTCCCCCCGAGCTTTGTTTTCTCTTGATCGACTTTGCCCTAAAAATCTCACTCTTTCACTAAGGGAATTTTGTTTAAATATCTCCTTCTCCACCAAAATTCTCCTGAAATTCCATAATTGAATCCATAAAAATAATTTCAGGAAGAAATAAACCCTAAAAGCAATGAAATATAATTCAGGAGAGAAAAATAGGCAATATAAGTAGTGATTAATGCCAAATTCAATAAATGCACGTTCATTTGAAAACTGATAAATAACCACCTATAACACAATTATAAGGGTTATTCTATTATAATTAACCTAGTTCTGTCAGAATCTGGCATCTATCACACTCCCAAACCTAAATCTTTTCTAGTCCCTAGCAAAACAACTACAGAACCAAAATTAAGCCTAGGAAAACAAAATGCTACTTTCGTAGGGAACACGATTGCATTTAGCGTATGCAACAAGCCGTTAAACCCCTACTTTATGGTAGTGGACGAGTTGGGTCTCGTGAGGGTTTGCATGGAATTTACCCATAAAATCCATCTAATTCAACAATATAAAAAGAAAACTGAAAAAAATCTACTCCTCATTAGCATATGACTAACACTTAGTATCGTAAAATGTCTGAAAATCATTTGAAACCCTACTCAATTTGAAAACCTGTGTAAAATATAACACATTATCAATCCAAATACACTCACGGGTATTCCACCTGAACCAATGTGACCCATAAACAATTACTTCAACAAAACAAAGAAGCAACAGATAACAATAAAATCCTAGTCACATCATAATTAAGAGAAAATAGTAGAATAAGCCTGTTGTATAACAATCTCACAAAAGAAGTATACATATTTCAATCTTGACCTGCAACTTCTTTCAATTTTCAATTTATCATCAAAGTTAAAAAAACTCATTGCTTCCAGATTTAAACTCATTTTTCGCTATTACCAGCATAATAATTGTTTTTCACTGAATACTTTTGGTATTACCACCATTTTGTATTCGTCCTCACTGTACATGCACTTATTTTTTAAGTAACTGACTATTTCGGTGCATGTCCCTAGGTTTTTCCCAGGCTATTTCTGAGGTTATCTGTCTTTTGAAAGCAAGAGCATTTCCGTTTGCATTCATACATTACAACAAAAAATTTCACTAAGATATAAAAAAGAATAAGATCAAGTAGGCATACAAGACCATTCAGACTAACATAGATCAACACTAGATTTACATGTTCTCTTTTGCAACTAAGTTCCAAGTCTAATGCAATAGTAAGTTATCCCACTGAATTCTCATGGATCACAACAAATGATATCAGATTTCTAATATGCATATTCTACACAGTTTTCCACATACTAAGAAACACATTTGAGCAACTTATTTTAACTCTACTAACGTTAACCACATACTAAGAGGAGTAATTTGATAACCACGAACACAAATCAAAAGAAAATCATTGCTAAGACACAAAAGAGCCGTTCCCCTCCCTCCCCCAACCCCCCCCCCCCCCCCCCCCCCTCCCCTCCCAAACCTAAATCTGACATTGTCCTCAATGGGGAAAAGTTAAAACAAACAAACCAACTAACAATCACTAAAATATCTGATTATACTCCAGTTGACTCACAACATAGCTGGTTATACTCCAGCAGAGTAAGGGTTAAGCTCCCTCAGGGCTCCTAAATCCATAGGTGGTACCATATGTGTTTGGTCATCAACAATAATACCAAAGAGTCAATAAAGACCCCCAGGAATGATACATAGTCTCCCTCAAATAAGGTTTACTCGTATCAGCTGTACCCGTAGGTAATCATCCGTAGATGAAACTGATATCCCACATCACACTTTGAAGAAATCTCCATGTGACTGGCCACCGAAGGCAGTAGGAATCATGCGTTGAACACAAGTCCTTGAGTTACTCACCATAAGGTTTTCATTCAATACTTCAAGTTTGAACTGGTCAATCCCAAAACGGTTGTTTGAGTAGACCTCTCAAACTAGGGACCAAAAGTCTGGTCATTGACTACCGGAACCATTTACACTCTCAGTCGGCAAGAGAGTACCCCGAGTCCATGACGGGGCCGGCATTGCCGGGGGACCTCCAATCAATCAAGACCAGAGTACACCAAAGGTCATCCCAATAAGAATGAATAAACCAAAAATAAAAACTGTAATGTACAAAGGGATAAAAGCGTGGGGATTGCCCACAATGTGCTAAGTTTATAGTCGTAAGCAAGACTCTAACGCAGTCAAGATGAATGGACAGGTTCCTCCAAGAAAATCACCATCACCTCCTCCGGTGTGTGGGACATTCTCAAGATACGGTTTGAGCCTCTGACCGTTAACTTTGAAGACCGACCCGTCTCCATGATTGCGGATATCAACAGCGCCATGAGGAAACACCTGTGTAACCTCAAATGGACCTGACCACCTGGATCTCAGCTTCCCTGGAAACAAATGCAATCGTGAGTTATAAAGTAAAACATTCGGCCCAACAGTAAAAGACTTGCGAAAAATAAATTTATCATGTAAAAGCTTTGTTCGCTCCTTATACAGTTTGGCATTCTCATAAGCCTCATGATGTATCTCCTCCAACTCATTCAATTGCAATTTCCTCTCCTCACCCGCTTGAGTCAAATCAAAATTCAAAGCCTTAATGGTCCAATAAGCTCTATGCTCAAGCTCAACAGGTAGATGACATGATTTACCGAACACTAGGGGAAATGGAGACATCCCAATAGGAGTCTTATAAGCGGTTCGATAGGCCCATAAAGCTTCGTCCAATCGAGTAGACCAATCTTTCCTATCAAAATGAACCGACTTCTCCAAAATCTGTTTGATCTCCCTATTAGAGATTTTCACTTGACCACAAGTTTGTGGGTGGTACGGAGTGGACACCCGAGGAGTGATGGAGTATTTCTTCAACAAGGTCTCAAATGCTCTGTTACAAAAATGAGATCCCCCATCACTGATGATCGCTCTCGGGGTACCAAACCGATTAAAGATGTTTTCTTTTAAAAATTTTACCACCACTTTGTGATCATTTGTCTTACATGCAATAGCTTCAATCCATCTATAGACATATTCAACGGCAACATGAAGTCGAACGAGATAGGAAAAGGACCCATGAAGTCAATACCCCACACATCAAACAATTCAACAATAAGAATGGGGTTAAGAGGCATCATGTTCTTCCTAGACAAACAACCAGTCCGTTGACATCTATCACACACACGACAAAACTCATGGGCATCTCTAAATAATGAAGGCCAATAGAAACCACATTGCAAGACTTTAGCCGTTGTCTTTCTAGCACCAAAATGTCCACCACATGCGTGGGAATGACAAAATTCAAGAACCATTGGGAATGACAGTAGTGGGTGGCAATATAATGCAAGAAGGTGATGTGAAGTTGGATGGGATAGAATAATCCCTCAGGGCTCTACGCTCACCTGCTGGAGGTAACTGTAATGGTTCACCCTAATTGGCCATGGTAGCTCCTAACTTGACTTCTGGTGTTTTCCTACAAATATGTTCTACCTCTTCAACAAAGGGAGCTAATGGTTCACCTAGGGAACGGCGCCCGTGCATAAAAACACAAAAAGAAAAAAAACTAACTATCAAATTATGCTAACAAACTAACTACTGAAAATATGAACGAACTAGAAGAAATAAAAATAACTCCATACAAAATCGTCAAGATAAAATGATGAAAGCAAAAAAAATAAAAAAATCTAACCTAAGACCATGGAGAACAAAGAAGTACACTTAATACATGCCTCCCCGGCAACGGCGCCAAAAACTTGATGTGAAATTTAATTACATCGGCTTTTATACCTCGCAAGCGTACGAATCATTCATGTAATCTAGCAGGAAGCGAGGGTCATATCCACAGGGAGGATTGAATTTTGTCTATTCTTTAGTCAACTAGCCTAACCAAATATGCTGAATTAATCTGAACTAAACACTGATTATATCATAAATTATCAAACAATGATCTAATTAACTACTTGCACAGCAAAAAATGTCAAATCTGGATTTTACCATGATTCGTGCCTCTCTCTTGTGCCACGTAACCACGAATCCGAATTCTCAATCCTTGCATCTAACCCCTCTCGGCCGCCTAGAGTTAAAGAAAAAGATCGGTTTATAATACCAGAATCCAACCTAAATTATAATCCTACCCTAACTAGCTAATTACTCAGAAAATTTGAAAAACAAATATTCGATAAACATCAATTTTCAAATCAAATTTAATAAACATTCAAACCTAAGTTCAAACTATAGGAAACTAATGAAATTATAAAATGACGGATTACTCCCCTTCTTCTTACTCTGGCTCAGGCAGCAATTCCGTTCTCACGGTTGCTGCAATTTCCACAAATTAAGGGCTTCGGGTTGCAGGAGCGGCCGGAAGTGGAGGCGATGCCGGCGAAGAGGAATCGAAATCTGCGCCAGAGGAGGTGGTGCGCCGGAAGACGAGATGGAAGCGAAATCCTCTGACCGGCTCTCTCGAGTCTTGGTCGGAGTCGGACTAGGCTCGAAAAGTGGTTGGAAATGGGTAATTAACGTCGGAGGATGATCGAAATGCGAAATCGGCGCCAGAGGAGCCCTCTCGGGTCACCTCTCGGTCCGGCTAGCAGAAAATGGCAGTGTGGAACTCGCCGCGACGGAGACTCTCTCGAACTCTCCTAGGGTCTGTTCTCGGTTGCTGGATGATGATGGACGACGGTGGCGCGGTGAACGACTGCTGGAAACGAAATGCTCTCGGGTCTCCCTTCTCCACCAAGATTCAAGGAAGTCAGAATCCGACTGATATGTTGACAAAGACTATTACGATTGAGAAACTGAAGTTGTGTGCAACTTCAGTTGGACTTCTCTCTGAGGATTGAGAAGTTATTGCCTCTATAGAGGAGATATTGATAATTGATTAGTCTCCAAGTGGGAGATTGTTAAGTTGTGGAGCTTAATTAACACCTTACCCTCTAGTGCGGATAGACCTTCATGGTAAGGTCTCCATGGGGTTTGGAAGGGGGGTGGACCCCCCGACGAGTCCATGATATATTGACTGCTGTGTCATTAAGGGTAGTAAGGGTATTTCATGCTTGTAATCTGGTAGCTCTAATTTTCTCTTATATATGCGGGCGTCGTTGTTAGGGTTTTATCACCTTGACAAGTATTATCATGCTAAGAAGCATCTGAAGTTGTAGCCCGAGTGGTTAGATAAAAACACCTGTAAGTGTGTGCGGTGTCTCTTTGTAAACTATTTCATCTTCATAGTGGATTACTGCAATGATGGAATATAGGATGTAGTCTCACCTTGAGGTGAACTTATATAAATCTTTTTATTATTTTTCGTTGTTTGCTTTTCCTTCTTCAGCGATTATTATTAATGCTCTCGTTAGTTTGGAATTAAGGTGTCTAATTCCTAACAATTTTATCTTTTGTTGTGAAATGGAGGTTGAGGAAGAATGAGAGGTTGCGAGTTGTTTTGTTGATGGAAAACCTGAGAAGTTGGGGAAATTGATGTTTGGTAAAAGTTGAATGATTACTCAAAAAGAGTGGGGAAATTTGTCTTCGTAATCTAGGATGGATTTGGAAAGTTTCAGTGAGTTTTGCTTGCTTTTGTTTGAGATCTCCTTAAAAAATACAGGATTAGATTTTTAGGACTCCATGAATTTTGGTCATGGAGAAAAAGAGAAAGTAACTAATTGGGAGAAAATAGAGGAAGAAGAGGTTATGGACTTAATGTCCTAACCCTCCCCCTAAAACTCTATTTATAGATTAATAAAACTATTGTATTACAATAATACCCCTGAACTTAGGGTTTAGGGTTTAGGGTTTTAACCTTGAAACTTTAACCTAATTACATAAATGCCATCTTTATGAGATGACCTTTTATTTATCATCCTGCAATCATTGTATGTGGGACTATGGGCCTTCTCCTTGATCTGTGGGCCTTGAGCCCGTCTCCTATATCTCTTGGATGTATGGGTCTTCCTTGATCTTATGGCCTTGAGTCCTTCTTCTAACACACTTGGATATGTGGGTCTTCCTTCGTCGTGTGAGTTTGGGCCCTATCTTCCAACACTCCCCCTCATGCTAGGGGTTAGAGAACAACATGAACTCCCATCTTGATGTAAATTATGTATATAATCTTTTTGTATAAAATGACAGTCATCCCATCTTCCAACAATCCCCCTCACATTGGTGTTCTCTTTCATGAGGCCCAGCTGGCCAATTAGGGGGGTATAACATAGATGCAATAATAAGTTCCTCCGTCATGGTATCCCAATCGTTGATATTTGATATTTTTAACAGGGTATTAAGCTCCTCCGTCATGGAATCCCAACTGTTGACATTTGATATTTTTGACAGGGGTATTAAGTTCCTCTGTCATTGAATCCCAATCGTTGACATTTGATAGTTTTGACGGGGACAAATAAATGATGGTATGAGGCCATGTCTTCTTCAATAAAAATGTGTCACTTCTTCTTCAATAATAATGTCTCATCCAAAGAGACACAATAGCACCAACTGAAATAGGTATTGGCCCATATAACACGAATCAAAATAATCCTTGTAGAATTGACTCATAAAATAATCTAATGCAAATATATGTACCAAATAATATGCTGACCAAAGAATAATCTATCAATACTTTAAAATAATAATCTAGCCAAATAAAAAATACCGAGTTGCGCCGAAATATGTATAAACTTTGATACGTATACCAAGGCAAAAAAATAAGTGGGCCATGTCTAAGTTGACTCGGTCCGAGTTGGTTCAACCCACCGGATGAGCGAACAGAATAAGTTTGGGCGGGTCGTTGTTTTGCTAGGCCGGTCCGAGTTGGCCAGAGCGGCTGGATTTAATCACTCTTCCAACTTAGGAAAAAATTTAATTTGGCAATAGTCCGTCTTCTTCCCCGATGCCGAACAGAGCGGAAACAGCAGAGCAGAGAGAGATCGTCGTGGCCGTCTTCCTCGCAGTGAGAAGTTGTCATATCTGGAAATGGCAATGACACGAGCGCACTGAATAACAGCAGAGAGACAGCTCTGTAGACAATCGGGAGTTTCCAAAAATAGCAATGCAGCAACGGATCAGCAGAGACTGATTCGATCCAAACAAGAGTTTCCAAAACCAGAAACAAGTTTCGGGAAGATGCTAGCAGAAAACCAGCATCTACTCTTCCCCACGGAGCTGGTGAGCAGTTTTCTTCCAGAAACGGCAACCAAGCTGGCACTCGGGAAGCTCGGCGGTGATACTACCGAAGGAAACTTTCAGATGAAGCAAGGAACCGACTAAAAAAGGCAGGATTAGAGGAGACGAGTCAGCAACGGAATTTCCGAAATCTGCTATAGCTGGAAAGTGACCTATTGGAAATATAACTAGCTGTAGCAGAGTAATCAATAACACGACTGGCAGACAACTCGGTAAAAATAGAACCTCAGCAGAATGGAATGGCAGAGTTTCTGAAAAAAAAAAAACATCAAAGAGAAGAGACTCTTCCGGATTAACAACGGGAAGATATGATTCTATCTTCGGAAGATAGATTTCCGCAGCTGGAAATTATTTCTGGATTTAGATTATAAACAGGTGCGGAAATCAGCAGCAGACGCTGCAATACCTGCGACTTTTCGATACAGAGGCAACTATGGACTGCAGATTGAGGAAGAGCATCGACAAGAATTCTTCCTCTCTGTCTGCGCGTGTTTGTCTCTTCACTTGTCTCTGAGATGGCGACCAACGGCGCCGGTCACCCCGACTATGGCGACGGAAGGTCCAGACTCGGAAGCTCTCATGCGGACGTCGAGTGCATCCGTTGCCATGTTTGATGTCCAACCGAGTTCACTCGGACTGGATTCACATGATAATCCGAAAAGAATTATATGGGGGGGTTAGTGCACATGACTCAGGACATGATCTTCAAGCGCATTACGCAGTTTATGTCCTGATGTCGTTAGGGGGCGCCAAAATTCATGTCATGTACATGAATATACATGAACCAAGAGTTCATGTCTCAAGAGTAACGGGCGGAAAGTGCTTTCCGCCCGATTTTGAGAATCATCCACTTGACTCTCTCGCGCGGGCTCTCTCTGGCTCGACCGTCTCTGTTTTTTTTTCATTTTGATCGTTTCATTCCCGCACACAGCCACTCTCGTTCCCGCAGCCCTTTGTCGTCTTCGTGAAGCCCGAGCTCTCTGCTAGCTCTCTCGTCTCCGTCGTCTCTCTCCGGTCTCCCTCTCTGCTACCTCCGTCTCTCGCTGCGAGCGTCCTTCCGGCATCCTTCTCCATCTCGAACTCGTTCTCCCTCTGAACCTCTCGCTCGTTTCTCCCTCTCTTCTCTCTGTCTCTTCTCCCTCCCCCTTGCAGCATCTCACTCCCTTCTCCCTCTCGCTCATATCTTTTCCCCCAAAATTCCCTCCGATTTCCTGCGATTTCCCCTAATTCAGTTTTGGTTTTCTTCGATTTTGACATTGGGCTTCGATTTCTAAATTTCCACTTCGATTCAGCATCGATTTTCCCAGTTCGGCTTCGATTTCAGTCGTCGGCTTCGGTTTTCCCCAAATTTCAGAAGGTATGACTAAACCCTAATTTTTTTCTGATTAAATGAGTGTTGTATTTGATTTAATTTTAGTTCCAGTGTCTAATTTGGGGCTATTTGTGCATAATTGTGGGATTTAGTGTTACGGATTAGGGTCTAAAATTTTTATTAGGGTTAGGGTTTAGTGTTTTTAGGGTTTGGTGCTTTGTATTTAAGGGTTAAGTTTTTAGGGTTAAGGATTTATGGTATTGTTAGGGCTTAGGTTCTGGAATTAGGGTTTAGTTTTTTTTTTCAATTTTTTTCAGCTAAGGTTTAATGGGTGATAGGGTTTAGGGTTTAGGGTTTGGGGCTTTTAGGGTTGTTAAGATCTAGGGTTTTTTGTTTAACTTCTGGAATTAGGGTTTGGGGTATAGGGTTTAGGAGGTTTTGGAGTTATGGGGTCTAGGGTTAGGGTTTAGGAGGTATGGGGTCTAGGGTTAGGGTTTCGGAGGTTTTGGAGGTATGGGGTTAGGGTTTAGGAGGTTTTGGAGCTATGGGGTCTAGGTTTAGGGTTTAGGAGGTTTTGGAGCTATGGGGTCTAGGGTTAGGGTTTTGGAGGTTTTGGAGCTATGAGGTCTAGGGTTAGGGTTTAGGGTCTAGGGTTTTTAAGGTTCTCAATTACGATTTACGGTGTTTAGTCCAATTCAAACAAGGTTGAGTCGCCTACACGGGCGTCCATTAGCCAACGAAACCCGACCCCCATCACTGACGAGGTACAGTTCGTAGTGACTGTGAAGTCATATGGGGCTCTACCAGGGGTGTTCGGTGAATTTGGACTTGATGTATGTGTGTGTGTGTGTTTGCATTGTTTTGCATCGCCAATGGAAATAGTTGATTAGTTTTGGATTGTTTTAGAATGTTGTTTAAAAATTTTGAAGTGCTATGGAATGTTTTTGCCATGTGGTGAGGAGATTCGGGTGTTATAAATATCCACCACATAGTATTTTCTTATTTGTGGTTTTTGTTTCGTGATGGGTAATGGTAGTCTGATAAAGTTTTTTCCATGAGGACAATCTCGGATTTAGATTGAAAATGGCTACAAGAAAACAACCAAGTGGTCGACCATATGACTTTTGGAGCTTTGAAGAAGACAACAAAATGCTCGATCTTTTAGTCGAGCAGGTATATATGGGGAACAAGTTGCCCAATGGTGTTTGGAAGCACGAGGTATATACGGAATGTGTCAGTAAGTTCAATGAAGACGCTGTCAATAAAAAAACTATTGAGCAGCTTAAGAATCGAACAAGATCATGGAAGAAAACATAACAAACGGTAACGAGCTGTCTCAACACTAGTGGGTTCGGTTGGGATGCAACCACACAACGAGTTACTGCATGTCATTCTGTATGGCAAGACTACATTAAGGTCAGTAAATCATGATATCTTGTAAAACAGTTTGTATTGTTTCGCATTACTAAGAATGATGTTTTATTCTTGTAGGAACATAAAGAGGCTGAGAAGTATATACAGCAAGGTTGCCCCCTTTACGACAAATTGGCTATTGTAGTCGGAAACACAATAGCCGTAGGGAATGGTAGTACAACTCCTATAGATCTGTGTGATGAAATTATCCATGATGAGTCGGCTCCTATCCCGATGGATGAGCTCGACAATGTTGACATAGTTATGGGAACTCCACCGCAATTCAATAGTGGAAATGATTCGACAGCGGATCAATCTTGTGGAACTAAAGGACCATCTTCACGTCGTCGTAGAAAGAGAAGCGAATTGCCCACTGAAGACAATAGACAATTAATTGATGTAGTTGGCCAGATCGCTGATGCTATGAAATGTGTTATGGAGTATAAGGAACGCGATGTAGAAGAACCTTGGGTCAATGTCCTCATGGAAATTCCGGACCTGTCAGAGGCACTGAAGTATGACGCTCCTGAATGGATAAATACGCCAAGTAAGAAGACCCTATTTTTAAAAATGACAGTGGCGGAGCGGGTTAAGTGGCTTAATTATTGTGCAAACAAGTAATTGTAATGCGTTTTAAGTACAATATCTTTTTTGAGAAGATTGTTATGTATTAAAGACGATGTTTGAATTATAACGTTGCTAGACTTATCAGTATGGTTAAAGTTTCTATTTTATATGTTTGTTGTCTTAATATATTATGTGGATAATATGGTGGATGAGTATTGATGTGAATATGATTATTGAGTTTGGATGAATAGGTTATGATTAAAGATTAGCTATTATTTTTGTTTATGACTATTTAGAAGTTTAAATTTGCAGATTCTCATGGATATTATGACAGAAGAAGATATGGATGCAATTATGATTGGATTGCATGTATAATTGTCGTCATAGTAAAATACTATCTATGCCCTAGCAACAGAGGTGTACCACGTTCTTATGGGATGAATGGTCCGTTGTATTTGCAAAAGGCCTTAGACAAATCTCCTGTTAAATTTCGAAAAGTTTACAGGATGAATCAAATTGTATTTCACAAATTGGCAACAATACTTAATACCAGAGGGTTTTTATCAGCGACAAAGACCATCTCAGTGGAAGAACAACTTGCCTATTTCCTCCTAACTGTTGGTCAACAACAAGCCTATAGTGTCACAGCAGAGATGTTTGATAGATCGAATTGGTCCATAAGTAAATATTTCAACAAGGTGTTGGATGCTATCCTCAAACTTCACTCTGATTATATCAAACAGCCTTCAGAACGCACGCACTCGAGGATTTAAACAATTCAATGTTTTATCCATACTTCAAGGTAACATCACTTGCCCTTTATTTAGATTACTATACAAATTTAGTCAATACTAATGGCCCCGCTTATATAATTAGGATTGTATTGGGGCTATTGATGGAACGCATATCAAAGCAAACATCTTGCTTGAAGAAAAACCAAGGTTTTGGAACAGAAAGGGTTATCTCTCACAAAATGTAATGGCAGCATGTACATTCGACATGCAATTCACTTATGTACTAGCTGGATGGGAGGGATCAGCAGCTGATTCTCGTGTACTGAAGGACGCATTGACTCATTATATTTATTTTTTATTTATTGTATTATATTAGTGATTTAATAGTGGTAATATTACGTACAAATATATAGTGTATTAAAGTTATGATTAAATCAATTTTTCCTCTTAAAACATTCATTTTTAGGCTATATTATAATTAATCATGTGCGTATTTCATTGCTTCACGTAATTACTGTATTAATGCACAATAACATATCTAATTCAATTAATAAATATATTAATATATTTTAATTATACATTAAATAAGTTACTCGTGTAGTAATAATGATGGTTTTACCCAATTTGGGGTTCGAGGATTATGTTGTAATTATAAGTGTACTGTATAGGTTTAGGGATTCTCTTGTTTTTTATGTTTTTCTAATTAGTGGGCACTATTCACTGGAAACTGTTTTCCTGTACATGAAGGCGTCAACACTAACACAAATTCTTACCTGATCTTCATGTACATGACATGACATGATCTTCATGTTGGACATGACTTGATCTTCAAGAATCCACTTTGGGGCACTAACCCCCCCTATGAGAATTCAACAAAGTTATGGTAGGTCAATCTGGAAAAAAAAAATACAACTAAAGGAATGCAGGTACTAAAAAAATAAACTCGACCAACAAAGAAATTATGGGAAAAACGAAGGAGAATGAATCGTGAAAAAAACCATAGTGGGAATCTTGAAAATCAAAGCTCTGATGCTAGGTTGATTTTCAGGACTCCATGAATTTAGCTGATGGAGAAAAAAAGAAAGGTACTCATTGGGATAAACATAGAGGAAAAAAAGATTATAGATTTGATGTCCTAACCCTCGCCCTGGAGCTCTATTTATAGATTAATAAAACTACTATATTATAATAATTCCCGTGAACTTAAGGTTTAAGATTTAGGATTTTAACCCTAGAACTTTAATCTAATTACATCAATGTCATCTCTATGAGATTATCCTTTATTTACCATCTTGCCATCATTGTATGTGGGCCTATGGGCCTTCTCCTTGATCTGTGGACCTTGAGCATGTCTTCTATATCTCTTGGATGTATGGGTCTTCATTGGTCTTATGGGTTTGAGTCTATCTTCTAACATACTTGGATATGTAGGTTTTCCTTAGTCGTGTAGGTTTGGGCCCTATCTTCCAAAAATTTCTTCTAACCTGGTTTAGAGTTGTTGATATATGACTAAGTGAGACATCAGAGATTCGGATCCGTTAACTAGCCAAAGAGAATTTGGCTCAGAAAAATTTGATATGATTTTCTCTGAGTACTCTGATTCAACAACGCCTCCCTCTCGTTTTATCTATTTCATGCCGAGCCCGAGATACTTGATTGAGGAAACGTTGGGTTGCTGCAAAAAGTTGGAATCCCTGAGCTGCCATAGAGACATGGGCAACTCTTGTTCTGTTTGAGACATCGAGGGTTGTGTTTCATGTATGTTCGAAAAAATCAGTTCTCATGATATAAAATTGTTGTGCTAACATTTTTGTTACACTAATGACTTCTCTAATCCCCGAAGTACTTAGAAAGCTGCTACAAAATATGGAAACTAAAGAAGAAACATGCATTGAGAAGAGGTCTCCTCTTATATAGGTTGTAAGTATAACGCCTATGGACTCAGGACAGGATCTCCGGCCTAACAAGATGTTCTTCTTGAAGGTCTAATCATCTCATGCCACATATATGGATCTCTCCCTCAAGAATATGATGAATTGATTTTAAGGGATAAATTACAACTAGGGCAGTTTACATACGTGTGGAAATTTGAGTTAGCATCACCTGTTCCCATTCTTTGAGGCTCAGACCCCTTCTTGACAAGAACCCTTGCATTGATAATCTAAAAACATTTTGTCATCACAAGAAGTTCCTTGGATCTCCTCACATCTCCATGTTTAAATTTACCTTAAAAAGTGGAAGAATCAAATAACACTAGAGAGAGGCCTCTAGAGAAAAGGCGTTATTCAAGTGCATCTATAGTTGGTGAGACTGATAGGAGATGCAAAAAGAGTTATTCCAATTAAGTCTCAATAGAAGGGATAAGGATAAATACAAAGGGAAGATAATCCCTTATCCTGCCTCCTCAAGATAGGCCACGGTTAGAGAGGCCAATCTTGTCTCGTAACAACTGAAATTGTACCCAAGAGGGAGAAACTTGAATTTGAGAAGAGATTTGCGGTGAGGGTTTGTTGTGGCTAGGTTTTAGAGTCATCAATGTATACAATAAGATCATACCCAATAAGGTTGGAGCTTGAACTTGGTTAAAATTAGGTAGGAGCTCAAACCGGCTCGAGTTCGAGCCCAAAATTGGTTAAAATTCTTGGGCTCGAGTTCAATTACAATTTTAGGCTTGATGCCATTCCTACCCAACACTCTTCTTGTCTACCTCCTACCCTTCATTGCAGAACCTGCGCCTGTTTGCTACAGTTTTATTAAAGTTTTGTCTACCTACTTGACCCATTTGTAGCCCCAGTGCCACTGAGTGACTAAAATCTCCTGTGTTTATAGTGGCAGGCACAACTAATAATAAAAAAAGAAATGCTTAACTCATTTCCATCACTGAAAAATGTTCGCTCTGTAGGGGTTTCATGTGATGTATAAATTCGATAAGGCTGATGTCATGCAATCTTATTCGGTCACTACCTGTATTAGATTGTCAAACTATTTTATTTTTAAATCCAGAAAAGAAAAGTAAATTATAGCTGTATTCCAGTACAGAAGTTGTCCACCAGAAAATGCAAGAGAGCTCCGTTGAAAATTCATCCACTCATGCAAGTTGCAGAGGCGAAATAGCCTCCCGATGAGGATTCTGCAACTCCTCGTTGCAAAGAAGTTGAAACATCTCATCACGTCCCATTTCTGCCACCTCCCAATTGGCGGTTAAAAGCTCCCAGAAATTAACAATAAAGATCGAGTTAATCGTTAGTGTAATCTTGTCCTTGGTTACATACGATGGAAAGCAAGACAATGCTGCCATTGATGTCACGAGTCGGTCGTCGTCATGATTAGAAAACAATACTTCAATAATCAAGTCTTGGAGGTGAAGGGAGACATTGGGGTCTACCATCGAAAGCACGCCAATATCTCTTCTGGAATAAGAAAAATACCAAAAGAAAACCCCCAAAGCCGCCCCAAATGTGGTCCTTACCTTCATCGTTTCAGGGCGGACAAAGGGTCTGCGTCCAGGAAGCATGAGAGGAGCCTCGTGGTGAATTTTCACTACCACATGTGGATGTCTACCACTAAGTGATGAAGAGGCGAACGATCCCATCTTGTTGCCGTGTGAATGCAAATGACAGCAAATACAGATTGAATTTCAGTAAAATATGCTTTAAATAACATCATGAGCTTCAGTTCTCAATTAGGAAGCCAAGAACCAAAACATGATCCTTGAATTATTGGAAGGTACACCAAAAAACGGCAATTGATGACGCAGTTGTCCAATCCATTGGCTTTACCGTAAAACGATGAAAATAACTATATTAGAGAATGAAAACCTCCTTTTTCCTAAGGTGATGTGGATCGCTCGTCTGACGCTTAATTCATCAGTGGCCCCTCTTCTTGCAACGACGCTATTGACAGAATATCGTTTTCTATTGCCAGAACGGATGATCCTACCTACTTGAACCGTTGAATTTTTATTCTAGTGAGTACTTAACAGGACTCGCCACATTATGGTAGACAACCCCATGGATCTTCACTCACATTCATGAGGGCAATAAGTACAAGTAAATGTCGTAAATTGAGGATAAAGTCCTCTTACTCAATCAAGCATCTTATAGGTGTTTAGTGCTCCTTTGGAAAAACAAACATGATTTGGCGAGATGATTGAATCTTACGTATAGATTTCGATTGGATAATACGGGTTGCCCTGATTGCGGAATGACAATCCCAGTCACTACGTAAAAGGTTTGATAGAGAATTATGGAGATATGATGCCAGGCGCTTTTTAAGTATTCTAATGAACGAGCAAAGATTGGCCCAGAAGTAACCACCCCCGTGACATGAAAAGTAATGTTTCATTATCATTTAGCAGAGCTTGCGAGGTCCCGATGGCAATGTCCATTTTCTCTGTTTGATGGAAAAACCAGTGCGGTTTTTCAAGAAGGATCGACGCATATAGAAAGGGAGTGAGGGCTGGACAGAAGAAAACATGATTTGGGTTTGCTGTTGCACTTGGAATAATAAATCCCAACTCATTTTCTTTCTAAAAGATATCATCCCTTTCCTTCGTGTCCAAATTGCATGGACGATTAATGCGCAGCAGTGTTTTAGTGTGGTAGAGTAAAAAACAATGTTAACCATTACAATTATTCTCCAGCATTCAACAAATTGCAAAAGCAAGTTAGAATGGCGTCCCCTACAATCGTGATATAAACGGCTTTAGATACAAAATTCGGTCTCTAAAAGTTCACTTTCGAAAAAAAGTAGTCAACAGATGCATTAACCAGTAGTAATTTAGCATAATTAATGATAAACCACTGTAAAGCGGATGGTGAAGCTGGACATGGTGGTAACCAGTGAGTGGGGGCGTAAGACAAGAAATGCAGGAATATGGTCAGAAGAAAAAAAAAAAAAAAGAAAAGGAGCTCAACTCCCATGGAGAACAGAGCCACACGCCCGACTCTATATATTCAGCGCTTACACATGTTGCCTCCAAAGTCACAGTTCAGTTCACGTACCCCGGTGTATCATCTTGCCCAGAAAAAAAAGGAAAATCTACCTACATTCTCTTCTTGTTCTCTTTTCTTCCTTTTCAATTTTCGTTTTTCAGTGCTCCAATTCCGGCCAAGATTTCTACTGTAGAAGTATCTCACTAATGTGGAATTGATAGAAAAAATCCTGTGCAGCCTTGAAATCTAGGGAAACCCCGCCCTCGCGTCTCTCCCTTAAATAATTTCGCCTTCTCTGATTCCCTTCAACACTTTTTCTCTTTCCTGCTTCCCGTCTTTTCTTTTTCTTCTACTGACGAAACCCGAGATGGGTTCACGACTTTGTGACTTTTGTTCTTATTTTGTGGCTACATTTTTCGTTTTTGTGTTGTTTCCTTTAGCCCAAGGAAAGCATTTCTACAACTACAGCGAGCTCTTAAGAGCGAGGAAACAAGGTGTAAGCTGTGATTTCTTCCATGGAAGCTGGGTGTTTGATGCATCTTACCCTCTTTACGATTCTGCTACCTGTCCCTACGTCGAGCCGGAGTTCAACTGCCAAAAGTACGGTCGACCCGACACAAAGTACTTGCAATTCAGGTGGAGGCCCACCGCTTGCGACTTGCACAGGTTCCTAGCTACAGTCTTCTGCTCGGTTTGTATACAGAAATCCGGAAGGGATATTCACCGATAAGTGGATGCTAATTGTGTACTAGGTTTTGTTTATTTCTTATCGATCCAGATTCGACGGCAAAAACTTCTTATGGAGCTTGAGGAGGAAGAACATTATGTTTGTGGGGGATTCCCTGAGTTTGAACCAGTTCCAATCTCTTCTCTGTATGTTACATGCCGCAGTGCCGACGGCGCGGACTACTTATGTGAGGAAAGACGGTCTCTCTTCACTCACTTTCGAGGTAGGCAATTCTTCTCTTATCTCTCCCCTCTCCTGATTTGGGGATCAAGAATCCATAATCTGAGTTGCTTTTGCTCTATCAATGGGGTAATCGTACAGAGCATCTCTGGTGGGATAAGGATCCACCTCTTTCCGTTGTTACAGATCCAGGTTCTAGTCCGATGGAGTTGAAGTCGTAGCTTTAACTAGAAAGCGTTAATTGATAACTGAGTGAAGGGAAGATGGGTCATATAATTTATGGTGCATGCATGATGATAACAATTACAACGATGCTTCTTTTTCTTTTCTTTTAATGCATCCATCGTTTATTTCAAGTTTTCATCCAATCTGTAGTCCACTTTACTCCATGGCCATGCGCTTCCACCGATAAAGCTTCACCCCAGTAGCTTTTTAGTTGTTGGCGTCTATGGGGAGATCGTATAAGATAAGACGCAGATGAGTAACTTGTATTTACATACAGGACTACAAGGTGTCGGTGATGTTCTTTCGCACCACTTTTCTGGTGGATATTGTCAAAGAAAACATTGGGCGGGTTCTGAAGCTGGACTCCATATCTGGTGGCGATGCCTGGAAAGAGATGGACGTTTTGATTTTCAACACCTGGCATTGGTGGGTGCACAGAGGAAAAAGCCAGCCGTAAGCCCTCACTGAAAGACCTTCTCTCCCTTTCTTCAAATATTAAATGGTTGCAAATTGTAATTAAGTGAAATTTCTGAGTTGGCTATATCTACAGATGGGACTATGTTCAAGATGGGACCGAGGTGAAGAAGGACATGGATCGTCTAGTAGCGTTCGAAAAGGGCCTCATTACGTGGGCACGGTGGGTGGACACTGCCATCGATCCAGCTAGGACCAGAGTCTTTTTTCAAGGAGTCTCTCCAACGCATTACCTGTACTCTCTCTGTCTCTCTGTCTCTCTCTATTTTCTCTCTATTTACTATTTGCTGATGATGGTTTCGCGATCTCTGCAGGGGAAAAGAGTGGAATGAACCCGGCGCCAAGAACTGTGAGGGACAGACGGAACCGGTGAGTGGAACCGTGTACCCCGGCGGGCCACCTCCTGCGGACGCCGTGGTGAAGAAGGTCCTGAGCAAGATGATTAAACCCGTCTTCTTACTCGACGTAACCTTGCTCTCCCAGCTAAGAAAAGACGCACATCCCTCTGCCTATAGTGGCGATCATTCTGGCATCGACTGCAGTCACTGGTGCGTAGCTGGACTTCCAGATACATGGAATGAGCTCTTGTATGAAGGCCTTGGCCTTTAACGTCTCAACAAATAATGTAGAATAGAAAGTCCTGGCCAATGCCCATTTGGCCGTTCTTCTCTACTGATTCCTGCACTGCACACTTGCAAAAGCAGGTGTCCTGCCCTGCTATTTATTCAACCTTCTTCTCTCAAAATCATAAATTGTACTTCAGAATTTGTTAAAGATTGTTTACGAGAGGTTATGAGGGAAAGAATGTTCAAATGAACTCCTATCTACTTACTGAAAAATTGTTGGAATATTTGTTTATATCGATCGGGTCAGTCCTTGTATAAGATCCGTAGGGTTGCTTTCCTAATAGGTTCGAGCCTTTTAGCGCAATGGTTTCAACATGGTATCAGAGCAGGTTGATCCCGAGTTCGAATCCCGCTCCCACTGAATTTGTCCTGGGTTTTTTCGGTGAGTTTGTCCACGGTTTTCCCTATGCGGGGGAGTGTTGGAATATTTATTTATATCAACCGGGCCATTCCTTGTATAAGATCCGTGGGGTTGTTTTCCTAATAGGTTCAAGCCTTGTAGCACAATAGTTTCAACAAAGATAGTGATTAAAATTGACAAATAAGTGTTCTAATCCATTCCGGTCTCTAAAAGTGTTAGCGAAGTATGGATTCTTAGTGAATGTATTTGCATAATTGTCTACCTGCGTTACCTATGTAACCAAGTTAATAAAAGTTAGTTAGATGCATGCGTGATTTGCCCTAATTAGAGAGCACAACCTACTACCTTCTTGTTAGCATTTCACTTTTTTTTTTCAACTATTTGTTACATGGTATCATGATTGATGTAGAAAGAGAGATTTTGTCATTTTTTTTTGCAATCCTAGGAGAATGTTAGAAGTTTATGGGGTGTTTTTCTACATCGTCATTTTGATTGAAACGGGTTATAAGTAGGTTTCTTGTTTTTATTTTATTTTTGCCCCAAAGTTGTTTGGTTCAATGTATTTTGAAAAGTTTGGTACTCATTGTTCTGAGAATGATTAATCAATGATAAGTGAATGATCAATCAAAGTGAGTGGTTGATTGATCAGTTAGAAAGTGACTTAGTGGATTTGAATTATCATTGTTAAGAGTTGATTGATCGCAGTTTTAGTTGTCGATTGATCGATTTGGACTATTGATTGATCAATTAGAGATGGCAACTTCATCTAGCTCAACAAATGGAATAAGTAAAAGTTCCTTAAGTATAGTACATGGGAAGGAAATTCTCATGTACAAATTACTAGTGTGAAGTTGAATGTCAAGAGCTATTTGATAAGGTCCAGAGATATTCAAATCTTTATTGAAGCATGTGAAAAAGATTATGTGTTAACTAATGATTTGCCAAGTCCGGTATCTAAAACTTGAAAGAAAGATACTGCTATAGTGATGAAAAATAATTTATAGTAGGGATACATGTTTCAGAATTGGGTGGTGTATTATAATACTTCAAAGGAAATATGGGACATATTGAAAATAACTTACTCTCATGAAAATAACATGTCAAAACTGTATAAAATTCTCTTTAAGCTCTCATCAATTGAAATGGGTTAGTGAAATGTTGTAGAGTTCTTTGGTGAGTTGAATAGTTTTTTTACATGAACTTCAGGTTTATCATTCATAAATAATAATGATACATTGAAGATAACTTACTCTCATGAAAATAACATGTCAAAACTGTATGAAATTCTCTTTAAGCTCTCATCAATTGAAATGGGTTAGTGAAATGTGGTAGAGTTCTTTGGTGCGTCAAATAGTTTTTTTACATGAGCTTCAGGTTTATCATTCATAGATAATAATGATACATTGCTAAAGAAGTAACAAGATAAATATGATGTTGCTTAGTTTCTGCATGGATTGTGTCTTGAATATGAAAGCAGTCGGGCACAAATATTTTCTTGTGCAGACATACCCATTCTTACTATTGTGTTTGTGTAGATTATTAGGGCAAAAAGTGTTAGACTTATAGTAAAGTCACGTTGTTCTCTATTATTTTGATAATAAAAAAATGGATAGTTTGAAAGTCTCCTATTAACAATGTTATCGATGTATTTTAGAAATATGCCTTCCAAAACAAATATTTTGATGTCTATGGTAAATTCTCAAAACAAAAGAATGATCAATCATATTGCCAAATAATAACCCAAAGTGAAGACACATTGAGGATTTTTTTTTTTTTTTTTTTTTTTTTTTTGTGAAGAAGAACTTACACAAAAAACAATGCACAAAGATTTGAAGACTAGAGTTCGAGCATTATTAGAAAATCTCAAGAACTGTAGCTATATATGTAGATAACCAACTAAACTTTGATTTTCAAGCACAATTATGTTATGGAGCTTTAGGGCATGAAATATTTCAAAATCATGCTTTAGACAAATGCATACAAATATTTTTGTTGAATTTCTAGAAAAGAAAAAACTTCACTGACTTGTTTTAACTTGAGTACAATGAACCTCTATTTATAATAGAAAAAACAAGTACAATCCAATTACAATTAAACTATCTTTATCCTAGTTACACCCAAAGTTAAACACTAAAAGATAAGTCCTAGAACAATTAAATAATTAAACATGAATAGAAGACTAACATAAATAAAACACCATTAATTGAGACTCTTCTATGAGACCTCCTTTCATAAGACATTTCTTAGACTCCACCATATTAATTCTTGTTTTGTGATGCTACTTACTGTGAGAGTCATGTAAGAATCTTTCATACCTACTCTTCAACACTCCCCCTCAAACCTGTAGTTTATAACTTCAGCTTGCAATGAAAAGGAACTTTTGTCTTCAATTTTATTTTTCTGAAAAAAGATCTTCCTAGAGAGAAAAACTTCATCTTTATGTGAAAAACTACATCTTTTGTGCTTCATCTTTCTTGATTATTTTGGTCGCATAAAAATTACCGCAACATGTAGAACAAAATACCTCTTTCTAGTACTTCTTCTTCTTCTTCTCCTCCTCAAGCTAGGGATAAAAAGGACATAGAGACCCAACTTGGACAAACCACAGTATGGGAGAAAAAAATCCATCCTAGCCGTACGATAAACTCCAAATACTAGTGAAAATAGTTATACTCTGAAGCACACTCTATTCAATTTTAAAGGCAGAAAACGGCCTAACTTTTAGGGCACAACAAAAGACTACTCACTTTTTATGGGTATTTCAAACACGAATCACCTCTTGGGTGAAAAACAAAAGACTTGACTCAAGCTGGAAGTTAGACACACTCCTATAGGTTTTAGGTCGTGAGCCTAGCCATTACTCTGAAGGGATAAAAACACAAGTTGATAAACTGAAGAAATACTAGAGGAAAACAAATTTAACTGGTAGGAGGGGACTATGCAACACTTATATTTCCAAAGTGACATTTAAAAAAATAATCTATGGGAGATTATAATGGTAAAACTTAATAAATTTGACCAAGTATAACTTTTTTCTGGGTGACCAAAATTTTTCGGAGTTATCTATGAGAAAGATACGCAACCAAGTAATAAAAACACAAAACTAGAAAACAACATCGAAGCAAGATATTGTATACCTTGAATGAGCACATCATGAAGTGATTAAGTTTGACCAAAATTCTCTAATTAGAAGATAAATTTGGCTAAAAAATGGATTTTAGGTGAAAAGAAAACTCAATTTACGTCAATGCAGGGAGAGAGAATAGGAGAGAGAATAGGAAAAAGGAGAGATTTTTTAATAAAATTAACCTTTGGTACTTCTGATATTTATATCTCCAAAAATATAGCTCAAAATCACTAATGGTTTTTTGCGCAAGAAACTAAAATTTTAGCTTTAAATTGATGTCTATTTTGACATAAAAAATATGTCCTTGAATAGTTTATGACCTCTTAATTATCTTTGTTCTATTGTTTGACCCTTATCGACTCCAATGCGAATATCTCCTTAAATATAGATGAGATTGACATGAAATTTTTTCCTTCTGAAACTAGGCTTCAATTAATTTCATCCATGTATAATTTATTTCATAAAATAAACTTCTTTTGAGATAAATAATTTTATATATTTCAGATTCAATAATCTAGCTAAACTAAGTACTCTTTCTTCTATTGCTTTCATGACCATTGACCCTTGTGAAATTTATATCTCCCTCTAGAAATCTTGGATTAAGAATTAGTTTAATGAGGTAGATATTTATTTTGAAATATAAATCTCCATATAAAGTCTTGTTCTTGATGGCTTAAACAACTCAAAAACATGAAAATTCCTACTGATGCTCAAACCTCTCTCGTAGTTTGACCTTTGTTGCTTCAAATATACTCTGATTTCCAAAATTTATTTTGAGTTGGAAAGTAGAATCTAAGAGAGTTCCATAATTATAAAATATGAAAAATCCAGTATGGAGGTGCAAACACCATGAAAACAACGGGTATCAGGCAAGAAAGAAAGAAAAAAATATAGAATATGAACCTAAACTACTAGAGGTGATATATCAGAAAAGGATCACCTTATCTTTGTGGGTTGACAAAGTCAACTCAAGGAACCCGCTCTGATACCCTGTTGAATTTCTAGAAAAGAGAAAACGTCACTGACTTCTTGTAATTTGAGTACAATGAGTCTCTGTTTATAATAGAGGAAACAAGTACAATCCAATTACAATTAAACTATCCTTATCCCAGTTACACCTGAAGTTAAACACTAACAGATAAGTCCTAGAACAATTGAACAATTGAATATATATAAAAGATTGGCATAACTAAAACACCATTAAAAAAATCTCTTTTGTGATACCTCCTTCCATGAGGCTCTAAAACCACCATATTAATTCTTGCTTTGTGAGGCTTCTTACTGTGAGAGTCATGTAAGACTCTTCCCTACCTGCTCTTCAATAATTTTAAAATCTTAAATCCCTTAGAATATCCTATATCATGATTAAATATCAAAATAGTATAGTGAAAAATGACATGAAAAATCAACCTATATGAGCTTGATCCATCATCCAAAATGGAGTTTGGCATAACTTATAAAGCATGATGCTAATGGCTCGAGCATGATCCATCATAAAAAATACTCCTGGAAATATGCTATAAAGCATGATTGATCAATTGAAATGGGTTGATTGATCAATCCATATGGTTAATTGATCAATGAGTTTTCTTAAAGGTTGAAAACTCATTGATTGATACCATGATTGATCAACAGGCTTAGGGAACACAAAATATATAGATGTTATACAAAGTTGATCAATCATAACTTTTCATATATCAATCAATACTTTTTGTAGTTTTTTAAAAACAATAAAAAAATAGTTAGTTTGGCTCATAAGCTTATAAAGAGGCCCCCAACCCATACAAGACTAAGAGTTGAGCTTACATTGGCATATTAAACCTCTTAAAATATATATGAGCTTAAAATTCCAATTTTACTCTTTTGAAGAGAAAAACTCCATATTTGCCTAAACCTTCCATTTTATCTTCACTCTTTTTGCATTCAAAAGTTCCATGAAACTCTTATACGTTTCTTCTCTCGTGCTTAAGGAGAAGGACTATCTCTCTGAATAGAATGCTGAAAGATCGTTTTTATTCCTTTGTATTATATACTTTCTTTACTAGAGGTTCTATTATACCTTAAACCTAAAACAATTGACATTCTACAACTTGAAATCTAAAAAAAGGAGTGCTAACAAGAGTTGAAATCTTGTTTGTGTTGAATCTCTTAGGGAGACATCAATTTGTGTAATTGAAAATTACACTTTGCTTAAAGAGGACCTGAATTTTTTTTTGTATTTTTCAACTTATAGAGCAATTAGTGGAATTTTTTCAAGCAAGGGTTCTTGGGAGGAGACTACCATTAGGGAAATATTGAGAAAAGTAAATCATAATCTCCTTATGGCATGTACTTGTTTATTATTTGCCATACTTTTTTAGCACTCCATGAGGATAGTTTTTAACTTATAATCATAATTTACCTCCCTCTTGAGAAGCAACCTAGGCCAATAATTGGTATCCCAACAAGCTAACACCTTGAAAATCCTAATTGATTTCCTTGTTTGATTTCAAAGGCATCTCAAGAAGACATTATGTTCCTAGAGGGTCATGATCACTATTCAGCACCTATATTTAATATTTCACAATACCAATGGCAAAAAATTAGAATGAATTTTTTTCTTACAATCCATTGGATTTGAAAGATTGGAAGCAATAATTACTGCACCTTTCATAACATCCCAAAATATAAAAGGAAGGATTATTCCTTAAAAATATTTGGGGAATCACATAAGGAAGAATTTATAAGACAACTACATGAAATCATATCCTCACTTAGAAGAAAATAGAAAGAAAATAAAAAATTAAGAAGACAGCTCTCTGCAAATTCAAAAAGGAGATTGAGTCCTTGAAGGTTGATCGTTCCTCCAAGCTAGAAGAGCTTAGAGAAGAAAATGAAAAGCTCATCGCAGAATGTGAGAGACTTGAACTCCATTCTTCAAACATTCATGAGTTGAGAAATGAAAATGTCAACCATTTGTTTGAGATTTTAGAATGTCAAAAGAAAAGAAAATGCTAAAATCTAACAAATGGGTAGCAGGAAGAAAAACCTTTAACTTATTCATGCTTTAGAGAAATTAACTTTAACAAAAGCCATGCCTCTGGATAAATTACAACACAATATACCATATGTGAGAATAGTGGAACTTGGATCTGAGGTCCATGAGATTAGAAGGGAAAGAAATTCTAGTAGCTTTCATAAGACAAATGTGACAAAGGTGACAATATCACCTATGCATAATGATTCATATTATAAATGTGGAAACATTGGCCATAATATATTTGAATTTTCGGCTAGAAGATCAAAGCTGAATGTTGTGAAGAAAATTTTGGATTCCCAAGGAAGCCTAAATTTGTGTTCATATGTTGACACAAAAATTGTGGTACCCAAGGTCACTTGATCTTCAAGCAAGGAGTACATTTTTCGATTTACTAAATTAAAATCACCTTAATAGCTTGTGGGAAATAAAAATTTATAACAGATATTCAGGTCAATACAGAGATTCTTATAGGAGACTTGGTTTTGAGGATTGATGCATTGATAGTTTCATCATTTAATCTCATATATGAATCCTTGACTAGTTTATGTAGACTTAGAATTTCTATGAAAATCAAACCCTATGAACTAGCACTTTAGTAACCATTGGCGTAAAGGATATTAGATAATCATTAGTCAATGACATTTCAAGAAAAGATTATATTAGCTTCCAACCCAATCTGAATTTATTTGTCATCTGTTTGAAATAACATTGGCTGTTATTAAGTAAGGGTGTGCATATTAGTAAAAATGTGATTAGCCTTGATCCATACTTCTTATTGAATTAATTGGTCATGGCTCAAGTGAGTGACTCATGTTAACATGGACATTTCAAATTCATATTTTGAAATCCATGTCCACCTGAATCACTACAAGTGATTCATATGAATCCACCCATGACCAACTAGAACAACTAGTCTAAAGGGGATAAGGCCTACTCACTAAGACATATAAGAAAAAAACACTTTAAATAGCTTTCCTTTTTCATGTGTTTATGCATTCCCTACCTTCTCATAGCTTCAAACAAGAACTCAAAATTGAGAAAGGGTTATGCATCTTGTGACTTGGAGTGTCTAGAGGGCATAACAAGTAACTCTTGGATCTTATATACCATCTAACTTATGGTATTAGTGGTTGGATTTGGTCCTCAATTGTGAACATCCACTTTCGTCAATCTGATAGATCATGGTTTGGCAATTCCCATAATCATCCAATAAAGATACCTGAGTGACTCTATTCGAGTCAGTCAGTTACCGAAGAATTTCTGAATTGTTACTTTGGTACGAATCAACCTAGTACATTTATTCAAGAAATCTTGTAATCCACACTCCAAGAGAGTTGCTTTATTTTTACTACTTAGCCTAAAAATAAGTTATACTAATTTAGAGTGTGCCAAACCTATTACTATCCAAGCATTTAGGATAAATGTCAAATAATTGAGACCTTGGAAGTGATGTGTCTCCAACCTCTAGTTTGAGAAGTATGAGAAAAAATCATTATTCACATGATTTATGGAGAATAATCAATGCAAGTTGCTTATGAGGATTGTAAGCTTGAAATAATGTTACCTGTTTAACCATCCTTGAAACCGGCACTTCTAGAATTAAGATAACTTTGAAAATTAAATATTCCATATGAGAAAAAATTTGTACAACACTTAGTTTGAGCTCAATTGAGGATTGAGAGATTAGTTGAATGAAAATAAGCTTACATTGTTAAATTTATTACTCTTAGTGCTTCTTGTGTGAACTTTTGACTTAGAACACATTAAAGAACCAAACTCAAAGTCATAAGTTCAAACTTTAGAGTATAGTTTACCCAAAACAAAGTGAATTTGATCAACTATATCAATAAATGGTAAATTAACTACTTTGTTGATATGAGCTTAGTGGACAATCATTGATTTTATACTCTTACAAATCATGATGTTAGGTTGTACTTGGGTAACCTATTAATTAGGTATTTCCCTAGAATTAGAATGGTTACATGTTGAGGGAAATGCTAGTTTGTTAGAGAAAAAAAAACCCATAAAATAGTGTGCCTCTATACAAACTAATCAAGCCTAATAGAAATTTATTAGGACTCAATTAGAAGACATTTAGAAAAGCTTTCGGTCCTACTACCATTAGAGTTTATGTAGGCCAAATTGGATTAATTGTGAAATCTTAGATATGTGGTTGCTTTGGATGCCTTTTTGCCTACCTTATGGAAGTATATTGAAAATATCATAAGCCAAGAACATGAAAAGATTATTGAAATCTCTTGGTATACGCAAAATAGGCATACATTGCCATTGCCCTTACATGGATAGCAAGAGCTAACGAGTTGGTTTAGAAAAAGGAAAAAAACTTGATCAAATGCATATTAGGCATTAATACTTAGTTAACCTTTACTTTACAATTAACGTGCTAGTGTTTTTGGTTCTCTGTGAAGGTCTTGAGAATCTCATCTCATGGCTGTGAATAAATTTTCACATGAGAATTTGATTTTATGCTTGATTTTTATGTTTGATTCTTACACTTGTATAGAAACTTAAACATAAATAATTTTTGACCCAATGGCTACAATAGTTTAAAGAGTATTTTGAATTTTCTTAGTGCAATTCAAATTTGCCTACTTATGCTAAATAGAATTCTTAACATTCACCTTCCCTAAAGTCATGAAGATATCAATGGTAAATAGTATAGATGGTTAAAAATGGTATTCACAAAGCATAAAGGTCTATAGGTTAGATGATACACCTTATAAATTTAGGCCAAGTTATAATTATAAATCATTTTGTTGTGCTTAGAGAGGTGAGACTCTCTTTTGAGTGTTAACCATGTGATTCTTTTTGTATGAAGTTATGTTAGTCAATTCTCTTCTACTCAAAGATACACTGAAGGATCCGAACCATATGTGCAAAATGCATAAAGTCTTGTATGGTTTGAAGCTCTTAGAGCTCATGACTTAGTGAATTCTTAGAACAAAATGTAGAAACGAAGAGTGGATAAAGCCTTCTTTGCTGTGAGCCATGAACAAGATTTGATTATTCTCCAAATCTATGTGGATGATATAATCTTTGGCTCTAATATCCTCCTAAGAAGAATTTGCTTAAATTATGAAGATGGGTGAACTTTCATTCTTCCTTGGACTTTAGATAGTTCAAATTGAAAAATGACTTTTTATTAGTCCAAGCATACAAAAGGACGTTTTAAAAACTATATTTGAAACCTTCTATTGTTCCCATGAGTGCATCCTTGAATGTTGACTAGGTTGACTCTGCTAGATCCATAGAAGTCCGAATTATACCAAAATATAATAGGGTCTCTACCTTTCTTTGCAGCAAGTGCATTATGGATACAGCTAAAGAATCATACCTAGTATCTGTAAAAGATTTCTTATCGGTACTTAGGTATTTGGTACTCAACATTCAATCATATTCTATCTATTATGACACTTCAAGTACTATTAACTTAAGTAAGAAACCAGCTCACCAATCTCAGTCCAAACACTTTAAAATTGGACAATACTTCACTCTAGAATTAGTTCAAATTAGGCCAATCTAAGTTGAATTTGTTCCCATCAATAAACATTGGGTGGATATTTCTACAATCCCTTAGAGGTTGATTGATTCTCTAAGCTAGGAGGAGAATTAGGGATGTGAAACCCTCATTAGACAAGCTAGCTCAAGATTAGTGACGAGTATGGGTATCTCCGTTAAAATGAATTTAAAACCTGAAAAGAATTAAAAAAAATATTTTAAACTTGCCAATTTAGGAGTAAAGCCTAGAATGTACATTCCTCTTCTTTGTTCTCTACTTGTGCCTTGCATGAGTATTATCTTTTTTATGTATGACAAAAAAAGGGGAGAATATGTATAGCATAAATTAAGATGAATCTACAACAAATAGGAATACATTAGAACAACAACCTTTGCATGCATAAATCAAGGGCGAGTTCATTACTATGCATGTACAAATCTAGGGGGAGCCAAAATTTTGGGAGTTAAGTCCTTATACTATTATGCTAGAATCTTAAGACTTTATTCATATGGTTGATAAAATTTTGAAATTGAATAGAAAAATGATTCTTTGGCAATAACATACCACTTTCATAATTATCGGCATGTGTTTTTGTTATGCACACAATAACATTATTAAGTTATTTAGAGTCTAATTAATTGTTTTTCTTGAATTCATTTTATTTTATTTTAGTTAAAGATTTAATAGGCCACATGGGTATTTTTGTAATATTTTATCTTGAACCTTGTAAGGGTGAACCCTATTTAAGGGGTAAGAGTAATGAAAAAAAACAAGTATTGATTTAGGGTGAACAAGGGTTTTGAGTTCTCCTCAACGAGCTTAGGGGTGTGCGTTCTCCTCAAAGAACCTAGGGTTTTCAAGCTTCCCTTCGACTTGATTTTCGTCTTTCTCTTCTTCCTCCCTACAAATCGCCATGTTAGATCCGGGACCGTAACAACTAGTATTAGAGTTGCATAAGATGGGAAATTTCAGCAATGGGGAGTTAAGAGAGTTGATGATCAAAGGGTTGAAGGCGCATGCAGAGGCACATGTAGAAAATGAGAGAAGGTTTACTCAAATCATCCAGCAGTTGGAACAATTGCCAATTCTTAACCAGAAACTCGATAGACTCAAAAGTGAAATACAAATAGCAGCAATGCGTGAAGGGGCCCCAGAGAGAAAGGACGCGGAGCAAAAGTCCCCCGTAGGGACCCTACTCACGGCAAGCAACAACCCTTTCTCACGGGATGAAAAATGTCTCCCCAAACGAGAGATGGAAAAATTTCTAGAGTCATCTCCGAACATGAAAAATTTCTGAGATACCTTTGTCTCGGATAAGTTTCAACCTAAAATCATTCCCCAAGTGGAGAAGCCCCAACGTGATGCTATTCGCCAACGGAAAAGGGTGAGGCTCCGTAAGAAAAAGGTCTGGTGGCATGTGGCTTCAGGACTCTCCCTCTCACTCTCGCTCTCGGCAACCTAGCGGGAAACCAACCTCAACGCATTTTGGGGTAAGTTTCTTAAACGCTACCGATTTTTATGTCAAAAAGCATCTTCCATTGGGTTGATGGGGCTCAAATGGCATGAACAGTAGCAATGCTGCTCGAATTTTGGGGCTGGGGGTTTTTTGTCCCGTGAAGCAGGGAAACAAAGCCCATTTGAAGGAATTCCGATTTTTGCGTCTGAATTGAGATATGGGAATATTTTGGGAATTCAGGTAAGAAAAAATTCTATGGGTGATGTTTTATTTTTCTATTGCTAAGAAAAGCAACAGTGAGTCTGTTCCTTATCAATTTGGCAATGTTGGGCTTAAATTTTTGGGTCCCAAGTATGTTGCTTGGGCCCTGTTCATGGAAATTTTTCAATCCAGTGAGAGTTTTGAATATGAGAAAGTAACCAACGTGGGAAAAACAAGAAATGCTATTTTTTTAAGTATTCCGAGAATAGTCGAGATAATTCTAAGGATGATGAATGATTTTTCTGTGGTTGGGTTGAACAGTAGGACGAATTGTCCACTAGCTGCTGCTATTACAAGGCAGAAAGGGGCACCAGTAGATAGACGTGTTTGAGCTCATCCAGAGGAGGCAAGGAAAATGGAAGATGACTGTTATGGTCCCTAGCCATGGATCTAGTAACTCGACGAGTTGAATAAGGATCCAACATTGTTTGAGGGTTGTTTAACATGTTTTTGTGAAAAGAACTCTCTTCTACTTCTCCTTTTACGTTAGGATTGAAAAAAGAGTTTCCTTTTCTCAATTATAGATGCAACCAGAAAGTTAAAGGAATGTTTAACCACTCATATATGAAACCCCTCATGTCAACAGGTATAAATCCCTAAAACCATGCATCTACTATCTTGTACGTAAACGAGACCAGAGAAGACCTTTCCAAACACGGAAAAGGTAATCATAAATACCTCTTGAAGATCTCCTCCAACCAGAAACTCCAAAGCCTCCTCCTTTGATGATAAGGCTCACGCAAACCTCCCCCTCTTGCTGCTGGTTCATGGCAGAGGTAGATTGCTCTTGCAGCTTGGAAGAGAAGGGTCATTCCTCTCCCTTTTCTTTCCAAGATCTCCTCAAAGACTCCTCAATGGATGCAACAAACCACCAAGAGAGTTCATGCCAAGAACCCTAGAATAGGGAGCCTAGCAAGAACCTATATTACCCTAGTTTATGCTAATTCCGAACTTGCATTATTTCTCCATCCTTACCCCTTAAATAGGGTAATTAACATCAACATAGGTTAGGGTTATAAAACCCAATTCTACCTCTACCTTTAAGTCTTATTACAAATCAATAAAAAATGAAATTAAAAGCAACATAAATAATAAAAGTAAAGTAGATGACTTAGTGTTATTGAGTCCATAACATCTGCCCCCCCTTGGAGATCGAGCTTGTCCTCAAGCTCGGAAGCTGGGTAGACCTAGTGGAAGTTGTCGAGCTGCTCCCATGCTGCGTAGTTGTGGTCGATTGCTGCCCAGTAATGGCATGCAGGGAGATGTCTGGTGGTTCTTCCTCTATCATATCCTCTGTCACCTCGATATCCTCATCTTCAACCTTATCGATCAAAAACAATCTTTTGCATTGATGCCCAACCCGATATGGTTCATCACAGTTGTAACACAGATTCTTAGCCCGTCGTTTCGCCATCTCAACACTTGTCAATTTTTTTATATAAGGAGGTGTAGGATGACTAGATCTCGGATCCCCTGTCAAAGTAATACCTGGGTTGTTTCTTGGAGGAATGCGCTCCCCTGACCATGGAGGTAGTCTGTGCTGTGCCTTGTGTCACAGATCTAAAGCACGAGCTATATTCATAGTGTTGGATAAGTTAACAAGTGCATAGAGCTCCACCTCAAGCTTTAACGCCTCAGGCAGTCCTGCTGTAAACAACGCAACTTGCTGATCCACTTGTACCATAATGTTAGCTCGTGCTAATTTTTCCTGAAACAATTTTTGATATTGCTCCACGGCCCCAGTTTGGCGTAACAAAACCAAATCTCCCAAAGGGTTGCTGTAATCTGGAGGACCAAAACGGAGAGAGCACAGTCGCTTAAATTCATCCCAATCTACCACGTCGCTATCAACCTCAATTAGCTGGTACCAAAGTTGTGCTTCCCCTAGTAAGTGGAAAACAACCACATTGACTCGGTCATAGGCTGGGACTCGCTGATGGCTAAATTTTTTTTCCCATTGATACAGCCATATCAAAGAGTCTTCTGACCCATTATAAGTAGGGAATTCCATTTTAGTATACCTCGGAACAATGCCTCCCCCTTGGTAGAAGTGTCCCCCTAGAATGAGGGGTCCTTGCTGTCCAGAGAAACTCGTACGCCTAGGAAATTCATCTCCCCCTCTATTATGCGAATGGTCTCCTCCTCTCTAATTTGGAATGAGAGGTACACTGCCTCCCCCTGGTTGAGGTGTTCCCACAGAATGAAGGGTCCTTGCTGACCTGAGAAACTCGTGTGTCTAGTAAACTCATCTCCCCCTCTGATCTGCGAATGGTCCCCCAGAATTGGGTTCTTACCAGTGCTCAGACCAGTCTCCATGCTATCCATACTTCCTTTCAAGCTTTCCAAACTAATAGTGAACTTCTCTCCAATGCAGCAAATTTCTTGCCAGTAGTCAGACCAGTCTCCATGCTATCCATCCTTCCCTTCAAGGTCTCCATATCGATATCAATTTTGGAGAACCTCTCTAGGACTGTATCAAATTTTCTTTTAAGCAATTCAAAGTATTCATTGGTGCTTCTCTCTGCCAGGTTACCCTACTTTGATACCAAGTTTTTATGGTCCCTAGCCATGGATCTAGTAACTCGATGAGTTGAATAAGGATCCAGCATTGTTTGAGGGTTTCTTAACATGTTTTTGTGAAAAGAACTCTTTTCTACTTCTCCTTTTACGTTAGGATTGAAAAGGAGTTTCCTTTTTTCAATTATAGATGCAACCAGCATGTTAAAGGAATGTTTAACCACTCAGATATGAAACCCCTATTTTATAACTCACGTCAACTGGTATAAATCCCTAAAACCATGCATCTACTATCTTATACGTAAAAGAGACAAAAAAAGACCTTTCTAAATACGAAAAAGGTATAAATAAATACCTCTTGAAGATCTCCTCCAACCAGCAACTCAAAAGCCTCTTCCTTTGATGATAAGGCTCACGCAAACCTCCCCCTCTTGTTGTTGGTTCGTGTCAGAGGTAGATTGTTCTTGCAGCTTGGAAGAGAAGGGTTATTCCTCTTCCTTTTCCTTCCAAGATCTCCTCAAAGACTCCCCAATGGATGCAGCAAACCACCAAGAGAGTTCACACCAAGAACCCTAGAATAGGGAGCCTAGCAAGAACCTAAATTACCCTAGTTTATGGTAATTCTGAACTTGCTTTATTTCTCCATCCTTACCCCTTAAATAGGGTAATTAACATCAACATAGGTTAGGGTTATAAAAATCAATTCTACCCCTACCTTTAAGTCATATTACAAATCAATAAAATTTGAAATTAAAAGCAACATAAATAATAAAAGTAAAGTAGATGACTCAGTGTTATTGAGTCCATAACAATGACGGGCAGCTGCTTGATGAAATGGCTGAAACAAAGGTGAAGGTGGAGTACTAGAATCCTATGTTAAGGAGTTTGATGTTTTTTGGAAGAGTAAAGAGTAGATTTAGCATGTCAGGTTTTTGACAACATGTTTTTCAGAGATTTCGTGTCGTGGAATTCCATGATTATGGGTTATGCAAGGGGCGTGAATTGGACTGAAACATTTGATGTCTTTGAATCCGTGCAGGTAAAAGGAATCATTCCAAATCATGTGATTTTTTTGGGTTTGTTAATGGCTTGTGCCCAGGCATTGGATTTCAATCTTGGGCAGAGTATCCATGGCCACTTAATCTTGGTAATTTTGGGGGACCTCCTTGTGGGGACTTCAATCGTTGACATGTATTAAAAGTGTGGCAAAGTTGATTATACGCGTCCCGTATTCGAAGTAGAGTTGCCAGACTGATGTTTGGTCTCGTGGAACTCATTAATTGCTGGCTACTCACGAAATGGATATGATTTTGAGGTTTTTCTTCTTTTTCGTCAAATGCTCATCAACTCATGCCTAAAACGGATCTAGTCACCATGGCTAATCTCATTCTTTCGTATGCAAGCTTCATGGATTTAAGAATGATCCAATCAATCCATGGGTTCATTATTAAAAGTGGTATTGATTTAGGCATGGATGTTATTTTGGGTACAACCATGGTTGATGCCTATGGCAAGAGTTCGGATATTGAAGCCTCCAATTTGATATTCAGCTACATGAAGAAAACAAATACAGCTACCTGGAATGTACTGATTTCTGGATATAATCTAAATGGCTTAGCATGTAAGTGCATGAATCTTTTCCTTGAAATGCTTTACAAAACTGTGGTGCCAGATTCTGTGCCCTCAGTGAGTGTGGATGCTGGAGCTTCTGACTTAGATGGAAGGATTCGGAAGAGGAGACAAGAGGAAGTTGCTGGTTTTGCAACACAAGAGTTCTTCAACAAATTTTTTTGTGTTGCTACTGTCGCACTGCAGAAACCAGTGCTAACAACAGTGGCACTGCTGAAAATAGTGCTGATAGTTCCGAGAGTAGAAACAACAGTGACTTATGAAGCACAACAACAAATGGGACAACAACAAATGTAATTACTTTTCTTACTGCATGTGCCATTAATGGAGCTCTTGAGACTGAGATGATGCTGAAATTTAAAATTGCTGCTAAAATTGCAGTGAAGAAAGGTGCAAAACATCAGAAAGGCAAACTGGGAGTCAGGATTTGGATTCAGCAGGTGTCCTTCTTCATTTCGGAACAACTGACTTCATGTCATCAGTGGCAAACTTGGGTCCTCTAATGGAACAAGGTACTGTTGGTGGCACTGCATTTCCTTCATCTATGAATGTGGAGGAGGAGAATGTGTTCTGCAATGGGAACAAGGATAAAATGCTTGAACGTGTAAGTGGTCATGACACAGCAGAGTTGCATGGAGCAAATGTCCTTTTGACAGCTGTTTACAAAACAGTGATGCCAGACAGCCAAGAAAACAATACTGCTTTGGCAGTGCAGAAACCAGTGCTACTAGACAGCCAAGAAAACAATGCTGCTGTGGCAGTGCAGAAACCAGTCCTGAATACAGTGGTAGTGCAGAAAATAGTAGTAAAAACACTGGTAGTGCCGACCACAGTGTTGAAAATTGAGATGGGAGGTGCAGAGAACATTTTTCACTCTATTTCAAGGGGAAGGCTTCAACTTGCCAATGCCATGAATGCCAACTTCCTTGCTGCTGCTACAGAATTTCACCAGAGAGCACTACTTGCTCTTCATGAGCCTTCTCAGCCCAATTCCAGCAACATTGTTGCTGCCAAGCCAGACCTCCAACATACTTTCGTTGGGGACATGCTGCATTTTGCCCATGAGGCAATGGGGCAGATCACACAAGGGTTGTTAATGTCAAAGCAAAAGTTGCCAGTTGGGAGCAGGTGATAGTTCACATTGTTGTTTGGTTGCTTATCCGTATTGGGGTGTGCTACAACAAGTGATGCTGGCAGTGTCGGCAAAAAATAAAAAAATAAAAAAATAAAATTTTTTTGCTTCTCGATTGGAATGCTCCAGTTTTGTCGTTCAGAGGGCTGCACCAGATATCGCGGATGCAACTTGGGAACAAGTGGAGACATCGGCAAGCAGACCCTACCTTCGAACTTGAGGATAAACTCTTTCTCCCTGGGGAGTGCAATGTTATGTACGCAATAACATTATTAAGTTATTTAAAGTCTAATTAATTATTTTTCTTGAATTTATGTTATTTTATTTTAGTTAAATATTTAATAGGCCATAGGGGCATTTTTGTAATATTTTATCTTGAATCTTGTAAGGGTGAACCCTATTTAAGGGGCAAGAGTAATGTGAAAAAACAAGTATTGATTTAGTGTAAACAAGGGTTTTGAGTTCTCCTCAACGAGCTCAAGGGTGTGCGTTCTCCTCAAAGAACCTAGGGTTTTCAATCTTCCCTTCGGCTTGATTTTTGTCTTTCTCTTCTTCCTCCCTACGAATTGCCGTGTCAGATCCGGGACCGTGACAGTTTTTAATGTATATAAACTTCAAGCTAGGGATTTTCTCATCATAAAAAGGGGGGGGGGGTGGAGATTGTTAGACAATTGTTAAAATCATATTGATCTCCATTATTTTGATGATAACAAAATAAGTAGCTCGAAAGTAAGCTTCTAATGCTGTTATCAATATATTTAAGAAGCATGCCTTCCAACAAAAAAATAATGAGGTGTATGGCAAAAGCTCAAGACAAAAGAATGATCAATCATGTTGCCAAGTCAATTACATTGAAGATTATTGTTTGGAAGAAGACCTTATTGAAAAGAGACATTTGAAGTTTTGGAGACTAGAGTCTGAGCATCATTAGAAAATCTTAAGAACTCTAGGTATGCAAGAAGATATTCAATCGAACTTTAATTTTTAAGTATAATTATGTTATGGAGCTTTAGGGCATGAAATATTTCTAAACAATGTTTTAAATGAATATATATATATATATATATATATATATATTACAATAGTAAATTCCTTAGCCTATATAATACTTAAATATCAAAATAGTACATTGGCCTATGTCATGATCGATTAATCTACCTGGGCTTGATTAATTATCCAAAATGTAGTCTGACATGACTTCAAAAGCATTGTTGGTTATTGCCTCAAATATGATCTATCATACAAAATGAAGCTATGAAGATGTTACAAAGCATGATCGATCATCCGCAATTCTATAAAGCATGACTAATTAATCGAAATGAGTTAATCAATTAATGAGTTTTTTGAAAGGTTGAGAACTTATTGATTGATGCCTTGATCAATCAATAGGCTTAGGAACACATAAAAAAAGCCATTATACATGGTTAATCAATCATACCTTTTCATTGACCGATTAACACTTTTTGTTACTTTTTATAAACGGTTAAAATGGTTAATTTGGCTGAAAAACTAATAAAGAGGCCCCCAAACCCATAGAGGACTAAGAGTTGAGCTTACATTGGCATAACAAACCTCTAAAAGATTATTTTTGAGCTTAAAATTCTAATTTTACCCTTTCGAAGAAAAAAACTACTTATTTGCCCAAACCTTCCATTTTCTCTTCTCTTTCTTTGCTTTCAAAGTTCCATCAAGCTTCTATACATCTCATCTCTCATGCTTAAAGATTTGGAGGCTTGAATCTCACTCAGAGAATGGCAATCTCTCTGAAAATAAAGTTGTAAGTTTGTTTTTATTCCTTTATATTTTTTTATTTCTTTTATAAAGGTGCTCTAGTGTTATGGTCCTAGGGTTAAGTACTTGGATTTCCGTTACCTACTAGGCTGGTCTTTTGGGTAGTATTGGCTAAGTGTATAACATTTGGTATCAGAGTTGGCGCTACGTCGCGAGTTTGAATCCCCACGGAGCTCAAAGAGTCCTGAGCGGCAAGAGTCCTGAGCAAAGGGGCAACCTAGCAGAAACTAGAGTGGGCCGTCGCGTGAGTGGGCCATTGCTAGAGTGTGGCCACTGTGGTCGTCGGCTCATGAAGGTGGGTGTGATGTTATGGTCCTGGGTTAAGTACCTATGTCTTCCGTTCCTAATAGACCGGTCTTTTGGGTAGTATTGGCTAGGTACGTAACGTTTGGTATCAGAGCAGGTGCTATGTCTCGAGTTTGAATCCCCGTGGCGTGAGTCCTGAGCGGCAAGAATCGTGACCAGAGGGGGCAACCTAGTAGAAACTAGAGTAGGCCGTCGCTAGAGTGGGCTATTGTTAGAGTGTGGCCGCCACTAGAGTGTGCCTGTGGTGGTTATCAGCTCGTGAAGGTTGGTGTGATGTTATGGTCCTGGGTGAAGTACCTATGCCTTCCGCTCCAACTAGGCCGGTCTTTTGGGTAGCATTGGCTAGGTGTTTAACATTTGGTATCTGAGCAAGCACTACGTCGCGAGTTCAAATCCCGATGAGGGTCTTGAGCGGCGAGAGTCCTGCGTGGAGGGGAACAACGACCTAGCAGAAACAAGAGTGGGCCGTCGTGTGAGTGGGCCATCGTGGACAGGGTAGTATTGGCTAGGTGCATAATATTTGGTATCAGAGCAGGTGCTACATCGCGAGTTCAAATCCCCGCGGCGTGAGTCCTGAGCGGCGAGAGTCCTGAGCGGAGGGGGCGACCTAGCAGAAACTAGAGTGGGCCGTTGTTAGAGTGTAGCCGCCACTAGAGTGTGGCTATCGTGGGTTTCGGCTCGTGAAGGTGGGTGTGATGTTATGGTCCTAGGTTAAGTACCTATGACTTCCGTTCCTAATAGGCCGGTCTTTTGGGTAATATTGGCTAGGTGCATAACATCTAGTAACTTAATGCTAGAACAGTTGGCATTCTAAAGCCTGAAATCTAGAAAGCGAGTGCTAACTAGAGCCATAATCTATTTTGTATTAAAATTTCTAGGGGAGAGATCACTTTGTGTATTTGGGGTACACTTGGCTTAAAGAGAGCCTAAAATATCTTTGTAATTTTCAACTAATAGAGCAATTAGTGAAATTTCATTGAGGATTCTTGAGCGATGACTACCATTACAGAAACATTAAGAACCAAAAACCATTTTCTCCTTATGGTGTGTGTTTCTTTTACTATTTGTCATACTTTATTTTAGCACTCTATGCACTTAATATTTTACTTAGAATCTCATTTCATCCCCTTCTTGAGAAGCCACCTTGACTAACACAAAGTATTATGGTTCAAACTTGTTGTCCTTAACCTCAGCCTCCTTCCTTAGATATTTTGATCTTATACTCATCATCTAGTGCCGGTAGATAGGAGACCTCCATGGGAGAGGACGAGGTTCAGGTGGTAGTCATGGCAAAGATAGGGGTAGAGGTAGAGGTCAAGACACTTGCGGTAAGATTTGTTTTATGTGTGGGAAAATTAGTCATGTTTTTGCTTAGTATTGGGATCAAATTGGTAGGTAAGTTTGGCAGAATAATAGTGTCTTTCCTAACAATTATATTGGCGATAGTAACTTTATTGAAGAGATGTCCAAGCTTGTTGAACAGTGGAAGGGTAATTTCACTATCTTCCCTAGTACTTCTACTTTGACCAACTCATCTTTCATTGCCAATATGTCTTTCGTTCCATGAGGTAGAATTGCCTTATATGTTGCTCCTTCCAGTACTTGGTTCTTGACTTGAGTGCCTTAGCCCATATGAGAGGTAAGAAGTTTGTGTTTTCTTCCTTTGATAAATCTTAATCTATTGTATCAATCATTCTTGTTAATGGATTACAATTCCCAGTTGAAGGTCAAAAGTGTTGTTCATGCTTCTTCAATTGTTTGCCTATTTTCTATTTTTTATGTTAGTAAATTTCTTGTAAATTTATTATTCACAAGTAAAATGACGTTTCAATTACATTTTTGAGTTACTTTTTTGCCTTCTTCTTGTGCTTTTCAATATCTACGGTTGAAGAAGATGATTGGTATTGGATACAAGAGGAATGATCTATACTATTTTGGTGAATGTATGGGAGCTTCCTAAATGATGTATTTTGATAGATAAAAGATAGAATGGTACAACTGTAATTTACTTTAAGTTTAGACCTTATTTTCCATCACTTGTAAGGAGGGGCATTCTTATAAAGCAAGAGGAGGTAAGGTAAGACGTATTCAAGCCCTAACCTAAACTTCTTCTCCCATCACTTTTCTTCAAGTGTGATCCTTCTTTTTCTTCTTCTTTTCTCTCACTCTCTTCTCATTAATCTCCTTCTTCCTTCCTTTCTTCCTTCCACACACATCCATCATAAAGAACCACTTAATTATTAGAACCCTAGAACTTAACATAGTATCAAAGCAGAGGTCGTAGGCTTCGATGTTTTTTTTCTTCTCAAATACATAAGCTACATGGGGTGTTCATCACGTCAACAAGCTTCAAAAACTTGTTTTTCTTCTTATCATGCCCGAATTCTAACTCATAGAACATTGGACATGACAAACCATCTTTATACCTGTCATATTATCATACTCTCAAAGAAATACTTCTAATTTTACAAAAAAGTATACACACTTTGAAGGATCAAGTGTTAGACTCCTTACTTTACATAATACATTCTTGTACATGTTACAAATATCATGGGTAAAAACTTTTCAATTGTAATTTAAAATCATATAATTGTCTAACAAACTCAAATTCTTACATCTACCCAATCTATTAACCACCTAGCCAATACTACCAAAAAGACCGGCCTGTTAGGAGTGGAATACATAGGTACTTAACCCAGGACCATAACATCACACCTCTCCTTCGCGGGCCGACGTCCACGACGGCCCACTTACGACTGCCCTCTCTAGCGATGACCCACTCTAGCGACGACCCACTCCGCCAAGGTCGCCCCCTTCGCACGTGCGGTGGCCTACTCAGTCAAGGTCGCCCCCTCCGCATATTTCGCCCCCTTCGCAGTCGCCCCCTCTAGGATTCGAACACGCGACGATGGAGTTAGCTCTGATACTAAATGTTAAGCACCTAGCCAATACTACCGAAAAGACCAGCCCATTAGGAGCGGAAGACATAGGTACTTAACCCAGGACCATAACACAATCTCCTACTTATGATTCCTTAGGTGCTTTCGTACATATATGAAACAAGCTACCCAACTTCCTTATCCCCCTAAAAAACGTATCCACATAGGTGGGTAAGGTATTGCCTAGTATATCATACTCCTGGTCACAAAAAAGCTTCAAAACCAAATAGGAATATCAACTCAGAATTCCTATATACCTCAACCATAAGACAATTTTGTAAATTCACTCATGCAAGTATCATTCCATTAACACCATGGGTACTATCTAATGATAACATCAATCCAACATAGATATTTTGTGAAGATTATTTAGCATCATAAGCATGAATCCAATTCATCCTCAACTTTTCAATTATAAAGATATATATATATATATATATGCTACTAAATCTAGAGAAACATATTTTTTTTATAACATTATCTCATGATATGCCCTCGTTGAATACTCTATTAGGAATTAGATGCCCTAATTCTAAACTAACAAGAGCAATAATAATAATCCCGAAAGAAGGAAAAGCAAGCAACAAAAAATAATAAGATTTATACAAGTTCACCTTAAGGTGAGACTACGTCCTATCTTTCGCCGCTGGAGTAATACACTATAAAGATGAATAGTTTACAAGAGAAATCATTTCTCTAACCTCCTCGGCCGCAATAGATGATACTGCTTCGATGATAATACTCTGGGTGATAAAACCCTAACAACCGCACCCCCAAATATAAAGAAAAAATTAGGGCAACCAGATTAAAAGTGTAAAATCTCCAAACTACCCTTAAATAAACAACAGTCGGGTTTCTGATAAAAACCTATATTCCTAAAAATATATGTAGTAGTGCGAGTACGGATCGATCCCACAAAAAGTGATTTGTCTACTTTTATGCTCCGTGAACAAGGATGTGGGGGGGGGGGGGGGGGGGGGGGGGGGGGGAGGGGGGAGTTGTGTATAATGAAAACACTTTTAAGAAAAACAACTTAGAAACAATTCAAATTAAAAGAATTGAAATCAATCAAAAGAACAAACCTTGGTCTAAGTTAACATCCACAATCAGAATTTCACAACTGATCATCGATGCAAGCATATATAAATTTGCTCTTGAGTATTCACCGTTGGAACTATCTTCCTATCTCTCCTTTTGTATTTAATTAGAAAACAAGCGATTCAATTAACCCTAACTACTAAAAAAACCCTAGACAAGCGCTAAAGGTTTAATCTAGCAGCAGCATTAAGAATTAGAGAGATCGATGAAGCTAAACAACACAAGCACAAGTGGCTGCATTTAATTTATTCCAGCGTTCTTCTCAATATCTCATAATTCCTGACGCAGCAAATCATCAAATCTCGATTGCTTCACAGGTTAGAGGGATCAAACAATTACGGATTTGATATCTAACCTAGCAATAGATTGCAAAGAGTAATAAACTAGTAGGCATCCTAGTGATTAAATGAGACAATCATGAAAGAAAATTATAGAAGAACATCAGATACTCAAAACATAAATTGAACGATGCAAACAAATTAGATCTCACAGTTGTATTGATTCTAATGGCTTCAATTTCCTTTGACCAAGTCTGAAAGTTTAGCCATGCAGGGCCATGAAGAAAGCTGAGGGAAAAACTTGAGAAAAGAGAATGAAAATCTGGAGAAGAGACCAAGAGGGGCATCCTCCCGAACTCTCTTTGTGTCTCCTTTTATAAAAAGGGTTTTTGACTTTTTCGTGCATCGGGTCTGGACAGTGCACGTGCCACAACTTCAAACCAGATTTCAATCTAGATTCAGCCCTTATATCTCAAAATTCTTAACACTAAAGTTGTATAACATTTTCTTGGCGTTCCAAAGGATCTTTAATCATCGCAATCAAAGCTTGGATGAGAGAGTTATGCCCAGATTACGAAGTAATGTCAAAATTATCCAAAATCGCCCAAGTAACTTTGTTTTGCACTTAATGCCTCCATGTGCATCCTAAATCAAAATATAAAAATAATGAGGATATTTAGGCCCCAAATAATTATAAAAGCCTAAGCATTAAGGGAGAAAAATATGACATTTTTGCATTCTCATCAATTGTGCTCCGATGATAATACTCTGGCTGATAAAACCCTAACAATAGAGAGAAAATTAGGGCAACCAAATTAAAAGTGTAAAATACCCAAACTACCCTTACAGAAACAACAGTCAATTGGGCTTCTGATAAAAACCGCATACCTACTCAGCGTAAGGCATTAATTAGGCTTCACAACTTAATAGTCTCTCACTTTGACACTAATCCATCATCAATATCTCCTCTGCAATAGCAACAATTTCTCAATCCTCAGAGAGAAGTCCAACTGAAGTTGCACACAACTCCAGCTTCTCAATCATAACAATTTTTGTCAACAAATAAGCCGGATTCTGACTCCCTTGAATCTTTTGAAGTGCTAATACTCCATCTTCAAGAGCCAATCTAGTGAAGTGATAACGCGCCTGTATGTGCTTTCTTTTGGCATGATAAACAGGGTTGTTTGCTAAATGAATAACACTCTGACTGTCACAATACAACACACTCTTCTCATGCTTGAGACCTAATTTTTCCCTGAAAGACTGCAGCCATACCATCTCTTTGTTGGCTTTGGTCACAATGACATATTCTACCTCAATAGTGAAAAGAGAAATTATCTTTTGCAACTTAGAGACGTAACTAACTGCTATACCACCCAATGTGTATACATATCCAATTGTACTCTTCCAGCCATCAATGTCTCCAACCATGTTAGCATCTACATAACCCTGTAATCCCAAGTCTGGTTTTTTGAAACTTAAGGTTGAGTCTGCAGTGCTTCTCAAATACGTAAGAATCCACTTCATTGATTCCCAATGTTGTTTACCCAAATTACTCATATATCTAATCACAACTTCCACTGCATGAACTATGTCTGGTCTAGTGCACACCATGGCATACATGAGACTGTCAATAGCAGAAGCATAAGGCACATTGGCCATATAGGCTCACTCCTACTCTGTAGAAGGTGACTGCTCATAGCCTAAAGTGACTAGCCAAAGGAGCACTCACTGGTTTTGTATCATTCATGTTGAATCTGCTCAACACCTTCTTCTCATATTATTCTTATGACAATTTCAAGACATCAATGTCCCTAGTAATCCACATCCCAAGGATTTATTTTGCAACACCCAAATCCTTCATTACTAACTTCTTGGAAAACTCCATTTTCAACTTATCTATTTCCTGCTTGCAAGCAACTGCTATCAACATGTCATCAACATATAGCATTAGAATGATGTAGGAGTCATCAAGCTTCTTCACAATATAGCAATGATCTGCCTGGTAAGTCAAGAAACCATTACTACTCATAAACTTGTCAAACTTATACCATTGTCTTGGAGCATGTTTAAGACCATACAAGCTCTTTTGAAGTTTGCAGACCATTTTCTCCTTTCCATATGCTTTGAAACTTTGTGGCTCATCATTTAAATTTCTTCCTTCAAATCACCATGAAGGAAGGTTGCCTTTACATCCAACTGCTCTAAGTGCAAGTCTTGATTTGCCACTAGTCCAAGCATTGTTCTAATAGTAGTCAATTTTACTACCGGAGAGAAAATCTCAATGTAGTCAATGCCTTCTTTTTGTTGAAAGCCCTTTACAACTAGTCTTGCCTTGTACCACTTGCTGCCATCATGTTTGTCTTTTATTTGGTACTCCCATATATTCTGCAAGGCCTTCTTTCCTTTTGGTAGAGTGATCAATTGCCAAGTCTGATTGGATAACAATGAATCCATCTCATTCCGCATGGCCAACTCCCACTTGGTTGATTCATCAGCTTGTACGTATTCCTCATAACTCTCTGGTTCACCTTTATTAGTCAATCAAATATAATTCAGTGCAGGGGAGTACCTCTTTGGTGGTCTGCTAGTTCTGGCCGATCTCTTGAGTTCAGTCATAGGAATGTTCTAATTTACATCTGGGGTATATTTTCCTATTCTTCCTGAGCAATATTCTCCATCTCAATAACTGGAAGATCTCTTAACTGAATCACTTCAAAATTCTTGGCTTCATCACTTGTGCTCTCAGACTGTTCTCAACCTGTCTTTATATAGGGCACCTTCATTGAAGATCATATCCTCCTCCTAATAACCTTCCGACTTTGGTCATCCCAAAAGAGATAACCAAACTTGATAACACCATTGACAATAAAGAAACATATCTTAGCTTTAGAACCAAGATTATTTCTAATAGAAGAATCAATATGAATATAAGAAACACAACCAAAAACTTTCAAGAACAAAAGGTTTACCTCTTTGTAGCTGCAGACCTCTTCTGGTATTTTTCAATCCAATGGTGTGGAGGGACCTCTATTGATTAAATAGGCAGTAGTGCTAATAGCCTTAGACAAAACATCTTTGGCAATCATGCATGTAATTTCATGCTCCTATCATGCTCATTGTGTTCCTACTCTAATACCAGTTGTTACGGTCCCGGATATGGCACAATGATTCTTTGGGAGGATCTGAGATTTGCCACGGGTTATGGGTCTTCTAGGCATTACTATAGGGATAGTAGGAAGACATGGGGAAGACGAAGATCAATGAAGGATGAGAGAATACGTGGGTTTTTGAGGAAAACCCTAACCTCGAGATCAAGAAGGTGATCTCAAGCCTCTTTACGCTAGATTTAACCTAATTCTTAATACTTCAATCCTTCCCTTTCTCATTACTCATACCCCTTAAATAGGGTTCACCCTGTTAGGGTTTAAGATAAAATATTACAAAAATACCCCTATAAATAAAATATTCCAAAAATACCCCTATGGCCTAAAACTGAAATAAATAAAGTAAATTAAAGAAAACACTAAAATAATAATGTTATTGCGTGCATAACATTACAATCCCCTTGGAAGACAAGCTTGTCCTCAAGCTCGGAAGTAGTGTCTGTATGCCGATGTCTCCACCGATGCCGAAGTAGCATCTACAATAGCTAAGACCCCGCCCCAGGACGCCCAAATTATTTTTTTTTTTTTGGCCCGGTCCGAGTTAACCTAGGTTGACTTGGTTCAGGAACCCCGGTCCAGCGCGCGACTCAGCTTTGTACGTTGATGAAATTTTCCTAACTTAGGAAAATTTGAATCGGACCCATCTTCTTCCTTCGACGAAAATTTCGCCGACGATTCTTCGAAAATCAGAATCCGGCCTTATCCTCCCCCCGATCCCGAACATAGCAGCCGTCAGTAAGTGCGGAAACCTTGTCAACAGCTGCTTCTTCCCTCAGGGCACCAACGAAGGTGGGCGACGGTCATCTTCCGTCCACACGGCTCCAAACAGGGCCAAAATTTCGTTGACGGGCTTCGGAAATCGAAACCCTACTGTATCCTCTTGTCGATCCCGAGCATAGTGGTCGTCGGTAAGTGTGGAAACCTTGTCAACAGCTGCTCCTTCCTTTAGGCCACCGACAAAGGCATGCGACGGTCGTCTTCTGTCCACATGGCCCCAAACAGGGCAGAAATTTCGCCGACGGGTCTTCGGAGTTGAGGTCGCCCCCAAATCGTCCAGTGTCGACGATTTTGGAAGTGCTGAGGCTGGTTTCAGAGTTGATATCGGCTTTGAATTTGGGAGTTCAGGGTCTTGCTCGTCAGATTTCCATGATCCGAAAATCAATTTTGACGGGGCTGTCGTTGGAGTTTCCTGCCTGGAGATTTCCCATTCCCATTTTTCTGATGAAGGGTATACTGAATGCCCTTTCATTTTTGGAATTTTTGAATCCCAAAATTCAGAGGTCACCGCCGCCGGAGATACAGAGAGGTCTCTGATTGCTTGCTTCTCCTGCCTGTCCGAGCCAACGTCGACTGTGGCAACCCTCTTAATTGTAGAAACTTCAACTGCAACAATTTAAATGGGAATTGTAGGAACTTCAATTGTAGCAATTTCAATGGAAGATTTATATGATGCACGTATTTCTCCCATATCTTTGCATACTTTTTCCATTAAATTGTATACCTCGTCCAGAATAATCCATCCTTTTGGAGAAAATGAATAGCCCATTGTGTTCCTGCTCTGATACCAGTTGTTACGGTCTCGGATCTGACACAATGATTCTTTGGGAGGATTTGAGATCTGCCACGGGTTACAGGTTTTCTAGGCATTACTGTAGGGATAGTAGGAAGACATGGGGAAGACGAAGATCAATGGAGGATGAGAGAATACATGGGTTTTTGAGGAAAACCCTAACCTCGGATCTCTCTTTATGCTAGATTTAACCTAACTCTTAATACTTCAATGTTTTCCTTTCTCATTACTCATACCCCTTAAATAGGGTTCACCCTGTTAGGGTTTAAGATAAAATATTACAAAAATACCCCTATAAATAAAATATTCCAAAAATACCCATGTGGCCTAAAACTGAAATAAATAAAGAAAATTAAAGAAAACACTAAAATAATAATGTTATTGCGTGCATAACAAACCATGTCTCTGCAACTGGAAGTGATGTAAAGAGTTCCAGTTTTAACTCTTTGTGCAACAACCATGGCTCCCTTAGTGACTTTCCAAGCAACACCATTAAAAGTCACATTATGACCTTCATCATTAAGCTAGCCTACTGAGATCAGATTATGCATAAGTTTTGGTACATGTCTGACCTTGTGAATTTTCCACATTGACCCGTTTGACATTCTCAAAATGACATCACCAATAATAACAATATGCAAAGGTTCTCCATCAACAAGATACACCTTCCTGTGATCTCCAACAACATAATTATCCATGATCTCACAATGCATAGTGGTTTGAAAAAAAAACTCTTGAATCTAACACCCAAGAGTCGATAGGGCTATCAACTGACAAGAGTAAAACATCTTGTAATTCTTCAGTCATTGCATTTGCATCATTTTTTTTCTTTTCATCCTTCTTCAGTGTTTTGCAGTTTTTCTTTATGTGACCAGATTTGCTATCCAACACTCCAATTGCTTCCAAATTTGAACTTGCTTCTTCCATTCCTTGACTTCCCTCTATCGTTGTAGTTTTAGAATTCCTCTCGAAGTTCCTGCCCCAAGTATCGACATTTAGGGCATAATTAGATGTCGACGATTCTCCTTAGTCCTTTTTGTGAACTTCCTCCACGAGAATGGTATCCTGAACATCATTAAAGATATACATCCCATTGCCTAAAGATTTTCTGACCGTAGCCCTCATATTTTCTCAACAATTAAGTAGAGTTGTCTAAAGAATTAAAGCACGAATCTCATCATCAAATTTAATTTGAACAGCGGTCAATTGATTGACAATCATGTTAAACTCATTCAAATGAGTTGCCACCGATGTATTTTCTATCATCTTTAAATTGAAGAGCTTTTTCATGAGATGTACCTTATTATTTATGGAAGGCTTCTCATACATGTCGGACAAAATCGTCATCATTCCCATTATGGTCATCTCCAATGCCACATTGTGAGCAATGTTTTTCGACAGTGTTAACCGGACTACTCCCTAGACCTGTCTATTGACGAGATTTCACTCATCATCTTTCATACCTCTGGTTTCATATCCAGAAGTAGTGTGTGTAGCATTTTACTGTACAGATAATCTTCGATCTACATCCTCCATAACACAAAATCCATACCATCGAACTTGTTGATTCTAAGTGTCGATCCTTCTCCTCCAGCCATTCCTCTCAATCACGAACCAAAGCTTTGATACTACTTGTTAGGAATTAGTCGCCCTAATTCCAAACTAGCGTGATCAATAATAATAATCATGGAAGAAGAAAAAATAAACAACGAAAAATAAAAAGATTTATATAGGTTCACCTCAAGGTGAGACTACGTTGTCTTTCGCCGTTGCAGAAATCCACTATAAAGATAAAATAGTTTACAAGAAAAATTGTTTTTCTAACCTCTTCAACCATAATAGATGATGCTGCTCTGATGATAATACTCCATGTTGGAAGATAGGCCTGATCCCACATGACCAAGGAAGGCCCACATATACAAGTGTATTGGAAGATGGGCCCAAGCCCTAAGACCAAGGAAGGCCCACACATCCAAGAGATGTGGAAGATGGGCTCAAGGCCCATAGACCAAGAAGAAGCCCCAGGCCCATACAATTATGGCATGATGAGTTATTACACGATAAGAAGTCTTACATAGCTAATATTATTATGGAAGCAGGTCTCACAGAAGAGTTTTAGATTAAAGGTGTTTTAATCATGTTAGTCTTCTATTTATATTGGGTTATTTAATTATGCTAAGACTTATCTTTAAGTGTTAGAGTTTGAGTGTAATTGGGATAAAGGTATTTTAATTGTAATTCGACTCTACTACCTTCATGTATTATAAATAGAGGTTCATGTACTCTGATTACACTAAGTCAATGAAGTATTTCTCTTTTCCATAAATTCAACATGGTATCAGAGCAGGTTATGTGAGTTGACTTGTTCAACCCACAGAGGTAATTTTTTCTGATTTATTATCTCTAGCAGTTTAGGTTCGTATTTATCTTTTTTTTCAGTCCCTATACCCGTTATTTACTTTACGTTTTCACCTCTATACTGAACTTTTCATATTGAAAATGATATATTGACGGAAAGATATTTGAGTCTAATTTCCTAAAAAAAGTTATTTTTCCAATCAGTGTTATCTACAATGAGAAATCGATATTTGAAGTTGTAAAGGTCAGATTACAAAAGAGGTTCGAACACTAGCAGAAAGCTTCACCTTCTGAGCGATGTTATGCTATCAAGAACGAGACTTTATTTGGAGAATTACATATCACAAGAAAGATATGTAAGTATATTCTCTTACCTATACAACCAATTATTGATATGAGTTTTTTAAATGGATATATTGATCTTGGAAAATTCAATGGTCATGTTGGCAAAAGGAGAATGAGTACTTAGTTTAGCCAGATTACAAAGACCAAAATCTATCAGATTATATATATCAATAGAACTATATTTTATAAAGATAACTTATACATGGATGAAAGGTATTTGAGTCTATTTTCAGAAGGAGAAAGTTTCATATCAATCTGATATATATTTAAGGATATATTTGGATTGGAAGAATCAAAGGTCATGTTGGTATCCTATTGCATGGAAAAATCCGAATTTAAGCCAAATTATTTCATGTGTCCTTATTACTCTTAAAGGCTTTCATTATTTACCATTTATCTACTACTATACTACTGCAACTTTGGTACTTGTTATTTGGCATTGGTCCATTTCTGCTGCTGCTATTGTGTCTCTTTGATTGAGATATTATTATGAAAGAAGGTATCTTTTGTTGCTATCTATTGTCAGCATTGGTTATCCTGATGAAAATTTGAATAAATAATATTGTGGCCCCATCATCTTATCTTCCTTTAATTCTCATTATCATGTTATTTTTATTGTCATCTATGTTATTTGGTTCAAGCTGGGATCACTACTATTACCTCCTAGCTTGATTGGGAGAAGTAGAAGAAGTAAAAAGAAAGAAGTATTTTATATATTGTGGTATGACAAAAATATTCAAGAAAAGGGGGACCACAAAGATAAAGTTTTTTCATCTAAGAAGAAATTTTATCAGGAAAGAAAATTGAAGACCAAGAATCCTGACTCGTAATAATAATTGTGGTAATTATTGGTGATACCTGGCTCAGCTCAACTCGATTCTATTTCTCAGGTCGGATTATTATTTTGAGGTATTCGCAATAGATTCCTTGGTCAACATATTATTTTGTGCAGATACTCGCATCGAATTATTTTATGGGTCCTTTTACAAGGATTTTTATTATTTTGGTTGTTATATGGGCCCATGCCATTTCAACTGTTGGAAGATAAACTCAAGCCCACAAGACCAAGGAAGGTCCACATATCTAAGATTATTATAAGATGGGCCACACGACCAAGGAAGGCCCATAAGAAATAGGATCCACAATGATTACCATGAGCTGACATCCTTATCACATCAATTGGAAGATCAAGAAGGACTCGCAAAAGTATCTTATCTTATGGTCACGTCAAAGAAGAGTTTTAGTTTGAGTTATGTTTGGCTTTTATCTATATTGAGTTATTTAATTATGTTAGGACTTATCTTTAAGTGTTAGAGTTTGGGTGTAATTGGGACAAGGGTAGTTTTATTGTAATTGGACTCTACTATCTTCCTCTATTATAAAGAGAGGTTCATGTACTCTGATTACAACAAGTTATTGATGCCAATGAAGTATTTCACTTTTCCATAACAACAACATGATATCAGAGCAGGTTGTGTGAGTTGACTTGGTCAACTCACGGAGGTTATGCGATCCTTTTCTCTAAACCCTAAACCCTAAGTCTAGGTTTGTAGTTGTTTTTTTCTGTCCCTTTACCCGTAGTTTTCTTTGCGTTTTTTACCTCTATACGGAGTTTTTCATATTTTAAATTATATGTTCACAGAAAGATATTTGAGTCTACTTTCAAAATAAAAACTATTTTTTTTCCAATCGGAGTTGTCTACAGAGATATATCGATATTTGAATGAGCAAAGGTCATATTTCAAAAAGGTTTGAGCAGCAACAGAAATCTTCAGATTCTGAGGTATTTTTTGCTATCAAGAACTAGACTTTACGTGGAGAAATATATATCAAAAGAAATATTTGTAAGTCTATTCTTTTACCTATTCAACCAATATTTTTATCTGAGTTATCTACAAAGAGAAATCGATATTTGAAACAACAAAGGTGAGATTGAAAAAAAAGGTTCAAGGGGCAACTTCCAAGGTATTTTATGCTATCAAGAAAGAGACTTTATATGGAGAATTATATATCAAAAGAAATATACGTAAGTCTATTTTCTTACCTATTCAACAAATTATCGGTATGATTTTTTTATGAAGAGGTATTGTTCTTGGCAGAGTCGATGGTGATTCTGGAAAAAAAGTGAAACAGTACTTAGTTCTGCCAGATGATAGAGACCGAAATCTTTCAAATTATTTATCTTCGAATAATTATATTTAATGAAGAGAAGTTATACTTGGCTGAAATTTATTTAAGTCTACTTTAATAATGAGAAAATTTCATGCTAATCTGATCTATATTTAAAGAAATATTCTCATTGGAAGAATCAAAGGTCATGCTGGTATTCTGTTACATTGAAAATTCGAATTTAAGCCGATTGTTTGTGTCACTTTTTGAGTTCATATATCAAGAAAATATCTCACTTATTCCTAGTTTGAGGGCTTATTTATACATCTCTGTTATTTTGGCCTATTGCTACATCTACGATATTTGGTTCAAGCTGGGATCACTGCCATTACCTCCCAACTTGAGAGGGAGAAGTAGAAGAAGTACAAGAAAGAGGTATTTTATTTCATATGTTGTGAATAAGTTTATGTGATCAAATATTCAAGAAAGGGGGAGCACAAAAGATGAAGCTTGTGCATCTAAGAAAAAAATTTTATATCGGATTATTTCATGGGTTCTTTTACAAAGTTTATTATTTGGTTCGTGTTATGTGTCTTGGAAGATGGTCGTGTTATATACAACTGCTGCTATTATGTCTCTTTGGGGACATTATTATTGAAGAAGAGGTGGCCTCATATCATCATTTATTTTACCCAATAAAAAAATATCACAATTGGGAAACCATGATGAGCCCTGTCAAAAAAAAAAATCACGGTTGGGAAACCATGACGGAGGATACCCTGTCAAAAAATATCACGGTTGGGAAACCATGATAGGCCCTGTAGAGGAACTTATTATTACATCTATGTTATTCCTCACAACCCCCCCCCCCCCCCCCCCCCAGCCCCCCCCCCCTCACCCTGTAATGGCTTTTATGATTCCTAGCACTTATGAGTCGTTGTCCTGTGGAGGGACATGGTGGTGGATACTTCAGTGCAATGCTGATAGACACACTACCAATAGAAGACTGAGTGTGCCCTACATCCAGCATTTGGAATGGAGTATGAAGCAATGGCTTACTGGCTAGGAGTGATTTTTACTCTCACTTATATTATGCCAGTAGAGCCTCATGGAAGGACGCAACAGCGTGAGGGGGCATGTTGGAAGATGAAGGCATATTGGAAGATGTGTCATTTTATACAAAATTGTTCTATACATCATTTGCAGCAAGCTGGGAGTTCATGTTGTTCTCTCACCCCCAGTTTGAGGGGGAGTGTTGGAAGATAAGCTCAAGCCCACATGACCAAGGAAGACCCACATATATAAAATTATTATAAGATGGGCCACATGACCAAGGAAGGCCCACAAGATGGGCCCAAGCCCATAAGAAGTAGGACCCACAATGATTACCATGAGCTGGCATCCTTATCACATCAGTTGGAAGATCAAGAAGTACTCACAAAAGCATCTTATCTTATGGTCACGTCAAAGAAGAGTTTTAGTTTGAATTATGTTTGTCTTTTATCTATATTGAGTTATTTAATTATGTTAGGACTTATCTTTAAGTGTTAGAGTTTGGGTGTAATTGGGACAAGGGTAGTTTTATTATAATTGGACTCTACTACCTTCCTCTATTATGAATAGAGGTTCATGTACTCTGATTACAACAAGTTATTGATGTCAAAGAAGTATTTCACTTTTCCATAAATTCAACATCAACTGTAGCTATTGTGTCTCTTTGGATGAGACATTATTATTGAAGAAGTGGTGGCCTCAGCATCCTATCTTCCTGTTTGCCCATTACCTATTGGTTATTTGACAACCTTGCTCCTACCATCCTTTATTTGACTCTCACATACATCTTTGGGCCAACCTTTTGAGTGTTTCTTCGGTTGGGAGTTTAAGTCCATCATGTATATGGGTGTTTAAGTCCATTGAGACTTTTTTAATGTACACGTGGGTCTTTTATAGCCATCTTGTGAATGACAGACATTACTCACTTATCACATCTTTTATCTTTGTCTTGTGAATGACAAGCATTTATCACATATCATGTCGTTGTCTTGTGAATGAAAGACATTTATCACCCATTTCTACCTTTGAGAGTCGGTGCCTGGGTTGGGACACTGTGATGGAGAAGCTTATTACTACATACAAGTTACCCCCCCCCCCCCCCCCCCCCCCCTTAATTGGCATCTACCACTTGAGACTCGTTGTCCTATGGAGGGACACGGTGATGGAGGAGTTGTACTATACTTCTGAGCACTGCGTATAGACCCACTACCTGCGAATGATAGGAGTGCCACTACTTTAGAATGATAGGAGTGTGCCCTACATCCAGCATGCATTATGATTGGAGTATGGAGCAATGTTATATGGTTTGGAGTGATTTTACTCTCACTTATCTTATACCAGTTGGGCCTCATGGAAGAGAGAACCGGAGTGAGGGGGGGTGTTGGAAGATATGGAGGACTGCCATTTTATACGAGAATATCATATACATATTTTGTAGCAAGTTGGGAGTTCATGGTGTTCTCTCACCCCCAGCTTGAGAGGGAGTGTTGAAAGATAGGCCCAAGCCCACATGACCAAGGAAGGCCCATATGTCCAAGTGTGTTGGAAGATGGGCCCAAACCCATAAGACCAAGGAAGGTCCACACATCTATGAGATGTGGAAGATGGGCTCAAGTCCCATAGACCAAGGAGAAGCCCCAAACCCATACAATTATGGCACAATGAGTTCTTACACAATAAGAAGTCTTACAAAGCTAAAATTATTATGGAAGCAAGTCTCACATAAGAGTTTCAATTTGAAGGTGTTTTAGTCATGTAGTCTTCTATTTATATTGGGTTATTTAATTATGTTATGACTTATCTTTAAGTGTTAGAGTGGGTGTAATTGGGACAAAGGTAGTTCAATTGTAATTGGACTCTACCACCTTCCTCTATTATAAATAGAGGTTCATGTACTTTGATTATAATAATTCAATGACGTATTTCTCTTTTCCACAAATTCAATACTCCAAGTGATACAACTCTAACAACGACAACCCCAAATATAAAGAGAAAATTAGGGCAACCAGATTACAAGTGTGAAATTCCCAAACTACCCTTAATGAAATAGTAGTCAATTGGGCTTCTGATCAAACCCGCATACCAACTCAGCGTAAGGTGTTAATTAGGCTCCACTACTTAACATACTCAACCAGGTCCATACTCATTCATTTGAGATGCACTCATAAATAGGTCCATGCTCCTCACTAACTAGCTAAGGCCCATATTCCCACCTGTAGTTGGGGCACTCATTTTCTTGTAAGCATATGCATAACCACATATCCAAATCTTATGTTTTTTTAAAGTATTCCACGGATCCACACACTTATAACTAAGGTCAATTATGACAATTCACTCAAGTATATTATAAGACTCTTAGTCCAAGTCCCGAATGCTTTATTCACTATTATTGCAAACATTAAAAGAGTTATGTATCTAAAGAAAGTTTTCAATATTGCATATACCAATTACATGAGACATATATCCTGAGACATAAAATTTACTACTAATCCATAAGTCTAAATTCTTGTTATAAAACATTAGTTAAAGGCCTCATCAAACACAAGAATGACAACCTAGTCATTCCACATTTCCAATTTCCTTTATACACTATCATTAACTCTTATGGGTATGCTTGCATATTCTCATAACATGGAGATTATAAACCTATAGAACCAAGGTGAAATAATCTTTCTGGATAAAATTATAATATACAAAGAAACTCATAACTGCAATAGATAATAACTAATTCAACAACAACCAATTGGAAGGGTATCACCATTGGGCTGATTACTCATTCACATCCTAATTAAAAATTCAATTATTCTTAACCAAATCTACTAAAGAAGGAACTCACAATAGTAATTATAACACATGCAAATGACCTCAATGATAGCAACTCATCAATTTGGCCATGTAATTGAACATACATTTAACATTGACAACACCAACTCGTTTATCTGTCTATGATCAATACATGACTCTCACAGTAAGAAGTTGTTATGGTCCCGGATCTGACACAAGGATTCATGGCTACGGTTCTTGTTCGGCCATGGGGAATTGTAGAAAGACATGGTAGAATTGTAGAGAGACATGGAGAGGAAGATGAAAATCAAATCAAAGGGAAGCTTGAAAACCCTAGAGCTCGTTAAGGAGAACTCTAAGCCCATTTAACCTAAAATTAACCTAAAATCAATGCTTGTTTTTCTCATTACTCTTACCCCTTAAATAGGGTTCACCCTGTTAGGGTTTAAGATAAAATATTACAAAAATACCCCTATAAATAAAATATTCCAAAAATACCTCTGTGGCCTAAAACTGAAATAAAATAAAGTAAATTAGGGGGAAAAATAAAATAATAATGTTATTGTGTTCATAACATTACACCCCCTGGAAGAACGAGTTTGTCCTCAAGCTCGAAGGTAGGTATCCTTGCCCGTGTCGATAGCTCATCGTGTTCTATCGGTTCATCCTCCTTGTCTTCTTCGTTGTCATCATCTTCATTGTCATTCTCGTCTTCCTTCTCATCAGCAGAGTCAACATCCTTATTCTTCATCCATGTGTCCTCTGCACCCTTCTTCGCATACCCGGGGTTAGCACATACTAGAATGATGTCAAACAAAGTACCTAATTTCACCTGGCACAACTTAACTGCAACATATTTCAAGTTGGGGAAGACATACAAATAGGGATCGTCCTTAAAATCAGGGTTATCAATCATAGGTGCTTTCCATTTGCCCTTGTAGTTCAGGTTCTTTATTTTCTTTTGCTTCCACGTTTCCATATACTCAGGATTTGGAATAGTAGGTGAATTCCATTCACCATCTTTCTCATCATCCCAGTCGTTAGGCTTTTGTGCAACAGGATCAGTTATTTCTTTTGGGATGTCATCGTACCCCTCAGGCTTCGTATCTTCTGGGTCTGGAATATATTCATTATCATCCTAATCCTCCGGCTTCTTAGCAGCAGGATCCTTCATTTGTTTTGGAGGGAGTAAGTCCCGATCGGTATACAGGCTTCCAGTCTGTTTCTCATTGTTATCGATCAGTATATTGTATGTACCATCTGGATGGATGATGAAAGTGTAAACATGTGTTAGCTGGTCTGTTTCACAAGGAATGTCCTTCTTTATCAAGTGGTTCTTCCCATCACGGGTCAAGATCGCATGAACCTTCTTAGTGCTATAGCCACATAAGTCAGGTCCAAACATAATGTTGTATGGTGTCTCTCCACCAAAGTTCTTTAGATCCACATCACAGTTGAGCAACTTCATGTACCCACACCACAATCAAGCTTCTGCTCATGCTTAACAGAAAATTGAAAGACCAAGGTCTTGTCTTTGTTAGAGAGCTCAAGAAACTGTGAAGAGAGAGCAAAAAATCTATAGTCTGGAGAAGTTTGGATGCGTTTATCATTGGGATCACCACTCCATTTACCAGAAGGGTGCTCCCAATCACCTACCATGCCTTCATTTTTTTTTCAATCTGATTTCACCCAGTAGATTTGTTGGGCCTGCTCTCCTACAATTAATTCCATTGATCTGGGGTAGTGACCAAATTTGTTTGGTTCCAGAAACCAGCCGCGATGAATATCTCTTGCCCGTTGAGCTGCTACCATATCTTCGATTCTCTCACTAGAAGGTTCATACCACAAGAAATCTAACATGATTCCAATGCTGATTGGAATAGCAGGAGACCCAGCAGTAGTTACAACACTAATAGTAGAACCAGACAACATGAATGCATCCTTATCATTAGATACAGGTTCCCTTTGCTCAGCCGATGATATTTTCTCCACCAATGTGCCACCTGGAGCCCGCATAGTATCTCATGAAGTAATGATAACCAACTCAGAAAACACTTCAATCAGCTTCTCATCAGCTATAGCCTCTGTGACCAAATCCAGAAAACTCAACAGAATGTCTATTAACACACACCCTCTGTGATAATTAAGCCCTTTATCAAAAGAAAAGGAACAACTTCGTTGATCCCATTATCAATGGCATTCAGCTCCCTCCAACTCACTCCAGAAATTCCAACAGAATTTCCAGCAGGCAACTGAGTCATGGACAACAATGGAAAATGAGAGGTAAAAGAGGATTCCAATTTCTGTGTTCTCACTTGCAATGCATAATGACAACCTTTTGTACAAACAAAACTAATAGCATAATTAGACAACCAACCAAGCATCTTCACTACACCCAAAAAATTTGTATCTCCATTTCGAACCATGATGGCTCCCTTCCCATATGTTGCACTCCCATTGAAATGAAACTTATCCACTAATAGTGCCCGAGCAGCAAATAAAGTTGAAATGCCTCTTCCAAGTGCAAATTGAACTTGAGCTTCATGTTCATCCTTGGGAGCAAAGGACAAAGTAATAACATCTCTGTCAAAGAGTTAACCTCCAAAACTGGCAGCCCCACAGCCAATGTCCAATACAACACAACTTCGTTTCCCCCAAGCAATGTCAAGAAATGTCTCTTGAACGAAATCAAGATAATGCAGAGCACCATGCTTAAACTGTGTTCCACCACCAGGGAATGTAAGGTACTTGCCAGTAACTTTCACCCAATTCAGGTGTCCTTTTACCACTACAAGCTTGGTGTGCGGAACATTGTGGTACCAAATCTTGATCTTGTTGTCAGGCCAAGAGATGGCCCACTTGTATCCTTCATGAAGAGTGACGAGACAAGTAGGTCCTTCCTCAGGGCAGTGTCTCTCCCTGTGCTCATAATGCTTGGTACTCTGAAGCTTAAGGATGGCTTCCTCACTGTCCAAACAGGTACTGTGCTCATCAACAGAAAAACAAAGTCTCCCCAAAAAAAATTTCGGAGACACGCTGACATTCACGACAACAAAAAAATAAAACAACCTCCATTCAATTTTTATTTTCCTTCCCAGAATCCCCAAAAAAAAATTCTCTTGCATTGCTGAGACTTCATCACACAACTGCACGAATTTGTTCATCTTACTGTAAAATTGAATGCAAAAATGAGGTTGTCAAAACTTACCCTGCCCAATTTGGAAATTGGGTTCCCTCTATTCTGTCGAGAGCTAGAGTGAGGGTGAGAGGGAACGTGAGAGGTGTTGGCCGGAAGTCACATCCCACCAGACTTGTTTCCAACGGCGTTGACGGAGCCTCCTCCATGTCAGGTGGCAAAGGGCAGCCCTTTGGGGCTTTGCCGCTTGGGGATTTTCCTAAACAGAGGGCTTGCGGAAACACCTCCTTGTCGGATGAATCGCCAGAAATATTACCTTCTCCTGTGCTAGAAGACATTCTGCTGACCTTGAGGAGGGGTTTGTTGAGGTCAAACCCATGTCCACCCTTACCGACGGGGTTTTGGTAGCATACCCCTCCGATTTCCCCAAATCTTGAATTTGTCTGAAGCATGGTCCAAATCTTCATTGCCGCGGTTTGGCCTTGTATTTCCTTGATAGGAAATCTTGGATTTTTCTGAAGTATGACCTCTCTGCCCGTCCGGCTTTGAGGTTTCCCCCAAATCTTTTGTAGGGCCTTCGGTTGGTAAACAGGACGAAATTGTTGATTTTTTTGGCCCGTGGCCTGTTGCCCCGTCCGAGATAGCTTCTGCTGCTTTTCCTGCGCGTACGTCTTGCTCAAAAATTTCATATCGTATGACCTTTTTTACGAAAGCCAGTTGCTTCCTTGCAAGAAAAGTTTTCACGTAGGCTGCACGCCATTCCCGTATTTTTTCCTCTTCAATGCCAATCCACCGCATTTCTCTGATTTCTCTGTGCATCGCCATCCATTCTTCTAGGGATATTTCTCTGTGCAGCACCGTCCATTCTTCTGGGGATATAGAATGGCTCATTGTGTTCCCGCTCTGATACCAATTGTTATGGTCCCAGATCTAACACAAGGATTCGTGGCTATGGTTCCTATTCGGCCATGGGGAATTGTAGAAAGACATGGTAGAATTGTTGGGAGACATGGAGAGGAAGATGAAAATCAAATTAAAGGGAAGCTTGAAAACCCTAGAGCTTGTTGAGGAGAACTCTAAGCCTATTTAACCTAAAATCAATGCTTTTTTTCTCATTACTCTTAACCCTTAAATAGGGTTCACCCTGTTAGGGTTTAAGATAAAATATTACAAAAATACCCCTATAAATAAAATATTCAAAAAATACCCTTATAAATAAAATATTCCAAAAATACATTTGTAGCCTAAAACTGAAATAAAATAAAGTAAATTATGGAAAAACAATAAAATAATAATGTTATTGTGTTCATAAAAAAAGTCTCACAGATCCTGAATTAATATGGTGGAGTCTTACAGAAGTCTCATAGGAGGAGGTCTCACAAAAGAATCTCAGTTAATGTTAGTCTTTATATTTATGTTCAATTATTCAATTATTCTAGGACCTATTTTTTAGTTTTTAACTTTGGGTATAACTAGGATAAGTGCAGTATACTTATAAATGGATTCTACTTGTTTCCTCTATTATAAATAGAGGCTCATTGTACTCAAATTACATCAAGTCAATGAAGTTTTTCACTTTTCCAAAAATTCAAAATGGTATAAGAGTAGGTTCTATAAGTTGATAGTCAACCCACGGAGATAATGTGATCTTTTTCTGATCTATAGCCTCAAGTAGTTTAAGTTCATGTTCCATCTTTTTTCCTTCTTTCTGGTCCTAGTACCATATGTTTACTTGTCATTTTCACCTCTATACTAACCTTTTCATATTAAAAATTAACTTCTGATGGAAATATCTTCGAGTCTACTTTTAAACTCAAAAAGTATTTTGACAATAAGAGTTTTCCACAAAGAGAAATCAATATTTGAAGTAGCAAAGATAAGACAACAAGAGAGGTTTGAGCAACAGCATAAAACTTCAAGTTTTGAGGCATTTTATACCATCAAGAATAAAAATTTATATGAAAAATTATATTTAAAAAGATATATCTGTAAGTCTATTTTTTTACCTATTAAATCAATTCTCAATCCTAATTTTTTAAAGGGAGATATCAATAACGGAAGAGTCAATGGTCACATAGGCCAAAGAAGAACGAATACTTAGTTCAGCCAGATTACAATGTCCAAAACTATCAGATTCTTTCTCTAAAATTAAGTATATTTGATGAAGAAATATTATACTTGAATCTAAGGTATTGTAGTCTAGTTTCATAAGGACAAAATTTCATGTCAATCTAATCTATATGTAAGGAGATATTTGCATTGGAGTTAGCAACTATCAAGCTACAAAATGAAGAAATAAAGAGGCCATAAAAGATTAAAGAACAAAGTTTTTTTAATGTCAAAATAACTATCAAATTAAAGCTCTTTGAGTCTGGTTTCTGAAGAAATAAATTGTTTGTGATTCTGATCTATATTGTGGGAGATATTAATATTGGAAGTACTAAAGTTTAGTTTTTCCAAAAATCTCTTCTTTTTCCTATTTATTTCCTATTATCCTCCATGTGTTGGCGTGAATTGAGTTTCATTTTCTCTTATAATCCTAGTTTTTAGCCAAATTTCTCCTCTAAATAGAGAGTTTTGGTCAAAATTAATCACTCTATGATGTGCATTTTTGTTACTTGTGTTGAATTCTAGGGTTTAATCCATGGATAGCTTGATTTGAGAAGAAGTAGAAAGAAGAAGAAAGAATAAGAAAGGAGGAAGAAGAGAAGAGAAGATGAGAAGAAGGTAAGAGTACAAGTTGAGGAGAGAAACTTTAGGAGTTAAGAGAGAGCATGAGTTTGAGCTCCTCTCCTTCTTCCTCTTACTTAAAATAACCACTAATTAACTCTCATTTTACATAGAATTCCACTCAAACTATTTTAACGTTCCCCCTCAAGCTAAGGAGAAAACATCAAATATTCCCAGCTTGGAGCAGGTATCTGTGAGTGACTTTACAACAATAGCCTTTGTTACTATGTCTGCCAATTGATTCTTCGAAGGGATATATTGCATAGATCTTATTTCAGTTTGAAGTTTTTCTAGTATGAAATGACAGTCTATCTCAATGTGCTTGGTTCTTGTTGAATTTATGAAAAAGAGAAAATTTTCATTGACTTAATGTAATCCGAGTACTTGAACCCCTATTTATAATAGTAGAGTCCAAGTACAATTAAACTACCCTTGTCCCAATTATGTTACAATGTGGGACCCATCATAGCCCCACAAGCTGGTGGGACACACCATGAGCTCGAGAGTCCAATTACAATAAAACTACCTTTGTCCCAATTACACCCAAACTCTAACACATAAAGATAAGTCCTAGAAAAATAAAAATATCAAATATAAATAGAAGATTAACTTGACTAAAACACCTTTAAACTTAAACTCCTCTATGAGACATGCTTCCATAGTAATTGTGGTTGTGTAAGACTTCTTATTATGTAAGACTCATAATGCCATAATAGTATGGGCTTGGGGCTTCTCCTTGGCCTATGGGCCTTGAGACCATCTTCCACATCTCTTTGATGTGTGGGCCTTCCTTGGTCTTATGGGGGTGGGCCCATCTTCCAACACACTTGGATATGTGGACCTTCCTTAGTCATGTGGGCTTGGGCCTATCTTCCAACACTCCCCCTCAAGCTGGGGGTGAGAGAACAATATGAACTCCCAGCTTGCCGCAAATGATGTATATAATCTTTTTGTATAAAATGACACATCTTCCAATATGCCTTCATCTTCATCCACTCCCTCTCACGTTGTTACATCCTTCCATGAGGCCCTATTGGTATAATATAAGTGAGAGTAAAAATCACTCCTAGCCAGTAAGACATTGCTCCATACTCAAGTCCTAATGCTGGATGTAGAGCACACTCTGTCTTCTGTAGGTAGTGTGTCTATCGGCATTGCTCTGAAGTGTCCACCACCATGTCCCTCCACTGGACAACGACTCTCAAGTGGTACGAGTAACAAAAGCCATTACAGGGGGGTAGTGGGTTTATTTATAATGGTGTCCAAATCAAGACACCGACTTTCATGGTATCCCAACCTTGATATTTTTTAGAGTTAAATTTATCATAGTGTCTAAATCCGGGCACTGACCCTCATGGTGTCCCAAATATGTTGAGAGTCAAATAAATTATGGTATGAGAAAAGGTACTGAGGCCACCTCTTCTTCAATAATAATGTCTTATCCAAAGAGACATAATAACAATAGTTGTAATGTAACATGACAATCTTCCAATACATATATCACGAACCAAAATAATAAACCTTGTAGAAGGACCCATGAAATAATCATAATCCGATATAAATATTTTTTCTTAGATGCATAAGCTTCATCATTTGTGCTCCCCCTTTTTCTGAATATTTTGGTCACGTAAACTTATCCACGATATATGGAATAAAATTCCTCTTTCTTGTACTTCTTCTACTTCTCCCTCTCAAGCTGGGAGGTAATGGCAATGATCCCAGCGTGAACCAAATATCATAGATGCAGTAATAAGCCCAAATAACACAGATGTAGTAATAAGCCCTTAAACCAGGGAGAAGTGTGATATTTTCCTTATATAGCAACTCAAACTACTACGCAAAACAATGGGCATAAATTCGGATTTTTCAATACAACAGAATACCTACTTGACCTTTGATTCTTCCAATGCGAATATATCTTTAAATATATATCATATTGACATGAAATTTTCTCTTATGAAACAAGACTGAAATAAATTTCATCCAAGTGTAACTTCTCTTCATAAAAGATAATTATTAGAAGATAAATAATCTGATAGATTTCGATCTCTATCATCTGGCCGAACTAAGCACTATTTCTCCTTTTTTTTCAGCATGACTATTGACTCTTCCAAGATCAATATATCCTTATAAAAAAACTCAGATCAAGAATTGGATAAATAGTTAAAAAACTAGACTTATAGATAATTCTTTTAATATATAATTCTCCATATAAAGTCTCGTTCTTGATGGCATAAAATACCTCGAAAGTTGAAGCTTTCTGTTGCTGTTCGAACCTTTTTTTCAATCTGACCTTCGCTGCTTCAAATATCGATTTCTCTTTGTAGATAAATCCGATTTAAAATTGGTTGAATATTTAAGAGAATAGACTTACATATATTTCTTTATATATATATATATATATATATATATCCATATAAATTCTCGTTCTTGTTAGCATAAAATAACTCAGAATTTAAATTTTTCTGCTGTTGCTCCAACTTCTTTCGCAATCTGACCTTTGCTCATTCAAATATCGATTTCTCTTTGTGGATAACTCCGATTTGAAAAATTTCCTTGGAAATTAGACTCAAATATATTTCCATCAAAGTATAATTTTCAATATTAAAATCTCAGTATAGAGGTAAAAAACGCAAAGCAAACTATGGGTGTAAGGACTGAAAAAAAAAAACTACAAACCTAGACTTAGGGTTTGGGGTTTAGGGAAAAGGATTTTATTATCTCTGTGAGTCAACTCACAAAACCTGCTCTGATACCATGTTGAATTTATCAAAAAGAGAAATACTTTATTGACTTCATTTATTTATTATAATCAGAGTGCATGAACCTCTATTTATTATAGTGGAAGGAAGTAGAGTTCAATTACAATAAACCTACCTTTGTCCCAATTACACCCAAACTCTGTTATGGTCTTGGGTCAAGTACTTGGCTTTCTGCTACCTACCAGGCCGGTCTTTTGGGTAGTATTGGCTAGGTGCTTAACATTTGGTATCAGAGCAGGCGCTACGTCGCAAGTTCAAATCCCGACGAGAGCAAACCTAGCGGCGTGAGTTCTGGGCGGAGGGGGCAACCTAGCGATGCACTGGAGTGGACCATCGCTAGTGTGGGCCGCCATGGTCATTGGCTCATGAAGGGGGGTGTATTGCTATGGTCCTGGGTTAAGTACTTGGCTTTTCGCTACCTACGTGGCCAGTCTTTTGGGTAGTATTGGCTAGCCCAAGACCATAAAAACTCTAACACTTAAATATAAGTCCTAGAAAAATAAAATAACCAAATATAAATAGAATATTAACTTGACTAAAACATCTTGAAACTTAAACTCCTCTATGATACCTGCTTCCATAATAATTGTGGCTCTGTAAGACTTCTTCTTGTGTAAAACTTCTTATTGTGTAAGTCTCATAATGCCATAATTGTATGGGCCTGGGGCTTCTCCTTGGTCTATTGGCCTTGAACCCATCTTCCACATCTCTTGGATGTGTGGGCCTTGGTCTATGGGCTTGGGCCTATCTTCCAACAAATACAATTTTTCATAGATGCAAAAACTTCGACTTTTGTGCTCCCCCTTTCTTGAATATTTTTTGTCACATAAAAATTACCACAACATATGGAATAAAAAACCTCTTTTTTGCACTTCATCTTCTACTTTCCCCCCTCAAGCTGGGAGGTAATGACAATGATCTCAGTTTGAAACAAATAACATAGATTTAGTAATAATCTCCTCCATCATGGTGTCCCAAGGATAAGTACGAAACTGGACACAAACTCTCAAAAGGTAAAATTGGGTGATAAAACATAAGTTGAAACCAACATAAAAGGATTTTGAAAATAAATAATGACAATAATCACTAAAGTAGGTAATGCCCGTCATTCACAAGACAAACCAAATGGTACCAATAAAAATTCTTAATGGACTTAAATACACCCATATATATAAAAAGGTAAACCAACCGAAGGAACACACAAGAGGTTGGCCCAAAGGGGTATGTGCAAGTAAAAAAAGGAAGGTAGGAGAAAAGTAACCGACAAAAAGGGGTAAGTGAGATAATTTCCTAATATTGTTGATCAACAACTCAAAAAGTGACGCAAAAAAATTGGCTTAAATTCAGATTTTTCGATGCAGTAGGATACCAGCATGACCTTTAATTCTTCCAATGTGAATATATTCTTAAATATATATCAGATTGACATGACATAAAATATTTTCCTTATGAAATTAGAATTAAATACCTTTCATCCAAGTATAATTTATCTTCATAATTGAGATAAATAATCTGATAGATTTCGGTCTCTATAATCTGGCCAAACTAAATATTCTTCCTCCTTTTGCAGCATGCCCATTGACTCTTCCAAGATCAATATCTCCATATAAAAAACTCAGATCGAGAATTGGTTGAATAGATAAGAAAATAGGCTTCCAAAAATTTCTTTTGATATATAACTATTCATATAAAGTCTCGTTCTTGATACCATAAAATAGCTCGGAAGTTGAAGCTTTGTTCTACTGTTCGAACCTCTCTTGCAATCTAACCTCTACTGCTTAAAATATCGATTTATTTTTTTAAATAACTCCAATTGAAAAAATCATTGTAAATTAGACTCGAATATATTTTCATCAATATATAATATGCAACATTAAAAGCTCGGTATAGAGGTTAAAATGCAAAGAAAACAACGGGGATAGGGACTGAAAAGAGAAAAAAAATAGATACGAACCTAAACTACTAGAGATAATAGATCAGAAAAGGATTACATTATCTCTGTGGGTTGACCGAGTCAACTCACAAAACCTGCTCTGATACCATGTTGAATTTATGGAAAAGAGAAAAACCTTTATTGATGTTGGAAGATAAGCCCAAGCCCACACGACCAAGGCCCTCATATCCAAGTGTATTGGATGATGGGCCCAAGCCCATAGTACCAAGGAAGGCCCACATATCCAAGAGTTTTGGAAGATGGGCCCAAGAGCATAAGATATGGGACCCTCCATGATCACGTGAGGTGGCATAAGAAGTCTTACACAATAAAAAGTCTTATAGAGCCAAAATTATTATGGAAGCAGGTCTCACAGAAGAGTTTCATTTTAAAGTGTCATGCAGTCAGATTTGGGCTAAGTCCATCAAGCCCAGCAGAATATCTACCCCGTGCGGCCTAGCTATTCCCAAGAACTAGTCAGCCTCCTTGTCTCACGGATCTTCCACCTAACCTCCACACTCGATGTTGCAAACCAAAAGAAAGACGAAGAGACCAAAGAAATGGAAGAAGAATGCTAACTTTGTATTGAGAAAACAAAGTTACAAAGGGTGGCCAAACACTCTTGAAGGCCAACCACTCACTCTCTCTCTACACTTGAAGAGCAAAGAATGCTAAGAATCCAAATCCTTTACAATGGGAGAGACCCCTCCTATTTATAGCCTCCTCCCCTGGGCTTTAAAAGGCTCAAAAACCGTCCATGGCCCTTATAAATCTCTAAAGACACCCAGAAATCTGCCAGATCCTGAAAAATCAAATTCTGGCGTCAGAGGCGCCCTTGTCGCGCGCGCGCCTGTGCCTAGAGTCCATGTCGCTCGCGCGCTAGCGGATGCGCCTAGAGTCCTGGTTGTGTGCGCGCCAGCGGATGAACCTGGAGTCCTTGCCGAGCGCAACCCAATTTTGATCCACCGACGCACAACCCCATTTCCATCCGCCTAGAGTCCTGGTCGCACGCAACCCCATTTTGATCCGCATGCACCCCTGCTAACTGCAACCCCATTTCAACCCGCCTCCGCATGCTTGTTGGCGTGCTGCCTTATATCTCGGCCAGTTGTTGGGGTTGTTGTGCACCTTGCTACCTGGCTATCTACTTGACAAGCACAAGTATGTCTTCTTCCGCTGCAGCTGATTTCGGGCCGGCCATATGTGTGCGCCCCTCTGGGCCATGCCATTGCACTTGGCCTTGGCTATCACTGCTATTGTTGTGCATTGGACTTGCACAGTCTTCACCCTTGGTGTCTGGCCACACCATGGCTTCATCCCCGTCTCATACTCCCACCGCCATAAGGCAGACGCCCTCGTCTGCATCCCCTGGCGATAGTGGGCCACCTCCTTCTCGGGCTGCTACAACTCAGCAGCGTCTTGCTATGTTGCCTCGCTTTCCGGTTGATCCTGCCACTTTGCCAAGTATTGCGTCCTCTGGTGCTTGCCCCTTTTGCGCTCCTTTCAGTCTTTATAAGCTCTGTTTGGCCGTAAGTTTGAGGATGAAAACTAGTGGAAGAATTTAGAGTAGTTCCCAATAGTTTAAATTACTCGGTCCAGAATTTTCCTGTGAATCTGGGGTCACAATCACTGATGAGCGCTGTGGGCATGCCCCAATGCTTCACCACTTGTGCCATGAATGCTCGAGCAGCCTCCTCTACTGTACAATCACTTGGCACTGTTACGAATATTTCGTGCTTCGTAAACTGGTCCACCACTACCATGATAAACCCTAGCCCGTTTTTCTTGCGCAAACCAGAAATGAAGTCCATTGAAATAGACTCCCATGACCATTTTGGAATAGGCAAAGGCTATAACAAGCCTATGGGCTTTCTTTGTTCAATCTTATCTTGTTGATAGATAAGACATGTGCGCACAAATTCCTCCACTTCACTCTCTATGTCCGGCCAATAATACTAGCCAGAGACCAAGGCCAACGTCCTTCTTTGGCCTAGATGACCTCCCCACAAGGTATCATGGCATTCCCGCAAGAGGTCACGCTGTAGGTTATCGTACTTAGTCACATAAAGTCAATTACCTTTGGTCTTGAGCAATCCATCGTCAAGCCATAGCTTCTCATCTCTCCCAAGGTTGCAGCTTGCACAATGTTGTAGGCCTGGGCATCTTGGTGAAGTCTAGTGAGAATCCAGTCAAGCAACGAAGCACTAACCTGTGTAATTGTTGCTAAGGCTCGTAATAGCAAAGTCGCATTTTCCGTTTCTATGTCAAGATGGTCCTTCATGTTCGTAGGCATGCCTTGCACAAAGCGCATGTCTCCTGCGCCTACGCGTGCGTCATGCGCCTCATCGGGTTCTGCGGCTACCGCACAGCGCGTGGTGCGCATGAAGCAAGTGCCGACGCATGTGCTACGCGTATATCCGTCTTGGGCAGCCACTACCACATCTCGCATGATGCGCGTGAGGGGTCTGCCGCTTGCCACATCACAAGTTGAGGTTACTGAGCCCTGTTCACATAGCGCCACACGTGCCTCTGCGTCTACTTAAGGCATTTGCAATAGCATAGGCTTTCCCCACCTTGTACCTCATCCCAAAGTCAAACTTGGCCAAGAAAACTTGCCACAGAGCTTGCTAGCGTGGGAGTATCCGTCGTCGAGCCATAATCTTCTCATCTCATACTCTCACCGCCATAATGCAGACGTCCTCGTGTGTGCGCTATCACAATACACCACCCACTCATGGTTGGCTTGCAAATTTGCCACATCCATCCAATAGTGACCTCCCTGCTGCCTTTGCCAACAGGATCTGGCACCTTTCTGCTGTCTCTCCCAGCAGTACTGGAATTGGTGCCTACCTGCTGCCTCTCCCAGCAGTTCCTGGAAAGCAGCACCGGATAGGGCGCTTTTCTGCTGTCTCTCCCAGTAGTACCAGAACTGGCGCCTCCCTACTGCCTCTCCTAGCAGTTCCTAGAAAGCAGCACCGGATCTGGCGCCTTTCTGTTGTCTCTCCCAGTAGTACCGGAACTGGCGTCTCTCTGTTGCCTCTCCTAGTAGCACGGGAACTGGCGCCCCTCTGCTGCCTCTACTTGCAGCACCGTATCTTCCACAAGGAACATCGATGCAGTACTGACTTTGGCTTCTTCTCAACTTATAGACATTGAGATTCTGCTCTATTTGCCAAAGGAAATTGTCTACTACCTTTGGGTCACATTTTCCAGTGAAGGATTTTGGCTCCGGGCTCCTAATCTTGGCACCTCCTTGCGAACCTCCTCCATTCGCAAGGGTCCTCTCGCATAGGGTGAGTCATGCCTCAACTTCTTCCACGATGGTCTTAACATCTCCGTCCACTCTCTAGATTTCAGCTTGCATCACTGCCATTGCACTATGTACGTTGTCCTCAAACCCATGGAACCAGTCAGGGACAGGGTGTAGGCCATGTGCAATGTCACGTACGAATTCCTCTAGTCTTGAAAACTCATTTTCCAAGCTAACAAGCTTGGACTTGAAATCACCAAAACGTAAATCATTTTCAGAGAGTATCTCATTACCTCTTGCTGCTACATCTCCACTTGTGGATGCCATAAATGGAAACGTGGCTCTGATACCAGTTGTCACGCGGTCAGATTCGGGCTAAGTCCATTTAGCCCAGCATAATATCTACCCCGTGCGGCCTAACTCTTCCCAAGAACTAGTCAGCCTCCTTGTCTCACGGATCCTCCACCTAACCTCCACACTTGATGTTGCAAGCCAAAAGAACGACGGAGAGACCAAAGAAATGGAAGAAGAATGCTAACTTTGTATTGAGAAAACAAAGTTACAAAGGGTGGCCAAACACTCTTGAAGGCCAACCACTCACTCTCTCTATACACTTGAAGAGCAAAGAATGCTAAGAATCTGAATCCTTTACAATGGGAGAGACCCCACCTATTTATAGCCTCCTCCCCTGGGCTTTAGAAGACTCAAAAACCGTCCCTCACCCTTAGAAATCTTTAAAGAAGCCCAGAAATCCACCAGGTCCGAAAAAATTGAATTCTGGTGTCAGAAGTGCCCTGGTCGCGCGGGCGCCTTTGAAACCCCACTTCACGCGCGGGCATTTGTTGACCAAGTTGCGGATGCGCCTGGAGTCCTGGCCGCGCGCAACCCCATTTCGATTCACCTGGAGTCCTAGTCGTGCGCAACCCCATTTCCATCCGCCTGGAGTCCTGGTCACGCGCAACCCCATTTCGATCTGCCTGCTCCTCTGCTGGTTGCAGCCCCATTTTGACCAGCCTCTGTGTGCCTGTTGGTGTGCTGCCTTGTGTCTCGGCCAGCTGCTGGGGTTGTTGCGTGCTTTCATGCTTGGCCATCCGTTTGGAAAACGCAAGTATGTCTTCTTCCGCTGTAGCTTATTCCTAGTCGGTCATATGCGTGCACCCCTCTAGGCCGTGCCATTGCACTTGGCCTTGGCCATCACTGCTATTGTTGTGCACTAGACTTGAACAATCTTCAGCCTTGGTGTCTGGCCACACCATGTCTTCAGCCTTGGTGTCTAGCCACACCATGGCTTCATCTCCCGTCTTATAATTGGGTTATTTAATTATGCTAGGACTTATCTTTAAGTGTTAGAATTTGGGTGTAATTGGGACTAATATATTTTAATTTTAATTGGACTCTACTACCTTCCTCTATTATAAATAGAGGTTCATGTACTCTGATTACATAAGTCAATGAAGTTTTTCTCTTTTCCATAATTCAACATGGTATTAGAGCAGGTTCTATGAGTTGACTTGGTCAACCCACAGAGGTAATGTGATTTTTTATTTATTTATTATCACTAGCAGTTTAGGTTCGTATTTATCTTTTTTTTCAGTCCCTATACCCATTACTTGTTTTATGTTTTCACCTCTATACTGATCTTTTCATATTGCAAATTATATATTGACGGAAAGATATTCGAGTCTAATTTTTAAGGAAAAATGATTTTTTCCAATTGGAGTTATCTACAAAGAGAAATTAATATTTGAAGCAGTGAGGGTCAGATTACAAAAGATGTTCGAGCAGTAACAAAAAGTTTCAACTTTCGAGCTATTTTATGCTATCAAGAACGAGAGTTAATATGGAGAATTAAGTATCACAAGAAATATAAGTAAGTATATTTTGTTAAATACTCAACCAATTCTCAATCTGAGTTTTTTATATGGAGATATTGATCTTGGAAGAGTTAATGACAATGTTGGCAAAAGGAGAATGAGTACTTAGTTCGGCCAGATTACATAGACCGAAATCTGTCAGATTATATATCTCAATAGAAGTATATTTTATTAAGAGAAATTATACTTGGATGAAAGGTATTTAAGTATTTTTTCATAAGGAGAAAGTTTCATATCAATCTGATCTATATTTAAGGATATATTCTCATTGTAAGAATCAAAAGTCCTACTGGTATCCTGTTGCATTGAAAAATCCGAATTTAAGCTGATTGTTTTGCGTTTCTTTTTGAGTTGCAGTTATTGATCAACTATATCAAGAAAATATCTCACTTACCCCTTTTTCGGTTACTACATCTTTGTTATTTGGTTCAATCTGGGAACATTTCCATTACCTCCCAGTTTGAGGGGGAGAAGTAGAAGAAGTACAAGAAAGAGGTATTTTATTTCATATGTTGTGGTAAGTTTTATGTGACCAAAATATTCAAGAAAGGGGAGCACAAAGATGAAGCTTTTGCATCTAGGAAGAAAATTTTGCATCATAGAAAATTGAAGACCAAGAATCCTGACTCGCAATACTAATTGTGGTAATTATTGGTGATACTTGACTTGGCTCGACTTGATTCTATTTCTCAGTTGGATTATTATTTTGAGGTATTCACAACATATTCATTGGTCAACATATTATTTGGTGCATATACTCACATCGGATTATTTCATAGGTCCTTTTACAAGGATTTTTATTATTTATGTTCGTGTTATATGGGCTCAGGACCATTTCAACTGCAACTATTGTGTCTCTTTGGATGTGTTGAATTTATGGAAAAGTGAAATACTTCATTGACATCAATAACTTGTTGTAATCAGAGTACATGAACCTTTATTTATAATAGAGGAAGGTAGTAGAGTCGAATTACAATAAAACTACCCTTGTCCCAATTACACCCAAACTCTAACACTAAAAGATAAGTCCTAACATAATTAAATAACTCAATATACATAAAAAACAAACATAACTCAAACTAAAACTCTTCTTTGATGTGACCATAAGATAAGATACTTTTGTGAGTCCTTGATCTTCCAACTTATGTGATAAGGATGCCAACTCATGGTAATCATTGTGGGTCCTACTTCTTATGGGCTTGGGCCCATCTTGTGGGCCTTCCTTGGTCGTGTGGCCCATCTTATAATAATCTTAGATATGTGGGTCTTCCTTGGTCGTGTGGGCTTGAGCTTATCTTCCAACACTCCCCCTCAAGCTGGGGGTGAGAGAACAATATGAACTCCCAGCTTGCTGCAAATGAAATATAGAATATTTTTGTATAAAATGGGACATCTTCCAATATGCCTTCATCTTCTAATACTTCCACTCACGTTGTTGCGTCCTTCATTGAGGCCCTGTTGCATAATATAAGTAAGAGTAAAAATCACTCCTAGCCGGTAAGCCATTGCTCCATACTCCAATCCTTATGTTGGATGTAGGGCACACTCCGTCTTCTATAGGAAGTGTGTCTATCGGCATTGCTTTGAAGTGTCCACCACCGTGTCCCTCCATTGGACAACGACTCTCAAGTGGTAGGAGACATAAAAGCTATTACAAGGGGGGATAGCATAGATATAATAATAAGTTCCTCCATCATGGTTTCCCAACCGTGATATTTTTTTACGGGGTCAAATAAATGATGGTATGAGGCCACCACTTCTTAAATAATAATGTCCCCTAAGAGACATAATAGCAGCAGCTGTATATAACATGACCATTTTCCAACACATATAACACGAACCAAAAAATAAACTTCGTAAAAGAACCCATCAAATAATCTGATATAAAAAATTCTTCTTTGATGCACAAGCTTCATCTTTTGTGCTACCCCTTTCTTGAATATTTTGGTCACATAAACTTATTCACAACATATGAAATAAAATACATCTTTCTTGTACTTCTTGTACTTCTCCCCCTCAAGTTGGGAGGTAATGACAGTAATCCCAGCTTGAACCAAATATCATAGGTGTAGCCATAAGCCCAAATATCAAAGATGTATAAATAAGCCCCCAAACCAGGGAGAAGTGAGATATTTTCTTGATATATCAACTCAAAAAGTGACACAAACAATTGACTTAAATTCGGATTTTTCAATACAACAGAATACCAGCATGACCTTTGATTCTTCGAATATATCTTTCAATATAGATCAGATTGACATGAAATATTTTCCTTCTGAAAGTAGACTTAAATAAATTTCAGGAAAGTATAACTTAACTTCAAAAAATATAAGTTTCAGAAGATAAATAATCTGATATATTTCAGTTTCTGTCATCTGGCTGAACTAAATACTGTTTCACCTATTTTTCCAGAATAACCATTGACTCTTCAAAGATCAATATATCCTTATAAAAAGATCATACCGATGATTGGTTGAATAGATAAGAAAATAGACTTATGTATCTTTATTTTGATCTATAATTCTCCATATAAAGTTTCTTTCTTGATAGCATAAAATACCCCAGAATTTGAGGCTTTCTGTTGTCGTTCGAACCTCTTTTTCAATCTAACCTTATCTCGGAATCTGAAGATTGCTGCTACTGCTCAAACCTTTTTGAAATCTGACCTTCACTCATTCAAATATCCACCTCTCTCTATAGATAACTCCAATTGGAACAAATCATTTTTCTTTGGAAAGTAGACTCAAATATCTTTCCGTCAATATATAATTTTTAATATGAAAAACTCCGTATATAGGTGAAAAATGTAAAGAAAACTACAGGTATAGGGACTGAAAAAATAACTACGAACCTAGACTTAGGGTGTAGGGTTTAAAGAAAAGAATCATATTACCTCCGTGAGTTGGCCAAGTCAACTCACAGAACCTGCTCTGATACCATGTTGAATTTATGAAAAAGTGAAATACTTCATTGACATCAATAACTTGTTGTAATCAGAGTACATGAACTTCTATTTATAATAGATGAAGGTAGTAGAGTCGAATTACAATAAAACTACCCTTGTCCCAATTACACCCAAACTCTAACACTTAAAGATAAGTCCTAACATAATTAAATAACTCAATATAGATAAAAGATGAACATAACTCAAACTAAAACTCTTCTTTGACGTGACCATAAGATAAGATACTTTTGTGAGTCCTTCTTGATCTTCCAACTTATGTGATAAGGATGCCAGCTCATGATAATCATTGTGGGTCCTATTTCTTATGGGCTTGGGCCCATCTTGTGGGTCTTCCTTGGTCGTGTGACCCATCTTATAATAATCTTAGATATGTAGGTTTTCCTTGGTCGTGTGGCCCTAGGCTTATCTTCTAACAGGATGAGACATTATTATTGAAGTGGTGGCCTCAACATCCTATCTTCCTGTTTACCCATTACCTGTTGGTTATTTGACAACCTTACTCCTTCCATCCTTTATTTGACTCTCACATACATCTTTGGGCCAACCTTTTACGTGTTGCTTCGGTTGGGAGTTTAAGTCCTTCATGTTTGGGTGTTTTTCTCTTTTCCATAAATTTAATAATTGACTTAATGAAATCTGAGTACATGGACCCCTATTTATAATAGAGGAAAGTAGTAGAGTCCAATTACAATTAAACTACCCTTGTCCCAATTACACCCAAACTAACACTTAAAGATAAGTCCTACCATAATTAAATAACTCAACATAAATAGAAGACTAACATAATTAAAACACCTTTAAACTGAAACTCTTCTGCGAGACCTCCTTCCATAATAATTTTGGCTCTGTATGACATCTTATTGTGAGGGTCATGTAAGACTCTTCCATATTTTCTCTTCAACAGTTCTCTCATGACAGACTGGATTGGTCGTAATATGGATAGCTGCATGATTGTCACATTGAAGTTGCATAGTCTTGGTTATCTGGAACCCAACTCAATCATGAATGATTGTAACCATAACAATTCACTTACTTCAAGTGTCCTAGCTTGATATTCTACTTTCGCACTCGATCTAGCCACTATATTTTGTTTTTTGCTTCTCTAGGGGACAAAATTGCCCCAAATAGTTGTGTAGTAACCAAAGGTAGATTTTCTATCAACTACTGACCCAACCCAGTCAGCATCAGTAAAGCATTCAATTTTTGTATGACCGTGACATTTGTATAGTAGCCCTTGACCTGGACTTTTCTTGAGATACCGAAGGATTCTTTCCAATGGTTCTCAATGTGATTGTTGTGGTTGATGCATATATTGGCTGATAACATTAACCAAATAGGAAATATTTGGTCTTGTAATAAATCAGCTTTCCAACTAACTGTTGAAACCAACCAACATCAACAACACTACAAGTTCTTGCACACAACTTAACATTAGGTTCCATAGGTGTACCCACATGCTTGCATCTAAGCATACCACTTTCTTTGAACAAATCAAGTACATACTTCCTTTGTGATAGGACTATACCATGCCAACATTGAAGATCTTCAATCTTGAGGAAGTACTTGAGAAGTTTGAGGTCCTTGGTTTAGAACTCCTTATTAAGGTCCTACTTTACTTGTTGAATACCATAAAGGTCACTGCACATAATAAAAATATCATCCACATATACCGCCATAAGAATGTTGCCCTTGGTGCAATTTCTAGGAAACATGGATTGATCACTTTCACACCTCTTGAACCCAAGTTTTGTAACCATAGTGTTAAACTTATCAAACCAAACTCATAAAGACTGTTTCGATCCATATATTATTTTATTCAGCTAACAAAATTTGTCCCACTCAACCACATAACCATGTGATTGGCACATGTAGACTTCCTCAGAGAGTTTACCATTCAAGAAAGCATTCTTGACATCTAAAGAATGTAACTCCCATTTAAACTTGGGTGCTAGAGATATAAGAATACTGGCTAGGTTCAACTTGGCAATAGGAGAAAAGGTTTCATCATAGTCAACACGATAAGACTAGGTATAACCTTAGCAACCAATCAAGCATTGTATCTAGCAACAAAAATATCTAGATTTTACTTTAGGGAGATGACCCATTTGAACTTGACTGCATTTTTTTCCTGGCGAAAGAGTGGCCAAATGCCAAGTGGAATTTGGGTACATAGCCTAAATCTCTTCATTCAAGGCAGATTTCACCTCAGATCAGTGAAAGCCTCCTCATAAAGATAGGAATGGTGGAAGAAGACACTACGAACAAAAAAGAGACACAACTCGGAGATAAATGATGAGTAGAATCATAATGAGAGATAGGCAGTGAAGTGGATGGAGGTCTAACAGCAATGGAGCAGGACTATTTGCAAAGAGCAATTGGCCAAGTATCATAAGGTGGTTTCGTAAACTACAGGAGATGGAGGAGAACATACCTTGGGATTATTTGAAGACTCCATAGGTGAATGATCGATGGATGTAGAGAGAGGGTCTATAGAAGGCTGGTCCACAGTCTAAATATCATAATCCACCGGAATAAGTTGCTTTGACATCCCTGTAGATGATGAGAAACCAGGAGGGGAGCAAGCAAAAAAATAGGGTTGATGCTAAAAAAAGGAAACACCGGCTAAGATAAATGTTTTCTTCAAGGATGGAGAGTAACACACATAACCTTTTTTATCTTTGGAATACCCCATGAAAAGGCACTTAACAACTCAGGGAAGGAATTTAGCCTAGGGAGGCGCCAAGTCATGAACAATAGATATGCATCCAAATACCTTAGGTGCCAACGAGAAGGCAACTGAATCAGGAAACAATTTGGAGAAGGGTGACACCTTTGACCTCCCTGGAGAGCATATGGCTAATAAAAAAAGTAGTGAGGATTGTATAAGGCCATTAAACCTGGGAACATTCATAGACAACATAATAGTTTGGTCAGCTTCTACAAGATGGTGATGTTTTCTTTCGAATACACCATTTTGTTGAGGTGTATAAACACTTGACAATTGATGAATGATCCTTTTTTCCTAGTAAATTTTTTGAAATGGAGTGGAAAAATACACTTTCGTGTTATTAGACCGAAAAAATTTGACCTTGGTTTTAAACTGATTTTCCACCATAGTACAAAAGAGGTGAAAATAGAAAATACCTTAGCCATGTTCTTCATTTAATATAATTATGTAACTCTCGAGTAATCATCCACAAATATAAAAATATACTTAGATTGAGATATATTAAGGACATTAACAGGTCCCCACACATCCAAATGAACTAAAGTAAAAGGACTAGAAGAAATATTATTTTCCTTGGTTGAAAAATCGATCTATGGTATTTCTCAAGCTTAGAAAATTCATGTGAACTCTGTGAAATCGAATGAAGGGAAAGAACTAAACTTTTTAAATTTACTAATGAGGGATGGTCGAGCTTTTTATACCATTTGAAAGCTTCTTCTATTGTACTTGTTGCTACTTTTGTGAATGTAGTAGGGTCCTTATCATAAAGTCTCCCTCACTCATGGTAGCCGCCTATTACCTGTTTTTGTCTTGATGTCCTGAAACACAAAATGAGATCGAAAAAAAATTAGTCTTTTGGTCAATTGACTCATCGACATAAGACTAAAAGGAAATTGAGGGACAAACAAGATATTATAAAGTGAAAACAAAGGTGAATTGGTGGATGTACCGCTACTCTAAATCCTAGTTTGTGACCCATCTTCAATGGAGACAAAGAGATCTAAAGTGCATAGTGTCACAAAGGATAAATTTCAATTTTACATGTGAGGTGCTCAGAGGCTCTGGAATCAATGATCGAAGGTGAATTGCTAGAGCATGAGAGAAAAGAAGACATACCGGTGGTAACAATTTTGGCAGTTGTATTTCTTTGGGGGGCAGCCATCATACTTTTAAACTTCTAAAACAATTCTTGATCCTCTTCTGATAGAGTCAATCTTTCTCTGGAGGACTCTAAGGGTGTTTCATTTTTTATTGATGTATTAGAGGTCGATGCTTGATTAACCTTTAAGTAAGGTGGGTTTCCATGTAGGTTCCAACAACTTTGAACTAGATGGTTGTTGAGCCCACAAAAGGTACAATTCCTTTACTAACCACTAGTGTTAGAGGTAGGAACATTCTCATTGTTCAAGGGAGAACATAACTGAGTTTTCCACTTGTTCTGGTTGACTGTTGGACTCCTTAAATCTAATATGTAGCATAGTTGATCACACATCATTAAAAGAAGGTTTTACAGTAGGGCCAAGTGCCTATGACTTTTCAACATCCAAGTAGGGAGGTAGATTAACAAGATATATAGCTGTGACCAGGTCTTCCCTCTGCTTTTCCTATGTGGCAACATCAAGTGCATATTGTTGTGTAACCTTCTGTTCTTGTAGTAGCCCTTTGAATATGGCAAAGTACTCATGAAGATTGTCTTTACACTTTGTGTTGCACATATCTCTTGTGTAGACTATCAAGGGTAATATAATTCAAAACATGTGTCCTAGATTACTTTGGTTGTATCTAGGTGCACCATATTGTTTGCCACATGTTCCTTCATGTTATTAATCAACTAGTTAATAACTAGTGTGTCTTCCCTCAACCATTTATAGTAAGAAGACTGATCCACTAGCATAGGTGGCTAAGTTATATTTCAACAAGGTCTCTAGTAATCAAAAAATGTTTTACACATTAAGACCAAGATAACTAATTAGTAAAGCCTTTAAGTGGAATTGTAGTAATCCTCAAGGGATCACCTTTGTCAAAATCAGCATATGTACCGTATTTGAAAATTTAAACATTATGACTTACAAAAGAACTTTTTTTTCAAGAAAACCAGCACGTTTAGGTTAACTTAGGAGGAAAGAGGATGAGAATTTATCAAAACTAACAAATATTTGAAGCTATGGAATGCAAATACTATGTAATGTCAAGTGATCAAATTCAGCAAGTAACAAGCAAGGAAACCAACCAATAGATCACATAAGCATAACCCCTTTTTTATTTTATTTTATTTTATTTTTGTTGTTGTTTGAGATTCTAAATCAGAATTCTAATCACTCAATAACCAATGGTGATTAAAAATGGAAAAATGAACTACATTCTGGAAAGAAAGCAATAAAAATGAACTAGAACTAGTGATTACTTTCCAAAACTATTCTTCAAACCCTGACTTCGGGTTTTAACAACTTAATTAAGTAGCCACTCCTTCAACAAACCAAAACTTAAGGAAATTTTAAATAGAAATTTTAGCATTCCTAATGAGGAATTTTTTTCATAAATATTAGATCAAACAAACAAGGAATGAAGGAAACTCATGCACATGACCAAAAAGGTGATTTCAGCCATTCAATATGAAGAAAAAACGAATTTTGAGAGGGATACTTAGGCTTAAGTAAAAATAACTTTGCGACTATCAAAAACAGGAATTGAATCCCTCATAATGTGAAACATAAGGTAAAATTTATCGGATTAAAGAGGGAACTTGCTGAATTGATTTCAGCCTTTTGATCCTCTTCAAAACTAGCCAAATCGTTTGATGCTTGAAGGCTGATTTGGGTTCCTTTTCCATTAAATTTTCATAACTCGGTCAACTTTACTTTTAACCCTAGAATTCCAGCTCCGATACCATGTTTAATTCTAGGGTTTAATCCATGTATAACTTCTTTTGAGAAGAAGAAGAAGAAAGAAGAGAAGAGATGGAAAGGAGAAGGCAAGACCAAGAGTTGAGGAGAAAAACTTTAGGGGTTAAGAGAGAGCACGAATTTGAGCTCCTCCCCCTCTCTTTCTTATTTATATAGGTGGGTCATGGATGCCCTAATACATAAGAATAAAAAATAACACTTAAACTAACCACTAATTATAGCTTTGCCACTCTCTCATAATTACATAGAAACCCACTCAAACTACTTCAACAATTTGGTTATGTATATTATGCATCGTCACTCCGAAAATTGTGGTCACCCCAAAAAAAAATTTACACTTGGTCAAATTTATTAAATTCTACCATTATAGTTTCCCCTAGTTTGTCAATTAAAAAAAGGTTATATTCTAGATTCGCGTAGAAGTATGAGTGTTTCATAGGCACCTCCTTCCAATTAAAGTTATATACCTGTAGTATTTATTCAGTTTATCTTCTTCTACTTTCATCACTTGAGAGCAATGCCTAGACCCACTACCTAAAAAGTATAGGAGTGTGTCCAACATCCAGATTGAGTCAAATCTTTTATTCTTCACCCAAGAGGTGATTTGTGTTTGAAGTACCCTTAAAAAGTGAAGTCTCTTTGTTAAGCCCTAAAGTTGGGCCTTTAAAATTGAGTGGAGTGTGTTTAAAACTTTGACTGGTGTATGGAGCTATGTTATACGACTAGGAATGATTTTCTTCTTCTAGATTGTGTTTTGTCCAAGCTGGGTCTCTATGTCCTTTTTATCCCCTGCTTGAGGGGGAGAAGTACAAGAAAGAGGTGTTACATCAAGTCAATGAAGTTTTCAACTTTTCTAGAAATTCAACACAAGAACCTAAAAGTAAGACAACTAGATTTACTATGCCACATTTAACTTCTCTATAGTAGTCTACCACAAGGCATGTAAACATAATTTTAACAACTTAAAATAAATCATTTTATAATTTTCTAAAGTAATCTCTAACTCAATGAACTATAATACAATATAATCATGCACTTAAGTTCTATTTCAAAATCTTATCTATTTTCATAGCATGCGTTCAAAACTAAGGACAATACTGGAAACACATATATCACATGATTCACAAACCACCAATGTGCAATAAACTTAATTTTCATCTCTTTTGTGAGATCTCCTAATAGTGTATGGTATAGGTTATCTTCAAAATTTATGCATCCACCAACATTACTCACTCCATATTTTTGTTGATTCACATAAACAATAGCCTAATAGAAACATCTGGGAGGCTGCTATTTAAGATTTTCAATGGATTACGATAACAAGCTAATAAATTTAGTATTACCATATTGAGATCCACACAAAAAAAACTCCCTTTCGAATGAACATTATTCTACCAGGCAAGGTCTAATATACTTTAGAAGGCATAGGCATAAGAGCTAATTCTCTAGGACTTCATTCATAACTTTTCAAAACATACATTCTTCCAAAACTATTGAATTTAGGACCCCATGAATAATACCTCGAGCAAGGGGAGAGAGAAATAAAAAAGAGAAAAAGAGAAAAGCTCTCGGGAAGGGAGAGAAGAGAACAAAAATAAGAGAGATTAGAGAGAGAACTTCACATAAGAGAGGAGAAAAAAAGAAGTAACTTGCTTGAATAATTCCGAGTTACAATCACCTCTATTTATAGTTGAGGAGGTGATAGAGACTATGTACAACTAACCTTAGGACTCCTAATTACATTCCAACTAGAACTCTCTAAGATAAGCCTATTATGATAAGATTACATTATCTATTTAAGAGACTAATTTAAATCAACTACAAACACCTTCTTTAAGGATGTGGATCAAGCTAGAGAGCCAACTCTTGGTCTTATCTTGTGGGTCCCACATGATCTTCTAGCTCATGTAGATAGAGATACCAGCTCGTGGTATCTTTGTGGGTCCCACTTGATCTTCAAATCTTCTATTTAATTCCAGTACATGTTCCTTATCTCTTAGCTAGAGCCACTTTGTATGAGGACTCTTGTTGACACCTCTTGAGCTCATGGTGGGTCCCACCAGCTTGTGGGGCCATGGTGGGTCCCACATTATAACACTTCCCCTCAAGCTGGGGGTGAGAAAACATCGTAGATGCCCAACTTGCTTAAAATGTTGGACAAAATTTTGTGAGTGACTGGTTTGGTGAGAATGTCTACAACCTCATTTTGTGAAGATACATGTTGGAGAGATAAGATGTCAGCAGTGAATTTTTCTCATATGAAGTGGTAGTCTATTTCTATATGCTTTATTCTCTCGTGGAAGACTTGAATTGATGTGATGTGAATTGTAGCCTAATTATCACAATATAGAATCATAGGAGCTTATTTGTAAAACCCCAATTCAATTAGGAGAGATCTGATCCATAGGAGTTCACTGACTGTGTGTGCCATGGCTCTGTACTTTGCTTCTGCACTAGACCTTGCAACTACATTTTGTTTCTTGCTCCTCCATGTAACCAAGTTTCCTCCAATCATCGTACAACATACCGAAGTAGATTTTTTGTCATCCGGGGATCCGACCCAATCTGCATCTTAGAATCCTTTGATGTTGAAGTATCCATGATTTTTATAGAGGATCCCTCTTCCTGGTGCTCCTTTTAGATATGGTAATATCCGTTCTAGTGCTTGCCAATGACTGAGTTGTGGTTTGTGCATATATTGGCTTACCACACTGACTGCATATGAAATATCTAGCCTTGCTACGCAGAGATAAATAAGTATTCCCACCAATCTTTAATATTTTCTGACATCTACTTCTTCTCCATTACCTGCACATAATTTTGTATTCGAGTCCATAGGAGTTTCTGTTGGTCTACATCCCAGCATTTCGGTCTCCTCCAGTAGGTCAATGACATACTTCCTTTGAGATAATATAATTCCATGTCTGAATTGTAGTACTTCAATACCCAAAAAATATTTGAGCAGTCTGAGATCCTTTGTCTTGAATTTAGTACATATCCTTTCTTTTGTCTTTTGGATGCCCTCGAGATCACTTCCAGTTATAATAATGTCATCAACATATACGGCTAGAATTACCTTGCCCTTTAATGTGTCTTTAATAAAGATAGAGTGATCTCTAGAGCATTTGTGGAATCTGGCCCGTATGAGTGCTTGGCTAAATTTTTCAAACCATGTACTAGGCGATTGTTTGATACCATAAATAGATTTTTGTAGTCGACATACAGACTCCCCCTCAACCACATACCTAGGTAGTTGCTGCATATAAATGTCCTCCTTTATATCCCCATTCAGAAAAGCATTTTTGACATCAAGTTAATAGACCTGCAAGGAAGAGTTAGCTGCTAGAGATAATAACAAACGTATTGAGTTTAATTTAGCCACTGGAGAGAAGGTTTCTTCATAATCAATGCCATAACATTGTGTATAGCCTTTAGCAACAAGGCGAGCTTTCAATAGAGCCACAGACCCATCCAAATTGTGTTTCACTATAAATACCCATTTGCAACCGACGGGTTTCTTATCTGAAGGAAGTGGGACTAGAGCCCATGTCTGATTTTCAAAAAGGGTCTGCATTTATTTATCCATTGCCGCCTTCCACCTTGGATGTTTGAGAGCCTCCTGATAGGACCGTGGTATAGGTATGGAGGAAATACTCGATAAAAATTGACAACAAACAGGGGATAGACGATGATGAGACATAAAGTTTGTTATGGGATGAGAAGTAGAAGTCATGGTGCATGATCTGGGCTCTTTCCTAACAGCAATAGGATGAGTATCATATTCTGGGCCAAAAATAATCGGAGAAGATGGACTTACCTCGGTAGGATCCGACAACTCAACAGGTGTGGTGTCAGCCAGTGTTTCTGTGGGCTGAGTAGTTTATGCAGCATGGGGCACAACCAGTCGAGGAGAACCTGGTACGGAAGATAAACCTGGAGAACCATTATCAGAATAATATGGAGAGTCTTAAAAAAATGTGACATCCCTAAACACAAGTAAATGCTAAAGAGAGGAATTATAGCAAACATAACCTTTTTGTGTGCGAGAGTATCCTAAGAAGATACACTCCACAGATTTGGGATCAAGTTTACTGTGTTTTGGGGAGGAAATATGTACAAAACTTTGACAACCGAAGACTCTCAAGGGCAGTGAAAAATGATCATCATCACGTAATAATAGAGAGTATGGATATTTTTTTACCAAGAACAGAAGAGGGTAACCGGTTTATAAGAAAACTTGTGGTAAGAACTGCATGCGGCCGATAAAAGTATGGAACTTGCATGGCATATAGTAAACTGTGAACTACCTCAAAAATATTACTGTTCTTTGTTATGGTCTTGGTTTAAGTACCTATGTCTTCCGCCCCTAACAGGTCGGTCTTTTGGGTAGTATTGGCTAGGTACTTAACATTTGGTATTAGAGCAGGCGCTACGTCGCGAGTTCGATTCCCAGCGGCTACAGGCGATCAAGTCGCCCGAACACAGGTATCCCCTCATCGCTATGTAGGTAAAATCCGTTGTGGTAGTCGGCTCGTGAAGGTGGGTGTATTGTTATGGTCATGGGTTAAGTACTTATGCCTTTGGCTCCTAACAGGCCGGTTTTTTGGGTAGTATTGGCTAGGGGCTTAACATTCTTCCGTTCAGCTACACCATTTTGTTCAGGGGTGTACGCACATGATGTCTAATGAATAATGTCATTTTCTTGACAAAAAGAGTCAAGATCTTTGGATGTGTATTTTTTGGCATTATTCGACCGAAGGACTTTAATTTTCTACCCAAACTGAGTGAGTACCATTGCATGAAAATATTTAAATATCAATGGTATTTTAGAATGCTCTTTAAACAAAAATAACCAAGTAGTACGAGTGAAGTCATCAATGAATGTAATAAAATATTTCACTTGAGAAATGTTGAAGACACTCAAGATCCCTAGACATCAGTATGAATTAACAAAAAAGGAGAGACACTTTTAATTTGTGGATGAGGTGAGTATGTAGACCTCTGATGTTTACTCATTTAACTTACTTTACAATGAAGGTCCGACCGCGCTTTAGGACAAATATGATGAAGAGATTGGGCGGACGGATGTCCCAACCGATTCTGCCATAATCTAGTTTCAGTGTCGCAGGTGGATGCAGTATTTATTTGTGGCACATCCATGTAGTAGAGCCTCCCATGTTCACGGTCTCCACCAATCACCCGCTTCGTTGTAAGAACCTGAAACACACATGAAGTTGGTGAGAAAGTGATAGAGCAATTAAAATGTTTGGTGAACTAACTAACCGATAAAAGATTCAAAGGGAAAGTAGGAATGAAAAGGATATCAATGAGTTGAAGTGATGGTGTAGCAAAAGTGGATCCTTTCCCTTGAACTTTAGTTTGTGAACCATCAGCGATGGTAACAAATTTATGTGAAAGACATGGAGAAACTGAGTATAGTAGATGTCTATTACCTATAAGATGCTCGGAGGCTCCTGAGTCAATTATCCAAGAAGAAGAGGAGGCCAAAAACATACCTGAAGCGGTGGTGGTAGTGGTTGGTGAAGAAATACTTGGGGACGACCCCATCATGGTCTTCATTTTCTTGAATATTTCATAGTCTTCATCAGTAAAAGTATGCTTTGTAGTTCTTTTGGTAGACTGCTCTACTTTTGTATCACTGACTATGGCTTGGTTAGCCTTATTCTCATTAGTTTTATAACATCTTTCACGAGAGTGGCCCAATCTACCACATATAGAGTATTCTATCAGATGAAAGCATGTGTCTCTAGTGTGGCCATATCCCTTACAATGGGGGCATTCCTTCCTATCTATTCGGTCAAAACCAGTCCTTCCACCTCTTCCTCTTCCTCCTCTACAAAATCTACCTCGGCCTCAGCCTTGGTCAGATGTTAATCCCCTATGCCCATAGTACATAGCGGATGGTATTTCAGTAGTAGAGGGAGAAACATCTAGAATATAGAGAAGTGTAGCACATACATCATCAAAAGTGGGAACCGCGGAAGAGCTAAGAAGGTGAGTCTTAGCAACTTCAAGATGCGGTTTAATGTTAGCAAGGCATATGGCAGTTTATCAAGGCATCTTTCTATTTATCTTGGACAAATATATATGTAGAGGTTGGGTGGGCAAGTTTCCATTCTTGAAGAAAGCCTCGAAAGCGGGCCAAATATTCATGTATATTGTCTCCTTGTTTGGTGGTAAGCATCCGTTGTAAAATATCATATGGCCTTTGTAAGTTGTCGGAGCTTGAATATGGCGCATGTCTCCCAAATTTGTTTAGCCGTCTCTAGATTAATGAAATTATTGGAGACATGTTCTTCCATACTATTGATAAGCCAACTAATAACCAATGTATCCTCCTTTAACCATTAGGTATAGAATATATCATCTTCATCAATATGTGATCCACGGTTAATGAGATGACCAACTAGGTCATTTGTGATAAGAAACAGACGAACCGATGTGGACCAATTCATAAAATTGGTAAGGGTACAGTAGCGATTTTGAGTATGTCACTATTGTGACTCATATTATCTTCAGCCATAGTAGGCAAATCAAGTAAAATAGTTCTCCAATCAAGTAATCAACATATGACCAAGTGGAAGGCTTTAACCAACTCGGTTAATGGAGATGCTTAGCATAAAAGCTAAGTAAATAATTTTAATGGATAATGACTCATAAAAGGCTCAATATCATCCTTCTTTATCCAAGAATCTTGTTGCCATGGATTTATAAAAAAATCCAATATACATTGATCTTGATCACAGTATTGTGCAAACCAACAAAAACTACCTTGATAATCTCTTCTAATCAAAGATAATCCAAGATGCATATATTCTCATAATTTAATAAGATGAAAACATGCATAAGGGCATCTATAAAACACCTCTTAATACCAAAAACTGGTAACATAAATTTAATCATATGATAAATAAATATGTTATGGACCCCATAGCAGGGTTTAATTAATGCATTTTCCAGTTTATGTATTAGATGGGTTTATTTGTAATTTGTTTGAACTTGTAGGCCTTTTTTTTGGTCATGTGCGTGTTTTCCCTAATTCCCTATATAAGGACGTAAGATGAATGAGAAGGGAAGCATTAATCCAATTAGTTGTTAGCATAGCAAGGTAGGATTCTCCCTTCTAGCCGAGATCCAGGGCGAGCTTCCCTTCACAAGCTCACTCCATCTTCATCGTCTCCGCTGCCCCTCGCCATGTACCCTTACAGGTACAACTGGTCCCCCGTGACCTATGAGCTTCCATCTTCTTCCTTCCCGTATCCCTTCCAACCAACGCTGAAGAAATCGCACGGTGGCAGATCCGAAATTGGGCATAACAAAATACTTATGAGTTTCAATCTTGCTTGATAAGGAGCCTTCTATGAGTAACTTTTAATCATATTTTCATAGAGCATAATGGGGATCCTAAATTGGTAGCTCTGATACCATGTTGAATTTAGGACTCCATGAATAATACCTCGATCAAGGGGAGAGAGAAATAAAAAAGAGACAAAGAGAAAAGCTCTTAGGTAGAGAGAGAAGAGAAGGAAAATAAGAGAGATTAGAGAGAGAAAACTTCATATGAGGAGAAAACAAGAAGTAACTTGCTTGAATAATTCCGAGTTACAATCACCTCTATTTAAAGTTGAGGAGGTGATAGAGTCCATGTACAACTAACTCTAGGACTCCTAATTACATTCCAACTAGAACTCTCTAAGATAAGTCTATTATGATAAGATTACATTATCTATTTAAGAGACTAATTTAACTCAACTACAAACACCTTCTTGAAGGACGCGAATGAAGCTAGAGAGCCAGCTCTTGGTCTTATCTTGTGGATACCACATGATCTTCTAGCTCATGTAGATAGAGATATCTACTCGTGGTATCTTTGTGGGTCTCACTTGATCTTCAAATCTTCTATTTAATTCCAGCACATGTTCCTTATCTCTTAGCTAGAGCCACTTAGTATGAGGACTCTTGTTGACACCTCTTGAGCTCACGGTGGGTCCCACTAGCTTGTGGCGCCATGGTGGGTCCCACATTGTAAAAAAAACATAACTTTTCACCCTTGTATTGATACAAGAAACTAAAGAGCAAAGTTCAATTAGGATGTAAATTGGCTTCTTAGGCTTCCCCCATGTTAATACAAGAAAATTAGAAGAATATTGTAACAACATCCCCTTAATATTTGTACAATGATCATATCACCTCACAAGTTATAGGCTCATAATCTCCATTCCCATTTTTTTATTTTAAGGTAAAATTGTGGTCATCGACATGAATAACAAGATACTTAAATTTACAAATTGTGCACAAGTAACAATTTCACACAATAGAACAACCAACGTTCAACATGCTTATATATGAATGAGGAAGGTAGGCTACCCAAAATTAAAAACATAATGTTAAAACAAGAAAAAAAAAGAAACTCTCAAATGCTCTTTGCAAAGTTATTCACTCAATCCCACAATCTTGCACATTAGTATTTATATGAAAAATCTTCACCCTAAGAACTTTCAACATTCGATTGGCCTTTGTTCAGCCCATAAGATTAAGATAGTCCGCTTTCTGGTTGTTCATAAGAAAGTCCACAACAGAACCTAGTTTGAATGTCATTATGGCTGAGATATCAAATTTAAGTGACAAAACCTCCTTAGGAGATTCTAAAACTAGAAAGGTGCCCTTGCACTCTAACATACCACTACCTATTTCAACGAAATTTCTAGACTCATCCTAAAATGGTTGTTTCAAAAGAATGCAACTTTGTTTTGCAGCATACCGCCTTAAAATGATAATAAGCCCTAAGAGTGTTTCTGATGAATTCTTCGACTCATTACCGTAGAAGACAACATTTTCAAAACACTAAACCACTATACCTCAACTCCTACTTACCTAAAATGAAATATGGATTTACAAAGCTCAACTGGTCCTATATTAAATCTGAACTATCAATTTCTGGAATCTAATTCAATATACTTCTAATCATGTTTGAAACTAAATGAAACATAAGTTCTAGAACCTATTAACCCTAATGTAAAATCAGAATAATGATTTTTGAGATTCAAACTCATATACACCCACTTATGCCTAAAATGAAAAAAAATATGAGATTTTTTAACCTAAACAATCCTAAACCAATTTCAAATTGTTGATTTCAGCAATCCAAACTTGGAACCCAGCTAACCAAGCATAAACTAAATAGAACCTGAGATTTTAGAAAGTTTAACCATGCAGAATTTAATTCGAGCCCTCAATTCCGACCATTCTGCTCAATACCCAGTAAATCAAACACAAACTAAACATAACCTAAAAATTCAAAAAGCTTAACCGTGCATAATTTATTTCAAGCCTTCAATTTCAATAATCTTGCTCAATACCCAATTAATCCAGCATAAAGTAAACAGGACCTGGACTTTCAGAAAGCCTAACAATGGATAAATTATTATAGGCCCTCAATTTCAACAACGCCACTCAATACTCAATTAATCCAATACAAATTAAAAAAAAAAACAGAAATTTCAAAAAAATAAAATTATGCATAATTTATTTTAGGCCCTCAATTTGAACAATCCTGCTCAATACCCTATTAATTATGCCTGAACTGAAGGAGTACATGGAATTTCAAAAACTTAAACCACTCCAACCTAAATCAAAATCTTCAATTTCAATATCCCAAATTTACCCTCAACATAAAATGCAAGAAACCATGCAATTTCAGAACTTGAAATATTTCTTTTTTAATTCAAATTCCGATTCATATTTGGCATATCAAATGGTTAAAAATTCTCATAAAGAGGGAGACATTCCCACTAGTTCATAATAAATTAAAATATGAACTTATAAAAAAAAACCAAATAAGACTAAGCATTTATAGTAAACTCCCACAATAAAAAATTCACCCATACACTATCAATGTCTAAAAAGTTAAGTTTGACCATACATGCAAATAAATTAGCTTACAAAAGTTTATGAACAAAAAAAGTATATTTTTTGAAAAAAAAAGTATGAAAGAGTCTTATGTGACTCTCACAAGAACCAAAATTATTATGGTGGAGTCTAAGAGGAGTCTCACATGAGGAGTTTATTTGAAGGTGTTTTAGTTATGCTAGTCTTCTATTTACGTCTAGTTATTCAATTACTCTAGGACTTATCTTTCAGTGTTTAACTTTTGGTGTAATTGGGACAAAAGTAGTTTAATTATAATTGGATTCTACATGTTTCCTCTATTATAAATAGAGGCTCATGGTACTCAAATTACAACAAGTTCGTGAAGTATTTCTTTCTTTCAGAAATTCAACATTGTATAAGAATAGTTTCTTTGAGATCACTCAGTCAACCCATAGAGATAATGTGATCCTTTTATAGTTTATCATCGGTAGTAGTTTAGTTTCGTATTCTGCCTTTTTCTTTCTTTCCAGTCCCAATACCTATTTTTCCTTGGTTTTCACATCTCCCTAATGAACTTTTCATATTAAAAACTATATATTGATGGAAATATGTTTGAGTCTACTTTCTAATGCTAACTGAATTCAGGCAATCAGATTTTTCTACCAAGAAAAATTGATATTTGAAACAGCAAAGGCCAGATAGCAAGAGAGGTTCAAGCAACAACAAAAAACTTCAATTTTTGAGGCATTTTATGCCATAAAAATAAAACTTTATAATGAGAATTATATGTCAAAATAAATATATGTAAGTTTATTTTCTAATCTATCAAACCAATTCTTAATCTGAGTTTTCTAGAGGGAGATATCAATGTAGAAAGAGTCAATGGTCATGCTGGACAAAGAAGAAAGAGTTCATAGTTCAGCCAAATTATAGAGTCCAAAGTCTATCAAATTATTTTTTGTCAAAAGAAGTATATTTCATGAAGGAATATTATACTTTAATGAAGGATATGAAAGTCTAGTTTCATAAGGAGTAACTGTCATGTCAATCTGATCTATATGTAAGGAGGTATTTTAATTGGTATTGGCAAGGTCGACATAAAAGATTCAAGAACGAAGATTTTTATGTCAAAATAGGTATCAAATTAAAGACCTTTGAGTTTAGTTACTTGAGCATCAAAGTTTTATGATTCTTAGCTATATTGTGGGAGATATTGATATCAGCAGTGCCAAAGGTTAGTTGGGAGAAGAAGTTGATGTTGGCAAGTACCAAATGCTAGTTGGCAAGCTTATCTATCTCATTGTGACTAGACCAAATATTTCTTTTGCTATCAGTATGGCCAGTCAATATCTGCATAAACCTCAAATGTCTCATTCGCAAGCATTGGAGAGGATTCTCAGGTACTTGAAAAAGGCACCGGGACAAGGGCTCTTATATAAGTATCATGGCCATCGCAATATTGAAAGCTTTGCCGATGCAGATTGGGTTGGATCACCAGATGATAGAAAATCTCCTTCAGGATATTGCACTCTATTTGGAGACAACCGTGTTACATGGAGGAATAAAAACAAAATGTGATTGCAAGGTCTAGTGTTGAAGCCGAATACAGAGCCGTGACACATAAAGTTAGTGAGTTTCTATGGATTAAATCTCTTCTAGCTGAAGTAGGACTCGACAAAGAAGGCCCTATGAAACTCTATTGTGATAATCAAGAAACAATCCACATTGCCTCTAACCAAGTGTTTCATGAGAGAACTAAACATATCAAGGTGGACTGTCACTTTATGAGAGAAAAGCAACAAGCAGGAATAATAAGCTTCAAACATGTATCAACTCATGGACAACTTGTTGATATGTTCACAAAGTCAATCAATTCTATAATTTTCTCCACTACGTGTACCAAGCTAGGATTATACAATGTTTTCTCACCACCAACTTGAGGGGGAGTGTTGAAAGGCATAAACAAGTTTGAGTGGCATTATTATAATTATCTTAATTTTTTGGTCTCTCCTACACTCTCTCTAGGGTGAAGGGCATACTTGTAATTTATGTACCTTTTTCATCTATGAATAAAGATTAAGGGGGAGGGTTGGGTATTCCACTACAACCATTCTTATCCTCTCTCTTCCTCACGTATCTCTGTCTCTCTTTCCCTCCCTCTCTTACTCTCTCATTCGTTGTTGTCTCTCTCTCTTCATTCACCTCATGTCACCATTTCTCCTCTTCTCCTCACTCCAACTCTCTTACACTCTTAAGTTATTGATCTCAATATTATAGAATCCTAAAATCAACAGCCTTAAATATTTTAAGCAAGGAGAAAATTCAGCAAGACAATCAGTAATCATACCAAAGAAGAAGAACTCAAATAATTTGGTGATCTTTTAAGAAGGAAACTTTCCTTCTAGTAGTTGAGCGCCAACGACCAACCCAAAATACCAGCCTTTGCTGCCTTTTTTTTATTGAATATTTTGGGTAAGTCTTTTAGTCTCTTCCTTAAGTGGGATACTACCCAATGAGAAGATCAAATAGCATATTCTCTAAGAAAAAACAATTTTCACTTAAACAAAAATAGTCTTCCACGAGTTCAAATACATATCTTCCTCAACTCTTCAACTTATCATTAAAGCAAAGTACTTGATAGCTTTTAATCACGCATGCATAGCCTCATGAATAGCATCATAATCTCATGAAATCATCAATAACCGAGCATGGCTTCAATCAATAATATCCATCATTCCATAATCATAAACAAACTTATGCCAACTTTGAAGGGAGCATGAAGTGACATATCGAAGAAGTAATTTCTAGGCTGAAGCTATCATGAAGAGAACAATAATTCTGAATTTCCTTGAGCAAAGAATGCTAAAGAATCCCAACTTTCTGAGTCATGCACCAACAACCATTAAAAACGAAAAATATAAGGAGAAGTACTTATCTTCATCGAGTAAAAAACACTTCTATTCCATTGAGAGGATTGATCCTTTGCTCGACATTTCTATTCCACCAAGAAGATTAAAGTAACTTGATCATAAGCATCACGACTTTGGGATCCTAAACATAATGCTCTGATACCATGTAACGAGTAATAACGGAAGTAGTTTAGAGAGAAGAGAGTTACAAGAAGAAAAGAGAAAGAAGAGAAGAGAAGAAGATGATCGAGTGAGAGAGGAAGGAGAATCAGAGAGATCGAGTGAGAGAAAAAGGGAAGGAGGATAAGGGTTAGGTGATGTGCCTAATCCTCCCCCTTAATATGTATTTATAATATTGAACATCTTACAAATTACATCAATGCCTTTTACTGTGTAAGAAGGGAGAAAAGGGACAAGAACTAAAGATAATTTACGAGAAGGTTTTCTCTCCAATTGAAAAGGGTGTTGGTTTTACCTTTATTTTGTATTTTTCCTTTGTGTTAAGTTCATTTAGAACTTAGTTAAATCTAGATAGAAAGGGCAAGAGGGTGATTGAGTTGTAATTTGAAATTTTGAAAAGAATTAAAAAAAATGATTTAATAAATTAGAAGTGAAGCCTAGGATGGACACTACTCTTATACTTTTTGCATCCGAGTAAATTTTGATGGTAGTTCTATTCTGAATCTGATTCATCTTTCTTTTTTTAATGATATTACAAATTAAGGTATTTTTGTCATTTCTTTTATTGATGGATGACATAAAGAGGGGGTGTGGAGGGTATAACTTAGATTAATGAAGAGTCAGTATACACTTAATTAAGAATATATTAAAACAAAGACCTATAAACTCACATATCAAGGTGACTTGTTTACCATGCATATACAAATGTAGTTGGAGTCCTATTTAGAGAGTTAAGTCATTGTGTTGTAATACTAGAACATTTAGAACTTCATTTTTTATGCTTGATAACCATGGATGCACAAATCTAGGAAAGCCCATATTTAGGAAGTTAAGTCCTTAAACTCTAATGCTAGAACATTTGAAACTTCAATTCATATGGTTGATGAATTTTGGAACATGCATAGAGATATGATCTTTTGGTAATATCATACCATTTTCAAAAATTATCAATATATACTTTTAAAATATATAAAATCTAAGTTATTAATTTTGTCACTATCAAGTAGTCTGGGGGGTATTTTTAGACTTATTGTAACAAAATTGGTCTCCAATGATAACAAAATTGGTGACTAGAAATTGTGCAACTAAAGGTGATAGTACTTTCAACACAATTATTTGAGGCATATAGAAAAACTCAAGACAAAAGAATGATCAATTAAGTTTCTCAATCAAGACCCGAAACCAAAACATATTCAAGAATGTTATTATAAAAAAGACTAAAGTCCGAGCATCATAGTAAATCTCAAGAATTCTAACCATGTAAGAGAATAACTAGCCAATTTCCAATTCTTAAGTACATGTATGTTATGAAACATTAGGACTTCATACCATCATATATATGTTTTAAAAGGTTTTTTAATTATAAAATATTTTTTCACTAAATATAAATTAAAAAATTAAAAAATATTTTATTTGATAAAATAATTATATTTAAACATATAATATTTTAAAAAAATAAATGCATAGAATACTAACTATTCACATAAATTATTAAGTTACATTTATTATTTATTTCACATAATATTAATATTACTTAAGAAATTAAGTAAAAATAATAAATATTTAAAAGTATAAATTATTATTATTAAACATATTTTTAAGTTAATTAAAATAACGTATGATTTAAATCAATTTATTATTTATTAGTTATTAATTATAAAAAAAAGGCTCTAAGCCATGGCGGAAGGTTTCTGTTTATCTTACAAAACACGAGAATTTGTTTTCCAGACAGTCACTATAAAGTACTCGAATGGGGGAAATAATTTCCAAAACCACCCATTTATAAAAAAATAAAATTTGTCGCATTCCCAACATTTTTCTGCCTCAGCCTGAGCCACCGACACACTTCTTGGTAGGGGTGGCATCGAGCCGAGCCGAGCCGAGCCCGAACCTGCTTATGTTCGAGTCGAGCTTGATTTAAATATTTCGAGCCGAGCCTCGTCTCGAGCCTAAAATTGTTATCGAGCTCGAGCCCAACGAGTTCGAGCTGAGCTTCGAGCCGAGCTTGAGCCTCAACATATATTTAAAATTTTTCAAAAATATATATATCGAATAAAATGTATATAAAATTATGCATACATTTTACATAAAATTGGGCATGACCTCTACATAAAATTGGGCATAACTTATATATATAATATGTATATAAGATTGGGCATAACCTCTACTTAAAATTGAGAATAATCTATATACATAATACCTGCATAAACACTCCATAAACACTCCATAAAATTGTCTATACATTCCATAAACACTTCATGAAATTGTTTATACACTCCATAAAATAATCTAAACACTCCATACACTGCATAACATTATAAATAAACTTCATACAATAATCAAACACAACAAAATTAAATAAAATATCACTATCAATTTAAAATCACCCAAATAAAAACTATAAATCCTTTAAATAAAATCCTATTACTATTACAGACTTACTAGAAAATTACAAGAAATATTTTAAATTTTTCTTAGGAAAGTTAAATGGACCTCTTATTGCCTTTTCTAAGGAAATAAATAAAAATTAATAATTAATCTAATATATTATTATACTTATCGATAAATTTTTAATCACATAAAATGTCAAACACAAAATTGCCTCATGCTCAAAGTATTATATCATCAACTGTCAAATACTTATTCAAAATTTTTCTATATGGTTTTCTAACACATCTTGGCAAGAAAATCTTACTTGGAAAATTATATGATTTTTTAAAAAGAACTTATAATTACAAAAATATTTTGAAAAAATATGAGGCACTAATGGTCCCTATATTTCTATTAAAAATATATTTTCAACATTTATTAAAAAAACCACTAATAGTCTCTAGAAACGTATTTCTACTAAAATATCTTTTCTATTTATTTAAGAGCCATGAGGAAGGGACAAAGAGTTTTTTTTTCCCTTGTTTATGATCTCACACGTAGGGGTGGCTTTGAATAAATTATATATAAAATTATGCATATATTTTTAAAAAATATAATGATATGGGAGGTTCAGGATTGAATTTCAATAATGGATTAAAATGCACCAATATTAATATTTTTTACTCCAATTGTTGTCTAGCTTGTTCTGTAATTTTTGAATCTGGCCATAATTTATTATGGCTTCCTAGTGCCCCTAGATAAAAATTTATATTCTATGAAAAACTAAAAATATTTTTCCTATGATACATATTTTCAAAAAAACCTTTAAATAAAATCTTATTACTATTAGTCACTTATTAGAAAATTACAGGAAATATTTTAAAATTTTCTTAGGAAAGTTAATTGGACCTTTTATTGTCTCTTCTAGGGAAATAAATAAAAATTAATAATCAATCTAATATATTATTATTCTTATCGATAAATTTTTAATTAAATAAAATATCAAACACAAAATTGCAATAAAAATTGCTTCATGCTAAAAGTATTACAACATCAACTGTTAAATACTTATTTAAAAATTTTCTATACAGTTTTCTACCCCATCTTGGTACGAAAAATCTTACTTAGAAAATTATATATTTTTAATAAAAAAATTTAATTAGAAAAATGTTTAAAAAAACATGAGACACTAATAGTTTATAGAAAATTATTTCTATAAAATTTATTTTTAATTTTTTCCAGAGGAAAAAGTTTTTTTTATTTTTTTATATTTTGATCTCGCACGTGCGACTTCTTGCGAGGAAGGGGGAGATTATTTCTCCCATGTTCTGGTTTTCCACCGAGACGACGCAGAGGGAAGGGGATTACGGCGCCGGGGAGGACCTATCGTCAGGGATGACGGCCATGACGGAGTCGACAGCGACGGAAGCGGCGGCGATGGAAATAGAGGCGACGGCGAGGAGAGGAAGAAATCGAACAGACGACCACAAAGGCGGCTGGCGAGCAGCTACGACGGCGGTATAGACGCCGGCGAACAGCTACAACGGCGGTAGAGGCGGCGACAACAACCGATGGGAGGGGACGACGGTGGCGAGGGGGGAGGAAAAATTTTTCCCCCTCTCGCTCGCAATTCATACCGATTCATACCGATCCGACTCATTTCGAGCCGGCTTGCGAGCCAACGAACCGAACCTAGCCTCGATCGAGCTCGGCTCGTTAAGGTAAATGAGCCAATTTCGGTACTCGAGATCGATAAATGACGAATCGAACCGAACCAATACCGAGCCGGCTCGCGAACCAGCTCGGTTCGAAGCCACCCCTACTTCTTGGCCCCTCTCTCTCCTATGCGGCTCGAAGGGAAACGATCGAGTCTTGCTAGGCCATTTATCGGGCCCGGTTGGTAAGCTCTTCCAGCGTCTCTGACGCTTTCTCCGTTCCTGATTCTTTTCCGGCAATCCAGGGGGTTCCTTCTAGGAATCCGCGTTTGTGCCCCTGCGGTTAAACGATCCCTTGGAACGTGTAAACGTGTCGGGCTGTTAAGTAGGAGCTGAGTCGTGACTAAGCGAGTAGTGATGCCATGTTCTTGACTCATCCCGAGTGGGCTTCACCCGAGGCGAAGCGAACCGCTACAGATTGCGCCTGCTTTGAGTTCTTCATCGACAATCTGACACGAACACCTGGAGTGTAAGGCAGGCCATGGGAAGTTGCCGCCTGTATCCACCATTCTTAGCCTACTCTTCCATGCGTAGAAATTATTTAGTGCCAAGCCGAGTTCGACAATCTCCTACTTATCCTGCTAAATCCTCTCGAATTTCTTCGGTAATCTTCACTGTTGCTTCAGCCATGAGTACCCAAGAAACTGCAGAAGATAGGTCAAGCAGCTCCGCGATGAAGATTTTGTTCATCGAGATGGGCGTTGGCTACGATCAACACGGGTCTTTAACCTATTTCTGTTTCTTCCAAGTTAAACTTGTTGGTCAGACTTGAAACTTGTCTTGTCTGACCAGCAAGCTCATTAGGGCTTTTTTTTCTCCTATCCCTAAAAAAATTTTGTTTTGGTCTCAATGTACTGAGATGAACTGATTAGTATTATGGTTTTATTCTTCTACTCCCTTTTAACAGGCAAGATATAACAGCGGCTGCTATGCGGGCGTGCAGGAATGCTATAACGGCCAATTCTATTCCAGCTTTCCGAGGTATAAGAACTGGATTTCCAATTTCTTTAAATGACACCAAATTCTTGTTGTTTTCGTTTTCTATCTTCATGTTGAGTGATCAGGGTTCTTCATCAGAACTCTTTTCCTGTTTGGTCCCGGTGGGGTATATTCAAATTCATGATTAGGTAATTGCTTTTCGAAGTCTGAATGTTTCCCCTGTTTTCCTAAGGGTTAATAGATTTGTAATGGGGATTTGATAGGTGCAATACCCGGTGTTAATTCTGATCATATGAAGCTTCAAATCAAGTTAGGGGTCCCTCGATCTACCCAGAAAGACCTTGACATAGAGAGAGTGAAGTCTGTGTTTCCTTAGTAAGTTTCTTGTTGCCCTTCCTCATCAGTTCTTCTTCTATCTAGACATTTCTTACCTAATCGATAATGAGTGTCTTTCCCTTACATATGCAGTGGCAAAATTATAAACGTTGAAGTTGTGGATGGCGGTTTAATATGCTCAAGCGGCGTTGTTTTGGAATCGATGGGAGACAGTAACGATGACTGCTATGTTGTAAATGCTGCAGTTTATGTAGGTTATTAGAAAAACACCTCTGGGGAGCTTATCTTTTTTCTTCAATGGGATTCTATACTTTGGGTTTTCTACAAGATGTTTGTGGGTGAAACAATAAGATTGGCTCCGATTAGCAGCATAAAAGCTTGCAAAAAAACTTCAACGTTGATCCTTTCTGGGCGTCCTAGGGTAAAGACGGAAGCAGTAAGTATTGTAAAGAGCCATTTGTAGTTGAAGGGGAAGAAGGGCTTTTTCATATACTGTGGATTGTACTAGTATGGACCATGTAACGTTCGTCCGTTTTATTCCTTCTAAACTAACCCATTTTTGTCTAAAAGATTTGAGGATCTTTAGCAGTAATAGTAGAAAAAAAGAATAAATGGATTTTGTAATTCGTACCTTTGGTTGTTTGATTCATTTCAGTTGGGGTTCTCTTGAGCGGCAATTGCTCCCCGTGGAGACCAAATTCGTACTGGTAGGGTGAATCAGAGAAAAAGAAAGAAAGAAGGAATGAATGAAACAAAAACAAGAAAAATAAAAAAATAAGGAAAGAAATAAAAAAAAAAGAAACTTGAAAGAAAGACAGAGAAAGAAGAAAGGAAGGAAGGAAGGTAAGTAGAATGGAAGTAAGAAAGAAATAAGAAAGCAAGAAACAAGAAAAAGAGAAACATAAAAAAAAGATGAAACAAGGTGTTAGATTCTAGGGTTTCATGTTTAAAGGATGTTAGGGTAAGAGAAAAGAAGTAGAAGAGAAGAAGACAGAAAGAAAGGGAAAGCTTGGAAGGAAAACTTGATCTCAAATAGAGGATTTAGTATAGACACAAGGAGAGCTTGTTGAGATGAGTTAGTCAACAAACATAAAATTTGAAGTTCTTCTTCATTTTCATCTTCATCTTTATTTTAATCATGTACATGAACTTCATCTTCGAAATGGGTATTAGTGTGGATGAGTTCATATCTACTGGAAAACAGTTTCCAGTGTTAATTCCGCCAAATGAGAAAAACGCAAAAAATAAGAGAATTAGTGACTTGTAATAGTATACTTAATTAAAATATAATACTTAAATATTAAATTAGGTAAAATAAATATTATTACTACACGAATAACTAATTTAATGTATAACTTAAATATATTAATATACTAATTAATTGAATTATATATTCTATTAGTTAATGATTATTGCTTACTATACATTAATACAGTAATTATGTGAGCCAATTAACTGTGCACATGATTAATCATAAAAAAAAAATAACGTTAAAAATAACATAAATGAATATAATACATATTAATTTATTGATAATATATGGTATTCTTGAACATAAAAGAATCATGATTAAACAGGAAAAATCTATCAAGTGCTAACTTTAAAACACTATATTATTAATTAATAATATTTTTCCATTAAATTTAAAATCATTGATTTATTAATTATAAAAATGAGTTAATTAAACCAAGTGCTTGAGTTAACAATATTTTAATTACCACTATTAAATCACTAATACAATAGATTAAATAAAAAATAAATATGATTAATAAATAAAAATATTATATTAATAACATAAGATGGATTTTTTAATGGTATTAATTAATAATATATTTTAAAAAATTTAAAATAATTAATTAATCAAATGTATACTTTAACTATATTTTATTTACTAGAGATTTAAATATCAAGTTTAATATAGTAATAAAATTTAATGAAAATATTAAATAAATACATATACAACTTTATTAATAACCTAAAAGAAAGATTATTCAAATAACGAGTTCGTGCCTTTAATATTAAAATCATCAATTTACAAGTTTAGTATATATGAATGACACATATTCAAAGTAATAAGATACAACCATCATTTATCATTCCACATGGAAGTTGTTATGGCATCTCGAAATTGTGCTGCTCTTGTGGATTCTAATGCACGCTGCCTCCGAAAACTTGTTACTTGGCTACCCTCATCCTCAAGACCATCGCTATTGTCGCTGTCTGTATCATCCATTGCACCTAATTGGACCACATCACCTCCTCCACCGAGCTCGCCACCCGAATCATCTTCATCTTTAAATAGATCATCGTAATCCTCTCCACGTATATAATTGTGCAATATGCAACAAGCAAGTACAATTTTTGTCTGGATCTTAAAATAAAATGGAAGAGCACCTTTCAACATTTGAAATCGAGCTTTTAAAGCACCAAAAGTTTGCTCAATAGTATTCTTCAAAGATGAGTGTCTTCGGTTGAATAATTATTTTTTATTTTTAGGAATATTATCACCAGATGATATCGATTTCCTCGATATGGAGCCAAAAATCCCGGTAGATTCGCATAAGCAACATCGACAAGATAATATTTACCTATAATAGAAATTATATTCCATATAAAATAATTGAAGATAAAATAGATAAAAAATGACTGCATAAAAATATATTATTTACCTTCAGATACAAAGATTTTATCTCGATGAGTCAATGTGTCCTTCAGTACACAGGAATCAGCTGCTGATCCCTCCCATCCAGCAAGTACATAAGTGAATTGCATGTCAAATGAACATTCTACCATCACATTTTTTGAGAGATAGCCTTTTCTATTCCAGAACCTTGGTTGATCTTCAAGTGGAATATTCGCTTTGATATGAGTTCCATCAATAGCTCCAATACAATCCTAATTATACATTTTCAATTAATATTGACTAACTTTGTATATTAATCTAAAATTGTTTAGTTAGAGGAAATGATGTTACCTTGAAGTACTGATAAAACATTGAATTGGTTGAAATCTTCGAGTGTGTGCGTTCTGAAGGTCGTTTGACATAATCAGAGTGAAGTTTGAGGATTGCATCCAACACTTTGTTGAAATACCTACTTATGGTCCAGTTTGATCTATCAAACATCTCTGCTGTGACACTATAAGATTGTTGTTGACCAATAGTTAGAAGGAAATATGCAAGATGTTCTTCAACTGAGATGGTCTTTGTGGTTGATAAAAACCCTCTACTAGTAAGTATTTATGCCAATTTGTGAAATACTATTTGATTCATCCTATAAACTTTCTGAAATTTAACTGGTGATTTGTCTAGTGCATTTTGCAAATTCAATGGACCATTCATCCCACAAGAACGTGGTACACGTTTGTTGCAATGGTAGAGATAGTATCTTCCCATGGCGATAAACAAAGTTGTGAATGCAAACATAGTTGCAATCTTTTCTTCGTTTGTCATAATGTCCATGGAAATCTACAAATTCAATCCCCTAAAAGTAATAAACACAAATAAACATCAATCTTCAATCATAACCTATTTGCAATCACACCTATACACAACAATATTCATCCACATTCCCACATCCCTACACAACCATATCCATTTAATTGTCCACATCCATACTCATCCACCATATTCATCAATGCAATATATTAACACAATAATATATAAAATAAAAATATTAACCATACTAATAAGTTTTGCAACGTCATAATTAAAACATCATACCTAATACATAACAATATTCCAAAAGAAGATAGTGTATTTAAAACGCATTATAATTAGTTTGTTGCACAATATTTAAGCCACTCGACCCGCTCTTCCACTGTCATCTCCGTAAAATACTCTTTTTTACTTGGCGTATCCAACCATAGAGGAGCAAAAAACTTCAAGTCTATAGACAGGTCCGGGATTTCCCTGAGGGCTTTGACCCAATCTGCCTCTTTAGGCTTCATGACATCCTTAAATGTTTTAGCGATTTGATTCATTGCATCAATGAATCTACTAGTGTCATCACCGGACATTTTGCTTCTCTTTCTACGACGACTTGAAGATGACTGATTAATTCTTTGACATTGATTAGTTGTCGACTCATTCCCGCTAAATAATGGCGATGAAGTATCCCTAACTATATCAACATCCTCGGGCCCATCCATCGGGACATGTTCCGACTCACAGATGAGTTCATCGCCCTGCCCTACAAAGGTTACACCTCCTGACCCCATGACTATTGTGTTTCCCACCACCACAGCTAATTTGTCGTATAGGGGGCAACCTATCTCTATGCTCCTACAAGAATAAAACATCCTTTAGACGTCTTGGAATAGAGTTATACTAACGCGGAAAACATAAAAAATATTTTTCATTACATCATGATTTACTGACCTTTATATAGTCAAGCCATACAAAATTACATTCAGTAACTCGGTGTGTGGTATCATCCTAACCGAACCCACTAGTGTTGATACAACTTGTTACCGTATGGTATGTTTCTTCCATGATCTTGTTCGATTCTTCAGTTGCTCAACAATTTTTTTTATTGACTGCGTCTTCATTGAACTTATTAACACAGTCCATATATACCTCATGCTTCCAAACCCCATTAGGTAACTTGTTCCCTATATTAACCTGCTCGACCAAGAGATCGAGCATTTTGCTGTCATCTTCGAAGGTCCAAATGTCATAAGGTTGAACAGTTGGTTGTTTTCTTACAACCATTTATAATCTAAATCCGAGATGGTCCTCATGGAAAAAACTTTATCAGACAACCTTTACCCTTCAATGAAACAAAAACCATTAAAAATAGAATACCATGTGGTGGATATGTATAACACCCGAATCTCCTCACCACATGGCTAAAAACATTCCATAGCACTTCAAAAATTCTCAACAACATTCTAAAATATTTCAAAATTAATCAAACTATTTTCACTACTGCATATGCACTAAACAATGCAAAAATACACACATCAAGTCCAAATTCACCGAACACCCCTGGTAGAGTCCCATATGACTTTGCAATCACTACGAACTGTACCACGTTAGTGATGGGGGTCGGGTTTCGTTGGCTAACAGACGCCCGTGTAGGCGACTCAGCCTTGTTTGAATTGGACTAAAAAACCCCTAATAAAACCTAAACCCTAAACCATCAAATCCTAAAGTGCCTAAACCCTAAACCCTATCACCTACTAAACTCTAAACCCTAAACACTAATTCCAGAACTTAATACCCTACACCCTAGACCCCCTAAACCTTAAAAGCCCTAAACCCTACACCCTACTTCCAGACCCTAAACCCAAAAAAACCCTAGACCTTAAAAACACAAAACCCCCAAAACCTTAAAAACCCTAAACCCAAAAAAACCCTAGACCTTAAAAACACAAAACCCCCAAAACCTTAAAAACCCTAAACCCCCTAAACCTTAAAAACTCTAATCCCTAAAAATACCTTAAATCCTTAACCATAAACCCTAAACCCTAATTCCAGGTCCCTTAAATACCGAGCACCAAACCCTAAAAATAAACCCTAACCTGAATCAAGAATGTAGACCCTAAACCATAACCCTAAATCCCACAATTATGCACAAATAACCCCCAATTAGGCACTGAAACTAAAATTAAACAAATAAAACACTAATTTAATGGAAAAACAATTAGGGTTTAATCATACCTTCTGGAATTTGGGGAAAATCGAAGCCGAAGGGTGAAATTGAAGCCAAATGGAGAAATCGATGCCTAATCAAAGTAGAAATTAAGCAATCGATGCCCAAATGTCAAAATCAAAGAAAATCAAAATTGAAAGGTACTTTGGGGGAAAAGAGAATAGTGAGAGAGAGAAGGGAGTGGGAGGCCGAAAGGGAGAAGAGAGGGAGAAGAGAGAGAGAAGAGAGAGAGAAGAAAGGGAGGCCGAGAGGGATAAGAGAGAGGGAGAAGCGAGAGAGGGAGATTAGAGAACGAGTCCGAGAGAAGAGAGGGAGGCACGAAGATGAGAGGGGGGGAGGAAAAAGTGAAAATGAGAAGAGAGCGAGAGTGTTACAGTCCCGGATCTGACACAAGGATTCTTTGGGAGGATCTGGGATTTGCCACGGGTTACGGGTTTTTCAAGCATTACCGTAGGGGTAGTAGGAAGACATGGGGAAGATGAAGATCAATGGAGGATGAGAGGATACGTGGGTTTTTGAGGAAAACCCTATCCTCGAGATCAAGAAGGTGATCTAAAGCCTCTTTATGCTAGATTTAACCTAATTCTTAATACTTCAATACTTCCCTTTTTCATTACTCATATCCCTTAAATAGGGTTCACCCTGTTAGGGTTTAAGATAAAATATTACAAAAATACCCCTATAAATAAAATATTCCAAAAATACCCCTGTGACCTAAAACTGAAATAAATAAAGTAAATTAAAGAAAAAACTAAAATAATAATGTTATTGCGTGCAAAATAGAGGGAGGGGGTGCGGGGAGAGAGAGGGAAAAAAACGTCAAGGGTTTGAACCCCGACGTTTACTTCATCTGGATGATTGGCTAAAAGGGTCAGAAACTAGATTCCATAAATTATAACGTGGAGATGATGTTCCGCTTCATCTTAAGCATCGAGATGACTTGAAGTCTGGCGCTCCATTAACGACGTCAGAAGATGAACTGAGTAATGCTGCTAAAGTTCATCTTCATCTTCAAGTTGATTAACCCCCCTTTAATTCATATTTATAGATGAGGGACAAAAAGGACTTAAAGTTATATAAAATTATAAGTAATGTTTGTCATTATTTAGGAGGGGTTACTCAACTTGAATCAAGAGATGAACTTTAGCCGTATTACTTAGTTCATCTCCAAACGTCATTAGTGATGCACTAGTATTCTATTCATGTTGATGAATTAGATGAATCCGAAGATAACACCCACGGTTTAATTTCCAGATTTTGGATTCTGTAGTATTTTGCAAATCATATGGATGAAGCGAGCGGGACACGTCATCACAGGAGGGCGAAATTTTTTTTTTCTTTCTCTCCCTCTCACTTCACCCTCTCGGCCTCCCTCTATTCTCCCTCTCGGTCTGTCCCAGCGATCTCCATTGCAACACGTTATTGTATCTTCTGGCCTCTCGATGCCTAACATCGTCTCCGTTGCAGCGCCACCTTTCCCTATCAGAGCGCCTCTGTTGCAGCACCTGTGGCGTAGCGTCAACTCCGTCGCAGGGCCGCCTCCTTCATAGAACCTCCGTCGCAACCATCTCCCCTCCCCTGGGTCACCTCTGTCATAGAGCCCCCATCGCAGTGCCATGAGGAAGAAGACTCCGATTTAATTTTTCCTAAGTTAGGAAAAATTAAACCACTGGTTCTGCCCGAGTCTCGAACCGGACCCACCCGAGTAAATCCGGGTCAACTCGGTTTCAAACAAAATTTGTATTATTGTGGAAATATATTATTAATACTACGTAAAAAATCCATCTTGTGTTATTAATAAAATAATATTTTTATTTATTCATTATATTTAATTTTGGTTTAATTAACCCATTTTTATAATTAATAAAACCAATGGTTTTAAATTTAACGGAAAAATATTATTAATTAATAATACATAAAAATATATAGTGTGTTAAAGTTAGCATTTGATCAATTCTTTTTGTTTAATCATTTATTTTTTTAAAGTATATCATATGTTATTAATAATTTTATAACTTAATTTATTATATTTGTTTATTTTATTTTTAATTTTTTATAATTAATCATGTGCACAGTTAATTGGCTCACATAATTACTGTATTAATGTACAATAAATTGCAATCATTAAATAATATAATATCTAATTTAATTAATTAGTATAGTAATATATTTTAATTATGCATTAAATTACTTATTCGTGTAGTAATCATGTTTGCTTTACCTAATTTGTGGTTTAGGTATTATGTTTTATTTAAGTATATTATTACAAGTTACTCATTCTCTTGTTTTTAATATTTTTCTCGTTTTGAGGTACTAACACTGGAAATTGTTTTCTAGTGCACATGAACTCGTCCACACTAAGGGCGGGTTAGTCAACAAAATGAAAATTTGATCTTCATCTTCATCTTCATCTTATGCATCTATATGATCTTTATCTTCGAAATGGGTGTTAGTGTGGACAACTTCATCTTCATCTTCATCTTAGAAATTTAAAACCATTGATTTTATTAATTATAAAAATAAGTTAATTAAACCAAGTGTTTGAGTTAACAATATTTTAATTAAAACTATTAAATCACTAATACAATAGAGTAAATAAAAAAATTATGATTAATGAATAAAAAATATTATATTAATAACATAAGATAGATTTTTTACATGGTATTAATTAATAATATATTTTGACAAAATTAAATGTAATTAATTAATCAAATGCATACTTTAATTATATTTTATTTACCAGAGAATTAAATATGAAGTTTAATATAGTAATAAAATTGAACAAAAATAATAAATAAATACATATACAACTTTATTAATAACCTAAAAAAAGATTATTCTAATAACGAGTTCGTGCCTTTAATATTAAAAACATCAAGTTACAAGTTTAGTACATATAAACGACGCATGTTCAAAAGTAATAAGATACAACCATCATTTATCATTCCACATGGAAGTCAATATGGCATCTTGAAATTGTACGGTTCTTGTGGATTCTAATACACTCTGCCTCCGAAAGCATGTTACTTGGCTACCTACATCCTCAAGACCATCGCAATCGTCGCTGTCTGTATACATTTTACATAAAATTGGATATGACCTTTACATAAAATTAGGCATAACCTATATATATAATACATGTATAAGATTGGGCATAACCTCTTCTTAAAATTGAGCATAATCTATGTATATAATACCTGTATAAAATTCGGCATGACCTCTACTTAAAATTGGGCATAATCAATATACATAACACCTGCATAAACACTCCATAAACATTCCATAAACACTTCATAAAATTGTCTATACATTCCATAAACACTCCATGAAATTGTTTATATACTCTCCATAAAATAGTCTAAACACTCCATACACTGCATAACATTATAAATAAACTCCATACAATAATCAAACACAACAAAATTAAATGAAATATCACTATCAATTTACAATCGCCCAAATAAAAACTATAAATCCATTATAAATTTACAAACTATAATTGTTTCTCTTCATGCTAGTTGTTCCTCGCCCATTTCCCCTTATTAATTGATCTCCAAATCTTCCCCTTGATTGATCTTTCTCTTGTAGAGGAGGCAACTCCTTCAATATTGCAGTTATTACATCATCCGCATTGCCCTGACATGCAAGTAAGAACATCCAAAATAAATCTATGATTATGGTAAAAAAAAGGGCCAATTCTTTACTAGTTTACTTTTAACAATCTAAAAATTTTGAATAGGGATATAAATATTGCCCTGATGAGACATTCTCAAGCAGGCCTCCAAACTCAAAAGTCTCCTACTCCAAAAAAATAAGATTGGAAAACAAAATCTTAGAACAATGGTTGAAATGATATTGGTCAACAAGTTCTCAACAATATCAAAAGTAGGATATATCAATCACAAGTAGCTGTCTATAAGGCAAATCTAATACAACACTAAATTAATAAAAAAAAATAGAGTTTAGACTTACCTTATGAAATTTGAGAAAAAATCAAAGCCGAAGGGTTAAATCGAAACCACAAAAAAAAGAAAAATACCATGTGGTGGATATGTATAACACCCGAATCTCCTCACCACATGGCAAAAATATTCCATAACACTTCAAAAATCCTCAACAACATTTTAAAACATTTCAAAATTAATTAAACTATTTTCACTACTGCATATGCACTAAACAATGAGAAAACACACACATCAAGCCCAAATTCATCGAACACCCCTGGTAGAGCCCCATATAACTTCGCAGTCACTACGAACTGTACCTCATCAATGATGGGGGTCGGGTTTCATTGGCTAATAGATGCCCGTGTAGGCGACTCAGCCTTGTAGATGAAGATGAACTTGTTCACACTAACACCCATTTTGAAGATGAAGATTATGTAGATGCATAACATGAAGATGAAGATCAAATTTCCAGTTTGTTGACTATATTATAATCCTTGGCAGCTAATTCTTCTTGGCCCATATATCAACTGGATGTTAAAAACACATTTCTCAATGGTGATATCAAAGAAGAGATTTATATGCAACAACCACCTGGATATGTGATTGAGGGGGAGTCCGTATGTCGCCTTAAAAATTTTCTATATGGGCTAAAGCAATCCTCAAGGGCATGGTTTTAGAAATTTAGTCAAACCATCATACGGGCAGGTTTTTACAGATGCTCTGCAGACTACTCAGTCTATTGAGAAGACAGCAAGAGGTAAGGTGATTCTAGTTGTTTATGTTGATGATATTATTTTAACTGGGAGTGATTCTGAAGGTATTCAAAAAATAAAAGAAAGAATATGTGCTGAATTCAAGATGAAGGATCTTAGATTACTAAAATACTTTTTGGGGATTGAGGTCTTACAATCCAAATATGGGATTATTCTATCCCAAAGAAAATACACACTTGATGTACTAGAGGAAACATGTATGATGGGATGCAAACCGGTAAACACTCCTATGGATACAAATACAAAATTATGTGGAGTCACTGGAGAAGATATTGATATTGGCAAATATCAAATATTAGTGGGACGACTTATTTACCTATGTGTAACGAGGACAGACATTTCATATGCAGTAAGTGTGGTAAGTCAGTACATGCACAAGCTACAACTTAGTCATTGGAAAGCACTTGAGAGGATACTACGTTATCTGAAAGGGGCTCCTCTATAAAAAAACATGGTCACTTCAACATTGAGGGATTCACAGATGCAGACTGGGCTAGATCCCCAGATGATAAAAAATCTACTTCTGTTTTTTGCACGATGGTTGGAGGAAATCTCGTGACATGGAAAAGCAAAAAAAAAATGTAGTAGCACAGTGAAGTGTAGAAGCAGAATACAGAGCTATGGCACACACTATAAGTGAACTTTTATGGATAAGGTCCCTTCTCACTAAATTGGGATTTTATAAAGAAGCTCCAATGGACTTATACTGTGATAACCAAGCAGCAATACATATTGCATCGAATCCAGTCTTCCATGAGAGGACAAAGCACATTGAGGTCGATTGCCACTTTATATGAGAAAAATTCCAAGTTGGTCTCTTATCCTTGAAGCACATCTCATCACAAAATCAAGTTGCAGACATCTTCACCAAACCGGTCACTAACAAGATTATGTCTACCTTATGGAGCAAGCTAGGTGTTTATGACGTCTTCTCACCCCCAGCTTGAGGGGCAGTGTTACAATGTGGGGCCCACCATGGTGTTTGAGCGGGTGGGACCCACCATGAGGACATAGGTCATCAAGAAGAATCCTAGAGGGCTTGGGACACCAAGAAGAATCCTCTCCCAAATAAAGCATGAGCTAAAGAATCAAGAAGCACAAGCTGAATTTATTTAGAAGACTTGAAGATCAAGTGTGATCCACAAAGATCTCACGAGCTGGCACTCTTATAAAGGTGCGCTGGAGGATCATGAGGGGCCCACAAGGATAAGGCCATGAGCTGGCTTATCCCTTATAATCTCATGGGTAATAAAGGATTCCTACTTCTACTCTAATTTGTCTTCTAGGAGTTCTAGTTTGAATAGACTTACTTATATTGAAGAGTTAGAGTTGGAATGTAATTAGGATTGAATGACAAGTTGTATAAGGATTCTAACTCCTCCTCTACTATAAATAGAAGAGTTGTAACTTGGAATTAATTAAATCACACATTCAATCCCGAGTTGGTTCTCTCTCTCCGTCTCCTTACTTGACGCAACTCACCCTTTTCTTTTTTATTTTTTCTCTTCTCTACCGAGAGCTTTCCTCCCATTTTCTCATTTTTCTTTCTTCTTTCTCTTGTTCGTGATCACGAAAAAGGGATCCTAAATTCAACAATGTGAAAAATTCTTTTTTCAATGGAGATATAAAGTAAGAAATTTATATGCAACAACCACGTGGATTTGTGGTTGAGGAGGAGTCGGTATGTCAATTGAAGAAATCCCTTTATGGTCTGAAACAGTCTCCTTGTGCATGGTTTGATAAATTTAGCCAAGCACTCATATCGGTCGGATTTCAAAGATGTTTCGTAGATTACTCCGTGTTTCTTAAAGACACACCTAAAGGCAAAGTGATTTTGGACGTATATGTTGATGATATTGTCTTAACCAGTAGTGATCCCGAGGGCATTCAGGAAACCAAGGAAAAGATATGTGAAAAATTCAAGACAAAAGATCTTAGACTACTTAAATACTTTATGGGTCTATAAGTACTACAATATAAACATGGGATTATACTATCTCAAAGGAAGTATGTCCTTGATCTACTGGAGGAGACAAGAGTGATGGGGTGTAGACAAACAAAAACCCCTATGGATTCCAATACAAAATTATCTGCAGGCACTGGAGAAGACGTGGATATCGAAAAATATCAAAGACTTGTGGGGAAACTCATTTATCTCTGTGTAACAAGGCCGGATATATCATATGCAGTAAGTGTGGTGAGTATTGAGATGCACAAACCACAACTTACTCACTGGCAAGCACTAGAAAGAATATTACGATATTTGAAAGGAACTCTAGGAAGAGGGCTTCTCTATAATAACCATGATCACTTCAACGTAGAAGGGTATTCTCACATGCAGACTGGTCCGGATCCCCGGATGACTAGAAAATCTACTTTGGGATATTGTACAATGTTTAGAGAAAATTTGGTTACATGGAGAAGCAAAAAATAGAATATAGTCACCATATGAGGTGGGACTTACCATGACCACACGAGCTAGCATGATGAGTCACCATATGAGGTGGCATGATGAGTCATCACACGAGCTGGAATCCTTATCACATGAGTTGGAAGATTTGGCAATCTTCCTTGATTAATGTAATTGATTTATCTTCCCTTGATTATGTAGATTTGGATAATCATGAATTTTGTAATTAGGGATATTAGGGATCCTGTCTTATTTCTTAAGTTTCCCTAAATATATAATTGAAATAGTATAAATAGGGGTCTTGGTTGAAGGGTTCAATCAAGCTCTCCACTTCTCAACTCATGAAGAATCTCTCTCTAGCCTAAACTCTTTTTCTCTCTTTTCTCTTCTCTCCTCTCTTCCCAAGCTCTCTCTCTCTCTCTCTTTGCTCTTTTTCCTCTCCCTCTCTCATCTTGCCCGATGTTTTAATCATTGGGTCCTAAATTCAAAAATATTAATTCAGCAACATGACATGCTGGATACAAACACGCATCTTTCTGTAAACTTTTTAGAATGATAATTGTGTGCTGGAACTTCTCCTGAAAAACAGCAGCATGCTGAAAAACTTCCTTTCTGAATCACGAAAGAACCAGTGATTAGTTTCCGAATCACTTGCTGCATCCAATAGGGGTGCCTCGTGATTCTCATATCACTTTCTAGATTATTAAAGTCTCTCAATAGATACTATCATGTCTTGATTTCCGACATGGCAGCAACAAGTCTTTTTAGAATTCCAAACAACAAATATAGTCACAGAGAGGCAACAGTGAGAAATCTCGAATGACAATCATGATAGGAGATTTTTGAGAAGATTGGAGACATCAAGCAAGATTTCCAAAATTGATTCTTAGAATAAAACTCCATCCATAGATAATATGCAATATTAAAAGCTCAGTATTGAGGTGAAAACGTACAACAAACAACTGGTAGAGGGACTGAAAAGTGTTGAATTTATGGAAAAGTGAAATACTTCATTGAAATCAATAACTTTTTGTAATCAAAGTACATGAACCTCTATTTATAATAAAGGAAGGTAGAAGAGTCCAATTACAATAAAACCACCCTTGTCCCAATTACACCCAAACTCTAACACTTAAGGTAAGTCCTAACATATTTAGGTAACTCAATATTGATAAAAGACAAATATAACTTAAACTAAAACTTTTTTTGGTCGTGACCCTAAGATAAAGATACTTTTGTGAGTCCTTCTTGATCTTCCAACTGATGTGATAAGGATGACAGCTCTTGGTAATCATTGTGGGTCCTACTTCTTATGGGCTTGGGCCCATCTTGTGGGCCTTCCTTGGTTATGTGGCCCATCTTATAATAATCTTACATATGGGGGCCTTCCTTGGTCATTTGGGCTTGATCTTATCTTCCAACACTCCCCCTCAAGCTGGGGGTGAGAGAACAATATGAACTCCCAACTTGCAGCAAATGATGTATAAAATATTTTTGTATAAAATGGCACATCTTCCAATATGCCATCATCTTCCAACATTCCCCTCATGCTGTTACATCCTGTTATGGACTCAATAAGGCTGAGTCATCTACTTTACTTTTATTATTTATGTTGCTCTTAATTTCGAATTTTATTGATTTGTAATAAGACTTAAAGGTAGGGGTAGAATTGGGTTTTATAAACCTAACCTATGTTGATGTTAATTACCCCATTTAAGGGGTAAGGATGGAGAAATAAAGCAAGTTCGGAATTAGCATAAACTAGGGTAATTTAGGTTCCTTCTAGGCTCTCTATTCTAGGGTTCTTGGTGTGAACTCTCTTGGGGGTTTGCTACATCCATTGGGGAGTCTTCGAGGAGATCTTGGAAGGAAAAGGAAGAGGAATTACCTTTCTCTTTCGAGCTATAAGAGAGGTCATCTCTTTCACGAAAATTCTGGTTGCTGGATTGGTGTTGACGTCAAGAGGTATTTGGAGAAGGGTTGGCGTGAGCTAACCAAGGAGGACGAATTCTGGTTGCTGGATTGGTGTTGATGTCAAGAGGTATTTGCTAATCTTATTCCAAGCATTAAGATTAGATTTATGTTTCTTTTTTACGTAAGGAACCAGTGCTGCATAAAATTGGAAACCCTACCTTGACGTGAGCCATAAGAAAGGGGGTTCCACGTTGGGGCCTCAAGGAGCTTCCTTGACTAGCTGGGTTCATTCATAATTAAGAAAAGGAAACTCCTTTTCAAAGGGAATGAATTCAGTAAAGGGAAAGGGGTTGTTCTTGAGTCATTACAGCAAGTAAAACCCTCTTGTCTTAAATCATAAAAGAGGGGTTTCATATCTGAGTGCTTAAACAGTCCTTTAACTTGCTTGTTGCATCTATAATTGAGAAAAGGAAAATTCTTTTCAATCCTAACGTGAAAGGAGAAGTATAAGAGAGTTCTTTTCACAAAAACGTGATAAGAAACCCTCAAACAGTGCTGGATTCATATTCAACTCATCGAGTTACTAGATCCATGGCTAGGGACCGTAACACATCCTTCCATGAGGCCCTATGGCATTATAAGTGAGAGTAAAAATTACTCCTAGCCGGTAAGCCATTGCTTCATACTCCAGTCTAAATGCTGGATGTAGGGCACACTCCATTGCTATCGGTAGTAGTGTGTCTATCGGCATTGCTATGAAGTATCCACCACCGTGTCCCTCCACAGGACAACGACTCTCAAGTGGTAGGAGACATAAAAGCCATTACAGGGGGGATAACATAGATGTAATCATAAGTTCCTCCATCATGGACTTCCAACCACAAATAATTTTCATATTTTTTTACGGGGATGAAGTTCCTTCATCCTGGACTCCCAACCACAAATAATTTTCTTCTTTTTTATAGGGATGAAGTTCCTCCGTCATGAACTTCCAACCACAAACAATTTTGATCTTTTTGACGGGGTAAAATAAATGATGACATGAAGCCACCTCTTATTAAATAATAATGTCCTCCAAGAGACATAATAGTTGCAGCTGAATATAACACGACCATCTTCCAACACATATAACACAAATCAAATAGTAAACTTTGTCAAAGAGCCTATGAAATAATCCAATATAAAAATTTCTTCTTTGATACACAAGCTTCATCTTTTGTGTTCCCCCTTTCTTGAATATTTTGGTCACATAAACTTATCCACAACATAAAGAATAAAATACCTCTTTCTTGTTCTTCTTCTACTTCTCCTTATAAAAAACTCATACCGAGAATTGGTCGAATAGGTCAAAAAATAGACTTACATACCTTTCTCTTGATATATAATTATCCATATAAAGTCTCTTTCTTGATAGCTTAAAATACCTCGGAACTTGATGCTTTCTGCTGCCGTTCGAACCTCTTTTTCAATCTGACCTTTCTTTCTTCAAATATCGATTTCTCTTTGTAGATAACTTAGATAAAAAATTGGTTGAATAGTAAAAGAATAGACTTACAAATTTTTCTTTTGATATATATTTCTTCATATAAAGTCTAGTTCTTAATAGCAAAAAATACCTTGGAATCTGAAGATTGATACTGCTGCTAGAACCTTTTTGCAAACTGACCTTCTCTCATTGAAATATCGATATCTCTTTGTCGAAAACTCTGATTGGAACAAATAGTATTTCTTTGGAAATTAGACTCAAATATATTTCCATAAATATATAATTTTAAATATGAAAAACTCTTTATAGAGGAAAAAAAGCAAAGAAAACTACAGGTGTAGGGACTGAAAAAAATAACTACGAACCTAGACCTAGGGTTTAGGGTTTAGAGAAAAGGATCACATTACCTCCGTGAGTTGACCAGGACCTGCTCTGATACCATGTTGAATTTATGGAAAATTGAAATACGTCATTGACATCAATAACTTGTTGTAATCAGAGTACATGAACCTCTATCTATAATAGAGGAAGGTAGTAGTGTCCAATTACAATAAAACTATCCTTGTCCCAATTACACCCAAACTCTAACACTTAAAGTAAGTCCTAACATAATTAGGTAACTCAATATTGATAAAAGACAAATATAACTTAAACTAAAACTCTTCTTGGTCGTGACCCTAAGATAAAGATACTTTTGTGAGTCCTTCTTGATCTTCCAACTGATGTGATAAAGATGCCAGCTCTTGGTAATCGTTGTGGGTCCTACTTATTATGGGTTTGGGCCCATCTTGTGGGCCTTCTTTGGTCATGTGGCCCATCTTATAATAATCTTACATATGTGGGCCTTTCTTGGTCGTTTGGTCTTGATCTTATCTTCCAATAAAAAGAGAAAAAAAGGTAGATACAAACCTAAAATACTAGAGATTATAGATTAGAAAAAAGATCACATTATCTCTGTGGGTTAACTGAGTCAACTCATAGAACCTGCTCCGATACCATGTTGAATTTATGGAAAAGAGAAAAACTTCATTGATTTGATGTAATCAGAGTACATGAAACCCCTATTTATAATAGAGAAAAGTAGTAGAGTCCAATTATAATTAAATTACCCTTGTCCCAATTACACCCAAACTCTAACACTTAAAAATAAGTCCTAGCATAATTAAATAATTCAACATAAATAGTAGACTAAGATAACTAAAACACATTTAAACTGAAACTCTTCTATGAGACCTCCTTCAATAATAAATGTGGCTCTGTAACAATTCTTATTGTGAGAAGACTCTTCCATATTTGCTCTTCAACAGAAAGAAAGAAAGAAATAAAAAAAGAAAGAAATAAGAAAAAAGAAAAAAATAAAGAAAGAAGAAGAGAAAGAAAATAACAAGAAAAAAAATAAAAAGAAAGAAAGAAAAGAGAATGAAAAAACAAAAAAAAGGAAAGAAGAAGGAAGGAAAAAAAATAAAAGAAAGAAATGAAGAATGAAACAAACAAACAAACAAACAAAAAAAGAAACAAAAAACAAAAAAGAAGGAAAGAAAGAAAGAGAGAAGAAGAATTTATAAACCAAATTGAAGAATTTCTACAAAAAATAAAGGAGGAACCAAGCGTTCAAAATTAAATAATGATAAAAGATTCTGGAGGCAATGGGATGTTAGACAAAAACTCTATTGCAATAGACCAACTCCCTAGAACCTCCTGTATGAAGAAAACTTATATAGAAATAAAAAATCCTATGTTGGAAGATCTATATATGAATGGAATTTGGATGGGCTATCCAAATACCAAATCTTTGAAATTTGTAGACAAATGTTAATGTACAACATGATTTGAAGGCAATACAAAAATTCCGATAAGAACATTGTCGAAATGATAAGTGCGTCGTTCTCTAGAGCCTTGAAAGGTTGGAGGGATAATGTGATCACCCTAGAACAAAAAAATGAAAAATATAATTTTATAAAAATAGTAAAAATTGAATCAGGAGTGCACCAACTAGGTAAAGAGGTTGTTGTTTGTACTTTAATCTCAGCCATCCTACATCATTTTATTGGAAATCTAACCTCCCAAATTGATAAAAGGAGAGAAACGTTGAAAAACCATAGGTGTAGAACCCTTAGCCTTTTTCGATGGTACAAGGATGTATTCATTACCAAAGTCGTGCAAAAAACCAATGCCAATAATGAATATTGGAAAGCAAAATTTATAGATGGTTTACCTACTCTATTTGCTAAGAAGTTAATAAAACAATTAGGAAATGAGGTAGGAATAATAAACTACCATAATTAAACTTATGGAGACTTAATTAGTGACATAGTTAGGGAAGGTCTTGCATTATACAATGGCTTAAAACTCCAAGCTCGATTAAAGAAAAAAAATCTTACCGATAAAAAAGAGCTAGGAGAATTATGCGAGTAATTTGCTTGTGATAACCCAAGAAACTTGTAGAATTTAGGACTTCTTCATAATGATCTCGAGCCAAAGAGGGAGAAGAGAAGAAGAAGAAGGAGAAGAAGAAGAGAAGAAGAGAAGAAGAGAGAAAGGAGAGAGAGTTTAGAGATCGACTTCCAAGAGAAGGGAGAAAAGAGTTTGGATTGATAAGAGAGGAGAGAACATAATACCCTACCTCTTAGCCAAATTCCTCTATTTATAGTTTTTACAATGCCCTTAGGGTTAAAACATTAGAAGAGAAGATACAAAAATAGACAAGTAAAACATCTTCATGCCATCTTTATGAGAAGTCTTCTTATTACCAATATGCCACATCTTGGATATGTGAGCTTTCTTCCTTGGACATGTGTGCTTGAGCCCATCTTCTAATACTCCCCCTCAAGCTGGAGGAGAAAAGACATCATAAATACCTAGCTTGCCACATATAAAAGATAGGATCTTAGACGTAACTAGTTTAGTAAGAATATCTGCTACTTGCTCTTGTAATGAAACATGTTTGAGGGAGATTAGACCCACTTGAAATTTCTCCCGTATAAAGTGACAGTCCATCTCAATGTTTTTGGTCCTTTCATGGAAGAACGGATTCAAAGTGATATGAATAGCTGCTTGGTTATCACAATATAGACCCATAGAACCTCCTTTATAAAATCCTAATTCAGTAAGAAAGAACCTGATCCATAGGAGTTCACTAGCTATGTGAGCCATAGCCCTGTATTCTGCTTTTGCACTAGATCTCGCAACCACATTTTGCTTCTTGCTTCTCCATGTAACCAGGTTCCCTCCAACAGGACTGCAATATATAGAAGTGAACTTCCTATCATCAGGTGATCCAACCCAATTTGCGTCTGAGAAACCTTCTATATTGAAGTGGCCATTTTTCTTATAAAGAAATCCTCTTCCTAGGGCTCCTTTTAAGTATCATAAGATCCTTTCAAAGGTATGCCAATGGGTAAGTTGTGGTTTATGAAAGTACTAACTCGTCACACTTACGACATATGAGATGTCTGGTCTAGTTACTGTGTGGTAAATAAGTTTGCCCACAGTCTTCGATATTTGCCAATATCAATATCTTCTTTAGAACTTGAAAATAATTTAATATTCGCATCATTCCCGTTTCTTCGAGGATGTGCAAGACATAATTCCTAAGAGATAATATTATCCCATACTTGGACAAAAGAACTTTTATGCCAAGAAAATAATTTTGAAGTCCAAGATCTTTAGTTTTAAATTCATGACATATATTTTTTTTTACTTCTTGTATGATATTCGCATCATTGACGGTTAAGACAATATCATCAACATACACAACCAATAATATCTTTCATTTTAAGGTTTCTTTAATAAATATCGAATGATCTATTGAGAGCCTATGAAATCCAGACCACAGTAGTGCTTGGCTCAATTTATCAAACCACACCCGAGGTGAATGTTTAAGCCCATATAAGGACTTCTTTAAGTGGCATATGGACTCCCCCTCAAGCACATAACCTGGTGGTTGAATCATATAAATTTCCTCATGTATATCTCCATTTAAGAAAGCATTTTTGAAATTGAATTGATAGACGAGGCATGAAGAGTTAGTGTCAAGCTATAATAGGATATGTACCGAATTTAACTTGGCAACATGAGAGAAGGTCTCCTCATAATCCACTCCATAACATTGAGTGTACCCTTTATCAATGAAGCAGGAATTAAGATGAACCATCCGGATTATGTTTGACGATAAAATCCCATTTACAACCCACCGATTTCATACCTGTCGGTAGCGGTGCTAAGCTCCATGTCTGATTTTCATATAAGTCTTGTATTTCCTCATCCATAGTCGCCATCCATCCTGGATGTCTTAGGGCCTCCTGATAGGATTGTGGGATAGAGATGGAATAAAGAGATGCAAGGAACTGATTACATGAGGAAGACAAGCGATGGTGAGACATAAAGTTGGATATAGGATGAGAAGTAGTGCAAGTATGAGGTTCTTTTTTTAGAGCAATGGGCTGAGTATCAAATTATGGACCAAGTGGAATGGGGGAAGAAGGACTTACCTCAGTAGGATCCAAAAAATCCACAGGTGTAGTGTTAGTCGATGATTCGGGGAGTGGAGTGATATCGGTATTAAAGGGCACAAATGGACGAGGAGTGGAACGAGGGAATGATAGACCCGGAGGAGCATCATTCAAGGAATAGAATGAGGTATCCTAAAAAAAGGTCACATTTGTAGACACAAGTAATCGTCAAAGGGTAGGATTGTAACAAACATAGCATTTTTGGGTGTGAGAGTAACCCAAGAAAATGCACTTCATAGAGCGAGGAGCAAGTTTATTGTTCTGAGGAGATGTGAGATGGACAAAACAAGCACACCAAAAGACCTTTACAGGAAGATAAAATGTATCTTCACTAGGAAATAATGCAGAATATGGAGTCTTATGACAAAGTACAGATGAAGGTAACCTATTTATAAGGAAATTGGCTGTAAGTATGGCATGAGGCCAATAAAAGTAGGGTACCTTCATGGAGTAGAGGAGGCCACATGCTACCTCAAGGAGATGATGGTTCTTTCTTTCTGCAAAACCATTCTATTGAGGTGTGTAGGCACATGATTTTTTATGGATAAGGCCATTACCTTCACAGAAGGACTGAAACTCACTAGACAAGTACTCTTTAGCATTATCAGACCTAAATATTTGAATTTCCTTGCCAAATTGGGTTAATACTGTATCATTAAAGGCCTTAAAGATAGTAAATATGTCATATGTTTCTTTAAATAGATATAACCAAGTAACCCAGGTAAAATCATCAACAAAAGTAACAAAATATTTAACTTGAGAAATATTGGAAGCACTCAAGGGTCCCCTTACATCATAGTATACTAGAGAAAAGGGCGCAACACTTTTATTAGTAGGGCGAGGAGAATATGTACTCCTCTGGTGTTTCATGGCCTCCACCAATCACCCACTTCGAAGTTAGATCCAGAAATACACAAGAAGAGGGTGAGAAGGTGACAGAGCAAATTAGATGTTTCGTGAGATGACTTACTGAAAGTAAGTTTAAAGGGAATTGAGGAACAAATAGGACATCTCAAAGTGGGATAGAGGGTGTATTAGAAGATGATCCCTTGCCAAGTACTTTGGTTTGGATACAATTAGGTATAGTAACAAACTTATCGGGAATACATGGAAATAAAAAAAATTAGCATATGTTTATTACCTGAGAGATGTTTGGAGGCCCCAGAGTCTATTATCCAAGATAAAAAGGAGGAAGTAGAAGAAAGCATACCTAACGCAATAGTGGTAGCAGCCGTAGGCAAAGATGCAAGGGAAGACCCCATGAATGACTTCATTTTCTGAAATGTTTCATAGTCTTCATGAGTGAGAGTCATCTTCCCAGTTTGTGATTCACCTTTTTCTTCCCGTTTATCAACGGAGCTTGGAGTAGCCATGGCCCATTCCAGTTTTCCATGAAGCTTCCAACAAGTTTCCACAAGGTGGTTTTGACTGCCATAAGAAGTACATATTCGAGGCTTTGTGCAAGAGTACCTAGGACCGGTTCTACCACCTCTTGTTTGGCCTCCTCTAGAATTTCTGTTGGGGCCTCGGTTAGAGGATGATGTACCTCTATTACCTAAATACATAGTAGATGAAGCATCAATATTTGAATTAAGAGATGGATCAGGGACTTACAACAATGTGGCACTTATTTTATCAAAGGATGGTAGTGCAAAGGAGCTAAGAAGTTGAGTCTTAGCAACTTCAAGGTATAGCTTGAAATTTGTCAAACAAATTGTTGCCGTTAAAGCTTCCCTCTGCCTCTCTTGAACCGAAATATCGGTCGAGTATGGTTGATTGATCTTCCACTCTTGAAGTAGACGCCAAAACCAAGCCAAAAATTCATGAATATTGTCTCCTTGCTTAGTATTGGGCATGTTTTGCAATACATCAAATAACTTTAGTAAAGAAGCCATACTAAAATATAACTTAGTACAAGTATCCCAAATCTATTTGGTTGATTCTAAGTGGACAACATTGTTGGCTACAATCTCTTCCATACTATTAATAAGCCAACTAATTACCAAACTGTTATCCTTAACCCACTTTAGATAGGATTGACTTTCTTCATCAATCAGTGGAGAAGGTTTGGTTAAGTGACTGAGAAGGTCTCAATTAATAAGAAACATTCTTATCGATTGAGATCAACTAATATAATTGGATAATCCCCTTAAGGGAATAGTAGTAATTTTGAGTATGTCACTATTACTACTTGGAATTCCACCTTATTCCTTAAAAGAAGATTTTAGAAGATTGGAAGATGATACTTCCAAAGAAATGAAAACCCCTATCTCTCTTAAATAACTACAAAGAGAAATTCAAGAAATAAAGACATAACTCAAACAATTGAAATCCCTATATAATAAAATCGAAAAGAAAATGGGAAAGATACCTATTAAATATGACTCTTTTCTTTACCAAATAACTCAAGTCACTCAACATAAGTGGATTACTAACATAAGCTTAGTAATTGAGCAAAACCATGTCATAGAAAATTTGATAGCCCTTATTAATAGCAGAGCATATTTAAATTGCATCCATGAAGGATTAATTTCTACACTATACTTTGAGAAAACTACTCAAAACCTAGCCAATGCTAGTGGTCAAAAGATGAGAATAAAATATAAATTAAATAATGCAGCAATCTGAAATAAAGATTAGTGCATATTAACTAATTTTTTACTAGTAAAAAAAATGACACAATAAGTCATACTAGGAACTCCTTTTTTGGAACAAATTATTCTTATAAAGGGCATCGACAACAAAAGAATCCTTGGGGAAATAAATCATAAACCAATATTTTTTTCTCATTTGAATCTAAACCTAAAATGTGGTTTATAAATGCGATCAAAGAATTAGGTAATTCAAAAGAAAAACAAATAATTTTCCTTAGAAAGGAAGTAATATTCTTAAATTTAGAACAAAACTGGACTTACTAGAAATAAAAGAGAAAATTGAAAATCTCTATAAAACTTTCTCAAAAGAAATTTGTAGTGATATCCCCAATACTTTTTGGGAAAGAAAAAAAAACAATATTATTGCTTTACCCTATATAGAAGGGTTTGATGAAAGAAAAAATCTGAGTAAGGCAAGACCCAGCCAAATGAACAAAGACTATGTAAATCTTTGTAAACAAGAAATCCAGAATTTATTGAATAAAAAATTAAGTAGAAAATCATACTCCCCATGGAGTTGCACTGCCTTTTATGTAAATAAAAGTACCAAAAAGAAATAGAAGTACCAAGATTTAGAGTAAATTAAAAACCCTTCAATGATTGTTTGAAATGGATGTAAGATATCCAATACCAAATAAAAAAGATTTGCTTGATAGACTTTATCCACAAAAATATTCTCTAAATTTGATCTTAAATCTGGATACTAGCAAATCCAGATTGGAGAAAAGGATAAATATAAAACTACCTTTAATGTCCCATTTGGACATTTTGAATGGAACATTATGCCATTTGATCTGAAGAATACTCCTTCGGAATTTTATAATATCATGAATGATATATTTTCAAATTACTCAAATTTCACAATTGTTTATATTGATGATATTCTAGTATATTCTGAATAAATAGATTCTCATATCAAACACTTGAATAGTTTAAAAAATATAATAAAAACACATGGGTTAGTAATTTCAACCCCAAGAATGAAACTCTTTCAGACCACAATAAGATTTTTAGGCAATAATATTTCCAAGGGGAAAATTGTTCGTATTGAAAGAAGCATAGAATTTGCCTCCAAATTCCTGAAACTCTCAATTACATTGCAGATTATTATCCAAATATTGCATAGGATTCAGAAATTATGTACAAAAGACTCAAAAAGAAATTTGAGCCTTGGGCTAACTTGCATACACAAGCAGTCAGAATTATTAAAGCAAGGGTTAGACAACTCCCTTGTCAACCCAGGGTATAAGAAGATTGTCGAAACAGATGCCACACACCAAGGCTACGGTGGCATTCTTAAAAAATATAACCCTGAAAATAATAAGGAAGAACTTATAAGATTTACTTCTGGCTAGTGGAAACGTGCGCAGTTAAATTATTCTACTATTACACAAGAAATTCTTGCCCTTATCAAATGCATATGCAAATTTCTAATGATTTGTTAAATCAACTATTTTTACTTAGAGAAGATTGCTCTGCTGGCAGAATTAAGTGCCTTTGATTTTGAGATTGAACATATTCAAGGGAAAAATAGCTCTCTTCCTAATTTCTTAACCTGTGATTTTTTACAGGGTTCTCAAAATAATGACCAACCCTAGTAAGGGGTTCATCCTTCTCAACTAGGGGAGGAAGCAAATGTAGAGGAAATCCCTCTAATTATAAAGGTGAAAGAAAAAATGACAACATCAATAAAGGATGTTTTATTAAGTGAACCAAAATTCACAACCCTTCCAAAAATGGAAAATATCTTGGTCCTCAATAAAGAGGAATTAGATGACACCCTTGATTCTTTGGAATTTTTGGATAAATGGCTTGGTGAAGCCTTTACTCCTATAAGATCAGGAAAAAGATGGTTCACATATGAAACTATCTTGGTAAACTCAAATTTTTTGTCGGTAAATCACATATTGACAAACCCAAAGAAATGGGATAGCCCACAGGCTTATAGTAAATCTACTATACTGAAATTTAAACATCCATCTGGATGTGACTAGTTTGAATAAGTTTTGGAAAAAACTCTTCCTAATGAAAAGGATTATAATTATTGGGATTATATTGATGCCTGATAATACTTTCTATTACCAAAATCCCATTCAAAAGCACTCATGGTTTATAACCTTTGGCACTGAAGCCTTCAAAAGGTCCCTTTACCGAATTGGGTATTTACTTGGTGGGCCAAATTTGGGCCTCCTATTGATATTCTCCTTGAGCCAATTACTGCTCAATTTGAAAGATGGGTTGTAACAAGTCCAGATCTTAAAGATCCTAATAAATTTATGTTGAATTTAGGATCCATTTTCCATAATTCTGAGCAAGAGAGAGAAGAAAGAAAAAATAAAAAAATGAAGAAGAGCTCTCGGGTAGAGAGAAGAAAAAATAAAAGAGCAAAGAGAGGTTGCACCAAACAAAGGAGGGAGGGAGAGAGAGTAACTCGATAATGAGAAGGGTAACTTGATTAATTCCGAGTTAAATCACCTCTATTTATAGTAGAGGAGGAGGTAGAGTCCTTCTACAATTAGCCTTTCAATCCTAATTACATTCCAACTCTAACTCTCTAAGATAAGTCTATTTAAACCAAACTACTAGAAGCATAATATAAGTTGAACTAGAACTCTTGCTTTCTTCACATGACTATAGGGGAGAAGGTCAGCTCATAGCCTTATCCTTGTGGGCCCCTCATGATCCTCCAGCTCATCTTGTTAAGGTTGACAGTTTGTGAGATATTTGTGGGTCCCACTTGATCTTCAAGTCTTCTAACTCAATTCTGCTTGTGCTTCTTGATTCCTTAACTCGTGCTTGCTTGGGTGAGGACTCTTCTTGGTGTCCCACATCCTCTAGGACTCTTCTTGGTGTCCCATGTTCTCATGGTGGGTCCTACCAGCTCGAGCACCATGGTGGGTCCCACATTGTAACACTCCCTATCAAGCTAGGGGTGAGAAGACATCATAAATGCCCAACTTGCTGCATATGGTAGACATAATCTTGTGAGTGACTGGCTTGGTGAGAATGTCTGCAACTTGATTTTGTGATGATATATGCTTCAGAGATAAGAAACCAGCTTGGAAGTTTTCTCGTATAAAATGGCAATCCACTTCAATATGCTTTGTCCTTTCATGGAAGACTGGATTCAATGTAATTTGTATTGCTGATTTATTGTCACAGTATAGGTCTATCGGAACTTCTTTGTAGAATCCCAACTCAGTGAGAAGAGATCTTATCCATATGAGTTCGCTAACAGTGTGTGCCATGGCTCTGTATTCTGCTTCTGCACTCGACCGAGCTACTACATTTTGCTTTTTTCATTTCCATGTAACCGGATTTCCTCCAACCATCGTACAAAATCCTGAAGTAGATTTTCTGTCATCTGGGGATCCAGCCCAGTCTGCATCTGAGATTCCTTTGATGTTGAAGTGACCATGATTTTTATATAGAAGCCCCCTTCCAGGAGCTCCTTTCAGATATAATAGTATTCTTCCAAGTGTTTGCTAATGACTAAGTTGTGGCTTGTGCATGTATTGACTTACCACACTTACTGCGTATGAAATATCCGGCCATGTTACACACAGGTAAATAATTCATCCCACTAGTCTTTGATATTTTCAAATATCTACATCTTCTCCAATGCCTCCACATAACTTTGTATTTGCATCCATAGGAGTGTTTGCCGGTTTGCATCCCATCATTCCTATTTCTTCTCGTAGATCAAGAGCATACTTCCTTTGGGATAGGACAATCCCATGTCTGGATTGTAACACTTCAATACCCAAGAAATATTTGAGTAATCCAAGATCCTTCATCTTGAATTTTGCACATATTTTCTCCTTTGTTTTCTAAATGTCCTCGGAATCACTTCCAGTTAAAATAGTATCATCAACATATGCAGCTAGAGTGACCTTACCTCTTGTTGTATTTTCAATAAATACTGAGTGATCTGTAGAGCATCTGTGAAAATCGGCCCGTCTGATGGCTTGACTAAATATCTCAAACCATGCCCGAGGGATTGCTTTAGACCATATAGAGATTTTTTAAGGCAGCATACAGACTCCCCCTCAACCACATACCCAGGTGGTTGCTGCATGTAAATTTATTCTTTAATATCACTACTTAGAAATGCATTTTTTACATCCAGTTGACATATTGGCCATGATGAATTGGCTGTCATAGATAATAAGATATGTATTGACTTCATTTTTGCCACTGGAGAAAAGGTTTCTTCATAATCAATTCCATAGCACTGAGTATAACCTTTTGCAACCAGTCGAGCCTTCAGTAGTGCAATGGACCCATCTAGATTGTGTTTGATAGTATAAACCCACTTGAAATCAACGGGTGTTTTATCTGTCGGAAGAGGAACCAATGACCATGTATGAATGTCATTAAGTGCCTTCATTTTTTCATCCATTGCTGCCTTCCACCCTGGATGTTGTAGAGCCTTCTAATATGACTGTGGAACAGATGTGGATGCAATAGAAGAAAGAAACTGACAACATAAAGGTGAGAGGCGATGATGAGACACAAAATTGGAAATAGGACAAGAAGTAGAAGGTTGAGTGCATGATCGAGGTTCTTTCTGTATAGCAATAGGGAGAGTATCATATTGAGGACCAAAAATAACTGGTGATGAAGGACTTACCTCTAGTGGATCTGTTAACTCGACAGGTGTGGAGTCGGCCACTTGCTTTGGGGGTTAAATGATCTCTGTATCACGAGGCACAACCGGTCTAGGGGAACTTGGTACTGAGGATAGACCAGGAGGAGCGCTATCAGAATAATATGAGGAGTCTTCAAAAACTGTTACATCCCTGGGCACAAATGAACGTTGAAGAGTAGGACTATAACAAACATAACTCTTTTGTGTGCGAGAGTATCCCAAAAAAATACACTTGATATATTTAGGATCAAGTTTGTGGTGTCTAGGTAATGAGTTATGAACAAAACATTGACATCCAAAGACTTTCAATGGTAATGAAAATGGATCATCATTTGGTAATAATCTAGAGTAGGGAGATGTATTACCAAGAACAGTAGATGGTAGACGATTGCAAGCCGTAAGGACGACATGAGGCCAATAAAAGTATGAAATAGCATATAACAAACCTCGAGCTACCTCAAGAATATGACGATTTTTCTGTTCAGCTACACCATTTTGTTGAGGAGTGTAGGCGGATGAAGTTTGATGGATAATGCCATTTTTTTGACAAAACGAGTCAAGGTCTTTGGAAATGTATTCTTTGGCATTATCAGACAGGAGAATTTTTATTTTCTGACCAAATTGTGTGAGTACCATAGCATGAAATGACTTAAAAATGTATGGTATCTCAGAACACTCCTTAAAGACAAACAACTAAGTTGTGCGAGTAAAATCATCAATAAAAGTAATAAAATATTTTGTTTGAGAAATATTAGAGATACTCAAGGGCCCCCAAACATCAGTATGAATTAATGAAAATGGAGTGTCACTTTTGACTTCTTGATGAGGAGAGTATGTACTCCTTTGATGGTTACTCAATTGACAGACCTCACAATAAATTTTGACCTGATTTTAAGAGATGGAAACATATAATGAAGAGACTGTACAGAAGGATGTCTCAACCAATTGTGCCATAAATGTGTCTCATTTTCAGTAGTAGAAACCATATTGATTTTTGGCACGTCCAAGTAGTAAAGCCCCCCTTGTTCATGGCCTCCACCAATCACCTGCTTTGTTACAAGATCTTGAAGACACATGAAGAGAGTGAGAAGGTGACCGAGCAATTAAAATATTTTGTAAGCTGACTAATAGATAATAGGTTCAAAGGAAAAGTAGGAACAAAAAGAATATTCGTGAGTGAAAGCGATGGGGTGACAGAAGTGGAACCTTTCCCTTGGACTTTGGTTTGAGAACCGTCAGCTATGGTAACAAACTTGTGTGAAAGAATCGGAGATAGAGAATGTAATAAATTTTTGTTACCTATAAGATGCTTGGAGGCTTCTGAATCAATTATCCAGGATGAAGATGAGGTAGATAGCGTACCCGAAGTGTTAGTGGCAGCAGTAGTTGTGGAGGAACTAGGAGAAGAACCTAGCATTGTCTTCATTTTTTTAAATAGCTCATACTCTTCGTCATTAATATTTTTCTGTGCAGTTGTTGTTGTGGGATGTTCTTCTTTTGTATCACTCATAAAGGCTTGATTAGCCCTTGTCAATTCTGACTTTTCATTTGCTTTATAGCATATTTCTTTATAATGGCCATATTTTTCCACAGTAAGTGCATGCCCTATAATGGCATTGATCTATTGTGTAGCCAAAAAATTTACAATGAGTACATTTGGTATCATATGTTCTTCCAGCACCAGTCCTTCCACCTCTTCCTCTGGCCCCTCTATAACCTCTACCTCAGCCACGGCCGCGGTTAGATGATGATCCTCTATGATCAGAATACATAGCAGATGATACATTAGTAGTATCTGGAATACAAAGTAGTGTTGCACACACATCATCAAACTTTGGGACAACAAAAGCACTCAAAAATTGACTCTTGGCAATCTCAAGGTGAGGTTTAACATTTGCAAGACAAATAGCAGTAATTAAGGCTTCCTTCTGTTTGTCTTGGATAGAAATATCAGTGGTTGAGGTCTGAGCTAACTTCCACTCTTGAAGAAAGCCTCTAAAGCGAGCCAAGTACTCATGAATATTTTCTCCTTGTTTAGTATTCAACATTCTTTGGAGAATATCATAGGGTCTATCTAGTGTATCCGGGCATGAGTATAGTTTAGCACATGTCTCCCAAATTTGTTTAGCAGTATCAAGATGAATAACATTACTAGAGACATGTTCTTCCATGCTATTTATTAGCCAACCAATTACCAAAGTATCATTCTTCAGCCATTTCATATAAAAAATATCATCTTCATCAACAGGTGGTCCTAGGGTAGTGAAGTGATCAAGTAGGTCTTTTGTTATAAGAAACCTTCGAACCAATGTGGACCAACTCATAAAATTTGATACCCCACATAAGGGTATGGTGGTGATTCTCTGTATATCACCTTTGATATTCATATTTTCTTCAGCCATGATAGGCCTTTCTTCAAAAAAAATTTATAATAATAACACCAAGTAGCACTTCTTCAATCAACTCTATGTAGGGGAAAATTTAGCATCAATGCTAAATTATTATTCTTATTTTTTTTTTCAAAAAACCACTCATAACAGGCTCAATAATATTCTTCTATATCAGAGAACTCTTATCCCACAAAAAAATTTCCAATAATCTAATTATGGGCTGGTCTTGGTAAACAAAATATCCAAACCGATAAAATTGTTTTGATAGATCCTTCTAGATAGAGAGGCATGCATATCTATAACATAATAAGATGAAAACATTCAAATATTCATCCTTGAATCATCTTCTAAATTTGAAAACCAGTAGCATAAAAAAAAAATTGAACACTTATCTCTCGGCTAGTGTTCTTCCTTCATAAAAGAGCCTTCTTTGAGTGTGTTGATCATCACTTCTCTAGAGCATTCCTTTGACGAGGGATCCTAAATATAATGCTCTGATACCATGTTGAATTTAGGAACCCTTTTCCATAATTCCGAGCAAGATAAAGAAGAAATAAAAAAGAGAAAAGGGAAGAAGAGCTCTCGGGTAGAGAGAAGAAAAAATAAAAGAACAAAGAGACGTTGCGCCAAGCAAAGGGAGAGAGAGAGAGAGAGAGTAACTCGAGAATGAGATGTGTAACTTGATTAATTCAAAATTACAACACCTCTATTTATAGTAGAGGAGGAGGTAGAGTCCTTATACAATTACCCTTTCAATCCTATTTACATTCCAACTCTAACTCTCTAAGATAAGTCTTTTTAAACCAAACTACTAGAAGCATAATATAAGTTGAACTAGAGCTCTTGCTTTTTTTACGTGACTATAGGGGAGAAGGCCAGCTCGTAGCCTTATCCTTGTAAGTCCCTCGTGATCCTCCAGCTCATCTTGATAAGGTTGACAACTCATGAGATATTTGTGGGTCCCACTTGATCTTCAAGTTTTCTAACTCAATTCTGCTTGTGCTTCTTGATTTCTTAACTCGTGCTTGCTTGGGTGAGGACTCTTCTTGGTGTCTCACTTCCTCTAGGACTCTTCTTGGTGTCCCATGACCTCATGGTGGATCCCACCAGATCGATCATCATGGTGGGTCCCACCAGCTCGAGCACCATGGTGGGTCTCACATTGTAACAATTTCCATTAGGAGCAGATACACTCCTATTTTTTATGCAATTCACCCTTCCATGGATCTGGAAATGGGATTGCAAATCAACCTTTAATGATATTGGGGCTACCAATTATACAGCAAACCTTCCATGTAAGGAGGTGAAAAAGGTTTCCTAATGTGGAATCCAAAGTTGCATACATAAAGGCTGCCATTTCTCATAATGAGAATTTATTAAGGGACCAAATCCCTAGAGTATTTTGTGACCCCAAAAATTTGTTCAGCCATTTTAAAACCCAAATAAGAGCAAAATATCCAAATATTTTGGAAGATGATCTAATTATCAAAATATTAGACTCTATGGAGTATATGATTGAATTTATGGAATCCTTCTCCTCCTCATTTGCCAATAAAAGCATAGACAACATGTTTATCTATGTTCGCTCTGAAAACGAAGATAATGAAGATGATGCTAACTCTGTTCCTGATAGTCAACCTCAAGAAGATAAAGCAACAATAGAATTCTATATGGATGCTATAATCTATATGTTTGAAAACAAAAAGAAACATTTTTCACTATTTTTCAGGATATGGAAGGCAAATCATTCTTCATGAACATCCCATAAAATTTTCTCCATAACATCCTTGTAGAGATCAGATCTTTGATTTTTGAACCGACTAAAGCGATGGCTCATCATAACACAAACTTGTCAATAAAGATACATAATAAATAGCAAGGCACATGATACCCTGGACCCACACGGGAGCAGAAAAAAAAAAGAGGACATAAAAAAGTAGATCCTCTATCAAGATATCATCCTTCCAGGATAAGGAAGCATCTCTAAAAGAGAAATTTGATACAGTGATGGCCGGTCCTTATAAGAAAAGAGACCACTTTGTGTCTATTCGGTTGGCCATTCTCCATGTCGAGTTTAGATTTGATTTGAAATATTTGGATCCTCAATTATAGAGGAACTCTGTAACGCACCTCAATAATAGAGTTACCCCTCTATTGGTGGACTTGCAAGAAGTTTGTATCCCACCTTTATCTTTCTCTTCTTCTCCATCTATATAAGGAGAAGTTGGTGTTTAGAAGGCATCAGTTAGTAGAGTTCAAGTGTGTGGCTAAGGTTGCACTCATCTCCTCGTGTTCTTGTAAGTTTTAAGTTTTCCTTTTATGAAAGTAGTTTAAATAAATTCTGTTAATTACATTTTGCGTTCCTATTTTATGTTCTTGTAATTTATGTATTAGAGCTATGATTGGCTAAATCCAAGATGCTTCTATAAGTATCTATGAGGTTTTAGGGTTCTTATGTTATAATCTGAAATGTTTAGGCTCTAGCTTTCTATTTGTGTTCTGGTTTTGCTATTCTTTTCCTTCTTGATAAAGTAAGAGACGTCAGCCAAGTCGCATTGGGAGTAGGCCGTGTTGTCGAGAATGGCATTGATGGCCAGGAGTACCCGTAAATCGTTGATATAAGTGTACTGTATCAAATCAGGAACAAGAACAGTAGAAAAATTACTGTTTGGCTGAGTTTAAAACTAGGCATATACTATTTATTTCATAATCTCCCTAAAATATTAATAGATTCTTATAGAGAATTCTCTCTTGGTAAGTAACTATGAGTTCTTGAAGCCATAGGACAGTGAAGAATTTACAATCAGTTGAATACAATGATCAACAAAAATTGAATTATTAGACAATTTCGTCTATAAAACTGACTTCAATCTATAAAAAGGGAACTTTCACCCTTACCAGTATGATGGGAATCAAAACCATTGAACAAACTATCAATATTGAAAATCAAGATACCACTCTAATATTATAAGAGTTCAATGACTTAAATCAATATTTAAATCATAATGAAAAGCATAAATATATTCATATTGGAGGCATACAAATTACATTTAAACCCTTGACCTTACTCTGCATAAATACATGCCTACAAGTAATTCTTAGAGACAACAAATGTTTAGATTGGAAACCGTCACTAACGGGAATAGTAGAAACTAGTATCAGTAGAGGACCAATCTACTTTAATGTTCATCCTAATTTAACCCTATCCTTAATAGATAAAAAACTTTTAAGAGGCAATTCAACTTAGAATCCTCACTAAAGGATATCATTTTATCCCTGGAACTAAAACTATAGCAATAATTGCTAGATTTCATTTTAAGGTCATGAATATCTTAGCTCCTCAAGTAATTAGTTTACCAGAATTTGGTAGAAATCTTATTAGAAACTGATTTAAAGAGTGCCAATATCGGAACTCCTAGAATGATTAATTGGGATGAGATAAGGTTTCCAGAAAATTGGATTATTCCTTAGGCAGTCCCACCTAAACCATTGATCAACCAGAATATTGATTAAATTATATGATCCACAGAATGAGATGTGGTAATTAACTTCAAAGAGTCAACTCAATCTAGAGTGACCCCATCCTTTTGATACTCAAATGTAGGACCTACATCTAGGATTAGGTAAATTGTTTCCTTTAAGGACAATACTTCTCTTAAAGGAATACAAATATTTGATTCCCAAATACCACATGGAATCTATCAAACAAAGGAGAATGACCAAACCTCTCCAATACCCAGTGAAATAACTGGATTCAGAATATAGTTATGTATAAATCCAAATTTAAGAACGATAGGAAAGCCATACAGGCTGAATTCTTCCACCCTAATAACAAGGGATTTAGAAATTTGTTTTTCAACCAACATGGGTTAGAAGAAAGGACCAAATTATCTAACGAATTCTATGAACATCTAGAAGATAACAAGAAAATAATGTCTTTTGTTACATGGTTTAAAATTAACAAAATCTGGAATGTTCAAGAAAATTCTATGTTAACTAAATTAAACAAAGAATGGAATCTCCAATCCAATATTAGTATTAAGTCGGTTCATCCTCTCCCTAAATCCTTAAGGCTAGAATCAGCTAGCACCTCTTCCAAAAAGTAGATGCTTCTTGAGGCTATTGCTTTTGTAGATCATGAAGGATAAGAAAAACCTTCAGGATAAATTAGAAAGCAAAACAATTTTACCAATTTAAATTAATAAACAGTGAGTCAGCAATTAAACAAAATAGAAGGTTCTATTCAAGAAATCGATCAAGGTCAGAACATAATGGCCCTTGAAAATAACCGGAGAATAATTGATCTAGAGTATAAACCCTTAATTAAAGCACTAGTTAAAATTAAGAATTTTAAAATAGATAACAATAAAGAATATATATCTGAACTAACGCTTAGACTAAAAGGTTGAACCATCAATACAATCGAAAACATAGAAGATGGAAAAGATTCTACTTCTTTAGAAACTGAAGAAGAATCCTCTTCTTCAACAAATCATACAAAAAATTTTGGAATAAAAAAAATAAAAAAAACTAAAGAAATTCTTCAACAAATAATGGATGAACCAAGCGTTCAAAAATTAAATTATGATAAAAAAATCCTATAGGCAATGGGATATTAGACAAAAAAATCTATTACCATAGACTAACTCCCTAGGACCTTCTTTATGAAGAAAATTTACATATAGACCAGAAATCCTATGATGGAAGATCTATCAATGAATGGAATTTGGATGGGCTATCCGAATACCAAATCTTTGAACTCTATAGATGAATGTTAATGTACAACATGATTTGCAGGCAATACAAAAGTTTTTTATAAGAACATTTCCAAAATGATAACTGCAGGGTTCTATGGAGCCTTGAAAGGTTGCTGGGATAATGTGAACACCCCAAAACAAGATTTTTTTTTTTCAGATAGTAAAAATTGAATCAAGAGTGTTGCGACATAGGATTCTATAAACTATAATCATTGTAGAAGAGGATTATGGGGTGAGAAGAAGAAGAAGAGTTGGGGAGATAAGGTTTCAGGAGGATAAGAGAAAAGAGGAAGATTAGGGTAATGAACTTTTCCAAACCCTCCCCCTTAAGTTGTATTTATAGATATCAAAAGTACTGATATTACAAAAATACCCTTCACCCTAGTAAGAGTGAATAAGATACATAAATCATAAATTAATTACAACAGTGACATCTTTATGAGATGACTTCTTATTTACCATCATGCAACCACTATGTGGGCCTATGCGTCTTCTCCTTGGTCTGTGGGCTTGATCCCATCTTCCACACACTTGGAGGTGTGGGCCTTCCTTGGTTGTGTGGGCTTGGGCCCATCTTCCAACACTCCCCCTCAAGCAAGAGGTGAGAGAATATTACAAACGTCCAACTTGCTGCAAATGATATATAGGTATATAGGATCTTCTCGTATAAAATGGCAGCCCACCATATCTTCCAACACTCTCCCTCATGCAGGTGGTCTCTTTGTACTTTTCCAAGAGACCTAGTTGGCATAATATAAGAGAGAGTAAAATCACTCCTAGACATATGACATTGCTCCATACTCTAGTCAAATGGTCATAGTTAAAAATACTTTCCGCTCAATTGCAAATGCAAAAAAGTAGCCCTACTGTGCAGCACAAAATCTACCCACTTTCTCAAGGTAGCTCTAAAAAAACACATCTTGGGTGAATAACAAACTTGACTCACACTGAATGTTGTGCACACTCCTATCCTTTTTAGGTAGTGGGTCCCTCCATAGGGCAACGACTCTCTAATGGTAGGAGTAAAAATTTCAAATAAGGGGGTAAAGGGTAACCACTGGAAGATAATATTCTATGGCCACCATGTGTTTTATTCTTCATCAGAATAACTAATACTGACAACAATTAGCAACTGAGAAGTCCTTCAATAATAATGTGTCAATCAGAGAGACTAAAATAGTAGTAGCTGAAATGGGCATGGGCCCAAATAACACATACCAAATATGCAGTTATATAGTAGTGGATAACCAGTAGGTAGTAAAAGTATTTAACAGCGATAAGAACACATAAAATAATTTGCAGCATGTTCATCTTTGAATAAGTAAGTTATGCACCAAGTAATAAGTTGAGGATAATCCAAGGTAATAATCAAGCCATTGTTATAATGTGGGACCCACCATGGTGCACGAGTTGGTGGGACCCACCATGAGGACATGGGACACCAAGAAGAGTCCTCATCTAAGCTAGCACGTGTTAAGAAGATAAGAGGCACAAGATGAAATGAGTTAGAAGACTTGAAGATCAAGTGGGACCCATAAAGATACCACGAGCTGGCCTCCTCCCTTATATTCACGTTATTAAAGAAGAGTTCTAGTTCAACTCATATTAGACATCTAGTAGATTGTGTTAATAGACTTATCTTAGAGAGTTAGAGTTGGAATGTAATAAGGAGATTGAAAGGCTAATTGTATAAGGACTCTATCTCTTCCTCTACTACAAATAGAGGTGTTGTAATTTGGAATTAATCAAGTTACACATCTCCTTCTTGAGTAAATCTCTCTCTCTCTCTCTCTCTCTCTCTCAAAAGTTATATACTGAGAATTACCACTATACCCTTACGTGGGGTATCAAATTTTATGAGTTGGTCCACATCGGTTCGGAGGTTTCTTATAACAAAAGACCTACTTGGTCACCTCACCACCCGAGGACCACCTATTGATGAAGATGATATTTTTCATAACAAATGGTTTAAAAATTATACCTTGTGTTGATTTTCAAGACTCCATGAATTTAGCACATAGAGAAAAAGGGAGAGAAACCCATTGGGAGAAAACTGGAGGAAGAAGGGTTATGGAATTGATTATCCTAAGCCTCCCCCTGAAGCTTTATTTATAGATTTATGAAACTATAATATTACAATAATACCCCTAAACTAGGGTTTAGGGTTTTAACCCTCAAACTTTAACATAATTACATCAATGCCATCTCTATGAGATGACCCTTTATTTACCATCCTGCCATCACTGTACGAGGGCCTATGGGCCTTCTCCTTGATTTGTGGGCCTTGAGCTCGTCTTCTATTTCTCTTGGAGCCATGGGTCTTCCTTGGTCTTATGGGCTTGGGCCCATTTTCTAATACACTTTGATATATGGGCTTCCTTGATCATGTGGGCTTAGACCTTGTCTTCCAACACTCCCCCTCAAGCTGGGGGTGAGAGAGCAGTATGAACTCCCAGCTTGCTGCAAATGATGTATAAAATATTTTTTGTATAATGTGCCTTCATCTTCCAACACTCCCCCTCACGCTAGTGCTCTCGTTCATGAGGCCCAACTGGTATAATATTAGTGAGATTAAATCATTCCTAGCCGCTAAGACATTGCTCTAAAGTGTCCACCTTCACCACCGTGTCCCTCCACAAGACAACGACTCTAAAGTGGCAGAGTAATATATGATATTAATGGGGGTAAGTAACATAAATATAATAATAAATTCCTCCACCAAGGACTTCCAACCACAAAATTTAATATTTTTGACGGGCATGAAGTTCCTCCGTCATGGACTTCTAACCACAAAAATATTGATATTTTTGACGGGGATGAAGTTCCTCCATTATGGACTCCCAACCACAAATAATTTTGATATTTTTTTACGGGGATGTTCTTTCGTCATGGACTCCCAACCATAAAAAAATGGATATTTTTTATGGGGATTAAGTTCCTCCGTCATGGACTCCCAACCATAAATAAATTTGATATTTTTGAAGGGGAAGAAGTTCCTCCGTCATGGACTCCCAACCACAAATAAATTTGATATTTTTGACGGGGATGAAGTTCCTCCATCATGGACTCCCAACCACAAATAAATTTGATATTTTTTACGGGGATGGAGTTCCTCCGTCATGGACTCCCAACGACAACAATTTGATATTTTTGATCGGGGCATAAAATAATGATATGAGGCTACCTCTTTGTCAATAATAATGTCTCATCGAAAGAGGCAAAAAAATATGTGGCCCGAGTCAAGTTGACCCGGATCGAGTTGACTCAGCCCGAGTTGGTTTGGATTGACTCAATCTGCTGGTGCTAAAATAGTGGTCGGCTGGGAACTCGAGCGCACTGAATAGACTCGGCCAAGTCCGGGTTGCTGAACCCGGTGTTGATTATTTCATGAATTTTGAAAACCATAGCTATGAGTCCTAAAAATCAAAGCTCTGATACCATGTTGATTTTCAGGACTCCATGAATTTAGCTCATAGAGAAAAAGGGAGAGAAACCCATTGGGAGAAAACTGGAGGAAGAAGGGTTATAGAATTGATTATCCTAACCCTATCCCTGAAACTCTATTTATAGATTTATGAAACTACAATATTATAATAATACCCTCGAACTTAGGGTTTTAACCCTGGAACTTTAACATAATTACATCAATGTCATCGCTATGAGATGACCCTTTATTTACCATCCTGCCATCACTGCATGTGGGCCTATGGACCTTCTCCTTGATTTGTGAGCCTTGAGCCCGTCTTCTATTTCTCTTGGATCCATGGGTCTTCCTTGGTCTTATGGGCTTGGGCCCATCTTCTAATACACTTTGATATGTGGGCCTTCCTTGTTCGTGTAGGCTTGGGCCCTGTCTTCCAACACCTTGGTTATTAGTTAGCTAATCAACATCATGGAAGAATATGTCTCCAATAATGTCATTCATCTTGACACTGCTAAACAAATTTTGGAGACATGAGCTAAACTTGTACTCTTGCCCGGATACTCTACATAGACCATATGATATTCTCCAAAGGATGTTGAATACTAAACAAAGAGAAAATATCCTTGAGTACTTGGCCAGCTTTAGAGGTTTTTTTCAACAGTGGAAATTAGCCCAGCCATCAACCGCAGATATTTTTATCCAAGACAAGTAGAAGGAAGCATTAATTACTGCTATTTACCTTGCAAATATTAAACCCGATCTTGAGATTGCCAAGAGTCAACTTCTGAGTGTTTCTACTATCCCCAAGTTTGATGATGTCTGTGCAACACTACTCCGTATTCTTGATACTTCTTCCTTCACTACTGAAGTATCATCCGCTATGTATTCCGATCATAGAGGACCATCATCTAACCGCGGCCGAGGATGAGGCTGAGGTTATAGAGGAGGTAGAGGAAGAGGTAGACGGACAGGTGCTGGCAGAGCAGATGGGAAAGAATGTACTCATTGTAAGAAATTTGGCCACCCTATAGATCAATGCTATTACAAGAATTACAAGACCTGCAGTTACTGTGGACAATATGGTCATTATAAAGAAATATGTTATAAATAGGGGTGGCTTCGAACCGAGCCGGCTCGCGAGCTGCTCGAGTTCGGCTCGGTACCGGATCGGTTCGATTCGTTATCTATCGAGCTCGAGCCGAGCTCGAGCACCAAAATCGGCTCATTTACCTTAACGACCCAAACTCGACAAAAGCCAGGTTGGGTTCGTCGGCTTGCGAGCTGGCTCGAGGTGAGTCGGATTGGTATCGGGATCGGGAGTGGGATCAAGAGCACGGGAGGGGGGGTGTGGATTTTCCTCCCCTAGTCAACGCCGAGCCCCTCCCATCAGCTGTTATCGCCGCCTCTACCGCCGTCGCAGTTGTTTGTCAGCCGTCTCTACCGGCATCGCAACTGCTCGTCGGCCGCCTCTGTGGCCATTCGTTCAATTTCTTCCTCTCCTCGCCCTAGCCTCTGTTTCCGTCACTGCCACTTCCGTCGCCTCCGCCTCCATCACATCCGTCATCCCCGACGACAAGTCCACCCCGGCGCCGTAACCTCCACGGCAGAAAACCAAAACCTAAGTTCATGGAAGAAATTAGGGGAGAAATAATCTCCCCCCTCCCCCACGCGAAGATGATTTAGCACGTGCTATTTCTCACGTGCGAGATCATAAAATAAAAAAAAATCCTTAAACTCTCTTCCTCATAGCTCTCGAAAAAATTAAAAATAAATTTTATAGAAACAAGTTTCTATAAACTATTATGTCTCATGTTTTTTAAAAAAAAATTTAATTGAATTTTTTTATTAAAAATCTTATAATTTTCTAAGTAAGATTTTCGTACCAAGATGGGGTAGAAAACTGTATAGAAAATTTTTGAATAAGTATTTAAAAATTGATGTTTTAATATTTTTAGCATGAAACAATTTTCATTGTAATTTTGTGTTTGATATTCTATTTAATTAAAAATTTATTGATAAGTATATTAATATATTAGATTGATTATTACTTTTTATTTATTTCCCTAGAAGAGGCAATAAAAGGTCCATTTAACTTTCCTAAGAAAATTTTAAAATATTTCTAATAAGTCACTAATAGTAATAAGATTTTATTTAAAGGTTTTTTTTGGAATATGTATCATAGGAAAAATATTTTTAGCTTTTCGTAGAATATAAATTTTCATCTAGGGCACTAAGGAGGCCATAATTTATTCAAAAATTACAAAACAAGCTAGACGATAATTGGAGTAAAAAAGATTAATATTGGGAAATTTTTAATCCATTTTTAAAATTTTAATCCCCTATCATTATATTTTTTTAAAATGTATACATAATTTTATATATAATTTATTCAAAGCCACCCCTACATGTGAGATCATAAACAAGGGAAAAAAATATTCTTTGTCCCTTCCTCATGGCTCTTAAAGAAATTGAAAAGATATTTTAGTAGAAATACGTTTCTAGAGACTATTAGTGGTTTTCTCGATAATGTTGAAAAGACATTTTTAGTAAAAAATATAGGGACCATTAGTGTCTCATGTTTTTTCAAAAACAAAATTCTAATTATAAATTATTTTCAAAAAATCATATAATTTTCTAAGTAATATTTTCTTGCCAAAATGGGTTAGAAAACCAAATAGAAAATTTTTGAATAAGTATTTGACAATTGATGATATAATACTTTGAGTATGAGGCAATTTTCATAACAATTTTGTGTTTGACATTTTATGTGATTAAAAATTTATCGATAAGTATAATAATATATTAGATTAATTATTAATTTTTATTTATTTCCTTAGAAAAGGCAATAAGAGGTCCATTTACCTTTCCTAAGAAAAATTTAAAATATTTCTTGTAAGTTTCTAGTAAGTCTTTAATAGTAATAGGATTTTATTTAAATGATTTATAGTTTTTATTTGGGTGATTGTAAATTGATAGTGATATTGCATTTAATTTTGTTGTGTTTGATTATTGTATGGAGTTTATTTATGTTATGCAGTGTATGGAGTGTTTAGACTATTTTATGGAGTGTATAAACAATTTCATGGAGTGTTTATTGAATGTATAGACAATTTTATGGAGTGTTTATGCAGGTATTATGTATATTGATTATGCCCAATTTTAAGTAGAGGTCATGCTGAATTTTATACAAGTATTATATATATAGATTATGCTCAATTTTAAGTAAATGTTATGCCCAATCTTATACACGTATTATATATATAGGTCATGCCCAATTTTATGTTACATGTATGCATAATTTTATATACATTTTATTCGATATATATTTTTTGAAAAGTTTTAAATGTATGTTGAGGCTCGAGCTCGGCTTGAAGCTCAGTTCGAACTCGTTGGGCTCGAGCTCGATAAAAATTTTAGGCTCGAGATGAGGCTCGGCTCGGCTCGATGCCACCCCTACTTATAAAGGCAATGGACAACTAGAATTGACAAAGGCTAATCAAGCCTTTGTAAGTGATACAAAAGAAGAACAGCCCACAAAATCAGCAGCACAGAAATTTTTTACTGATGAAGAGTATGAGCTATTTCAGAAAATGAAGACAATGTTGAGTTCTTCTCCTAGTTCTTCCGCAACTACTGCTTCAGGTATGCTATATGCCTCAACTTCATCCTGGATAATTGACTTAGCAGCCTCCGAACATCTTACAGGTAACAAAAATTTATTGCATTCTCTATCTCCGAGTCTTTCACACAAGTTTGTTACCATAGCTGACAATTCTCAAACCTAAGTCCAAGGGAAAGGGTCCACTTCTGTCACACCATCACTTCCACTCATTGATATTCTTTTCGTTCCTACTTTCCCTTTGATTCTATTATCTGTTAGTCAGCTGACAAAATATTTTAATTGCTTTGTGACCTTCTCACCAACTTCATGTGTATTTCAGGATCTTATAACGAAGCAGGTGATTGGTGGAGGCCATGAACAAGGGGAGCTTTACTACCTGAACGTGCCAAAAATGAATATGGTTTCCACTACTGAAAATGAGACAAGGTAATGGCACAATCGGTTGGGATATCCATCTGCACAGTCTCTTCATTATATGTTTCCTTCTCTTAAAGTAAGATTAGAATTACATTGTGAGATGTGTCAATTGAGTAAACATCAAAGGAGTAAATACTCTCCTCGTCCAGAAGTCAAAAGTGTTACTCCATTTTCTTTAATCCAAATTGGTGTTTGGGGGCCCTTGAGTGTCTCCAACATTTCTCAAGCAAAATATTTTATTATATTTATTGATGATTTCACTCGTACAACTTGGTTTTTTATATTTAAGGAGCGTTCTAATATACCATTTATTTTTATGTCATTTCATGCTATGGTACTCACACAGTTTGGTCAAAAAATAAAAATTCTCCATTCTAATAATCTCAAAGAATATGTTTCCAAAGACCTTGACTCTTTTTGTCAAGAAAATGACATTATCCATCAAACATCATGTGTCTACACCCATCAAAAAAATGGTGTAGCCAAACGAAAAAATCATCATATTCTTGAGGTAGCTCGAGGTTTATTATATGCCATGAAAGTTTCATACTTTTATTGGCCTCATGCAGTCCTTACGGCTTGCTTTCTTATAAATCGTCTACCATCTTCCATTCTTGGTAATAAATCTCCTTACTCTAGATTATTACCAAATGATGATCCATTTTCACTACCTTTTAAAGTCTTTGAATGTCAATGCTTTGTTCATAATTCATTTCCTAGACATAGCAAACTTGATCCTAAATCTATCAAGTGTATTTTCTTGGGATACTCTCGCACACAAAAGGGTTATGTTTGTTGTAGTCCCACTCTTCAACGTTTATTAGTGTCAAGGGATGTAACATTTTTTGAAGACTTCTCATTTTATTTTGATAGTGCTCCTCCTAGTCTGTCCTCAGTACCAGGTTCTCCTCGACCTGTTGTGCCCCGTGATATAGAGATTATTCAACCCCCCGACCAAGTGGCCGACACCACACCTGCAAAGTTAATAAATCCGACGAGGTAATTCCTTCATCCCCAATTATTTTTGGCCCTCAATATGATACTCGTCCTATTTCTATAAGGAAAGAACCTAGATCATGCACTAGACCTTCTACTTCTCATCCCATTTCAAATTTTGTGTGTCATCATCGTCTCTCACCTTTATGTTGTCAGTTTCTTTCTTTTATTTCCTCCATATATGTTCCACAGTCCTATCAGGAGGCTCTACAACATCCAGGGTGGAAGGCAACAATGGATGAAGAAATGAAGGCACTTAATGACAATCAGACATGGTCACTAGTTCCCTTTCTAACAGATAAAATACCCGTTGGTTGCAAGTGGTTTTATACTGTCAAACATAATCCAGATGGGTCAATTGAACAACTGAAGGCTCGACTAGTTTCCAAAGGTTATACTCAGTGTTACGGAATTAATTATGAAGAAACCTTCTCTCCAGTGGCAAAAATGAACTCGGTACGTATATTATTATCTTTAGCGGCTAATTCACCATGGCCTATATATCAACTTGATGTGAAAAATGCATTGATGAATGGGGATATTAAAGAAGAAATTTATATGCAACAACCACCAAGGTATGTAGTTGAGGGGGGAGTCAGTATGCCACCTCAAAAAATCTTTGTATGGTCTAAAGCAGTCCCTTCAGGCATGGTTTGAGAAATTTAGTCAAGCCCTCATATGGGCCGGCTTTTACAGATGCTCTGGAGATCACTCAGTATTTATTGAAAACACACCGAAAGGTAAGGTAATTTTGGTTGTATAAGTTGATGATATCATTTTAAGTGGTAGTGATTCGAGGGCATCCAGAAAACAAAGGAAAAAATATGTGCTGAATTCAAGACGAAGGATCTTGGACTACTCAAATATTTTTTGGGTATTAAAGTATTACAATCCAGACATGGGATTGTGCTGTCCCAAAGGAAGTATGCCCTTGATCTACTAGAGGAGGCAGGAATGATGGGATGCAAACCAGTAGACACTCCTATAGACTCAAATACAAAATTATGTGGAGGCATTAGAGAAGATATACATATTGGGAAAGATCAAAGACTAGTGGGAAGACTTATTTACCTGTGTGTAACAAGGCCGGATATATCATATGCAGTAAGTGTGGTAAGTCAATACATGCACAAGCCACAACTTAGTCATTGGCAAGCACTTGCAAGGATACTACGATATCTAAAAGGAACTCCAAGAAGAGGGTTTCTCTATAAAAACCATTGTCACTTCAACATCGAAGGATTCTCATATGCAGACTGGGTCAGATCCTCGGATGACAAAAAATCTACTTCGGGATTTCGTACGATGGTTGGAGGGAATTTGGTTACATGAAAAAGCAAGAAGCAAAATGTAGTAGCACGGTCTAGTACAGAAGTAGAATACAAAGCCATGACACACACTATTAGTGAACTCCTATGGATAAGATCTCTTCTCACTGAATTGGGATTCTACAAAGAAGTTTTGATGGACCTATATTCTGATAATCAAGCAACAGTACATATTACATCAAATCCATTCTTCCATGAAAGAACAAAGCATATTGAAGTGAACTACCATTTTATAAAAGAAAAGTTCCAAGCAAGTTTTTTTTTTTATCTCTAAGGCATATACCATCACTAAGTCAAGTTGCAAATATTCTCACCAAGCCAGTCACTCACAAGATTACGTCTACTGTCTGTAACAAGATGAGCATTTATGATGTTTTCTCTCCCCCAGCTTGACGGGGAGTGGTACAATGTGGGATCCACCAAGGTGCACGAGCTGGTGGGATCCACCATAAAGACGTGGGACACCAAGAAGAGTCCTCATACAAGCTAGCACGAGTTAAGAAGATTAGAAGCACAAGCTTAAATGAGTTAGAAGACTTGAATATCAAGTGGGACCCACAAACATACCACAAGCTAGCAAACTTATCAATATGAGCTGGAAGATCATGTGGGACCCACAAGGATAAGGCCATGAGCTGGCCTCTTCCCTTATATTCACATTATTGAAGAAGAGTTCTAGTTCAACTCATATTAGACTTCTAGTAGATTGTGTTGATAGACTTATCTTAGAGAGCTAGAGTTGGAATGTAATTAGTAGATTGAAAGGATAATTGTATAAGGACTCTATCTTTTCCTCTACTATAAATAGAGGTGTTGTAATTCGGAATTAATCAAGTTACACATCTACTTCTTGAGTAAATCTCTCTCTCTCTTTGCTTGGCACATGTCTCTCTTTTCTTTTTTTCTTGTCACTACCCGAGAGCTCTTCTTCCCTTTTCTTCTTTTTCTTTCTCTTTTCTCTTGTTTAGAATATTGGAAAAGCGATTCTAAATTCAATAGCCATTAGCACATAGCAGATAATTGATAGTAGCTTTGGCAATGAGTGAGTGAGTCAAGCCGAGTAATAGACTGCCAATAATAAGTTGAAAGAAGTGTTGTTTGATAATCAATAAATCAAACAATCTCCAATGTGCTCATTCTTCATACTTCTTCTTCTACTCTCCCCCTCAAGATAGCAGATGATGTAAAAGAAGGCTAGTATCATCCACTTCACTAGCTCAAATATTCTAAACCAAGTAACTCAAGACAAGTTAAATATTTTAATCTTTTCTTGCCTTAATTTTTTAGGCAAGGATACAAAATCAAATTATTAGGAATCTTTCAGAATACTAACAAAATCTCAAAAAATTCATGGCAGGAAAAAATATTATTGATAAGGTAGTTTTCTCCTTCAATTGGTGCCAACTTATCAATTAAAGAAGACACTTTTCCTTACCTTTTTTTTTATTGAAATCTTTAGGCAAGGCAATCTTTGACTAATAAATCAAGGAAATTTTCTGAAAAATAAGATGGTCTTATAAAGATTCTTTCCAAATATAGTTAGTTAAACAACATAAAGTTTCCAAGGTAGAGCAAGAGATACTTTCCTGATATTGTTGATCAATAACAACAACTCAAAAAAAGTTAAGCAAAATATTCAGTTTAAATCCATATCTTCCCATGCAACAGTATACCACCATGACCTTTGATTCTTCCAATACAAATATCTCCTTAAATACAGATCACATTGACATGAATTTTTCTCTTTATGAAACTAGACTTAAATAACTTTCATCAAGTATAACTTCCCTTCATAAAATACACTTATTTTGAGATAAATAATCTGATATATTTTGGACTTTGCATTATGGCAAAACTAAATACTCTTTCTTCTTTGGCCAGCATGACCATTGATTCCTTCGAGATTAATATCTCCATATAAAAAACTCTATTCTCTTCTCTCTATTTTTTAGATAAATATAAGAGAAGTTGAGTAGTGGCTGGTTTTTGTTATCACTTGACAAAAGTACATAATTTTTCTATGATTTGGTGTTTATTCTCATGAACATATTCTCTACTTATTTTTCGTTGGTCACTAATTTGGTCTAAGGGTGCTTCAAATTATGTTGTGTAATTGTTATTTGAAGAAGCCCTTTGAAGATTGACCTCAACAGTTGATTTGCGGCAACATGGAGAGTGGACATATGAGTAATAAGAGTGACATACTCCGAATTACTACAATTCCACTAAGAGGTCTTTCCAATTACTTCAGCTAGTCACAATTAATACGGAGGTTTCTCATTACTCGTGACCTTCTCAGTCATGTTATCAAAATCCCTCCTCCAATTGAGGAAGAAGATGAAGTCTACCACAAGTGGGTTAAAAACGATAACATGGTTATCAGTTGGCTTATTAAAAGCATGAAAGAGAATGTAGCTAACAATGTGGTCCACTTGGAAACATCCAAGGATATTTGGGACACATGTGCTATGTTCTATTCAAGTACCGCCTCCTTGCAAAGAGTATATGATGTTTTCCAAAGTATGTTGGCTACCAAACAAGGAGATAATATTCATGAGTTTTTGGTCCGGTTTCGTGGCCTTCTCCAAGAATGGAAAATTACTCAACCATACTCTATAGACATTGATGTTCAAGAAAACAACAAGAGGCCCCAGCAATAGCTATTTGCCTTACCAATATTAAGCCTTATCTATAGGTGGCTAAGACTCAGTTTATTAGTTCCTCTGCTCTTCCCTCATTTGATGACATCAGTTCTACATTATTGCGGATTTCTGATCCATCTCCTCCTTCTCCGATTGATGCTCCATCAACTATGTTCTCTGGTAATCGCTTCATCCCAATCTCGAGGACACAACAGAAATACAAGAGGAGGCCACAATAGGGGTGGTTGAACGGTCCGACTTATTCTTGCACTAATCCTCGATTGTGCACTTATTGTGGTGGTCAGAACCACCTTGTGGATTCATGTTGGAAATTCCATGGTAAGCCTGATTGGCCCACAACAAATCTAGCCTCAGTTAATGTTGACAAAAAGGAGGAAATGGTTGATTCTCATTCCAGGAATGTGACTATTATTGCTGGAGACTATGCTGCAATTTAGAAGATAAAATCCTAATTGGAGTCCTTACGACCTACGGCTGCCACTACCATTGCCTCATGTATGTTTTCTTCGTATTCAACCCCTTCCTCTTGGATCATTGACTCTGGGGCTTCCGAACACTTGTCAGGTAACAAACACATGCTTCATTCATTGTCTTCATGTCTTCCTCATAAATTTGTCACTATTACTAATGGTTCCCAAACCAAGGTGCTTGGCAAGGGTTCCTCCTCTCTTACCACGTCTATTCCCCTTCAAGATATGTTGTTTGTCCATCAATTTCCATTAAATTTTCTCTTCGTTAGTCAATTAACCAAACAATTGAATTGGTCTGTCACATTCTCACCATCTTTGTGTACATTTTAGGATCTAACTACGAAACAGGTGATTGGTGGCGGCCATGAAAAGGGGATTATACTATTTTACTCTTCCACCAATAGCTACTATTTCATCCACTACATTTGAGGCTCAACTTTCACACAACTGGCTTGGTCATCCATCTATCTCGTCACTTTGTTAAAGAGTCCCATCTCTTTAATCTTTGCCTACTTTCAATTGTGAGGCATGGCAATTCAGTAAGCATATTAGGAGTACATATTCTCCTCGTCTTACAACTACCAGTGCTGCTCTGTTTGCATTAATACACTCTGATGTATGGGGACCTTTAAAGGTCTCTAACATTTCTCAAGTTCAATATTTCGTTACTTTTGTTGACGATTTTACCCGAGTGACTTGGATGTTTTTATTTAAAGAACGATCAATTTTTTTTTGTATTTTTAAAAACTTTCATGCAATGGTATTGACGCGGTTTGGGAAAAAAATTCAAATCCTTAGACCCGATAATGCTAAGAAATATTTGTCTAATGAGTTTAAATCATTTTGTGAGGGTAATGGACTTGTTCATCAAACATCATGTGTCTATACCCCTCAACAAAATGGTGTTGCTGAAAGAAAGAATCGTCATCTCCTTGAAGTTGCTCAGGGCCTCCTCTACTCCATGAAGGTACCCTACTTTTATTGGCCTCATGCTATTCTTACAATATGTTTTCTCATCAATAGATTACTTTCATCAGTGCTTAGCAATCAAACTCCGTATTCTGTTTTGTTTCATGGTGAAGATCCTTTTTCTCTTCCTCTTAAAGTGTTTGGTTGCACATGTTTTGTTCATGATACTTCACCACAAAAGAGTAAACTTGATCCTCGGTCTCTGAGGTGTATTTTTTGGGGTATTCTCGAACTCAGAAAGGATATATTTGTTATAATCCTACTCTTCAGAGGTTGATGGTATCTCGGGATGTGAGTTTCTTTGAAGACACTTCCTTCTACTCCTCGCATGAGGCTCCTCCAGGATTTAAATTTCCTCCTACCACTCCATGCTCGCTTGTGCCATTTAATGAAGATATTACTCAACCCCCTAAAGCATCGGCCATCCCCTCACCTGTGGAGTTGTCTGATCCACCGAGATAAATTTTTCTCCTCCTCCTAAGTTTGGGCCTGAATTTGATATTCGGCCTATTGTGTTTCAAAAGGAACGTCGTTCTTGTACTACGTCTCATCCAATTGCCAATTTTATGTCTTCTTATCACTTATCTTCTGATTATGTTCAGTTTCTTGCTTCTCTTTCGTCTATTTTTACTCCACAATCCTATCAGGAGGCCCTGAAGCATCCAGGATAGAAGGCGGCTATGGATGAAGAAATGCATGCATTATATGAAAATCAAACCTAGAAATTGGCATCGCTCCCAAAAGGGAAAAGACCGATTAGTTGTAAATGGGTATTTTTGGTGAAACAACCCATATGGGTCAGTTGCTCGTCTTAAAGCATGACTCGTTGCAAAAGGTTACACTCAGTGCTATGGGATAGATTATGAAGAGACTTTCTCTCTGCTTGCCAAAATGAACTCGATACGTGTCATCCTCTCTATTGCTACTAACTCATCATGGCCCGTATATCAACTCGATGTAAAAATGTATTTTTAAATGGTGATATACGAGAAGAAATTTATATGGTCCAACCACTAGGATATGTGGTTGAGGGGGAGTCCGTATGCCGATTAAAGAAATCTTTATATGGGCTTAAGCAGTCCCCTTGGGCCTGGTTTGATAAATTCAGTCAAGCTTTTCTACGATTTGGCTTTCATCAGTGCTCGATTGATCACTCAGTATATGTTAAAGATACTATCAAAGGGAAGATATTACTTACCGTGTAAGTTGATGATATTATCTTGATTGGAAATGATGCTCATAGTATACAAGAAGAAAAGAATATGATATGTCAAGAGTTCAAGACTAAGATCTGGGTAAGCTCAAATATTTTCTTGGTATAGAAATCCTGTAGTCAAAACATGGGATAGTATTGTCTCAAAGAAAATACACCTTGGATCTTCTTGAAGAAACAAGAATGAAGGGTTGTAGACCAGTTGATATACCTATAGATGTGAATCAAAGATTGTGTGCTTCGACTAGAGAAGATGTTGACACTGGCAAATATCAAAGACTCATGGGAAAATTGATCTATCTCACAGTAACCACGCCAGATATATCATATGTTGTGAGCGTGGTAAGTCAACTCATACACAAACCACAAATTACTCACTGACAAGCTTTGGAGAGAATACTACAATACCTAAAAGGTGCTCCAGGAAGAGGATTGCTATATAAAAACTTGGGCACTTCAATATAGAAGGCTTCTCAGATGCAAATTTGGCTGGATCACCCGATGATAGAAAATCTACGTTTGGGTAATGTACCCTTGTTGGGGGGGAACTTAGTCACATGGAAAAGCAAAAACCAAAACATGGATGCAAGATATAGTGCTGAAGCAGAATACCGAGTTATGGCCCACACTATAAGCGAACTTTTATGGATAAAGACTTTTCTTACCGAATTGGGATTTTATAATGGACGCTCCATGGGCCTACATTGTGATAATCAAGCAGCTATTCACATTACATCAATCCAGTCTTCCATGAAAGAACTAAACATATTGAGGTTGATTGTCATTTTATACGGGAAAAGTTTCAAGCAGGAATAATCTTTCCTAAATATGTTTCATCTCAAGAGCAAGTATCTAATATCCTCACCAAACCGGCTACATCCAAAATTCTATCTTATATATATGGCAATTTGGGTATTTATGATGTATTTTCTCCTCCAGCTTGAGGGGGAGTGTTGGAAGATGGGCTTAAGCCCACAAGCTCAAGGATAGAAGGCCACACGTCAAAGGAGTGGCAAAGTCGTAATTTATGATATGTTCCACAAGGATGGCATAAAGATGTAAATACGTTGTCTTGCTATGTCTTTTAATCTGTGGAGTTGTAACCCTAAGGGCATTGTAACACTATAAATAAGAGCATTGGCTAAGAGGTAAGGCATTCAAACCTTCTCCTTTCTTTCAGAAATTGCCCAACCACCCTCTCTTCTACTTTGACACATTCTCTCCTTCCCTTAATCCAAACTCTCCTCTCTCGCGTCCTTCTCCTTCCACTCTCCTCTCTCTCTCTCTCTTCTCTCCTTCTTCTTCCACGTTAAACTGGAGTCCTGCTCATGGGGTCCTAACTTCTACATTTACAAAATACTCAAAAAGAATCCTGAGCTTGGACTGACTTGGATAGACAAGCAGTCAAAATTATTAAAGCCAAGGTTAGACAACTCCCTTGTCTTAATCTTGCCAATCCAGGGTATAAGAAGATTGTTGAAATTGATGCCTAATAGCAAGGCTATGGTGACATTCTTAAACAACTTAACTCAGAAAATAACAAGGAAGAGCTTGTAAGATTTACTTCTAGCTCATGGAAACATACACAGGTAAATTATTCCACTGTTAAACAAGAAACTCTTGCCATTATAAAATGCATCTGTAAATTTCAAGATGATTTGTTAAATAATTTTTTTTTTTTACTTATAGTAGATTGCTTTGTTGTTAAACAAATCCTTAAAAAGGATGTTAAAAATTTGGCCTCTAAACAAATCTTTGCAAAATGGCTGGTAGAATTAAGCGCCTTTGATTTTGGGATTGAACATATTAAAGGGGAAAATAACTCCATTCCTAATTTCTTAACCTGTGATTATTTATAGGGTTCTCAAAATAATTACCAACCCTAATAGGGGTTCATCCTTCTCAACTAGGGGAGGAAGAGGCAAAGGTAGAAGAAATCCCTCTAATTATAAAGGAAAAGAAAAAATGACAACATCAATAAAGGATGTTTTATTAAGTGAACTAGAATTCACAACCCTTCCAAAATCAGAAGATATCTTGGTCCTCAATAAAGATGAATTAGATGGCACCCTTGATTCATGGGAAGTGTTGGGTAAATAGCTTGGCAAAGCCTTTACTCCCATCTGATCAGGAAAAAAATGGTTCACATATGAAGCCATCCTTGTAAACTCAAATTATGTGACATTAAATCACACATTAACAAATCCAAAGAAATGGGATAGCCCACAGGTTTACAGTAAATGTACTATACTGAAATTTACACATCCATCTGGATGGGGCCAGTTTGAATCAGCTCTGACAAAAAAATTTCCTAATGAAAAGGAATACAATTATTGAGATTATATTGATGTTTAGTCTAATACTTTTTATTATCAAAATCTCACTGACATGTAGTCATGGTTTATAACCTTTGGCACTAATGCCTTCAAAAGGTTTACCCCAATTCGGTTGTTAATTGGTGGGCCAAATTTGGGCCTCCTATTAATATTCTAACAGAGCAGATACACTCTTGTTTTTTATGCAATTCACCCTTTCATGGATTTAGAAATGGGCTTGCAAACCAACCTTTAATGATATTAGGCTGCCAATTATGCAGCAAACTTTCCATGTATGGCGATGGAAAAAGTTTCCTAATGTGGAATCCAAAGTTGCAGAAATAAAGGCCGCCATTTCTTGTAATGAGAATTTATTAGGGGACCAAATCCCTAGGGTACATGACCCCTAAAATTTATTCAATATATATAAAACCAAAATAAGGGGAAAATATCCTAATATTTTGGAAGATGATCTAATGATCAAAATATTAGACTCAATGAAGGAGTCAATGATTGAATTCATGGAATCCTCCTCCTCATTTGCCAATAAAAGCACAAACAAGATGTCTATCTTTGTTCGCACTGTAGACGAAGATGATGAAGATGATGCTAACTCTGTTCCTAGCAATTGGCCTCCAGAAGATGAAACGACAATCGAAGACTATATTTTTACTATTTTTCAGGATATGGAAGGCAAATCGTTCTTCATGAACATCCCAGAAGATTTTCTCCTCAACGTCCCTGTGGAGATCAGGTCTTTGATTTTTGGATTGACTAAAGCGGTGGCTCATCATAACACAAGCTTGTAAAAAAAGACAAAGAATAAAAAGAAAACCAAGTTGTTTTCATATTTATACAACTACAAATTTTATCCCTCATGTTGCAAGCAGGCCTTTGTTTTCATGCATTAAAACATGATTTTCAATGGTGCTTTTGTTTTGTAGTTGTCTCACATTTTATTTCATTAGACTAGTTTAATAGCTGAGGAGACCCACTTTTCACACTAAAACATGGCTTGTTATTACTATATTTGGCCGTCCATAGCCATCTATAATGTTCCATTATGATTGTTCAGTTCTCCCCTTGGGATAAACCTTTATCAGGTGGCAAATTCAATTGCCTAAATATGTGAATTATAAATTTGTAATTGTCTTAGTTTCTAAGTCACTAATTCCCAGTCAAATTCCGACAAAGAATCACACACTAAGGGGGGGTTAGTCAACAAACTGGAAATTTGAAGTTCATCTTCATCTTCATCTCATGCATCTACATGATCTTCATCTTCGAAATGGGTGTTAGTATGGACAAGTTCATCTTCAAAATCTTCGAAATGGGTGTTAGTGTGGATAAGTTCATCTTCATCTTCATCTTCATCTTCATCTTCAAAATTTAAAACCATTGATTTTATTAATTATAAAAATGAGTTAATTAAACCAAATGTTTGAGTTAACAATATTTTAATTACCACTATTAAATCACTAATACAATAGAGTAAATAAAAAATAAATATGATTAATAAATAAAAAGTATAATATTAATAACATAAGATGGATTTTTTACCTGGTATTAATTAATAATATATTTTGATAAAATTAAAAATAATTAATTTAAATTTGAAACTACACCAAGAAGCCAACTTGCAGTACCATCTCCACCTGCAACCTGATGCAGTGCATTCAGAGAAGATATAAATGTAGGAGACCGTAAATACTGAAACAGGCTTCTATATTAACCTTGAAGAATAATCCCCACAAGCCATGTCCATGTAGAACAAAATATGTATGACTCACAATTAACTTCAGCCTCTTCTGAATTTCACTAGCAAAATCATCATTACAAGATTTAAGTGTTTCCAAGTTGTGATAAAGCTTGTGCAACACCTTATCTGGAGCTTCATCTCCCAGATCGAAAACCTGAAAGTTACATTCACCTGGATTAAACGCAAGTGGGAAGACACATGTTAAACCTCCACTTCTCGAGTTGATGAACACTATCACAGGACACTCGGGGATATGCATTGGAGACTTCATGACTGCTTGTGGCTCAAATATGTAGTATGGGATATAGAACTGTTGCAAAAATGCCTCCTTGTCACCCATTTTTTTACCAGCAGTTTTAAACCACCATGTTCCGAATAATGTCAAATATATGAATTTGAAAGGTCAAAGAAAGAGAAATTCCTACTACAAGTCCTATAATTAGGTCTATAAAAGTGCACAAACAAAAGTTCCACATATAACATAAGTACATTAGAAAAGCCTTATGCAGAAATTTGTCACTAAAACTACTTAGTCCTGTATAACGCATAACTTTAGTATTTCCTGTCTACGAGTTCCCCAACTGTCTCAGTAGCCATGTAACCACTAATTTGACAGTTCGTTGAAGAACGTAAAGGATGAATCCATTATCTGAAAATCACATGCCTTAAAACAAAAGAACATCTGATATTTGGCCACCAATAAAAATGAAAAAAAGGCCACTGATATTTTCAGCATTGAGGGCAGAGTTCCATCTTCAAGTGGCTAAATTCATCAAATCAACCTCTTCAGTGTGATACCTTATGTAGCCTTTCATGAGCTACTAGATCAACTGAGTGCTTAGCTTTTTTACTAAATTAAAAAAGCACAGGGCCTTCAATCATTAGCAATAGTAAGGCTTCTAACCCTTGTACAAGTGGGTATGGCACTATTGGATGGGAAGAGTTCTAAGCGAGTTAAACTAATTAGCAGCGATAGTCGAATATCCAGACCAGGTTCACTGTTTAAGGCCTATAAATGTTTAATCAACATATAGACGTTCATGTATAATCTAAATCCGAGATGGTCCTCATGGAAAAAACTTTATCAGACAACCTTTACCCGTCACGAAAACACAAACCATAAAAAATAAAATACCATGTGGTGGATATGTATAAAACCCGAATCTCCTCACCACATGGCAAAAACATTCCATAGCACTTCAAAATTTCTCAACAACATTCTAAAACATTTCAAAATTAATCAAACTATTTTCACTACAGCATATGCACTAAACAATGAGAAAACACACACATCAAGTCCAAATTCACTGAACACCCCTGGTAGAGCCCTATATAACTTCGCAGTCACTACGAATTGTACCTCGTCAGTGATGGGCGACAGGTTTCGTTGGCTAATGGACGCCCATGTAGGCAATTCAGCCTTGTTTGAATTGGACTAAAAAACCCCTAATAAAACCTAAACCCTAAACCACAAACCCTAAAGTCCCTATTCCCTAAACCCTATCACCTACTAAACTCTAAACCCTAAACACTAATTCCAGAACTTAATACCCTAAACCCTAGACCCCCTAAACTTTAAAAGCCCTAAACCCTAAACCTACACCCTAATTTCAAACCCAAAACCCAAAAAACCCTAGACCTTAAAAACACAAAACCTCCAAAACCTTAAAAACCCTGAACACCCTAAACCTTAAAAACCCTGAACCCCCTAAACATTAAAAACCATAATCCCTAAAAATACCATAAATCCTTAACCATAAACCCTAAACCCTAATTCCAGGTCCCTTAAATACCAAGCACCAAACCCTAAAAATAAACCCTAACCAGAATCAAGAATTTAGACCCTAAACTGTAACCCTAAATCCCACAATTAGGGTTTAGTTAGACCTTCTGAAATTTGGGAAAAATTGAAGCCGAAGGGTGAAATTGAAGCCGAATGGGGAAATCGATGCCTAATCGAAGTAGAAATTAAGCAATCGATGCTCAAATGTTAAAATCGAAGAAAATTGAAATTGAAATGGGAAAATCAAATGAAATCGGAAGGTATTTTGGGGGAAAGGAGAATAGTGAGAGAGAGAAGGGAGTGGGAGGCTGAAAGGGAGAAGAGAGGGAGAAGAGAGAGAAGAAAGGGAGGTCGAGAGGGATAAGAAAGGGAGAGAAGCGAGAGAGAAAAACGGAGATCGAGTCCTAGAGAAGAGAGGAAGGGACGGAGACGAGAGAGGGGGTGCGAGAGAGAGGGCGAGTCCGAGAGAAGACCGAGAGCCAGAGGCTGGAGACAAGAGGGAGCAGAGATGGAGGCCAGAGAGGAGAGTCCGAGAGAAGAGAGGAAGCAGAGACATCGTGGGCATAGGGAGACAAGAGAGGGGGTGTGGGAGAGGGAGGGAAAAATGGAAATGAGGATGCGCGAGAGAGGGGGGTGCGAGGAGAGAGAGGGGGAAAAAATCAATCACGGCATGCGTTCTTCATCTGGAAGAATGTGAAAAATGGTCTTCAACAAGATGAAATTTTTTATAACGTGGAGATGAAGGACCGCTTCATCCCCAACATCCAGATGAAATGTCATCTGCGCTCCACTAACGACTTCAACTGATGAAGGGCGTAATGTGGTTGATCTTCATATATCGGACTTCAAGTTGACTAACCCCCCCCCCCGTAAAGCATTGAAGTCTTAAACCTTTAAAAAATTTATGATATCTAGAAATGGAAATTTATGCAAAGAGTTTAGATGGGGTTAGGTGTAGATTTTACCTCATTCAACACAAGCCTCAAGCTTAACCAAAAGAACTAACATAGGATAAATTGTTGGTAGGTAGATATAAGTTTTATATGTTTTATCTATTTAGAATGTGCATGTTAATATTTAATATAAATTCAATAATTTTGGATTAAAATTGTGAAAACTTAAAAGCATAATCTCCTCTTTGTCTGCTTGTGGTCACAATCTTATAGAACATACGAGAGCTCTTAGTCTACAGATGCTGATTATTTAGCAAAAATAAATACTACCCAAAATGTGAGGAAATCAAGGAAGAACATCTTTTACATACCATAAAACAACAGCAAACACAGAAAGAATGTTATTAAAAAATCATCCATTGTTTAACGTTTCTTAAGAAAGAAGGATAGATAATATATACGGTATATACGTTTATGAGAAGAAATGAAATGGGTAGAGAAGGGCCAATCCGCAAAATTCTGCTTTTCCCATATGAACACATACGAAGGGCCTGTCAGCACCAACTAATCACTAGGAATAACCAGCCCACTTTGAAGATGACCAATCTGGACACTGATGCACTTTTTGTTTGGACAAGCCAGTGACTTCACAACACCCCCTTTAATCACCAGTTTCATCATCACTTCTACACCTTCTTCCATGACCACTTTCATGATCACTTCCATGACCACTTTCACAAAAACTTTCATGACCACTTTCATGACCACTTCCATGATCACTTCCATGACCTCTTCCTTGATCATTTCCATGACCACTTCTGCAACTGCTTTCACTGCTTACACTATGCACACTGCCATCATCCCCATGAGAAGTGTTCTGTCTTGAACTTGAACCCCACTCCATGGCCTCAGCAACAGCTCTCTGGCGTTCTTCTGCACTCTTGTCATATTTTTTACTGTCACTGGAAGATGAGTCAGACTCTGGCTTCTTATTATCAGGAGCAGAAAAGGAGGTTCCCTCTGGACTGGGAGGCACTGGAGCTGGAGCTGGAGCTGGAGCTGGAGCTGGTGCCGGAGTTGGATCTGGCATCGTTAGGAAACTAAGAGCTGTGACCACATCAGCAATCAATGGGCGCACACAGGCTTCCTCTTGCAGGCACATAGCAGAGACAGCAACTGCTTGATTTAGACCTCTCACTGGAAACCCTCCTTTTAAAAGGGGGTCAGCCAACTCAGGGTATCTCTTTGGGTCTTTGAAAATGGGTTGGGCCTGTTTTACATAAAACACATCCAATGTTAAGAGGAAAGTCAAAGGCAGCTTACATTGATAACAAGTGCACTTTTGACATTGGTGTACCAATGTGAGCATTTGAACAAGTTCCAATGGGAATGCAGCTTTCCCCATATGATGATAAGCTAGTCTAATTTATTTCAGGTAATTCTTCCCATTAAACTACAAAATATGGCCTAATTTATACAATTCAATTCTTTAAATTGAATTGTAAACTCATATCTTTTTTTTTTCTTTTTTCTTTTTCTTTTTGCATATGACAGTATCAGCAACATTACTCTTCAACCTTTCTAAAGCCATTAAATATTTCAGTAAGACAAGAAAAATAAAATGAAAGCAGAAAAGTTACCCATGTTACTAGATTTTGCTCTTCTGTGGGCCTAGTAGTATCAATTGCCCGTCTTCCAGAAATCAGCTCCAATAGAACAACCCCGAAGCTATACACATCCGACTTTAGCGTAAGCTGACCTGTTCTTGCATACTCAGGAGCACAATAACCATATGTTCCCATCACTCTTGAGGACACATGGATCTTATCTCCAACTGGACCCAGCTTAGCAAGACCAAAATCAGAGAGTTTAGGATTGAATGCTTCATCAAGTAAAATGTTTGATGATTTTAGATCACGATAAATGACAGGTGGATTTGCCTTTTCATGCAAATATTCCAAGCCTCTGGCAGCACCAGTAGCTATCGTCATCCTTGCATACCAGTCCAATGGCTCATGTTCTGGTCCAATATCTGCAGAATAAAAAACAAGTTGTCACCTTCCTAGCCAGTCATAGACTAGACAGTGACAACCTAACCCTGCACATCACGTGAGAAACTATTTCCAGAAATAGAATCTGAACAAATTCTAAACCTCATAGCTCAAGCTTTTTGACAGCAGAAGCCCCAAGTACATCCATATGTCAGCTAAATAAAATTCAAAATTAATCTAACAAAAATAGAATAAGGCCTTTAAAAAAACAAATGGAAGGCTTTACAAAAGTTGGAGAGAAGTCCTCTGTCTGACGCACATTGAACTTCTTTTGTATCATATAACAGAATACTACTAGTCTTTTTTTTTCTTTTTTTTCTTTTTTTTCTTGGGCTTTTTGTTCATTACTTAGATTAAAGACCAACTGCAGGCTTTGGCAACTTATCCTGTTATCTAACAGAAACATCTGACTTTTTTTAACAGTTATTTCCCAAAGTAGAATCTCCTACCTTCCAGTTGCATAAAATCTGCAAACTGTCCAAAAGTTGTCCAAATTTGCCAGCTCCCATGTGCTACCAAAATTGTACTACTAGTTTTTTTTTTTTTTTTCTTTTTCTTGTTGGGATTTTTGTTCATTACTTGAACTAAAGACCAACTGCAGGCTTTGGCAACTCAGCCAGTTGTTTAACAGAAACATCTGATTAGAAAGATTTGTTAACAGGTATTTCCTGCAGTAGAATTTCTTTCCTTCCAGTTGCATAAAATCTGGAGACTGTCCAGATTAGTGGTCCAAATTCACCAGATCCTGCATGCATAAATGCCTCTTCTTGAGTAGCAGATCATTGAACCAAACTCATAACTATTTATGACAATTTCTTTTATTTTTTATCCAAAGTTTATATTTTTAAAGTTATTTTGTTATTGAAAAAGAAACGACAATTTCAAGAATTTTTAAATGAATGCTTGTGACTTTGCTCCGGAGAATGAACTGAAATGCTTGAGATGCCTGTGCTACTTTCCAGAATCATGCATACCATAATCAACAATTCAAAAGGGACTATAGAAGATTAATAATTGTGGTTGCACATCAGGTCAAAATAGAAAGCAGAAAAGTCTAATAAACTAAATTATAAAAGCAGCAAACATTCAAAATTCAATACCGAGCAGATGGTCTTCTACGGAGCCCAAAGGCAAATACTCATACACCAATAGTCGTTGATCTCCATCAGCACAATAACCAATGAGATTGACTAAATTTTCATGGTGAAGAAGACTCAGCATCAAAACCTCCACCAGAAATTCTCTGTTCCCTTGCAAACCATTCCTGTCAAGTTGTTTTACAGCAACGAACTGGCCGGGCTGTAATGCCATCAGCAATGACGAATGGATTTTTTAAAAGTTAAAAAATTTATACCCATGTAAAATGGGAACAAAAACAACTTGAAAAATAAATAAATAACAGAAGATAGCATGGCATTAAACGTACCTGGTCATTGTTCTCAAGGAACCCTTTATAAACTCTCCCAAAACCTCCTTCACCCAATAAGCATTCAGGCCGGAAGTTCTTGGTGGCTGTAGCTAGTTCACGGAAGGTGAAAGTTTGTGCAGCAATATTGCCATTACCCGCATCATTAGGAGGAGATGCAGCAGCCACTGTAGGTGGAGTAGGAGAGGTCTGTTTTGGAATTTCTGGACCTCAAGACAATTGAATTATAAGCCGCTGTTAGAAAAGGAATAATCAATACCGCACTTTTCATTGCTGTAGACTTTTATCTAAATTTTTCTTAAGAACCAGTTTAAATGAGGGCAATCTACCAAATCACAAAAAATTGTTCTTCACTGTTATGCAGCCTACAGTGAAATTCCATTAATAAGTGAGCAGGCAATCAGGATATAAGAGTTAACAGCTTGTTTTGATGTAATTACTAGACTTGAAGCATTCTCTTTTAGTGCTACATTTTGAATGTCCGTGGGTACTGCAAATCAAATTTCTAAATTTAAGGTTCTAAAATGTTCATTGGTTTAAAAAGACACATGAAACTCAAAGACATTGTAATTGGCTGTTGGGAAATACCAATCAATTAACACTATTTTTCCGAGGACTATGGCATTGTCTACTGAACTTCTCAAGAATATTTTTTCTTTATCGGTAGCCAGTCAACAAAATTTGGATGTAAAGCTGAAAACAAGCTCAAGTCTAAATCAGAACATAATCGCAACAATAGAAATAATACCTATGCTTCGGAGGAATTTTATGGAAACTTACCCGGTGGCTCAGTCAATACATTGTCAGTAAAATATGACAGTGGAGACTCTTTTCGACTTTCGGATCTCCTGGCCTCTTTCTTACCCGAAGAGAAACACGGAAAACAACTCATTTCTCAAAACTCCCAGTCAACAGCTTCGGCAATTCTTATAAGTCTCAAACTTAGATACTACTATGGTTGGAACGGTTAATTAATCCTCAAAGATACGAATGGCAGGAGACTGATCGGAGCTCCTTCAGCTCTAAACTAGGGGTAGCGTGTAGCTCGTCGGCCATCAAACATTGAGAACGATAACAACAGACAAACAATCATCAAGACAACCTAAAAAATAACAAAAACTAGATCAAGGTCGAATTAATGCGGTACGAGAATCCATGAAAGAGGAGCCAATTATGTGAAACTCGCATGCTCCCCTAACTACTAATCAAACAATGCCTAGAGGATGAGAAAAAGACCCATTCTTGGATGGAAAGAGCAAGACAGATATGAAAAAAAGAATCACAATACGAGGGGACACAGCTTAAAGGCAGTGGTGAAACTCAAAAAGGACCGGATTCAAAAGACCCCAAAGAATCGAAAAATCCCGGAAGAGATTTGACGATTCAGGGCAAAGGAACAATGCATCAGACCCAGCCATCTTTAGGGATGAGAAAAGAAGGCGAGGCTGTTGGGTCTGTTGCCGTCGCTTGAGCGAAGACAAAGGAAAATAATTTCGGGCATCCTTGAAGGTTTCTAAAACAATCAACGTGGATCGAATTTTGCGGGGCTATAAGATCGAAGGAGTTGAAGATCGTGGCTAAAGATGGAAGGGAGAAAGAATGGATTAACGGATATTGTTTGACTGTATCAAAGGAGGAGGGAGGGGTAGTCATCGTCGCCACGATTCCAGCAGCTCTCATGCCTTCTCTGAATTAGTGGTAGGCCGCTCTAAGCCTCTAACCATCGCCCCCTGCGCGGGAAGCTATTTCTTTCACTCTTTCATGTCACTCCGACCCCGCCCAAGATCTCAGGGAGCGGCAAACGGTACTCTGACAGATTGGACTGTTGGCCAAGTTACAGTTACATCCGGCATTTTCTGGATAATTCAAAATGCAGGTTCAGACTAATAATTTTATTCGAAAAAACTCTCCTCTGATAACATACGAGTCAGACCCATTTACATAAATGAATCCGTCTCTTACATTTCTCTATGTATTTCTCTATGTGATTGTGAAGGAAGTATTAGTACATATATAATAGCAAATTTGACCACTTTCTTAACCCGGGAAGAAATCACTTCGGACATGTTTGGAACATATGAAAAAACAAGAAAGAAATATATTGTTTATTGTTGTTACAATAGAATCATTGAGAGAAAAGAAAATAAGAGAGAATACCCTCTTATAAAAGTATTTGGATATTATAAAAGTAAATATTTGTTCGATATTTTTTATACATTAATTAAATAAATATTAATTAAAAAATTAAAACAGGTTAAAATTATTGTTAATTTAAAACAAGTTAAAAATTATTTTAGTTTAGTCAAATAAAACTACATAAAATAAAATTTAAAATCTATAAAAGTAATTTTATCTAATTAAATAGTATTTTTTATTTATATAAATTCTTTATTTTTAATATTATATTTAATGAATATTTTAATAGTGAGAATTTAGATATTGTAAAATAACAATTTGATTAACATTTGGATATTATAAAATTAAATATTTTTAATCATTTTTAATTATTTATTAATTTAAAACAAGTTAAAATATATTTTAGTTTAGTTAAATAAAACTATCTTATAAAATTAAATCTATAGAATTATTTTTTTTAATAAAATACCCTCTTTTTTATTTACATAAATTTATGATTTTTAATATTAAATTAAATAATTTTTTAAGAGTGAGAATTTAGATATTAAAACTAACAATTTGGATATTATAATAAAATTTACTTAATTATTTTATTTTTATATATTTAAATAAATAAATTTAATGTAATTTTTTAGTTGTTTATTAATTCAGACAAGTTAAAACCTATCTTAACTTATTAATAGAAAAGTTAAATAAAAAAAACTTATAAAATTTAAATCTATTAGAATTAGGTATGGGCTAATGCAAGAGGCTAGGATTGAGGATACAAGGACAGAACAAGGTTAAATTCCAACCTCGTGATGGGTTTTTGTATGGACATGCCTATTTCAAAGTTGATCCTATGCAGCCTTAAGACCAAAGCGAGAGGGAGAGCCACCTCCCTCCACCTCTCCTTTCTATCAAAACAACGACTTAAAAGAAAGCACTTCAACTTCTCAGTGGACAAAGATAAAAAGAATAAACTTAAACTTACAACTTTCTTTTAGAAAGATAGCCTTTCTCCAAGTGAGATCCAAGTATCTGAATCTTTAAGCACAAGAAGCGAAATGTATAGGAGCTTGATGGAACTTCGAATGCAAAAAAAAAAAAAAAAAAAAAAAAAAAAAAAAAAATGAAGGGTTTAGGTAATTTGGGGTTTTTCTCTTCAAAAGGATACAATTGGAATTGAAGTTCAAAAATAATCTTTTAGAGATTCGGTATGCCAGTGTAAGCTCAACTCTTAGTTGTCTATGAGTTTGGGGGCCTATTTATAAGTTTCCCACCTAAACTAACCCTTTTTGCCTATTTACAAATAAGTTACAAAAAATGTTGATCAATCACTACAAAGATATGATCTATCAACTATGTATAATGACTATATTTTTCGAGTTCCCTAATCCTATTAATAAATCAAGGCATCAATTCACTATTTATAAGTTTCCCACCCAAACTAGCATTTTTTGTTTCCTATTTACTGTTGGAAGATGGGCCCAAACCCACACGACTAAGAAGGCCCACATATCCAAGTGTGTTGGAAGATGGGCCCAAGCACATAAGACCAAGGAATGCCTACATATCCAAGAGTGTTGGAAGATGGGCCTAAGCCCATAAGATATGGGACCCACCATGATCACGTGAGGTGGCATAAGAAGTCTTACATAATAAGAAGTCTAACAAAGCCTCAATTATTATGGAAGTAGGTCTCATAAAAGAGTTTCAGTTTAAAGTTGTTTTAGTCATATTAGTCTTCTATTTATATTGGGTTATTTAATTATGCTAGGACTCATCTTTAAGTGTTAGAGTTTGGGTGTAATTGAGACAAAAGTAGTTTAATTGTAATTGGACTCTATTACTTTCCTCAATTATAAATAGAGGTTCATGTACTCTGATTATGATAAGTCAATGAAATCTTTCTCTTTTCCATAAATTCAACAACAACAAAAAATTTGCAAAAAGTATTGATCAATCATTGAAAAGGTCTGATCGATCAACTATGTATAACGACTATATCTTTGGGTTCCTTGAGCCTATTGATCAATCAAAGCTTCAATTTAACGAGTTTTAATCCTTTAAGAAAACTCATTAATTAATGAATTGATAAAACCCAAATTAATGTAAAAGTACACATGTACCAAGCTAGGGGAGGGGTATAAATTGTAATTTGGGGGGACATTAATTTTTAAAAAGTATTTGGGGTCCACCTTTAGGATTGTTGAATTTAGGATCCCTTTTCCATAATTCCGAGCAAGAGAAAGAAAAAAGAAAAAGAAGAAAAGGGAAGAAGAGCTTTCGGGTAGAGAGAAGAAAAAAATTAAAAGAGCAAAGAGAGGTAGCGCCAAGCAAAGGGAGAGAGCGAGAGAGAGTAACTCGAGATTGAGATGTGTACCTTGATTTATTCTGAATTACAATACCTCTATTTATAGTAGAGGAGGAGGTAGAGTCCTTATACAATTAGCCTTTCAATCCTAATTATATTCCAATTCTAACTCTCTAAGATAAGTGTATTCAAACCAATCTACTAGAAGCCTAATATGAGTTGAACTAGGGCTCTTGCTTCAATCACGTGAATATAAGGGAGAAGGCCAGCTCGTAGCCTTATCCTTGTGGGTCCCTGACGATCTTCCAACTCATCTTTATAAGGTTGACAACTCGTGAGATATTTGTGAGTCTCACTTGATCTTCAAGTCTTCTAACTCAGTCCAGCTTGTGCTTCTTAATTCCTTGACTCGTGCATGCTTGGGTGAGGACTCTTCTTGGTGTCCCACGTCCTCATGGTGGGTCCCACCAGCTTGAGCACCATGGTGAGTCCCACATTGTAACACTCCCCCTCAAGCTGGGGGTAAGAAGACATCATAAATGCCCAACTTGTTGCATATGGTAGACATAATCTTGTGAGTGACTGACTTGGTGAGAATGTCTGCAACTTGATTTTGTGATGATATATGCTTCAAAGATAAGAAACCAGCTTGGAACTTTTCTCGTATAAAATAGCAATCCACTTCAATATACTTTATCTTTCATGGAAGACTGGATTTGATGTAATGTGTATTGCTGCTTGATTGTCACAGTATAGATCTATTGGAGTTTCTTTGTAGAATCCCAATTCAGTGAGAAGAGATTTTATCCATATGAGTTCACTAATAGTGTGTGCCATGACTCTGTATTCTGCTTTTGCACTCGACCGTGCTACTACATTTTGCTTTTTGCTTTTTCATGTAACCAAATTCCCTCCAACCATTGTACAAAATCCTGAAGTAGATTTTCTATCATCCGAGGATCCAACCCAGTCTGCATCTGAGAATCCTTCGATGTTGACGTGACCATGGTTTTTATAGAGAAGCCCCCTTCTAGGAGCTCCTTTCAGATATCGTAGTGTTCTTTCAAGTGCTTGCCAATGACTAAGTTGTGGCTTGTACATGTATTGACTTACCACACTTACTAAGTATGAAATGTCCGGCCTTGTTACACACAGGTAAACCAGTTGTCCCACTAGTCTTTGATATTTCCAATATCTACATCTTCTCCAGTGCCTCCACATAATTTTGTATTTTCATCTATAGGAGTGTCCGCTGGTTTGCATCCCATCATTCATGTGTCTTCTAGTAGATCAATGGCATACTTCCTTCGGGATTGCACAATCCCATGTCTGGATTGTAATACTTCAATACCCAAAAAATATTTGAGTAATCCAAGATCCTTCGTCTTGAATTTAGCACATATTTTCTCCTTTGTTTTCTGAATGCTCTCAGAATCGGTCCCAGTTAAAATAATATCATCAATATATACAGCCAGAATCACCATACCTCTCGTTGTATTTTCAATAAATACTGAGTAATCTGCAAAGCATCTGTGAAAACCAGCCCGTATGATGGCTTGACTAAAATTTTCAAACCAAGCTCGAGGTGATTGCTTTAGACCATATAGAGATTTTTTAAGGCGGCATACGAACTCCTCCTCAACCACATACCCAAGTGGTTGGTGCATGTAAATTTCTTCTTCAATATCACCATTAAGAAATGCATTTTTAACTTCCAGTTGATATATCTGCCATGATGAATTGGCTACCAGAGCTAATAATATACGTACCGAGTTCATTTTTACCACTAGAGAGAAGGTTTCTTCATAACAATTCCATAGCACTGAGTATAACCTTTGGCAACCACTCAATCCTTCAGTTGTGCAATTGACCCATCCGGATTATTTTTATAGTATAAACCCACTTGCAACCAACAGTTTTTTTCCTGTGGGAAGAGGAACCAGTGACCATGTATGATTGTCATTAAGTGCCTTCATTTCTTCTTCCATTGATGCCTTCCACCCTGGATGTTGTAGAGCCTCCTGATATGACGGTGGAACAGATAAGGAGGAAATAGAAGAAAGAAACTAACAACATAAAGGTGAGAGGCAATGATGAGACACAAAATTGGAAATAGGATGAGAAGTAGAAGGTTGAGTGCATGATCAAGGTTCTTTCTGTAAAGCAATAGGACGAGTATCATATTGAGGACAAAAAATAACTGTGATGAAGGACTTACCTCTGGTGGATTTGTTAACTCGGCAGGTGTGGTGTCAGCCACTTGCTCTGGGGGTTGAATAATCTTTGTATCACGAGGCAGAACCGGTCGAGGGGAACTTAATACTGAGGGCATACCAGGAGGAGTGCTATTAGAATAAAATGAGGAGTCTTCAAAAAATGTTACATCCCTAGACACAAATAAACGTTGAAGAGTAGGACTATAACAAACATAACCCTTTTGTGTGCGAGAGTATCCCAAAAGATACACTTGATGGATTTAGGATCAAGTTTGCTGTGTCAAGGTAATGAATTAAAAACAACACATTGACATCTGAAGACTTTCAACGGTAAGGAAAACGGATCATCATTCGGTAATAATTTAGAGTAAGGAGATTTATGACCAAGAACAGTAGATGGTAGACGATTTATAGGAAAGCAGGTCGTAAGAACAGCATAAGGCCAATAAAGGTATGAAACTTTCATGACATATAATAAACCTCGAGCTACCTCAAGAATATGACGATTTTTTCGTTCGACTACACCATTTTGTTGAGGAGTGTAGGCGCAAGACGTTTGATGGATAATGTCATTTTCTTGACAAAAAGAGTCAAAGTCTTTGGAAATATATTCTTTGACATTATCAAACTGGAGAATTTTTATTTTCTGACCAAATTGTGTGAGTACCATAGCATGAAATGACTTAAAAATAAATGGTATCTCAGAACGCTCCTTAAAGATAAACAACCAAGTTGTGCGAGTGAAATCATCATAAATATAATAAAATATTTTACTGGAGAAATATTAGAGACACTCAAGGGCCCCCAAACATTAGTATGAATTAACGAAAATGGAGTGACACTTTTGACTTCTAGACGAGGAGAGTATGTACTCCTTTGATGTTTACTCAATTGACAAACCTCACAATGAAATTCTGACCTTACTTTAAGAGATGGAAACATATAATGAAGAGACTGTGTAGAAGGATGTCCCAACCGATTGTGCCATAACCGTGTCTCATTTGTAGTAGTAGAAACCATATTGATATTCAGCACGTCCAAGTAATAATGCCCCCCTTGTTCATGGCCTCCACCAATCACCTGCTTCGTTATAAGATCCTGAAAGACACATGAAGTGGGTGAGAAGGTGTTATGGACTCCATAGCATCAAGAGAGGATATATTGGGGTTTATTTGCAATTTCAAGTCATTAGGGGTTTAATTGCAATTTTAATTCATTAGGGGATTTATTTGTAATTTGTTGAACTTATGGCATTTGGCATGTTTTCCCTAATTCCCTATATAGGGATGTGAGATGAATGAAGAAAGGTAAGCATTGAATCAATTAGTTGTAATCAAGTCAGATTCTCCCCTCTAAGGTCTAGGTCAGATTCTCCCTTTGAGGTCCAGGGTTGAGCTCCCTTTGAAGGCTCAAAACATCACAACAATCCTCCCTATTCATCGTCTTCATCGCGTGTTAGATCCGGGGCATAACATCTTGGTATCAGAGCAAGAACATGATGTGCCACGAAGACCCATGGTTGGCGATGCACAGACAAATCGAAGAAATGGCTGCAACAGGCATTGCAACGGAAGAGATACAGAAATGGCATACCTCTTGGGTGAAGTATTGGCTATCAACGGAGTATAAAGAGGCATTCTCTCGAGAAGTAGTCTCGAACAGGAAAACAAACCACGACCCGAAAAAATCAAACACGGTGTCTTGTTTCCCGGCTGAAGTACCTGCGAAAGATTTGGGGGCGACATCAAATCCGGATGCACACCAACATGACCCACAGCCAGTGGAACCCCATCCAGATTTGCAAAAGGAAAATCTTCCGGTGACTATTTCGACCAGGACATCATACGAAGGCGACCCCAAATCGTGCACATCAGAGGGGTTTTTCCCCACCCCTGTCTCCCACAAAGCCATACACCTTCCATCGGTGACGCAAACCACGACACTGGCTGAACTGGCAGTTTATGGGGCACAAATTCCGCCAGAAAGGGCCGACGAGCGTCAGCCATATTCGCCACATCAGCGCAGGTTTGCCTTTTGCCACCGGACACGGAGGAGGCTCCGTCGGCGCCATCGGAAACAAATCCGGTGGACTCTGGCTTCCGGATTCTCATTCTTAGCCTCAATCTTGCCCTCGGAAGCCCAACAAGAACCATATCCAACGAATTTTGGGGTAAGAGTTTGAAACGCCATCTAGTTTTAGTTCAAATCGGTGGTTCCATGTGGTTGAAGGGCCTCCAAGGTGCTGAGCAGCATCAACGCTGCTCGGAAATTGGGAACGAATGCTCTCGACTTCTGGAAGCCACGAACCAGAGCCCAAATGCGGGAATTTCGGCTTGGGTAGCAAGTCGAGATCAAATTTTTGGGAGGATGCTGGGTTCCTTTAATTTTTTTTTTTTTTGGGGACCTCTAATTTTTTTCTGGTGGCTTGGTTGTTCTGCTGCTGCGCACAACACCAGTGCGTCTATTCGTTGTCCACTTGATAATGTGAAGCTCTTTAACTTTTCAGTTGAGGAGACCAGTGTGCATGTCCTGTATTTATTTGTGCTTTGTGTGATGCTGAAATTTTTTGGGGGAAGGGTATATTTCACTGTTGATGAGCACAGTGGCTTGGGTAAAGTTTCAACACATGCTATTATCTATGCTCAGCTAATCATTGATGGACATGAGCATGGAGTGAATGGTTTTCTTGTGCAACTACGAAGTTTGGAGCATGAGCAGCAGCAGTTGTTAAGCAGTGATGTGGATCAAAGGAATTTTGGTGGAGAGCCTCCATACAACATTATGTTTGGACCTGACATAAGTGGCTATCGCACTAAGGTTCATGCAATCTTGACCCGTGATGGGACGCACCACTTGCAAAATGAGGTTTTCAATTTCTCTCCAGATGATCAATTAACAAAACCCCTTTCAAAGACCAGTTCCAATGTGCCAAAAAGTCAAAATTTTCCACTTCAATCAGTGCTAGAATCTCTTCTCCCCTTGTATAGCTGTCCAGAAGGTGGTTTGGCGGGAACAATCCGCTGTGACTATCTACTGGGAGTGGAGATAATGCCACTTTTATTCATGTGGATGCATGCAGATGATGCTAAAACTGTCATCCTGGTTCTTGAACGAGTTTGCATGATAGAGCTAACATGGATCTGGCAGACTCAATATGTTGAACGTTTGGGGGACGTATATTTACCAATTTGCAAGTGGCTTGAAGGAGTGCAGTTGAAGGGGGCTGGTTATAGCCATGGTGCAGCAAGTGAGCTTGGAAGCATTCCTTCATGGGCAAGGCAGGAGAAAAATCTGATGGGTTCTTTTGCAAATGTTGTTGCAACTTCCATGGAAGTTTATCCAGCACTACCTGCCAAGAAGATTAACAGGGCCGCAAAGGTAGCACTTGAGACACAGGTTACGGCCTTGGCCGGTCTTCAAATTGACTCAACTTCATACTTACAGAAAGCGTTAAGAGTGAATGTTGTCACTCTGAGAACAGAGGCCTTTCATCCCCTTAAATCTGTGCTTCCCATTTTCCAAAGTTATTTGGGGGCACTGCTGTTTCTTATTTCTGCTTCCCAGGAAATTGTGAACCTACTGCTCTGTGGACGAGGTGTTTCAAACGTGTTTGATGGCTGTATGGATCTAGTAGGAAGCATGTCTCTGAATGGAATACCAACAAGTTTGGAGGCTGTTACAGTCCCAGATCTGACACAAGGATTCTTTGGGAGGATCTAGGGTCTGCCACGGGTTACGGGTCTTCCAGGCATTACCGTAGGGATAGTTGGAAGACATGGAGAACGAAAACGAAAGATCAAGCCAAAGAGAAGCTTGAAAACCCTAGAGCTCGTTGAGGAGAACTCTAAGCCTCTTTACGCTAGATTTAACCTAATTCTTAATACTTCAATGCTTCCTTTTTTCATTACTCTTACCCCTTAAATAGGGTTCACCCTGTTAGGGTTTAATAAAATATTACAAAAATATCCATATGAATAAAATATTCCAAAAATATCCCTATTAATAAATAATTCCAAAAATACCCATGTGACCTAAAACTGAAATAAAATAAAGTAAATTAAAGAAAGCACTAAAATTATAATGTTATTGCGTGCATAACAGAGGCTGGATTCCTTAGTATGTTGGAATCTCTAAATTTCTACAAGGTTGGGCAGCTCCTGAAATGCCCCAGGTGGCCCCTCTGGGTTGTTGGCCGTGAATCCCACTATACGGTGCTGTTGGCCCTTCATATCTCCGTGCACAATGAAAATGAATTGGAACAGCGGGAATCTCTAATCAGGAGGGCATTTGATGCACAAGATCAAAGTGGTGATGGAGGTTTCATTAGTGTTGAGGGCCTCCACCAAGTCCTCAGAATAGCAAAGATAAATTTGCCAGCTGACCAGCTTGACTGTTTATGCAGTTCAGGGTTCATTGTCTGGAGTGAATTTTGGCATGTATTATTGGAGGTAGAGAGAAGCTTGGGAGGTTTAACGGATTCCGTAACTTCGATGGGGAGGAAGCAGACACTATGATCACAGTAGCTGCCAGCTCTTGCTCCAGATTCCATAATGGTAATTGTCTCCATGTCTCCATGCCGCTCCTCAACTGCCAAAATGCAATGATGTTGCTGTTCGGGAATGGACACTCAAATACCCTACCTCCAAGTGAGGTGATTGTGTTGTGATTGACCTTAGATGGAAAAAATAAATTATTTTTGCTCCTCTGGTTCGATGCTCTAGTTTTGTAATCCAAAGGATTGCCTTCGATCTCGCGGTTGACACTAATGCATGCATGGATCCAGACGTCGGCACGGGCATGTAGACCTACATTCGAGCTTGAGGGCAAGCTCGTTCTCTAGGAGGGGAGAGATGTTATGGACTCCATAGCATCTAGAGAGGATATATTGTGGTTTATTTGTAATTTCAAGTCATTAGGGGTTTAATTGAAATTTCAATTCATTAGGGATTTATTTATAATTTGTTGAACTTATGGCCTTTGGCATGTTTTCCCTAATTCCCTATATAGGGACGTGAGATGAATGAAGGAAGGTCAGCATTGGATCAATTAGTTGTAATCAGGTCGGATTCTCCCCTCTGAGGTCTAGGTCGGATTCTCCCTTTGAGGTCCAGGGTTGAGCTCCCTTCGAAGGCTCAAAACATCACAACAATCCTCCCTATTCATCGTCTTCATCACGTGTTAGATCCGGGCATAACAGAAGGTAACCGAGCAATTAAAATATTTAGTCAATTGACTAGCAGATAATAAATTCAAAGGAAAAGTAGGAACGAAAAGAATATCAGTGAGTGGAAGTGATGGGGTAACAGAAGTGGAACCTTTCCCTTGGACTTTGGTTTGAGAACCGTCAGCTATGGTAACAAACTTGTGTGAAAGACTTAGAGATAGAGAATGTAATAAATTTTTGTTACCTGTAAGATGCTTGGAGGCTCCTAAGTCAATTATCCAGGATGAAGATGAGGCAGATAGCATACCTGAAGCGGTAGTGGCAGCAGTAGTTGCAAACGAACTAGGAGAAGAACCTAGCATTGTTTTCATTTTCTGAAATAGTTCATACTCTTCATTAGTAATATTTTTCTGTGCTGCTGATTTTGTGAGATGTTCTTCTTTTGTATCACTCATAAAGGCTTGATTAGCCCTTGTCAATTATGGCTATTCATTGGCTTTATAACATATTTCTTTATAATGGCCATATTTTCCACAGTAAGTGCACGCCCTGTAATGGCACTGATCTATAGTGTGGCCAAATATTTATAATGAGTACACTTGGTATCTTCTTTCCCATTTGTTTGGCCACCACTTGTCCTTCCACCTCTTCCTCTGCCCCCTCTATAACCTCTACCACGACCTCGGTTGTAGTCAGATGATGATCCTCTATGATTGGAATACATAGCGGATGATATGTCAGTAGTGGAGGAAGAAGTGTTTGGAATAAGAAGTAGTGTTGCGCACACATCATCAAACTTTGGGACAACAGAAACACTCAAAAGTTGACTCTTGGCAATCTCAAGATGAGGTTTAACATTTGTAAGACAAATAGCAGTAATTAAGGCTTCCTTCTATTTGTCTTGGATAGAAGTATCAGTGGTTGAAGGCTGAGCTAACTTGCACTCTTGAAGAAAGCCTCTAAAGCGGGCCAAGTACTCATGAAAAATTTCTCCTTGTTTAGTATTCAACATTCTTTGGAGAATATCATAGGGTTTATGTAGTGTATCTGGGCACGAGTACAGTTTAGCACATGTCTCCCAAATTTGTTTAACAGTGTCAAGATGAATAACATTATTGGAGACATGTTCTTCCATGCTATTGATTAGCCAACTAATTACCAAAGTATCATTTTTCAGCCATTTCATATAAAAAATATCATCTTCATCAATAGGAGGTCCTCGGGTGGTGAGATGACCAAGTAGGTCTTTTTTTATAAGGAACCTTCGAACCGATGTGGACCAACTTATAAAATTTGATACACCACATAAGAGTATGGTGGTGATTCTCAGTACATCTCCTTTGATATTCATATTTTCATCAGCCATGATAGACCACCCTTCTTCATTTTTTTTTTAATAATAACACCAAGTAGTACTTCTTCAATCTACTCAATGTATGGGGAAGTTTAGCATTGATGCTAAATTATTATTCTGATTTTTTTTCTAATACCACTCATAAGAGACTCAATAACAATCTTCTATATCAGGTAACTCTTATCCCACGAAAAAAATCCAATAATCTGATCATGGACTGGTCTCGGTAAACAGAATTTCCAAACCGACAAAACTGTTTTGATAACTCCTTCTTGATAGAGATACATGCATATCCATAATATAATAAGATTAAAACATTCACATATTCATCCTTGAATCATCTTCTAAATTTTGAAACCATGTAACATGAAAAAAAAAAAATTTGAACACTTATCTCTTGGCTTGTGTTCTTCCTTTATAAAAGAGCCTTCTTTGAGTGTTGTTGATCATCACTTCTCTATAGCATTCCTTTGACGAGAGATCTTCAATATAATGCTCTGATACCATGTTGAATTTAGGATCCATTTTCCATAATTCCAAGCAAGAGAAAGAAGAAAGAAAAAGAAGAAAAGGGAAGAAGAGCTCTCAGGTAGAGAGAAGAAAAAATAAAAGTGCAAAGAAAGGTTGAACCAAGCAAAGTGAGAGAGAGAGAGAGTAACTCGAGATTGATAAGTGTAACTTGATTTATTCCGAATTACAACACCTCTATTTATAGTAGAGGAGGAGGTAGAGTCCTTATACAATTAGCCTTTCAATCCTAATTACATTCCAACTCTACCTCTCTAAGATAAGTCTATTCAAACCAATCTACTAGAAGCCTAATATGAGTTGAACTAGGACTCTTGCTTCATTCACGTGAATATAAGGGAGACAGCCAGCTCGTAGCCTTATCCTTGTGGATCCCTCATGATCTTCCAACTCATCTTGATAAGGTTGACAACTCGTGAGATTTTTGTGGGTCCCACTTGATCTTCAAGTCTTCTAACTCAATTCAGCTTGTGCATCTTAATTCCTTGACTCATGCTTGCTTGGGTGAGGACTCTTCTTGGTGTCTCACGTCCTCATGGTGGGTCCCACCAGCTCGAGCACAATGTGGGTCGCACATTGTAACAAGGATAAACGTGGTAATTTTATTTTATTTTATAAAAAATCTAGGGGGTGCCACTTTGGATACATGAGGATTATTTCTTTCTATGATTCCTTGACTTTCAATCATGAGGATAAAAGTTAATGTTATAATTGTACTTACATATGTTGATAGAGAGTTGACCCCCATCCATATTTTGATGATAACAAGACTTATTCGAACTAACAATTACAAATTTAGTATTTTAGAGATTTTTCCTTCAAGAGACACAAAAATTGAGGTTTATGCAAAAGAACCAACATATGCATCTCAAGAGCTCGAGCTCCATAAATGTGTTATATTATCTTGAAGAAGCATCCACGAGTGAAGAAACGAAGAATGAAAGATTAGAATCTAAATTGTATAGAAAATCTCAAGAACTCTATACATGTAAGAAAGTAGCCCCAAATCTTCAAAATTGAGGTACAAGTGAATTTTATGGAGCTATAGGGTATTTTGCATTTATAACATGTTTTGCCGATGGATACCCAACTTTTAAACATGTAAGAATCACTCAGGACATATTTTCATCATGCATTGAGCCAAATTAGAAACTTGGTTTTGGGATGATCAATCATTGTTTGCCAATGATCGGTCATCTACAATGTGCACTGGCTGAAAATATAGAACATGATCGATAAAATAGGGGTGATTGATTGATCATATAGAAGTATGCCAATGAGGGACATAATGCATGATTGATCAGACTCATGTCATTGATTGATCATACATGGTTTTGCAAAGGTAGTAGGATCAATACATGATCATTCAGTCTAGGTGGACTTATCGATCAATTTAAGTTGTCAGACCTGATAGATAGACAATGATCGATCAATGCATTGATCAATCAACCAAATGTATAAAAAAATATAGCTATTAAACATGATTGATTGATCATACCTTACATTGATCGATCATTGAGTTGTCAATTTTTTACAAATGGCGAAATAACGAGTAGTTTGTCTAAGGGAAGCTATAAATACTCCTATAAATACCCCACAAAAATTTTTTTTGAGATTGCTACACGAATAAGTTATTTAATGTATAATTAAATATATTAATATATGTATTAATTGAATTAGATATTTTATTGTGCATTAATATGGTAATTACATGAGCCATGAAATATGCATATGATTTATTACAAAAAATAAATAAATAATGTTATAAATAACAAAAACGAAAGTAATACGTTGAGTTATTAATTTATTAATAACATATGATATACTTTAACCTAAAAATAAATAATTTAAGAGAAAAAATTGATCTAATCATAACTTTAACACACTATATATTTGTACATAATATATTTTATGTATTATTAATTAATAATATATTATCACAAAATTTAAAACCATTGGTTTAATTAACTATAGCAATCGGATAATTATTCAAAAATAATTTATCAAATATTTATTTTCACAATATTTTAATTATGACTATTAAATCACTATTTTAATATATTAATTATAAAATAAATATATTAAATAAAAAATTATTTTTATAAATAAAATTTATAAATTAATGATTTTTATGACGATAGTTTATTTTTTCCTAACCATCATCGTCTTCCTCAGCGGCGAGCCAGCGGGCAATGATGACGGGCAACGCCGATAGTGGCGACACTCCGATGGTATGCCGAGAGGGAGAAGAGAGGGAGGCCGAGAAGCTTTGAAATAGTTGCTCGACCCTGCTCTGCCACGGAGGTCAAGAGGGAGAGAAGACGAAGGATGGCCGATGGGGGGGGGAAGAGAAGAGAGGAACACCGAGAGAGAAGAGAAGTCGTCGCCGAGGAAGGAAGGCCTCCCTCCCTCTTGACCTCCGTCGTAGAGCCTTTCGATTTCCCGTACTCTACAATGGAGGTCGAGAGGGAGAGGTTGTAGAGAGGGAGACCAGAGAGGGACGGTGTGTTACGGTCCCGAGTCATGGATCGAGTAACACGGCGTGGGATTTGTGAATCCAGCACTCAGAATTTACTCACTTCACGTCAAGGGTCTGTGTATGAGTATTTCTCCTTAACCAATGCTTGGCCAGGAGGAAAGATCCTCTTTTGAGGGTCCTACCGAGTTGTTGTGCTAGGTAGAAGACCCCACAACAATGCTGACCTTGCTAGAGCAAGGTGCTCTCTTTCTTGGTCACGGCAAAGAGGGTTTGGCCCTCTTTGTTGCTGCTCTAGCTAAGAATGCAATCCTTCTTTCTTAAATAACTTGAAACAAGAGTTTGGGATAGATTAATACCTCTTCTTTGATGCTATGATCAGCTCCCACGTTGCACCAGGAATTGCTCAAGATTTGAGGATAAAAATCCTCACTTTGTTGCTTGGTAAGGGAGGAATTGGGCCTCTCTTATTGCTGCTGCCAAGAAGGAGGATAGACCTCCTCTTTGGGCTCGGAAAAGGGGCAGGAAGCTCCTTTTCTTAATAGGGATGATGGTGGATGAATTTGGGTGAAGATGGATGGCAATGGAGGGTGAATGATAGGTTGGATTTTTGGAGTAAACCCTAAACTCGGGATCAAGAGGTGATCCCAACCTATTTAGACTAGGTTATTCTAAAATCTCAAAGCTTACCTATTTCATTCATACCTATCCCTTAAATAGGGAGTTTTAGGGTTAGGGTTACAATAATTCCCCATAATGCCCTTACATAAAAAGTAATTAGAAATAACTCCTACTTAAAACAATATAAGAAATAAATCCTACTTAAAACAATATTAGAAATAAATCCTACTCAAAGAAATATAAGAATTAAATCCTATTGAGTGAGTTGTTGTTGTCTTCTTCGTTGTGTGACTCGGTGTGCTATTGAGTCCACAACATCTGCCTCCCCATGGAGAAAGAGCTTGTCCTCAAGCTCAAAAGCTGGGTAGACTTGTTTGAAGATGTCCACACATTCCCATGTTGCAGCATCAGGGTCAGTGTCCGTCCACTGAACGAGAATCTCCCAATGATCATTGGTCAGCCGTGCACGTAACACCGCAGCTGGGTTAAGAATAACCTCGCCATGATCAACTGGTGGTAGGAATGGAGTGGATGTAGGCTGTGCTCCAGAATGCGGCTTCAAAAGAGAGACATGAAACACATCATGAATTTTGGCGGTGTCCGGTAATTTGAGTTGATAGGCGACTGGTCCCACGCGTCGAAGAATGGGAACGGCCCAAAAAATCGGGGTGAGAGCTTATGACGTGGAGGTCCCGCTAGAGACTGCTGACGGTAGGGCTGGAGCCGTAGCCACACATACTTTCCAACCTCAAAAGAGACCTCACGGTGGCCTCTGTCGTATACATCCTTCATCCGAGCTTGGGCACATCGTAGCCGTTCTGTGATATTCTGTAGCAGTAGATCCCTGTCTATGAGTGCCTGATCAATCGTGTCCACGCGGGTGGACCCTGGGTTGTACGAGAGGAGGCGAGGTGGATCCCGGCCATATATAACCCGAAAAGGAGTGGATTGCAATGCAGAGTGGAACGAAGTGTTGTAACAATATTCGGCCCACGGAAGCCATTGAACCCATTGTCGCGGACGATCCCCCACCAAGCACCGTAGATACATCTCGATGGTGCGGTTTACCACCTCAGTCTGCCCGTCTGTCTGTGGATGATAGGCGGAGGAGAACTTCAATTTCGTCCCACTCAAGCGAAACAGTTCCCGCCAAAAGGTGCTCGTGAAAACTGCATCTCTGTCACTCACAATGGATTCTGGAATGCCATGTAAGCGGACTATCTACTCCAGGAAAGTCTGAGCAACCCGTGTTGCTGTATACGGATGAGCCATCGGTATAAAATGCCTGTACTTGGAGAATCGATCAACCACTACGAAAAGTACGGATTTGCCGGCTGACAGGGGTAGGCCTTCCACAAAATCCATTGAAATGTCGGCCCAAACCTGCGTTGGAAGGGCCAGAGGCTGGAGAAGACCGGCTGGACTCAAGTGCTCGGCTTTGTTGCGCTGGCATACCTGACAGTCGCCAACATAAGTCGCAATAGAGGCTTTCATGGCTTGCCAGTAAAAATCAGCTCAAATTCTGTGCAAGGTCTTCTGGATCCCCTCGTGTGTACTGTCGTGGTAGGCCGAGAGAATAACTGGAATCAACTCAGACTCAGGTGGAAGGAAAATCCGATGCTTATAATAAATAAGTGAATCCTGGATGGACCACTTCACATTCATTGTCCCTTCTGAGATCTGCTGATGCAGTTCCTGCAGTGCAGGGTTAGTAGCATGTGCTTCTCGCACCAAGTCCATAATGAGAAATCTCGGCTGGCTGATAGAATAGACCGACTGCTGATCTTCAAAACATCGTGACAAGGCATCTGCCGCCTTATTTAATCTCCCCGCACGATACTCCACTGAGAAGTCAAACCCCAACAACTTACTGATCCAGTGTTGTTGTGGCGACGTCGTCAAACGCTGTTCTAGTAAGAATTTAAGGTTGTAGTGATCCGTGCGTATGAGAAAAGCCCGGCCCCAGAGATAAGGCCTCCAATGTTGGACCGCTTTGGCCAACCCAATCAATTCACGCTCATAGGCTGCCAGTTTGTGATGGCGGACTGCCAACTGTCTGCTAAAATAAGCAATAGGATGGCCCAGCTGCTGTAAAACGGCCCCCATGCCCACGCCCGAAGCGTCGCACTCTACCACGAATAATTCGTCAAAGTTGGGAAGTTGTAATACTGGCGCGGATGCGAGGGCAGCTTTGAGTGCCACAAATGACCAGGTGGCCCCTTCATTCCAAATAAAGGAATTTTTCTTGAGTAAACTCGTCAATGGTGCTGCCACTGGCCCATAGTTCTGAATAAATTTACGGTAGTAGCCCGCAAGACCCAGAAAACCCCGTAATGTAGAACACGACTGTGGTTGCGGCCACTCGTGAATAGCTCGGATCTTCTCGGGATCCACCGTAACCCCCTCATGTGAGATAATGTGTCCCAGATATCCCACGTGTGAAGCCGCAAAAGAACACTTGGAGTGTTTCAAATAGAGCTGATGTGCTCTTAACAAGTCGAAAACAATCCTCAAGTGTGCCAAGTGCTCCTCAACCAAATGATGAGAGCGTAGAATGGTAAATACCTGGTGGAGGTGGTGGAGATGTTCTTCCCAATTTTTGTTGTAGACCAGAATGTCATCAAAAAAGACTAACACATAGTGGTGCAGAAGTGATGAAAAGACCTCATTCATGAGGGCCTGAAAGGTGGATGGTGCATTGGAGAGACCGAAGGGCATGACGAGGAACTCGAAATGACCGTGATGTGTGCGGAAGGCAGTCTTCTCCACATCTGCCTGGTGAACTCATATTTGATGATAGCCCGATTTCAAATCTAATTTGGTAAAAATTGTAGCACCATGTAACTCATCCAGCAACTTGTCCACAACTGGAATGGGGAACTTGTCCTTAACTGTGTGCAAGTTTAGTTGCCTATAGTCGACACAAAATCTCCAAGATTTATCTTTTTTACGTACAAGTAACACTGGTGAGGAGAAAGGAGGTCGACTGGGCTGGATCACACCCTGAGCGAGCATATGCATGCACTGTCGTTCTATTTCATCTTTCTAGATATGTGGGTAACGATAAGGCCGCACCACTACTGGATCAGTTCCCAACTTTAAACGAATGCGGTGATCGCAATGACGCACTGGTGGTAGACCTGTAGGGTCATTAAATAAATCCGCAAATGCTGTAAGTAAAGGAGCTAACTGATCATCACCCGTGTGTTGAATGTGCAAAGTGTGAAGTGCGTAAGGGACCTGTGCCACAATGCCTTGTAATGTAATCTGGCCCTGTGATGCTGAAAATGTCATAGTTCGAGCCTGAAAGTCCCATAATATTGGTCCTAATAACTGGAGCCATTTGACCCCGAGCACCAAATCAAATCCAGCCAATGGAATGACTATTAAATCTGCCTGAAAGGAATGCCCCTCAATGGTGAAAGGGGTGTTAGCACATAACCCCACGCTAGCAATTTTGGCCCCATTGGCCACTGAAACTGAGAGACCCCTTTGTTGTTGAATTTCCAAGCCCAATTGTTGCGCGGCTGGTTCACTGATAAAATTATGTGTGCTGCCCGAATCAACTAAAGCAAGTAGCATGAGATGATGTAACCTGGCCTTTACCTGCATGGTATTAGAACTACGCAGGCCATGCATGGCATGGAGGGAGAGCTCTGCTTCCTGTTGTACCTCTTCAACAATTTCATTTTCAAGAAGCTCTTCTGAATCTTCTTCCAATAATTCAATACTGAATAAACGTTTAAAGGTATGTCCGGGCAGGAATTGTTCGTCACAATTAAAACATAGGCCCTTTGCCTTTCGAGCATCCATTTCCTGTTTAGTCAAAAATTTACGTGGCATAGAGTGTGGAGGAACATGAGTAGCCTGATCTGCTCGGTTAGGGGCAGAGGACCCAAAACGTGGACCGGATGCAGTACCCTGTGTTCTGTTTTGCCAAAATGGTTTTCTTTGTAAAGACTCTTTTAGAACTCTCTGTTTGTGCTCCACAGCCCTGGCATAATTCATTGCAGAGTCCAAATTTGTTGGACCCAGTAATTCCACTTCCAATCTGACTGCCTCTGTCAATCCAGCATTAAAAATCTGAACATGTAGGTGAGGAGGAACAAATTCACTAGCTCTGGCCAACCTTTCTTGGAACGTTTTTTGGTAAACCTCTAAGGTGCTGGTCTGTTTGTAGTTGATCAATTCCCCCACTGGGTTGCTGCTAGCTGGAGGTCCGAACCTTAACTGGCAAGCATGTTTAAAGTGCAGCCAATCCTGAATGGAATGGACATTTCGGTAGTGATGGAACCACATGAGCGCTTCATCGAGCATGTGGTAGGCGGCCAAAGTAACCTTGTCCATTTCCACCGTTTGTTGATGATAAAAGAATTGTTCACATTTCGTGAACCACAGTAAAGGATCTTTAGAGCCATCATATGTAGGATAGTTAAGTTTAAAGTACCTGGGAACCGTTGATGGTGCTTGTGCGTGAGTGGTCATTGAACCCATTGGTTGGCGCAAGGGTGGATTTGGTGGTGGCGTGAATTGGTGGTGGGGAACTGGTTGTTGTTGAAAATTGGTTGCTGGTGGTGGCGTTGGTGCTTGAAGTGCAGCAAGTTGTCGTAGGATGGATTGTAGAGATGATTCCAGAGTTTGTAAGGTAGTATTGATGTGAGAAATTTCAGTACCTTGAAGAGTGGATCGTTGTTGAAGGTCTGAAAGGACTTGACGTATGTCCTCTGGAGAAGAGGAATCACCGAGGGTGGACCTGTCTGATACCACGTTGTTAGGATCCTCACAAGCCATGGATCTTGTCACCCTCCTCTCTTCTCTTCCTTCCATTATCTTGCTTGACGTTGAGATGGAATGAGGGGTTGAAGGGGATTGAATTTCGGAAGGAGAATTGGGGAAATTCGGAAGAGAGCTTGAAGGAGCTCTTGACCTGTTTATCTAAATTACGTTAACTAGAGTGAACTCAATTCATAATCTTCATTACCCTAGCCGTCCCCTTAAATAGGGTGGAGGACGTCCAAAACCCTAAAGACCTCTTGGGTCAATGGTTCAAACCAATCAATGCTAAACCAACCCAAACCAAAGACAATTACATGGGAATTGAAAAACACATTAATTAATTCCTACGCCTGTTGGTAACTCGTGATGCTATAGAGTCCATAACACGGTATGGTCGCACGACCACTACCTCAGAACCTGGTTTCAGACAGATCCTGTGGTCACAGTGCCTCATGGGAGGCAACCCCGAAGGCTCCTGGAAGATGTCATAGAACTCCTCAACCAGACCATCACTAGTACTGTCAGGCTGATCCTGTGTCTGCAAAGTGTGTATGCGGTGGGCCCTGTCCACCTGACAGCCCTGTAAGAGCACCCGACTTCTGGCCAAATCAAAGCTCATGGTTAAAGCCGAAAAGTCCCACAGAATGGGCCCCAATGTTTGTAACCATTTAATGCCTAAAACCATATCAAATCCCGCTAGGGGAATAACAAAAAATTCCGCATTAAATGAAGTAAATCCAATGGAAAAAGTTACCGCCTTACTAATCCCATAGCTAGGACCTTCTCGCCATTGGCCACTGAGACGGTGGCTGTCGAATGAGTGTGTATCTGGAGCTGGAGATGCTGTGCGGCTGTCAAACTCAGAAAATTGTGTGTACTCCCCGAGTCGACTAGTCCCACCAATTCTCGGTCAATGACATGAGCCCGGACTTGCATTGTAGTAGGCGATTTCTGCCCAGTAATAGCATGCAAGGATATCTCTGGTGGTTCCTCCTCGATAATATCCTCTGGTTCCTCTGGATCCTCTGAATCCTCCATCTCGAGCCAAAATAATCGTTTACATTGGTGTCCGACCCGATACTGCTCATCGCAGTTATAACAGAGATTTTTGGACCGCCTTTCTGCCATCTCCGCACTCGTCAATTTTTTTATAAAGCTCGGTAGGGAATTACCAGGGCGGGGATCGGCTACCCGAGTCGTAGTCGAAGTGTGTCTGGATGGTGCTGCTATAGATGTTCCCTGAGATGAATTATAGCGGCGCCCTTGCCACGTGGAGGAAGTGTTCCTCTCACTCGACCAACCCGACTTACGTTGCTGCAACTGTTGTCGTTGTTCCATTGCTCGGGCCATATTCATGGCATGAGCTAGATCCGTGGGCATAAGGAGTTCTACTTCTAGCCGTAAATACTCATTGAGACCTGCTGTGAATAAGGAGACCTGCTGGTCAACCAATACCCTCTCTCCAGCACGAGCCAACTTTTCCTGGAAGAGTTTTTGATAGTGTTCCACCAAACCCGTTTGTCTCAATAGGACTAACTCTCCCAAGGGGTTGCTGTTGGCGGGAGGCCCAAATCTAACTGTGCATAGATTTTTAAATTCTCCCCAAGTCATTCCCGGTCTCTCTTTCTCTACTTGAGTCACCCATAACATGGCTTCATCTGTCATATGGAAAGAAGCTAGTTGCACCTTATCCCATTCAGTAGTCCCTTGGTTCAAAAAAAAATTTTCACATCTATGCAACCAAATTACGGGATCCACAGAACCATTGAAAGAGGGAAACTCTAACTTGGTGTACCTTGGGATTGTGCCTCCATGCTGAGATGCTTGGACAGCAGTGCGCCCAGGCCACTGCTCCCCTCTTCTGTGATATGGTTGAGTAACCTCTCTCACCTCTGGACTCTGATGTCTCTCTGCCCTCAACTCCTGTAGCATGCTAATGATTCGGCTCATCTCTTCTTCCAAACCACAAACCTTTCCCAACACTGGTTGTGCTGTTTCAAGGCTATCTTCTATCTTTTGTATCCTGATTTGGATTTCTTCATTGCTGATATTATCCCCCATGTTACCCTGTTCTGATACCAAGTTGTTACGGTCCCGAGTCATGGATCGAGTAACACGGCGTGGGATTTGTGAATCCAGCACTCAAAATTTACTCACTTCACGTCAAGGGTCTGTGTATGAGTATTTCTCCTTAACCAATGCTTGGCCAGGAGGAAAGATCCTCTTTTGAGGGTCCTACCGAGTTGTTGTGCTAGGTAGAAGACCCCACAACAATGCTGACCTTGCTAGAGCAAGGTGCTCTCTTTCTTGGTCACGGCAAAGAGGGTTTGGCCCTCTTTGTTGCTGCTCTAGCTAAGAATGCAATCCTTCTTTCTTAAATAACTTGAAACAAGAGTTTGGGATAGATTAATACCTCTTCTTTGATGCTATGATCAGCTCCCACGTTGCACCAGGAATTGCTCAAGATTTGAGGATAAAAATCCTCACTTTGTTGCTTGGTAAGGGAGGAATTGGGCCTCTCTTGTTGCTGCTGCCAAGAAGGAGGATAGACCTCCTCTTTGGGCTCGGAAAAGGGGCAGGAAGCTCCTTTTCTTAATAGGGATGATGGTGGATGAATTTGGGTGAAGATGGATGGCAATGGAGGGTGAATGATAGGTTGGATTTTTGGAGTAAACCCTAAACTCGGGATCAAGAGGTGATCCCAACCTATTTAGACTAGGTTATTCTAAAATCTCAAAGCTTACCTATTTCATTCATACCTATCCCTTAAATAGGGAGTTTTAGGGTTAGGGTTACAATAATTCCCCATAATGCCCTTACATAAAAAGTAATTAGAAATAACTCCTACTTAAAACAATATAAGAAATAAATCCTACTTAAAACAATATTAGAAATAAATCCTACTCAAAGAAATATAAGAATTAAATCCTATTGAGTGAGTTGTTGTTGTCTTCTTCGTTGTGTGACTCGGTGTGCTATTGAGTCCACAACACGGTGGAGACAAGAGAGGGAGCAGAGAGCTCGGGGTTTAGGAAGACGAAAGAGCTACGGGAACGAGAGAGGGGTGCGCAGTGAACATCTACATGCTGGAGACATTCTTCCCATGCTTGAGACCTAATTGTTCTAAAAAATATAAGAGTCATACCATCTCTTTGCTGGCTTCGGTCACAGTGACATATTATGCCTCAGTGATGGAAAAAACAATTATCTTATGTAACTTAGAGACCCAACTAACTGCTATACCACACAATGTGTATAAATATCCAGCGGTACTCTTTTTGCCATCAATGTCTCCAGCCATGTCAACATCTACATAACTTTGTAATCCCAAGTCTGACTTTCTGAAACATAGGGGTGTGTCTATAGTGCCTCTCAAATACCTGAAAATCCACTTCACTGCTTCCCAATGTTGTTTACCCAGATTACTCATATATCTTCTCACAACTCCCACTACATGAGCTATGTCTGGTCTAGTGCACATCATGACATACATGAGACTGCCAATAGCAAAAGCATAAGGCACATTGGCCATTTTGGCTTGCTCTTGCTCTAGAGAAGGTGACTGCTCCTTTGATAGCCTAAAGTGAGTAGCTAAAGGACTACTCACTGGTTTTGCAACATTCATGTTGAATCTGCTTAGAACTTTCTTCTCTTATTCTTCTTGTGACAATTTCAAGACATCAATGTCCCTAGTAATCCTCATCCCAAGGATTTTTTTTGCAGTACCCAAATCCTTCATTGCAAACTTCTTGGACAACTTCCTTTTTAACTTATCTATTTCCTATTTGATAGCACCTGTTATAAACATGTCATCAACATATAGTAGTAGAATAATGTAGGAGTCATCAAACTTCTTCACATAATAGCAATGATCTGCCTGGCACCTCAAGAAACCATTACTAATAAAAGTGTCAAACTTCTTATACCACTGTCTTGGAACTTGTTTAAGACCATACAAACTCTTTTGAAGTTTGCACACTATTTTCTCCTTTCCTTGTGCTTTGAAATCCTATGGTTGCATCATGTAAATTTCTTCCTCCAAATCACCATGAAGAAAGGTTGTCTTTACATCCAACTCCTCTAAGTGCAAGTCTTCATTTGCCACTAGTCCAAGCATTTTTCTAATAGTAGTCAATTTAACTAATGGAGAGAAAATATCTGTGTAGTCAATGCCTTCTTTTTGATGAAAGACTTTTAGCACCAGTCTTGCCTTGTACTGCTTGCTACCATTATGTTTGTCTTTTATTTGGTACACCCATTTATTCTGCAAGACCTTCTTCCCTTTTGGTAACTCAGTCAATTGCCATGTCTTATTGGATAACAATGAATCCATCTCATCATTCATGGCCCACTCCCACTCGGTTGATTCATCAACTTGCACAACTTGCTCATAACTCTCTGGTTCATCTTTATCAGTCAATAAAATATAATTTAGTGTAACGGAGTACCTCTGTGGTGGTCTGGTAGTTCTAGTAGATCTCCTGAGTTCAGTCATAGGATTGTTCTAATTTACTTATGGGGGGTATGTTCTCTTGGTCTTCCTGAGCAGTATTCTCCATCTCATTAATTGGAAGATCTCTCAACTGAATCACTTCAGACTTCTTGGATTCATCACTTGTGCTCTTAGACTTTGTTCTCAACCTATCTTTATACAAGGCACCTTCATTGAAGATCATATCCTTGATCCTGATAACCTTACGACTTTAGTCATTAGTCATCCCAAAAGCGATAACCAAACTCGGTACCACCATAGCCAATAAAGAAACATATCTTAGATTTAGCATCAAGTTTATTTCTAGTTACAAAATTAATATGAATATAAGCAACACAACCAAAAACTTTCAAGAAAGAAAAGTTACCTCTTTTTTGCTCTAGACCTCTTTTGGTCTTTTGCAATCCAATGGTGTTGAGGGACCTCTGTTGATTAAATAGGAAGCAGTACTAATAGCCTCATACTAGAAAATCTTTTGCAATCTCGCATGTAATCTCTTGTTCCTAGCATGCTCGTTCAAAGTTTTGTTCATCCTCTCAGCCACACCATTCTATTGAGGTTTTCTTCACCTTGATTCCATTATCAACACGGTACCGCTTGAAATCATCATCTATGTATTCTCCCCAATTATCTGACTGTAGGCACTTTACCTTCAAATCTGTCTCATTCTCCACCATTGCTCTCCATCTCTTGAAGCTATCAAATACATTGGATTTATTTTTCAAGAAATAAACCCATACCTTTTTGCTTGCATCTTCAATAAATGTCACATAGTAGTTAGAACCACCAAGGGAAGTAACAATTGAAGGCCCTCACACATCAGTGTGAACCAACTCCAATTTTGTTGTCTTTTGTTCCTTTCTGGCCTTAGAAAAGCTAACCCTTTTTTTCTTGAAAAAATACAACCTTCACACAAATTTTTGTTTACACTTTTCAACCATGGTAGCTTCCCTTTGGATTGAAGCACTTTCATTCCCTTCTCACTCATATGACCGAGCCTATAATGCCATAAGTCAGAATCAGTAACAGCATGAACAACTGCAACCGTGTCTCTGTAATTGAAAGTGATGTAAAGAGTTCTAGTTTTAACTCCTTGTGCAACAACCATGGATCCTTTTGTGACTTTCCAGGTAGCACCATTAAAAGTCATATTATGACTTTCACCATCAAACTGCCCTACTGAGATCAGATTACACACCGGTTTTGGTACATGTCTCACCTTGTGAATTTTCCACACTGACCCGTTTCACTTCCTCAAACTGACATTACCAATACCGACAATATCGAAAGGTTCTCCATCAGCAAGATACACCTTCATGTGATCTCCAACAACATAATTCTCCATTATCTAACGATGTGTGGTGGTGTGAAAAAAAGCTTCTGAATCTAACACCCAAGAGTCAATAGGGCTATCGACCAACAAAAGTAAAGCATCTTGTACTGTTGAAAGATAGGCTCAAGCCCACACGACCAAGGAAGGCCCACATATCTAAGAGTATTATAAGATGAGCCACACAACCAAGGAAGGCCCACAAGATGGGCCCAAGCACATAAGAAGTAGGACCCACCATGATTACCATGAGCTGGCATCCTTATCACATAAGTTGGAAGATCAAGAAGGACTCACAAAAGTATCTTTATCTTATGGTCATGACCGAGAAGAGTTTTATTTTAAGTTATGTTTATCTTTTATCATTATTGAGTTACCAAATTATGTTAGGACTTACCTTAAGCGTTAGAGTTTGGGTGTAATTGGGACAAGGGTAGTTTTATTGTAATTGGACTCTACTAACTTCCTCTATTATAAATAGAAGTTTCATGTACTCTGATTGTAATGAGTTAATGAAGTCAATGAAGTATTTATCTTTTCCATAAATTCAACATGGTATCAGAGCAGGTTTTGGTCAACTCACAGAGATAATGAGATCCTTTTCTCTAAACTCGAAACCCTAAGTCTATGTTCGTAGTTATTGTTTTTAAGTTCCTACACCCATAGTTTACTTTAGGTTTTTCACCTTTATACTGAGATTTATCTGTTACAAATTATATATTGATGGAAAGATATTTGAGTCTAATTTCCAAGGAAAAACCTATTTTTTTCCAATCAGAGTTATCTACAGAGAGATATCGATATTTTAATGATAAAAGGTCAGATTGCAAAAGACGTTTGAGCAGCAGCAGAAAGCTTCAGCTTCCGAGGTATTTTATTTTCTCAAGAATGAGGCTAGAAAAATAAATATATGTAAGTCTATTCTCTTAAATATTCAACCAATTTTACATCGGATTTATCTCACTTCTCCCTGGTTGAACAGGTTATTACTACATCTATATTATTTGGGCTTATTACTACATCTATATTATTTGGGGTTATTGCTACATCTATGATATTTTGTTAAAGCTAGGATCACTGCCATTACCTCCCAGCTTGAGGGGGGAGAAGTAGAAGAAGTAAAAGAAAGAGTTATTTTATTCCATATGATGTGGATAGATTTATGTGACCAAAATATTCAAGAAAGGACTTTAAAAAAAGATGAAGCTTATGCATCTACGAAAAAATATTATATCAGATTATGATTATTTCATGGGTCCTTCTACAAAATTTATTATTTTGGTTCGAGTTATGTGTGTTAGAAGATGTTTGTATTACATTACAACTGCTGCTATTATGTTTCTTTGGATAACACATTATTATTGAAGAAGAGGTGGCCTCAGTACCTTTTCTCATACCATAATTTATTTGACTCTCAAAAATATCACAGTTAGGACACCATGAGAGTCGGTGCTCGGATTAGGACACCATGATAATTTAATTCTAAAAAATATCACAGTTGGGATACCATGAGAGTCAGTGTCCAGATTGGGACACCATTATAAATAACCCCCCCCCCCCCCCCCCCCCCCCTGTAATGACTTTTATTACACCTACTACTTGAGAGTCGTTGTCCTATGGAGGGACATGGTGGTGGACACTTAAGAGCAATGTCGATAGACACACTACCTACAGAAGACGAAGTGTGCCCTACATCAAGCATTAGGACTAGAGTATGGAGCAATGTCTTACCGGATAGGAGTGATTTTTACTCTCACTTATATTATGCTAGTAGGGCCTCATGGAAGGACGCAACAACATGAGGGGGAGTGTTGGATGATGAAGGCATATTGGAAGATGTGCCATTTTATACGAAAAGATTCTATACATCATTTGTAGCAAGTTGGGAGTTCTTATTGTTCTCTCACCCCCAGCTTGAGGGGGAGTGTTGGAAGATAGGCCCAAGCCCACACGACCAAGGAAGGCCCACAAAATGGGCCCAAACACATAAGAAGTAGGACCCACCATGATTACCACGAGCTAACAACCTTATCACATAAGTTGGAAGATCAAAAAGGACTCACAAAGGCATCTTTATCTTATGGTCACGTCCTAGAAGAGTTTTAGTTTTAGTTATGTTTATCTATTATCTATATTGAGTCGTATAAGTATGCTAGGACTTATCTTTTAGTGTTAGAGTTTGTGTGTAATTGGGTCAAAGGTAGTTTTGTTGTAATTTGACTCTACTACCTTCCTCTATTATAAATAGAGGTTCATGTACTCTGATTATAATGAGTTAATGAAGTCAATGAAGTATTTCTCTTTTCCATCAATTCGCCTCATAATAATTCTTGTATAGAGGAAGGAAACACAGAGAAAATTCGTGGATCCACTGTGTTCTGCTTCATCTGGTAAGTTGCTGGTTCCGTTTTTTCTCATTCCAGAAATCCAGACGGAAAATTATTTATGGTAGAAGATTACAATCCGGTGTTGTTCTGGTTTTGGAAAAGTCTCCACTTATTTCTGGAATGAAGTTGCTGGATCCTTTCTATTTTTTCGTTCCCTTTCTCAAAGTCCAGAATTCGGAAAACAATTTTGAATCTCCGCTCTATTCAGACAGCAGCTGCTCGGGGAAGAAGACAATTGCTTGTTTTAATTTTTCCTAAGTTAGGAAAAATTAAAATAGAGTCGCGCCCGTGCCTGATTCAACCCGAACTAGACTAGGTCAACCCAGCAACCACTTACTGCTTCTGCACCAACCAGACCGAGTCAACCCATACCAACTTGGACCAAGTCAACTTGGGTCCGGGTCAATGTAACTCGGTCCACTTAATTTCTTCCTCGATATACATGCCTAGACCAAAGCTTATACATATTTCTGCAACGACTTGGATATATTGGTCTACTATTTGACTCGACGCGACTCCGTAAAATTTTTTCTAGCTGGATTATTATTTGAAGAATTGACATATTATTCCTTGGTCAGCATATTATTTGGTATAGATATGTACATTAGATTATTTCATGGGTGTTTTTTACAAGGATTATTTTGGTTCGTGTTATATGGGCCCAAGCCCATTTCAACTGTGTTGAATTTAGGATCCCTTTTCCATAATTCCGAGCAAGAGAAAGAAGAAAGAAAAAAAAGAAAAGGGAAGAAGAGCTCTCGGGTTGAGAGAGGAAAAATTAAAAGAACAAAGAGAGGTTGCGCCAAGTAAAGGGAGAGAGGGAGAGAGAGAGAGAGAGAGAGAGAGAGAGAGAGAGAGAGAGAGAGAGAGAGTAACTCAAGATTGAGATGTGTAACATGATTTATTCCGAATTACAACACCTCTATTTATAGTAGAGGAGGAGGTAGAGTCCTTATACAACTAGCCTTTCAATCCTAATTACATTGCAAGTCTAACTCTCTAAGATAAGTCTATTCAAACCAATCTAATAGAAACCTAATATGAGTTGAACTAGGACTCTTGCTTCATTCACGTGAATATAAGGGAGAAGGCCAGCTCGTAGCCTTATCCAAATGGGTTCCTGATGATCTTCCAGCTCATCTTGATAAGGTTGACAGATCGTGAGATATTTGTTGGTCCCACTTGATCTTCAAGTCTTCTAAATCAATTCAGCTTGTGCTTCTTAATTCCTTGACCTGTGCTTACTTAGGTGAGGACTCTTCTTGGTGTCCCACATCCTCATGGTGGGTCCCACTAGCTCGAGCACCATGGTGGGTCCCATATTGTAACACTCCCCCTCAAGTTGGGGGTGAGAAGACATCATAAATGCCCAGCTTGCTGCATATGGTAGACATAATCTTGTGAGTGACTGGCTTGTCTACAACTTGATTTTGTGATGATATATGCTTCAAAGATAAAAAATCAGCTTGGAACATTGACAATCCACTTCAATATGCTTTGTCCTTTCATGGAAGACTGGATTCGATGTAATGTGTTTTGCTGCCTGATTGTCACAGTATAGATCTATTGGAGATTCTTTGTAGAATACCAATTCAGTGAGAAGAGATCTTATCCATATGAGTTCACTAGCAGTGTGTGCCATGGCTTTGTATTCTGCTTCTGCACTCGACCGTGCTACTACATTTTGCTATTTGCTTTTCCATGTAACCAAATTCCCTCCAACAATCATACAAAATCCCGAAGTAGATTTTCTGTCATCCAGGGATCCGGCCCAGTCTGCATTTGAGAATCCTTCGATGTTGAAGTGACTATGGTTTTTATAGAGAAGCCCCCTTCCAGGAGCTCCTTTCAAATATCGTAGTATTCTTTCAAGTGCTTGCCAATGACTAAGTTGTGGCTTGTGCATGTATTGACTTACTACACTTACTGCTTATAAAATGTCCGGCCTTGTTACACACAGGTAAATCAGTCGTCCCACTAGTCTTTGATATTTTCCAATATCTACATCTTCTCTGGCGCCTCCACATAATTTTGTATTTGCATCCATAGGAGTGTCTGCTGGTTTGCATCCCATCATTCTTGTTTCTTCTAGTAGGTCAAGGGCATACTTCTTTTGGGATAGCACAATCCCATGTCTAAATTGTAATACTTCAAAACCCAAAAAATATTTGAGTAATCCAAGATCCTTCGTCTTGAATTCAGCACATATTTTCTCTTTTGTTTTCTAAATGCCATCGGAGTCGCTCCCAGTTAAAATAATATTATCAACATATACAACCAGAATCACCTTACCTCTTGGTGTATTTTCAATAAATATTGAGTGATCTCCTGAGCATCTGTGAAAATCGGCCCGTATGATGGCTTAACTAAATTTATCAAACCATGCCCGAGGGGACTGCTTTAGACCATATAGAGATTTTTTAAGGCGGCATACAAACTCCCCCTCAACGACATACCCAGGTGGTTGGTGCAAGTAAATTTCTTCTGTAATATCACCTTTAAGAAATGCATTTTGAACATCCAGTTGATATATCAGCCATGATGAATTGGCTGCCATAGATAATAATATACGTACCGAGTTCATTTTTGTCAATGGAGAGAAGGTTTCTTCATAATCAATTTCATAGCACTGAGTATAACCTTTGGCAACCAGTTGAGCCTTCAGTTGTGCAATTGACCCATCCGGATTATGTTTAATAGTATAAACCCACTTGTAACCAATGGGTTTTTTATATGTGGGAAGAGGAACCAGTGATCATGTATGATTGTCATTAAGTGGTTCATTTCTTCATCCATTACTACCTTCCACCTTGGACATTGTAGAGCCTCCTGATATGATTGTGGAGCAGATATGGAGGAAATAGAAGAAAGAAACTGACAACATAAAGGCGAGAGGCAATGATGAGACACAAAATTGGAAATAGGATGAGAAGTAGAAGGTTGAGTGCATGATCGAGGTTCTTTCCGTATAGCAATAGGACGAGTATCATATTGAGGACCAAAAATAACTAGTAATGAAGGACTTACCTCAGGTGGATCTGTTAACTCGATAGGTGTCGTGTCGGCCACTTGCTCTGGGGGTTTAATAATCTCTGTACCACGAGGTACAACCGATCGAGGGGAACTTGGTACTAACGACATACCAGGAGGAACGCTATCAGAATAAAATGAGGAGTCTTCAAAAAATGTAATGTCCCTGGACACAAATAAAAGTTGTAGAGTAGGACTATAACTTTAGTGTGTGAGAGTATCCCAAAAAGATACACTTGATAAATTTAGGATCAAGTTTGTTGTGTCTAGGTAATGAATTATGAACAAAACATTGACATCCGAAAACTTTCAGTGGTAAGGAAAATGGATCATCATTCAGTAATAATCTAGAGTAAGGAGATTTATTACCAAAACAATAGATGACAGACAATTTATAAGAAAGCAGTCCATAAGGACGGCATGAGGCCAATAAAAGTATGACACTTTCATGGCATGAATATGACAATTTTTGCATTCGGCTACACAGTTTTTTTGAGGAGTGTAGGCGCACGACTTTTGATGGATAATGCCATTTTCTTGTCAAAAAGAGTCAAGGTCTTTGGAAATATGTTCTTTGGCATTATCAGACCAAAGAATTTTTATTTTTTGACCAAATTGTGTGAGTACCATAGCATGAAATAACTTAAAAATGAATGGTATCTCAGAACACTCCTTCAAGATAAACAACCAAGTTGTGCGAGTGAAATCATCAATAAATGTAATAAAATATTTTGCTTGAGAAATATTAGAGACACTTAAGGGCCCCAATACATCAGTATGAATTAACGAAAATGGAGTAACACTTTTGACAGAGTATGTTCTCCTTTGATGTTTACTCAATTGACAAACCTCACAATGAAATTCTGACCTTACTTTAAGAGATGGAAACATATAATGAAGAGACTGTGCAGAAGGATGCCCCAACCAATTGTGCCATAATCGTGTCTCATTTTTAGTAGTAGACACCATATTGATATTTGGCACGACCAAGTAATAAAACCCCCCTTATTCTTGGCCTCCACCAATCACTTACTTCATTATAAGATCCTGAAAGACACATGAAGTTGGTGAGAAGGTAACCGAGCAATTAAAATATTTAGTCAGCTGACTAACAGATAATAGATTCAAAGGAAAATTAGGAACGAAAAGAATATCAATGAGCGGAAGTGATGGGGTGACAGAAGTGGAACCTTTCCCTTGGACTTTGGTTAGAGAACCGTCAGCTATGGTAACAAACTTGTGTGAAAGACTCGGAGATAGAGAATGTAATAAATTTTTGTTACCTGTAAGATACTCGGAGGCTCCTCAGTCAATTATTCAGGATGAAGATGAGGCAGATAGCATACCTGAAGCGGTAGTGGCAGCAGTAGTTGCGGAGAAACTAGGAAAATAACCTAGCATTGTCATCATTTTCAGAAATAGTTCATACTCTTCATCAGAAAGATTTTTCTGTGGTGCTGATTTTGTGATGTTCTTTTTTTGTATCACTCATAAAGGCTTGATTAGCCCTTGTCAATTCTGGTTGTTCATTGGCTTTATAACATATTTCTTTATAATGGCCATATTTTCCACAATAAGTGCATGCCCTGTAACAGCACTGATCTATAGTGTGGCCAAAATATTTACAATGAGTACACTTGGTATCTTCTTCGTTCACATTTGTTCGGCCACAACCAGTCCTTCGACCTCTTCCTCTACCCCCTCTATAACCTCTACCTCGGCCTCGACCGCGGTCAGATGATGATCCTCTATGATCGGAAAACATAGTGGATGATACATCAGTAGTGGAGGAAGAAGTGTTTGGAATACGAAGTAGTGTTGTGAACACATCATCAAACTTTGGGACAACATAAGCACTCAAAAGTTGACTCTTGGCAATCTCAAGATGAGGTTTAATATTTTCAAGACAAATAGCAGTAATTAAGGCTTCCTTCTATTTGTCTTGGATAGAAATATCAGTGGTTGAAGGTTAAGCTAACTTCCACTCTTGAAGAAAGCCTCTAAAGCGGCCCAAGAACTCATGAATATTTTCTCCTTGTCTAGTATTCAACATTCTTTGGAGAATATCATAGGGTCTATGTAGTGTATCCGGGCATGTGTACAGTTTAGCAATGTCTCCCAAGTTTGTTTAGCAGTGTCAAGATGAATAAAATTATTGGAGAGATGTTCTTCCATGTTATTAATTAGCCAACTAATTACCAAAGTATCATTTTTCAGCCATTTCATATAAAAAATATCATCTTCATCAATAGGTGGTCCTCGAGTGGTGAGGTGACCAAGTAAGTCATTTGTTATAAGGAACCTCCGAACCGATGTGGACCAACTCATAAAATTTCATACCCCACATAAGGGTATGGTGGTGATTCTCAGTATATCACCTTTGATATTCATGTTTTCGTCAGCCATGATAGGCCACCCTTTTTCAATTTTTTTTTTAATAATAACACAAAGTAGTACTTCTCCAATCAACTCGATGTATGGGAAAGTTTAGCATTGATGCTAAATTATTATTCTGATTTTTTTCAAATACCACTCATAAGGGACTCAATAATAATCTTCTTTATCAGGGAACTCTTATCCCACGAAAAAAAAATTCCAATAATCAGATCATGGACTGGTCTCGGTAAACAAAATTTTCAAACCAACAAAACTGTTTTGATAGCTCCTTCTAGATAGATAGGCATGCATATCCATAATATAATAAGATAAAAGCATTCACATATTCATTCTTGAATCATCTTCTATATTCGAAAACCAGTAACATGAATAAATAATAATTTTGAACACTAATCTCTCGACTTGTGTTATTCCTTCAAAAAAGAGCTTTCTTTGAGTGGTGTTGATCATCACTTCTCACGAAAATTCCTTTGACGAGGGATCCTAAATATAATGATCTGATACCATGTTGAATTTAGGATCCCTTTTCCAGAATTCCGAGCAAGAGAAAGAAGAAAGAAAAGAAGAAAAGAGAAGAAGAGCTCTCGGGTAGAGAGAAGAAAAAATAAAAGAGCAAAGAGAGGTCGCGCCAAGCAAAGCAAGAGAGAGAGAGAGTAACTCAAGAATGAGATGTGTAATTTGATTTATTCCGAATTACATCGCCTCTATTTATAGTAGAGGAGGAGGTAGAGTCCTTATACAATTAGCCTTTCAATCCTAATTACATACCAACTCTAACTCTCTAAGATAAGTCTATTCAAACTAATCTACTAGAAGCCTAATATGAGTTGAACTAGGACTCTTGCTTCATTCACGTGAATATAAGGGAGAAGGCCAACTCGTACCCTTATCCTTCTGGGTCCCTGATGATCTTCCAGTTCATCTTGATAAGGTTGATAGCTCGTGAGATATTTGTGGGTCCTATTTGATCTTCAAGTCTGCTAACTCAATTCAGCTAGTGATTCTTAATTCCTTGACTCGTGCTTGCTTGGGTGAGGACTCTTCTTGGTGTCCCACGTTCTCATGGTGGGTCCCACCAACTCGAGCACCATGTTGAGTCCCACAATGTAACAAGTTGTTGCTATTGTGTCTATATGGGTGAGATATTATTATTGAAGAAGAGGTAGCCTCATACCATTATTTATTTGTCCCCGTAAAAAATATCAAAAATATTTGTGGTCGGGATTGCATGACGGAGGAACTTAATACCTGTCAAAAATATCAAATGTCAATGGTTGGAATTCCATGACAAAGGAACTTAATTCCCCCGTAAAAAATATCAAATGTCAATGGTTGGGATTCCATGACGGAGGAACTTAATACCTCCATAAAAAATATCAAATGCTAGTGGTTGGGATTCGATGACGGAGGAACTTAATACCCCGTAGAAAATATCAAATGTCAAAGGTTGGGTCACCATGAAGGAGGAACTTATTATTACATCTAAGTTACTTTCCCTCATTAATGTCATATATTACTCTACCACATGAGAGTCATTGTCCTGTGGAGGGACACGGTGGCGGAGGTGGACACTTCAGAGGAATGCCGATAGACACACTACCTACAGAAGACGGAGTGTGCCCTAGATCGAGCATGAGTTAAGACTGGAGTATGGAGCAATGTCTTAGCAGCTAGGAGTGATTTACTCTCACTGATATTGTGCCAGCTTGGCCTCATGAATGAGAGCACTAGCTTGAGGAGGACTGTTGGAAGATGAAAGCATATTGGAAGATGTACCATTTTATATAAAAAATATTTTACTCATCATTTGCAGCAAGCTAGGAGTTCAAGCTGTTCTCTCACCCCCAGCTTGAGGGGAAGTGTTGGAAGATAGGGTCCAAGCCCACACGATCAAGGAAGGCCCACATATCCAAGTGTATTAGAAGATGGGCCCAAACTCATAAGACCAAGGAAGACCCATGCATCTAAGAGATATAGAAGACGGGCTCAAGGCCCATAGAATAAAGATAAGGCCCATAGGCCCACATACAATGATGGCAAGATGGTAAGTAAAGGGTTATCTCATAGAGATGACATTAATGTAATTAGATTAAAGTTCCAGGGTTAAAACCCTAAACCCTAAGTTCAGGGGTATTATTGTACTACAATAGTTTCATTAATTTATAAATAGAGCTTCAAGTGGAGGGTTAAGACATCATGTTCATAGCCTCTTCTTCCTCTAGTTTTCTCCCAATGGGTCTTTCTCCCTATTTCTCCATGACATAAATTCATGGAGTCCTAAAAATCAACAAATGTATCCCAAACACTATTAAATATCAACTTCCCATTGCCTACAGAGTTGTTGACCGTAGCCCTCATAGGTTTCCAACAATTTGGCAGAGACACCAAAATAATTAAAACACGAATCTCATCATCAAATTTAATTTGAATGGATGTCAATTGATTGACAATCATGGTAAACTCATTCAAATATGATGCAACTGATGTATTTTTTGTAATCTTTAAATTGAAGAATTTTTTCTTGAGATGTACCTTAAAACTGAAATAAAATAAAGTAAATTAGAGAAAATAATTAAAATAATAATGTTATTGCGTGCATAACATTACACCCCCTGGAAGAAAGAACTTGTCCTCAAGCTTGAAGGTAGGGTCTGCTCGCTCATGCCGACGTCTCCATCCGTTCTCAAGTATCAACCGCGGTATCTGTGTCAGTCCACTGGACTACAAAACTGGAGCATCCAACCAGAGAAGCATTTCCTTTTATGGTTGAATATTGACATGCGTGCCGAACGTCGCTACATCTCCCCAAATAGCATCTCTGACCTCCCTCAGCCCTAGACTGGTGTGAAACAGCTTCTCACGGTGGACCCCCATTGGCAAGGTTGCACTGCCTACACTTTGCCAGCATGGCAGCTACAACATCATGACCAGTCCCCTGGGATTGAGAAGACTCAGCAGAATTGACCTCCTCCATTTTTTGCACCTTGAAACACTCAAACCATCATGGACAACAGGATCAGCATGGTGACGTTGTTATGGTCCCGGATCTGACACAGGGATTCGTAGGGAAGAAGAAGAGAAAGACGAAGATCAAGCAAAGGGAAGCTTGAAAACCCTAGGTTCGTCAAGGAGAACTCTAAGCATGTTTAACCTAAAATCAATGCTTACCTTTCTCATTACTCTTACCCCTTAAATAGGGTTCACCCTTACAGGGTTTAAGATAAAATATTATAAAAATACCCCAATAAATAAAATATTCCAAAAATACCCTTGTGGCTTAAAACTGAAATAAAATAAAGTAAATTAAAGAAAAAAATTAAAGTAATAATTTTATTGTGTGCATAACATTCTTCAATGCCACATTGTGAGCAACGTTCGGACTACTCCCAAAACTTGTTTATTGAGGAGATTTCACTCATCATCTTTCATACTTTTTGGTTTCATATCAAGAAGTGGTGCGTCCAGCTTTTTACTATATAGATAATCTTCGATTTGCATAATCCAAAATAAAAAATCCATATCATCAAACTTGTTGATCCCTAGTGTTGATCCTTCTTCGCTAGCCCTTACTCTCAATCATGAACCAAAGCTCTGATACCACTTGTTAGGAATTAAATACCCTAATTCCAAACTAACGAGAACAATAATAATAATCACGAAAAAAAGGAAAAGTGACCACAAAAAAACACAACAAGATTTATACGGGTTTGCCTCAAGGTGAGACTATGTCATGTCTTCCACCGTTGCTGTAATCTACTAAGAAGATGAAATATTTTACAAGAAAAATTGCACACTTACATGTGTTTCTCTCTAACCTCTCATGTTGCAGCTTGAGATGCTCCTCGGATTAAGATGATAAAACACCAACTCATCAACAAACTCAACGTAAGGCATTAATTATTCTCCACAACTAAACAATGAGAAAAAAACCATAAAATTTCAACCAATGGAGTCTAATGTTGATCAAAGTCCATCTGATCTTCCTTTTATGCATTTGGGAATGATCACTCTAGAATGAGAGTACTCATTGCTTATTGGATTTTTATGCATGAGCGTCCATTCATGATAGTAGAAGAGGAAGGATTTAATTTTGTAATGAAGATGGAAAATGTGAATTATGAACAAATATCCAGTAAGACCATTAAGGAGTGTATGGGGGTGTATGAGGCAGAGAAAAAGAAATTTATTTATTAAAAGAGATTAATAAAATTAGTCTTACCACGGATCTTTGGAAGTCTCAAAATCAAAAGATTGAATACATGGTTATTAATGGGTATTTTATTAATAGTAATGGGAAGCTACAAAAACAAGTCTTGAGTTTTGTGCATATTCCTCCTTCTCCTCATGGAGTTGACATAGCAGATGTTATTTACAAGTATTTGAAAGATTGAGAAATTTAAAATAAAGTATTTAATATCTCAGTTGATAATGTTGCATATAATGATGTTTGTTTGAGAGTTTTAAAAGATGATATTTCAAGAAATAAGAAATTGGTTTTTGGTGGGAAGTTATTTCATGTGAGTTGTTGTGCTCATATTCTGAACTTATTAGTCCAAGATGGTCTTACTCAAATTAAGTATAGCTTTGAGAGTGTGCGTAAGAGTGTCCAATTCATAAATCTATTTGAGGCAAGATTTTGCACTTTTTCTGAAATTGTTCAGCAACTACAACTAGGTGAAAAAAGGTTGATTTTTTATTGTCTAACTCATTGGAACTTCACTTACGACATGTTGTCTTCTGCATTAAAATTCAAATATGTATTTCCTACATTTCAAGATAGAGAACCAACTTATGATTGTTTGCCAAGTCTGGATCAATGGGAAAAGGTTAAAATGGTGTGTGGGATTCTAGAAGTTTTTAATGTAGTCATTAATATAATTTCTGGGAGTGACTACCCTACTTCTAATTTTTACCTTAGTGAAGTTTATAGGGTAAAAGAAGTTATAAATTTTCATTCTACAAAAAAATGTATTCATTAGGACAATGGTTAATAGAATAAAAGAGAAATTTGAGGAGTGCTGGGGTGAATGCAATTTGTTGATGGTTGTTGCTTCAATTTCGGATCCAAGGGTCAAATTAAGATTGATTAAAATGTGTTTTCTAGAGATATATTTTGAGGAAACTACAAATATAGACTTAACTCAATGGACCTTATGTGAGATTTATGACAAATATAAATCTATATATAATGTCGAGATTAGTAATGAAGGGATTGCTTCAAGTACTTGCTCTACAGGTGTTTTCTCAAGTCGTAGGTCACATTCTTCATCAAGTTATGGTTGGTCAAAGTTAATGACTTATGTGAAACAAGTGGAAGTAGTTAATTCACCATGGTCAGAATTGGAAAATTATCTTGAAGAAGGTACATGTATTTGTGAGAAAATTCACAATATGATTTTGATGTTTTAGAGTGGTGGAAAGTGAATAATTTGAAATTTTGGGTATTATTTAATATAGTAACAGACATCCTTATAATTCCCATATCCACTGTAGCTTTAGACTCTACCTTATATTTGACCCATATCGTTCTTCCTTGGCACCAAATATAGTTCAAGCTTTGATTTGTGCCAATGATTGGGTTCAATCTCTTCACGGTGTCAAGAAAAATCAAAAGGTGAACTACTTTTGAATAATTATTTATTATAATATTTTTTGAGAAAAATTTTTAGTTTTATTTATTAAATTTTGTTTGATGATTACTGCGTAAGAAGAAGATTGTGGAGATAATGCTACCAGTTACTTGATTTTTCATCTTTTTTTCATCTTTGTTATTTTAATGTTTTTCACTATATTAAGTAATTAGTAGTGGAAGAGTAGTTTTTTTATCAGAGAATAATAAGTTTTTTTTGTTTGTTTTTTGTCAGAAGTGGAGACTTTGTTCATGTAAACTGGGACTTCATATATTGTTTTCTACCATGAAGAGAAAGATCTAGAGTTTATAAATTTATACTGGATGTATAGTTTTTATTTGGGTGATTGTAATTTAATATTGATATTTTAATGATATTTTTGTGTTTGATTATTAAATAAAATGTATGCATAATATTATGCAGTTTTATGATCAATTTTATGCAGAGTGTATAGACAATTGTTTGCAGCATTAATGTTGTTGCTATTATGTCTCTTTGGATGAGACATTATTATTGAAGAAGAGGTGGCCTCAGTACTTTTTCTCGTACTATAATTTATTTGACTCTAAAAAATATCACAGTTGGGACACCATGAGAGTCGGTGCCCGGATTGGGATACCATGATAAAATTTAACTCTAAAAAATATCACGGTTGGGATTACCATGAGAGTCGATGTCAGATTGGGAGACCCTTCAAAATAAACCACTACCTACAACCCCCCCCCCCCCCCCCCCCCCCCTGTAATGGCTTTTATTACTCCTACCACTTGAGAGTCGTTGTCCTGTGGAGGGACACGATGGTGGACACTTCAAAGCAATGCCGATAGACACACTACCTACAGTAGACAGAGTGTACTCTATATCTAGCATTAGGACTAGAGTAGGGAACAATGTCTCTTACTGGCTAGGAGTGAGTTTTACTCTCACTTATATTATGCTAGAAGGGCCCCTTGGAAGGACGCAACTGCGTGAGGGGGAGTGTTGGAAGATGTGTCATTTTATACAAAAAGATGTTATACATCATTTGTAGCAAGTTAGGAGTTCATGATGTACTCTCACCCGCAACTTGTGGGGGAGTATTAGAACATGGGATCCAGTCCACACGACCAGGGAAGGCCCACATATCTAAGAGTATTATAAGATGAGCCACACGACTAAGGAAGACCCACAAGATGGGCCCAATCACATAAGAAGTAGGATCCACCATGAGTACTATTGAATTTAGGATCCCTTTTCCATAATTCTGAGCAAGAGAAAGAAGAAAGAAAAAGAACAAAAGGGAAGAAGAGCTCTCGAGTCGAGAGAAAAAACAATAAAGGAGAAAAGAGAGGTTGCGCCAAGCAAAGAGAAAAGGAGAGAGTAACTCGAGAATGAGATGTGTAACTTGATGAATTCTGAATTACAACTCCTCTATTTATAGTAGAGGAGGAGGTAGAGTCCTTATACAATTAGCCTTTCAATCCTAATTACAGTCCAACTCTAACTCTCTAAGATAAGTCTATCCAAACCAATCTACTAGAAGTCTAATATGAGTTTAACTAGGACTTTTTCTTCATTCATGTGAATATAGGGGAGAAGGCCAGCTCGTGACCTTATCCTAGGTCCCTCATGATCTTCCAGCTCATCTTGATAAGGTTGTGTTGTGGACTCGATAGCAGGACGAGTCATCCAGAGGCGACGCAGTGAGTTGACTCAGGCGTAGTGACACAGTGGAATTATGAGTTAAAATGGCTTATAAGTACATGTCTTTTAATTATTTGATTCATGTAAGTATGGAAGCCTTAATGGCATTCTTGTAATAACTCTATTTTCAGATTTAGCTTAAGGGCTATCGAATGGAATGGAAAACGAATAAAAGGATATGGGATCTGCGTTCTCCCTAAGGAACCAGGGTCGGTGTTCCCCTGGAACCCAAGGTGTAGACTCCCTTTAACGAGTATAAATCCCCTACTCCGGCACCCTTTTCTATCCCCTCTCTTCCATAATCCATTTTTAACCCACATTCCCACAAAATCGACATTATAGGGACCAGAGAGGTCTCGACCACCAGGCTCTGCCCCA